>NC_086318.1:106110311-107592811 GCF_036172605.1 Pelobates fuscus | reverse complement strand
GGCAAACTTGTATATTATTGTTACAGACCCCACCTGCCACCAACTAGTGGGGCTGGGGTGAGGATATTAGGTCCCCCCAGTATAAATTAGTAGCCCCCACTAACTGACCATGGGTGTGGGTAAAGGGACATTATTATGGCCTGCCATTTTTGTTTTAATAGCCCCCACCCGTTACAAGTAGGGACAGGAGAATGGACTGTGATTATTATTTAATTTAAGTTCTCCATGTGTTATTTCACAAGCCACATCCCCTTGGGATAAGGCCTTTCTAGCAAATGGGCAGTAGCTAGTTTTATATTTTTAGTATATGTTATTATATATATAAAGCACCAACAAATTTCATAGCGCTGTACAATAGGCGGTCTAACAGGCATGTATTTGCAACTAGACAAGCTGGATGCACGGGGAACAGAGGGTGTTGAGAGCCCTACTCAAACAAGCTTACATTCTATATTCCCCCCAGACACACCAACAATATGGAACTTATAGAAAATGGGGACAGAAAAGAGAACAGAGGAATTTGGTAACAAAATAGTGACTTTCCCTCCTAAATAGAGATACTTTGGAGGTATGTAGTTAACCATTGCATTACCAAGTGTTTTTAAATTATTTGCCCATTGGCTGCTAGCCCTGTCAGTGGTCAAGCAGTAATTCAAATTATCATTCACTTGCAAAAAACAAATGAACAATAATTTGTGAATGTGCATCCTGCCAGATGCATTAATTTCCGAATTTTGTTAAAACCGTTGCTTTGTGAATCTTCCGAATCCTGTACTTTGTATCAAGTTCAGATGTAAAAGCACTGATTTTAATCCAGACACTAAATGCATCTCGGTGACTGCTGCAAATCACATCAGACTGACCGAATTATGACTGGATTTGGCTTTAGTAAATATGAAATTGCATTCGGTTAGAATTCAGACATTTTCACTGGATTTTGTCCACCCAGACAAAATATGTTGTTTAGTGAAACCTTGTATATTTTATTCACATTATTCGTAATGAGCATGCATATGACTTCTAGTAAAACAAATCTAAGATAAGCCCCTCACTTGCAAATTTTAAAAAAAGTGATTTCCTATGGGATGAAAATGGAATCTGTTTACTCGGTGTGATTTTGACATTGGAAAAACCTACAAATGGGTCCATTGGAGGAATAAAATATTGTAAAAGTACCCATGTCATGTGCCCACGACACCCTTTCCCTTTGCTGGTTTCACCATGCTCCGTCTCCTAGGCTGAGATAATCAAAACTGACAATCTCAGCCAATCCAGTGCTTTCCCATAGGAAAAACACAATGCCTGCCAATCAGCTCTGAACTTCAGTGCTGCAAAACTAAGGAAGCACCTCTAGTTGCCGTCTGAGTTACTGCCACTGGAGGTGTCCCTAGGCAGCAATGTAAACACTGCCTTTTTTTCTAAAAGGCAGTGTTTACATAAAAATGCCTGCAAGGACTGACTATACGTACCAGAACAACTACATTAAGCTGTAGTTGTTCTGGTGACTATAATGTCCTTTAAGTTTGACCATGTTTTGCAATTTGCCTGTATACAGGTATATTTTTGTAACCTACTAGTCTTGCTTCCTGCAAAGGCTGAACACTCAAAGATTTGGTAATACTATGCTTTCTCTTTTCCTTTTTCCACACAGAGTGGCCTGATGTGTCTGAGCGTATAACATCACAAAAACAAAACACATGGTACATCATCATTAATTCATGTCACTAAATGTGACAACTAGTAAGAGGAAGAAACACATGGGGAAATATCTAACTTTCTTCTATCACACCTGCTAGAATAGTTCACTGACGCTTTCCCTGGAATTTTCTGGTACCTGCAGATACATTTTAAAGCCCTACAAATGAATATTCTATTTCTTTTTCCAGTGCTATTATATTTCTTATGTGATATTAATGTTAAATATACATGGGGCAGTCAGCAAAACAAATATAAGATAAGCCTTCCTAAAATTAAGTTTTAAAAAAAGTATTTCCATTTAGGGTGCTAGTATAATGAGCCTTACTCAGAATCATTTTGTAGAAAGAATCTATAAAGGATTCCACTGTCAAAAAAAAAATGATACTTGGACCTTGAGATCATCCCTGAGCTCTGCCCCATGTGATATAGGAAAACATTTTCCTTTAAAAGATTTTTTTTAGCCATACTTGCCAGAATTTTTTTTTTCCTGGGTTTATCCATGGCAGCATGGCAACAGGGTTAGCCCCGCCCACTTGGCTGTTGTATTGCTGCCATGGATTAGCCAGGAATAATTAATTTATAAGCAGTTCTGTATGTTGTCATTAAATTACTGAAAAAAATACTATCATTGTCTTTTTTTTTTCCAAACATCAGCATGATATTGTAAGCCTAACTGAAAGTGGATCTGATTAATTTGTATTATAAACAATGGATGTACACGATTGAAACATGCTTGTAATTCATTTCACAGTAAGAGCATATTCTTCTTTTGAATATTTATTGCATTGCATTTTTTTTTTTAAATCACATAGTGTCCTTATTCTTGGCACACAATGAAGGTTTGCACACACTGTCATCTGCAATATGTAGAACCCTTGCTCTGTCGATTTCTACATTTTCCCTTTTCAAACTCCAATACTGACATCTACTGGCTGATTTTACTTATTGGCATTTAGAAATTAACTACATTTTATCAATTCAACCATTCATTTTTAAAAGCATTAAAACATTGCTAGACCATAGACGTATCACATGTGAAACTAACTTTTATGTCATGATTATTAGATATGACAAGCATAGCTCCAGCTTTATTGTCAAAATTAAAAATTTGAAGTCAACTAAAATGTAGAAGGAATTAAAAAGTTGGTGTGTTTATGGTTATGTTTATGGTTATACGTCTTTATGGTTACGACAAGAAAACAGGGATCTTTTTTTATCCTACAAGACTGTATGTCTCTCACAAATAACTTGAGTAGGAGCAATAAATGTTGTGATAAAATATTTATTGAACAGTGTCCTAAATTACCTTTCCTTATATTGAAAAATAATTACATGCGCAATATACTTCAGTACATACAAAATCTGCCTTAATCAATGATGCTCAGGGCCGGACTGGCCCACCGGGATACCGGGAAATTTCCCGGTGGGCCGTCGGCACCTGGGGCCGGGCAGACACCTGGGTCTGCTGGCGGCCTCTGGGGGTCTGGTACTGGCGGCCGCTGGGGGAGGTCTGCTGGCGGCCGCTGGGGGAGCAGGCTGTTCTGTCTCTGCTCTCCCGCCCCAGCGTGCCGCTTAATGAGACCGCGGCCAGAATATGACGTCATATTCTGGAGCCGGTCTCATGCAGCAGCGCGCGAGGGCGGGGGAGCAGAGACAGAACAGCCTGCTCCCCCAGCGGCCGCCAGTACCAGACCCCCAGCGCCCGCCAGTACCAGACCCCCAGCGGCCGCCAGCAGACCTCCCCCAGCGGCCGCCAGACTCCAGCACAAGTTCCCCAGCGGCCACCAGCACAGACAGCCGTCTGCACTGCACGACCCCCTGGCAGGTAGTAGTAATGTGTGTTATGGTGTGTCTGTCTGTATGGTGTGTGTGTGTGTCTGTCTGTATGGTCTGTCTGTATGGTGTGTGTGTGTGTGTCTGTCTGTATGGTGTGTGTGTGTGTGTGTGTCTGTCATGGTGTGTGTGTCTGTCTGTATGGTGTGTCTGTCTGTCTGTCTGTATGGTGTGTGTGTGTCTGTCTGTGTCATGGTGTCTGTCTGTATGGTGTGTGTGTCTGTCTGTATGGTGGGTGTGTCTGTCTGTATGGTGTGTGTGTGTGTGTGTCTGTCATGGTGTGTGTGTCTGTCTGTCATGGTGTGTGTGTCTGTCCGTCATGGTGTGTGTGTCTGTCCGTCATGGTGTGTGTCTGTCCGTCATGGTGTGTGTCTGTCTGTCCGCCATGGTGTGTGTCTGTCTGTCCGTCATGGGGTGTGTGTCTGTCTGTCCGTCATGGGGTGTGTGTCTGTCTGTCTGTCCGTCATGGGGTGTGTGTGTGTCTGTCCGTCATGGGGTGTGTGTGTGTCTGTCTGTCTGTCATGGTGTGTGTATCATGGTATATGTGTGTGTGTCATGGTGTGTGTGTGTGTGTCATGGTGTGTGTGTGTGTGTGTGTGTGTGCGTCTGTCTGTGTCATGGTGTGTGTGCGTCTGTCTGTGTCATGGTGTGTGCGTCTGTCTGTGTCATGGTGTGTGTGTCATGGTATATGTGTGTGTGTGTCATGGTATATGTGTGTGTGTGTCATGGTGTGTCTGTCTGTCTGTGTCATGGTGTGTGTGTGGGTCAGTCTGTGTCATGGCCTGTGATGGTGTGTGTGTGTGTGTCATGGTATATGTGTGTTTCTGTGTCTGTCATGGTGTATATGTGTGTTTAAAAATAGTGTTTTTGCTCACCTTTTTTTTCCCCAAGCAGCGTGCTGGTCTCCCCTCGACTGGCCCTGCCTCTATGGCTAAGATCATCAAGCTTGATGATCTCAGCCAATCCAATGCTTTGCCATAGGATTGGCTGCAAAACGCTACACCAATCAGCATCTCCTCATAGAGATGCATTGAATCAATGTATCTCTATGGGGAACGTTCAGCGCCTCCAGAGTGTGGAGGCCCTGAATGTAGGTGCACTGACACAGGAAGCACCTCTAGTGACCGTCTGAGTGACTGTCACTAGCGGTGTCACTTTGAAGCAATGTAAACACTGCCTTTTCTCTGAAAAGTTAGTGTTTACGTTAAAAAGCCTGTAGAGACATGCTATAGATACCAGTACCACGACATTAAGCTGTGTGTGTGTGTGTGTGTGTGTGTGTGCACGTCTGCTAGTGAGTGAGCGAGCTTGCTTGCATGTGTGTGCCTGCTAGTGAGTAAGCTTGTGTTTTTATGTCAGTGAGCTGATGTATATCAGTGAGATTCTTTGTCTATGAAGGTGTGTATCAATGAGCTTGTGTGTGTCATTGAGATGTCAGTGTCTGCATGTGAGTATGCTTACTGTATAATTAAACATTTTACTCTGAAAGGACCAATATTTTATATTAGAAAAAGCAATATATATATATATATATATATATATACCGTATTTATTCGAGTATAACGCGCATTTTTTTTAACCGATTTTTTATTTAAAATTAAGGGTGCGCGTTATACTCGAATAAATATACCTTCCAGGACCGCCGGGCTCATTACAAGCCCGGCGGTCCTGGGGGGGTGGGCAGCAAGCGTTTACTCACCTCCGTGCAGCTCCTCCAGCTTCCCAGTGTAAATCTCGCGAGACCCGCGGCCAGCTCTGACGCTCTGACGTCGTCAGAGCTGGCCGCGGGTCTCGCGAGATTTACACTGGGAAGCTGGAGGAGCTGCACGGAGGTGAGTAAACACTTGCTGCCCACCCCCCCAGGACCGCCGGGCTTGTAATGAGCCCGGCGGTCGGTATTATTTATTCGAGTATAACAAGCACCCTAATTTTAGATTAAAAATCGGTATAAAATTTTATACCGATTTTTAATCGAAAATTAGGGGTGCGCGTTATACACGTGTGCGCGTTATACTCGAATAAATACGGTATATATATATATATATATATATATATATATTACTCAATCATCTGTCATCTGGGGTGGTAAGACATAGCCTTACATATTACATGCGACAATATATTGCGCAGTTACTTATGGGGCTGGCATAAAAATTTTTTCCAGGGCTGCTTTGTATCCCCAGTCCGGCCCTGATGATGCTTAACACAAATATTTACATCTTTCTAATGAAAATTAGACAGGACCTAGAAGGGGCCGTTAAGTATTTCCTCACATAAATATACCATAGTACAATTCAATGATGTACATTTAATATGTGTAGATATTCATGTCTAATAAAGCAATAAATCAACAATCATTAGTGAAAGAAGCCACTTATATGGTTGTCGAAGCAGTTGTACATTTTCAAAAATAGAATAATGAAATCAGTAGACTAACCTAGATTATTACAGGCTAATTAATTAAATTAGATACGCTTTATAAGAGATAAGTAATAAAACATCCAAGGGAAACATATATACAGTGGAACGTGGCATTATATGGTAAAAATGCTAGGATTTATTTGAAAGAGCCAAATGTTGCATGGAGAAAGTGGTTCTATTAGGGACACATGGTATGAGTACCACATGATATAGTGTTCAGCAGACCTGGCCTGTCCATCTGATGAGCAGTGCAAATGCTCTGTTTGCTGCAATCACTGAGGCTGACATGGTGGCTCTACATGGTCCCTGTAAAAGATCCTGCTATCCGTGCAGCGCTGGTCCGTGCAGCGCTGGTCCTTGTAGCGTCTCCCGAAATCTAAGCTGAGTAGAGTAGAATAGTGAATAAAGCTCCCAATCCCCCAAACATGAGTCGAGACTTCATGAAGGGGTAAAACAATCTGTTTATTGATGGCCAAACTCAGCCCTTTTATGATGGTCTTCCAGCAAGGGAACTCCCACAGGGGACCTTGTGGAAGACTGTGACAAAATATACAGCACCAATCAGTGTACAGTACAATTAGTAAACACACCCACAGTAACAGTGTAACCCCTCCTCTCTATCCTGGAGATAATTAACTTAAGTGGCTGCAGAGAACCTAATTATCTCCAGGTAGAGAAAAACATGTCCTTTTTATATTTTACAAAACTGTATTAAAATCTATAACTTAGATTTAACCAAACATATTCCCCCTATTCCACATACCCCCAGATAGCTTGGATCTGAGCGCATATTATAGGCGAATAGCGCTCAGATCCCACGAACACAGTTCTCAATAACGTCGAGTAAAGTTTAAGTTCACCAGTTGTTCATGCAATTCAATCCGAAGAGAGTTCCATAATTGTAGCTACCTGGGGTCGGTAGGTCTTGGGTGAAAAGAAAGTCCCGAACGGCAAGGTGATTAACATGTTCGGGAGATATTAACCGTATGAACGAGGACTCGGTACTTATCAGCGGTGGGTGGCGGAATAAGTGTCCGAAAATAGTTCCAGAGGATTGTTGCCTTTCCACCGCTGAGCGTTCAACGGTTTTAAAATGGCGACTGCCACGTGTTCGTCAAACGAACGAGGACCACCATGCCTTTCGTCAATTACCTTGCGGTTAACCGCAAGGTCTGGGAGGTAAATGAGGGGCACATTTAGTGGGAGGTCGGGTGCTTCGGTAGTTTTGTTCGGTTCTTTAGAACTACACGAATTAGGCGTACATACGCATGGTTAAACGAAATGCTGTTTCTCTGAGGCTTGTTAAACAGGGATTTCGTTACAGTCCCCCTAAAAGAGACAGTCCTCAATATCCTCCTACCTGTCTTAGCTCCGTGCTAACAAGTGATCGAACACTGAGACGGATCCATTACATGGCCTGCATTTTTAGAAACCCTTAATCCTCAGCATTCTTGTGGTTTGCCAAAGTCTAGGTACAGGAATAAACAAACTCATCTTAAAGGTATAGTTATAACACAAACAACTTCATGATAAAGCTACCTACTCTCAGTCTATTGCCTACATAGCCATGCAATATTGCACCACTTGTCGGACTTGGTCAACCTATTTGTACATAGTTCATTACATTTTTAATTCTTCTCTTCTGAAGAAAACTATCTATCTGCACCTCGGCTGGAGAATATCTATTTAAATTTACATTTTGATCTGTACATTTTTGCTTGACTATGTGCATTTCTTTATTTTAATGGTCTAGTCTTACACCCCTGAATATCCTCAATATTTGTGTCTTATAAGTTACCCACCTGCCTTGTTATTACAAATTTGCTTCTCAGTTTACTTGATGTTATCATCATCTAACTAACATGGAGAAATTGGTAGGAAATCCAAAACATCCAATATCTGCTTCGAACCTCCCAGGTCAAGCTCCAAACCATCACCCATACTTCAGGATATGGATATAACTTCTTCCCCATTCATGGAGGAAAAATCATCTTCACTGACCACCCAAATCTCTCCCATGTTTATGCAGGCTCAAAACTGGCTGAGAGTATTTTAGGATCTCAGAGGAAAATATTAAATGCAAAATTGAAGCAAATAAAGCACTCCATTCCTAATGTCCTCACCAGTGTCTTCTCTAACACTACTCATTTAAGTGAACTGAAACGGAGACACAGTACCCATAAAGACTCCCTTTCAGAAATGCAGTTACAAATCTAAAACACAATCTATGCAATTTCTTCTCCAAGAAAAAAATCAACAACGTGGAGGAATAAACTTAACTATCAAGATCATCCATTTCTTCTCTTTTAAGATTACTGCGCCTCAGTCACACTAGACAATGGGAGTTTTCTCTGATATGTAAGGTTCTAGATAAAAAAAAAAAAAAACAACATAATATTTGCTTTACAATATCCTGCAAAACTGAGGATAACCTACAAGAACCAATCCTACTCCTGGGACTCACCAAAAGATGCAAAGAAACAACTAGCCGAAAACCTACTCTGTAATGTGCTCACTGCCTTATTGGACCTAGACAATCTCTGGATCCTGATATTATTGATATTATATAATATTATTTGTTGATTTTGTTCATGTGGTTTTTTTTTGTTTTTATTTTCAGTTGTAAGCATGTCTTTTTGTTTTTATATATTTTTTTCAGACTCCCATTTGCGGGGACATTGGGGCTCTTTACCAATATTAGTTTTAGCCATGCTATTCTCTGGAATATCAGACCTCCTTGATTAATGGCTCTTCACCCCAGTTTAATGCCTCCATGATACCAATTTAATGCCCTCACTATCTTGTTGTGGAATGTCCCTGATCTTAACTCCTCAATAAAGTGCAAACTAGTTCTAACACAGGGAAGGCAGATATGCTATACTTAATGTCCCTTTAGTATAACAAAGACATATGTTGGGTAATTTATATGCAATAAACTGTGCTCAAAGTTAGTTTCGTACCCATCTTTATGATTCTAAATTACAGGTGATGGTAAGCATTACTACATTCATAGATTACATCTTACTCTACATGACTGACTCGACATAGATACCTCAAATTCGTATTCACAAGATTACACTTTATGGTTCCATCTTGGGCTATATTAATTGGTCCAAATACTCTTTGTAGGCTTTGCTCCACATCCCATATAGCCTTAGCCAGCTTTAAATGTCATTCAATGGTCAGATTCCTACATAAAATATCTAGGAGTACTGATTGCCAGACAGTTAAATGATTTATACTACCTTAACATTTCTCAGAAAATTCAAACTATTACCACTCATATAAAGGATTGATAACACATTTTTTTTTCTCACATTCTCAGGCAGAGCATGCCTTTTTCAAATTTATGTTATTCTTCAAACTGTTATACCCATTACAAATTCTACCATTGCTACTTTTGAAATTTGATGTGCTAAGGTTATATACTTTAGGTCTTAATAACCCTCATAGATTTATATATAACTTGAGATACATGCTTTAGACTATATTTCAAGAAAGGATACTTCTCTAATTGCACTATGGAACAACAATTTTATCCTGAAACCCATCTAATCAACCTACTCAATATACCTTTTCTGCGATTGCAGAGAGTGAAACGCAGTTCTTTATTCTTTTCCATCATGAAGACTTGGAAACTCACTAGGCTTCAGCATAGCCCTTCACTGGCAATATCCAAGATTCCCTTTTAAGCCTTATTTTCATAACCTTCTTCACTCTTGCATGAGAATGCCATATCTAGTATGGGAGTTTGTTTGAACTCTCACCAACATAGGCACCTGGCTCTTTCACAACTATGAGACACATTCCTCTTTTTGCCTATTTACAAATTCAAAACTATATTAATTAAATATCTTCATTTACCACATCTACAAGACAGTAACTGAGATTACTGGACTCTATTATTTAGAAACCTTATCAACCTCCCTACTCACTACCAATCGTATTACTCTATGGTTGTAATAGGGCAGCACTTTCTACTGATAAATCATATTCACAGATGGACAGCATTACTCTAATTCCACTAATAAAATTCTTACTACAACAAACAAACTACACAAGAGCTTGCCAATCCCTTATTCAAAAAAATGCATCGATGGCTAGCATTATATGTCTACTTAGCCCCTGACTCCCAATACTGATAGGATTTGATGGACTCCTCCAAATCCCTGAAATGAGGGGGGGGAGAGATGGCTCATCTGTTTCATTGTGTTTGGGATTGTTCTCATAGGGGAATTCTGGAGGGAAATGAAGATTTATCTTGAATGACTTTTGCACTTCTCATGGCCACTGTCCATGGAGCTGGCCATTTTGGTATCTTTTTTGGCATTACCCCAAGACCCCAAGACCATATTTGGAAGTGCTATATCGACGATATAGTAATAGTGTGGACTGGCACTACTGAATCTTTTAAAGAATTTGTACACACTCTAAATCTTAATGATATCAATTTGAAATTGACTTATGAAATTGGTGGCAAGGCCATTAATTTCCTGGATATCTCGATTATGATCACTGATCAAGGGAAGGTGACCACTACACTTTTTAGGAAACCAACTTCGACAAATAATCTCTTACATTGGGAGAGTCACCATCCACTTCCCCTCAAAAGAGGGATACCAGTGGGTCAATACTTGCGTTTAAGCCGCAACTGTTCTATGGTCGAAGACTTTAAGGTTAAAGCAAAGACTCTAAAAGAGCAGTTTAAAATGAAAGGCTATCCTAACAGATGCTTAAAAAACGCATACCAACGTGCCTTGATGACGGACAGGGAAACTCTCCTGTTAGAGAAACATGGAAGTGACAACACACAATTGATTAGATGTATAGGTAATTTTGATGCGGGTTGGCACCCAACGCTCAAAATTCTTAACAGATTTTGGCCACTTCTTCAACAAGATCACCATCTACAGAAAGTTATTACCCCATATGCATCAGTTACAGCAAGACGAGGAAGAAACATCAAAGATATGCTCGTTCCAAGCCATCTAAGATCCCCATCTACTAAGTCCAGATGGCTGAAATCTTCAGTATTTGGAACGTATCAATGTGGTAGATGTAAATCATGTAAATTCATACTACGCCCATCTAAGAAGATTTTGGACTCTACAAATACACATGAGTTTGACATTAAAACGTTTTTTAATTGTCAAACTACTGGATTAATTTATCTACTGACCTGTTCGTGCAAAAAAATGTACGTAGGTAAGACGATCCGTGCATTCAAACAGAGGATCCGAGAACACATTACATCAGTTAACCCTAGGAGATTAATCGATACTCCTATTTCAAAACATCTAAAACTCCATCATGGAGGCTCCGCAGAAAATATACGCTTTTGCGGAATTGAAAAAGTTACACTTGGCCCGAGGGGAGGCGACCTTGATAAAAAACTTCTACAAAGAGAGAGTTTCTGGATTTATAGATTAAAAACTCCACTAGGGGAGGGTGGGGTTGGGGGTGAGGAGAGACCACTAAGAGTTGGGGGTAGGGAGGAGAGACCACTAATGGAAAGGGGGGATGAGAGACCACTAATGGAAAGGATGGCAGAGGAGAGCAGAGACCACTTAGGGGGAGAGGAGAGACCACTAATGGAAAGTCGGGGAGAAAAGGAGAGACCACTAAAGGGGATGGGGAAGGAGAGTAGAGACCACTAAGGGACAGGGGAGGAGAGACTACTAAGGGGCAGGGGAGAGCTCTAAGGGACAGAAGGGAGAGCTCTATAGGACAGTGGGCAGGACAGGGAGCTCTTTCACACTACGCACATACACACACACAATGCATCCCTATACATACACAGAAACACACAATGCATCCCTACACACACATAAACACAGCATGCTTCCCTTACACACAGATAAACACACAATGCATCCATTACACACATACACACACACAATGCAACCCTTACACATAAAGACAATGCATCCTTTGCACACTTACACAGAAACACACAATGCATCCCTTACACACACATGCAAACACACACTGCTTCTCTTACACACACACACACACACACACACAGAAACACAGTGCATCTCTTACACACACTCAATGCACCCCTTACAGGCACACACACTGCATCCCTTACATACACAGAAACATACCTTGCATCCCTTATGCATGCAAACACAGATTCACACAATGCATCCCTTACACACAACCAGAAACACACAAACATCCCTTATACACAAACACACACTGCTTTCTATCTCCTACACAAAAACACACTGCTTCCATTACACACAAAAACACTGCATCACCTACACAAACTGGTATCCCTATACACTACATTCCATAAGCACACACATTAGATCATCTACAATAACACATAACACATCCCCTATACACTCCACTCCCTGTGAGCGAACTCATGGGTGGAACAAGTAGGTGGGCTTATGGGTGGGCCCTATGGGCATACTCCCCATCAGGCTCTGGGGCCCAGACCTTGAGCTGTGTAAGGGGCCCCAGAAAATGGAGCTGCTTCTCGTTTTCCCAGAACATTGAATTTTGTGACCACAGTTACAAACAGCCTCCAGAGATCCTGTTCTACAACCGACCAGTGGAGCCAAACGGCAGCCAGAGCCCATCACCATCCTCATCTGGTTGTAAGCAGGCCATCTATTATTAGTGACACTAATCTCTAATTTACCTCACATTAAAGGGACACTATAGTCCCCAGAACCACTGCAGCTTAATGAAGTGGTTCTGGTGTCTATAGCCTGTCCCTGCAGTCTTTTTAAAGTAAGCACAAACTGTGTTAGTTCATATGGCAGATCATATGGGTGGGGCATTGTGATGTCACATGGGGGGGCGGCAAATTTTTATTTTGCTTAGGGGGGCAAAAATCCTTGTACAGGCCCTGGCAAAGAGGTAAGTACAGATGACAGTCAGGCTGTAGGCTGTAAGGATGCAGGTCCAGGTGACCGTCGGGCGAGATGGCTGTGGACTGCGCGCTCAGGACTATTCTGTCCCTTCGAATGCCCTGGTGTGATATTGATAAAATGGATACATTAAAAGTGTCAAAATGCTCTTAGTTAAATACCCTATGGGGACTACTGTATGTATGTATATATATATATATATATATATATATATATATATACACACACACTTATTTGCACTGTTTCAGATTATGTGACTATAAAGCCAGCAGACAAATATTTAACCTTCCAATCTATAAATATCTTCTTGCAATATTCATAACGTCCAAAAATAGTTGAAATCCTGGATAAATAATACTCAGAACTAAAATATGAAACTATTTAGAGTGTTGCTTAGTTTAGTTGCAGTTTTATGTAAAAACTATTATAAGCAAAACTATGAAAATAATGTTGACATTCCAATTTAATATAATGTTGTCTATCAGAAGAAAGCCCCATCTATCTCTAAGAAAACCAATATATATATATATATATATATATATATATATATATATATATATATATGTATATATGGGTGCATTTAAAGAGAAAGGCGTATTCTCAACGATGTTAAGGGAGTCACAGGTAAACGCAAGTGTTGAAATCTCAAGAGGATTCTTAATCCAGCCATTCCTGCTTCCATTATTGTAATCCACACTTTAGAAATAGCACAGCAAACATTGCCGCAGGCAGAGCTGGAGATCCCAGATACAATGACTCAGCTCTCGATTCTATTATAGAAACACACTACTAAGGTGATGGACAAGTTTGGTCAGGTCTTGTGTTTATTAAGACTTTTGAAACCGATTTACGTTTTGAAACCCTAAATAATATTAAAATCTGACTTTCTAATATGTTAGCAAATATGGTTTGCATTGTCCTGTAATCTAGTTAACATACATGATGGTTTCCGTTCCATAGAAGACTTTACTTGCAGACTTTTGTTGACTTGAAGCTATGATACTGGGTGTCCTGAATCCTTCTGGACTAGATCTTACATGCATTTCACTCATGAACACCTATAAAGAATACGCAATTAAGAGAAATGTATTAACCAACATAGTTCTGTGAAACTGGCTGACATTTCAGTACTGAGAGGAGTAATGCGCAAATCTGTCTTCTAGTTCTCTGTATGCCCCTAGTGCCATTTCTTGTATTTATTTAATGTACATTGCATAGACATTACACTCGTAGATTTGCAGCTGACCATGCCACTACGTCACATACATAGTCTTGGCAGACGACCACCTATCCCTATATCCTCCTATTCTAAGAAGATCCCACCTAGTAATGCCCCCTAGATCAGGGATCGGCAACCTTCGGCTCTCCAGATGTTTTGGACTACACCTCCCATGATGCTTTGCCAGCATTATGTGTGTAAGAGCATTATGGGGGATGTAGTCCACAACATCTGGAGAGCCGAAGGTTGCCTATCCCTGCCCTAGATACATCTTACATTAATGATTTGTTAAAGATATATATGTATGAGCTTGTTCATGATGTTACTTAATAGCTGTCAATATTTGATAGATAATTACTGATACTCCCCCGAGACTCCTTTATTGTGTGTTATTACAAAACCTTGTTCTGTTTAATAAACAGCAGTCATTTTCCTGAACGGACTCCCTTGTATGTATTTCACTGGAGTTTCTACAAGTACTTGAAAGGGTGTGGCCAGGTCTGGATAGAACTAAAAGTTCAAGATGGGTCATTCTAGTGATCGCCAAGGACAACACAGGAGTCATGTTCTAACTTGTGTTCCTCATGAAAACCTATTAAAACATGTTCTAAAAAAAAAATATCAGCATGCTTTGTATGTAATTTATATCTACAGATATATATATACGTACAAAGTCGAAAATAGATAGTCCTTCCCATTGTCCGTGTAAATTTAAAGCTTTACCTTTAATGCTTTCTTTTGTTTTAACCAGGCTCACTCAAATATTTCTGTACAATGCCGGAGAATGAATATAACTTAATATATATATATATATATATAATGTGTTCTATTCATTCCTCTGCAAAGTACATGCATATTTGAGTGAGCCTGGTTAAAACAGAAGAAAGCATTAAAGGTAAAGCTTTAAATTTACAAAGAGAATGGAAAGGTTTGGGCAAGCTGGGTCATGACTCAGAAGGAAGAAATCTGACCTACCTGATGGAACTAGTGGAAACGACTGTTCTTCCGTTCTGAAAAATTACCCACTCTCTGTGAAGGATTTGCGTAGCTTGACAAAAGCATTGAGTCGTGGAATCTTCATGCTGCGTAAAGTGAATGCATTGTGACCCTTTTGGAATTAAATATAACCCTGCCAGACTAGGCGAGACAGATGTAAAGGGGCTTTGATCTTCATTTTATTCCATTTCTGTTTTTAAAGGTGCAGCTCCATTCTGATATATGTCAGAATTCACAATTACACAAGTTAATAAGACAATTTTTCATTTGACCTCATATTTCAAGACATTCTGTTCCATGTGCTATAATAAAAGCATATATTTAATACAGATACTGGTGCCATTGCTAGAGGTTTTTCAGGGATTCATACCTTAGAATAACTTTATTATATTTGCTTCATTTTTAGTGACCAGATGAGATATGTGAAATGTGTAATTATGTACCACAAAAGTGGAGCTGACCTCGAAGTACTTGCTTGTTTGAGACATATTTGATATTCTCCTATGATCACATTGTACGGTATTATTAAAGTTCTGCATTACCATATGGACCAGTTGCACTATCCACTGTCTGTGCTTCTCAATAATACATCTTAATTCAAAGAATATGATCCATCAAGCCTATCATTCCTTGATCACTTCTCACTTACCTGGATCCCTCTCTTTTCAAATCTGTTTCTAAGTTCCTGCAGACAATTCACATTACAAGAAATCCAACCAGAACCCTACTTTCCCTTCAAACTAGTACCCTCTATGCTTCCAAACGAATTGAGAGACTCAGCTAAAGCAACCTCATTGTCCACATTTATCATGAGTCCATGATACATGTGGACAAGTTACAACCTGATTGCTGCTCAAAACACGCAATTTGTTTAATATACAGGAGATATTTTGTTTATCACGAAATCAAAGAGCCACTTCTCCATTCTAATACTACTGACTAATTTGCCTTTCTGATTTTATCCAAAATGACAGTTACATAAACTGAGATTTTCATAACTGTTCATTCTTCATTCCACAAATTAAATCCATGCCACCCAATATTTCAAACGGACAAAGATGGACACTTTCATTTTTGTAATGTGAGTGGGGGTGTAGGCATGGGTGAGTCTGTTCCAAGAACTTTCAGTTGATTTACTAATAATTTATGCAGCTAAAATGTAATTTAGAACAAGAACAATATATTATATTTATATTACATTTACAAAGACTGATTTGAAAGCACATTTATTGTAGTTTAAAGGCACATTATTGTGAGTAATATTCTTGTAGAGCTCTGTCATACACTCAAACACACCAACAATATGGAGCTTTTAGAAAGAAGGACATTATAATTGAAAAGAGGGACAGAGGGATTTGGGCCCAAACAGGGACTGTCTTGTCTAAACAGGAGTGCTTAGGGGCTATGATTTAACCCAAATAATGGCAGTTCAGGCAACAGCATATACCTATTATCCAGCTATTTTAACAGATGGAGAGTTAAAACTTGATATTCCCCTTTGATTTGTGTAATCTTCATTTAACTTACACTATTTTGAAGTCCTTCTAGGCTTTATTTTGGCACTTAAAGCTTCTGCTAGATAGGACTGTATCTATAAGTATTTTTTAAAAAATGCCCTGCTCCAAACACCATAAACAGTAAAGCCTGATGTGGAGGTTATGGTGTCATGAGTGCCCTTGTCCCATCCCAGCATATTCTTTTAAATCACTGTAGCATGGTTTGACACTTACTCGGGTCCTGCTGTGTGGGCACTATGCTTCTAGTCTTCCTGAACAAATAAACAGGATGCTAATTGTGGTGTTGCTCACCGTTGGCGTTATCCTCTGCGGGGTAGCTGTAGGACCAGGTGAGGGGCACGACCCAGTGAACCCTCGATTTCCATCCAGCCCTCTGCGCTCATGAAATTCGTCCGCCAATCTTGCTGCCTCTTCCACAGTCTGTGCCTTCCTGTCTCTGACCCAGTCTCTAACCTCTGCTGGAGTGTAGTCAAAAAACTGCTCCAGTAGCATTAATTGTACAGCATCCTCTAAGGTAGTCGCCTGACTCCCTTGCATCCAGTTACTGGCAGCACATTGCATACGAAATGCCCACTCTGTGTATGAATCCTTGCCTTGTCTCCTGAGGGCCTGAAATTTCCTTCTGTGGGCTTCAGGAGTTACAGCGTACCGGGCTAACAAAATCTCTTTTATCTTTTCATAGTTTTGTATATCCCCATCTGGCATGGCTCTCAATGCTTCTGCTGCTCTGCCTGATAATTTGCTGCCTAATACCGCAGCCCAGTTAGCTCTTTCTAAATCTTCTAG
This sequence comes from Pelobates fuscus, assembly GCF_036172605.1. NCBI lineage: Eukaryota > Metazoa > Chordata > Amphibia > Anura > Pelobatidae > Pelobates > Pelobates fuscus. The sequence goes on along the minus strand of NC_086318.1, from coordinate 107,575,457 downwards.
TACACATTGTCTCTCAAAGTCCTGTAAATAATTATCAATATCCATCTCACCTTCCACGAAGCTTTTAAATGCAGCGTAGTTGATTTTGCGCTGTCGCCCCATTGTAGATCCAGATAACGACAATATATTTACAGGTGGTGATCTGTCTCTGGTTTCTCGGGCTTCCCGGGCATTCTGTGCCTCCGTGGCTTGTGCCAAGATCTGTACCATGATCTCCGGTGTAGGGTTAGGTCCTACCAGGCTGAGTCTCCATCTCACATCCCTTTGCAACTCTGTTTCCTCAGCATTTGCCATTTGTTGTTCGCTGGTTTGATCGCTCTCCAGTAAATTGGCTATTAGCGTGGCTTTCGGTTTATTACTTGCCACTATGCCTCGAGCTTCCCGCAGTTCATTTAGCATTGTTCGTTTCAAGCGTTCATATCTATGCGCCATTCACTACTTGTTCCGGTTTGGTACATCAGTTCGGGAGAAAATCTCACCGCTGCCACCAGTGTAAAGGATCCTGCTATCCGTGCAGCGCTGATCCTTGTAGCGTCTCCCGAAATCCAAGCTGAGTAGAGTAAAGTAGTGATTACAGCTCCCAATCCCCCAAACATGAGTCGAGACTTCATGAAGGGGTAAAATGATCTGGTTTATTGATGGCCAAACTCAGCCCTTTTATGATGGTCTCCCAGCAAGGGAACTCCCACATGGGACCTTGTGGAAGACTGTGACAAAATATACAGAACCAATCAGTGTACAGTACAATTATTACACACACCCACAGTAACAGTGTAACCCCTCCTCTCTATCCTGGAGATAATTAACTTAAGCGGTTGAAGAGAACCTAACTATCTCCAGGTAGAGAAAAACATGTCCTTTTTATATTTTAACAAAACTCTATTAAAATCTATAACTTATATTTAGCCAAACATATTCTCCATGTTCCACATACCCCCAGATAGCTTGGATCTGAGCGCATAATATAGGCGAATAGCTCTCAGATCCCACAAACACAGTTCTCAATATTGTCGAGTAAAGTTTTAGTTCACCAGTTGTTCGGGAGATTGAATCCGAAAAGAGTTCCATAATTGCAGCTATCTGGGGTTGGTCTACCTTGTGTAAAAGGAAAGTCCAGAATGGCAAAGTGGTTAACGTGTTCGGGAGTTATTAACCGTATGAACGAGGACTTGGTACGTGTCAGCGGTGTGCGGCTGAATAAGTGTCCAAAAATAGTTCCAGAGGATTGATGCCTTTCCACCGCTGAGCGTTCGACGACTTTAAAATGGCAACCGCCACGTGTTCGTCAAACGAACGGGGACCACCATGCCTTTCATCAATTATCTTGCGGTTAACCGCAAGGTCTGGTTGGTAAATGAGCGTCACACGACCTCAGTGGGAGGTCGGGTGGTTTGGTAAGTTGTTCGGTTCTTTGAAACTGCACGAAATAGTCATCCATACGCATGATTAAACAAAATGCTGTTTCTCTGAGGCTTTTAAAACAGGGATTTTGTTACACTAATCTATCTAGGCATTCATTCATTGACTGAGAGTGTCAGATTAGCTCTGCCTACCAATGAATGATTTCCAATCTTGAAAAAAATAATAATTTGGAACCTCAAGAAGACTGGAAACTGGACAAACATACAGTAGAACCAAGGTGTTTCGTTAAGTTCCACCAGTTCTGTAGGATCTACAATAAAATGCATTGTGTTAATGTAGGTCTTTAACATCATGAATGCGGTACCTCTCCTATGTATCATGTTCATCTCTTAAAACATCAGCTCACATAATTGTTATTCTGCTTCTGACCTCTATCTCTCTTTTTATAGTTCCCACACCTGTTTCCAAAACAACAATGTTCTGATCACTTACCAACTTTATATCAACAGGGAACTTGTTATCTTTAACTTGTGGCAAACTCACCATATGTCAACATGTTTGAAATGCATTATATCATGTGAACTGTAGGGCCTTTTGCAACTTACACAATAATAAATTATAATAATGGCATTATCTAATAACGATAGTATAAATATATACTGTATGCCTTATAGGTTCAAATCAGAGGTAAAATTCACTTAGGATATAATTAGTGTAGAGTTAAAATAGATAACTTATTTAAAGCACACTATTATAAAAGAAACAGCATGACATATGATGGCAAAATGTATATATAGCCATAGTGAGTGATTGCTGCGAACATGAACATGTGTGAGTCGTTTCGTTCCAAATGTATATTCGTACAAATTATATACCTTTCGGACATTCGAATGCCTACCAATGTCCAAAGTGCCGAAGTCCCACAGGGCCGAAGTGATAAAGTTCGGTAGTTTGGAAGTGCCGAAGCTCCGAAGTTCCGAAGTGCCAAAGTGATTTGGATTTCTGAAAGGTGGCAAAACAAGAGAGAGGGAGGGAAAATTACGTGAATGATGACAGGAATCTTGACCAATAAGCTTGCTTGCCCAATTCGGTTTCACTATTCGCTGTCCAATGAAATCAGCAAATTTTTGTGATTGAGGTTAGAGAACAGCCAATTATTATTATTATTGCCATTTATATAGGGCCAACAGATTCCTTATTTTGTCACTGACATTTGGCCAAAGAAGGCACACAAAGTCATTGAGGTGGAGTAGTATATAAATCAGTCTGTCAGGGTATTGGCTTGCATTCATGTGACCACAGGCATGTGCGATTTGTTTCATTCCATGAATTTGTTTCGTTCGTATGAATTGAATGCCACTGGGATATTCGGATGTTTACGAATATCCGAAGTGCCGAAGTTCCAAAGCGCTGAAGTTCCAAAGTGCGGAACCGAACCGAATGCCATTGGTCCGAATTGCTGAAGCAGACAAATTTCTGAACCGAACCAAATTTTTTGCCCATGCACATCGCAAGTGAGTGGTTTAAAAAATATAACATTCTGGAGCACAGGGGCGGTGTGTAGCACTTAATTAATTGCCATCAAAAGTGTGTGATCTATAATAGGAGATGAGGGCTACTTGTCAGGATCGGGACAGGGATCCAACACGCAGGGTACAAAGAGTGGAAAGGTACGTATACCGGGCCTTAGAATGGCCGGACTAACGTACCGAGAGTAATAGAGAATAGTCAGAGACAAGCCGAGGTCGAGGGAACGAGAAGACAGATAAGCGAGAGACAAGCCGGGTCAAGGGATAACAGAGATAAGCAGGGTAGTACAACAAGCCGAGTCAAAACCAATAGAGCAAACGAGAATACCAGAGCACTGAGTGACTAGACAAGCTAGAACCACGACAGGGCAATGAGCTGAAGTGAGAAGTAAGCTTAAATACCCTGGCTCCGGATGGTAGACACGCCTCTGACAAGTACCGATTGGATATCGGACACTTGAGTGGCAGGTCGCTCGTGATAGCGTCATGACGTCACGTATTGAGCGTCCCGCTAGAAAAGGACGTGGATTCCTCGCGGTCGGTGTTTAAGTGACTGGATGAACCGCGAGGAACGAAGGAAACAGCTCGTTTGGACGGATAAACTACTAAGTCTCTACCTCTTTTAGAGGTAGAGACCTCAGGTACCCTGACAGTACCCCCCCTCTCAGATACGCCCACCGGGCGGAAGGAACCGGGACGAGATGGGAAGCGGAGGTGAAATGCTCTGCGAAGGCGAGAAGCATGAACGTCCTCCTGAGGTACCCAACTCCTCTCCTCAGGACCATATCCCCTCCAGTTGACCAGATATTGCAATTTTCCCCTTGAAATTCTGGAATCAATGATGGAGCTGACCTCGTACTCCTCCCGACCCTCCACCTGAACAGGACGAGGTGAGGAAACCTTAGAGGAGAATTTGTTGCAAATAAGAGGTTTCAACAAGGAGACATGAAAAGAGTTAGGAATGCGTAAGGCAGGTGGCAGAGCAAGGCGATACGCAACCGGGTTGATACGAGTGAGGACCCTGTAAGGACCTATGTAGCGAGGAGCAAATTTCATAGATGGAACTTTTAGGCGAATATTCTTAGTACTCAACCACACCCTATCCCCAGGAACAAAGACAGGAGCCGCTCTTCTATGCTTGTCAGCGTGTTTCTTGAACAACGAGGAATTATGTAACAGAATTTGCCGAGTCTGATCCCATAATTTCTTCAGGTTGGCGACATGATCATCAACCGACGGTATCCCCTGAGAAGAGGAAACCGAAGGAAAAATTGAAGGATGAAAGCCATAGTTCATGAAGAAAGGGCTAGAGCGAGTTGAATCACAAACAAGGTTATTGTGTGCGAACTCCGCCCAAGGAATCAAACCGACCCAATCGTCCTGGTGTTCGGAAACAAAGCAACGTAGATACTGCTCGATCTTTTGATTGGTACGTTCAGCAGCTCCGTTAGACTGAGGGTGATAGGCAGAGGAGAAGTTCAATTTGATTCCCATTTGAGAACAAAAGGATCTCCAGAAACGTGAGACAAATTGAGAACCTCTATCAGAAACAATCTCCGAAGGAATCCCATGTAGGCGAAAAACCTCTCTCGCAAAAATCTCTGCCAATTCAGGAGAAGTCGGAAGTTTAGGTAATGGCACGAAATGAGCCATCTTAGTAAATCTATCCACCACCGTGAGAATAACAGTCTGTCTCTTGGAAGCAGGCAAATCTACGATAAAGTCTATGGACAAACAGGACCAAGGTTTCTCAGGAATGTCCAAGGGGTGTAACAGACCACAAGGAGATGTATGAGGTTGTTTAGTCTTGGCACAAGTCTCACAAGCTGCGACGAACTCCTCAATATCTTTTCGTAGTGAAGACCACCAGAAATCCTTGGATATCAGAGAGTATGTCTTGCGAATACCAGGATGGCCAGCTACTTTACTTTCGTGAAAACATTGTAAGAGCTCCAGTTGGAGTTCAGGAGGGACAAAGTTTCTTCCCTCAGGAGTGTTTCCGGGTGCCAGATGTTGTGACTTCAAGATCTGGTCAAGTAGCGGAGAATGGATTTTGAGACTGGTATTAGCAATAATATTGCATTTGGGTACAATGGAGGACAAAAGTGGTTCAACTGAAGCAGAAGGCTCATATTGGCGAGATAGCGCATCGGCTTTAGAATTTTTTGACCCAGGTCTGTAAGTCAGAACGTAATTGAAATGGGTAAGAAATAACGACCAACGAGCCTGCCTGGAGGACAAACGCTTGGCCTCTCCGATATAAGATAAATTTTTGTGGTCCGTTAGAATGGTAACAGGATGTAATGTACCTTCCAATAAATGTCTCCACTCTTTCAAAGCCTTGATAACCGCTAGTAATTCTCTGTCACCAATGTCATATCTGCTCTCTGTACCAGACAATTTTTTAGAGAAAAATCCACATGGATGTAATGGTTTATCAACACCCAACCTTTGAGATAGGACAGCACCTAAACCAGTCTCTGATGCGTCTACCTCAAGTAGAAAAGGCAGGGAAGTGTCGGGGTGAACTAAAATTGGAGCGGAAGCGAAAAGCTCCTTGAGAGTTTTGAACGCAAGAAGAGCTTCAGTAGTCCAATTCTTAGTATCAGCCCCCTGTTTGGTCATATTGGTGATAGGCGCGATAATTGAAGAATAACCCTTAATAAAGCGCCTATAATAATTAGAAAAACCAATAAATCTCTGTACGGCTTTAAGACCTTTGGGTAAAGGCCACTCTAGAATGGACTGGAGCTTATCGGGATCCATCTTAAATCCCTCCCCAGAGATCACATAGCCGAGAAAGGTTACCTGGGTTTGATCAAAGCTACATTTCTCCAACTTGCAGTACAAGCCATGCTGGAGAAGCTTGTGCAAAACCCTCCTGACTTGCTTGTGATGAGTCTCAATCTCACTAGAATGTATGAGTATATCATCTAGGTATACAATGACGCAATCTTGCTGAAATTCCCTAAGAACCTCATTTATCAGATCCTGGAATACAGCTGGTGCATTGCATAACCCAAAAGGCATAACTGTATATTCATAGTGGCCATATCGAGTATTGAATGCCGTCATCCACTCATGTCCCTGCTGGATTCTCACCAAGTTATATGCCCCTCTGAGATCTAACTTGGTGAAAATTGTAGAGCCCTTCAAACGATCGAAGAGTTCGGTGATCAAGGGAATCGGGTAGGCATTTTAATGGTTATCTTATTTAGGCCTCGATAATCAATACAAGGTCTTAAAGAACCATCCTTCTTTTTAACAAAAAAAAATCCAGCCCCGGCAGGAGAGGAGGACCTCCTAATGAATCCCTTGTCTAAATTCTCGTGAATATACTCCTCTAGAACTGAGTTCTCTTTCGTAGATAACGGGTATACATGACCTCTGGGCGGCATGGTACCAGGGAGTAGGTTAATTTTGCAATCAAAGGACCTGTGTGGGGGTAAGGTATCGGCTTTCTTTTTGTCAAATACTGCCTTTAAATCTAGATACTGAGGCGGAATTTGTGTCTCTGTAGGATTGTCAGAGTTAGCCGAGGTGTTGGTTAAGCAGAGAGGTGAGACCTTCCGCAAGCATTTCTCTTGACAATTCTGTCCCCATGAAACTATCTCCCCTGACTCCCAATTAATAATAGGGTTATGTCTCCTCAACCAGGAGTACCCCAGGACTATGGGAATAGACGGAGAAGAAATGAGCAGTAAGGATATGTCCTCTCTATGTAGGATGCCAACAGTTAAGTTAATCGGTATGGTCTCACGGAAAATAACAGGCTCAAGCAACGGTCTACCATCGATGGCCTCAACAGCCAGTGGTGTCTCTTTTAACTGGGATGGAATAGCATGCTTGGCAGCAAAACCCTGATCTATAAAGCTCTCAGCAGCTCCAGAATCGATTAGTGCCATAGTCTTTACTACTCCCTTTTCCCACTTTAAAGAAACGGGTAACAGAAGCCTGAGCTCTTTGTAGTTGTGAATAGAGGACAAAGTAGAAACACCCAAGGCCTGTCCTCTAGAGAAACTTAGGTGCGAGCGTTTCCCGAACGATTAGGACAATTTAGGCGTAAATGACCTCTGACTCCACAATACATACATAAACCCTCCCTTCTCCTGTACTGTCTCTCCCTCTCTGTGAGATGAGTACTGCCTATCTGCATAGGTTCAGAAATACGTAAGTCCTCGAACTCAGAATTTTGAAAGGTAGGCGCTAGTTTAAAGGAGGGTCTACGGGTCCTATCTCGAGTGTTCTGCCTCTCTCTTAGGCGTTCATCAATACGAGATATAAAAGAAATTAAATCCTCCAAATTCTCAGGGAGTTCTCTAGTAGCGACCTCGTCAAGAATTACATCTGATAACCCATTCAGAAACACATCTATATAAGCCTGTTCGTTCCACTTAACTTCTGCCGCCAAGGACCTGAACTCTAGTGCATAATCCACAAGTGTTTGATTGTCCTGTCTAAGGCGCAACAGTAATCTAGCTGCATTGACCTTTCTGCCAGGAGGGTCAAAAGTTCTTCTAAACGCAGCTACAAAGGCATTATAATTATAGACTAGTGGATTATCATTCTCCCATAAAGGATTGGCCCATCTCAGAGCTTTCTCAATGAGTAAAGTAATAACAAATCCAACCTTCGCTCTATCTGTAGGATAAGAGCGGGGTTGTAATTCGAAATGGATGCTAATCTGGTTCAGAAAGCCACGACACTTCTCCGGTGACCCGCCATAACGTACTGGTGGGGTAATACGGGAAGAAGCACCTACAGTGGCTACCTCTAAACCTGAGACTGCAGGAGAAATAGAAGGAGTACGTGTCTCCTCAGGTGGGTTATTAGCACGAGACAAAAGTGCCTGTAGTGCTAGAGCCATCTGATCCATCCTATGCTCCATGGCGTCAAACCTGGGATCAGAAGAACCAAGCTGACTGTTTGTACCTGCAGGATCCATTGGCCCTGTCGTAATGTCAGGATCGGGACAGGGATCCAACACGCAGGGTACAAAGAGTGGAAAGGTACGTATACCGGGCCTTAGAATGGCCGGACTAACGTACCGAGAGTAATAGAGAATAGTCAGAGACAAGCCGAGGTCGAGGGAACGAGAAGACAGATAAGCGAGAGACAAGCCGGGTCAAGGGATAACAGAGATAAGCAGGGTAGTACAACAAGCCGAGTCAAAACCAATAGAGCAAACGAGAATACCAGAGCACTGAGTGACTAGACAAGCTAGAACCACGACAGGGCAATGAGCTGAAGTGAGAAGTAAGCTTAAATACCCTGGCTCCGGATGGTAGACACGCCTCTGACAAGTACCGATTGGATATCGGACACTTGAGTGGCAGGTCGCTCGTGATAGCGTCATGACGTCACGTATTGAGCGTCCCGCTAGAAAAGGACGTGGATTCCTCGCGGTCGGTGTTTAAGTGACTGGATGAACCGCGAGGAACGAAGGAAACAGCTCGTTTGGACGGATAAACTACTAAGTCTCTACCTCTTTTAGAGGTAGAGACCTCAGGTACCCTGACACTACTGCCGCTCAGTGGATTGGTCGCTCCCATTCTGGTTGTCCATCGACCAAACCTTAAGGGTGCCATTGGGATGGGAGATGGCCATTTCTGTCCTTTGTGCTGTAGCTGCAACCAGCCACAAGACAGGAAGTATCTTTCCTGTCTGTTTCTTGTCTTCCCTCCCATGGCCGCTATAGGGCAGATTGGCTTTCTGTCTGCAGAGCAAGCCAGCCACTCCCCCTTCCCTCCTGTTTGTAATGCCAGACTGCTTGAACAGATGATGGGGCCAGTGTATTCATTTGAGGAAGGGGGCCAGAGTATTATAGTGAGGAGTGAGGGGGGCCAATGTATTAATGTAACGGGGAGGGGGCAGTGTATTAATTTGAGGGAGGGAGGGGACAGTGTATACATTTGGGGAAGGGAGACAGTGTATTTATTTGGGGGAGGGGAAACAGTGTATTAATTTGAGGGAGGGAGTGGGCCAATGTATTACATTGGGGAGGGGTGGTAGTATATTCATTTGAGGGAGGGAGAGGGCAGTGTATTGAATTGGGGGAGGTAGTAGGCAGTGTATTAGAGTGGTGGGAGGGGGGTCAATGTGTTAGATTGATAGGAGGGCAGTGTATTAATTTGAGGGATGGACGGGGCAGTGTATTAAATTATTGGGAGGGAGGGCAGTGTATTAAATTAAAGTGGAGGGTTGGGGGCAATGTATTAGATTATGGGGCAGTGTATTAGATTGGGTGGAGGGGTTAGTGTGAAGGGTGTGGGGCAGTGTATTAGATTGGGTGGAGGGGCAGTGTATTGGAGTGGAAGCAGATGGGGCAGTGTATTGGAATTGGGGGCAATGCATTGGATTTGTGGGCAGTGTATTAGAATGGGGAGAGAGGCAGTGTATTAGGTTGGGTCTGCATGGAGGCGCTGAACACTCCCCATGGCGATGCTAATTAGCTGCGCACGCACAATAGCCTCCCAATGCTTTCCTATGGTCTGGCAGAGATCATCAAGTTTGATGATCTCAGCCAAAGTGAAGAACACACTCATAGGACTTCAAAATCAACAAGATAATGTCAATTGTTTTTCACAGCTATACCAAATGTGTCAAGGCAGTTGGACTGAAACATTTGTTATATGCAAAACAAGTCTTCTTAAAATAAATTTGCTATTTTGTTTATTTTGAAGCCATACAAGTGTGAGGACATCAAGTGTCGGTTAGGCAACTTTTTTATACTGTACTTTTCTAAATAAACCTATGTTTCTATGAAAATGAAAGTTTTTGTTTTTTGCTGCCCACATAAACCTTAAACCTAAAACTTAAACCTTGTTTATTTGGCCCTATGTTTGTCTTCATGAAAAGTAAATATATTGTCTCTTTATAATAATAAATAATAATTATATATATTTCTGAGTCCATGGATAGATTTTCCTTTTTAAAACATAGAGTCTCTATATATCATGCATGTGTTGTTGGTACACTCTCATTTTGATTTGTAACCTTTAAGATTTTATTTTCATTACATTTAACTTTAGAAACCTAAGGGCATGCCAACAATCTGTAACAAGAGAGAAATGCGTGACATTATAAATCAATATACATTTTTATAACATTAAAATGTTCCTTTAATTCAAAATGCTATGCTTTTTTCCATCACAGGAGAAACCTGATTGGCTAGGGTAATCGTCCCACTCATACCGAGGTTAGATATGTCATATAGGAACGCAACTACTCTGATTTACGATTTACATCTCTAATAAAATTTTAGGGTGAATACATATGTTTTAGTTTGTATTTCGGTGGCAATTACGGATTAGTCTAGCTCAAGCGAGGGAATAATCTAAATTTTATTAAAGACAGGAGGTGAATATTTGCTTTACCTTCTTTACGGAAAACCTCCAGCAGCAAAGAAATAGTTAACATAACTTTTCAGAAACAACCAATCAGAACAAAATAACAGCAGTATAAAACCCTCAGGCAGACCCTCCCACTTCCTCTTTCTTTGCTGCTGCCTCCAGGTGAGCACTACCCAACTCAGAAAATGTGTCTGCTCTGGGTTTGTATATTAAAATATTATGCATTATTATTGTTTGTTTTTAGTTATATCATATTTTACCACATGACAGGAGGTTTCATATTTGCATATCTTTCTTTACTGAAAACTCCAGCAGCATAGAAACAGTAACAACCAATCAGAGAAAAGATATGGTGGCCATATAAGGCCCTGTCTATGACATCACTTCCTCTTTCTTTGCTGCTCCAGCCTACAGGTCAGAGTACTTTTTACCTCTCTGTGACAGTTTATATTTTGCACTTTTTTCCATGTTTATACTTAATTCTACATAAACCCTACTACTCCTGGTTCTCTATTCCTGTCTCCCTGCTCCCCCTCTTTGTGCCTGCTCTTCTTGCTACCCCTGTATTTATATATATTTTATTTCCCATATTGTCTGACGGTCCGCGGGCGTCACGGCTGCCCGTGCCGTGCTCGCCACGCGGACCGACCCTGTTTATGCTCAGGGGATTGTATGGGGACGGGTAGGGGAGACCGGGTAGTTTTTTCTGTTTGTTTTTCGCTCGCCGCGCCTTCCTCCCGCGACCGCGAGCGAGTATACACGCGGTCGGCGGCACACGCCATCTTGGATCTCGCGACCTGCGGCCGTCTCTCTCTTCAGTACAGCGGATCGGGAATCACCCGATCACCGCTCAACACCCCCATTAACCCTTAAAGGGACCCTCATATGTGGTATAAAATGGATGTACAGAGATATAATCGTACATCACACTGGATATATATGTGTATTGCATCAATCTGCAGGAATCTGTACCCCTACAACCACACTGTGGTACTACTACCATATGAGCAAGAGGCATATTAATACTATACTAGATTTCTGCCTGGCACAGAGTCCTGCCATGTCTGGATATATATGTGTATTGCATCAATCTGCAGGAATCTGTACCCCTACAACCACACTGTGGTACTACTACCATATGAGCAAGAGGCATATTAATACTATACTAGATTTCTGCCTGGCACAGAGTCCTGCCATGTTATTTCTGGATTATATGTAGACAAGCCTGCTATTCTTTAAAGGAGAATGACGGATTTTTCCTGTAAACTAAAATGGATCATACAAGCAGGACATGACATATTGTATGGCAGCGCAGTGGTTACAGACTTGCACTGGGTATTTTCCACCATGAGTTCAACTCCCCTGTACAGCAAGAGTTCTATCTGCTGTGTGATTACACACTAGCTAGAGGATCATGTGTGCTGTTATTCTTTAACGTTTCCCTGTTGCGATTTTTTACCACAGTGTCTGCCAAACAAATACTTACATGCAGGCATTAAAGGAGACACAATATTTTTCCTATACCCCACACAGGATCTTTATGTCTTTGTACCTTAACCAGGGTCATTCTATATTACTATACCCTATCCAGGGTCATGCTATATTACTATGCTCTACAGGAATCGCCCGATCACCGCGCCCTGCAGCTGGATTAACCCCTTCAGGGGTTCCCCTCTCTGGGCACATTCATTTATTGATACAATTATAATTTTTTATTCTCATGGATATATCTCTCATGGTGCCTTACACTGGATGATTATATGTTGAGCACGCACACAATCTATGTATTATTGTGAAGCCATACAATATCACAGTTGTTATACAAAACATATACTATACCTACAACAAGATCAACTATATCACTGTACCCCACAAAGGGCATATTATATTATATTATTGTACCCTACAGAGGGTCATATTATATTACTGTACCTGAGGGTGCAAATTTATGTGGGTGTCCTCTGGGTATTTTTTCATGGCACACCACCTGGGGTGACCCCCCAGATACGCATACAAGGTCATTCATAGACCATTACATTGATGTGGGTGTCCTCTGGGTATTTTTCATGGCACACCACCTGGGGTGACCCCCCAGATATGCATACAAGGTCACTCATAGACCATTACATTGATGTGGGTGCCCTCTGGGTATTTTTCATGGCACACCACCTGGGGTGACCCCCCAGATATCCATGCAAGTTCATTCATAGACCATTACGTTGATGTGGGTGTCCTCTGGATTACCACGGCACGCCACCCGGGGTGAACCCCGATGGAATACACGAAGTCCTACGCCTCAACTTTATCACTGATTACTGCATACATGTATGGATGTTTAAACACTGCCTGGCAGTTTTGCATTAAAGCAACAGTACCACCTTGCTGGATACGATTGCAGGCAGGATCATGAGTGAACTGAGTGTATTGCGGAGTACCCTTCACAGGGATACATATCTATACATTTACTGTACCTGGCATACATATTGAACGTGGGTGTCCTCTGAGTAAATTTTTCATGGCACACCACCTGGGGTGACCCCCAGACATGCATGCAATACTTGTAAGGTGCCAACAATTATAATGTGGGTGTCCTCAGGGTTACCAGGGCACACCACCTGGGATGACCCCAGTCGAATACACGTGGGCCCTGCGGCTGCAGACCTTATGGAGACAGGTCCCACGCGCTTCTATAATAAGCCTGTATAGTTACATCCGTGCATACAGCTCTGGCGTGCATTTATGGTGAACCCGGCTAACCGGACCAGCACTACCGGTCAATCGCGCCTACGCCACAGCTCCCAATAGCCGGATTAAACTAATGGAGGTGACCCCTCTACACTTGACACGAGTATTTCATACACTCAGACAACCTGATGCAGGCAATTCAAGCCGCTTTACCTGGGTGACCCCCAGTGCTAAAAGGAGTCTAGCACCCCTACGTGCTGACCCTCAAACACTCCTCCCACTGACTACCACTATCTCCCAACAGGACGAGAACTGGTCATGGAGAACACTCTCAACCCCCTAGGACTTCCAGGCATTAATAAACGAGGGGAACGTGAGAACGACTAGTATTCGGCCCACAAACAGTCCTACTATTTGACTACTATTAACTACTATTAACTACTATCCTACTATTAACAAGTCCTACTATTTGACAGCGGGAACTTACCCACCACACTAACTTTAGCCCAAACCTCGCTGAAGCAAATGCTCCACACCCCTTCGGGGAAAGGTGTTTTTGGGGGGACTGGTCGGTGGTGGAACCGAACCACCAACCGCTTCATCTACTAGTGAGTCATCCTATCACCAAGGGAACTCCTACGTGGTATGCAAACGCTTCAGGATAGAAAAAATCAACCTTCTACTAGACCTCCTGAACGATAACGACTGGTTTACACATCTGGACCCTCAGGACACATACTTGTCAATATCCGCTACCCTAAACTACCTAGTTTTTCCTCCGATCCCACTGATGAGGACTAACACAGCAGTTTACGACTCCGTGGTACCCACAAAGCTACTGAAGCCGGTGAGGGCTCACATCCGCGAATTTGGACGTGCGAGGTCTCGTGTACCTGGAAGACTTGCTGACCCTTTGCGAATCCAGGCTACGTTTGCGGTCAAATTTGACGTTCACGTTCTGGACTCCACGGGTTTTTTGGTAGTACGCAGACAAATCGCTCCCCTATCTGTGTCGGGTCAGTTCCTCGGTTTCGACATTGGCTTGGAGAACTACGTTCCGCGTCGGTCCCCGACAAGATCACCCCTATACGGATGGATATCGGACACGCTCTAAGGTTGGATACGATTCCTCTCAGAATACTCACCGGATTGTGGAATTCCTCTCCTCCTCTCCTCCTCCGTACTATCGATATTCCCTGGCCCACTACACTACAGGGCCATGCAACGACTGCTGGCTAGATACGTACACGCCGGTCACTCATGCGACCACTGGATCCCACTGTCGGCAGAAGTGAGGACGGAATTCCGATGGTGACTACTTCACTTGCAAACTTGGATCGGCAAATCGATCTTTGACTCTTCCTCTGGATGCGTAGTGGTGGATGAACCCATACAAACAGACCCAACCGCTCTCCACGACGGCAAGGGTGCTTCGATACACACGCACACACAGGATATCGCTCCTGCTCATGACACCCCTCGGACAATGCCAACCCTGGTTCCCGTATCGCCTGGGGGCGTATCGCGGAGACCCTCTACCACTCCCTACCTTCCCTCTACTTTTGATGGGACCTCAAGGGGAAGCCCACTCCTTTGTCATGGAAGGACGACTGGCACTAATGGACTGGACGATTTCGGGACCTCCAACTAAGACCTCTGATGGGACTCAGACTCCCGGCACCAGGAAATGCTATATTTCTGCCTGATCGGCCTTGAGTGTTTGGTGGGTGGAAAGGGATTCCGCACCTGCCCCACCGATCCTTAACTATCTGTCACACCTGGTCTTGTTGGGGCGGTCATATCGATCCCTCAACGTGATCGGATCCGCCATATCGGTGGCGCACGTTCCGGTACAGGGCGGACCAGTAGGTCAAGATCCACTGGTTTGTCGGCTACTATGGGGTGCCGAATGATCGAGACCCGGCACCCAAGTATTCACACCTCTGGCAGGTGGATGTGGTGCTGTGATTCCTTGGGGGAATAGCAGGAAAATGCTTGTTTGTCACTGAAACAACTTTTAGCCAAACTAGCCCTCTTGTTATGCCTCGTCTTATTTAGACGGGTGACGGACGTTAGGGCTTTCGATATGGATGTTTTTTTCTCTATCACACCAGACGGGATTACCTTTACCAGATCGAGACGAACTAAGTCCAGTTCATCTTCGGTGTCATACCCATAATTTGTTTCCGACACCAAACTAGGTGCGGTCGGAACGCTAATGGGGTATACCGAAATCATTCCCCCTTCGTATTCATGCGACGAGTCTACTCCTGACTTCTTACATGGAACTTCATGGAGAGGTGTCTACCGCTACACTGGCCAGATGGATCCGCCGGCTATTGCATCTAGCGGGCGTCGAACCTTGTTTCGGAGCCCACTCGGTCAAGGGAGCGGTGGCCCCACAAGTCATTTTCGGCCGACGCTTCCCTAACCAACATTATACGATGCGCGGTTTGAGCGCGAGAGGGTACGTTTAGAACGCTCTATTTCGGCAAACATCTCATACTTCCTTCACACTGGCCAATTCTAAGCTTTAAAAATGCAAATATGAAGCCTCCTGTCATGTGGTAAAATTGAAGATTATACTAGCTTTAGTGTACTAATAATCTTAATTTTAATAATGACAGGAGGCGAATATTTCCCACCCTATAGGATCCCTCCCATGTTTTCTCGTGTTGAACAGAATATGCCCTCTATGTTCAGGAAGGTAAGTACGTTATGGTTGTATGTTTGCTACTTAGATATGTGGCTTGAGAGACTTGTATAGGTTGAATAATTAGACATGTACCCTGAATTATGTTGTGTTTACAGATTCTTAAATATCATTGCTTTAGAATTAATATATATTGATATGTTACTTATTCTAGTATCCATTGGTATATCAGATTCTTAATGTTTATTGTATGCGGACAAGCTACCACGCCAGAGTCCTTTCACCTTTTTCTTTTTCTTACAGCGTGAACGTCTTCTCATCAGGACAAAGACTCACCTTCCATAACTCTACATCACGGAACTACTGGAGTTGATTATTCTAATATGTTGTGGAACTGTTGACGTAATATGATTATGTTTATTGTTGCTATTTATTGTTTCGCTTCAAAGAAAGAGGAAGTGATGTCATAGACAGGGCCTTATATGGGCACCATATCTTTTCTCTGATTGGTTGTTACTGTTTCTATGCTGCTGGAGTTTTCAGTAAAGAAAGATATGCAAATATTCGCCTCCTGTCATTATTAAAATTAAGATTATTAGTACACTAAAGCTAGTATAATCTTCAATTGTTGTTCTATATTACAGTGTGCTGGGCCTCTGTCCCGCTCGTGGCACAGACGCAGACCTCTGCGATACTGCAAGGTAGGCCACAGTAGTTTTTTTGGGGAGAGCGGCTGAGTGCCGTGGGGTACAGCTGGGGAGCGTGGGGAGCGTGGGGAGCGTGGGGAGCGTGGGGAGCGTGGGGAGCGTGGGGAGCGGGGAGGGGCGCAGAAGGTACCGCAGGAGCGCACAGCACAATAGCCAGCCATATGATTAATGGAATGTACTGTTCAGACAGGAAAAGTTGTGCCGAACAACATTACTGTCCTGACAGGAAAAGTTGTGCCGAGCAGCAATCAAATTCACAGCAGGGTTTGTGCTGAGCAGCAATTATGCGAATGGGAACCTGGTAACTGCCTCTGGGGTCAAAGGCCGATTACACCCTATCAGATCCAGAGGAGGGGTATTTAGGCCCAGTTCTTATCTTGCTTAGTGCCCTGTCGCGGTTTCCCTTGTGGTTGTCCGAGAGCACGTTATTGATTCTGGTAATTCTGGTTATTTGACTTTGGCATTGTTTTTTACTTCCCTGTTTTCTGGCATCCCTGACTCCTGGCTTTTCCTTATTGTTGTGTCTCTTTCTGTATCCCTTGACCTCGGCTATTCCTGACTATTCTTTGGTACGTTAGTCCGGCCATTCTAACGTTCGGTATACGTTACCTATCAGTCCTTTGTGTTACACAATTCTACGTGCTGAATCATATTGTAATCCTGACAGCAGGCAGCCCAAACAGACCCAGATCCTATGGATCATGCACCCACAACAACCCAGCACACACTAATATGGAACAACACTAACATATCACTAAAAACTAACAATAATAATGCATAATATTTTAATATACAAACCAAGAGCAGACACATTCTCTGAGTTGGGTAGTTCTCATTCTCAGAGTGGCTAAAAATATGTATTTGCTTTTTTTTATTTCTGTGTGTAAATCTGTCATGCGTCTATGTTTGTGTGTATTTCGTTGTGTGTGTGTATCAAATAATAAATATCTTGTGAGTGTGTGAGAGGATGTGTGTGTAAAAAGAGACAAGCCCCTTGGTTCCCAGAGATGTGAAATTTAGAATTATGCAAAGTGAGGCCTTAAGGAGAACGTAATCGTAATGAGAAAGATAAAAATACCTGGAACTGAATGCCGGAGACCAGGTAGCCTGTAGGTTGTTGATAACGTAGTGGAACTGCGAAAAATGCGTAAGTCTAAGTAATTGCATGTAGAAATGATAAACAGGAAATGATACGTTAATATAATACTAGCACGGTTGTGCAAGTTTATGAGGCGTCTTAAATCTGGCGTGTTTAGACATTTAGAACCCACTTTGGAAGGTGGGGGGTGGGTTTACGGAAGGCCGTGGAGGCTGAATGAGGCCTCAGGAGAAACGTAAAATTGGTAAAACCTTTTCACCTGATACCGTGAAACTGGAAACTGGATATCACTTCCTGAAGATTTTTCTTAAAGAAGAGTAGACAAACCTAAACCATATGCATTCTAAGTATGAGGACCCAGAGAAACAAGTTTATTTAAGGAACAGAGATTAACCGTATGAATTACTGGTCTGAAATGAGCCTGGGAAACAGCTGGGGGGGGGGGGGGTAAGTTACTGCTGAGTAAAACAAATAAGAGGGTTGGTGGTTGGTTAGCCCAACGATATGTGTTAATAGGCTAACTGTTCCTTTAAGAAGAGTCCCCTTGTGTGGAAACTGAAGAGTGCTGGGAAGTAATAAAGTAATAAAGGGAGCCTATCCCCGCGTTTTTAGGCCCGAAGGTGGGAAATAGCCGAACAACATTTCCCTTGTTTGCGCTTACGTGTAGGTGCCGGTCTCGTGACCTGAAACCGGAACGCCGGGAAGCAAGTAACGAAAAGGCGGCTAGAAGCCGGTGGATGGGCCCGGAGGTCGGTGACAGGAACTGTAAACGATGGATTGGATACTCGAGGCAGGATTTGGCAGCAACCTCGACCGGAAGTGCAGGTAACTATGGAGACAGACAAACGGATTGCAAGACAAAGGTATTCCCTCACGGGTGTTTAAGAGCAGCTATTCACACGTTGATTTTGAAGTGCTACTTACTGTTCACACTGAGCTCACTTGTGAGTCACTTCTGTTATGTATCTATGTATGTCTGTATGTCTCTGTATGAATGTATGTATGTTTCTGTATGCATGTATGTCTCTTTATGTATGTATGTATGTATGTATGTATGTCTCTGTATGAATGTATGTATGTATGTATATATGTATGTCTCTGTATGCATGTATGTCTCTGTATGTATGCCTCTGTATGAATGTATGTCTGTATGTCTCTGTATATCTCTGTATGAATGTATGTATGTATGTATGTCTCTGTATGCATGTATGTCTCTGTATGTATGTATGTATGTATGTGTCTCTGTAAGAATGTATATATGTCTCTGCATGCATGTATGTATATATCTATGCATGTATGTCTCTGTATGTATGTATGTATGTATGTCTCTGTATAAATGTATGTATGTCTCGGTATGCATGTATGTTTCTGAATGTATGCATGTATGTATGTATGTATGTCTCTGTATGCATGTATGGATGTCTCTGTATGTGTGTATGTCTCTGTATGGATGTATGTATGTCTCTATATGCATGTATGTCTCTGTATGTATGTATGTGTCTGTTTGACGGTATGTCTCTGTATGCTTTTATGTCTCTGTATGTATGTTTCTGTACGCCTGTATATGTCTCCTTAAGTTTAAAGGGCAATCCAAACGAGGACCCCTTGCTCGCGGTGCCTAGAGGGATATTCGCTATACCTCACTGATGATACCTTACAAGGTTGAAACAGTCGTTTGGGGTTGCTGTATCTCTCATGCAGAAGGAACTTGCTGGCATTTTGGACCTAGACTGCCCGTACAGGTGGGACCAGTCTGATATGCTTCAGATATGTTCTCTCTGTAATGGTACAAGATTAACTAAAACCAGCTGGAGGTTTGAGAGGGGACCGACCGAAGGGCAGGATAATTGAGCTGTTGTCCGTTCTCTCCTCTTTTGCTACTTGTTTTTCTCTTCTGTAGCTCAGGAAAGCTAATGATACTACATAGTTACATAGGCTGAAAAGAGGATATGCGTCCATCAAGTTTAGCCTTTCTGCTTTTGCTTTTGACCCGAAATAAGCCTTGAGGAGCTTCCGTCTCTTAATGGACGAGGTGACCGTTGCCTAGAAGACCTCAGGTAAGTTGTCAAACATTTAACAAATGTTTTGGCTTCTGAAATTGAAAGGGTAACAGGGCACGCTGTAGTGGTTATGGTGCTTACAGTATCTTACTCTGTTTCCTCTATATATTTATTTCAATGCTGAAACACAAAATAGTAAAACAAAGAACGTCTTTTAAAAAGATTTATAGATTTTTGTGGCTGTTGCAAAATAATTATTTTGTTCTTTGAATTGTATGCTGTTTATATTGCTGAAGCAATTACTGTCTTATAGCCATGGTGTGAGTCATTGGGACATATAAACCAAGTGCGTTTTAAAAGCAATATCAACAACATCACAAAATTTAATTTAAAATGCACTTTTTTTCTTTTTACCAAGAACAATAATAAAGATTATATAATATACATCATATACGGGACCAGAGAAAGTAAAATAAATTACACAATCATGTATGTAGTGCTTAAATTACTTCTATATAAAAATCAATAAAGGTACAGATGTATTGATGAATGAGAGGTACAGTAAGAATAAATTATACATATGCAGGATTTTGTTAAAATATATAATAATAAAATAAATAATTATAGTGGTATACCAAGATTTGTCCTGCAGGCATACAATCTACAATCAAGCTTAGTCTGTGGTAATAATTCAGTCAGAACTTTTAAGATTTATAAACATTTCGTAATGATTAGCAAATTATTGTCAAGAAAGAGCAGTTTAAGAAGTACAAATAAACTTGTATATGTAGGCATTGTTTATCTGTGAATCCTTAATAAAAAGAGAATAAATTAAAAAAAAAAAACATTTGTGTTGAAAATGGAATAATAAACAAAAACAGTGTACAATCAAGAACTGTTTGTGCAGCCCTACGTAAAACAAAGACATTGCTTAAAAAGAGAGAGAACTTACTGACTTATATGACGATTAGTAACCTGCAAAGTTTGCGAAAGTGATGGACTTTGAGATATACATTTTTTTTTTAATTATGTATAAATACAATAGCATGATGTAGAAATACAATTTCCGGCACCAAGGCTCTCTCAATGTTACTTTCCTTTCCACCTCCTTCGATGTCACAGTGGTCCAAATCCTGTTTATCTTGTTACCATTGACTGCATATTGACAAGCATCTAAAACAAATTAGAGTTGGTTTGCAGCTTAGTAATGCAAATGCTATTGCTTTTCAGGATAGAATGCATGGGCATTGTAGAAAGTATACATTGTATAAACTAATTTATGTGTAGTATATATTTACTGTCACGCAGTACTTACCTTTTCCCAATCACTTCCTCTTCTCTTCCTACTCTGTCTTTCTTTTTTTAATTTTAATCTATTTCTAACTAAAAACATAAGACAGAATGTGGACTACTTTGTCCTATGTATTTTTTTTATGCCTGACTTTCATTGACACTGAGTTCCACAGTGACAGATGCAGGAAATTGACTATGCCTATGGAGGATCTTGCACGCGAGAGTAGAGCAGTGATGGTCGCACCTGGCGCTGAAGTGCCAGGAACTGAAGAGGACCTGCCAGAGGCCATGTAGATAGATTCAGATAAGTTAAACTTTCCTTTAGTTGACTTTGTAAACCCTAAAAGATAATGACAAAATTGTCATCATACCTGCCGATAAGGGAGGAGTGTTCAGTGATCACCATTTGAAAAACATATTGCCTATCCACATCCTGACTTTCAGAAGTTTTTTTACATATGGTGGCACTACATCGATGACATCATGGAGTGGCCCAGTATCGTCATTATTTAAATTTTTTTGACACAGTGAATAATGCCACAGATGAATTACATTTAACCATGAAATTAGGAGACTCAAGAATTAATTTTCTGTATCTGAAAATCAAACAAGTCGGATCAAAATTGCCTGCTTTCCTATGACAGTTTCCATTCTTCCCATGTCCTTTGCTCCATATCCTGTAGTCGATTTAGTCTGCGTAAAACGTAATATCTCAGATCCAATTATTTTGGATGTCCGGTTGAATAAAATGGTTAACAAATTCAAGGAGAGTGGTAACCACACTGAAATATTGGAAAGAGTGCATAAAATTATTGGTAACCATAAAACAGAGATGGAGTAAAAGGGATAATGTGCCATATATCCAGATTTAGCTCTCAGAGTCGCTCTGTGACAACCACTGACAAATGATTAACATTGCCTGTATCATTACAATGGTTCCTCTCAAGGGGTGGGATATATTAGGCAGCAAGTGAAGAGTCAGTTCTTGGATTTCATGTGTTGGGAACATGATCAATGGACAAGCAAGAATAACTTTGTGACAGGGGCCAAATAGTGATGACTATATGACAAGTAATGCAAGGAAGGACAACTGGTGAACCTGCGTCAGGGTCATGGGCGCCCAAGGCTAGTCCTTCTGGTCCGTTTACACAGAAGAGCTTCTGTAGGTCAAATTGCTGAAAAACCTAATGGTGGCCATGTTAGAAAGGTGTCAGACCAGCAAGAGTGTCCATGATGATCGCTGTCCATTAACAAAAGCAACTTCAATGGTGACTTCAGCAATGGTGTTCCCTGATGGCAGTGATTTCTTTCAGCAGGATAATGCACCCTGCCACATTGCAAGAATTGTTTAGGATTGATTTGAGGAACATTGGCAAAGAGTTCAAGGTGTAGTTTTTGCATTTCCATTCCCCAGATCTCAATCCGATTAAGCAACTGCGGGATGTACTAGAACAACAAATCCGATCCATGAAGACCCCACCTTGCAACTTGCAGGACTTAAAGGAACTGTTGCTAATGTCTTGGTGCTGGACACATTCTGAGATTTTGTGGAGTCCACACCTCAACGAATCAGAGCTGTTTTGGCAGCACAAGGGGACCTACATGATATTAGTTAGGTGATATTTTTTTTTTTAAAACAATTTTTTTTTTTTAATTGATGGCAGAAGCACTGCCTTTTACAACATAAACAAAAAAAATATAATATGTAAATAGGATTACAGTTCCACATAGATATTTGTCAGATTCACAAGTCATACAGTTCTATAAATAATAGAGTTTACACCACATTGGAATATACAGCAAAACAGTGCCATACAATTATTTCATATCAATACAATATCCCTTCATATATCAATCAACTATAAACATACAAATAACAATAGATATGAATGTAAACATGACTTATGAAGAAACTTGTATTCGAAACGTTATAGCTCGATCAGTCAAACTCCTATTCATTGCTAAACAAAAATTGCAAGAATAAAGGGTCAGGAAAGACCTCACCTAAATGTCAAGGGGGACTAAGTGGGTAAAATGCTCATAACCCAGGAGAAATAACTAGAGAAATAAGAAAAACAGTTTCTGAAAGAAAAAAGCCCGGGTAAAAACACCTGGGGTATTGAAAAACAGGGAAATTACCCACATGAAGTGTTAAACAACGCAATCTAATTGGTAACGTCACAAATACTTTATTATACAAACAGCATCAGGCAAAAAATGACACATACACGGTGAAACAACTAAAATAATAGTGAAAAAAATAGTGTGGGTAGAAAATTTAAAAAAAGGAGAAGTCTACATAGCCTGCTTACTCTGACCTATATGTACTAAGCAGAAATATAGGTTTTAGACCACCCAGGTGCAGTATACAAAATGAATGTAGTAATTACTTCCCTTTCGTTAGGTGTAGGTATAGCAAAAGGATTCCTCTCAATCCTCAAAACAACTTTAGAAAATATAAGAAATACCTAAACCTATAAAACAAAAGAAAATACGCTCATAGGGGATTAACGTCAAAACATGAATTGCCCCTTAATAATAGGTCTCACTCACAAAATTGAAGTGGTTTTCAGGCACATCAAATGTGTGGATCTTCACGTCTTCCTCACAGTAAGAATGATGAGTATATCATGAAAAAGATAAAAGATGGCATAGTATAGCACTGTCTTAAAGTAAAAAATTTTGCTTTTAATGTTTGCACTTACAATGTAAAAGGTATAAAAAGGCCCATCAGTACAAATCTGTTTGTTCCATCGCTGTAGAGTATAGTAACCCTCAAGTAAATATCCAGCAGGAAAAAACAGGTACACAATAAAATAAAATAAATGAATAAAATACAGTGACAAATAAACAGCTCACTCTACGCGTTTCGTCTGTCCTCCAGACTTCCTCAGGAGTGATGAGATGCTTCAAATGTTCTGTGGACTCCATCTTCTTTTTATGGGGCTTCCCGCCGGTTTTTCGGATCAATTTCCTCTCTCAGCTGATTCCGATCAGCTGTGTTTTGAAAGGTCCGTTTTCATTCTCCATATATGGAGTTCCGGAAAACGTCAGTGGAACGCATATGCGTTCCACCAACCCGGAAGTGTCCTCCTTCTTGTCGGTCATGCGGAAGTCCCATGTATATCGCTGGAACGCAAATGCGTTCCACTTCGTTCATCGCAGATCCCGCAGGAACCACAAAGTCCCCGGAGTGGAGAGCATACATGAGCACATGAAATAAAAATAAAATAATACAGAATCAGAGTATATAAAAAACTATCTCTCTATACATTCCCTGGACAATGTTATATGATGAATTAAATGGCAATATATATCAGGATCGGAGTGGAACGCAAAATACAGGATGTGAGCCTATATGTTGCGTCCACATACAGTCCCCAATGTATAAACACATCCCTCATATGTATTACATGGTGAATATGTGGGTAAAAGGCTAACAAAACGAATACCATCATAAACCCATTAGATGATAAAGAGTGACAAAAAAGGGGGGGGGGGAAAGAGATGTACTAGAAATAAGAGGGTGAGCAAAGAGAAGGATTCTGGATCAAAAAATATATAAAATAAAATAAATAGTAGCAAAAATAAGGAACTATTCTAAAAAATATAAAACCTACTAAAAAAAGAAAGAATATTTATAAAAAACAAATTAAATCAAAATCCACATTCAAACCAAACGGTTGAAGGGTTTTGAGTCTGTGGATCCAGAATCCCTCCCTTTGTCGAAGTTTAGTGGTGATGTCCCCACCTCTTGCATCTAGATACACCTGCTCAATGATGGTCCATGATAAATTGCATATTTTAAATTTAGGGCACGAATTACAATGTGTAGGAACTGAATGGTTCTGGATGCCTTTTCTTATATTATTAAGATGTTCTAGAAAGCGAACCTTCGCTTTCCGTCCTGTTCTACCCACATATTGGGCCCCGCATCCACACATGAGTAGGTATACTACATTGGTGGATAGGCATGTGGTGCATCCTTTGATTTTAAACTCCTCACCAGTTGTTGTACTTTTGAAACCCTGTATATGGCTCGGCATCAATCTGCATGCCTTGCACTTTGTCAGGGTACCTGAGGTCTCTACCTCTAAAAGAGGTAGAGACTTAGTAGTTTATCCGTCCAAACGAGCTGTTTCCTTCGTTCCTCGCGGTTCATCCAGTCACATAAACACCGACCGCGAGGAATCCACGTCCTTTTCTAGCGGGACGCTCAATACGTGACGTCATGACGCTATCACGAGCGACCTGTCACTCAAGTGTCCGATATCCAATCGGTACTTGTCAGAGGCGTGTCTACCATCCGGAGCCAGGGTATTTAAGCTTACTTCTCACTTCAGCTCATTGCCCTGTCGTGGTTCTAGCTTGTCTAGTCACTCAGTGCTCTGGTATTCTTGTTTGCTCTATTGGTTTTGACTCGGCTTGTTGTACTACCCTGCTTATCTCTGTTATCCCTTGACCCGGCTTGTCTCTCGCTTACCTGTCTTCTCGTTCCCTCGACCTCGGCTTGTCTCTGACTATTCTCTATTACTCTCGGTACGTTAGTCCGGCCATTCTAAGGCCCGGTATACGTACCTTTCCACTCTTTGTACCCTGCGTGTTGGATCCCTGTCCCGATCCTGACATTACGACAGGGCCAATGGATCCTGCAGGTACAAACAGTCAGCTTGGTTCTTCTGATCCCAGGTTTGACGCCATGGAGCATAGGATGGATCAGATGGCTCTAGCACTACAGGCACTTTTGTCTCGTGCTAGTAACCCACCTGAGGAGACACGTACTCCTTCTATTTCTCCTGCAGTCTCAGGTCTAGAGGTAGCCAATGTAGGTGCTTCTTCCCGTATTACCCCACCAGTACGTTATGGCGGGTCACCGGAGAAGTGTCGTGGCTTTCTGAACCAGATTAGCATCCATTTCGAATTACAACCCCGCTCTTATCCTACTGATAGAGCGAAGGTTGGATTTGTTATTACTTTACTCATTGAGAAAGCTCTGAGATGGGCCAACCCTTTATGGGAGAATGATAATCCACTAGTCTATAATTATAATGCCTTTGTAGCTGCGTTTAGAAGAACGTTTGACCCTCCTGGTAGAAAGGTCAATGCAGCTAGATTACTGTTGCGCCTTAGACAGGACAATCAAACACTTGTGGATTATGCACTAGAGTTCAGGTCCTTGGCGGCAGAAGTTTAGTGGAACGAACAGGCTTATATAGATGTGTTTCTGAATGGGTTATCAGATGTAATTCTTGACGAGGTCGCTACTAGAGAACTCCCTGAGAATTTGGAGGATTTAATTTCTTTTATATCTCGTATTGATGAACGCTTAAGAGAGAGGCAGAACACTCGAGATAGGACCCGTAGACCCTCCTTTAAACTAGCGCCTACCTTTCAAAATTCTGAGTTCGAGGACTTACGTATTTCTGAACCTATGCAGATAGGCAGTACTCATCTCACAGAGAGGGAGAGACAGTACAGGAGAAGGGAGGGTTTATGTATGTATTGTGGAGTCAGAGGTCATTTACGCCTAAATTGTCCTAATCGTTCGGGAAACGCTCGCACCTAAGTTTCTCTAGAGGACAGGCCTTGGGTGTTTCTACTTTGTCCTCTATTCACAACTACAAAGAGCTCAGGCTTCTGTTACCCGTTTCTTTAAAGTGGGAAAAGGGAGTAGTAAAGACTATGGCACTAATCGATTCTGGAGCTGCTGAGAGCTTTATAGATCAGGGTTTTGCTGCCAAGCATGCTATTCCATCCCAGTTAAAAGAGACACCACTGGCTGTTGAGGCCATCGATGGTAGACCGTTACTTGAGCCTGTTATTTTCCGTGAGACCATACCGATTAACTTAACTGTTGGCATCCTACATAGAGAGGACATATCCTTACTGCTCATTTCTTCTCCGTCTATTCCCATAGTCCTGGGGTACTCCTGGTTGAGGAGACATAACCCTATTATTAATTGGGAGTCAGGGGAGATAGTTTCATGGGGACAGAATTGTCAAGAGAAATGCTTGCGGAAGGTCTCACCTCTCTGCTTAACCAACACCTCGGCTAACTCTGACAATCCTACAGAGACACAAATTCCGCCTCAGTATCTAGATTTAAAGGCAGTATTTGACAAAAAGAAAGCCGATACCTTACCCCCACACAGGCCCTTTGATTGCAAAATTAACCTACTCCCTGGTACCATGCCGCCCAGAGGTCATGTATACCCGTTATCTACGAAAGAGAACTCAGTTCTAGAGGAGTATATTCACGAAAATTTAGACAAGGGATTCATTAGGAGGTCCTCCTCTCCTGCCGGGGCTGGATTTTTTTTTGTTAAAAAGAAGGATGGTTCTTTAAGACCTTGTATTGATTATCGAGGCCTAAATAAGATAACCATTAAAAATGCCTACCCGATTCCCTTGATCACCGAACTCTTCGATCGTTTGAAGGGCTCTACAATTTTCACCAAGTTAGACCTCAGAGGGGCATATAACTTGGTGAGAATCCAGCAGGGACATGAGTGGATGACGGCATTCAATACTCGATATGGCCACTATGAATATACAGTTATGCCTTTTGGGTTATGCAATGCACCAGCTGTATTCCAGGATCTGATAAATGAGGTTCTTAGGGAATTTCAGCAAGATTGCGTCATTGTATACCTAGATGATATACTCATACATTCTAGTGAGATTGAGACTCATCACAAGCAAGTCAGGAGGGTTTTGCACAAGCTTCTCCAGCATGGCTTGTACTGCAAGTTGGAGAAATGTAGCTTTGATCAAACCCAGGTAACCTTTCTCGGCTATGTGATCTCTGGGGAAGGATTTAAGATGGATCCGGATAAGCTCCAGTCCATTCTAGAGTGGCCTTTACCCAAAGGTCTTAAAGCCGTACAGAGATTTATTGGTTTTTCTAATTATTATAGGCGCTTTATTAAGGGTTATTCTTCAATTATCGCGCCTATCACCAATATGACCAAACAGGGGGCTGATACTAAGAATTGGACTACTGAAGCTCTTCTTGCGTTCAAAACTCTCAAGGAGCTTTTCGCTTCCGCTCCAATTTTAGTTCACCCCGACACTTCCCTGCCTTTTCTACTTGAGGTAGACGCATCAGAGACTGGTTTAGGTGCTGTCCTATCTCAAAGGTTGGGTGTTGATAAACCATTACATCCATGTGGATTTTTCTCTAAAAAATTGTCTGGTACAGAGAGCAGATATGACATTGGTGACAGAGAATTACTAGCGGTTATCAAGGCTTTGAAAGAGTGGAGACATTTATTGGAAGGTACATTACATCCTGTTACCATTCTAACGGACCACAAAAATTTGTCTTATATCGGAGAGGCTAAGCGTTTGTCCTCCAGGCAGGCTCGTTGGTCGTTATTTCTTACCCATTTCAATTACGTTCTGACTTACAGACCTGGGTCAAAAAATTCTAAAGCCGATGCGCTATCTCGCCAATATGAGCCTTCTGCTTCAGTTGAACCACTTTTGTCCTCCATTGTACCCAAATGCAATATTATTGCTAATACCAGTCTCAAAATCCATTCTCCGCTACTTGACCAGATCTTAAAGTCACAACATCTGGCACCCGGAAACACTCCTGAGGGAAGAAACTTTGTCCCTCCTGAACTCCAACTGGAGCTCTTACAATGTTTTCACGAAAGTAAAGTAGCTGGCCATCCTGGTATTCGCAAGACATACTCTCTGATATCCAAGGATTTCTGGTGGCCTTCAATACGAAAAGATATTGAGGAGTTCGTCGCAGCTTGTGAGACTTGTGCCAAGACTAAACAACCTCATACATCTCCTTGTGGTCTGTTACACCCCTTGGACATTCCTGAGAAACCTTGGTCCTGTTTGTCCATAGACTTTATCGTAGATTTGCCTGCTTCCAAGAGACAGACTGTTATTCTCACGGTGGTGGATAGATTTACTAAGATGGCCCATTTCGTGCCATTACCTAAACTTCCGACTTCTCCTGAATTGGCAGAGATTTTTGCGAGAGAAGTTTTTCGCCTACATGGGATTCCTTCAGAGATTGTTTCTGATAGAGGTTCTCAATTTGTCTCACGTTTCTGGAGATCCTTTTGTTCTCAAATGGGAATCAAATTGAACTTCTCCTCTGCCTATCACCCTCAGTCTAACGGAGCTGCTGAACGTACCAATCAAAAGATCGAGCAGTATCTACGTTGCTTTGTTTCCGAACACCAGGACGATTGGGTCGGTTTGATTCCTTGGGCGGAGTTCGCACACAATAACCTTGTTTGTGATTCAACTCGCTCTAGCCCTTTCTTCATGAACTATGGCTTTCATCCTTCAATTTTTCCTTCGGTTTCCTCTTCTCAGGGGATACCGTCGGTTGATGATCATGTCGCCAACCTGAAGAAGTTGTGGGATCAGACTCGGCAAATTCTGTTACATAATTCCTCGTTGTTCAAGAAACACGCTGACAAGCATAGAAGAGCGGCTCCTGGTTTTGTTCCTGGGGATAGGGTGTGGTTGAGTACTAAGAATATTCGCCTAAAAGTTCCATCTATGAAATTTGCTCCTCGCTACATAGGTCCTTACAGGGTTCTCACTCGTATCAACCCGGTTGCGTATCGCCTTGCTCTGCCACCTGCCTTACGCATTCCTAACTCTTTTCATGTCTCCTTGTTGAAACCTCTTATTTGCAACAAATTCTCCTCTAAGGTTTCCTCACCTCGTCCTGTTCAGGTGGAGGGTCGGGAGGAGTACGAGGTCAGCTCCATCATTGATTCCAGAATTTCAAGGGGAAAATTGCAATATCTGGTCAACTGGAGGGGATATGGTCCTGAGGAGAGGAGTTGGGTTCCTCAGGAGGACGTTCATGCTTCTCGCCTTCGCAGAGCATTTCACCTCCGTTTCCCATCTCGTCCCGGTTCCTTCCGCCCGGTGGGCGTATCTGAGAGGGGGGGTACTGTCAGGGTACCTGAGGTCTCTACCTCTAAAAGAGGTAGAGACTTAGTAGTTTATCCGTCCAAACGAGCTGTTTCCTTCGTTCCTCGCGGTTCATCCAGTCACTTAAACACCGACCGCGAGGAATCCACGTCCTTTTCTAGCGGGACGCTCAATACGTGACGTCATGACGCTATCACGAGCGACCTGTCACTCAAGTGTCCGATATCCAATCGGTACTTGTCAGAGGCGTGTCTACCATCCGGAGCCAGGGTATTTAAGCTTACTTCTCACTTCAGCTCATTGCCCTGTCGTGGTTCTAGCTTGTCTAGTCACTCAGTGCTCTGGTATTCTTGTTTGCTCTATTGGTTTTGACTCGGCTTGTTGTACTACCCTGCTTATCTCTGTTATCCCTTGACCCGGCTTGTCTCTCGCTTACCTGTCTTCTCGTTCCCTCGACCTCGGCTTGTCTCTGACTATTCTCTATTACTCTCGGTACGTTAGTCCGGCCATTCTAAGGCCCGGTATACGTACCTTTCCACTCTTTGTACCCTGCGTGTTGGATCCCTGTCCCGATCCTGACACACTTTCCGCAGGTGTAAAATCCCTTTCTCTTATTATTCACCCCACTTTTGTTCAATGTTTGAAATAAACTGGGCGCAAGGTGGGTCGATAAATTTCTCCCCTTTCTATATATAATCTTGGGCATATCCGGCAACCTACATCCCAAAAATTCATCTTGTTGCAGGATTGACCAATGTTTCTTGATTATTTTATTGATTGAAAAGGCTTTAGAGTTGTATTGTGTGTTGAATGAATATTCAAATGGGTTCTTCGATCCCATTGATTGTCTGGGTTTATCAATCAGAAGGTCCCCTCTGTTGATGTCCTTAATTTTTTGGGCCTCCAATTCTAGTTGGTTTCTCTTATACCCCTTATCTATAAACTTTTTTGTTAGAAGATCTGCTTGCTCGACATATAATTCCTTATTAGAACAGTTCCGTCTCAATCTCGTATATTGGCTTTTTGGAACTCCTGCGAGCCATTTAGGATGGTGACCACTATCGGATTGGATGAAACTGTTCATGTCCGTAGGTTTGAAAAAGGTTTTAGTCTTGATTTTTGAATCCTCAATAAAAATTGTTAGATCCAAAAAGTCTATAGTTATGGAATTGAAGGCTGGTGTGAATACCAATGAGAGTGTGTTGTTATTTAAATAAGAAAAAAAGGCCTCATCAAAAATTCAGATAAAGGGGGGGGTATAGTGGTCATGTCTACAGAATTCTACCTGGGAGAGGCCCACAGATTGCTAGGGGATAGTACTACTTACACTAAACTGATGAATAATCCAAATATACAGTTTAAGAGTGAACTAAAAGACTTATTAGAAGAAGCCCTAACTAATAATATCATTGATACTAACATTTACAAATTTCTCTTCCAAGAACATCCCAGGACTCCGACTTTCTACTTTCTTCCGAAAGTACATAAGTCTAAGACGAGTCCACCTGGAAGGCCTATAATAAGTGGAATAGATTCACTCACATGTAAATTATCCCAATTTATCGACCACTCATTGCAAAAGTATGCACAAGCCGCTAAATCCTATTTAAAGGACACGAAACATCTACTACAAGAACTAAATTCAATAGAGTGGCAAGAAGATTACATCTGGATAACGCTAGATGTGAGTTCATTGTATTCTGTTATAGATCATAACCAAGGGTTAGAGGCAGTAAGAAAACAACTTGAGGGAGACGACACCTTAGATCACACTTTTAGATCTTTTCTTCTTAAAGCCATCCGGTTCATTCTGACACATAATTTCTTTATGTTCAATGATGAGTTTTTCCTACAGATCAAAGGTACGGCCATGGGCACCAGGTTTGCCCCAAGCTACGCTAACATCTTCATGGACAGTTGGGAACGGACTTTTGTCTGGGCAGACGGTCCATTTGGGGCAAACCTGGTGCTCTGGCGTCGGTACATTGATGACATCCTTGTGATCTGGAAAGGGTCTGATGAACAACTAGAGGCCTTTTTTTCTTATTTAAATAACAACACACTCTCATTGGTATTCACACCAGCCTTCAATTCCATAACTATAGACTTTTTGGATCTAACAATTTTTATTGAGGATTCAAAAATCAAGACTAAAACCTTTTTCAAACCTACGGACATGAACAGTTTCATCCAATCCGATAGTGGTCACCATCCTAAATGGCTCGCAGGAGTTCCAAAAAGCCAATATACGAGATTGAGACGGAACTGTTCTAATAAGGAATTATATGTCGAGCAAGCAGATCTTCTAACAAAAAAGTTTATAGATAAGGGGTATAAGAGAAACCAACTAGAATTGGAGGCCCAAAAAATTAAGGACATCAACAGAGGGGACCTTCTGATTGATAAACCCAGACAATCAATGGGATCGAAGAACCCATTTGAATATTCATTCAACACACAATACAACTCTAAAGCCTTTTCAATCAATAAAATAATCAAGAAACATTGGTCAATCCTGCAACAAGATGAATTTTTGGGATGTAGGTTGCCGGATATGCCCAAGATTATATATAGAAAGGGGAGAAATTTATCGACCCACCTTGCGCCCAGTTTATTTCAAACATTGAACAAAAGTGGGGTGAATAATAAGAGAAAGGGATTTTACACCTGCGGAAAGTGCAAGGCATGCAGATTGATGCCGAGCCATATACAGGGTTTCAAAAGTACAACAACTGGTGAGGAGTTTAAAATCAAAGGATGCACCACATGCCTATCCACCAATGTAGTATACCTACTCATGTGTGGATGCGGGGCCCAATATGTGGGTAGAACAGGACGGAAAGCGAAGGTTCGCTTTCTAGAACATCTTAATAATATAAGAAAAGGCATCCAGAACCATTCAGTTCCTACACATTGTAATTCGTGCCCTAAATTTAAAATATGCAATTTATCATGGACCATCATTGAGCAGGTGTATCTAGATGCAAGAGGTGGGGACATCACCACTAAACTTCGACAAAGGGAGGGATTCTGGATCCACAGACTCAAAACCCTTCAACCGTTTGGTTTGAATGTGGATTTTGATTTAATTTGTTTTTTATAAATATTCTTTCTTTTTTTAGTAGGTTTTATATTTTTTAGAATAGTTCCTTATTTTTGCTACTATTTATTTTATTTTATATATTTTTTGATCCAGAATCCTTCTCTTTGCTCACCCTCTTATTTCTAGTACATCTCTTTCCCCCCCCCCCTTTTTTGTCACTCTTTATCATCTAATGGGTTTATGATGGTATTCGTTTTGTTAGCCTTTTACCCACATATTCACCATGTAATACATATGAGGGATGTGTTTATACATTGGGGACTGTATGTGGACGCAACATATAGGCTCACATCCTGTATTTTGCGTTCCACTCCGATCCTGATATATATTGCCATTTAATTCATCATATAACATTGTCCAGGGAATGTATAGAGAGATAGTTTTTTATATACTCTGATTCTTTATTATTTTATTTTTATTTCATGTGCTCATGTATGCTCTCCACTCCGGGGACTTTGTGGTTCCTGCGGGATCTGCGATGAACGAAGTGGAACGCATTTGCGTTCCAGCGATATACATGGGACTTCCGCATGACCGACAAGAAGGAGGACACTTCCGGGTTGGTGGAACGCATATGCGTTCCACTGACGTTTTCCGGAACTCCATATATGGAGAATGAAAACGGACCTTTCAAAACACAGCTGATCGGAATCAGCTGAGAGAGGAAATTGATCCGAAAAACCGGCGGGAAGCCCCATAAAAAGAAGATGGAGTCCACAGAACATTTGAAGCATCTCATCACTCCTGAGGAAGTCTGGAGGACAGACGAAACGCGTAGAGTGAGCTGTTTATTTGTCACTGTATTTTATTCATTTATTTTATTTTATTGTGTACCTGTTTTTTCCTGCTGGATATTTACTTGAGGGTTACTATACTCTACAGCGATGGAACAAACAGATTTGTACTGATGGGCCTTTTTATACCTTTTACATTGTACGTGCAAACATTAAAAGCAAAATTTTTTACTTTAAGACAGTGCTATACTATGCCATCTTTTATCTTTTTCATGATATACTCATCATTCTTACTGTGAGGAAGACGTGAAGATCCACACATTTGATGTGCCTGAAAACCATTTCAATTTTGTGAGTGAGACCTATTATTAAGGGGCAATTCCTGTTTTGACGTTAATCCCCTATGAGCGTATTTTCTTTTGTTTTATAGGTTTAGGTATTTCTTATATTTTCTATATGTACTAAGATCAGAACCCCCTAATATGAGGGGGGAAAAGCAGACACTCCAATGCCTTATGGAAGTAACAATGTAAATTGGATAAATGTATAAATATAGCTATAGGAACAATGTTGCAACAATCTATGATGGTCCAGAAAAAACAGTAAGGCTGGATACAGATTTAAAAAGCCTACAATGTATTCATAGGATAATAAAATATCTAGGTTCAAGTATAGGCGTTAGTGTGTTACTTACTTTTTATTTGTTTAATAAAATTAATCTGCATTTCCACCCCTGGACCTTCATTGGATATCTATTGGAGAAGCTGTGCCTCACATTCCTGGGTGGGAGACAAACCACCTATGCTGTAAAGGACTGAGCAACCCCTAATTGCTCATCCATTGTGAGTATATTTCTCTCTTTATTTTATTTGTTTTATTAATACAGAGAACCCTATTCCTGTTCTTTTATATCCTATATATATCACTGGAGAATCATCTAGAATACACCACGTGGATTATTGGCACATGGATACGATACCAGAGGAAATCAGGACCATCCTAATATCCACAGACGGGGATTGTACTGTCCATACGCTGTGATCTGGAGCGGATCTTGAGCTACAGAAAAGTGTGAGTGCAATATATGTTTTCCTTATATCATGCCTCTGCTGTTATAGACATACTACACTATATTAGTATTCCTGTCCCATTTTGTTCTCTCCCTTATATTGGCTCCATTGGACTCCACACAAGAATTTTAATTGTTAAGCGCTGCTTCCCTACATCCCCCGTTTTACTTGCATCAATGACCAGATAGAAGAGACCAGAAAAAAGCGCCAGAAATCTCACTTGCTGCTATATCAAGTATAGGCCTATACCATCACAGATACACCCCTAACATTTTTTCGAGACTGTTTTTAACTGATTATACTGGAGGTTTCAAAGCCCTCATATCAGTTTTATTTCATGTGTTTTATTTATACATATTTTTAAGTGACTGGTTCTGTCCAAAAGTATACAGATCGCAAAGTAGGAATATTTCCTTAATTTTTGTAGATCTGATCTGCCAAAGAAACAGCCTGCAATGTTTATGCCAAGAATAACCCGTGATGGCTATTGTTGATGTATCAAATGACTTTGGACATTACCCATGATGCCCTACTCATAGTGCAAAGGTTAACTATCCATGCTTGAACTGTTATGTAGATATGATAAGTATAAATTGTTTGTTTGGTTAAAATATCTCACAAAGGAGACATTGAGACAGACCCTGCTCAAATCGTTTTTCACTTTAGCTGCCAAAAATAATACAGTTAAATCCAACTTAGAAATGTTCCCTTGGCATGGATCCTTATTCTAAGAAATAAAATAATAATTTAGCAAAATATGTTTGTGTCTAGTCTAATTGTACACTGTGATTATTTTTACATTACCCACAGTGTGTGATGGGAGAAGAATACCACAAAATGTAAAAGCCGATGACCCATGTAACTTCTCTCTTGATATACAATTACTCAAGTGACTAAATGAAAAAACTGCCTAATGTTGTTAGTTCAATTTAAAGGTTTTGCACCACTTTGATAGAACAATTTTAACATGTGTAATCTCATCAGCTCTACTTAAGCAAACAAGCAGCCCTCCAATAAATGACTGTGGTGGAACTGGACATTGGAGGGGACTGGCTGCCTGCCTCCTACCTGCTGACTATGGCCCCTGGAAAATTGGTACGTTTAAATAACTATATTTGGGCATGTAATATTTTATATTACTGCTACTGGACCTTTAAGGGCCATCCGTGGACCTATTGGGACTTTTTGGGATAATGTACCTTTAAGACTGTGGAGCATTTTACAGTAATACTGCCTTTAATATTATGTATGTATTTATGTGTTCAGTTAACCTGGGATATGTATGCAGCATTCATCTGATTGTTCGGTAGAATCACTCCATTCATTATATTGAGTGAAACTACCGAACAACCAGACCACCCAGGAATAAGCGTGCCTCCAATTACCGTTTGCAACAATGTTGCAAACGGGTAATTGGCAATCAGTGCAGTGTGGTCTTTGTCCTCTGGGTGGCCGCCATTCGGGAAACGAACACGTGGCGGCGGCCATCTTAATCTCCCGAACAGCTGTGTTTTGCCGTAGAGTGTCTGGAACTAAAATCGGACACTCGACTAGGCAAACACCGCTGAGACCTCCAGACTTCCAGTATTTCGTGTGGAAACTACCGAACGGCCCGTCGTTCGGTAGAAAGAACCCCACGAACTAGGGGATTCATTCGAATCCTCCTTAGGCTCCATAACCCAGGCAATTCGTATGTTTTTATTCCCTTGGCTGTGACCGACCGCAGGGCCAAAATGGATAGAACTGTTTTCGGATACTTTACCCATGCGGTCGGTCAAATCTTTGCCTGCGCTCATAACTCCCGAGCCCCTGGTCCGATCTGGGTGATTTTTGAGTATGTTGCGCACCCAGATCAGGGCTACAAGAGGATACCATTGTTAAAGGGGTATCCCTATGTTTAGGGGTACATCCAGAAACCCAGGGAATTTGTGTCTGGAATAATGGGATTATGTGTCACACTAAGGGGAGGGGATGTGTGGGTTGCAACCGTGATGCAATTGGATATTTTACACCTCCCCTGTGGGCGGTCTTATATGTGTAAGATGGAAATAAAAGCCAGGCT
This sequence comes from Pelobates fuscus, assembly GCF_036172605.1. Taxonomy (NCBI): domain Eukaryota; kingdom Metazoa; phylum Chordata; class Amphibia; order Anura; family Pelobatidae; genus Pelobates; species Pelobates fuscus. The sequence continues at coordinate 107,538,892 of NC_086318.1, read as the reverse complement.
GGATGTGCCAGTCCAGAGTTCCTGTTTAACCCTCAAAGTGAAGTGTCGTCTCATTATTGGGGGAGGATTTATTGTATGCTGTTCCAGTTTGACTGCTAGGAGTGTAAACCTATTCGTATATTTTTTCCTATTCGGCTGTATAAAGCATTTATATGCTAGAGAGGATTCCTATGCTTCTCAAATTCGGTGGTTGTGGTGTCTGCTGCAGTGCTTGAAGTCCTCAGGAAACGCTAGGAGCATCCTTTAACGGAGGTACCTAGTCGGGGTGCCAGGCGATCCGTTACAGTGACATTATTTCATTATGGGATACAATTATCTACCAACTGTCCACCTTCTGGACTGTACTTTCTGCACTGGGTAGTTGCTCTTCAAGTACCAGACTTTCTCCAGCCAGTGCTACGAAAGGTTTGTTAGAAAATAGGGAGGGATGCTGAAGGTCTAGGATTTCTATGACCTCCCAAAGGATCAATTCCTATTACTCTCATTCACCACCTCTAAGGTAACCAGAGAAGGCAATGGAGACCCGTAAGAGAAGTGCTGCTGAAAAACACAATAAACCCCAAGCAGTGATAACGTTAAGGCTCAACTGTACAATAAGAAACCGTAAAGAGTGAGAACACACAATTTTCTTTCAGCCGGACCCCACATTCCTTTTTTATAGTGTTCAAGGTACCTGACTAGGAGGTAACCTTGGGAGGCTGAATTATATAGTGAAGTGAAGTTATTTTTTTCACATATTATTATGTTTTTTTTACATTAATTTTTTTAAATGTTTTTTTTTTTTACGTTCATTTGTTGGATAAAAGGTGATATTCACTTAACACAATACATGAAATATATAACTACAAGTAACAATTTTAAACACAATAAAAAACAACCATATAAGCATTTCACTATACAAAAAATATGGTTTGAATCTTTCTCAAAAGGGAACAAATGTTCACAGTGATCAGTTCAGAGGTTTTTCTAGGATGCATTTAAACTAGGAGGGGGGGGGGGGGGCAAAAGGGTGATAAAACATCAATCCAATTGTCCTCCAAAACAAGGACAGAAGGTGCCTGTAGCAAGTGTGTTAAAAAATGATAAGCTTAGAGTCATGTCTACAAATGCTCGCAGTTTAGGGAATAAGATCCATGAACTTGTGGCAATAATGGCAACTGATAGTGTAGATTTAGTTGTTGTTACTGAGACATGGTATAATGAGAAAAATGACTGGGACATAGCAATACCAGGGTACTCTTTATATAGAAAAGACAGGGAAGGCAAGAAAGGGGGAGGGGTGGCCCTGTATGTGAAGGATATCAAAAAAGCTAGCCTAATAAAAGTTAGTGAGGTGAACATAGAGTCCGTTTGGGTTACGTTAGAATTTGGTAATCACACAGTAACTCGTGTAGGTGTGATTTATAGACCCCCAGGACAAATTGAAGAGTTCGATAATCTACTAGTTGAGGAAATAGCCAAAATGACAATGAAGGGGGAAGTTATCATCATGGGTGACTTTAATCTTGCTGATGTGAATTGGAAAACAAAAATAGCTGCTTGTGCCAGGAGCACACATATTCTAAACTCCCTACTGGGATTGTCTCTAAAACAAGTCATTGAGGAGCCAACTCGTAAAGAGGCCATACTAGATTTAGTGTTAACAAATGGAGATTTGGTATCCGATATTACTGTAGGTGAAAGTTTAGGATCCAGTGATCATCAGTCAGTGTGGTTTAATATAAGAACAGTGACTAAGTCACACCACACAAAAACAAAAGTTTTAGACTTTGGAAAAACAGACTTTTCTAAAATTAGAATATGTGTAAAGGAGTCATTATCAGACTGGAGCAATTTAACCCCTTAAGTCCGGAGGGCGTACTATTACGTCCTTTTAAAAGCGGCTCTAAACGCCGCCGGACGTAATAGTACACCCTCCGGTTTTTAGTAACTTACCCGGTCGCCGGCGGTCCCACGCCGGCGATCGCGGTTGGGGGGACTCCCAGGGAGCCCCCCCGCGGCACATCTTCCTCCTCCGGTGCCTCCCGGTCATGTGAGAGTGAGGTCCTTGCGAGGACCTCACAATCACATGGCCGGTATAGCTGGCTCAGGCATTGCCAGCAGGGGGACCAACTGTAATGACAGTTGGTCCCCCTGCTGGCTGAAAATAAAATAAAAATAATGTTAAAAGTGTAAAAAAAAAATTTATACTTAGATCATATATATATATATTATATATATATGATCTAAGTATATATATACACATATACATACACACACATACACCGTCTAGGTGTATTTTAATATTAATATATATATAATTATTGTTATATATATATATTTATAAATAATATAAAAAAAAAAAATATGTAAATACGTAAAAAAATAAAATAAAATAAATAATTAAAAATAAAATATTAAAAAATATATAGATGTGTTTTATTTCGTTCTAACTGTATTGTGATATTAATATATATATATTTATATCAAAATACACGTAGAACGAAATAATATATATATCTATATACATAAATATATACGTATATATCACTATATATATACCTATATATAAATAAAATATTAAAAAAAATATATATATATATATACGTATATATACACATATGTATATATATACATATATTAATTCTACACATATATTTATGTAATAATTTTACATAATTAGGTATCCTAACTAATTACAATTAGCGGGACCTGCCTGACCACCCATGCCGAAAGTATAGGGAATTTAATTTGCTAGCACTATATTTAACCCTATAACTTTCCAAGACACCATAAAACCTGTACATGGGGGGTACTGTTTTACTCGGGAGACTTCGCTGAACACAAATATTAGTGTTTCAAAACAGTAAAATGTATTACAACCATGATATCGCCAGTAAAAGTGAAGTTTTTTGCATTTTTCACGCACAAACAGCACTTACAGGGACGATATTATTGCTGCAATACTTTTTACTGTTTTGAAACACAAATATTTGTGTTCAGCGAAGTCTCCTGAGTACAACAGTACCCCTCATGTACAGGTTTTATGGTGTTTTCAAAAATTACAGCGTCAAATATAAGGCTTGTGTTTAATTTTTTTCACATTAAAATTCGCCAGATTGCTTACGTTGCCTTTATGACCCTATGGTATCCCAAGAATGAAAATTACCCCTATGATGGCATACCATTTGCAATAGTAGACAACCAAAGTATTGCAAATGGGGTATGTCCAGTCTTTTTTAGTAGCCACTTAGTCACAAACACTGGCCAAAATTGGCGTTTTTTGCATTTTTCACACACAAACAAATACGAACGCTAACTTTGGCCAGTGTTTGTGACCAAATGGCTACTAAAAAAGACTGGACATCGCTTATTTGCAATACCTTGGGTCGTCTACTATTGCAAATGGTATGCCAATTATGGGTGTAAATTTATTTCCTGGGCTACTATACAGTCTCAAAGGCAACGTAACCAATCTGGCGAATTTCAATTTCAAATGTAACACGCTATATTTGACCCTGTAACTTCCCAAAACACCATAAAACCTGTACATAGGGGGTACTGTTTTACATGTGAGACTTTGCTGAATACAAATATGTGTATTTTATTGCAGTAAAAGCAAACAGTATTATGACATTGACAGTTAAAATGTCATGTAGAACGAAAAAAATAAAAAAAAAATCTTATTTTGTCCCATTTTTTTCATATTAAATTATGTTTCATAGCTAAATATTTGATATTAAATGAAAGCCCTGTTTCCCCTGAATAAAATGATATATAATAAGGGGGGGTGCATTTAATATGAAAGAGGTGAATTACGGTTGGACAGACATATAGCGCAAATGCCAGGTTTTGTTTACGTTTTGTTTCGTTCACAACTTGTACATTTGGCTGCGGTGTTAAGGGGTTAAATGAAGTTATTATTATTATTATTATTATTTTATTATTTATATAGCGCCAACAAATTCCGTAGCGTTGTACAATGGGTGGACTAACAGACACATAATTGAGATCAGACCACTGGATGTACAGGAACAGAGGGGGTTGAGGGCCCTGCTCAATGAGCTTACATGCTAGAGGGAGTGGGGTATAGTGACACAAACGGGCTAAAGTAGGGGAATTAAATAGTTTGTTAGAGAAGGGTTTATTGAGTGCTTGGTAGGTCATTTTTGACAGTTGCAGGAAAGGAGTCATGGGGTGGGGGATGAGAAGCCTGCTGACAGTTTAATTGATACGCTTTAACGAAGAAGTGAGTTTTCAAAGATTTTTTGAAGGAGTGGAGGCTGGGTGAAAGTCTGATTGAGGAGGGAAGTGAGTTCCACAGAATAGGTGCAGCCCTAGAGAAGTCTTGAAGGCGAGCGTCAGAGGTGGGGATCCGGGCAGAGGATAGGCGTAGGTCTTGGGATGAGCGCAGGGGTCTCGACGGGACATACTTGTGTATGAGGGAGGATAGGTATGTTGGAGCAGCATTATGTAGGTATTTGTAAGCAAGTGCCAGAATTTTGAATTGGACCCTATATCTAACTGGAAGCCAATGCAGGGACTGACAGAGCGTGGAGGCGTGGGAGGTGCGACCGGACAGGAAAATAAGCCTCGCAGCCGCGTTCATTACAGATTGCACCGGTGCAAGCTGGGAACATGTAAGACCGATCAGAAGGGGATTGCAGTAGTCGAGGCGAGAGAGAACAACAGCATGAACCAATATCTTCGCCGCGTCCGGCGTTAGATATGGGCGGATGCGCGCTATGTTCTTGAGTTGGAAGCGACAGGATTTGACTATCGATTGGACATGGGGAGTAAAAGAGAGGTCAGAATTGTAAAGAACCCCTAGGCAGCGAGCCTGCGAGGTAGAGGTGATAGTAGCGCCGTTGACTTGGATGGAGACAACAGGAGTAGCAGCACTTGAGGGAGGAAAAACTAGAAGTTCTGTTTTGGACAGGTTGAGTTTAAGGAAGTGAGCAGCCATCCAGTTGGAAATAGCAGAGAGGCAGTCAGAAACACGAGTCAAGGTGGGCGGAGAGAGATCAGGGGAGGACAGGTAGATTTGCGTGTCATCTGCATATAAATGATATTGGAAACCAAAGGAGCTGATGAGTTTACCAAGGGAGGCAGTATAGATAGAGAACAATAGGGGGCCGAGGACAGATCCTTGGGGGACGCCGACAGAGAGGGGTTGGGGAGAAGAGGCAGAACCAGAGAAAGAAACACTGAAAAAGCGCTGGGAGAGGTAGGAGGAGCACCAGGAGAGAGCAGTATCCCGTAGACCAAAGTTACGAAGAATGTGAAGAAGCTGTTGATGATCAACAGTGTCAAATGCGGCAGAAAGATCAAGGAGGATTAGGATAGAGTATTGGTCGTGAGATTTAGCGGCAATTAAGTCGTTGGATACTTTGGTCACAGCAGTTTCGACAGAGTGACCAGCGCGGAATCCAGACTGAAGGGGGTCAAGCAGAGAGTTGGATTCGAGAAAGTCTGTCAATCTGGCGTACACAACTCTCTCGAGGATCTTGGAGGCAAATGGGAGTAGCGAGATAGGGCGGTAGTTGGATGGGGAGTTGGGATCAAGGTTGGGCTTTTTCAGAATCGGGGTTACGGTTGCATGTTTGAAGGGTGAGGGAAATGTGCCAGAGGAAAGGGAGAGATTGAAAATGCTAGCGAGAGGAAGAGCAAGAGAGGGAGACAAAGTGCGGATGAGATGCGAGGGAATAGGATCGAGGGAGCAGGTGGTGGGGCGGGAGGACAGGAGCAGTGCAGAAACCTCTTGTGCTGTAGCAGGTGCAAATGTGCATAGGATGGCAGGGGGAGTTGGGTTGGGTGATATAATGATAGGGGAAGGAGAGAGGTTAGAGATCTCTTTCCTGATTGTAGAGATCTTCTCAGTGAAATGAGATGCAAAGTTTGTGGCGGACAAGGTGGTGGAAGGAGGGGTAGTCACAGGGCGAAGAAGAGCATCAAAAGTGTGAAACAGGTGTTTGGGTTGATGGGACAGTGTGCTTATGAGGGTTATGAAGTAGTTTACTTTTGCAGAGGAAAGAGCCATGCTGTAGGAGCGCAGCATAAATTTATAGTGGACAAGAGAAATGGGATTATTTAAAAGTTGCACTACTGAAGGCAACAGAAAATTGCATTAGGCTTGTCAGTAAAAGCAAAAAAATTCAAGAAACCACTGTGGTACTCCGCAGATGTGGCCAAAAAAGTTAGCATTAGTAATTATAAAAAAAAACAGAGTGAGGAAGACAGAATGATCTATAAGATTAGGCAGAAAGAGGCTAAGCAAGTTATACGAGCTTCCAAATCACACACAGGAGAGAAAATAGCACAGTCAGTAAAAAAAGGGGGACTCGCCTTTTTTTTAGATACATAAATGAGAAAAGAAAAGTAAAACAAGGATTAGTCAGATTAAAAACAAAAGAAGGAAGGTATGTAGAAGAGGATAAAGGTCTAGCTGACTGCCTCAATGAATATTTTTGTTCAGTATTTACAGTTGAAAATGAAGGAAAGGGACCTCAGTTAAGAAAAAGGATAAATTAGTAATTTATTACACGTGAGTTTACAGAGGAAGAGGTTTTATTTCAACTGTCAAAAGTAAAGACAAATAAGTCAATGGGACCTGATGGAAAACACACAAAGCTATTAAAAGAGCTTAGTGGTGTACTAGCAAAACCATTAACAGATTTGTTTAACCAATCATTGATAACAGGAGTAGTCCCAGAAGATTGGAAGTTAGCGAATGTTGTGCCCATTCACAAGAAAGGTAATAGGGAGGAGTCGGGCAACTATAGGCCAGTAAGCCTTACTTCAGTAGTGGGGAAAGTGATGGAAACCATGTTAAAGGATAGGATTGTTGAACATCTAAAAATACAAGGATTTGAAGATCAGCGACAACATGGGTTTACTTCAGGGAGATCATGCCAAACTAATCTTATTGTTTTTTTTGATTGGGTAACTAAAATTATAGATCAGGGTGGTGCAGTAGACATTGCTTACTTAGATTTCAGTAAGGCTTTTGACACTGTTGCACATAGAAGGCTTATCAATAAACTGCAATCTTTAAGTTTGGATTCCAATATTGTTGAATGGGTAAGGCAGTGGCTGAGTGACAGGCAACAGAGGGTTGTAGTCAATGGAGTATATTCGAAGCTTGGGCTTGTCACCAGTGGGGTACCTCAGGGATCTGTACTTGGACTCATTCTTTTTAATATTTTTATTAGTGATATTGCAGAAGGTCTTGATGGTAAGGTATGTCTTTTTGCTGATGATACTAAGATATGTAACATGGTTGATGTTCCAGGATGGATAAGCCAAATGGCTAATGATTAAGGTAAACTAGAAAAATGGTCAGAGTTGTGGTAACTGACATATAATGTGGATAAGTGCATCTTGGACGTAAAAACCCAAGGGCAGAGTACAGAATATTTGATAGAGTCCTAACCTCAACATCTGAGGAAAGGGATTTACGGGTGATTATTTCTGATGACTTAAAGATAGGCAGACAATGTAATAGAGCAGCAGGAAATGCTAGCAGATTGCTTGGTTGTATAGGGAGAGGTATTAGCAGTAGAAAGAGGGAAGTGCTCATGCCATTGTACAGAACACTGGTGAGACCTCACTTGGAGTATTGTACTCAGTACTGGAGACCGTATCTTCAGAAGGATATTGATACCTTAGAGAGAGTTCAGAGAAGGGCTACTAAACTGGTTCATGGATTGCAGGATAAAACTTACCAGGAAAGGTTAAAGGATCTTAACATGTATAGCTTGGAGGAAAGACGAGACAGGGGGGATATGATAGAAACATTTAAATACATAAAGGGAATCAACACAGTAAAGGAGGAGACTATATTTAAAAGAAGAAAAACTACCACAACAAGAGGACATAGTCTTAAATTAGAGGGACAAAGGTTTAAAAATAATATCAGGAAATATTACTTTACTGAGAGGGTAGTGGATGCATGGAATAGCCTTCCAGCTGAAGTGGCAGAGGTTAACACAGTAAAGGAGTTTAAGCATGTGTGGGATAGGCATAAGGCTATCCTAACTATAAGATAAGGCCAGGGACTAATGAACGCATTTAGAAAATTGGGCAGACTAGATGGGCTGAATGGTTCTTATCTGCCGTCACATTCTATGTTTCTATGTTTCTAAGTATTTGGTTGCCCTAGTTTGCATACCAGCATTATGTAAATGTACACACTTCAATTCAGTCAGCAGAGGGAGTTGCAGAGTTATCAAGTAACAATTATTATTATTTTTTTAGTCGCTACCATCACAAGCCCCTTTCAGGCTTTTTTGGCCTGTGGGCAAGAGGCTGGCCTTCAAGCCTCTCAAAAAAGGTTTTGTTTTTGTTCAAGCCTCTCAAAAAGAGATTATGTCACAATGTGGATGGAACTTTGGCACATGCCACCTACCTAGAGATTGTTGAAGACAATGTACAACCAATTGTGGTAATGATGTTCCCTAATAGTATTGACCTCTTTCAGCAGGATAATGCACCCTGACACACTGCAACAATTATCCAGGGTTTTTATTTCAGGAACATGACCAAGAGTTCAAGGTGTTGCCCTGGTCTCCAAATTCCCAAGATATCAATCTGATTGAGCATTTGTGGGATGTTCTGGAACAACAAATCCAATGGATGGAAGCCCCACCTCGCAACGTGTAGGACTTTAAGAATCTGTTGCAATGTCCTGTTGCCTGATACCATAGGACATGTGCAGAGGTCTGTTGGAGTCCATGCCTTGATGCATCAGAGCTGTTTTGGCAGCACAAAGGGTTCCGACACAATATTAGGCAAGTGGTTTAATGTTGTGACTGGTTAGTGTATATCTGTGGAGGAAGGGTGGAAGGATCACAGAGTATAAAATCTTGCATGTTATGTGCCCAAAGGCCAATAATTGTCGCCTAGGTAGGCCTGCTCTTTGGAATATTTTATGCTCATAAATATCCTATATTTTGTGTTATTTTTAACACCTAATGCTACACTGTATCATAATTAAAACAGCCACAGAAATAGGCAGAGCATAATCTTGCAACATTAACTGAATTAAATATTTACTTATTCAATTATAAGCTGCACTTTTAAATAATTAGAAGTGGTGCTGGGAAGATATGCAGTAATTTCATCTTTACAGGAATAGATATTCTCAGCGGTCATTAGAAATCTTGATGGATTTTACACATTAAACATCTTGCAATTAAGACTCTAAAAAGACTTTGAGGCTCTGGGGAAGATAACATGAGCATGTCGACCAATATATATTTACAATATCTTAAATTTTTTGTGTGAGCATATATATATATATATTGCCAGTGCAGTATTTAGTAATGCCTCTATAATGAAAATATGAGCCCAGAATGTCATGAATTCTAATAGAAAAATTTATTGCTGGAAGGTATGGCTAAAAGTTCAACAGAGACAGACACGTGAGACTGTTGCTCCATGAATAGTGGCACTATACAGCCTTTTTCACAGCTTGAATACCCACATTTATTGCCCATGATAGCAAGATCACATATTGAGGCAAGATGACAAACAGATCTATGAAAAAAACAAAAGAGCAAACCACTCCATCTCCAAGTATCATCACTCTAGCCTTCTCTGGCAAGAACACAGGATGGCGTTGAAAAGCAGCATCATTCCACCTCAGTGCTTTCACACACATGCCAGCAATATACCTCAATACAGTGGATGCTGAATGAGCTGAGATCCTCACTGATCTGGTCTTGGGAAATCACATTGCTATTTTGCTTTTTCAATATGGACACCACTGCGGACCATTTGGTCTACATGTTTGGCCAACCCCCCTCAGTTATCAGATACAGTGCCACCTCTTCAAAGGGCCATCCTCTCTTCTCCCTGTCTATACTTCACACAAACCTTTTTGGGCCACTCCGTCCTGCGTCATGTGACTCATGGCTGATTCAGCGAGTCACATGACCTAATATTTGAAGCCTTTTGATGCTTTTTTTATTGTGTGGTTTTCACCTTTTCTGGTGTTGCCACATACTTTTGTAATTTTATTACTTTTATTTCATATTTACCTGGCATCCTAACAATCACTCTCTACTAGGGATGTGCATGGGCAAATAATTAGGTTCAGAAATGCTGGTAAGTAAGAAGTACAACTTCTCTTAAAATGTTGTTTAAGGTCTTTTTATTATTACCTTTTCACTTACCCATATGGAGAGCATTATTTTTATTTATTTTTTCTTATTTTATGGTCTCTGTGGTCACTATCCTGTTGCTGAAGTCCACATTAAAGACACTTATACATCCATAAGTGGGGATTTATACCACTATAGTCTATACGTACTGGAGCTGGTCTTAGATCCACTTGATGTGAGTTTGTAAATCATGCACCTATGGGTTGTGTGTTTCCTATTTAAGTTGACATACTGCACTACTGGGTGCCCTCTATCTCTGTTTTCTGTTATGAGTATCCACAGATTTGAGCTACAACAAGAAGTTTCATCTTGGTTTCTCCAAGGGAAGAATAGTATTTTAAATTAATTTGTACCATCATTTTAAGTATATTTGATCTTATCATTTCTTATTAATAGATTTACTATTGTATATACATATTTATTATTCCTTTGCTTTTTTGGCAACTACTATTTCTCATGATTTATACAATTGTTCTAATTGACACATTGTTTTTGGCTGATCATAATTTATCACCGCTACTAGGCGCAACTTTTTTTTTTCTGTTATGCTATGCTGCCAGAGGTTTTGAGGGAGCCCCGTATATTTAGGTATGCTGTCTCTTCCTCCTCCTTTCTGTTCAGTTATTAATTGCTTAGCGTCTGTTGTGCTTTTTTTTTTTTTTTTTTACATATCACTACACTCCATAAACCAGGAAAATCTCCAGACTAATGTCCAGACTTTCAACCCATGTCTTTAACTTAACAGCAATACTAAACTGTACATCAAACTTATTGCTAATCATTTGTATCTGATACTATCAAAGAATATATCTAATGACCAGTCAAGATTTGTTTGCTCCTGTCAGGGCTCAGATAATACCAGAAAGTTTATCAATATTATCTCCAATATGGGGAGAGTTGGGGTTGGCCGAGAAGGCCTTCGGCAGGCTGAATTGGTCTATTATAAAAAGTGTCCTGGGTAAATTTGGCGTCTCCCCCTACCATATTACAGATACCATATTACAGGTTTTGTATCTACTCCCGTCAATATTACTTTCTGCAGTCCTCTTTATGCTGTCTCTAGAGCCCTTGGCCCACAAAACCTTTTTTAGGATCCAAACATTCTGGTTAGCCCTGTTAAAGAAATAGACAACTGCATTTCATTATTCGCAGATTATCTTATATTGATGGTACGGTCTCCTGAGTGCTCTAGTTTTGCTATTTTTAAATATAGCTACATACAGATAGTGCATGAATGCAAAGAGAAACTGAAGAAATTACTACTGCAATCCCCTTCTCAGTGGTCTTACGTGTTACCAGACTGCACCGCTGCAATCTATAATGAATGCGGCGGCTCGGACATCTCACGCCTCCCCGCTCTTTCAGTCCCTACATCGGCTACCAGTTAGATACAGGCAGGGCCGGATTTTCCTATAGGCTAACTAGGCTTCAGCCTAGGGCCTCAAGATCAAGAGGGGCCTACATTGAAATTGTTAGCAAAATTAAAATTACACTATTCTAAAAACAGTGAACACTAAAACACTGAACCGAAAATAAGGAGAAATTCTACACATATGATATGACCAGTGGCGTACTAAGGGGGGCCCGGGGGGTGCGGTCCGCCCCGGGTGCCACTTACTAGGGGGGTGCCCGGGGCAGACTGCAATGCCCCTCCTGCCGCGATCGCCAAGACCGGCGGTCTGCAGCTCCGCAATTTGCAGAGCTGCAGACCATGGATCTCGCGTGCACTGCCCAATCAGAGCGTTGCCGCGGGTTACCACAGCAACGCTCTGATTGGGTCTCGCGAGATCCATGGTCTGCAGCTCTGCGGAGCTGCAGACCGGAAATGAGGGCCACCGGACCACCAGGGACCCCACCGGACCACCAGGCAGCCCCCACTGGACCACCAGGGATTTAAGGTAATTTTTTTAGTCACCCCCCCCTCTCCTCATCACCCCCTCCCTCTCACAATCACCCCCCTATCCTCATCACCCCCTCCCTCTCACAATCACCTTCCCTCTCCTCATCACCCCCCTCACTCTCACAATCACCCCCCCTCTCCTCATCTCGACTTTTTTAATTTATTATCCGTGCCACATTTTTTATAAAGGTTAGTACCAATCACAGCATGTTTCATTTAACATATTGATATATATCACAGTAATGATGTATTTTATGATGTCTCTCATGTAATTTACAAACTTAAAAATGGGAGGTGAAAGGGCCTCATAAGTGGAATAGCCTAGGGCCTCTTTTCATCTAAATCCGGCCCTGGATACAGGGCTCAATTTAAAATTCTGGTGCTTGCTTACAAGTCCCTACATAATGCGGCTCCAACCTACCTATCCTTCCTAATACACAAGTACAGGGCCGGACTGGGAAAAAAATTAGGCCCGGGCATTTTTCAATCAGAGCGGCCCCCTAAGAAGGGGGCGGGGCCAGAGAGGGTGTGTTTTGTCATCACTAATGACAATCACGCCCCCTCTCAAAGTGAGCATGTTGGTTCAATACACAGAGCCCCGCTGAAGAGCTCTGGCATTAGAAAAAGGCCCTGTATTTGTTCTGCACAGCGCAAGCAAATTTAATAACATGCTTGCGCTGTGTTTGCTTTTAAATTGTCTCTGGTGTCTCCACAGGTGAGATACCAGAGGACAAAAGGGCCAGGAAAGTGTATGGTGCATGTGGGATTGCGTGTGTGTAGAGTGTGGTGTGGTATTGTGTAAATAGGTCAATTTAATTTGTGTTTGTGGTGTAATATGTGTGGCTAGGGGCTGTAGAGAGTGTGTGTATAGTGGGCATAGTGTTATAGGGGATGTAGCGAGTGTGTGCATACGGGCTGTAGTGTGTGTGTATAGGTGACATAGTGTGTGTAGGGGTTGTAGAGAGGGTGTGTTTGTGTTTGCTGACAAGGAATGTAGTGTGTGTGTAGGTGGTGCAGTGTGTGTGTGTGTGTAGGAGATCTAGTGTGTAAAGGACCAAGAGTGTGTATAGGAGATTCTGTTTGTGTGTGTGTATGTGTGTGTGTGTATATATAGAGGATTAAGAGTGCATATAGGGTAAGGGATCTAGCGTGTATCTGGAGCGTAATGTGTGTAGTGGTGTAGTGTGAGGGGTGCTGTAGTGTGTGTGTGTGTGTGTGTATATATATATATATATTTGGACGTATTGTATGTGTGAGGGGCGCAGTGTGTGTGTATGTAAGAGGGGTGCTGTGTGTGAGGGTGTTTTTATCTGCCATCACATTCTGGGTTTATAATTTTCTGTGTCTGTTAACTCACTGAGGGTTATTTTATAATATATATATATATATATATATATGTGTGTGTGTGTGTGTGTGTGTGTGTGTGAGCGAGGGTGCTGTCTGTCTGAGGGTGCTGTGTGTGAGTGAGGGTGCTGTGTGTGAGTGAGGGTGCTGTGTGTGTCTGAAGGTGATGTGTGCTGTGTGTCTGAGGGTGCTGTGTGTGTCTGGGTGCGCTGTGTGTGTTTGGGTGCTGTGTGTGTGTTTGGGTGCTGTGTGTGTGTCTGGGGGTGCTGTGTGTGTGTCTGGGTGCTGTGTGTGTGTGTGTGTCTGGGGGTGCTGTGTGTGTGTGTGTCTGGGGGTGCTGTGTGTGTGTCTGGGGGCGCTGTGTGTGTGTCTGGGGGTGCTGTGTGTGTGTGTCTGGGGGTGATGTGTGTGTCTGGGGGTGCTGTGTGTGTGTGTCTGGGTGCTGTGTGTGTCTGGGGGTGCTGTGTGTATCTGGGGGTGCTGTGTGTGTCTGGGGTGCTGTGTTTGTGTCGGGGTGCTGTGTTTTTTGTCGGGGTGCTGTGTTTGTGTCGGGGTGCTGTGTGTGTGTCTGGGGGTGCTGTGTGTGTCTGGGGGTGCTGTGTGTGTCTCGGGGTGCTGTGTGTGTGTGAGGGTGCTGTGTGTGAGTGAGGGTGCTGTGTGTGAGTGAGGGTGCTGTGTGTGTCTGAAGGTGATGTGTGCTGTGTGTCTGAGCGTGCTGTGTGTGTCTGGGTGCGCTGTGTGTGTTTGGGTGCTGTGTGTGTGTTTGGGTGCTGTGTGTGTGTGTCTGGGGGTGCTCTGTGTGTGCCTGGGTGCTGTGTGTGTGTGTGTGTGTGTCTGGGGGTGCTGTGTGTGTGTCTGGGGGTGCTGTGTGTCTGGGGGTGCTGTGTGTGTGTGGGGGGGTGCTGTGTGTGTGTGTGTCTGGGGGTGATGTGTGTGTCTGGGGGTGCTGTGTGTGTGTGTCTGGGTGCTGTGTGTGTCTGGGGGTGCTGTGTGTGTCTGGGGGTGCTGTGTTTGTGTCAGGGTGCTGTGTTTTTTGTCGGGGTGCTGTGTTTGTGTCGGGGTGCTGTGTGTGTGTCTGGGGGTGCTGTGTGTGTCTGGGGGTGCTGTGTGTGTGTGGGGGGGTGCTGTGTGTGTGTCTGGGTGCTGTGTGTGTGTCTGGGGGTGCTGTGTGTGTGGGGGGGTGATGTGTGTGTGGCTGGGGGTGGTGTGTGTGTGAGGGGGCTGTTAGTGTGATTTTTTTATTTAAATGTAAGTTTTTTTTATTAGATAAAAAAAATCACACTAACAGCCCCCTCACACACACACATCACCCCCAGCCACACACATCACCCCCAGCCACACACAGCACCCCCAGACACACACACAGCACCCCCAGACACACACACAGCACCCCCAGACACACACACAGCACCCAGACACACACACAGCACCCCCAGACACACACTCAGCACCCCCAGACACACACAGAGCACCCCGACACAAACACAGCACCCCGGCCAAAACACAGCACCCCCAGACACACACAGCACCCCCAGACACACACGCTCAGACCTCGCGAGAGGACCCGGCGGAGCTGCTGGATAGAGCTCCGCCGGTCCTCCCTCCTGCCTCCCTCCCACACTCCCCAGCCAGCGGCCGCCCTTAACAGTGCCTGTGGGCTGGTGAGGGAGATCTTTGATCTCCCCACCGGCCCATGGAGACACACAGCAGGGCCGGCGCTCGGATAGCGCTGGCCCTGCAGGGGCTGGCAGGGGAGATCCTATGATCTCCCCTGCCGGCCTCGGCCCCACGGCCATCGCGGCCCACCGGGCATTTGCCTGGTATGCCCGATGGCCAGTCCGTTCTGTGGAACTCTCTTCCCTTCTCCGTAAGACTTTCACCCAGTCTCCACTCATTCAAAAAATCTTTGAAAACTCACTTCTTCAAGAAAGCATATCAATTAAACGGTTAGCAGGTTTTTATTCCCCATGACTCCTCTTCTGCAACTGTAAAAATTCACCTACTAAGCCCTCAATGAATACTTTACTTTTCTAACAACCTACCCATTCACAAGAAAGGTAATAGGGAGGAGTCGGGCAACTATAGGCCAGTAAGCCTTACTTCAGTAGTGGGGAAAGTGATGGAAACCATGTTAAAGGATAGGATTGTTGAACATCTAAAAACACATGGATTTCAAGATCAGAGACAACATGGGTTTACTTCAGGGAGATCATGCCAAACTAATCTTATTGATTTTTTTGATTGGGTAACTAAAATTATAGATCAGGGTGGTGCAGTAGACATTGCTTACCTAGATTTCAGTAAGGCTTTTGACACTGTTGCACATAGAAGGCTTATCAATAAACTACAATCTTTGAGTTTGGATTCCAATATTGTTGAATGGGTAAGGGAGTGGCTGAGTGACAGGCAACAGAGGGTTGTAGTCAATGGAGTATATTCAAAGCTTGGGCTTGTCACCAGTGGGGTACCTCAGGGATCTGTACGTGGACTCATTCTCTTTAATATTTTTATTAGTGATATTGCAGAAGGTCTTGATGGTAAGGTGTTTTTGCGGATGATACTAAGATATGTAACAGGGTTGATGTTCCAGGAGGGATAAGCCAAATGGAAAATGATTTAGGTAAACTAGAAAAATGGTCAGTGTTGTGGCAACTGACATTTAATGTGGATAAGTGCAAGATAATGCATCTTGGACGTAAAAACTCAAGGGCAGAGTACAGAATATTTGATAGAGTCCTAACCTCAACATCTGAGGAAAGGGATTTAGGGGTGATTATTTCTGATGACTTAAAGGTAGGCAGACAATGTAATAGAGCAGCAGGAAATGCTAGCAGAATGCTTGGTTGTATAGGGAGAGGTATTAGCAGTAGAAAGAGGGAAGTGCTCATGCCATTGTACAGAACACTGGTGAGACCTCACTTGGAGTACTGTACACAGTACTGGAGACCCTATCTTCAGAAGGATATTGACACCTTAGAGAGAGTTCAAAGAAGGGCTACTAAACTGGTTCATGGATTGCAGGATAAAACTTACCAGGAAAGGTTAAAGGATCTTAACATGTATAGCTTGGAGGAAAGACGAGACAGGGGGGATATGATAGAAACATTTAAATACATAAAGGGAATCTACACAGTAAAGGAGGAGACTATATTTAAAAGAAGAAAAACTACCACAACAAGAGGACATAGTCTTAAATTAGAGGGACAAAGGTTTAAAAATAATATCAGGAAGTATTACTTTACTGAGAGGGTAGTGGATGCATGGAATAGCCTTCCAGCTGAAGTGGTAGAGGTTAACACAGTAAAGGAGTTTAAGCATGCGTGGGATAGGAAAGTATTTAGAAAACTGGGCAGACTAGATGGGCCGAATGGTTCTTATCTGCCGTCACATTCTATGTTTCTATGTTTCTATGTTTCGTATCCATACTTTTACCCTTGGTGTCACTATACCCCACTCCCTGTAGAATGAGCAGAGCCCTCCACCTCTCTGTTTCTGTACGTCCAATTGTCTGGTTAAAATTACATGTCTGTTAGTCCACCCATTGTACAGCGCTACGGAATGTGATGGCCGTATATAAATAATAAAATAATAATAAATGGAATCATGTGTTACTTACCTGGGTCAATACCATAAAAACGATGATACTCCCACAATTGCTATATATTTTAGATTATTGCCCATTGCCATCCTGGCATATTTGTGTAAATCTATTCAAAAGGTCTTTAAAGCCTTTATTTGGGATAATCATAGGTTTCAACTCCCACTTGCCCTGTTACAAAAACCCTTTGCTAAAGGAGGCTTCCTAATATGTACCTTTATTATAAGGCCTCTATACTACAAGCAGTGGTTTCCCTACACATACTGCCGCAATTATTCCCGACAGCCTTCTCAAAATAAAAATTGAACTTGCCCTACAAGAGGGTAAACTGTTCCTGGATCAATTACGTATTATTACAAATTATAAGTATATTACAGCGACACTTTAATCGGCTTATTATAGTGATTATTGCAAAAGACATCTGTGAGTGCAGAGTTCTTGCAAACAATTTGTACTGAAAAGGAACAAATAGATCTATGGACAGGGCAAATCTACCCACTCCGCAGATCAAACACCTTTATTGACACTCCAGTGGTGTCATTTGGGGCTTAACCCCTATTACTGGAATAACAAAAATAACTAAATTCACACACCTGAAGAAACACTCCAAATGTGTAAATAGTAACTGGAAATAAAGCTTAATAAAATATCAAAAGTGGAAAATAAAAGTGCTTATAAATCCTCCAGCAAAAAGTCAAAAACAATCAATACAAGAGTGTTTCTTCAAGTGTGTGAATTTAGTTCTTTCTGTTAAACAATTTGTACAAAAAGTATTTTTCTGCTACCAACAATATGATATGGAAGATTCAGGTTAGTTATTCAACAATACAATACAATATCCAAACATTTTTCAAAATGGTATGTCAAAAATAAATGCTATCATTTAGATGTTTAGAACATGTTCTCTATGTAGATGCTTTCCCCTATACTCATCCCTCTTTTACCTCCTCCTGACATTTTCTAGCCTCTTCAACCCTCTTTTAAACTCCCTTAATCTCTTGTTTCTATATTTTTTTTTTTTTGAAACTTGAAGTTTATTGAGTTTTCCACAAGTCGTGGTAACGGGGAAGGGATACAGAAGAAAAGAGGGGTGGGGAGGGGGGGGGGGGAAGACATACATTCACTTTACATTTTTCAATTTAAGATTACATTCCCAGCATTATATATCAAAACATTTTTACTGGTGTGTTTTGGCACCTTGAGGTCGTTTTATACTCATATTTGAATATCGGTGAATTGATTGCTATCTGCTAAGTTTGCAGAGTTTATTTTGTTGCTACCCAGCGTAGTTTGTTATGTATTCAGTGGTTATTTCCCTAGCGTCCAACCTATTTCTATTGAGCGTCTTAGTCTGTCCTATGTCATTTCAAGGAAAGTATTAACCCGAGGCGGACCCTGTTTCCTGTCTCCATGTACTCCACATTCCCCATGCGTCCACATGTTTATGTTGATTCAGTTGTGCCACAGTGTATTGTGTTTCATATATGAGTTGCTTGTCTATGTCCTGTATTAGCTGAAGGGTTTTCGGTGCTGCAGGAGACTTCCAGGATCTCGCTATGACCCTTTGTGCTGTCAGTAGGATGTGGTATATCAGTTTTTTAACTGCG
Organism: Pelobates fuscus; assembly: GCF_036172605.1. NCBI lineage: Eukaryota > Metazoa > Chordata > Amphibia > Anura > Pelobatidae > Pelobates > Pelobates fuscus. The sequence continues at coordinate 107,520,301 of NC_086318.1, read as the reverse complement.
GTTGGTAAGTCGGTTGGTATATCTAGCAGTAAAAATGTCATTGGGTCTAAGGCTAGCTCAGTCTTGGTGGATTGACTTATGATTTGTTTTACTTCCGCCCAGTACCTTTCCAGTTTGGGGCACCGCCACCAGATATGAAGGACTGAGCCTACGTCTCTAGTGCATCTCCAGCAAGTCGGGAATGTATGGGGGAACAGTCTTTGTAAGCGGGTTGGCACCATATACCACCTATACATTGTTTTCAGGTATTGTTCGATCAGTGGGGCTGACTTCACCAGTTTCTTTACCGCTGTTACCAAATGTGTCCATGTATCTTCTGCTATATTGTTGTTCGTGTCTGCCGCCCATTGTTGTGCTTGGGTGGAGCTATGGAACGGCTGGTAGGGTTGAATACTTTTATAACATTCAGATAATGCTTTAAAGTTATGCAGTGGTACCCCTGCGAGTCCCGCACGCTCCCAGGGCGTCATTTTCCCTCCTGTATGCAGCTTATGTGGTTTCTCCTTAGCTTGTTTATGTAGAAAGGATTGTAACTGGATATAGGAGTAATGGGATGTGGGTGGAATCGCGTATGTGCTACATAATGTCGAGAACGGCAATAGTTTGCCCCCTTTGTATAGGTGTGTTAAGTGAGTAGCTCCCTTGTCTCTCCACGGCGTTGCATGGAATGTAGGGATACAGTACGGGATTGCATCAATGGGTGTAGCTAAAGATAGTGGGTGTTGCGATTCAAAGTATATTCTGTGTTTATCCCAGGTTTTAAGAGCTAAACCGAGTTGTGTCGGCATGGACGGAAGTACTGGTCTAAGAAATTTTGGTAGCCATAATACACTAGATACTCGGAAGGGAGTTATGGTTTGGTTCTCCATATGTACCCATTGGGGCTGGTCTGTCCCCTTGAGGTGCGCTAATAGCGATGCCAATATTGCCGCATGGTAGTACGATTTGATGTGTGGGAACGCCATCCCCCCTTTTTTTGTGGGTGCCATTAGAATTTTTTGGGAGATTCTCGCTCGTCCTGTTCCCCACACAAATTGTATCAACTTGGTTTGTACATTTTTGAAATACGAATTTGGTACCTGCCATGGGAGGTTTCTAAATAGGTATTGGAGCTTGGGCAGTATAGTCATTTTAATTGCCACAATACGCTCTGTCCAAGTTAGAAAAAGATTTCCCCAGCCCTTTATTATTTCGGTGCAGTCCCTCCAGACCCTATTGTAGTTTGAGGGGAGCATGTCTTGTGGGTTTTTGGTAAATGTCAGGCCTAGATATTTTATGTTGTCAGTCCTCCATTCAAATGTGTATTCCCTCTTAAGTCTTGCTTGTACTTGTGAGTCCAGTCTCAAGCCTAGTGCTTGCGTTTTAGCAGTGTTGAGGGAGTAGTAGGACATCTTCCCGTATTCTGTAATGAGCTGCATAATGTGAGGTAGTGATCTTTCTGGGTTTGTAATGTACAGCAAGATATCGTCTGCGAATGCACTGATTTTAATTGTCCGTCCGTGCCAGTCCACTCCCTCTATCTCTTGGTGGGTTCTAATTGCAGTGAGTAACGGCTCTAAGGCGAGCACGTAAAGCAGGGGCGACAGAGGGCACCCCTGCCTCGTGCCGTTGGTAATATCGAATGGTGCAGACATGAAACCAGCTTGTAGGACTTGAGCTGTAGGGCGGGAGTATAGGGCAAATATCTGCTTGATGAATTGATGTGGGAACCCAAACCTTTCCAATACCCGGCGGAGGAAGAGCCAGCCCAGGCGGTCAAAGGCTTTTTCGGCATCTAGAGCTAGTAGTAGACCACCGGGGCCAGCCCCTCTCATCCTTTCCAGGATTAGGGACAGTTTCCTATTATTGTCCGTCCCTTGTCTCCCCTGTAGGAACCCAGTTTGGTCGTAATTTAGCAGTGTTGGAAGGAGTCTGTTCATCCTGGTGGCCAGTATCTTAGCGTAGATCTTGGCATCAGAATTCAACAATGATATGGGTCTGAAGTTCTTGCATTGGTCTGGGGGTTTTCCTGGCTTAGGTAGGGTCAATATTGTGGCTAGGAGCATCTCGGGGGGAAGTTGTCCCGTGTCCGTTGCCGTCTTAAACGTCCGCACCAGCCACGGGGCAAGTATGTCTGCGAACGTTTTGTAATAGGAATTAGATAGGCCAGGATTGTGTTTTGTACTTCACTTATGGTGATTGGTTCAAGTAGTGTCGAAAGTTGTGAATGGTCTAGCTGTGGTAAAGGAAGTTTCGCCAGGTATGTTTTAATCAAATTGTCATCTAGAGGGGCTGTTCCGGGATGGTTCCCAAGGTTATAAAGATCTGCATAGTATTTTGCAAACTCTTGAGATATCTCTAGGGGATTTTGAATCTTTTTTTGTTCTGTGGTGTGCAAGTAGGGTATCTTGGAGTGTGCTAACTTCGCTTTTAGCCTATTGGCTAGGTATTTAGTTGCTTTCCCACTATGGTGGTAAGATGTTGCCCTCAGTTTTTGCATGTAGTATGCAGTTTTCGCTGCATTCAGTTCTATTAGTTGGTTGTTTAGTGTTTGTATTTGTTCCAGTAGGGCTGGAGACGGGTTAAGTTTGTTTTGGGTCGTTGCTATCGCCAACAACTTTTGGCATTCTAGTAGGGTTTTTTGTCTGTTCCTTTTAAGGTATGAGGAGCGCCTTATGAAAATTCCCCTTACTACAGCTTTGTGTGCTAGCCATACATGCTGGTCAGATACCTCCCCTTTAGAATTCTCTTTAAAGTAATTCACCAAGTCTTTGTGTACTTGCGATGTGAACGTACGGTCGTGTAACAGCGACTCGTTCAATCGCCAAGTTCCTCTCCCCTTAAATTGGAAAGAATCGAACAGGATTAGATAGACTGGGCTATGGTCCGACCAAGTTATTTCCCCAATGGTACAGCTAGAGACTTGTGCTAGTGTTTGTTGGTCCACATAAAAAGTGTCGATCCGTGTGTAAGTGTTGTGAACTTTCGAGTGAAATGTGTAATCTCGCTCCCCTGCATGGAGAACCCTCCAACTGTCATACAGGTTGTGTAATATGATTTTTTTAGAGAGTGTTTTACATATGGAAACCATCTGCCCTCGCCTTATTCCCTGTGGGGTCTCTGTCGTGTCTTCCTCTGGCGATGTAATAAAATTGAAGTCGCCGCAGAGGATCAGCCCCCCTAATTTGATCTGTTCTATTTTTTGCATGAGACGGTGAAGGAAGGTCTCCGCCCCTGTATTGGGGAAGTACGCTGAGACCAGGGTGTACTGAATGTTATTGAAGAGACCCACCAAAATGATGAACCTACCCTGTGGATCTATTAGTGTTCTTTGCTCAATAAATGCTACATCTTTGTGTATTAAAATGGATGTTCCCTTCGCTTTGTTTGCGGACAGCGCATGGTATTGATTAGGGAAGTATTTGGTGTATAATTCGGGTGTCTTAGCATTTTGGAAATGTGTCTCCTGGATACAGGCCATGTCAATCCCTTTAGACCTAAGTTCTTGCAATAAAAGGCGTCTTTTGCCTGGCGTGTTTAACCCTTTTACATTATAGGTGACTAGTTTCATGTTGGGTTAAAAGGTGTTTCTGTGCCATTTGTGTGCCTCCATGACTTCTTCCAATGTACTATTTGTTTTGTGACATTATTGTGTGCCCAACTTTGATTTTGGTGAAAGGAATGCGCTTTCTTGGGGTATAACAAGTTACTAGTATGTCGAGAGTGAGGGGTGTAGGAGGGGGTCAGAACAATCGATGGATGGTGTACCCAGATGGGCTCCCATAATCGGGGCCGCGATCCGCCACCTAACCAGTAGGTGCGGGTAATGGGGGGGTTGCAGGTGATGCCTATTAACATGTTAGTCATACACCTAGGGGCCTCCGAGCATTTTTAACAGTGGAATGTACGGTTTAACAAAACAAGTAATATTTAAACATATACTGAACTTAAAACTAAAGAGCCAACACATTTTGACATCAATCTCCATTTAACCCTTATGTGCGTTAACTGCCAATACTGAGATTGGTGACATGGGTTTGTGCACAGTTCATGCCCTTATGCGATCAGTTTTGTATAGGGCAGAGTCAAAGTCTAACCAGCTGTGGTAGCTGCCAATGTTCCCGGCTTTAATCTATGCGTCCATAAACAGTTCAAACTTGTATTGCGCATTAAGGATAAGAGATTTTGTTGGGGTTTAGCGGAGTCTAAGAGTTGTCATGTTAGTTAGGCGTGTGTGTGCTTATGTGATATAGTTACGTATATCTCGAGCTCTTCACTGAGATGTCCATTCTGGCGACATTCTTGGAACTTTTGCCGTTTTTTTCGGTCCAGTGGGTGGCAGCGGCAGTCCCCATTCCTTCAGCTTGCGTATGCCGTGTGGTATATCCGCAACCATGTGGACCACACCTTGATGCGAAATGAGGAGTTTGGCAGGGTATCCCCAGCGATAGCTCACATTTTGCTCTCTCAGGGTCGCGGTGATGGGCGACATCGATTTCCTGAAGTGCAGGGTTTCTGCCGACAAGTCCGCAAAGATTTTAATAAATTTGTATTCTTCAGGCATGCTTGTATTTCTACTTGCTTTCATGATTTTGTCTTTAGCGTGGAAGAAGTGGATTCTAGCGATCACGTCCCTTGCTGCTGTAGGTGGAAGGTGTTTAGGCCTGTGCAGTCTATGCACTCTATCGATTATCAGTTGATCAGGGTGGATTTCTGGTGTAAGAGCTTGAAACATGTCGGACAGATAATTATGGAGGTCAGCCGTCTGTATAGACTCTGGGACGCCCCGGAACCGGAGGTTGTTTCTCCTCGCTCTGTCTTCCATGTCTGCTAGTTTAAGTCTGTGTGTTTCCAGAATGTTGTCCAGGTCTTGGATTTTGTCTGCTAGACTGTTATGGGCCACGGCGTGTTCGTCTAATTTTGTTTCGATTAGCGTGGTGCGGTTACCAATCTCCTGCACCTCTTTGTGTAGTTCCGCTTTCAGCTCCTGAAGTTGTTTTTTCATATTCATTTGTATATTGGCTGTGAACTCTTCCATCATCTCCCTGATGCCCCCCATCGTCAGGGGTTGGTCATCTGGTGTGCGAGGAGGCGATGTGTGTGGTGATGGGGAGGCTTCCCGCCTTTCTTGGTCGCCGCCATCTTGTGCAGGCTCCTGAGTCTCTCTCAATCTGGAGGCCGCAGTTTTCGTTAAGAAGAACGAAGCTCGATCGTTTTTTCCCGCTTTGGTTTTCTGTCTTTGCGACATGGTGACTGCTTCCCCGGATCAGTATATGGGTTTGTAGCAGGTTTTGCGCTCTGTGTACCGTTTATTTTTGCTCTTTCGGTCTCTATATGCCGGAGCTGATCTTACATGCGTCCGCTCAGCTCCAGTAGCAGGCCACGCCCCCCTCTTGTTTCTATATTATAGAGGCAATGTCATGTTTAATCTCCACCAGTGCCTAACATGCATTACCCTAGTAGTCTATTTGTGATGCAAGTGAAGTGTGTCTTAAGTGGTCACAAATCTCCCAGGTGTCTTTTACACACTGTTTAAAATTATTATGCAAATGATATTTGTTCTCATTTACCTAAATAATTGATGTAAATAACAGTCAGCATAATTCTCATGTTATCAACTATTAAGAGTACAATTCAAATTTTATCGAACAAACTTACAATGCACTGTTCCAAATTATTACGCACAGTAAGTTTCAAAACAATTTATAGGTTGTAAAGAACTGAAAATTGTCATTTGTTGTGTTTGCAGCATATTTACTGAAATCAAAAGCTATTTCAATCAAACGTATAAAAACATTTTAACTTTTTAAACATTTTAATAGGTCGCGTTACATTTTAACATAGGACCCCTTATTTGATAGCAGCTTCATAAGTCTTGCATCCTTTGAACTTGTGAGTTTTTGGACAGTTTCTGCTTGAATTTTTTTGCAAGATGTCAGAATAGCCTCCCAGAGCTGCTGTTTAGATGTAAACTGCCTCCCACCCTCATAGGTCATTTGCTTGAGGATGCTCCAAAGGTTCTCAATAGGATTGAGGTCAGGGGAGGATGAAGGCCACACCATGACTTTCTCTCCTTTTATCCCCATAGCAGCCATCGATGCAGAGGTATTCTTTGCAGCATGAGATGGTGCATTGTCATGCATGAAAATGATTTTATTACGGAAAGCATAGTTCTTCCTTCTGTACCAGGGAAGAAAGTGGTCAGTCAGAAACTCCACATACTTTGCAGAGGTCATCTTTACATCTTCTGGGACCCTAAAGGGGCCGACCAGCTCTCTTCCCATGATTCCGGCCCAAAGCATGACTCCACAACCGCCTTGCTGATGTCGTAGCCTTGTTGGAACAGGGTGACCGTCCACCAACCATCCACTACTCCATCCATCTGGACCATCCAGGGTTGCACAGCACTCATCAGTGTACAGGAATGTTTGAAAATTAGTCTTCATGTATTTTTCTGCCCAATGCAGCCGTTTCTGCTTGTGAGCATTGGTTAGTGGTGGCCAAATAGAAGGTTTATGCACAGTTGCAAGACTCTGGAGGACTCTACACCTTGATGTCCGTGGGACTCCAGAGGTACCAGCAGCTTCAAATATCTGTTTTCTGCTATGTACTGGTATTTTAGCAACTGCTCTCTTTATCCGATGCATGGATCTGGCAGAAATCTTCCTCAATGTGCCTTTATCTGCACAAACCCGTCTGTGCTCTGAATCAGGCACAAATCTCTTAATAGTGCGATGATCACGCTTAAGTTTTCGTGAAATATCTAATGTTTTCAAACCTCGTCCAAGGCATTGAACTATTTCACTCTTTTCGGCAGCAGAGAGATTATTTTTCTTCCCTATTTTGCATGAAAATGGTGCTCTGCTTAATAATGTGGAACACCCTCCTTTAGTAGTGTTTCCTTAAATTGGGCTCACCTGGCAATCTAGTTATCACAGGTGTCCGAGATTGTTTTCAGTGATCAAAAGAGCCCTGAGACACAATGTCATCCATGAGTTAAACTGAAAAACAAAATATTTAATCTTTGTGACACAAATAGAATTTGCATAAAAATTTGGAACAGGGTGTATACAGGTAACAAGCTGAGATTAGGAGCACTCTCTTAAAGGGAGTGCTCCTAGTCTTAGCTCTTTACCTGTATAAAAGACACCTGTCCACAGAAGCAATTAATCAATCAGATTCCAAACTCTCCACCATGGCCAAAACCAAAGAACTGTCCAAGAATGACAGGGACAAGATTGTAGACCTACCCAAGGCTGAAATGGGCTACAAGACCATCACCAAGCAGCTTGGTGAGAAGGTGACAATAGTTGGTGCTATTATTCGCAAATGGAAAAAAAACACTAAATAATTGTCAGTCTCCCTCTGTCTGGCGCTCCATGCAAGATCTCACCTCATGGAGTTTCAATGATCATGAGAACGGTGAGGAATCAGCCCAGAACTACATGGGAGGATCTTGTTAATGATATCAAGGCAGCTGGGACCAGAGCCAGCAAGAAAACAATTAGTAACACACTATGCCGTGAAGGTATGAAATCCTGCAGCGCCCGCAAGGTCCCCTTGCTCAAGAAAGCACATGTACAGGCCCATCTGAAGTTTGCCAATGAACATCTGAATGATTCAGAGGAGAACTGGGTGAAAGTGTTGTGGTCAGATGAGACCAAAATCGAGCTCTGTGGCATCAACTCAATTTGCCGTGTTTGGAGGAGGAGGAATGCTGTCTTTGACCCCAAGAACACTATCCCCACCGTCAAACATGGAGATGGAATCATTATGCTTTGGGGGTGGTTTTTTGCTAAGGAGACAAAACTATGTACCGTCAAATCTTGGGTGAAAATCTCCTTCCCTCAACCATAGCATTGAAAATAGGTTGTGGATGGGTATTACAGCATGACAATGACTCAAAACACATAGCCAAGGTAACAAATGAGTGGCTCGAGAAGAAGCACATTAAAGTCCTAGAGTGGCCTAGCCAGTCTCCAGACCTTAATCCCATAGAAAATCTGTGGAGGGAGCTTAAGGTTCAAGTTGCCAAACGTCAGCTTTGAAACCTTAATGACTTGTAGAGGATCTGCAAAGAGGAGTGGGACAAAATACCTCCTGAGATGTGTGCAAACCTGGTGGCCAACTTCAAGAAACGTCAGACCTCTGTAATTGCCAACAAGAGTTTTGCCACCAAATACTAAGTCGAAGGGGTCAAATACTTATTTCACTCATTGACATGAAAATCAATTTATAGCTTTTTTGACATTTTTTGTTTTGTGATTCTGTCTCTCACTGTTAAAATAATTCTACCATTAAAAGTATAGACTGATCATTTCTTTGTCAGTGGGCAAACGTAAAAAATTAGCAGGGAATCAAATACTTTTTTCCCTCACTGAATTATCTCCATGCTTACACACCCATCTAGCACATATCTTATCAATCTCATATGCACATACATATTCTAGACATACTTTCTCACAACCAATTAATTACGCTTTGGCACACAAAGCTAGCCATTGTCATACATACTTAATTGGCACACATGCAAATTGGCTAACTAAGCACGTGTTCCCTATATTTGATGTATTACAAACATATGTATTCAATTCAATTCATATATATACACACCTCTCACACATACTACACATATTCGAATACTTTCATACACACTGCACACTTACATATAAGTGTATAGAATAAAGTGTACAGGGTATTCACACAGGTGGCTAAGTGTAAAGTAGCAAAATAACTAAATGCATACAAAATCCTCAGTCTGAAGAAGGAACATATAAATAAACAAAACAAAATAGCAGTAGGGATACTTTTGTTCTACTTTAAACAACGTGTTTTGCCAGTCACATGAGCACTGTGCATCCCTCCCCCCTGTAAAAGTGACAGGGGCACATCTGGTGAGGTCCTGAGGCCTGCCAAAGTCTGACTGCATTTCTGCCTCTACTATCACGATCAGCAGTTGACAGAAAAGTATGATGAGCCTGATTTATGAGAACTCAGAACATAATATGTTTTGCTAACTTGTAACAGACGCTATAACAAGTCATCAAATTAAAATGATTTCCATTAACTATTAATTAATGAATACCGCAGATCACGTTTGAAGATACATTAATCAGTACTTACCAGAATCCGTATGACAAAAAAAGCTCCACTTCCTTTGTCAAGCTAATAAAGGGTGAAGCTTGCCTTAAGCATCACCCTTTAGCAAAATTGCCAAGTGTAGTATGCCTTGTGTTTTAAAAAAGAAATAGATCAGAGATGAAGAAAAGAAAAACAGATTCTGAAAGTGGAAGAGAAGAGGAAACAATAGAGGGAACAATTATGATAAGAATAACTATAATAGGACCAACTACAATAGAAACTATATAGGCATTCCTCTCCTCCTAAAAGTCAAGAATCAACCTTAGCCGTTTCTAATAGATTCAGCCATTTACAGTACCTTAATGAGGAAGATCTTTTTTTAGGACAGTCAATGAGCAGAATAAAAGGAAGGACTCAGACCCCTATCAAAAGAGGGAGACAAGAAGAGGAAATAGAAAACAAAAAGGAGGAGAAAAGGAGAAGGGAGGAGATAGCGAAAGGATCTCAACGGACATAAGAATTTTTAACCTTTCTAATAACATTTTAAATGAATCCCATAAAAGTGTTTTAAACAATGGTTTTAAATTTGCTCCTAGTTGCGAAATAGATAAATTTGAAACTTTTTTAGATATTAATAAATTTATACGTAAGCTGTGCTTAAAAAAGTTTTTTAATCAGAAACTTCCTAGTAAGACACCAGAAAAGGTTGTAAATAAAGATTTCAAATTTAAACATACTACCCTTAAAAATAAGTCTACCTTTTTCTCAAGCTACCTCAAATCAGACGCTATGAAAATCTTCGAAAAAGTCTATATTAAGGAACTTAATAAAAAAGGAAAAATAAAACCTATAAAGGAACAACAAAAGAATTTAACTATATCTGAAAGAAGAGCATTACAAGATTTAAAAAAAGATTCCACTATTGTTATTAAACCAGCAGATAAAGGGGGGGGGGGGGGGGGTAGTGATATGGCAAATAGAAAAATATCTAAAAGTAATTTTTGACCAATTAAAAGATCCCGAAACTTATTTATTATTACAAAAAAAAAAAACTTTAAACAATATAAAAAAGAAATTAAATACATTCTTAGAACAGGGACTAGAAGCAGAGATACTTAATAAAAAAGAACATGATTTTCTTAATGTGAAATTTCCAAAGATTCCGGTACTATATGTCCTACCCAAAATACATAAAGATATTAATAACCCCCCAGGTAGGCCTATAGTTTCAGGAATTGGCTCTCTTTTATCTCCTTTATCTCAATTTTTAGACCAATTTTTACAGAATCCTGTTAAAAAATGTCCCTCGTATCTTAAAGACACTATGTCACTTTTACAAATTTTAAACAATTTTAAATGGGAAGATGGATTAATTTTGGTTACTTGTGATATCAGCAGCCTCTATACCATTATAGAACACGAGAGAGGTTGTGAGGCAGCTAGACACTTTTTAAATAAAGAAAATGATCTGGACCCCCAACAGATAGATTTTATTATAGAGGGCATCCAAATGATCCTTTTCAATAATTTCTTCTGGTTTGATTATAATTTTTATTTGCAGACGAAGGGAACAGCCATGGGGACCAGATTTGCCCCAAGTTATGCAAACCTTTTTATGGCGCTTTTGGGAGGAACGTTTTCTCCAAGCCAGAGGTTGGGGCAAGTCTGGTCCTCTATAAATGATATATATATATGATATTTTTATAAAATGGAGAGGTACCCAAGATTCTCTTTTAAGCTTTTTAAATGATCTTAATCAAAATAGTTGGAATATTAATTTAACATACGAGATGAGTACTCAAAGTGTAATTTTTTTGGATTTAAGTATTTACATTGAAGACTTTTTTTAAACTAGTAGATGTAAATAGTTTTATTAACTTAAAAAGTTGTCACTTTAGACCATGGTTGATTAATATACCTAAGGGACAATTTTTAAGAGTAAAACACAACTGTACAGACATTCAACAATATGAAGAACAGACACAGATTTTAATAAACCAATTAGTAGAAAAGGGATATAATCAAAATGTGTTAAATATGATAAAAGAAGACGTTGGACAGGAAACTAGGGAGAATATTTTAAAATATAAGGAAAAAGGACTAAAAGAGGAGAATACCATTATACCTATTATTTTAACTATAGTTCAAATAGTAATCAACTACAAAAAATAATCAAGAAAAATTGGTACATTTTAGAACAGGACCAGGACATACAACAATACCTAGGAGCCAAACCTAAAGTCAGTTTTAGAGGAGCAAAAAGTTTTAAACAAGTTTTAACCTCAAGTTTTTTAGATAAAGATAAAAATTCACAATTTTTTAACTATGTTTAAAAGAGATAATGGTTTTTATTATTGTGGAACTTGTAAAGGCTGTATGTCAAGAAATCATAAAAATAAAAATGTTAACACATTTTATTCATTTCATAATAAAAAATGACATGACATAAAATCTTTTATAACCCGTAATTCTAAAAACGTAATTTATATGATTATTTGCCCCTGTGGATACCAATATATTGGTAGAACATCTAGACAACTTAAAATACGAATTAGGAAACATATTTATAATATTAATAGAAAATATACCCTACATAATGTGTCTAAACACTTCTTAGAAGTCTATGGAGGCAATATACAAGGTTTTGATTTTATGGGAATAGAGGCTGTTAAAATACATTGGAGGGGAGAGGACGTAGAGAACCTCCTCAATAAAACTGAAATGAGATGGATTTTTAATATGGAAACTCTGTCCCCATATGGTCTTAATGTAGATTTTGAGGTTAATTCATATTTATAGAATTTTTATTTTATAATATATGTTTTTAATCCAGGATGTGTGTTTTTATTTGTATGTCCGTTTTTTATCAATGTTATTATATATATATGGCATGATTGCAAATAGTATTTATGTTTTTATATATAATTAACAGCTATTTCCCTCTATCTAACAATAGACTAATATTTCTATTTCTCCTTCGATCTATATATATATTATTCTTTCCTCTAGAAAGTTTTATATAAAGGGTTTATACCCCCTTATGTTTAAATGAAGGTGCTTAGAACGGACTGGCAAATATAAGCAACCTGAGGATTTTCTAAAATGGCGACAATAGTATTTCCGGTATACAGTGCCGGAATTACGTCATGACGTGTGGGACACGTCCGTCGACGTCTGATGACGAAAGTAAGAAGATACAGAGAGCGCGAAAAGGAGCGCCAACTTTACACAATATAAAAAGGATACTTTGGAGATGAACTTGTAATACCACTTGAGAAAGGCTTTCCTGCCGAAACGCATCGTGGTACCTTAGATGGACTAATTTTAAACCTGTATTTGATTTTATATGTTTTTGAGTTTATATCAAATAAATGATTTTTAATTTGATCCTGTATCCTGGAATATTTGGAATTTTACATCCAGAGACAACTCATCTATATTCTTCATATCAATACAAGGTGTCCAGCATAAAAGGTTTCATCTCTAACCAAAGCCCTTAGTCTGAGTCAGCTTACATAAGAAATGTGAGTGCAACCAGTTACATACGGTCATTTTATAATTTATGACAATATTACCCTATGTCCTTTTTTCTCTCTTTTATTGTTTTAGCTATTTATCCAGGACGATACTGGTAATATAGTTTTTAACTGCATGTATTGAGTGCTCTCACTACTTTACTTTTTTATGCACTTTATTCTGTGTGGTTGAGTGATTCACACTTAGTGATAGTAGCACCAATTTTACAGTTTTTCCCATACTCTCAATATTTTAATAGAGAAAAGCCACTTTAATTAAAACTTCACATGTATTAATCTGCTTAAAAAAAAAAACAAGACACTGATTCCTTAAAGATAAGTTTTATTAGGGCAATTTTACTTTATTTTTCATACAACAAGGTCAACTATAGCGATAAGAATAAAGTAAGCTTAAAAACAAACTGCAGCCGAAGACATATTACATTTGTTTGAGCAACTACAAGCAAAAAGTCTGTGCTTTACACAACAGCAAAAATCAAGCAGATCTGTCCTTTCAGCAGATGAATGTTCCATAGTTTTTGTTTAAGTGCAACTTAGGTATTTGCCAGTGTGCATTCTGTGTAAAAGAATGGTCCAATGATAATCATAATAATATATTTTTCAGCTTTGGTTTACAATTTTATACTGTTTGGTGAGTGCAATTTATTAAGTACTTAAATATGGGTCATCTGCTAAAAGAACAAATTATTACAGCGATAAAAAAAAGAAATCACATAATTACTATAGCTACTGCGTATTGTTTGTTTTGCCTGCCTATGATTTAAGGTTTGTGAAAAATTAATATTTTTTTTTTATTTTTTTTGTCTTGTGAACAATTAGCTACAAAACTGTCAGAAATTGAATTGTATAGTATATACCCTTATTATATTTGTAATTGTCTGTGATACTTTAAACATGCACTTGTTTTGAATAATGTAAGGATCCATACTTGATCCATGGATTTACCCTGATGGTTGAAGTATCTGCACTGTTCGTGTGATGATAAATCAGGCAGACGTGGATCAGCAAGTCGCTATGTGTCAGTCATATGATCTTGGATTAATGGTATATCTGCCCAGCTAAAATATCCTGGCAAACTACAAGCTATGAACAGAAAGCAAAGCAATTTTCTTGGAGAGGGGTATGGAGTGCTAACTCTGTGCCACTTTTGCAAGCAATTTTGTCCAGCCTTTTATTTTATAAGCCTTAACAAAACTCCTTGTATTTATAGACATTTTTATTCAAAATAAGATCTTACTATAATACATGTTTCTCTCTTTTTTTGACTATATACAGAAGTGCAAAAAGTCAACTTCTCCCTATACGTTCCGACGTGCTATTCTGCAGCATAATCAACCTTCAAGAGTTTGCACACTCTTATTACATACGTAAACTTTGAATATTTGGATTATCAACAACAATAACAACAAAAAAGTCCCTTGATTTATTGATTATGCAGCTTATTTATAACAAGGCCTGATATTCAGGGATTTCCAAAAATATTGAAACAATATTTTAACATTTGAAATGGATACAGTAGAAAATAAAATTTTACTCTAATATCTAGGAACTATTTCTTTTTTTTAAAATAATTAATTACAAACAAAACAACTCATCAAAATATTACTTGTCTGCCAGGACTGTTGCCGTAGCAACAACGTAACGTCTTACTTTTCAATGATTACATAATATAAGATATCCATACAAAAAAGATCTTTGTTCTTTTAGTGAAAACTAGACAAGAACGAACAATGACTGATATTCTTACATTGTAATATTAAATCAGTAAAATAGAAATCATTTAGTTAACAATAATACAAATACGTATATGACAATACATGTACGTTCAGAATTGAGTATGCTATGAAGAAAATAAAACTAGTTTTTATATATATATATATTTTTTTTATATTTTGAAAAAAGTCATCCGTAAAATCTATTTAAAACAACAAAACATTTTTTTTTAACCAATACAAATGAAAACATTCTAATAAGTGTATGAAATAAAACTATCTTTTAACAAGAGAAAAAAAAATACTATTAAAGAATGTAAGTAAATACCATAATATGTGAAGTCTATACTTTCTTAACACAATTAAAATTACATTGATGTGGGTAAAAAACCCGTAATGTAATCTAAGGCTTTAATAGATATACAGTACAATCATTAAAATAAACATCAGTCTCCTACTAAAAGCATCTCTTTAGAGAATAAAATTTGTAGTAAACATGAATGTAATGGCCAGACCTCTTATGACTTATCTAATCGACTTGTGACTTTGTGACCCTGCAATATTTATGCTTGTTCTAGTCACCAAGTGCAAGTGCTCAGCAGATCAAGTTTGGTGTAAAATGGATGCACACCTCAAACCTTCTTTCTATTTAGAGAAAATGGCTTCCTAAGGTGATTAACACATATCCCCGTATGTTTAGATGGTCATGCAAGGCACATGCTTAGGGGGCTTAAAAAGTTTTGATGGTGCAAAAATAGGGCAGTATCTCGGGAACATTCAAGAGGTTCGAGGAAATTCTGTCATGATATTTGGCCTATACTTCAAAGGAGAAGATGGATCTTTTTGTGGCATAAAAAAATGCTCTTCCATCCCTGTTTTACAGCAAGAAACAATGCTATACATTTGAAAAGTTTGAAGAATAAAAATGGTATTGAAAAAATTATATGTACTAGCTATTTAAAGGGGCAGTCAAAGCAAAATAACCACTGCAGCTCAGTAAACTGGTTATGCCGCCAATGGTTTATGGGCACTTTACTTCATTAGTTTTTTTTCAAACCACTCCCAAACAGTCTGGTCTGACATGGACGGAAGTGATAGGTTGAGGATCTTAGGGTAACATGCCCCGATATTGGACACAATTGACACTAATGAAACATAAGTGTAAATTCAGAACAATCGAGCTGGTTGAAGAGGAAGCAGTCTCTGGGTGCCAGGGAAATGCCTGTTTCTGTCAAACTGCTTCCAAACAGTTTGACAAGGAACTGGAGTTAACCCTTGAACGCATAACCACTACAATGTGATGTTGTGACTATGTTGTTTAGACTGGCCCTTTAAAAAAAAAAAAAAGTCAATAGAGTATCTGAAAACCTCAAAGTCAGCAAAGCGCTGATGCACTGTAAATCCTTTAGCCAATAAAGTGAATAATTTGTACAATAAAATGTATATATGGTTTCATTTACCAAACAAAATACACTTTTCAAAATGCATGAATCTATCCATCATTATTTTTGTGTGTATCCTACCATAGGTAACATAATTTTCAAGAATTGTTTTGTTATATGAATTTGATTTGAGATTTTATTTTTTTTTTTGCAGTGAATTTTCAAGTTTTCAGAGTCTACAGATAACATTGAATGTTAAGCAATACTTATGTTATGACATCACAAAATTAACATCCTTATATGTATATACAGTGCATACCCACAGCATGCATATAATACACACATCCATAGTGTATATATAGCATGTGTGTTTTGTCTGAGATTATATTTGTTGCTTTCTATTAAAAAATATATTTGGATATAATAACGTATCCCATACAACTATATTGTGCGTATAGCAATAGAAGTCAATATGCCCAGCTAAATTCAATGTATATGGACTGTTTCTTAAAACAATTTACCAAATGTTGCCATCAAATAATGTAATAATGTTGTTTTCTTTTAAGAATTTCTCTAATGAATACCCAACTAACATGGTCATGTGCAAGGTAAGCATGCCTCCATTGACTGCCATTTAATATACCAGTATTCTATCAATATGAGATAACAGAAACACCAAAATATCTGTTGGTTTTATAAAAATAATTATTTGTATCGTTTTTTATATTTTCCTGATGCAAAGAGGCACTTTCAAAGTGTTACTTCAAGCACTATGGCCACTTCAGTGATCTGAAGTGGCTACAGTGCTTTAAGTCTCTATGTGCCGCATTTCAGTAGGAAACCCTGCACATACAGATATATGAGACCATACTGGTGACAGATGTCCAATGAAGGCATGATTCCCACTGCCATGTTGCCTTAAGCTCTGTCTTAGCCCTGCCTCCGTCACATCCGTCCCTCTACTGTGATGGTTGTGACACAATAGAAATATAATCAGGCTGCAGGGTAAACTGGGCCTTTTTTATTTCTTTACTTTGAAAGATTATTCCACCCCCAAAAAATGTGTTTTATTAAACCATTGTTTTGATGTGAGTAACTCTTTCAAAGCAAAATGTTATCTTCTCTGGAAGTAACAGTTTTTGTGCCAGCACCCCAGTAAATATTAGTGCAGTGTTTACTGTGATGAATAAAGTGGCAAAGTTAAGTAAAAAACTGACTTACTTACTCTGCACTTCCTCCACCTTGTGATCACCCCATGATGCTTTGCTTTCGATCACGTGCAGTTGGCCATCTAAAGTGAAACGCTGTACAAGCATATATATGAGCTCATGGTTTCCCTCACCAGTGTTGTAAATGAGTGTCACTGGCACATGGAAATGGTGGGGTAAAATGCATTCATGGGTATGGTTATGTAGCTTGAAAAGATGTAATTGTTGGATATTTTTGTTCCTTAGAAAATAAATAGCATTACCAATAGCTAACGGTTTATTGGGTTGTGAAAGTTTGTCATTAAGGCTAATATATTAAACAGCCACAAATTATGAGCATACCCAAAAATAATCTGTATACTGTGCTTTTGAGAATACTAAAAAAAAAAAAGCTAAATGTAAATAGAATACTTAAAAATAATGATTCTAATTATCAAGTCTTTACTGAAAGTGATAAAGGAGTTATGTATCCTAGCGTCTAGAAAGAACTATTGAGTGTAAAGTGATATTGAACTAATTTGGAGTTTTAACGTGTTAATGCTAAACCTGCATTTTCAGCTTTCATAAAGTCCTAGAAGACTTTTAATTTTACACTGTTTGATGGTACACGTAAAACTAGATAGACCTAGTAAAAGGTCATACAACTTCAGCGTTCCAAATAAGCATTGTGATCATGCATTAAAATCGGTTTTTGTATTGCCACTATGTCTTCTCTATGCCTTCTCTATTTTATTCTCTCAGTTCCTTCCGAATAAAAGATCTAGAGCAGGGGGTGGGCTCAAGCGATCTATTCACTTACCCTACAATTGTATCTACGTTCAGCAAATTCACTATCTAATCTTGGTTCTTGATTTTTCATTTCAATATGACAGCCCAGAAGCACACTTCTTAGGACACACAGAGAATCCAATATGACAGCAAATATAATCCCAAAGTCTAAAATGTGGTTTGATTGTAACTTCCATTAAACTGCGTGGGGTCAAAGAATAATGAAACCACTGGGATGTTAGCCTTAAAGCCATCTTGGAGAGCTCTTCTGGGATCTATCTGGGATGATAATCGTAAGTGATGGATTAAGGCAAATGGAATAAGCCAAAGGTTTTTTTTTTTTTTATAACCAATATTTGCTGAATTTTCATAACACTACATGATGTCAACGTACAGGTTTTCAAAAATATTGAGAACATTTTTCCCTTTTTGTACAAGTATGTTAAACTTCCCAAGTTGTTTTAGAGGTTAATTCTAATAGCTTTATATGCCGTTAAAATCCCAAACTTTCCATGAGTTTACATTTTCTGCTCTTATATAATTGGAAAATATATTTGAAAAGACAAATGCAGAGATGTTTCATATAAGCCATTTTCCCAACACTACACATAAGCAAGAGCTATGTATTTTTGTAGGCTATATCACTGCTGATTTACTTTACTTTTTTGTATTAGTTTGCAAAAGGGCTTTTTAATGTAAGACACCCCACACACACCCCAAATATCAGAATCCTCATGTGTTTCAGTCAGATTTTGCTCCTCTTAGGAAGAAACTGAGAGATTATTTCAATAAAATGTTAGCTGTCAAGAAGTGATAAGGAATTTGCTAATTTTAGCCAAAATATATGATCTGTAGAAGTAGTTGAACAGGAGGATTTTTGCCATCTGAAGTATTTTTAGATTGGTTTATACTTTAAATGTGCATGAAAATATATTAGATGCTTTCTGGTTTGGCTGAAATAACTACCCACAGAAAACTACTGAGCAATTGAAATGACTCACATTCAATTACTTGCCCTACACTTACCTTGTATTCTTAACTGTAATGAGTTTTACCTGCTTACTACCTAGGAAAAACAGCTAGATCTATCATGTCTAAAGGCTATCTGAGAAAAATGAACTGTTCGATATCTTGCAAAAAACAATGTTTCGTATGAATGAATTCCAAGCTTGTCTGAAAATGCTTCATGATGAAAATGAAGGAAGATAGTGCAAGCGAGTGACATCATCAAGAAGTGGACCTGATTAACTGATGAATGGTGTTGTCCGGAATCAACTTTTTGTGGTTTTGATTCCTTCTTCCACCTAATTCTGTGAATAATGGTTTTACTTTACTTCAAACTTTTCAAATTCCTAGGAAAACACCCCAGAATCTTAACACCAAATTGAATTAAATGCATCAGAACAATATATAGTAATTTAAAATTGCATATTTAGCTTAACAATTACATAAAAGGATTGCATTTTTGTGATGTCATTCTCACAGCTTACCATCAGATAAATGAATTATGTTATAACTTTGGCTTTGGAAATTCAATAAAATGCAATAGTGCCTTTTTGCCTTGTCTAGAATAACACACACACACACACACACAAAAAAAAATAAGATAAAAAAAATATGTGGCTCCTTAAATAACACTGCCAAAGGAACAATCTAACCTATGCACCATCAATGGCACTTCAAGAGTATATTTAGTAATACCGTACTTAAAGCCTTAATGTGTGTTAACCCTTTCAGTGCCAGTGGAGACATTGCAGCCCCCACTCAGGCACTATGAAGGTTAAGGCATACATAACTGTGGTTTGCTTGGCACATTAGCCTGTTATCCTTTATAAACCAAAAACTACATTGCATGCATTCTCTCGGTTACCTTGGCAATTCTAAGAAAACAAAAGGTGCATCTTTTGTTATTTGTAAACCTTGAAATTAAAGATACTTAAAAAAAAAAAAAAAAAGAAAATCCTAATCTTGGTCTACAGACGTACCAATACATTGGAGATTGATGGTTATGTTATAGTCTGACATTTCTACCTGAAAAAGGTGAACATAGTTGAGAGGTGCATGTAACAAGGACATGTATGTATTCAAACCTCTGTGTCAGACAAGACAGGGTATGCTGGAGATTTGGAGAAGAAGTTCACTTTAGCACAAATATTAATTGAATGTACAAAATTAGATATTCAACATTGCGAAATGGGATCCCATGTTCATCTTGTCATCATTTAGCATGCAAGATGCAAATGTTTCATGATGGGGATTTTGTGTGTTGCCTCTATGCATATTATGGCCTTGTCCTGTATTGTTTTTCAAGCACACTGTCCGTTTCTCCTTGCTCTGATCTGTGGAGAAGACAATAGATAAAGTGGTTGTCAATACTTGGCAATATGAATATTTTAAACAAGAACACACACTTCGTCAGTCTCTGATTTTGTTTCCTTATTTGGAATTTTATCCTACCTTCTAAACATAAACTTTATAACAACCTGTCAAAGATATTTGTCCGACCTGGAGCCAGATGGGTTCTGCCCTCACGGTAATCAATATTTCTGGAATGTGATTTTATGTTGCAACACTGAAAACTATTCGATCCTCCAAAATGGGAAGACACCAAGAAATCAAAAACAGGACAGCAGGGGCTGAGGTCCCAAATCAGGGCTGTTCTGTTGGTTGTCGGGCTGTTGGAAGGAATAATATTCGCTTTCCTTGTCTCTTAGAAGTTTCTTGCTATGCCAGTGCTAGACTGACACGGACACTGACCCTGTTGAATGTGTGCATAAGTAAACCAGAGGATTTCAATGACATCTTACTGATTGAAACTATGTTATTCAAGTGTGTCAGGTCACGCACACGTTGCTAGCCAGTTAGGCACTTGTGCATGCCAACAGTGATCCTGATACTACAGTGAATAAAATGAGTGAGCAAATCAGTTTCAAACAAGGAATGAATCAGAGGATCTAGGGCACTTGGTAGGTATTATGGAAGGACAACTTTAAGAGGATATATAAATATGCAAATCTAGTTGTAAAGTGCGAAAATGTCTTCTCTCACCTGTGTACTGATAAAGTATCCTTCTATTAATTACAATCAATTGTAAAATGTAGGGAAATGACAGTTGCTTTTAAAAAGCTAAAATCTCTAGATGTCTAGATTGCAAATTGCACAGTTGTAATTCATGTTACAATATTCTTTTTTCCGTATGGGGGTCAAATTGGTTCCATTATACATACCACAAACGTAGCAAATTACAATCTGGCTTGTGGAAGAACAATGTACTGTAGCAGAGATTGTTTTCCGAGAATCTCACTAAAAGCTCTAAAAGCGCAACAAAGAACAATAAAAGGAAATTGTACAGTAATTTATGTTACCTGGGTATTTAAATAATGTCAAGTAAATGAATGGTCACTGGAAATAGTGTGGATGTTGTACTAGAAAAGCTTGCCTGACATCATTTCTCTACATAGAATGTCGGCACACTATTTAAAAGAAAATGTACAAAAGGCGATGTAATGGCAAAAATGTATAGTTATGATTCTACAGAACAATGTAAATCAGCGGTTTTATGGGATGAACAGTAAAAGATTCAGATACGTCAGGGATGCCATAAACCATTCATGAAACATAACTGAACCAATTTTCTGAATATGATTCAAAGGACTACAGCTAGAGGACACTACATAGGGAAAAATGTAATTGTGATACCCTAGTTTTACAAAAACTAAGATTACAGGATAGGAGCTAGGACATGTAGGATTTATAGTTTGGCACAGTTGTCAAGGCACAGGTTACAAATATTGTGAAATTTGACTGTCATTTGCCATTGGTAATTTAAACCCACAACTGAATTACTTTTTTAATCTATTCTCAATTACTTCAGAAGTATTTTTAACTTCGACAGGTTTAATATTTGTGTTGAAAAACACAAGCATCAATCTGGAGGACAGCACACATAGTTTGCCTTTAATGACGCTGCAGTTAGAAAGAAACTGTCATACACAAACTGTCATGTTATAAAAGCTACTGCATGAATAAAATAGGTAACTTCTATGGAGTGGCATAGCCTGGGGGCAGTCACAGGGGAGGTTGCCCTTGGCATAAAATCCTCAGGGGTGCAAAATTTCAAAAGAAACTAGAAAGAATTAATTTTAAAAATTAGTACGTCATCCCCCTCACAAAGAAAATCTCTCAATGTTCAAACATTCTGCACAGTTTTTCAACATGATGGGGCAATTAAACATTGCAACGTAATATTTTACAATATTTATCTTGCTAATTACAGACACACTATCCTAATGTAATCCTTAACAGTGAATTACATAACACCCATTGATATTGTGATTTCTCGTTTGAAGATACCGCTGGTAACCTCCCTAGAAAGCTGGCTTCTCTGCCAAACTGAGTGATAGATGGAGAAGGAACTTGGAAGAGAGGTCACCAAGAACCCAGTGGTCACTCAGGTGAGCTCCAGATATCATGTGAGGAGATAGGAGGATATTGTGATTTCTCGTTTGAAGATACCGCTGGTAACCTCCCTAGAAAGCTGGCTTCTCTGCGAAACTGAGTGATAGATGGAGTAGGAACTTGGAAGAGAGGTCACCAAGAACCCAGTGGTCACTCAGGTGAGCTCAAGAGATCATGTGAGGAGATAGGAAAACTTGCAGAAGGACAACCATAACTGCAACACTCCACCAATATGGCCTTTACGGCAGATAGGCCCAACAGAGCCTTTCATCACTGCAAGACATATGAAAGCTTGCTTGGAATTAGTAAGAAAGCACCTTAAGAGCTCTCAGACTGTGAGCAACACGATTATCTGGTCTGCTGATTAGATATCCTTAATGAAAACTTGATCCAGAGTGCTCAGGACCTCAGGCTGAGCTAAAGGTTCACCTTCCAACAGGACACTGACTCTAAGCACATAGCCAAGACAATGCAGGGGTGGTTTAGGATAAGAACTTTATGGATGTAATCTAGTAGCCCAGTCACAGTGTGGACTTGGACCAACTGATCTTTTCTGGAGAGACCTGAAAAATTTTGTCCCTATTGAACCTGACAGAACTTAAGAGAATCTGTACAGATGATTGGCAGAAACATAGCTAAAATACTGAAGCTGTAATCGCTGCCAAAGGTGCTTCAAGTATGTATTAAAGGGACACTATAGTCACCAAGACAACTTTAGCTTAATGAAGGCGGTTTGGTGTATAGATCATGCCCCCACAGTCTCATTGCTCAATTCTCTGCCATTTAGGGGTTAAATCACTTTGTTTATGAACCCTAGTCACACCTCCCTGCATGTGACTTGCACAGCCTTCCATAAACACTTCCTGTAATGAGAGCCCTATTTAGGCTTTCTTTATTGCAAGTTCTGTTTAATTAAGATTTTCTTATCCCCTGCTATGTTAATAGCTTGAAGGACCCTGCAAGAGCCTCCTGTATGTGATTAAAGTTCAATTTAGAGATTGAGATACAATTATTTAAGGTAAATTACATCTGTTTGAAAGTGAAACCAGTTGTTTTTTTCATGCAGGCTCTGTCAATCATAGCCAGGGGAGGTGTGGCTAGGGCTGCATAAACAGAAACAAAGTGATTTAACTCCTAAATGACAGTGAATTGAGCAGTGAAATTGCAGGGGAATGATCTATCCACTAAAACTGCTTTATTTAGCTAAAGTAATTTAGGTGACTATAGTGTTCCTTTAATGACTTGGTAAAATGTAAGTCTATATACATGAGCTGGTAAAGAAAGAGGCCCTCTTTTGGACAAAACTTGTCAACTCATCAAAGCTCCCAGTTTACTGTCAAAACCCATATTATAAAAACAGGATTCTTGATTTTGGAACAGGTTTACATGTAAATTAATAAACACAGCAAACCACTGGCATCAACTGAGGTCTGATGAGTAAAAAGTATGAATGCACCCTGCATAGCCCTTTGGTTTCTACATTATTTGATATTGAAACAATCTCTACATATATTGACATACACCCAAAACATATATTATGGTAAAGACAATGTATAGATTAGCCAAAAAAGACAAATGCATTCATCAGAAATGTTTAAATAATTTACCAAATTACTTACTGTATCGGAACACAATCTCTAAAGCTGTGTAACATACTTGTGACTACTCAGATGATCTGCAGATATTATGGGTATCTGTAGATAAAACATGATTGAAATGGTTTTGAAAACGTTTGCAGCCAACAAGCAGCCTTTACAATAAAATTCACACTACTAAGCAATTTGACTTTCAAATGTACAGCGCTAGGAAAAAAAAAAAAACATTGTGAAACTAAATGCTAAAATTGCTAAAGTAGCAAAATCGATGTTAACTGTTGCTCAACAACTCTAAATAAGTGAGAAACAACTGCACAGGAAGCACAGTGAGAAACAATGTTACACAAATCACCTTTTAGCAGCCAATGGGAAGATCCTTTTGTTGGCATACACAAAGTTTAGAAGTAAACAGAAACGCTTATCCAGACACTGGGGAAATTGCAAATAGGGCTTAAATCAGGAGCGGATTGGTAATTTAACCCTTTGAGTGCCAGAAGAGTGTCCACCTCTGGCACTCAACGAGTTAAAAGAGTGTTACGTAAAAAAATATTTTAAGAGCGCTCTAGTACTTGCATGCTTTTTTGATTATATAACAGTGCAAAATAGACTGATGGTTTAATTGCTCTTAATCACCAGGTTTATGCTGTAGTAAAAATAAAAACATCTGTATTTCTTTTTTCCTTTCTATTTTGCCGACAACATATCATCCTTCTACAAATGAATTAGAAAAAGGTAGGGACACTAATCAGATGATATATAAGTTTATTAACAAAAGCAAAGTAGCCAAATTAGGGTGCTCACTCAAAAGATCCTATTTCCCCAAGGCACTAAATAATCTATAGAAAACCCTGAATGAGGAGCACAACCATACAGATAAAAAAAATAAAAAATAAAACCACTTTATTAATTGGGTCCAATATAATAGGTATCCCAAGTTGCAAACAAATATATATATATATATATATATATATATATTTATATATATACACACACATGATAAATCACTACAAAAATACTATTCCCTGATCAAGGCAATTTTGTCGAAACGTTGGGGGCTTTTTGTTTACATCTTGGGAAACCTATTATATTGGACCCAATTAAAAAGTGTTTTTTTTATCTGTATGGTTGTGCTCCTCATTCAGTATTTTCTATTACCATATCATCTCCTCCCACTTTTATATCTGTTATATCTGTTCAGCTTCTTAATTTTAGATTATTTAACTGCCAGAATATGCATGTAATTGTGTCCATACAATCTCAGGGCAGCACCATAACACAAATGTCCCACTTCCCTACATAGTATAGCTCTCACCAATTTCAGGCAGATAGGATATGTATGTTCTGTGCTGCCCTAAAATTAAAGAAACCTTTTGTTTTGACGGAACTCTAGCTTTAGTCCTAGGCCAAACCTTATTTACCACATAATGTAAAATACATGTGGTAGGCAAATAGTAATTACAGGTCAAGTAGTTATGTTAACTTCTAACCCCCTTTTCCCTTGGCAAAACCATTTTGGCTAACTAGTATTCAGGCAAATAGTTTTGTACGTTTTGTACAATCTTGAAAAATGGAGCCTTGCTTGCTGATAACCACCTAAGAACCCATCAAAGAAAGTTTCTCTTGTTCACAATTGTTTTTTATCAATCCCTTTTGTATTGAGCAATAAGGATATTTGATAAAGAGTGACGAGGAACCAGAAAAGTGGTCCTTATGTGCTAATTGATGTCCAGACTCTACAGAAAAATGACCCCTGCTCATCATTACACACCCAGGTACCCCAGTAAAGCTGCCCCTGCTCACCAATAGGTGCCAAGGCACCCAGAAAAAAGGCCACTTAGGATCTAAAGTTGCCCCTGCTCACCAATATGCTTCTAGGTACTCATGGTAAGTGGCCGTTGCTCACCAATAGGCTTCTAGGCAACCTCTGGGAAAATGGCCCCTGTTTGTCAATTGGCTCCCAGGCACCCCAGCAAATTGGCATAGCTAGTCAATAGGTGCCAAGTCAACATCAAGTGCTGCTCACAAAAACATGCCGAAACACCCTAAGAAAGTCCCCCCTGCTAGAAAACAGGCCCCTGGCACCCTTAGTAAGTACAAATTGTTTTGTCTGAATTCTAGTTAGGAAAATGGCTTTTGTCCAGAAATAGTGTTTTAAAGGCCAAGTAACTAAGCACAAGTTTTTTTTTGCCTGAAATTACTATTTGCCTACCACATGTACATCATGCGGCGGCATTTATTATGCTAAAATAGCTACCCTTTGGGATTCTGGAAACATACAACATTCACTCATGTTTGATTTTGTGGTTAATTATGATGTAGCCAGGACCCGTTAATGTTATTATTTTCAATTTTATATATTCTATCTATGTATCCAACCTTATTCGTGTACATAATTCTCATAATGAATAAGTAATAATACACAGATAACCTCCTTGCAGTCTGGGTGTCCTAATGTTAAGCAAACCCACAACATAAATGTTTGCCTGAGATTATGGTGAGTTATACTTCTGAGCCATTTTAATTTGACCTGTACACTACACTATCACTTCAACTTTGAACCCTACACTACATTAACACTATTTTGAGACCCTAACCCTAACCTCAAAATATCATGTAACATCAAATACACATATTGGTAAAAAAATTTATTAGGGGGAAAATGCATGGAGGGGTTTTGGTCCATTTTTATATTATTTAAATCATGATCCACTTCAGTGATCGACACATGAAACAGATATTAAATTACAAATGTAATCGTTGACATGCCACGTGCAAGTAAAGTGACAATCTAGTCTTTCTCTACCAAATTAGCAATTCCATTGTTATTTTGACTAAATAAAAGGGTTAATGTTCCTGAAGCGCTATAAAAAAAAAATATATATATATATTGTATGTGCCAACAGGAGGTAAACAGGTGCCCAGTTTGATATTAAGAAGCACTGATTTAGAGTTGTTCATAAGAAATGAAGCTGTAAATTAGCAAACCTGGTTGGCTGTGGCTGTTGCAGCGAAGGGAACACTTGTGGCAGATGTTGCTGCTGCAGACACAGTAGCCGGAGCTGCACCGTGCATCATGGGAACTTTGGGAGGGAAATCACATAAGCAAACATATAGAAGAGTGTAGCAGAGTGGGAACCATAGCAACAGGTGGCAAAGTATTTATGGTAGCAGGATGCCATGTGACGTCATATCACCAGCAAGTGACATGCAAGTAGAATGCAAAAAGCAGGACAGCATTCCAGGGAGAAGAGAAAAAGATTGAAATGAAAAAGAAAAAAAAAAAAAAGAAACAAACAGAAAAAAAAAGAAACAAAAAAAAAGGAAAAATGTTTGTTACCATCAAAACAAGGAATTCAACACACACACTAACTTAATTTCTAAACTAGCTGATATTATTTAAGCTTTTAAATTTTTCACTATGAACATAAAAACTACATAGTATACTTAAAATACACAGAAGAACACTGTACAGTCAAAATCCATGCAGTTGGAATGCAATTTTGTGAAATAACATTTTAACAAGATGCTAGAGGCGTAGCAGCTCATATAATACTTTTGCAGAATAGATTATATTTTGGAGCAAGCCATGGATTTTGAGTGCAAGAAAAAAAAAACAACAACAACAAAGATTCACAGGCATTATAGGTAATCAAGAAACAAAGCTGGCACCTACCAACATTTGCAGCGGGTGTCATGCACAATATTGAGCCTGCCCATCATGCATTGCAACAGGAAGGTGGATTGAAAAGGGAAAAGAATTAAAAACAACCCATCACACATGTTATTAGAAAAAAAAATATGTGAACAAGTAAGAAATTTGTTATTATGGCAACAGTTGCAAAAAAAAAAACAAAAAAAAACAATCAAAAAAAAAAAAAAACAGTTGGCATACTTAATTACGGAAGAGCATAGTGAGGGATTAATGATTTCTGGAGTGCAAGTAGAAAGATTAAACAGGGTTACTGGGGACTTCACGAGTTAGTCTTAAAATCATTACACTGATTATATGTGCTTTTCAGAGAAGTCAATAGGAGACTGTTGTTTTTTTTGTATTTATTTATTTTTATGTCCAAACAGTTGTACACACTTTCTGATACTCGTAGGCAAATTCTAATGTAAACAAGCAACTTTATAATGGTAGTTTTGTGGTTACATTTAGACATGTTTTGTTGAAAAATATTTAAATAGAGGACCAATAACCATGATAACCAATGTTTCTGGTTATACAATTGTTTTCCAAGTTGATTTTGTTTTATTTTGTTTTACTGTGCCCCATTTCTCCTTTAGTGACAAACATTTGTTGCCATAACTACCCAGAACAATAAATACTGTATTGTGTGCAGATGCTCACAAGGCCATTTTAGCTGCACCAGCTCTTGGCAAATGCAACTTTAACGGGTACAGCAAAATTGCAAGGTCACTTCTTCAGGCAGAGAATTCCACATCCTTATTGTTCTCACAGTAAAAAAAACTTTTCTTTGCCTTAGACGAATAGATTTGCTTCAACATAAATATATGAATGCTACTGAATTTATAGTTAGGGTAATGATTGTGTATGCTAGTGATCAAGATAAACAAAATATTACTAACGTCCTTGAGGAATTCTGAAGAAGTTAAAAACTAGCAATCTAATATTGTGGTTTACAGTCTGATCCACACTGTAAACTGGGTTCCTGCCCTTCTATGGACATTTGAGATTGTGGAAAACTTATTAAGCACAATAACTAATATGTGAATACATGAAGTCCCTAACTTACCAACATTATATTTTAAAAGACCACTAATGTCACCAAGACCAGTTCATTTCAATGTAGTTGCCTTGGTGCAGTAGACCTGTACTTTTAACCCTTTAATGTAAAACATCAAGGGGTTAAGCAAGCCTTAATTGACTGTCTTCCTCGGTCATGCATTCAAATGCAACTGATAGCAGCATTTAATTGGAGAAACGCAGCAGTTTGCCACACATGCACTTTCTGATCCAATGCTTCTATATAACAAGCACTAGATTGGAGATCGCGGGTGAGGTCAGCATGATTGCAGAGGCGCCAATGAGTTACGGCAGTGGAAATTAGAAGAATAATATTTATATAGATTAACAGAGCAAAGGGGGGGGGTGAGGGAGCAGACAATGCATGCATTGCAAGACGGCAGGCTATACTCCTAGAATAACGATAGCAAGAAGGGAGGCTATACTCCTAGAATAACAATTGTTAGTCTGAGGAATATAGTTTCCCTGTAAGTGAAGAGGATGAGGATGAGGATGAAATATGGCAGGAATTTAATTAAAAAAGATCACAAAGGGTAAGCGGTATTGTTTCAGTGCGTACTGTATATTTGTATATCGCTTCAAATTGTCATTTTTATGAAATCTAGTGGTCTACTTCTTCATTTACAGAAGACTATGTGCTTTTATTAAAGGGACACTCTAAGCACCAAAACTACTACTGCAAGATGTAGTGGTTTGGTACCCAGTTGATGTTCTTGGACTGTGCGAAATATTGGTATTGTGTTTGTGAGAAACTACGATTACATTTATAGTTAGGGTGTAAATAATTTACCATCTTCATGTTTGGCATCATGATGACGCCAAACATAGTTAAGTCTCCCCACTGACAAGCATTGTAATGCTTCTCTAAGTGGAGAATCCTAGTGGTGCACAAGGGAAATTGTTGTGCTCAGCGATGCCCTCAGTGCTTAATTGAGAAACATTTGATAGTCTGAGATCAGCTGTACACATGATCTGACATGAAGGAGGAGTTGTGACAAAACCTGGACGAACTGTATGAAAGGTAAGTTTAACTTTATTATTTAACTTTCTACACGAAGGCCCTCAGTCTATAGGGTACTAGGAACATCCTAACGTTATCTACTGTGTAAATCTATTTATGACATTAGATTGTCCTTTTAAACAAATCACTTTGCATTATGCAACAAAGGAATTGGAGCATTTAACTCTTTGAATGACAGATGGGTGTGTACAACTGCCTGACAAGCTAGGTATTCAAATGATGTGTCCCTTAGAAGCACATGTGTTACTCGTCTAACACATCACAGTCAGTATAATTTTTTATCATTTTCCACCACCCAAATTCATAGTGGTTACCTAGAAGATTACCCACCGCTATATGCTCTCCTACACATTCAATGGTAGAATAAAAGTGGGCTAAAACTAAGGGGGGTTTCTATGTTAGTATTTGGAAAGCTGTTCTCATAAAGCATTTGCTAGACTACAATGCTCATCATCCTTGAGAGCTTGATCATGATCTAGTTTAGTAAAAGCTGAATGCTGGTCCAAATGTTGGTGTTTTCAATGTATATTGAGTGAATCTTATAATATAATCATTTACACACATAGAAACTAGCATTATGTCGGTTATCCCTAAAGAATCTTTCCTGGCGAAAGAGAAGCAGGTTTGTACTAGCAGTGTCTTTCTTACCTGGAGGAAAAAAGGCCGCCTGTTGCTGTAATTGCATGTTGGCGAGAGCCTGCTGGTACTGGAAAAAACCCGTATTAAACATTCCGGTGGCACCATTGGTTTTTTCAAGTGCAGGCCTCTTTGGTAAAGGGGGAAGTACATTTTGAGGAATTCCCTTCAATCCAAAGGAGTTTGAAAAACATAAAAGAAATAAAAAAAAAGATAAAGAAAGATGATAAAACATCATATCATAGCAGTACAGTTATAATTCAACTGGACACAACTACGATGGATTGCTAATTAGTTATCAGCAGGCACGTTTGGAGCCTATTGGCACCGTATCTTGATTAGCAAAAGAAGCAACAAGCTATTCTACAGCACTAAAATAGTAAATAGCACATCGTCAGCTCACCCAGGCAAGATCAGTCACCCTCGTAGGGCCCAATAAAGTTACAATGCTCTGCATTTATGGAGGGTAATTGTATCTCGTAAAGATTGCACTTCTAAAAATGCAAATTACTTAAATTCTAATCAAAGATAAAACTAATGAGAATAAATACTCAGTTTAATTAAACTAAATCATCCTGGCTCTATGGAGCAAAGAGAGTGATGAACAAAAAAAAACAACTTATTTAATGTCTTAATAGATAATGCTAAAAAAAAATGATTTAAATTGAGGAGGAAGGGGTCGACATTGCACTGCTAGCTCCATGAAGTTGGACAATTAAAGCAACAGTTACTTTACAGAATGATTGAAAAAAGATATGATCACATTAAACTATGCCCAAAACTTCCCCATACCTATCTATCGACATGCAAACTAGACCAATGCATGCAGGTATGTTAACATCGACTTACAAATGTTAAAACTACACATATATTAAGAGTTGCAAAAAAGCCATGCCAAACACAAACATTTACACTACCATCTAGCAATTTGGAGTCCACTTCAATTTTAATTAATATTTTTCTGCTGTTGTAAAACTGAATGTTGGAACATATTCAAAACAATTGTAATTTTTGCAATGTTTTGGTGTCATGTAATATTAAACTAGGGCACAACATTCAGTTTTCATTTACATTTTTTTTTGTATTGAACAACAGAATAAAAAAAGTTTATAGAAAATAAAATTGTATATTTTTGAAGTTTACAACTAGTCTGAACAATAAAGCTACATGCCAAGCTAAAAGGTGAAAGGTCATAGTACCAGGTCAAAGGTTGCCTCGAGGGGTCGCTTCAGTGATTTGACAGCCGACTGAGTCTTAATTAGCAGGCAGCGAGCACATGATGGCAATGGGCCAATGGGGTTCAAGCGCATTAACATAAACAGCAAGCAGAGGTGCATCATGGGGGCAGCAGTGCATATTTTGGTAGGTGAGAAAAAAAAACAAATAAAAAAACAAATCATCCGAATGCCGTAAACAACAAATAACAAAACTAAGCATGCACAATAAAAGCTCTTTTTGTTATCGTGAGATACCTATTTAATAGATCCTATAGGTTACATGAAGTGAAATAAAAGCAAAAGAGCCTGTCTGCTCTTTGCTTGTCTCTAAAGGCTTCAAATGTATGTAATCTATTTATTTGGAAATTATGTTCCAAATATGTTAGTTTTCTAACCATGCCAATCAGTCGCAACTACATACGTTGGGCTACATGTGTAATGTATTGTAAACTACACATTACTGAGCTTTGTATCTGTGTTATTCTAGTAATATATTCATGTGGCATACTGACCTATAGTTTAGTCAAGCACTATACCACTTTCTTAACTTGACACTTTGATCACCAGAAAGGAGAACAATGTATTGTTATTAAAAGCTTATTGTTGACTTATCAGTCACCAAAATGGTTAACTAGATAAGGTTTAGTCAACATTGCAAACAGAACATTGTATTTCAATGCACATAATAAAAAACCCTATTAAACCCACTAAACTCAATTTTTAATGCTTATTATTCTATATACTAGCACAATGCTGGGAAATAGAAAGGCTGAGGAAACCAAATATTTTATTGGCTCCTGGTGAACATTCTATCAACAGCCTTTGTAATCAGTAACATATTTTAAGAGTTCCATCTGAAAAATAGCCATATCTTTCAATAGAAATACACATCATATGCTATTACTTGACAAGAAAACAATAATTGCTATCGGGAATGTTGTTATAAGCGGATTTCAGGTGACAGAGACACTTTAAGGCATTCATGGTTAAATTTCTAGGGTGAGGGGAGAATTATTAAAGTACAAAAACTAAAATCGATATCTCATGCATACAAATGTCAAGGAACAATTCTATCCACAACTTTGTAAAGACGCTATTAAAATTACAGAGCCTTCCTTAAGTATTCTCTCCTTAGGACTTTTTCCACATTTTGTTGAGTTACAATCAAGAACTAAAATGGTTGCATTAGTATTTTTTCCCATTAGTCATTGCTCGGTAAAGCCACTTTTAGTGGTAGTTTTGGCATTTGGGGCAAGGCTCTACGAGTTAAGAAGATCTAACTGCAGCAATTTCTTTTTTTTGTTTTTGTTGAAAAGTTTTTTGTTGGTTCTTTTTCTATTGTCAAGAAAGAGTACAGAATTATAATACTAAAAAAATATATATTTAAATTTGATGCGGTGCCACTATATGCTAATATAGTGAATATCACAATTGTGAAAAGACAATAATTCAATTTCTTATTATTTATTTATTATTCTATATGATTGTATTAAGATGTCTCTATAATATTATAATATTTTGAACAATTCATATATAATTCACAACCACAACTGGGCACTATTACATATGCCAATACATTTACATGGATCTTTTTTTTAGAGAAATACTGCAGCATTGTAAATAAACGTATTTATAATGCTGGAATGCTGTCTAGTCATTTTAAATATCTGCCCCTTAAGATTCCTAAAAAGTAATGTACCTGAGAAGGTATACTTTTCTCAGCTTTGTGATAATCACTAGTGATTATCTCCTGGGCCAATCCATTGGTTCTCATACAGAAGACTGGGAGGCAGGGTGCATGAGCCACAATCACCATGTGGCACTAGCAGTGCTTCTCTCTAAGATGCACTCACTTCTGTCAGTGAAGAAGAGCCTCTTTTCTGCTGTTTGATTGATAGCAAAGAGGGCATATACTAGGAGCTTTATTAAAGTATGTTTAGAAATTAAGAGGGTAGAGGCAGTCTTATAGTATATACTGCAGCACATGAGATACCAGCATAGTAAAGTCAAACCTTACCTTTTATTTGAGCACACAGAAAAAAAAAATACAGGAACTGTAGTACGTGGCTGAAACAAGCCAGTGGGCTACAGTCTATGCAGCTTAAAGTATTTTGTGCCCACCAGCAAGTGGGACTGCTTAGGAATAAGGGCTGACGGGAACAAAAGTCTTTAAGTGTGAAAATGATCTCTCAACGTAGTATTGAAAGCCTTCTAAGATAATTTTCATGATAGGGCAAGATTGTTCACGTACACATCCCTTGCTAATTAATGAGTTATGGTGGTGCTCAGGCAAATTTAATTGTTGATAAAGTGCAACTGAATATGCTCTATTAAGAGCTAATTAAACATGTAGGGAGATAAGGTCAATAAGTTTCATTCACAATTTTATGATTCTTTTCCAAGACTACCATGTATGGAGCATTATCCCTGGTTTGTTATGAATATTTCCAACAAATGTACAATGTTGAGCAGTGCAGAGACCTCTTATGTGCCATAATTGCACACTTCAAGGGTCATATCCAGCTCTTCCTTCCATGATATTACAAATGTGCTTTCATTGACTGGGGTAATTATCTCTTCTGTGCCTAGTACATTTATTTTTAGAGAGATGCAGTCAAATAACAGCCTTTATCTTGGATCCATAGTTGCATTGAAAAAAATACAGAGGGACTTCCAAAGTAGAGGAGAAAACCAAAGAAAAATCGAAAAAAACCCAGAAATGTCAATTATACCTTCTTTGGTCTACCCACACTCATCCAGCCACCAACTGCAATGAGTGCAACTGAAAGAGCACTTTCCGGGCTCACATGCTCTTCACAATTTGTGTTGGTTACCCTCATACTATTGGCCAGACCTTTCTAAAGGACTGCCTGACGCCAAATTATCATCACATATATGGGATATGTGCCATTTAAAACAATGTCTAACTAACCCAATGTATATGTCCTCCTATCCATTTC
This sequence comes from Pelobates fuscus, assembly GCF_036172605.1. Classification (NCBI taxonomy): domain Eukaryota; kingdom Metazoa; phylum Chordata; class Amphibia; order Anura; family Pelobatidae; genus Pelobates; species Pelobates fuscus. The sequence continues at coordinate 107,485,980 of NC_086318.1, read as the reverse complement.
CTTGTTATTCAAGTAATTCCAAACTCCAATATTGCATCCTAGATTAAAGTCATACCTAAATGAATTCTACAAAAAGGGTATTGTAATGTTCTTTACCTTTTTGTGAGACATGTTTTAGCAACAACTTCATATTGTAGCTACTTCCAAATTTAGTTTTGTGCAAAAAACATTTTCACATTATCCCAACCCACAATACTATACCGCATTTGCAAAATTTAAATTAGCAAGTGTGGACAAATTTACAAAAAAGCAGGTAATGCCCCATGTCTAATATCTTTGGAGAAAGAGCTAGTGCTTTTTTTTTTACCATTCTCATTGGCAAAATTTCTCAATCTTTGTCAGTTTTAAAGGGGAAAGCAACTTTCATATTTTCAACATATTCTTACTGAGATTATAGTCTGGGCTTTAACGGAGTCATTCTAAGATACAGGGGTTCTTAGCTTTAAACTAGTGTAGTCCAGGGATATGTGTTCAGAGTTATTCAGCTGGATGGTGAACTTCCTCCTCACAAATTGAAATAACATTTTGTGCTGTATTTAGCTCTTTCTTGCTGTCAATCATGACCAGTTTCTCATCCTCTGTCAAAGAAAAGTCAGCATGGCACCACCACCATGCTCTCTAACAAACTACATTACATGCTCTCTAATAAACTATTTACCCTTCCAGGTATAGGTGACTCTACTTGGAGATTATGTGACACTTGCAAAAGGGTGGACACATTTAACAAAATGTGTGACTTCTGAGATCAATTGTATGCAGTAGAGCTTATTTTGTCGGTTTCATCAGAATGGTGTAAATACTCATGCAACCACATATCCTTTTTTTTTTTTTTTAAATCAGGTATTCAAAAAAATGTAAATATAAAATGGTGAAACATCCAAGGGAAAATATTTACGCAAGGCACTGTTTTACTTATGCTAGTGCAAAAAGACTTACTTAATTAAAAAGAGCCAAAGTTAAGATCACACTATCTAATTAAACATTTTGTTTTTATAAACCAATAGGGCCATAATAACGTATAGTGTTAGCCAGCACAGTCACACCTTTTAACCTTGCAATGTTACATGGCTCCGTCGTGTTATTACAAGTACAGCTTACCAAGCAAGCAGCTGGACACCGTGTAGCCTAATCCCACTCACCGTTATTAGTAAATGTGAAATGTAACTTATGCATTATGGTTCAAGGTAACTCTGAGATAAGAGGATTGCGGAATTTGACTGCAGTGTGTGTTTTAATACGTTATAATAGTAAATAGCAAGGGATATAATGCCCAATTGCACTGATTATGCAAATACACTTATTGCAAAACATTTAAGGGTAATTAAGTGCTTCGTCCTGCTATATTTCAAGCTCAGAAAGGCATTCACACTTATTAAATCTTTATGCACATTCCAAAACAGAGGTATCAGACTTTACCCCCTCATACATCACTAGACAATGTGACACAACTATTATTGACATGTTTAACTACACAGTGGCATATAAAAGTTTGGTGCGACCCCTCCCCGCTGCCCCCAGAACATACTAATGATCAGGTTCTCTACATTGTCTTTAACAAGAATGTATCCATACTACATTTTCCCTTACATTACAAATCTTTACAAATTGAGGGTATCCTCATCTTCGGTTCAATACCAAGACAGACCTCCACAACTGCTCCCTCACCATTTTGTGCTGAGTTTTCATACTACACAAAGACTGTGCACAGAGCACACTGGAGCAATGAGGGAGGTGTGTGCTGGTGTGAACACAGATACTGCCCAGTCACAGTTTAAGGCTAAATATATACTTTATTATTGCATTACATGCAATAATCACAGTAGACAACGCAAACTCACCATGGCGGCTGCAGTGGCTGCTGCCTGAGCAGCTGCAGCTTGGTTGACCTGGTATTGAGCAGCCTTTATCTTGGCTTGCAAGTGTGCTGGAGGGTGGAAGTATTTGCACTTTTCTCTGGAACACCTTCCTTTTATATAATCCATGCACACAGTGACTGTGTTATCATTGGCATCTATCATTGCACTCTCAGCCGGGTGAGCAAATCGGCACTCGTTTTCTCCTCTATTGCAGTTACCGCGTTGGTATTCTCGACATACCTGTGGAGACAAGCATATATACATCAATACAAGTTGTAGTCAGCAAGATGTCTATCAGCCACAGCACCAGTAACAAATTAATAGAAATGAAAAGTAGAGCTTTTAATAGATAAGGTAATATGCATAGTGCATTTGTAAGGTGATCTACATAGTGCATGTATTTGTCCACTGACCTACCCTCCTTACGGGATAATTTTGCAATAAGACACAATGAAGCAAAGTAATTAGTGACATTAGTTTACATTAGATTTTAGAGAGGCCAAAGAAAAAAAAATATCAAGCTATTCTCTTGTGAGGGAGGTGAGGGAAGTATTTATGCACAAACTAAGAAATTTTATATATATGTTGACGTTTTTTGGTTGATTAAAAACATGGTAAGTATGTGTCAACCTTGTGGAGATCTTTGATCTGTGTTTTCTGACTGCGATTCCAGCGATCAATGTGGATAATTAGGAAGTGACAGTCAAATAGCACTATCTCTTAGACTTGTGCACAAATTTGTTTCAGCTGGTACAAACATATCAAATTCCATTTTATACACCTCTGAATGAATTGATCCGTCCAGGATTTACCTATGAATACCTTATTCAGTGAATAAGACTTCACAGATAAATCCTGGATGGATCGATTCATTTGGGTAGATTAAAAGGAATTTAATTTGTTCATAACAGATAAAACACATTTGCGCTCCATAGGAGTAATTCCCGAAACAATGAGATGAGTCAATTTACTAAACAAGTTACAAAATATTGTAACTTGAACTGAAAAATCCACAGTTTATTAGTTATTTTGTCAACTCTTTTGCCAGGATCTTGTTAAACTCACCCCAACTCAATGCTTAATGAATAAACACCCAAATTAAAACATGGCATCATTGCCCTTGTCAAGAGCAGAAGGTGGATTCAAAAAACATTTCAGTAAGGGCTTGCAGAAGGTAACTTGCGGAAAGGAAAACAACAGTAAAATGACTATTTAATCAGAACTGTACAAAAATCAAAAAATGATATTCATGAAACTGTACGCCTCTGTGGAGTGCTTTGTTGCTTCTTCAATAAACACTGAATAGTGATAATAATGAAACTGTTTAATTAATACTCCTAAATATGCCTGTCATTTTAAGGACAACTTTCAATTCTAGTATAAACGGAAATGTGAGATTCTACTTATTTACCACTAGAGGGGGATCTTGGAGTTCTCTAGAAAAATCTGTTTTTCTGCTCAATGTATTCAGTCAACCACAAAGGCTAATCTTCGCACCCCGCTTGCTTTGAGAGCTATATTTCCCATGATGCTCAGCCAGCTAAGGAGTGACTGAACATTGCCATAAATGTACTTGATAATTTTATGTAGTGTGAAGTTCAGCATCGATGCTCTATATGAATAATCTATTACTGAAAGAATGGATTTATGTAGGTACACTCTACTAATGCTTAAAACAGCCTCTTTTAGTATTATAGCTCTGTGCAAACAGTATGGGATTACCCAATATGTTTCCCATTAAAAAATATTTACTTGCACTGCTAGCAACATTAATTGTGTACAAATGGTTACTTTGGAACAGAAGAGTTTAACTTTTATTATTTGACAGAGCTATGTTCTCAGACTGGTGGTGGTTATATGTTCCGGAATGCATGTTTTATGGTATTAAACAGAATAATGTGTAAGAACACAATTGGGAATACAAGTAAGGAAATTCCATTCAAGTGGGGGTCACTGGCTATAATTTTATTAAAACAGCCAGTTATCTGCACTATATCCTGCAGTATCTATCTAAAGTGTGGCCATATGCTGTAGTGTACACTCTGTGTATTTACTGCCATCTGTTGACCAAATGTACTTATTGCACATAACGGTACAGTTCAATAGCAAGAGGCTTGGTATTGTTACTCTGGGTATTATTGTTACTCCTACTAAGTACAATATATTCCATTGAGCTTTATTGTAGGAATGATTAGTAGGAAATTAAGCTTGGAGCTTGAATATTTTCTTCTGTTTACCTCCATATATCCATGCCATGCAGGTTAAATTCTCTCCATTCCACTAATTTTGCACTAGGTTTGCAAATTTAATTTCTCCATTACCACAATTAATTAATTTAGTAAGTAAACTACTTAGTTTTGCTAAAACACCAAATAGATTTAAAGAAATGTGGACTGTATGTACATTTTCTTAAAAAACAAACAAAAAAACTGCTTTGCATTTGCTAGTCTATCAGTTCGCCTTGAGAGGATATATTGTTTTTTTTATGCTTTAAAACCACAATCCATTGTAGTGCAGAAAAAAAAAAAAAGAATACGCTGTAAAATATATATTTGAAATATGTTTAAAATAGAATTTGAGCTTCTCGTGAAATCATACTTTGATGTGCCAGGATATTTTTAATTTTAAATGGAAGCAAAGCAGGCCCATGAAATCTGATTCCAAAGAACACTGTGTGGTTTAAACATATCACTAAGTTGTTTGTTTTAAGTTACTGGATGCTTTCATGAAGCACATCCTAACTGGTTCATGATGGTATTGGCTAGAGGCCTAGGTGAACATATGGAATCACAGTCAATTGTACTACGAGATCCAAGATTTCATAAGGTTACTTTTCAACAAACACAACTGAGGCGCATATGTGAACACTGCGCCACTGTAAATAACAAACTGAAATTGAGTGCATTTTACAATGTTATTCTGTCCACAGGAAAAAAATAGAGCCTGGCAACCTTCTTGGTAGATGGCTTAAGCAGACCTATCATTTGAGAAAACACTTTGTATTAATCAACAGAGCATAAATATGTTTTTCCATTTAACAATTTACCATGTTTAAAGATATTTAAAATTAGCCTGGTATTACAGATTTCTTCTGCTGGTACTTGCTTCAGCAGGTGACTGACATGATTTACTACTCCATTTATATACTGTGCTTCCTAAAATGTTAAGAATTCTGAACATAGTAGCAGGGAGCCCAAACTGCCCATAACAATGGTTTCCATGGTATACGGATTGAAGTTTATCAATATATTATCTTCAAAACCTGAGCACAACGTATCATTTAATGCTCTATAAATTATTCACTGGAGGGTTGATCCTCTTCAGGTAGGTGGACAATATTTATTTTAGTGGGTGGGTGATCTAATTGAATAAGGACAAAGAGCTCTGTATACAGGCCCAGTGCTGACTTTATAGGATTTATTGATTGGGTAACCATGAAGAGATATTCTGTTCTATTTAAAATCTCCAAGAAATCAGGAATGATAAAAATATATACTTCCAACTACTTTAGACTACAGTGAATATACAGTGAATATATGTTTTAGCTACCCTATTCTAAAAAGTTGATTGTGTTGAAAAACAAACTCTGTACTTTGAACAGTAAAACACTAGCTCCGTGTATTTTTTTCCAGTTCTGTCATTTTTCCCTAAATTTTGTAAATCATATGGCAATTTACCAAAATTCCACTTTATTTTATGCAGATATAGGATCCATAAAAAAGGTTAGCAATTGACATTTACAGGCCTCCTAACAGTTGGCAGGATAATCCCGATTTTGGGGTCCTGTCCTGCTGTTCTGATTTTGTACTGTTGTTCGTCATCTGGGGACACCAGGGAACTGTCCTCAGTTAACACAGAGCAAGTCAACATGGGATTGGGCACTAAAACCAGGCAGAGAGCGCTTCAGCAGAGCTCTCTGCACGGTTCTGTAGACTGAGGGCCAATCGGGAGGCAGTCTGTCAACCTGGCGTGCTTGAGTATAAAAAAAGCAAACAAAAAAAAACAATCTTCTAACTTAGATGAAGTTCCCCTGCTGTGTTTCAGTAGTGATCTGTGCGTGCTTAGAAGGGATTACGTGATAGATTTCACAGAGTTTTAGGATACATATTAAAACCTCTATGACACATGATACAGACTTTTAGGACTCAATACTTAACCCTGGGAATTTGGTTTTCACCCCTCTAAAACTCGAACAGAACATATTAAAAATAGATCACCCAAGACATTCTGTCTAACTAACATACAACTGGGTTGCAAAACCAGACAAGGTCTATTTGCGTGCATTATTCTACAAGAGTTTTATTAAAATACATATATGATCTAAAGGGTGAGAACTATATTTATAGTTTTCGGTGCAAAGCCAGCATTAAGCAGACTATCTGCTGGCAACATTTAGACAGCTGGGAACACTTTAACCTGTCAAACTGACGCATTGTTTTATTACAATATTTATGTCAGGAAACTAAACTAGTAGCAGCTTTGTAAAACAGAAGGATTATAACTAAACACATTATCTCACATTTAGCACTATGTATAGCAATATAGAAACGGGAACACCAATAACATTTGAATGTATAAGCAATCAGGAGCTCTAAAACAGCAAATGGAAAATATGAAATATTTGCTTTGTGGTGCAAAAGGAGTAAATCCGAGACGGAATGTAGGACAGAAAAAGAAAGTGAGAAGAATAGAAAATATTAGCGAGAAACCATCTAATCCATGAGGGTTTGTTATTATTACTATCAGAAAGAAGAAGCAATGGAGCCATAAAGGCGGCTGATGGAAAGAGCAAGAAAATTAAACAGTATTAACACCAGTTAGTGTGAGATGAACCTGCACACCCATTGAGATTACAAGGCATATAAGCTTCTTCAGTGCACAAGTTAGAAATCAAATGGTCTACTTGGCATAGTGGAAAAACACTCGCCTTTCTCTTCTGGGACCGGGGGTCAAGTCCAGCTTGATGTCCTAAGTGAAATGAGTTTGCTGGTCTCAGCTCAGTTCCCAGAGTGCAGGAGTCCACATCACATAACCACCACACATAATTTGGCATTAATGGCAGTCTCTGCTCAGGACAGGCCCAGGATTGAGCTGGCATGGAGACTGAATTACCTCTCACCCATAAAGAGGGTGCTCCCTCCACATCAGGGTTGAGGTCATTGGTTGGGCAACGCGGGGAAGCTCGCACTGCAGCTGCCTGATTGTAGCTGGCCTGTGGATAAAAAGAGGACTTCAGTTTCCATTCCAGCCAGTCCCTGAAGCATCAACAATGTATATATTTGTGCTCATTCTCTGTTCTGTGGTCAATACAATGCAGCTTTCCCAGACAGGCCTCAAAATAGAGATAGTATTTAATGAAGAAAAGAAAAACAATACAAGAAAAGAAAAAAACAAAAACACAGAAATACACATACTTTAAATAAACAACAGGGAATATAAAAAAAATGAATATAAATGACAAATACAATAAGGAGAAAAATAAAGAAAACAATCATTAATTTAATTAAAAAGTTACTAAGGTAATAAAAAAAATGCAGAATTAAAAAACTATTTTATCAATTTAAAATTATATGTTAATGTAAAGTATATTATAGTTTTATAAACAAATTATTATATTGATATCTCTTTAAACAGATTCCCGGTTGAATATTTCTAATTTGAAAACTAAATGCAAAAATGCATATTTTTAGAAAAATATTGTTTTGTTTTAGCATCAAAATGTAAAATTTGTCATGTGGAATAGTGCTCCGTCCTTCGACATACATGCATCATTTTTTTAAAATGTGGTAAGATTTTTGCTTGTTTTGTTTTAGCACCAAAATGTAAATATAGTGTGGAATAGTGCTCATTCCCTCATCCTACAGGAATCAGAATAAGTGAAGATGAGATTGGAAATGATAAAGAAAGTGATTAAGGAATGGAATGTAGTAGAAGCAGTAAAAAAATAAAGACAATAAATGCACAAAAGAAAAAACAACCACCATTATTATAGCCAACAATATACCCCATGCAGCCTTACTGTAGGAAGCCGGGTAACATAATGTATGCAGATCGGAGAGTAATGCATACATGCATAGCGCTCAGGAGAATGAGATTTTGAGGAAACATTTAGCAAAAACAGTGACCTGAAGGTAAAGGATGATCGGAAAGTAATGTATTATAAAGGTAAAAACTACAATGAAGAGTAAAAAGCAAGAGAGGTACCCAGTCAAAAGAATGGAATGCACTGGCTACAATCAGCCCCAACTAAGCACCGCTAAGTCCTGCAAATGAGGAGAGTGAGTCTACACCAAAGACTTTTTATAAAGTTATACCGGTGTAGCCTACAATTATAAATGACAGGTTTTCCCAATGAAAAGCATTTGGGATGCATGGAATGAAATTCATCATGAAATAAATTGACTCTTCATATGCAATAACATAAAATAAAGAAACACTCATTAAAATCAAACACTCAAAAATAATGTTTGACATGTGAAATAGTTTCAAATTATTTTTGACAGATAATTATTTAAGCAGACTTGGGTAACAATATATATATATAGCATTATAGAAAACTTATAAAAATATCTATAGATTAATGTATTCCTAAATCATTTCAGTGTCACGTTACCTGTTAGGGCTCCTCCTCCTGTGCATCATTTTGAAATGCATTCCAGCACCTCTGTCTTTTTTGACGTTGGTTACTGCAAACCTGCGTCATTTTATGGCGCTGGATCTCACTAAGCCAATTTTGCTGCATACATACCTGAATCATTGTGCACATAATGTTTAGCGTTGCAGAAATGTCGCTAGCCTATCAGAAGCTCCCGAAAGTTATTTAAATCTATTCTGCATGTTGTACTGTAATGGTTTTCACGTGAAGTGAGAATGACTGCCGCTATAGGTGTGAGGAGTGCATAATCTAAACAGTGCTATTTCTCAGAATTTACACTGTCTTCATCTGCAAGACATCAGGGGACACCGCTATTACACAATCACTTCATTAAGATGTAATAATTTTGATACTTAGACAGTTTCATCTTTATTTGCTTAACTGGACACTCCAGATCCCTAAAGCGCTTTAGCTTGCTGAAGCGCTTTAAATGTGAAAAGTATCTTTTTTTTTTTTTTTTTTTCCATTTTGCAAAAAGTGCAGATTTCAACTTTAAAAGTTAACCTTGTTACACTCCCCTGGCTGTCAATCAGGCAATTAATCCTGTTGCTTCCTGGTTGCTTAGCTCATTAAACTGCATTTGGAAGTCTGTGATTGGACAGCCACAGAAAGTCAGGGCAGGTGACATATAGGTTTTCCTGCAAAGGCAGTAGAAGAGAACTGCAACTATTGAAAACGTTTTTTAAAGATACTCCAAATGAAAAAATGCATAATGAAATGCATGCAGGTTTTAATTCGGGTATATCTACTAAACAGCAAGTTGAATTTTTAGTTTGATTTATTATTTGTGCAGTGGAATATCACTTTAACCCACTACAGCAAAGACAGATGTGTAAACAAATTTGAATAGACATAGTGCACACAAACCTGAAGAACATAACATTGTGATAACCAATCAGAGAGCAGCACAGTTACATTATAATGTTAGATATACAAGGGTAGAGTGCCCAGAGTGAAAATAGCAAAGTGTGTATAAACCCCTAACTGGATTGAAATTGTTCAATATTTAGAAAACAACTTAACGGTATTCCAGAAATGGATTGTACAGATCCTTTCAAAACAATAAGGAGGACACATCTTTAAATATTTCAGGCCTGAAGATACTAAGGGGATAGTTTAAGTGTACCACATTTTCCGTGGATTGTAAAGGTTGCATTTGCCATAGAGAGACACGTGGTTATCATACCTAATTAAATTACCAGAAACCCATGGCAGAGAATGGTGTCAAAGCTCTATATGCCAGTTCTTGTCTAGGATGCCAGGATATTCATATTACTTCTGGCAATCTACCACATTTGTTACGACAATAAGGAACAAAATGAAGACCAAAGAGGGCAGATAATCTAGGCCCTACTCAGGTGTGAACCATCCCCCCTCTTCCTTCCAAAAATCAGGTGGCAGACAAACCTATTTCTTTCTAATATGGGCTTCTGATTATGTCAGATGTGGGTGATTTAATTGCAACTAGGGATTAGCAAGCTTTTTTATTATTTTTTTATTCTCTATTTAATAGCTAACCACTCAATAAAAAACAGGAATGCATTTATTTAAGCATTTATTTTTTTTATTTGTGGTATATCTAAAAACAGCTTGCAAAAGCTGAAGATTTCTTGTCAGCAGCTTTTACAAGCCCTTCTCTTTTCCTTAGCACTGACTTGAGAAGCCTCTGTACTGGAGCTATGAACGCATGCACGCAATTGCAGCTTTCCAATGCTTCTCAGGAAGTAGTGATACAGCTCATTGGAGAGGGGAAACGGCAGGCTCATTCTAGCACAGCACTCCTGGCACTTCTGGGGCTAATGCATTTCATATTGACAGTCAAGAAGGTGTTTCTGTTTCCAATTAAAAGCACCAATTTCTTTTGAAATAAGCGCTATAAAATGTCACAAATTTGACAGGCATGAAGCAATTCAGCACACCGAAGTGTGGAGTGTTCCTTTAATTCTTTTACATGGCATTTCATTTTTTTTTTTTTTTTTGTCTAAAAATCAAACAGTCACCTGTACGGATGACCTTGTCATAATGTCACACTAAGTGAAACGTCAAATGATTCTACTACAAGGTCTGATGTTCCTCAACAACTCTTAGAAGCAGATATGAATTCAAATCCAAATATCACTGGATTTTCTGATGTATTTGGAACGCTTACCATGGAAGAAAATTAAAAGTATAAATAACTAAATTGGTACAGTGTTGCCCAAGAAACTAAACTCCTTAAAAGCGTTATGTGTGGGACTGTGAAAGTGCTTTAATCCAAGCACTTCTTCATTACATAACTCTCCCAAAGATTGAATGGTACCCATTTAAGGCCAAGTCTGATTTGTTCAAACAAAAACACTGCTAGAAGGTGCTTCGGAAGTGCTCCTGTGAGAGCTCACATATATCCAAACATGGATATAGAAGAGCAATACTTGGTTTGATACCTTAATATAAACAAATGCAAGTCTTCTATGCTGGTAATGTAGTTATGGAGATAATACAAGAGTTTAAATGGAGATAAAATAAGAAGAAATGGATCATCACAATTTTATGCAACCGCTGGCAGAATCTTTTGTATTAAACAATCAAAGAAAAGGTCAGCCTGTTGAAAATGGACACTGATCCACCTAAACATTTGATATATTGTACTGTTAACCTCAAAAACATGGCAGATGTAGCTACATATCTTCGGAACTTCTGTTTCGATTGAGGAATTAGAATAGATGGATTTGCATGGTATCAGAACCAACAATTTCCAACATTCTACAGTGGGCATCTCAGTCCACAAGTTACTGCTCCAGAAGCTTTCCCTCAGGACATCTCCAAAGTGGAACTGATTACATTTTACTTCCTTTTTCTATGACTTTAGTAAATCTTCTACAGATCTTCTCTCAAAGAAGATAGTTCTTATTATAACCCTGATTTGCGATAGGAGGTGGAAAGTCAGGGAGGGCGGTTGAGGGAAAGGCATGGGTGGCATAGAGGGGGGACGTACTGCTTTTGGCTGTGTGACATCACCATGCTATGCTGGCTAATGACTCCCTAATGATGTGGTCAGAGGTGGAGTTATAGGCAGCATTTCATAATGAAACAATGTACATACATACTCCAGGCATCCATGACCACTTCAAACCTCTGAAGTGGCCATAGTGCTTGGAGTAATACTTTAGATGTTTAAAAAAAGATGAGAAGAGACTAAAGAGAAAAAAAGTTCCACTTGACTTATAGAGTGTGCTTCTTTCTGATTGGTTACTCCATCATTCTGTTCATCAGGCTTGTGTGCACCATGTGTTTATAAGTTTATTCACATGTGTTTTTTTTGCTGCTATGGGGGAAAGGAACAAAATATTAAGCATAATATTTGTATCCTGACTTAAATAAAATGTATTCAGTCACTATGCTTGGGAATAGTTTGAATTATATGAGACAATTGATCATGCAGCAATTCACAGGAGGCAAGCAACATAGGGACATATATTTCAGGGCAACACAGGTAATTTTCTGTGGCAAAGTGTCAAATCCTGATACATACATTTTTGGTTTCTGCTCCTTATTTAATTTTGCCCCAGAATAGATTGAGAAGGGAGGGCTGCCCATTTGGTGTATCTGTAAATATTTGTGACCTACAATCCAGGTGGTGATTACAGGATCAAGCCCCTCAATAGTCCCCATTTTGGTGGGACAGTCCTGGTCTCAGGGTCTAATCCTGCCATCTTGGTTTAGCTCAATGGTATCCCACATCGGGGACAACAGGGAACAGTCCTTGAGCAGGACAGCACTCAAACATAGATGCATTCTTGCTGGGCACGGGCACTAGGACCCTAGCCACACAGGCCACTTCAGTTGGTTGGCCTGCTCCTTTTTCAACTGGGGCTTCTCATGTTGGGCATCACCAGTGGCATGAACCACATCATTGGTGGCATGCCGTCTAAGGCCCTTGTCACAATGTCATACCTATGTATGCAGGGTTATTCACTAGAGAGGGAACTTTCAGGAATTCAAAATGAATTTCAAATTTTAGGACAAAAAATCCATACTGGAAACATAGAGATTTTTTTTTGCTCTTTTTCTTGTCAATTTTGGTTTAAATAACAAATTCACTTTGAATTCACTTTAAAGGCTATAGTGCCCCTGTCCCTCATTATATTCAGCCCCTTTCCCCCCATTTGCCATAAATATATTTTAAAAAGGAATTTTATTTACCAGGGCTCCCTCTACACTGCTGGCCTCTCAACCTCCCGCAAAGTCATTGAGGAGGTGTGGCTTTTACCAATTCATTGCTCCTCACAGAAGAGCATAAGGGACTTGAATACTTTCTTAGGCTGCAATGTCACATGACCAAGTTTTACTCGAAAACTGCAGCAGAATTGCCTTTAGTGGCTCTAATTATGCCAGCCACTAGAAGCATGCTTGACCCTTCAAGGTAAACACCTGCCATATGGCAATGTTGATATGAAGTGGTTTGGGTAACGTGAATGGTCCTTTAATCATTAAACTTCGAATTTTAAATAGCAAAATTCAAGTTGTAACTATGGCTTCATTGGATAATTTCTGCCTAAATTTTGCCATTTAAATACAATATTTCTCCAATTTTGAGTTATTAGTAAACCCCACAGGTTAAGGATTGAGCAATAGCTGGAGATCTACTTTAGGGTGAGTCATAGATTAGGATACCAATGTATACAAATTTGGATGTACCACAGAGATTAATGGTAATGAGCTCACAATGGTACATCTTCTCACAACGTGTGCATGTATATATGTGCACATACATGCTCATATACTGTACATTAACACACACCAAATAGTATATACTCATTTCTATGTGGTAGCTTTCTTTCATTTTCATAACCAAATAAAAAGCAGACATCTACATGCTTCCCTCATAAAAATATTGCAAATGCAAGGACAATATCCTGATTACTATTAATAAGTAGCCAAGGCCATTACCTTCATCACAGTATGGGACGTACAATATTAACCAAAAGCAATTAAAATGCACCAGAAGTCAGCATACTGGGCAGCGATTCTTAATTAGGTCAATCAAAATAAATTGTTCACACATCTTCTAAGATGCTGCATGTGGAGTTGAGGAAATTTAAAGATTAAAAAAAATATGTTAATTGTGTCCATGCCATTAATTATCTCTCTATATGACATCATTAGCTCCAACAGAAAAAGGAGGTTTCTTTTAAAAAAAGAGTACAGGATAAAATGTATTTTCTCAGAAACAATGGCCCTACTCTAATAATTCCATTAGTAAATGAAGATTGCCCTCTTGGGATGTCCTTTCTTTTCTGTTGGGGAAGGAAGAGAGTCAGCAGTGTTAACTGTTTCCTTACCTCCAGTCTGTCTGTCCTCATGAGTTTCTGAGCAGCTGCCGCGGCAGCAGTTGGCATTCCAACGCCATGATTCCCGGCAACAAGCATTTGTGTAGTAGGCATGATTTCTTGTACAAGTCCTGGAGAAACAGGACCCAGGTATGGGTTAAAGGCTGTTGCATTGGTGGCTAGGCTCGGGGCAACTGAGAACATTTGCTGAAAAAGAAACCAAGCTTTTAGAACATTGCATTGAGAATTGAAAGGAACAGCACAAAATAGTTTATTTGCGGTCACCCCCAACCTATCAGTGGAAACAAAAGATACTAATTTCTACAGCATTAAAATAGGATATCTAGTGATCTAAAAAATTGCAATTTTTCGATGAAAACAGCAGAACTAAAAAAATTCTCGATGTCGGCTTATTTTCCAGATTATTTTTCCTAATTTGTCCAACAAATACCTTTTCACAGTTACCATTTTATTAAAAAAAATGGTTAGCTTCATTTTTGCAATGGCTATGGGTAGTGTTCATAGATTTAACCATTCATTTGTTTTTGCTCGTACCTTTTAATTAGGATGAATCAACATGATTTTATGTTATAAAAAAAGTGTTAATGGGATATAATGCAGAACTCAATCATGGAGGCATTGCTTGTGCACACTGAATGCTTGCAAAACATTTAAAGGGACACTATAGTCACCAGAACAACTACAGCTTATTGAATTTGTTCTGATGAGTACAATCATTACCTTCAGGCTTTTTGCTGTAAACACTGTCTTTTCAGAGAAAATGCAGTGTTTACATTACAGCCTAGTGATAACTGCACTGGCCACTCTTCAGATGGCTGCTAGAGATCTTTCCTGGGTCATGGCTGCATCCAAACATTCAGTATCTCCTCCCTCTGCATGCAGACACTGAACTTTCCTCATAGAGATTCATTGATTCAATTCATCTCTATGAGGAGAGCCAGGGCTGTGTTTGAATCATGCTGGCTCTGCCCCTGATCTGCCTCTTTGTCAGTCTCAGCCAATCCTATGGTGAAGCATTGTGATTGGATCAGGTTACCACTTCTGATGATGTAAGCAGACAGCTTGTTTTTCTGAGACAAACAGCATACAGAGTTACAGCTTCAGGCTTGAATACAGTAAGATTTAGCTATATTTATGGAGGCATGAGGGGCCCGGGGGGGGGGAGGGGGGGGATGTAGATGGTGATGTTAACACTATAGGGTCAGGAATACTTGTTTGTGTTTCTGACCCTATAGTGATCCTTTAACTATTCTGTTATAATGGTAGATTATTCATTAATCAGTATGCTGCAGATAGCAGGCCTGCAAATAACTGAAGGTTGTCACTTCACTTATAGAACAAACCACTGTCTAGATCAGGGGTAGTCAATCTGATCCCTGCCGCCCACTAGTTGGTGGTTTGGGATTTCTGATGGGCGGTGTGGATTCTGAAGAAAATGCCCAGTGGGCCTCGATGGCCATGGACCAAGGCCAGCAGGGGAGATTCTTTCATCTTCCCTGCCGGCCCATGCAAATCCAGCCTTGCTGTAAGCCCTCACGGGCTGGAGAGGAGATCAAAGATCTCCCTCACCGGCCCACTGGCTCTTAGTTCCAGCAGCGGAAAGGAAGGGCTTGGGAAGCTCTGTGTTCCTCCCGCAAACAGGCGGGTCGGAGCGTTGTCACACGCTACCATTGCAACGCTCCGCTACATTGCTGTGCTCGCAGGAGGACAAGAGAGTCAGCTTGTAGCCGGAGGAGTTGCAGGCTAAAGTGAACATGCCACCAGTGGACCACCAGTGCTTGCAACATTATGTCCCCCCTCCCTGGTAAAAGGTAAGAAGGGAGGGGAAGACATTAAAATAGATTTTCACATCTCACTTACCTACACACAACAAAGACCCTATGCACTCTTCACACCCTTCACACACACTACACTCCTCACACATACACAGACGGCCCCTCACACACATACTGCCCCAGCACACACAGACTGCCCCCTCAGACACAGCCTGCCCCCCTCACAAACACACACACTACCCCCCACACACACACTGTCCCCTCACACAGACTTCCCCCTCATATACTTCTTCCCTCTCGCAGAGTGCCCCCTCACATACACACACACACACACACACACACACACACTGCTACCCTCACACACACTGCCCCCAAAACACACACACTACCCCCACACACTCCACCCCTCACATACTCCACCCCTCACACACACCCGTACATGCAGTCCAGATCCAAAATGCCAGCAAATTAATATATAATAGATAATTTATAGATGACAAACTAGCACCAATAAGCATTGATTCTAAAAAAATAAAAATAACCTAGTAACATAATTTTATAATTTGTGCATTTACATGTGTGTTTAAATTTAAACATGCACCAAAAGGGTTGTGTGTAGGAAAACAAAATATAAAGACATCTGTGTTGACTGTTGACATTTTAAATGCAATTTTGTTTTTCAAAGTTTTTGTGCAAATGCTGTCAGTTTTCACAAGCAGTAATATAAAGCATAGAACACCGGATATGTCAGTGTGCATTTCAAGTGACACGCCTGTGTCTGGACTTAAGCATCAGAATGTTAAAAAACAATGTCCATCAAACAATTCTCCCAATTTAGCTCTGCAAATTGTATGATCAGTAGCATATTAAACCAAAATCATATTATAAAATGGACTCTTTTACTACACTGAAAAAAAAAGAATACACTACTACCAGTAGCTACTGCAGCTGTAGCTTAACATATTCCAAATGCAAAGGCTTAATACTGTGATGGCAAAATTAACATTAACAAGCACTTCTACACACTGAGTACTTTACTGTGCTATCCAAGACATTTAATTAAGACATCATACTATGTTCTAAATCACTATATGCTATTTGCTATGTGCAGTTTATCCTTGTAGATGTCCCTCACACACCTAAGCCTGAATACAAAAATATGTGTGCCTCCTAACTTAAAGGGACACTATAGGCACCCAAACCACTTCATCTCATTGAAGTGGTCTAGGTGCAGTGCCCATGTCCCCTAAGCCCTGCAATTGTAATTAAAGTTATTGAGAAGCTGCAATGATTACCTTGCAGGGTTAATTCCACCTCTAGGGGCTATATACCAGACAGTCACTAGAGGTGCTTCCGGGTCTTTCAGTGGACTTCAGGAGGCTAATGGACGTTCTCACGCTCATTCAATGGTTTCTTAAGGGAAAGTCCTAATGCAATTGCGGCGCTCACCGTATGGCAGAGGATGAGCTGAGGAGGAGTGGAGTCTGACCAAGCGCAGAGGGACGTCGGAAATGACAAAAGGATTTTTAACCCTTTTTGCTCTGAGGGGGAAAGATGCGGGGGGGGGGGGGGGGAGGGGGGAGGACAGAGGGTACTATAGTGTTAGAAATACAAGTGCGTGCACTATAGTGTCTACTGCCTGTCCCTGCAGGCTTTTAAATGTAAACACTGCCTTTTCATTGCTGCTTAGGGACACCTCCAGTGGCCGTCACTCAGAGAGCCACTAGAGGAGCTTCCTGGCTCAGTGCTGCACAGTGTGCATGGAGGCGCTGAATGTTCCCATAGTGATGCATTGAGTTAATGCATCTCTATAATGAGATGCTGATTGGCACAGAGTGGCGTTTTGCTGTAAATGCACGATAGTCTCCTGTGAACAGCGATCATTAATGAAAAAAACCTAGAATGGAAAAGCACTGGATTGGCTAAGATCAGCAAGTTTGATGATCTCAATCAAGGGGGCGGGCGTGGACGGGGCCAGCCGCGACTGGACCTGCACCATGCTGGAACAAGGTGATTAGAAAAACTTTTTAAGTTGTGTTTGTCATCACAAGTAGCTTTTAACCCCTTAAGGACTAAACTTCTGGAATACAAGGGAATCATGACATGTCACACATGTCATGTGTCCTTAAGGGGTTAATAATAATCTACCATATACAATAGAAAAATATGGTGTAAATGAATAATTTTTCTGATCTGCAAAAAGAACAGTTGTGAAAAATCTGAATGGTTTCACTGACACTAGATCGATGTAACTGACTGATTATTCCCAGACATTATCATGGTCACCCATACACAATGATCGTTAAATATTAAAATGGTACCAAAGTTCACCATGTGAAACATTTTAATGTGACATATTTTGAAAACAGTAAAAAGCTAAATATAAGTAACCTTGATTTATTAATACTTGAGTGCAAGAATTTATTTTGAGTTTTGGAACATTGTACTTACCACGGGTTGTAGCTGAGTACCAGGCATCATCGCATTGGCTAGCTGCATTTGCTGGGCTAGCATGGCCATATTTTTCTGCTGAATCAAGTTATTCCGGCCATTTATTTCTAACTGCGTTTTTAAGTGTGGTGGTGGATGGAGATATTTACAGTTCTCCCGTGAACAGCGTCCCTAATAACAAAAAAGTAGAGAATGGAAACAAATAAGGAAAGTGAGAACATCTCAAATGATAAGCACTTCTTAACATTGTCTTATAGAAAACAGATATATATTTATATACTTTTCAAAATTCACAAGAGCAGCAATGGTTTCTATCAAAAATATTTAAATGTATTATATTTGTACATTTCTCAGCTTTCAGTCCTTTGTATATATTATATTTGTATGTTTCCCAACTTGCTGTGGTTGAAAAGGTATATACATACACACACACACACACACCTCTTCAACCATGGCAAGTTGGGAAACAGGGAAACATATAAATATAATATATACAAAGAACTGCAAACCATGCTGGGAAACATAGAAATATTATATGTATGTTCCTTACAGAACCAAACCTTTATTACATTTATATATAAAAAGATTTGTGCCTCACTTAATAGTTGCACCAGCAAATCATGTTACAGTGGATAGAAACCCAAAGCCCATTCTTTACTGTGCTACATGTATGATTTGTGGATTAGATTTTCGTTAAATGCTAAATTGATTTTTAAAGCATAATGCATGTAACATTTTGCATTTTTATATCCCAAACATATATTTTTCCCTGTATTCTTAAAAGCACAGAGCTCACTCGGGGATGGAAGTCAGGGAGGATAGACTAAGGGCAGCACAGATGGGGTGTGCCGCCATTGGACACCTGTCGAGAGCATGCTACACTCTCTGACAACAGATGTCCAATATGCACAGAACTGACATTAGCCAGCCCAGAATTATAATTTTGAGCTGGCTAGTGATGTAGCAAAGACATAGCCAAAGGTACTTTTACAGCTCCTTGCAGTTCTTTCTATATATTATATTTGTATGTGTTCCAGCGTGCTGTGGTTGAATATACATATATATATATGCTGTTGCGATAATCAAGATCAGTGGTTGAGGTCCTGAAGGAGCATCACCAGTGATGTGATCCGCAATCACTAGCAAATCCCATAAGTACAATCTGTTTGGCCAGCCTTTAGGACCATGCAATCAATTTGACAATTTGACATAAATTTCTGTTTTGGAAGAAGAAGCATATCTAGAGGGTATCTGTGTGATAATTACTAGTTATATCTGATCAGAAACAGCAATGTTTTATATTGTCAGAGAAAACTAACAGGATCTTTGCAGTAAAATCCCTTCATTAAGGTGAAGTGGTTTTGGTGTTTAGAGTGCACCTTTAAATATATGATTACCATCTCTGGTTACACAACTGGGCTATTCTTTTAGAAGCTGACACAGAGTTAATAAATTACAACAAAGAAGCAACCACATGTCTGGGCTCTCTGCCAATTGATCAAATGGTTAGATATGTATTGCAATCTCTTTTGGAATAAATCGCTATGTGTTTTTGGAAAATAAATACTATTTAGAAATACACTTGCTCCTATGTAAAAAAAAATATTTAATATATTTAAAATATTGACAGTGACATTAAGCTAATTCAAATCAATGTACATAAAGCCGATTCATATTCTTTTACCAAAAGTAAATTTTGTCTTCTTTTATTTATGAAAACAGAGCTCCAACACGAGTCAGTCTGAATAATGTTGTAGCTTCATAAAGTGTTTATTTCAACAGATTCCTATTCACAGCACCCATCTCGCTGCAACAGGCATACCCATTTCAATATTCCTTCTATTTAATATTTAACATGAATGAATTTGCAAAAGGCCACATGCATCTGGTACAGTCAAGTCTGTAAACACAGCAGAACAAGGGCGAGGTCCATTTTTCAAAAACTATCTTAAAGCACAATTTTCATTTTCCTCGCCTGATGATTCCTTTTAAAATTTACATTAAATATTTAGCAAAATGACATCACTATCCAGATCAATTCATGCACAGCCAGAGTAAGGCATATAATGTAAACGAATGGGAGAACATAGACATTGTTTCGGTTTCTTCTCTTTGTTCAGTGGCAGAAAAGGGCAATATTTATAATTTATGATTGACAATATGGGGGTACCCAGTTCCAGGAAAGACATGCAAATTTCTACAATTAAAGGGACACTATAGTAACAAAAACATATTTATCTTAAAGGGACACTATAGTCACCTGAACAACTTTAGCTTAATGAAGCAGTTTTGGTGTATAGAACATGCCCCTGCAACCTCACTGCTCAATCCTCTGCCATTTAGGAGTTAACCCCTTAAGGACCAAACTTCTGGAACAAAAGGGAATTGTGACGTGTCAGACATGTCATGTGTCCTTAAGGGGTTAAA
The DNA here is from genome assembly GCF_036172605.1 of Pelobates fuscus. Lineage (NCBI taxonomy): Eukaryota > Metazoa > Chordata > Amphibia > Anura > Pelobatidae > Pelobates > Pelobates fuscus. The sequence goes on along the minus strand of NC_086318.1, from coordinate 107,465,486 downwards.
TCCCTTTGTTTATGAACCCTAGTCACACCTCCCTGCATGTGACTTGCACAGCCTTCCATAAACACTTCCTGTAAAGAGAGCCCTATTTGGGCTTTCTTTATTGCACGTTCTGTTTAATTAAGATTTTCTTATCCCCTGCTATGTTAATAGCTTGCTAGACCCTGCAAGAGCCTCCTATATGCAATTAAAGTTGAGATACAATTATTTAAGGTAAATTACATCTGTTTGAAAGTGAAACCAGTTTTTTTTTTTCATGCAGGCTCTGTCAATCATAGCCAGGGGAGGTGTGGCTAGGGCTGCATAAACAGAAACAAAGTGATTTAACTCCTAAATGACAGTGAATTGAGCAGTGAAATTGCAGGGCAATGATCTATACACTAAAACTGCTTTATTTAGCTAAAGTTATTTAGGTGACTATAGTTTTCCTTTAATGAAGCTGGATTTGTATGTAGATCATGCCTTTGAAGTTCCACTGCTACATTCACTGACATTTTGGAGTTAAAACCCTTTTGTTTCAGTTTATGTAACCCTAGTCACACCTCCCCTGGCTGTGATACACACAGTCTGCATGAAAAACAAAACATAGATTCATTTTTAATCACATGTTCACCTACTTCAAAAGTTGGTATCTCCTGCTCTGTAAATTGAACTTTAATTACATACAGGAGGCTCCTACAGGGTCTTGCAAGCTATTAACAGAGCAGGAGATAATAATTTCTAAATGAAACAGAATTTGCAATAAAGGTAGTGCAAACATTAGATTACTCTTTGCAGGAAATGTTTAGGAAGGTTGTGGAAGTCACTTGCAGGGAGGTGTGCCTAGGGCTGCCTAAACAAAGTGACAACTCCTAAATGGCAGAGAATTGAGCAGTGAGACTGCAGGGGGATGATCGATACACCAAAACAGCTTCATAAAGCTCAAGTTGTTTTAGTGATTATAGTGTCCCTTTAATCTTATTTTTCAGACTTCACAAAAACATAAACACAAACATAACATAGCGAATAAGTAAATGTAATATTAAACATTCTGTGAAGTTACAGTTCTTCTTTAACTAACTAATGTCCTACAAAAATGGCATAGCATGCTAATTTCCATCTGTAAAGCAATATACAGTAGGTGTAGGGTATTGTTCTCTTTTCACAGTGGCACATTTCAGAAAAAAAAATGTTAGGATCATTAATGAATTCCATAGTGATATGATTTGAAAGAAATAAACAATGTGGGAATCATAATTGAGAAGACAAATAAGACTGCGGCCAGAAAAAAACAAAAAAGGAAAAAAAAACAATTTTCCTGGCAAAACATCCCAACACACCCTGAGAAGTAATGTCATGAAACTAAAAGCAGAGCAGAATGAACAAAGAGCACATTGCACGATTACATAACACAACGAGGTTTTAACAATGATGAATTGTTACCATTTACACAGGGTGAGATTCATATCCAAACAGAATGTATGTGTTAAATAACCGAACATCATCTATGCATATTCTACCGACATCCCCGGGACATTCCATATCAGCAAAACATTAACACCTCTTCATGCACACATGGGCTTTTATCCAATAACAGTGGAGAATCATGGCACGCACAATTATGCATACATTGAAAATTCTAGTTAAATAGCAGTGTTTCCAATATTTCAAGTCATTCATATTGCCCTAGATGCAATTTGGTTTTCAGTTCATTTTAAATAAATTTAGTGTATGAACCTCTTAAAGTAAACAACATCCTGTATTATTTTTTTCGTAAGATTTTCTATACATTGTCCATCGTAAATTGATAACGGGCCTTTGATTAGCTGTGTTGAGGAATGCGTTGGATGAGGGTGGTCTCAATAGGTTTCAACATAATTGTTAACAGCAGTAATGCTGCCAAGATTATCACTGGATGAATCAGGTTTACATTAGGCCTACATTTCTCAAGATGGACAGGATCAGTTTACAATCCATGATCCATACAGATCATCCACCTTTCTCCTTTAATGTATTTCAAGCTTACGATTACTGATAGGCATAGTCATACAATATGAGGCTATTTTACTGTTACTGCTGTTTCAATGCTGAACTTACGAGAATCTCCGGAATTCTTGTGGGAACGTCTCCTGTTATCCTATTGACAAGTCTCTCTAAACCAGTACACACACAATAAGTCAGTCTTTACCTCCTGTTGAAATATTCCTATGATGCTCAGCCAGCATTTCTCTGGAAACAAGCTAGGCTTGAGACAGTGGTTCAACAACATATATAAATAACAGCTACTCTGCTCTACATTAGAAAAAACCCATACGGTACATCCGTCATTTCAATATAAACATTAACCTAGCTAAGCAGGCAACTCTGTTGCTTTACGATTTCTGAGCTTGACTTCCATATGCTTTGCATTAAATGTTAACATGGGCATCACCAAGAAGTTTCTTTGCATTTTTTTTTCACTTGTTGTACAGATGCTAATCCTCTTTGACAGACTCTCAGTGGTGGTATCAAGCAGACCAGCACTGACTTCAGGAGAAAAGGGCGCACATGTTAATTCAGCTGCCACAAGAGGTCAATAGGTGCAGTTGGAATACAATTCACACAGTGTAATTCCAATAAAATTAAAGGGACCCTGTCATGTTTTTTTTTTCCTTTTGGTTTTAAATCACCTATGCCTTCTATATTTTAACCATTATATGATCCCCTTAGTGCCACTTGCAATGATTTATATTTATGATTTTTTTTTCCAATATTTGGGTGCAGCCATTTTGTTCTCATCTACCTATGATGACTGCTGTTTTCCCTTCAGGGGGATTTATTTTAGTGAGGATTAACATGAGAAAAAGAAGTCCCTACGTCTCTATATGTATTTTACGAAAACTAGAGCTCTTGGAAAAAAAAAATAGGCACAGGGAGCTATATTGATGCAGATTAGATAAAAAAAAATTTGATGACAGAGCTTCTTTAAATTCTCATTCACTGTGAGTGTTAGAACGAAGGCCACAATAATACCATTTCTGTTACATTTGTAAATTTCCTAGCATAGCAAAGAGTTTAAAAGTTGAAATGAAGATGCAGATTAGCCTCCCCAACATAAATCCACACACAGCAGCGTACTGCCCTGCAATTGCCCCACTCTACCTCCTACTTATCATAGCAATTTACTCAACATGTAACAGGTAGCACAATTATAAATCACTAGCTTACAATGCCTATTGTAGGTCAGTCACAGACGAGCATCATATGCTGCTGATTGATGGTTTATATGGTGATGATTTAGATCTACACACCACTTATCCCTATGCAGACAAATGTACAGAACACCAAACAAACAGTGAGGATATGTAGTGCCGAATAAGCAATAACCCATGCATGCCTGCAAAAGCTGTAAATCAGATGGATTTCTAGGGACGCTATAGTCACTAGAACAACTACAGGCTGCAGGTGTTTCAATGTAAATGCTGCCTTTTCAGAGAAAAGGCAGTGTTTAGGTAGGTGCTTAGTAACACTGGCATTTGGCATCTCCACGCTATGCATTGAGACGCTGAGCATTCCCCATAGAGTCAGTGCATCTCTATGAGGAGATGCTGATTGGCACAGTTTTTTGCCGCGCATGCACAATAGTCTGCCAATGCTTTCCTATGTTGAAAGCCCTGAAATGGCTGAGATCATCAAGAGCCAGGTGGGAGAAAAGGTACGTTAAAACACCTTTTCAGTGCAATGGGAGCAGGACAGGTCACTTTTACAGCTACGCTAGCACTATGGTGTCAGGAATCCATATTTGTATTCCTGACACTATAGTGTTTCTTTAGTAAAGAAACTGCTAAAGTAGTATCTACATCTGTTCTCCTTACGTTTAAATGACACTCACACTTTCAGGGTTATTCATTAAACTGTGAATTGTCAGGAATTAGCCAATACATTTTAGGTGAAAATAGCCTGGCTAGAAACATAGTGGAATTATTCCAATTCAGATATTTGGGCCCAACATTTACAGCTCCTTGGTGGATTCCTGACAATAGCAGATTTACTGAACAGTCCTGTTTGTGTTTGCTGTATGTTGAAGGACAAGCCGCACCCGTGTTGCCGCTGTGTATATGTTTGCTTAGAAATCCAAACTAAATTATATTATACTGCTCCCAGAGGTTTACGTCGCTCTTTTTAATTCTCTGGAATGGAGTGCATGAGACCCCAAGCAAAAATCATTTGTCGAGTAATACAGTGTAACTCTGTATAATCGCTTCACTGGAACCGGAGACTGATATGATCTGTACTCCTGGTCTACAAATACATTCTAGATGTTAATGCAGTAAATGAAGAACGATTCTGGGGATGGTAAGGGTCAAGATAATGCTAACTTGTGGTAGCTCTGAATTCTAATCAACAGGATTGGGTAAGTTAGAGGGGAAAGCACAGACGGCTATCATATGATGTTTTTCTTCTGCTATCACATCAACAACATTTAGGCTGAAAGCCCAGGCTCTGCTAAACAACCAGCCTGTGTGTAATTAAATTAGAGCAGCATTATGTCTGCAGCATTTTAGAGTCTGGTCTTGGCAGAGGCAAAAGAAGCTGCACCAATTCTCACAAGAGCACTTTCCCTTTAGCTGGACCCAGCTCAATTGCAGTTGATTCACTGTGTGCATTTGAAGAATAATATGTTAAAAGCGCTGGTCACAGTACTGCACAGTACTGTATATATGTATAAATTGTCATAGGGAGCAGATGTGTCTGGCACAGGATTTTATAATGTGCATGATGTTGTGTAAATGCAGTAAATGTGAAAGGTTACTTCTTACATTAACATGCATGTAGTTTTGGTCAATTTTCTGTCTCATTAGTAACTCATTAAAGGGGCGCTGACACTTCTTAACCAGTAGCTGCAGCCATCCCTTCCAAATTCCCCCTGCTACCTCTAGTCTCAAATCCCCATTAAATCCTTTAGATTGTAAGCTCACAGGCTATCTAGCTAAGCACTCTATATAAATGAGCTTCAATGGCTCTATCTCAGCTTACGGGCAGGATCCTCGTTACCTTTTGTATTTGTTTAAATTGTACTTTCTCCCCTAATTGTACAGCGCTGCGGAATATGTTGGCGCTTTATAAATACCAGTAATTAATATATAAATAATATCTATATTGAGAGTGGCTTCCTGTCAATCATTGTTATAAGTTATGCCTTTTTCTGTCATTAAAGGGACGCTATAGTCACCAGAACAACTACAGCTTATTGAATTTGTAGAATCATTACCTTCAGGCTTTTTGCTGTAAACACTGCTTGTTTCAGAGAAAATGCAGTGTTTACATTACAGCCTAGTGATAACTTCACTGGCCACTCCTTAGATGGCTGTTAGAGATCCTTCCTGGGTCATGGGTGCCTATAATGCATCCAAACATTCAGTATCTCCTCCCTCTGCATGCAGACACTGAACTTTCCTCATAGAGATTAATTGATTCAATTAATCTCTATGAAGAGATGCTGATTGTCCAGGGCTATGTTTGAATCATGCTGGCTCTGCCCCTGATCTGCCTCTTTGTCAGTCTCAGCCAATCCTATGGGGAAGCACTGTGATTGGATTAGGCTACCACTTCTGATGATGTCAGCAGGCAGTGGACAGGTCCAAAGGAAACAGCTCCAGACTTGAATACCAATAATATTTTACTATATTTAGGGATAAATGAGAGGGCCAGGGGGGCTAGATGGTGGTATTAACCCTATAGGGTCAGTAATACATGTTTGTGTACTTGACCCTATAGTGCTCCTTTAAACATATGTGGAGTAACAGAAACATTGGAGGAGATTTATCAATGTCACAGACAGTTTTTGTGACTTTTTTATGTTATTTTAATGTTGCAATTTCTTATATCTGTTGTTTTTGGTGTTGTTTTTCAGTGAAGCAACAGACCAATCTGTCGGTCAGATTTCCACCAGAAAATTGTTCTGCTACATTTCTGTTTTTCTTCCTCTCTACATTTGGCGGGCTTTTCTGGAAAATATATATTTATTAAATATATATTTTTTAAATAGCGGAATTAAATCATTGAAAAGCTGACACATGGAACAACCTTAATGCATGAACACAGATTAAACCACCAAAAATATAACACACTTTCCAGAACAGTTTGATGAATTTTCCCCAATATTTCAGTTTCTGTTCCAATGCAACATGTGCCCTAGTTACGGATTAAGCTTGGTTGTGATGTCAATTGCCTTGGGAAAAGTCTGCCATGGGCACAGTAATTCTGAGAAGTTATGTTTCCACAAATCACAAATCTGCCAGAATTCAGAGCTCAACATGTAAATGAAAAAAGCTAGTTTATTGGTTGAGGACATTAGCTGATAGCTCTTAGCCATTGAGCTAGCACTACCAACCTTAACTTAGAAGAACTTCCGTCTCTTCTAGAGCTGTAGTAGAGGAGGAATGTGGCACCCAGCAGGCTACAAGTCCTTACTTACAATGGGTGGTACCAGGGCACACCCGGCACCATACCCACTACAGAGTTCTGTAGTTGTTATAGTGCTTGGGGTGTTCCTTTAAATTTAATTAAGTGTGGACAGAACGAGGGCTATGTATACATAGCAATTGTGGAGCAAAGTTCTAAACGTGGTGCTTGCTTAGGAACTAAGCTATTTATCATGATTGTTTCCTGTATTTAGCACGTTTAATATTAAAGTGCATATATATATATATATATATATATATATATATATATATATATATATATGCAACGCTATCACTCTGCTATTTCCTGTAAAGGTGGTTACATTTCACCTTTACAATCTATCAAAGGCCTCATTTATAGTTGTATAGCTTTTCCTAACAGAACACATATTGTGTTTAAATAAAAAAGTTAAACAGTATAAATGATGGATTTTAAATAAATGCCCACATTATAAATGCCATAAAATATTACATTTAATATAAACATTAAGAAGAAATTGTACTTTGTTAAGAATATTAAGGAGAAATTCTTCTTCTTTTTTTGCATTTAAATTTTAACAACAGGTGGATTGTGCCCCTAAAAAAATCATGTTTTGTCCTAAAATAACATAAATTCAATATAGAATACTAAAGTTAAAATAATGTAATATCCTATTAAAATATTTGCAGGGGATCTGCAGATCTACTTATTATTGTATTTAAAACACATTTATTGAACTTTTAAATGCCCTTTTTTAATGTAGCATTTTATGAAACATTTGCTGTGTTAAGACTTATTAATGAAAGAAACATTTTTTTTTTTGTTAATTCGGTTGTTGGTTTTGTTGCTCTGTTTAGCAATTTGTGATCTATCTATGCATTATTTAAATTTTGTGCAAATTAGAAACATTACTTTGCTACTATACATAATTACTTAAAATATCTAAAGAGAAAATAATTCAAAGAGAAGAAATTGTAGGGATCATTTTATAGTTCTCAGGGATAAAATACATTTCAAGCTATTCAGAAAGACTTAAGAGTTTAGCTTCTTCGTTAAACAGATAATTGAATTCTGAACATGCAATGCTCTGGAGCCCTTGGATGACATTGTTTTAAAAGAAGGGAGCAAAGCTCAATAGAATATCAATAAAGATCCATTTAGCTCCATTAAAAAGACAATGAAGAACAAACAGTTTTCCATACTTGAGTCCGTTTTTACTGAGACCTTCATTCCCTTGAAATCCATAATTATCTTGTGAGAAAATTAAGCACTGTGAAAGAGGCTTTACAGAAAATATTACCCTAGATATATAGACAGACAGATAGATATATAGATAGATGGACAGACAGAGTTATGTTAACTATCTATCTATAAACATATGAGCACACAGACATATCACGTTATGGGCAGAACAACCGGAGATGCAGCCGGTGCAGTGGAACCAGGGCCCCAAAAGGTTAGAGAATAAGGACGTTGATGCCACAGGGAACTTTCTGGCTGTGCTGACTGCCTGCCTGGTGGTTCATGAAATATTGCCTAAAAGGACAGGAGGTTTCACTGCTGTTTGTCAGTGTATACAGCACTGCGAGCAGCGCTGGGCTCTTCCGCACACGGTTGTAATGCACAAGGAGGAGGAGGACACAGGGGGGTGAGCTGGACAGGACTTTTATGGAGGTTAAAGATGAACATGTCAGCCTCTCACTCTGCCCAGTGCAGGCACTATAGATTGGTGGGAGGGTCTACTGGGGGGAAGAGGACTGCCGAGGAGCGGTGGAGAATGAGAGATTAACAAAACAAAACAATGTTTGGAGCAGTGATTGGCTGAGATCACACATGTGACAATCTCAGTCAATCAAATATTACTATGCCTGGTATGGTTTAAAGCAGAGCATAGATCTGCCTTCTCCATATCATCATTGAAGGTCGACCTTCAGGCTGCCAAAGACCAAGAATCTATAGTAAATGGTGAGTAAACGGTTTAGTAATTATGTGGGACTCATGAATCTAGAGCCTAGGCACAATAACCACTTCAATCTTTTGACGTGTTTATGGTGCCTGCAGCCTGCATATTTAAGATATGTGATATCATATTTTTAGCATATGATATTAATATCCGCTATATGATACAGCAAGTAATAGGTGATTATCTTGAAGTTTGTATGTTCAGACACTGACCATTATTTGCTATAGAAATGTCACTAACATATGTATTTATTAACATGAATGGCAAATTCAGTCTAGCAGAGGTTCATGTGGGGTCGTGTACTTAAATATTTGTCAACATGTGGTTAGGATTATTTACTGGAATATAGACCCTTCATTTTAATTAATCTATTACATTAAAGAGACAATCTGAGTATGAAAATAACATTTGCTTCATGAAGCAGTTTCGGTGTATAGATCATGCCAATGCAGTGTCACTGCTCAATTCCCTGCTGTTTAGCAGTTAAATCACTTTGTTTATGCAGCCCTAGTCACATGTCCCCTGGCTTGTTTTGGTGTTTGCATTGTCCCTTTAAATTAGCCATTACCCACCCATATAGAGAAATTCTTCCAACACCTCGGTCGTTTAGAATCCATAATGCTTATGTCCTTATCTGGTAATATAACAGAACATATTTACACAGTATGAGCTTACATTATGCACGGAACCCTTAAAATTTGTACCCTGTATGAGTACATCATATATTTTTATTATTAATTTCCATTCCAACTTTTTGCTCAGTCGGAATCAATGATAATGCAAAACACATTTCTACAAAACTCAGATTGATACATTTCATGTGTATATGTGCCTATTCTCTTTTTCTTTCTAAAAAGCCAATTTTTCGACACTAAAGTGCATGGCAACTGGATCACTTTAGCTATAAGCAATCATATAAAGTCTGATCTCTTTCCTTCACCCTTCCCCATTAAAGAAATATAGAGCCAAACGGTTATGCTTTTAACATAAACCACACACATGTTACCGATTTTCGCTGCAATAGACCGGCAGCACTTTTGAACACAGATAGTAAAACATAGCTTTGTTATGCCACACGGCCCGGACAGTTTGACTTTTATGGCTGCTCTTACAATAATCAGTTTTCTTTAAAGCTGCTTCTTTATTTCCTCTTGAAACCAAAACTATATGTGGTGTAATATAAACAGTACACCCAGAGACATTCCATTCTGTCTGCAGCCACTGAAAAACTATTTCTATATTCCATTGTAGTAAGATCAGGTTTATTTTGTGAAATATTTTTGGAATCTATATTTAGAGCTGAATGTGGTCTGGGAAGGTTTTAATTTGATGCTTTGTATGACGGCTTGATCTATTTATATATGGCCACAATGGTCTTACCTAGCTCTACAAAAATGATCAAGCATCATGCAGACTTACCGTATTTATCGGCGTATAACACGCACTTTTTCTCCCTGAAAATAGGAGGACAATGATGGGTGCGTGTTATACGCCGATATACCATATTTACTTACCTGTCTTGAAGCGTGGGCCGGTGTTCAGCGCGCACCTCGGTACTGGAACTTCAATTTCAGGTTCCGGTTTCCGGCGGGACTGAAAGGAAGTGTGCACCCTATATGAGTACACACTTCCTTTCAGTCCCGCCGGAAACTGAAATTGAAATTCCAGTACCGCGTTGCGCACTAAACACCGGCCCACGCTTCAAGACAGGTAATTAATTATGGGACAAGGGGAGGGAAAGTGCACTAGGGGACACTATGGGAGGGGGGGGGGGCACTATAGGAGGGGGTGGAGAATACTATGGGAGGGGGTGGAGAATACTATGGGAGGGGGTGGAGAATACTATGGGATGAGGGGAGGAATACTATGGGATGAGGGGGGGGAATACTATGGGATGAGGGGGGAATACTATGGGATGAGGGGGGAATACTATGGGATGAGGGGGGGAATACTATGGGATGAGGGGGGAATACTATGGGATGAGGGGGGAATACTATGGGAGGGGGGGAGAATACTATGGGAGGGGGGGAGAATACTATGGGAGGGGGGAGAATACTATGGAAAGGGGGGGGACACTATGGGATGAGGGGGGGGGACACTATGGGATGGGGGAGGGGGATACTATGGGAGGGGGAGAAATTTCCTGGAATTTCCTTCTTAAAATGAGGTGCGTGTTATACGCCGGTGCGTGTTATACGCCGATAAATACGGTACTTCGTTTGCTACTTTAAGAAGTTGAGAAACACAGCTATCAGTCAATACCGGGTGATTATGATTAGAATATGCCAGCAGGGGTTATAGTTTGTTAATAGTTGCATACACAACTGCTATGTTAATTAAATGTCAAAGATCGATATTACAGAATCTGGTGAAGAGAAAAACAATGCATTTCTAAAAAGGGGTCACATGCAGTTTATTTTATTAAACAAATGTGTACATATTTTTCATGGTATAAGAAAGGGAAAAGAAAGCATCTGTTTCCCCATGGACTTGTGACAATTCTGTAGAACGAAAGGAAAATAAAAGCTTCTAGCATAGAGCATCTCCTCTTGTAACTCAGACACAGACCGTTGCCTTAGCAACAAACTTTAATATGTGCTATTGAAAGTCAAATCTCTATTTTACATTTTGCATAAAATATTAACACATTCATAGTACATGAACAAGCTGCAGAAGACGTGGCAGGCCCTCCATTTCCTCTCTGTTTGTGTCACCTGCCTTGCTTCATAATGATATAATAAGAGCTCTGTTACAGTCAACTGACATCTTAATTACGACCATTGCACAATTATAGCTTGCTTCAGCCAAAATGTATCCTGGAGCAGAAACTCACAAGGGGAGATAAGTCCCTCTCTCTTCTGAGAGAAAGAGCTGCATGCGGCAGGCTTGAACCTTAACACAGATTAAATAAATATTAACTATTAACTCCTTAACAAGCTGACTTCAGTTTGCCACTTGTACACAACAGGTGCGGTTTATTCAATATTCAATCTCCTTTTTGCTCTATTTTCCCCCAAAACATTTTATTAGGTTTAAAGGAACATTCAATGAGCCATAACAACTTCATATGAATTCAGTTGTTATAGTACTATTGTTTGTACGAAAGCATACTCTATAATTCAGGATAGCTGGCATGGGGACCTTCTTTGCCTGCCCACTTACGGAGCAGGTAACAGTGCTAGTCAATGATTAACAGGCACAGTTCACCTGCACTGGCCATTGTACACTCTAGGGCCTAGAGTCTAGGCAAATGTCTCAATATCTTCCTGCCAGAGGACATATACATGACATAACATGTGCTACTAGCATGAATACAGATCATGCCAATTATGTCACATGCATGGCCCAATAAAAAAAAAAAAAAAACAGCAGCCAGATCAGCACTAAACATGCAAAAACCAGCATGTAGCTCAGTTTATAACTTCGATAGTTTATCATTCTGGGTGCATGTAGGTACAAAGGTAAACTAGATTATAGTTAACCAGGGTCCTCATCAACCCATCATTCCTGTCACAATCTGTAATACTTTGTCTAATTTATTGTAAAAGTCCCCTTAATAATATCATAATGCATGGCAGAATTTGTTGATGCTATAGAAATGCCAATATCATTATTAATCATAATAACCTACTTTTTTTTTTTTTTACCTCTAGAGCACATGAGACGAAAAGGAGAAGACTTGAAAGGTTAATAATAAAATTATGCTACATCACAGACTACTTTATGACTGAAAGTTTGGTTTCACTACAAATAATGCCAACGCTTGTTAACGAGAGACACCATTTTGTTTACCTCAGACATAATATGCTGGATGGTTGAGTAGGCACGGCCATCCTTAATCTTTCAGCACTAAAACATCACTTCATGATGCTTCAAGTTACACCTCCAATGGCAGCCTCAAGCCACAGGCCAACAATTGGAAAGGTCTGAGTTGTAGTAAATACATCACCACTCTATTTATCCTGAATTTTACTTTCTGCTGCGGACATTTGACTGGAAAAAAGGAACTTTGTTCTTTCAGAGCGTTACCACAGTAAAGCACATGCATCAAACAAAAACATTAAGACATCCCCAAAATAAATTATAACACGGTGTTAGTTTTGCTATACAGAGTTATAAACATTCTGGCTTTCCACAAAAGACTGCTTATTCCAGTAAGTAACTTCACCGCTGCAGTAAAATAAACAATCAGAAAATAAACACCTCATAAAATCAGCGTCAATAATGTACATGGTTGAACAAGCTCCATTTTGTCCCATGTGTTTTGCATCAAAGCAAAGTGCAGCTACAGAGCTGGGCCCAAAACGCGTAAGAGCTCCACTCCCGATTGGATCCCTAATGGATCACATTAGAATGTTCTATTAATGTATGTGCATGGTTAAGGCTCAAATTCACATTGAAACGGCAAAAAAAGGGAGTAAAACAATGCAAAGACAAGCTATCTGAATCAATTTTAATGACCTTGGCTAGATTTTTATGTATAAATTCCGTTCCTGGTGAGTCAGCTAGTATGCTTGTGACTGTGTAACCAGGCACACATCCAAGAGCAACACCCTTTTGGCTAAAGAGTTGTTGTAAGCTTAAGGCATTTTTGTAGAGAAGCTTAATGTCTTGACTGGTACTACAGCAGTAGTGAAAGCCCCCAGCACTGTATGTCTGTACAATGCATCCAATGACTAACAAAACATGCACATTAAAAAAGCTTATTCAGTGTACATCTTATTTTTCTAGTTATGCAGCTTTACAGAGGTTTGATAAATTAGATCTGACGTAAAGCAGTTATAAAGAATATCAATTATTTAAAACTGATCTGTTTGGAAATTCAAAGGGGACAATGGTTGAGGGTTTTACTTTGCTAAGAAGAGAACAGAACAAATACAATGGTTCTTTCCCCCTTCAGTATTCTATGCTAATATCTTAGAATCTTTATTGAAGGAATGGTAACTGTAAAGTAGCAGATACAAAAAGTATAATCATGCTGTCACTCCCAGTGGAGCTGTCAACGCCATACGCAGTGCCAACAAATTACAGTGGGTTATAGGGAATGTATTACGGAAACATAAAGAAAAAAATAAGATAAATAATGAATAATATGAATACATGAATTCAAAAATGTTATCTTGCTATAAATTAAATATATTCGAGGCCAAGTAGGTGAACTCTACATCTTATGGGCTGGCAAAAAACATTTTAAAAAAATTTGGTGCTATTATTTACAGCGAAAGGAATAAAGACATAGAGAATCTTTTCAATGCAACTGTGTGTTACTTCTCAAAGTCTAAAACTTTATTTTTCTTTCTAAAACTAGGTTAGACTTTTTTAGTTTTTAGAGACTATCTTGTGGTTTTCGAGGTACGTCACTTTGTCAAATGGAAGACAGTATACAGCTTCTCAGAATTTAGGGGTGGGGAAGTGTGGGGCAGGGTTATATATAAATGTCAAAGTTCTCTTATGTAAAGGAACAATCTATATCTGACAGGTTGGAAGTTAATTCAAACCTAGTCATTTATACGAGTGAAGTGCTATCAGTGTAACATGTGAAAGGAGAGTAATATACACTTACTCCACACGAACGAGATGTTCAAATATTGGTGGAACATAATACAGGAGAAAAAAAGAAAGACAACATAGCATAAATCCGTCATGTATAAATAATAGATAGCCTATGAGGTGTGAACTCACATGGATAACATGGATAACAAATAACTGGTGGCACAAATTCTGGTGGCACTTTACCCTTTCTAGATCACAGCGAGTATCTTCAGAAGGTAAAAAGCAAGAAAAAAAACACTTATGGTATAGTATGTTTTAGCAGAAGTGTTATAATTGCTCACCTTTTACAGAGCCAATAAGACCTGTCTCTGGGTAATATCGATTGGGTGCCTATAAAGAGGGCACCTGCACTTCTTTGGAAGTTCTCTTATGTACTTACTGTTGATTAAAATCTCTGCACCTGATCCAATGTACAAAAGAATGGCAAGCAAAATAGAGCAAGAATGTATGAGTGTCATAGATAGAGGCCACACTGACTGTATGATCTTCCATCAGTATAATCAGCACAGCATGACATAATATTCAGAGAGATGCCTAAGAGATACAGACTCGGTTCCCTAAAGACAGTGTGTGTTACAAGTGCCATGAGCATGTTTTCGTTTTACCAGTCTGAAACTTCCAGGGACATCATAGATACTCATCATAGTCTAGCACCCAGGTAGGTCCAGACATGACAATCAGCTGGTAAATATCGCTATGGGCCAATCTACGCCTAGAGAACATTGTGATTGTGGCCAGCAGCACAAACCCATTGAGTGAAGAAACCCTTATCTTGATCCTATGTTTAACTTCATCTAAAAGCTAAATATCTCATGTACCCCAATACTAAATTTACCCCCCTTTTAACCTGAAACCCAATAATTCTAAACACCCCTTGTACCACAACTTGAGCCCATCTCAAGCTTTCAATCCTTTTAACACTGAACACCCTAGGTCAACTTACTCTGACATTAAAAACCCTCTCTTGCCTTATCCCCCCTTTACCCTTACCATTTCTATCATTACCTATAAACCTGCAAGCATTAACACAGTTGCATACACTTACTGTACTCACAAATGCAAACACAATACAAGCAGAAATATTCACATGCATTCATATATACATACATAGAAACATAGAAACATAGAATGTGACGGCAGATAAGAACCATTCGGCCCATCTAGTCTGCCCAATTTTCTAAATACTTTCATTAGTCTCTGGCCTTATCTTATAGTTAGGATAGCCTTATGCCTATCCCACGCATGCTTAAACTCCTTTACTGTGTTAACCTCTACCACTTCAGCTGGAAGGCTATTCCATGCATCCACTACCCTCTCAGTAAAGTAATACTTCCTGATATTATTTTTAAACCTTTGTCCCTCTAATTTAAGACTATGTCCTCTTGTTGTGGTAGTTTTTCTTCTTTTAAATATAGTCTCCTCCTTTACTGTGTTGATTCCCTTTATGTATTTAAATGTTTCTATCAGACCCACCCAGAATTGACAGGTCAGCCTGGCATGAATGCATTCTATGCTGCCTGCCAATCAGGAAGGCCGACCAACCTGGCGGACCATGCAGGAAGCACTGTTTCAGTGCTCTTTGCACAGTCCTAATGCTATGAGCTTAGTGAGAGCGTATCACATGCTATACTTGTTGGGGACAGTTCCCTGGTGTCCCCAAAAAGTGGAACACCCAGGAACAAAGTCAGGACAGCAGGAAAGGATGTGAAAATCCAGGCTGTCCAGCCAAAATCGGGATGGTTGGGAGTCCTGTATATACTTATGTAGGGAGGACAGGGGGCATCTTAGAATTCTGTGCCTACAGTCACCTGACATGTAAATCTGGCTCTTAATTTATGGCGAGATCAGTTCCACATTGGATGTGATATAATAGAGGCATAAAACTTTTTCAAATGTAATATCATGGGAAATTTCTTTGGTTTTACCGATTGCATTTACCGTATTTTTCGCTCCATAAGACGCACTTTTTTTCCCCTCAAAAGTGAGGGGAAATGTCTGTGCGTCTTATGGAGCGAATATGAAGTTTTACTTACCTGTCTTGTAGCGTTTCTCTGCAGCACAGGGCGCACCGCGGTACTGGAACTTGAATTTCATGTTCCGGTTTCCGGCGGGACTGAAAGGAAGTGCGCACTCAGCTCAGTGTGCGCACTTCCTTTCAGTCCCGCCGGAAACCGGAACATGAAATTCAAGTTCCAGTACCGCGGTGCGCCCTGTGCTGCCGAGAAACGCTACAAGACAGGTAAGTAATTATGGGACAAGGGGAGGGGGACAGTATGGGAGAGAAGAGAAGACTATGGGGAGGGGAGGGGAGGGGGGATGAAGACTATGGGGAGGGGGAGGGGAGGGGGGATGAAGACTATGGGGAGGGGAGGGGGGGTGAAGACTATGGGGAGGGGAGGGGAGGGATGAAGACTATGGGGAGGGGAGGGGAGGGATGAAGACTATGGGGAGGGGAGGGGAGGGATGAAGACTATGGGGAGGGGAGGGGAGGGATGAAGACTATGGGGAGGGGAGGGGAGGGGGATGAAGACTATGGGGAGGGGAGGGGGGATGAAGACTATGGGGAGGGGGTGGGAGAAGACTATGGGGAGGGGGTGGGAGAAGACTATGGGGAGGGGAGGGATGAAGACTATGGGGAGGGGAGGGATGAAGACTATGGGGAGGGGAGGGGGATGAAGACTATGGGGAGGGGAGGGGAGGGGAGGGATGAAGACTATGGGGAGGGGAGGGGAGGGGGATGAAGACTATGGGGAGGGGAGGGGAGGGGGATGAAGACTATGGGGAGGGGAGGGGGGATGAAGACTATGGGGAGGGGTGGGAGAAGACTATGGGGAGGGGGTGGGAGAAGACTATGGGGAGGGGAGGGGAGGGATGAAGACTATGGGGAGGGGAGGGATGAAGACTATGGGGAGGGGAGGGATGAAGACTATGGGGAGGGGAGGGGGATGAAGACTATGGGGAGGGGAGGGGGATGAAGACTATGGGGAGGGGAGGGGGATGAAGACTATGGGGAGGGGAGGGGGTGGGAGAAGACTATGGGGAGGGGGTGGGAGAAGACTATGGGGAGGGGAGGGGAGGGATGAAGACTATGGGGAGGGGAGGGGGGATGAAGACTATGGGGAGGGGGTGGGAGAAGACTATGGGGAGGGGGTGGGAGAAGTCTATGGGGAGGGGAGGGGAGGGGAGGGATGAAGACTATGGGGAGGGGAGGGATAAAGACTATGGGGAGGGGAGGGGGATGAAGACTATGGGGAGGGGAGGGGGATGAAGACTATGGGGAGGGGAGGGGGATGAAGACTATGGGGAGGGAAGGGGGGATGAAGACTATGGGGAGGGGGTGGGAGAAGACTATGGGGAGGGGGTGGGAGAAGACTATGGGGAGGGGGTGGGAGAAGACTATGGGGAGGGGGGGAAGACTATGGGAGGGGGACACTATGGGACAGGGGAGAAAAAAAATATTCTGAACAAACTGTCCCATAGTAAGAAACACTATGGGACAGTTTGTTCAGAATATATTGTTTTCTGGGTTTCTTCCTCTAAAAACTAGGTGCGTCTTATGGTGAGGTGCGTCTTATGGAGCGAAAAATACGGTATATATTATAATTTTCGTATTTGAAATTAGGATATGTCTAACAATTTCATTTAGTACATAATTTCATATTATATTAAAGCATAGAAATATTATTACAGTGTTCCAAGATTCATGTTTTGAATAAATTCTTGGAATTATAATTCTTTTTTTTTTGTGTGTCAAGGATTCCACAAATAATTTTGATTACATTATGTCTGCATCTACATCTCAGTATTTACGGATTAAAATGGGAAAAGGGTTTTAAATAATGCTAAACTGGATGTGAATAAAACAATCTTGTAAATGTAGTGCATTCTCTATGCATAAGCCTGAATCTGACTAAATGTATTCTCAAAGGGCACATATCAAGCATTTGATGGATTATAAACATGTTCTTTAAAGGGAGACAATGATATTTTTCATTATGTGCTTATTATGAAACCGAATTTTTCACAGAAAAAAAGCATGACCTCCTTCAATGTCACATCACAGGAGAACTTTGTGAACAGGTAGAGACTCAAACCCACCTATAGATAAAACACAGAGTTAACTGCCCTTACTTGTTCATTCACTAAATCTCCTCTCTTACATGTATAGTAGGGAATTATCTAGAAGAGGAAAGCTTATTTTCCAATCTTTGGGTTATTAATATCCCCCCATTGAACAATAATTACAGCCAGTCGAGGCAGTCTTAACCCTGCAATGTAAGTGTTTCTCTGAAACTGCAGTGTTTTCCATTGCAGGGCTAAGGGGACACTGCAATAAGATGAAGGGGTCTGGGTGCCTATAGCGTCCCTTTAAACAACTTCATGAACGGTGTAACCTCAAAAGGTTGCTCTCCAGTGCCAAATTTGCATTGCCAGAAGCATCTGGTTTCTCCAATTTAGTTTGAGGAAGCACAGAGTGCCACCGGGCAGGGGTGCCGCTGATTGGGTTTAAGTTACGTTCAAATTACGTTCTTACCCTTTGGGTAACAAAGTGCTAGAGGCCTCTGTGCACATAACAACTTCGTTTTTATGAAGCTGTTTTGGTGCCCATACAGTTTATTTAATTTATATACGCTATTATTAAAAGGCAGGTTTTATAATCTCTACATAATGTGCGTGGACCATTAAAACTTAAAACTGAATTACACTATATACCTACTTCTTTTTCTCCATATACCTTGACTGTGAGGTCTTAAGATTTCAGTGGAAAAGGAGGTTGAATATCATCTACCTGAACTCTAGAGCCAGACAAAAATAAAGCAGATTTTATTTAACCAAAGTGAACCTTCAGGGTTTAACAAAGATCTTGTAACAAGGTCGAATAGTTGTCAGGTACACATTGGGGTAATAAAATCTCCTTCATTGGGATATGTGGGGTGTCAGCTCATTTATTTTCTGTCTGCTATAGCTGGTGGTGGTGTCTGGCACCCAGTTCAATTGACACAGAGCGCGGGTTCCTCATATGTATCTATTGAAATGTAGAGTCAGATTTTAAAGAAATACTCCATAAATCTAAAGCACTTTTACTTGCTTTTTCAACTGGTCAAAAAGTGCAGATTTCAATAGAAATAAGCACTTTTCTAAATTAATAGAACACACTGGTTGTCAATGAGACAACAGGTCTTGTTACTTCCTAGTTCGGTTAGCTCAGTGGAGATAAATTTAAGAGGCAGCAATTGTCCAGAGCAATTTCTTATTCTTCTTCTTATTGAGCTGCATTGGGAAGTCTGTGATTGGACAGCCACAGAAAGTCTGGGCAGGGTTAGAAGGGGAGAGCTTGCGGAGGTTGACGACAATAGATCTGCAGGTATTGCAAGCTGTTTGAAGATACTACTCTAATGGAAAATACATGCATAAATAAATCCATGCAGATTTTAATTGGTTTTATATATAAATATATCATTTTTAATTTCTTTGTTTTTGGGTAGTGGACTGCTCATTAAATAAACTCAATGAAATGTAAGTGTGTCTTGTATAAATATATTTTCCTACAAATCATTTCACCATCCATCAACCATATATTTTAGTCTTTTATACCTATATGTTTTAGAAATTACATATGGATCCCAACCACATGGCCAATCTAGGTCTCGTCTTGCACACGAGTTTCAGGAACCTCAGACAAAGGTATAGCTTATAGCTTATAGTCATCTAGAAACAAACAAAGGCTCTGTGTCTGGATCACTATTTTACCTTTCCTCTGTAAAGGCACAAGTAAGTGTGACTGAACCAAGGGCAAGCTAATTACGTTTTTTTCCATTTTCTTACACATCTTGGGTTAGTCTTTTTTGTTGCATTTTTAATGATGTCAGTGGTAAATCTTGACAAATCCCAGAAGTCATTTAGCCAGGGCTTTGTAATAATGTTATGCTGGTGCCTTTTTAAATTATTGTTAATAAATCTATGTGGATATACTGCTTCCCTGGATCTAAACAAGTTAGACAGGCTTCTCAATGGTACACACATTCCTAAAACACCCACTTATGTATAAAACTTTATAGGATTCTCAATTGATGTTTCCCCATTTCACGTCAATGCTAATTATGTTTTAAAATCAAGTTTGAAATCGGCACAATGTTATAGTGCAATATAATCCCACTGGCGGATGGAATCCCAATAGACAGTAAAGAATAGTAGGACTCTTTAACTACTAAACACCCGTTACAGTAGCTAAAAGATTAAAAAAGTTTTGTTTTTTTTGCAAAAGTGACCATCTTGATGACAATAACTACAGAAAACTCTATATGTCTCTTGCCAAATCTATAGATGTAGCAGATGCTCCCTTGATCAGTTTTCTCCAGTGCCCCAGATAAAAGGGACACAAGGGAATAAGCCGAGATGGCGAGACACGAATTCCAAATTGGGACAGTTCCACCGAAACTAGGACAGTTTGGAGATATAATGAGCTTTTACAGGATCTCGCTAAGCATTGTTTTGAAAATACTATTTAAAAAAATATATATATTTTGTACAATAGTTGCAATTAAGTTGCATTTTTAATTTCTTAATACAAAATTCAAAATAACTATAATACAAAAATAACATTTTTGCGTAAGACAAAATATTTGTAAAAAAACATACTACAGAAAGAGACAAAGGATCTTGGGAAAATGATTGCTTCATTAATAAACTATAACTCCCATTAGCCTCAGACAGTGACCTTACAAGGGATAAATTCAATATTCCGTACAGTTTAACATAATTCTTATAACATAAGAGTGCAGCAATCCTATTTGTCTTTTAAATGGCTAGCTTGCACATACAATATACGTAAGCATATACAGTTAAAAATGGCATTAACTTTACAGTAACCAACATTAAAATATGTAAATGGAAAAAATTTATGAAAGTTTATTACCGTGTCAAGTTGAAATCATGCTTATTTGGTTTGCATTAATCTGCCTTTTACTTCAAAGATTTTTAATGATGTTGCACTTTAAATTGAACCTAAAAGCATGCAGTTTATCAGAAGTGATGCAGCCATAATGGGCTGTGGTTTTAAGTTATAGAATTACGCTGAACAGTTCTCCATCCCGAATAAATAATATCTGATTTTTATAAGCACAGAATGTTCCATTAATACAAAAACAGCAGGCATAATTTAGCCAACTAATTATTGGCATTTAAAACAGTGCTGTTATTTAACAGTAAATGGGAAGTGAATGGCCCAGTGTAATTGGTTGGAATAACCCAACCAATCACATTGGGGTTTATTAATGAACACAGAATTAAAAAACAATTTAAAAAACATGCAAAATTTTGACAAAACAAAAAATCAAACCTGTTGAGACTTTGGACTTGTGGAATACCCTGTATTAAACAATTTTCACATAAACAATTTTTAATTTTTTTTGTTTTGTGATTTTGTTATGGATTCATATTAAAGGACCTCTATTTTAGTGCTCAACAAATGAGTGTGAAGGGGCTGTTATTTTTTCTGGACATCCCTCTGGTGCATTATAAGTAGAGGTAGTGGTCGGAGATGGTTGGGCACCTCCCTGGCACACTGCTAAAGGGTTTACCTGCACTCTTCAGCACCTGTTGGGGGAACAGCAAACAGTCTGGAGCACTACTTGTTAACATCATCAAACCAAGAAGCTTATTGGGGTATGAGCAGCAAAAGCCATGGATCCCCAGTTTTCAAGCACAATGTTTAGAGGACTATGATTCTGTACCACCTCTGAATAATAAGGGGTTCTGAGGAACCTCCACATTAATATACATTTCCACGAGTCTCGAAGCACTGAATGAAATAATTTAAATGAAGGTGTGAGCCCACCTGCTTGCTTCATTAGGCCAAAACAAGGAGTAAAATAAATCCTACCAAACCAATCCAAAAAAAGCAAGAATTTCGAAACCTTGGCTGAAGGGTGGCTTGTCAGCTATCTTACGTCAGATGCTAAGCAATTTAAAAGGTTTGCTTTCATTGACTGTAAGGTAGCTTAATCTTCATTTAAACAGCTGAGAACTATTCATAGTAGGCAGTTATAACCCTGGATAAGATGGTTTGCGAGTTACGGAGATACATCAACTTAATGAACATATGTAAAAACAGGATTAAACACGCTCAGCACTGTAAATATAGATCACCATGATGAATGGAGAATAACTACATACTTAGTAACAGACAGGAAAAACAAAGTGACAGTGGACCAAAGAGCAAGATAGAGCTAAAGATGGCAGTAAGGAGCTTTTTGGATCTAGTCACAAAAGAGGTAAATTGAGAAGGAAACTGAAAATATTAGGCTGAATTACCTGTATTGGAAAAATAGTTCAGTTGTAAAGATTCTTTCCAATTTGGCAATTGTATCTGAAACAATAGATTTGTGTCTTCTCTACAGTTCGCCATTTAGTGAATACTTTCTTTTTCATATTTTATTCAAGAATATGTAAGATTTTTACAAGTCTGGCTTTCATTTAATTTCAGTATTGTCCCAGTTAATGAGTGCATATCTATCAAACCAGTGGACACTTGTGATGTGCATGTTTCATCAACATTCTTAATCAATAGAAAGGCCTGCTCATTTTCAAGCAGATCTGTCAGTACACAGCTGTTGGTATAATTAAATGTACTTGTCATAACTACATGTGGCTGATATGTTTAGATCTTCATTCATTGTAATGGTTTTAAAGATATTTGGCTCAAAAGTTAGACTTCATTTTTAACTTCAACAGTTCTATAACATGTGTGTGAAATACTGAATAACACCCTAGACTCAACTCCTCAATCCTATTCCTAAGTCGCCACAGCCTGGTGTTATCCGACGACATACATGGAACAATAGCGTAAATTATATGTCAAGAAGTTAAAGCAATTCTGTCATTTTTCAGGGGTCTTTTCATATTTTGCAAAGATAATATTCCTGCTTCACTGCAACAATCTCTGCCTAAGATCACAGGTAGGTATACTTATGTGAAGTTGTTCTTCGCAGATGCTTCCCTCTACCTTCTGCCTCATATCTACAGCTCCTGCTGCTTCTTCCGTCATGAGCCGCATCAAAATCGTACTCATGTGCATTTGCGAGAGTACATCACAGAGGTTTATGGTGAAAATTGCATGATCTTCCAAAGATCTATTCTGGTAATGCACAAGAAGATGCCTAATTCTCACAACTGTTACTTGGGTTGACTGCGAGAATTGACAAAACGAGACAGCAGAAGTTTATGTTAAGATTTTGGGACATTGCGTTTTGCCCAAAGGACCAAGAAGTCCTTACTTTGTTTATGACATCTTTGGACAGTGTTGTAATTTCCCTGAGATTCCAAATGCAGTCATTAAAATTTCATAATGAATGTATCTTCATGAAATAATCAGATCCCCCCTAGCTATACCAACTGTGCATGCAGGGTCATTTTAAAGCCAGTAAAAAGTGGTTCTGTTGGGTGGGCAATCTGTGGGGAAAGATTGTGGAATGTTTTACGCTGCAGTGTCACAGTTGTACATAACATGACAGTCAAAGTTATATCTTAAGACATACACAAAAATACTTGCCCCATTAATCTGGGCCTGTAATGTCAAAACAATTTTAAAAAGGTAAATATTAGGTATTGTCATACTAAGGTACTAAGGAGATATTGATGCAACATTAAAATATTTAAATATTCAGAACTAAATACCCACTACTCATCAACCTTGCTAGACTTCATAAAATACTTGGGGCCAGCAATGACTCCTACTGCAAGACCTCACTAATGCTTCCCAACTTCACCCCTTAAATCATGCAGGATCCACCTCTTGCCTTAAGACTACGTCCCAAAATAACTAAACTGAAAAAATCAGCAATGTATTCAGTATATTTATTTTGATACCGTACACACTCTGGGTAGACCAAAGCTTGTAAAAAATGATATTTAGATTTAATAATATTATTATATATACATTTATTGAAAAGAAATGATCAACTCTAATCCATACACCTTGTAAAAAATAGTTATTTATTTAAACTATAAAAAACAAGAAATGTTAGAATCTGTTGGTTTTAAAGTGATAATCCTAAATAAAACTCCAATCAAAATAAATACTTTTCTTTGCCATGCATTGCCCAAGTATTTTCTAGTATGGTTTGCATTAATACACTGGAGTTGAGTGACAGTACTTTAATTAAAAAAAAAAAAATAACAAATAATGCTGACATGTGGAAAGCTTTCTATTTCACAATGTATTGCTTTCACAATAGCACAAATCAATCTTTTCCAATCTGCATTTATCTAAGGTAGATTGAGCGTATGAAAGTCACACTGGAACATGTATGGCAATATCAAAGGAACACTCTAAATCAGCAGTTCCCAAACTGCGTGGAAACAGGGGTGCCGCGGGATGTATGAATATAGCACCAGGGAAACATTACTGCTAAACAGGGACCCGGTAAGGCGCCGCAGTCCTTTATGACCGCGACCGGACCCCTGTAATGTCGGCCGGCTGGGAGACAGCGCTGGAGGGAGAGGAGGCAGTCGCAGCATAAGCGTGAGTGGAGAAGAGCACGAGGAGCTCCAGACCCCTCACTCCCACCAGCAGCAGGACTCCAAGCCACCCTCCTGGCACATAAGATAAGCTGACAGGAGGGTGGCTGGAGATATTTTACAAAAAGATTACTAGTGTGAGTGTGAGTGTATGAATGTATGTGTGAGTCAGGGTGTGTGTGTGTGTGTGTGTATATATATGTCAGTGTGCTTCGGTGTCTGTGCACACATCTGTGTATCTGTGCCTATGTGTCATGGTGTGTGTTTTTATGTCAGTGTGTGTATCTGTGTCATGGTGTGGGCATGTATCAATGTTTGTGTGTGTCAGGGTGCATGCGAGTATATGTATATTATACAAATATATTCGGGGCCAGTACAAACCATTATCTGGAAATCTATTCATAAACAGGGTTATACATAGGACATGAGGTCACGCATTTAAGCTGGAAGAAAGGAGATTTCATCTAAGGCAAAGAAACGTTTTTTTTTACAGTAAGAGCAATAAGGATATGGAATACTCTGCCTGAAGATGTGGTTTCATCAGTGTCCATAGAGATGTTTAAACGGCAATTGGATAAATACTTGCAAAAACACAACAGGGATATAATTTCTAATTAGTGGGGTAAAAGCTGCTTGATCCAAGAAGATATCTGACTGCTATTTTGGGGTCAAGAAGGATTTTTTCCTAGTTTGTTGCAAAATTGGAAGGCTGAGTTTTTTGCATTCTTTTGGATCAACAGCAAAAACATATGTGAGGAAGGCTGAACTTGATGGACGCAGGTGTCTTTTCAGCTATGTAACTATGTCGGTGTGTATATATCTATGTGTGTGTATGTGTCTGTGTGTATCTATATGTGTGTATGTGTCGGTGTCTATATGAAATTGTGTGTACGTGTCGGTATATTTATATGCATCTGTGTGTTAATGTGCATGAATATCTGTGTAAATATGTATGTATGTATTTTCTGTGGTATTGTATGTACATACATTAAAACACAAAAACTATATACAAGCACCCCTTCAAACACCAACACTGTACAATACACTGGTAAATGCCGCAGCGCTGTACAGATATGCAACCTAGAAATTTTGACTTGCCAGAACATCAGTACTGATGGTGGAAGGAGTAGATTTGTTTCTTGGGTCCATCTCACCGATGGATTAGATATATGTTTACCCTTTATTTACAGTTTTTGGTTGGATGGGATGCAAGGGGGGTCAGGAGACTTTCCAAAACCCCAGCATTATAAACATGAAAAAAATTGAAGGTGGCAGATTTCTGCTCTGCCCAATAAAAGGCTGTGGTTGCTGCTACCTACACCTGACTTTCAACACTAACTGCTGGATCACAAAATACCTTCAGACGTGCATCACTTCAAGATTATACACAGCCAGCAAGCCTGAACTCTGTAATTACTGCCAGAAACACAACTGAAGAGTTAGCATGTTTTGACATAGTCTTGGGTGTGGGTGGGTGGGAACAGACATATTTCAATTAAAGAAACATTAAAAAAAAAAAATACACACAAAAAAAAAACCTATGGCCTGATGGTCCCTAATGGAGTTGACTGGCTCCTGATAAGTCACTTGTCAGTTCAGTCGATTAAGTAGACAGAAGCCGATAATTATCCGTTTGAATATCAATAAAATATGCATATGCTTTTCAATGAAAATGTCAGCTAAAGGGATTGAATTCCATTCATCATTCACATAAGTAAGTTGTTGATAAATATTTTTTTTCCAGCCAGCAGAGATATAGTTACAAAGAAAGAGCCTATGTTGGTGAATAGGAACCCCACTTTACTATAGAGGGGGTTTAACACCTCCCTTATATCCCTGCCTGACATGTCACTGTAATTAAAAACTAGTGACTGCTCAGCTATTCCTGCAAAGTCGATAATAAAATGCTGGTTGAACATGGCACAGGTCCCCTGTGCCCCCACCTAAGGGCATCAGGTGGGGACTTACAATTAAATAAGAGTCCCCCTCCCCCCAACCCCCACCCATCAGAGGCGGGTGTGCCTGGCCCCTCCTGGCATTTTACTGGAATTAAATCCAGCCGAAAGCCTATAAAAAAAATGAAAAAGGCTACTTCATTCTAAATGGATGGATACTGCTTTAAACAAATTGTAAGTTTTCAGCTAAAAGCAGTTTCTGATTATCATTTGCATGTGGGAGAGTAGCTTTACATTTAGAAAACATCAGTTCCATCGTACTGTTTATTGTCCCTTGTATGTTGCTAAACTTGGAATCTTGTTGTTGTTTTTTTTTTTATCTACAATTCTCAAGATGTTCAGTAAAACAGAAAATGTAGCTTGCAATGCCAAGGTTGGTTGGTAATGTGTGTGGCCCTGGCGAGTACTAACATTGATTAAATGCTTTTGAATGCTTTTGTACAAGCTTTGCACAGGATCACAATTGTTTCAATGCATCGCTATGAGGAAAATTCAGCGTACCCATGCAGAAGTGGGAACGCTGAACAGCAGAGCTGCCTACTGTGCAGCACTGAGCCAGGAAGCACCTCCCGTGGCCATCTGAGGAGTGGCCACTTGGAGGCTTCCCTAGGTGCAATGTAAACACTGCCTTTTCTCTGAAACTGTAGTGTTTGCATGAAAATGCTTGAAGGGAGCTATGATACTCACCAGAACAACTACATTAAGCTGCAGTTGTTCTGGTGACTATAGTGTCCCTTTAAATTGAGGCCCTAGTTAGGCCTCAGTATACTATAGCAAGAAACTAACCAAATAAAGATACTGAGTATTTTTTGTAGCTGTCTCCTGGGTTGGGGGTATTAGCTTTTTTATTTTTATTTTTATTCGGAACCGGGTAAGATTTCCCAGCCAACCCTTGGCTTCTCATAACTTCCTATTTAATAAATGAGTGAGTTTTCATTTGTATCATGTGTCGCAAGCACTCCAATCTCTATCACTATACTGTTTGCATTTTATTGACTAGATGACTCATAAAGCAATGTGCTATGTGTCATGTGGAAAGCCTGATGCATTGTCGCCTTTGAGGTGTGGAGTTAAAAATCTTTGAATTAGTCAGTGTGAATTTTCTTATCTATAGCTTTTACATTTCATTTTACAGAAATTGAATAATAGAGTATGATTTCTCTTCAACTATAAAAAATAGTTTTTCCGGGGTTTAAAGAGATACGCTAAGCACGATAACAACTACAGTGCACTGGTTTACCAACTAGTTTTCTATGTTGGGCCTCACAGTCCCTTTTTGTCGGAGCTATATATGGTAAAGCAAAGTTCTTCTATTTAATCATACCAAGTCATACCAAGTTAAAGAGACACTTTAGGCACCTGGACCACTTCATCTCACTGAAGTGGTCTAGGTGCCATGTGCCATCCGTTTAACTAAGCACTAAAAACATTGCTGGTCTGCTGAATGTCAATTTCTTCATTGTAGGATTGAAATGCCTCTAATATCTCTGACTTAGACAACCACTAGAGGTGTTAGAGGTGCTAGTTGTGCTTCCGCAGAAATAGCAAAGTAAAATTCTGCTATTCCAACCAGATGGTCTCATAGAGACAAACTGATTGGCACAGCTCAGCATTTTGCTGCTCACACACTCTATTCGGTTTCACAGATTACTATCAAATATTAAGTCAGACCCATGGGCTGGAACTGAGTAGCAGTAGTATGTGTGTTTTTGGTGCCATCATTGCTTGGAATATAAATCTGTGTTACTACATAATACTAATTCTATCTTTTAGATATAACATAGCCTGCACACTGATTTCCTAGGATGCTTGGAAGATAAATTCCCAACCTTGCCCTAACATGCTATTGAGTAAAGCATGGCTACGACACAACAATCTACAATAAACAATCACACCCTGATTGCTTGCAGAAGAAAATATGTATGAGGAAACTCCTGTGAAAAACCTGAGTTTCCCACATAAGTTCTACTGATCAGCACCATTGACTGTAGAATGCTACATATGTCCATTTGATGTTAAATAACTTTTATATTTTATTAATTAATTGTCTGACACTATAGAATGTGTTGATGTAACATTAACAATAATAATAATAATAATAATATAGCATTGGTGTGATGTGTACCGCAGTGTGCGAAGTATAATGCTATGACTAATAGCGCGTTAAACCTGGACAACATAAGCAAATGTGAAGTTAAGTGGTCACAATGCAAACACTTTGTGTTCAAAAGAGGTATTCCATGCTCTCTGCTCAGCCATTCAATCTGGAAAATATCACAAACGCAATGATGGCATTTTGCCCTCATACAGGACTGGACTACCAAAAAACCTTCTATCCTAACCTGCATCGCTTCTTGGGCTTTTAGAACCCTGTGTCTCTTTAGATATTTAATGAGAAAGAAAGATGTGCACATAGTACACATAAATCTCTGTGACATTTTTTTGGCAGGATTTTCACTTACTAGTGTTTACAGATAATTAAAGTATTTTTTACATATAGAGTAAGTATGTCATCCTAGGTATAACAGTGGATTCATTTTTTTACATGGATTACTGCGCCTTTTTTCTCTTTTCAAGCTTGGTACGACAGTGGCATTAGGTGATAGTCTATATTTATATTGGTTGATAATTTTCCTTTGAATTCAAAATATAGTGTTTCAATGAATCACACTAGCCAATTATAAGGTAAAAGAATCGATTATACGAAAGTATAGATATAAAGTTGTTCCCGATCAAACAATTACCAGTAGACTGTCTATGAGAGGGGTAGGCAACCTCCAGCACACCAGATGTTGTGGACTGCAGCTCCTGATGCTTTCCCAGTATTATGGCTGTATTTTGGGAGTTGTAGTCCACAACAACTGGCGTGCCGAGGGTTGACTACCCTAAGGACAAAGGACTTAAAACAACAGTGACACTTTTTAGATTTTCTTAATTAAAAACTCAAATGAAAAACAGACCAGTATGTCTCATTTAGGACCCAATCTTTTGGAAAATGTTACCTTCTATCTCCACATCCTACCATTGCTTACAATCCATTTCTCTCATTACACTGCACAAGCACAATCACTTATGAAAGATTTGCTGCCTTACTGAATCTTCCATTTTTTTTTTTTAACTTTTTTTTTTTTGCACATGAGTGAGAATACAATAGCTAAAGCTAACAGGAGCTGAAGACAGTGACTGGGAAGAAAATGGAGGCATTACTGATGGCCAAGCATCAATGGGTCCTATTTTAGTTAGGGGGGGTGTGGGTTATTTTACCTGCAGAATCTATATGTATTTTGGACTAAATGACTCAGCATCGTCTGGTCCTTTAATTATTGGACTTGGGGACACCCTAGACAAGTTATTATATTAGTAAAATAGCACGGGACAAACCTAATGCAGCAACCAGGAGTAGTTTATAAAAATAAAAATAAAAAATAAATAAAATAAAAATATAAAATCTTTGATAAACGGTCTTTGATCGTTGATAAAATCTTAGCAACAAATATGGAATAAAACAATGGTAACTGGACCTTAAAACTCAGGGGCTAATGCTCATATAAAGGTGGGATACATAAAACTGAAGTACTTTGTTGCTAAGATTTTATCAACTTGGACTTTATTTTGTCACCTCTTTTGATGTGCTATATAGATATAGATTAAAATAACCTATCTGGACCTATAGCCCACATAGTGGTAGTAGTGTAATATCACTGCTTAATAGATCATTATTCTATATTTTTGTTTTATTTATTTATTTTCCCTATTTTTTTCTTTTTCATTTTATAACCTACTCCTGGTCGCTGCATTAGGTTTGTCCCATGCTATTTTACTGCTATTTTCCAGCATTGGGTGGGGGCGTTCACTTTTACCAGCTGTAGTGGGTTATTTCATCTGATTTTATTTATTTTTATCTTTACCCATTTTATCCACTCCCTATTTTGTGTTCACCAGAAGGGTATATCTATTGTATCCTTCAGGTTTTCACTACTTTTTAACTGTTATTATATTACCCTCCATCCCATTTCACACAAGGTGGAAGAATGGGTAGGAGAGCTTCACTTTGTAACCCCTGTTAATTTGGGGTCTCAATCTCTAGCCACTGAGTGGCCAAACCCCAGAATTTTCTTTTTTCAATATTTCCATAATTCTTACTATCACATTTTTTTTCAGTGGGTTCATTTAAAAAATGATAATTATGACGGATCAGATCAGCTTAAACAGACATTTTAATCTAATAAAGAAAATAAAAAAGACAGAGGGGAATTTATGCCCAGCAACCTGGAACACTGTCATGGTTCCTATGGTTTTCTATGAATCTATTTCCCAATCAGTGCCCTTATTTTCTAGTGCAGTGGCAGAGAAACATCAGAATTTTGATGTAAATTAGCTGTGGTGCAAACACATATGGCACTGGATACTAGTAAATCTAGGTGAATATATCTGATGTTTTAATTTTATTTACATTTATTTACACAAGTAACATAAATTAAAGTAACATTAAAAAAAAATATATGTCTGACCTTTATATACAAAACTAAGTGCAGCACTAAGCCAAGATAGGAATCCATGCTATAATAATAAAACAAAAGACACTTTATATGGTCTCAGAGTAGCAAAATAGTGCTTCTGTGCACATGAATGTGCCATCCTAAGTATTGCACACAGGCATGCAAAAGACAAATATTGCAGGCAATTATTATGACGTGTCAAAATATTTTATGTCAAGGCATGTCCCGCATTTATTTTTTCAATTAGAAAAGCAATATCAAATGTTTTTTTTATACGTCTCAAAATTGTAAATCTGTACTAAGATTTATACAAATATAGGAAAAAAATGGGATTATACTAATGAATGCATCAATCTGCTTCTCAAAAAAAATGTAAAATCTTTCAATAGGATGAACTAAAGTGTATATAGTGCTCCGTAATAAGTAAATATTTTAAGTAAAACAGAAATGGCAAGTGCAAGCAATGTAAAAGTTGCTGAATTGAAACAGACATATATTATAGTAAGTATCAGATGCAAAAATACTGAATATGGGAAAAGTTATTCAACTGGAATTTTTTATGAATAAATATAGAATTCTACATTTTTAACAATTCGGATCATTTTTTAAAATAAAGAATAATCTCATTGTCAATTAACTAAATGCATAATTAATTGACACTACTGTACTTTCGCCCTGCTTGAATGTGAAGATTTATAATCAAGAAATTGGCAACATATAAGACTAGATAATGGATTGGTATATTCTGGCCGCTAAATGCAGTTCTTGGGCTTCCTAATGGAAACACTGTGAAACTTTGGAGAAATAATTGTGTTTTAAATCAGTTTACATGTTATAAGACCTGAAAATGACACCTTGGAAACTGATCCGTAGATATATTTAATGTAAAATGTGTCATCTTCCACTAAGTGCACAAGAAACACAATATAGCTACTATTTTTAACCATTTCTATTAAAATACAGCAAACGGTGTATTCAAAAATGACTATCCAACCTAAGAATCTGTTTAGCTAAACAGTTAGAAATCTAAAATTCTTCCCGAGTAGTCACCAATGATACTAAGTATCTCTTTAATCTAACACCAGTGTGTGTTCAATCTTCAAATGTCACCGTTAAATTCCATTTTGTTGTGGTCATTCATATCCTATTCCCAAAGCTGGCCCTGCTGCTTTAAAGACAGCTACATGTATATCAAGACCTAATCTGTCCTTTGAAAGGCGTGATACACTTTCAGAGGGAAACATTTGTCATAAGTGTTATTTTTTTTTATTGCTGGCCAAAAAAAATGTAAATTCAGACATGAAAAGTTAAATTGTTAGCAAGAGTTATGACAACAAAATCTGCTCTGCTATTTCTTTGCACACCTGGTACCACAGATCTATATCTGTGTCTAAGCAACAGAAAAGTGCTTTTACGGACCCTCCGCAGCTGGTCATATAACTAGCCTCAGCGCTGAATGGACAAAATGGGCTATTAATGTGTTTGTGACCTTGCTGAATGCCTCAATCATACCAAGGATAAAAAAGGATTCCATTATCACAAAGACCTTCTGTTTAACACAATTCAAATAGTTACATTCAAAATATGTACGTGACAACAGTTTCCTGTTAAGGTGAGTACCTCCCATAATTGACAAGTTAAAAAGACAGGCATGGCTGCATAAGGAATGTATTGTTCTATTGATTCCATCAGGAAGCATTTTCTAAACGACCCATGCTGGATTTTTATGATGGGAATTATATCTTTAAACAATGGCTAAAGAATCTGCAACAAATCTCATCATTCACAATACATAAAAAGAACACATTGATGTATCAAACGAGGTTTCACTTTGTGTGGTTGTGATTATGTACCCGTGTCCATCAGCCCACTATTTTAATTTTTTTCTCTCTGTGCAAAGATGAGCTGCAGAACATGATCTCATAAATTTGTATCTTCAACTTACAGTATGATATAGTGCACAGGGACATTGGGAGGTATGAAAGCATTATGTGGAGGGTTGTATCTGGAGGGAATACGCTCCTGATACCATCAGCATCTGTGATAATGTGATGGAAGCAAGTCCCATGGTTTTGTTTTGCACAGTGCTAATACATTCACTTTCGCTGTGCTTTATGGGGGAAGGGGTAGAAAAATAGGCCACATACCATCAAATTCAGGACATTTGGAGGAATCTGACAAATGAGTCAAGAAGGCATAACTAGGTTGCCAAAAACAAAGATATTCGTTCTAAAATAATATAAATTTGACACAGAAGGCTTGATGACTTAATAACAAAACTTATTTTATACTGTGCTTTAAGCAGAAATTTTGTAAAAGATGGAAATTGTATATTTTAAGCCAAACTAGCCATGCTAAACTATTCTCTTGGCAATACTCGACAATTTCCAGTTTTGAGTATTACCTCATTAGGGTAACAAAAAACCCCCAGAACACTGTACCTGTATAGTATAGTATTCCTAACGCTATAGTGCTCTCCTCACTGTTTAGGTTACAGACCCAACTGGCAGGTGTTGTTTAATTTGTTTTCTCACCCAATCCAATGCAGGACGATACATGTATGCTCTCTATGAGAAACATTCAGAGGAGGTGTTCAGTGAGATCAGAGTCGAGTTTGACTCTGTTCTCACAGCGGAAGTGGCTGTACGGAAGACAGCCACTTAGAGGTGTGTTTAGAACCTGCAATGGAAACATTGCAGTATAGACTAAATGGCAATGTTTCACATGGCAGGGGCACAGCACCCAAACCATGTCATGTAAATTATTTTGACACCTATAGTGTCCTATAGTGTCCCGATATTTGGGCTTTTTACATGCAGTGCCTTTACAAATATTGTTTATTCAAGTAGCTAAGAATACCGCTTATTTATGGTTTTCGTAATGTCGAAACCAACTGCAGTTTCTGTAAATAGACAATGAGACGGACAGCCCTGAAAGTATCATGTTCTAGACATCTGACTAAACAACACTTCTTGAGTCCAAAATGATGGAGCAAAACACAGCTAATAACTCAAAGCGTTAATGCCATGATAGACATTTGATAGGGATTGATTCTACCCCAGCAAACACCTCTACTGACATTTTAAAATGCTGACTGATAGAAAGTGATACATATATAACTATCTTTCGCTAACACCATCATCATTAATCAATATCAGCTAGGGAATGTACAAGCCTGATTCATTTCCCAAAGGTTTTACTCACATGGCAACTAAAGTGTGTTTCAGTAACTGTGTGTACTGTACTTCTGCAAAAGCCTGCAAAACGGTTTGGTGTTTTCACAAGACAGAGACATACAGGTTTAACGGTTTGCAACATCCGTCTATAACTGAAAAGGAGAATGTGTAACTCTGTGATGAGACTTCCTCTTGAGCTTCCTTCTTTAAGACCAGAGAACTAATCCTCCACAGTCATAAAGCCAAATGGTATAGCACATATATGGTATCATTGTGTTCATTTGAAGCTGCGGTGAGATGACACATGATATGAAACATTTAGACCAGAATGGCCGACTTGGAGAAAACCCAAGTACCAAGTACATTACATTTATTTATTTGTAAACCTGTCACTTAGTGAATATACCTTTTAGTGATCTATGGATTTACAATGATTTCTGTCTCATCCTAATTGAAGCATTACAAAAAATGGGCATATACGTACAAATTCTCTTTCTCTATATACTTCACAGGAATTCTTCTTTGAATAAAAAGCATAAAAATCATATTTAAAATACTGCATTGCAATAACACTGTTTTTGCCAATATGTTCATTTTGAGACTGATTTTAATTTGAATATATTAATAATCTTAAGACATTCCATTTTAGCTGAGTGCCACATTACCATGGCATACTAAGCCACATGTGCCCATGACAAAATTATGGTTACTAAAACTTGCTCACCAGACTCTACAAGTTAGGATGCACTTACATCACAGCTCTTGCTCAAGATAGCACTTATCCTTAACGCTCTTGAATGTCATCATGTATCACTGTTTCAGGTGCCCCACTGCAATGGAAGTTGGTGGCATACTATTTAATAATATTTAATTCTCTCTTACCA
This sequence comes from Pelobates fuscus, assembly GCF_036172605.1. Classification (NCBI taxonomy): domain Eukaryota; kingdom Metazoa; phylum Chordata; class Amphibia; order Anura; family Pelobatidae; genus Pelobates; species Pelobates fuscus. Next base: position 107,430,539 of record NC_086318.1, on the reverse strand, counting down.
ATCAGCACCAGCTCCCTCCTTTGCACCACTATGCTGGCTGTGTTTTTGTTTGCCCTGGGCTGAGATACTGACTCCCCTTTTTTGGATGCAGGCCAAAGTAACCAGCAGAACTGTGTTCTTTTTATCTTTTTCAAAAAAACAGTTGTGAGGTGTGTGTAAGAGGCTTGCTCTTTAATAAATACGTTGCTGTTACAACACAAATAAGGTTTTCATGCTCTATAAGAAAGAAAAGCTTATTTTCTGGTGACAGATTCACTCTAAAACTGTCAGTATAGCAACAGCATGAAGAGCCAGAAAGATAGTGCTAAGAATCCTCGTGACTTATAGGGCTGTGCTAAATCTGGACCACAGTCTCCAAATCAGCTCACATTTTGAAAGGCACAGTAACAACAAAAAGATACACTAACAGTGCTGGTTGTAATTATTGTTGAAGGAAATTCCCTAGAAGCCCTGGTAGTTTGTTCCATGTATATCTACCTAGTATAAGGACTGGGCATAGGCGTGCGCACGGGGTGTGCCTGGGCACACCCTAATCCCCGCGGCACGCACTATGTGCCTCCCTCCGTGGGCCGGTGAGGGAGATCCCACCAACCCACAGGCAGGGAGGGACGCAGGAGAGGACCCGGGGAGCTCTTGCCAGCAGCTCCGTCGGGTTCCTCTCGCGAAGTCGGAGTGTTGCCGCGGCAACGCTGAGATCTCAAGAGAGTGAACTCTATCCCCGCAGGCTGCGGGGCTAGAGTTCACTCACCACTGGACCACCAGAGATGGCAGCAGCACTGTCCCCCCTCCCTATAAAAGGTAAGAAGGGAAGGGGGATATTAACTAAACTGCCCCTCCACCCCCACGCAATACACACAAACAGCACCCACACACATAAATCACTCTTACACACAGAGCACCCTCACACACACACACACACACACTAACAGCATCCTTACACAAAAAGACCGGTGAGCAGCTATCCTTTGGCACATTATATATTTTTATATATATATATATATATATATATATATATAAAATGTTCAAAATCTGGCACTCTACCTTTAAATAGATTCCAATACGAAAAGCCTCGGTGCTGCAGAGCGTGGGTATATATGCAGAAAGTAGATAGAGCACTCCAGAGGACTTGTTTAAGATTATTTATTCGGTGTAGAAAAATCAACGTTTCGACCCTAAGGTCTTTATCAAGATCTTTATAAAGACCTTAGGGTCGAAACGTTGATTTTTCTACACCGAATAAATAATCTTAAACAAGACCTCTGGAGTGCTCTATCTACTTTCTGCATATATATATATATATATATATATATATATATATATATATATACATACACATATACGCAGCGTGTGTGTAGCTGCATCATGACCAAAGGCCTACCATACAAACATTTCCAAGCTTAATATATCTCAAGATTTTGCGGTTTCCATATTTCTGATGTAATTAGGCCAGTGCTCCTGTGTATGTGCCCATAGAGCTTTAAAGGGGACAGTCATTTATATGAAAGAAAAAAAGAATACATATGTCAAAGTGCATTTAACTATTTTCCTGCTAGATTTAAATGTGGCGTCAGCAGGAGGTGAGGAATTAAACAATAAAATCTTACATATAGGTAGAACAAACGTAATATTCAGAACAACCTTAGATAAACAAGCAATTTGTAGACTGATATAATATAATGTTCATAAAAACTCTTATATAAACACGTTTCGCCGTAATTAGAGATACTTCCCCTTTAATCACGGTTTCAGAAGCTGTCTTTCATTGAAACACTACCATATTTAAAGCACGAGAGGTATTTCAGTAAGAGTTACACATTTTTCCTATGGAAAAAAAATATTTAAATAAATATACATGGGTTTAAATAGACTACTATATACTATGAGAAGGAACTGAGAACAGTCTAATTCAATCATTTTCCATAATATTCTAGCATTTAGGATTTACTTTCCATTGGGGTTTTTTCTAGAGCCATTCAATAAAAGCTAACTTTGCTCATTTCACACATAACTCCTGCACCAAGAGTTTATCTTCCATAGTGTTAATAAACAACTCTATTACTCTATTTGAAATGATATTTAGAAATCTGAGATTGATTGAATTGTACTTCTCTTTCTACAAACTTTCAAAAACAGGTTAAAGATCTTTCAAACATCAACAAAAGGTTTTGGTTTCATACTTTTATTAAAAGTATTATTTTCATAATATATCATTTAATCTTGTTTTCCCCAGCACTTTACAGTTGTACACTGGGGTTATTTAACAACTAATTGGGAGACAAAAAACATGTTCACAGACACAAAAGGTGACCAACCATGGTTCTATTATGGCTCTTTTATGGTCAAACACATAGAATGTGACGGCAGATAAGAACCATTCGGCCCATCTAGTCTGCCCAGTTTTCTAAATACTTTCATTAGTCCCTGGCCTTATCTTATAGTTAGGATAGCCTTATGCCTATCCCACATATGCTTAAACTCCCTCACTGTGTTAACCTCTACCACTTTAGCTGGAAAACTATTCCATGCGTCCATTACCCTCTCTGTAAAGTAATACTTCCTGAAATTCTTTTTAAATCTTGCACCTCTAATTTAAGACTATGTCCTCTTGTTGTGGTATTTATTCAGCATCCATAAGGTTTGCACAGACACATTGCTGGAGCCATAGCAGATGCTAGAACAGTGGTCTAGAGGATGTATCTTGGCTGGAGGTTCTTGTATAGGAAGCTGGCACTGGTGGAGATTGGCAGAAACTTGGCATCCCACAAGCTAGATTTGCATACCTGCCTGAGTGAATCAAGTACTAAAAATATACATGAGACGGTCTGACAGAAAATAGCAGTTTGGTTGAAATATTGTGTACAGATTGTATTATATGTATTGTGCCATTTTACAATGGCTTGACTTCTTACCCAGGATCCGCCAGCCATGGCTCCCCACCTCTTGTCAGAAGCCAGGAGAGCAGGAAATAGTGTCTAGTTTTAATAAAGGTAGCAGTAGAGACAAAGAATGGTACCTGGAGGACTCCCGGTCTAAAACAGTTTGTATAATTACATTGGGAGTGTCGGTAGTGTTCCATGCTTGGAGTGCTGCTTTAATAACGTCAGTATTAATTAGTATTATATGTCTGCATCATGCACAATTTGTTAAATTTGAATGTTCGTTAGATACTGCTTCTTGCAAAACTGAATTACAATAAATAAATACATTTACCATATATCCAAAAACAAAAAATGGAAATTAACAAACCCTAAAAAGCAAAAAGGCTAGCCAAATTTAGTTTCAAGACTTATTTGCGGTATTTAAAGGTCTTAACAAAAAGGAGCTCCAAGGATGAGTAATCTTTTAATCAGAACTAAAAAGACTTGGGCTTGGTTTTACCACTGTTTGTAGAAAGCAATTTCCACAGCTCTAACTCACTAGAGCACTATTTGAGAAAGATGTAATGCGCAACAGGAAATAAACAAAGTGTGTTAAATGTAACTGCTTACCCAGCATGCTTTAATTATAAATATAGCGCCTGTCAATGTAACTAACCTTCATATATTAAACCGAGACAGAGAAATAGACAAATGAATAATAGATTGTTACTCCAACCACCATGCGCAAAACTTCAGTGATTTGGTAGGAGTCATTATGTGCAGTGTTTCTGCTTGAAACACTGCAGATACAAATATATTTTTAATTGTGTGCTGGAGTTAGTTGCACCCTCAGCACACAAGACTTATAGAGCCCAGAATTCTGTTCTAGGCTTCAATTCTGTGCATAAAATATGTCTGTTGTCAGCGTGCACTGCACTTATCAGGTCCTTCCTTACAATATGCATTCCTCCATATTATGCTGAACAATGCATACTATGGCTAATTACATTACATACTATGGCTAATTACATTTGTCTGGCAACATTACAAGCGTTTTATGTGAATGGTAACATATAGCCCAGCACTGATTCTGTTGTAGGATGTATTCTTTTTTTCCTTTCCGTTAAAAGAGTGTGTACGTTCTGTTTATTTCTACAAGGCAATGTTGAACTGTGTGCTATTTAGAATGGAAACATAGCCATACATTTCAACACCATAACTGAAGGTGTTGACATAGAAACATATTAAATCACGCTAATGTCTGTGTCGTTATTAAACTCTAGCAGATAAGAACTGGTGTTTTCATTTTCACCCCTCCCTTTTTATACAGATACTCAACAAACAAAAACAAGAAGATGCACTATGTTGAAGGCATCTTTTGTTTTTTACACCCACACAGTGCGTCCTTGTATTAAACCTTCTCGTACTGCAGAACTCTGTATTATCATAAAGAATTGAAAAAGAAAATAAACTAGGCTTCCCTTTCAGTTACATGATCCATATGGTAGCCCTTATTCAATCATAAAAATAGAGTTAACTGAGCAGAGGGGAAGCCAAGGATGTTACTACGCTTTTTGAAAAGAAACAAAAAAAGCAACAGATGGTGTTCATTTTGGTAACAAATTTTGATAATTAGCCAAAATCATTTTCACTGTATCCCCACTTGTGATATTTTAATGTTTGCAAATAAATTAAACGTTCACGTTGGATTTTTCCTCTCAGAACAGGTGTCCTTCCACGCGCCTGCATATTCTCAGTTTCTCTGAAACATTAATCTGTCTGTCTTCTACTGAAAATACTAACTTATGTTCTGTCTTTTTATATATGCTGAGTGTTCTGATTTCGAAAGACTTTATCACTTAGAATTATGTGATTTACTTCTTCCTATAGAACTCTATGGAACTCTATTAGTTAAAAGATATGTATAAACAGGATCATGACAGTTACCTATCCACTTATTGTAGTGGCCAAAGAAAACATGTTTTAAAAGCTTTGGTGGCAACTACATTTTCAAATGGTAAATAGAAAGCATTTATACATTTTTACTTGGCTCTGTACAAAAACAAAATCCCCATTATTCTAATACAGGGAGGAAAGTTTGTGATCAATGTTTCGGCGCGTTTCTGCTTCTTGGAGCCAAAATGACTTTTCAAGTTTAGTCAATTCACTCTCAGGCAGCTGACGATGTTGCACAGTTGCATCCTGCAGGTGCACATTGCCATGACAACCACATCCGAGTATGAAACTTTACTTTATTACTAACTTCTAGTTTTGTTTTCTTCTAATGCCAATGAAATGTACTAAACATGTCAGCTTAACAATGTAGATATTTGATTGGTGGCCATTATAATAATGCTTATTTTTTACTTTACCATTCCTATACATTTTGTATTTGGTACAGACACCAAATATATCACAACACTCACACTGAAACAGAAATCATTTATATTTTTATATCAGTAGCACATATGTCGTCATGAATGTGGAATACATAGAGAGATTTCTAACAGCACAGAATTCCTGAATAATAGGGCCCATGATCACTGCTGTGAGACCCCTTTATACAATGCCATAAAATTTATTTATCACCTACAGTTCATCTTATCAAAACTAAATGTAGAATGTGTTTAATGATCAGTATTTGCAGAATAAATAAGGAACTCCTCCTATCTTGTGACAAATAGCTAAAGTGCCATTATCATATATTTTACATTTATGTTGTTTAGTATACATTTTCCAGTAAACTTGTGTAAATTATATTAATCTTATGTCCATTGACTGAGCCAGGCAACATATATCCCCAAGTAGATATCCCTAAATTATATAAATTTATATAAATTAAGGTAATCTTGGCAGGATTGCCCTGTTAGAGTCCTTGTTCGTGCAAGTAGTTTGGAACTGGGTGACCCCAAATGTTGACTCATATACAGAGTTTACTGATTACATTTAAGAAACATAAATCTATATGGTCGGAGATCAGACAAGCTTACTGGAATATGTCTGCTGATTTGAATTGTATTCTCAAGTGCAATACCACAGGCAATTTTATTTTATGCTTTGGGATAAAGCATGCACATTGACCTAACAATAAAGTAATAAATATTTATAATAATATAAAAATATATATTTAATTGATGCATTACATATTATTTCTTAATCTGTAAACACCCTACAGATGACAAATTGTAGAATCTAGAAAAAGTCTTCTCTTTGATATTTGAACATTTACTTAAACACCCTATTTTATTCCACAGCCATTATTCTTGTGATATGTAGATCATTCAAGTGTCTTTGTTAAGACATTTCCTCCTCAGACATTTTACCAAATTCTAAATGCACTTAAAGAGATCTTTTGCATTGCAACATTGATAGCAAAACGAACATTGAAAATGTGATTTTAATCCTCAAGTGCACTCCTGGGTGGTTTGGTGTGTTTATACAGGAGGTTTTTCTCTTTGAGAATATGTTGTAGTATTACAGTATTTCATTATGTAGGTGTTTACATACTGATCTTACAGTGACCGTCAGTAAATATCCATCCTAAAAACAACACATCTTCCAGCAAGAGGTAGGAGATTGGATGTCTTGGGAAAGATTTGAGAAAGAATGAGAGACTCCCCACCGATTTCACACTTTGTTCCATTAAGCTTATCCACATTACTTAAATCCTGTGCTCATCAATTGAATAAACATGGCAGTTGTGTCTACTATGTTGGAGAAATCTCCATAGAGATCTAAGAAGTCAGTCTTTTAAAAGCCAGCTGCAATGCATCTTAGATCACCATGATATGATCTACAGCAAATGTAGGCATTTTGTACAATATTCCATTGGAAATGTAAATAGCACCAATGTATTTATTTCAGTGTTATACAATTGTCATATCTTCTCTGGGATTGCACATGAGAGCCTTCAATAGTGCATTATGTTACCAATCCCAGTACTCAAACTACAACTGTAAATATAAATGTAAAAGTGCCATATTCACTTGTTTTTGGTTTTATATTGTTGTAAACATAATTATCCTGAGTTCCTTGTCACAAGTAGTCTGTTGTAGAACATTCATTCTGTCTATACATTCTTGTTTCTGCGATACACCCACAGGTCAGATCTACTATAGTCTATTCTGAGGTCTGACCTACTTTTGACCACCAGACACTTCTTTAATAGTGACCCTGACCCAGACTAATCTCTACAAGTACGAACTTTGCTCTGAGTTTTGCTTTTCTTCTTATTTGCTCTCAACACTTCACCTTGTTTCAAGCTTAACAAACGTATGAAGACGGGAAATCACCGGGCGAATCAGCAATCTTGGACAACAGGATGGTAACAACACCCCAGTGCAGTGACTTTTTTGTGCCCAAATGACCAAACTGCAACTAGAAACAACTGATTTATCGCATATTTATAAAACTGCAATTAAGCATGAAAACAGAAATCAGGCTGTATGTGTACTATTTGTATGTGTGTTGGATATTTATTTTAATGTAATGGATTTAATTTAATAAAAGAGAAATATGCATTTCCCACTCTCCTGCTTACATTTTTTTTTTTTTTTTTTTTGCAGGGAGGAGCTAACTCCCTTACTGTGTGCTAAAACCTCAAGGGAGCTATTAATGTGGTCTGCACCAGGCAAAAGTGCAGATCATGCACTCCACTATCTGTGTACCACTGAATATTTTTTCTTTTCTCATGTAATATATTGCCAAATTTGATGGGGGTAGCGGTATCCTTGGACACTGCCCCCCTGCTGGTGTGACCTAAGGTGACCTAAGGTGACCTATGCTGTCTCCTGGTAGCATCATCCCCAACCTGCGATGTGGTAAATCACTGGCTTATATGCCAGAAAAGAGTCCTCTGTGTCCCTGCTGTGGCATGCTTGCCATAGGTTTGCCATCACTGCCCTACGGTCAATAAGTCTTCCAGAAGCAAATATAGCAATGAGATTATCACAACAGTTGCAGCTCCCAAAATATGATAGTGCAAGTGACAGTTCAAACTTCAAAGCAAGGGGTACTACCCAGCCAGGGTTACATCCACTTTAAGCATGTGCTCCTAACTTTCTCTGAGTAGCCTCAGGCACGCAAAACCAGGACACAAGGTTTTTTCCAGCCAATAAATGAAATGGCAACAGGGTAATTAAATGTGCTCATTACGTGGTGTACAATTCCTCTGTAACACTGCAAAAGCAATAGAAAGGAAACTTAGGAAAACTCCACAGGAAGTTGCTGGCAGATTAATACAGCCTGACAAGAAAAAAATAACTTAAGGGAAAAAATGAGAGCACAGAATAACAGGAAGATTAGTCATTACTGTATGAAAAAGAGACAAAGAAATGAATGTATGAATTCAGAATGCAACAATGAAATGGAACAAAATGGATTATATTTTGTGAAACAAAGATCTATTTTGCATAAATATATTATACCACGTTATATTGTACCTGAAAGGTAAAATATAGGAAAAAAGGAAAAATAATTGGCAATTTGTTAAAAGATGATCCTTTTATTTACCAAATATTTTGCATTAACTCCTTAGAGACTAAGGATTTTCCAAAATTCTGTGATTCCTGACAGAGGCCTTTTTCAGCATTTTTGCTTTACATTTGTTCCACTATACCTGCCCTCGTTTACATCTCCTCTCATAAATATTATATATAGTTATTTAAATAACAGATACCTATAGATAAAATACAAAAACTTATAGCCTTGTTTATTCTAATAATAATTACAATAACTTCTATACAAAAATAACTCAAAATATATCCATTTGTTACAATGCTTAAAGGACCACTATGGTACCAGGAAAACAAACTCGTTTTCGTGGCACTATAGTGCCCTGAGGGTGCCCCCACCTGCAGGGTCCCACTCCCGCTGGGCTGAAGGAGGAGGAAGGGGGTTAAACACTCACCTTTCTCCAGCACAGGTCTCCCTCGGCGCTGGGGACTCTCCTCCTCCTTCGGTCGTCATCGGCTGAATGCGCATGCGCGTCAAGAGCCGCGTGCGCATTCAGCCAGTCCATAGGAAAGCATTCACAATGCTTTCCTATGTACGCTTGCGTCTTCTCACTGTGAAAATCACAGTGAGAAGCGCGGAAGCGCCTCTAGCGGCTGTCAATGAGACAGCCACTAGAGTCTGGATTAACCCATTTGTAAACATAGCAGTTTCTCTGAAACTGCTATGTTTACAGCAGGAAGAGTTAATCCTAGATGGACCTGGCACCCAGACCACTTCATTAAGCTTAAGTGGTCTGGGTGCCTATAGTGGTCCTTTAATATGTCCATAATTAAAATTTATTTTTGGGAGTTATAAGACACATATTATGTGGAGAAAATTACAGTTTTAAAGCTAAACCTCTGCACAGTATGGGCTGCTAAGACTGTAAATGTTATAGCAGTCATATAATTCAACATTGCTACACAAAAGTGTATATATATATATATATATATATATATATATATATATATATATATAACATTTACATTCTTTTATTGAGGCAAAAGAGATAATACAATTCATTAATAGCACGTATACAAAAGAATATTATGTCACAGGTAACATATAGCATAATATATTATTGCTTATAGATAGACACTAAAACTCAGTTTTTTTTGTTTTTTTTAACGAGGAGACAGTGCTCAATATAAGCGTAAGATTTAAAATAGCACAAAACACATGCAGTTAATACAAATCTTGAGCGCAAGTTGTTTGTGTGTCTACGGTGATTTGGCCATGGAAATGGAGGGTTGGAAGGCAAATTACCAAATAACAGGGCCCATTCACTGATCCTAGACAATTCTATGCCCTTGGAGTATACAGACTAAAAGCCTCTTTAAAAGCTCAGTTATTGACGTCTTATCTTAGGATGTGAGCCAGATCAGCATGGAGGTCAGGCTCTGACCTTAAAATTACAGATTTATAGAAAATTAACCCCAAGGTGTTTAATTAAGAGTATTTTGATATTTTCCTTTTATCACAAATCTCTGCGAAATCTGCTGGTTATGTGTATTTATTTCTTTATGTTCGTTTTTTTTTACACACTTTTCATTTTTAATGGGAACTTCCAAATCTTGTTTTCTAGCCCCCTCCACACACACACACTGACACCAAACTACAGAAATATAGATGTTTGTCAGATTTATAAATGCAAATGTACAAGGCACTCCAGCGTTGGTGAATAAAATAGCTTGGATTTACCTTTGAGTGCCTTTTCCATTTTTGTTTAAATATTTTGGAGGTGGTTCTCCAGGACTACTACTAAGCACCAGGTGAGGGTATAAAGGAGCTCAATCAAATCAGTATATAAATATTGATGATTAAAAATAAAAAATAAAATTCGGCACATACTGAAATAATTTAAATTGCAATCAGACGTGTAACGCTGCCTTTTGTAGCAACATTTGTACGTTATAAGTCAGTTCAGTAGTCCAGAATGGCTAATGTCATTTCTGTGCATATCTTTTGCACAGAGGGTCATACACTGGCTGAAGTATTCAGCTGATGCCAATGAATGACCAGCAGGGCTGGCATTTATCTTGTAGAAGCTAGCTGCATATCACCCAGCATCACGGAACGCTTGGCACCCAGCGGGCACCCAGGTAAGCTTTTTTAAAGATATTTTGTTTAATCACTTCAGTTAACAAACATTGATGTTTAAGTAAATCCATGAATATGAATGTTATTATTTTAGCTAAATAAAACAATTTAAATTGTTCTTCAAACATAATTTAAACTGGTCACAGTAAACCGTAATGATAATTTTATCATTATCTATGTATTTCTATTGATATTATCAAAATCAGTTCTAAAATAACTGTGAAACTAATCTGAACATTAATATTCTATATATGAAATCTTCATCTGGTTGGAAATATTTAAATTAAAACAACTAGCAAGAATGATTATTTTCACTTAAAAATCATGATTTATATTGAGTCTTACTGACTAGTGATTTAAATTGACTTAAGAGACTATAGATTTGTATTCTGTTACATAGTCGTCCACAAGAAAGAAGTGCCGCACAGGTAATTTTATTTTTACTTACCTTTGCTGCTTTATTTACCTCACTGAAAAACATTTACTGGAGTGAGAAAACGAAGAACTATAACATCTATAATATCAAATAAAAAAAAAAAATCATGGCAATTTACTTGTAACACAGACACTTTTACACCTTCCTAGATTTCTGCTGCACGAGTGTTAACCTGTGGGGGGACTACCATGTATGTTGTCTTACCTTTAACTTCGCTGCTTTATGCTATGCTGGTTAATCTCTTACACAAGAAAATAACGTAAACGGACCATTTACTGCCCAAATAAAAAATACATAGTAGTAGATATACCCCAAATGCACATATGCATTCATTTAAGTATGCAGTTTTTCCTTGGTGGTATATCTAAAAACAACTCACAAAATCTGCATTTCTCTTGTGTATTGCACTGGCAATCCCTCCCCTTCTATCCCTGCCCAGACTTTCTGTGGCTGTCCAATCACAGACTTACCAATTAAGCTAAATAAGAAGCCTTTGCAAGGCAGGTGCTCGGGTCAGTTGCTGCCTCTTGAATTTAGTTCCACTAAGCTAAACAATTAGGAAGTAACAGGACCTGTTGCTTGACAGCCAGGGAGGTGTAACAAGGTTATTTTTTTAACAGTGTCAATTTCTTTTGAAAGGTGTACTTTTTGTAAAATAAAAAAAAAGAAATACTCTTCACATCTAAAGCATTTCAGCAAGCTAACGTGCTTTAAGGGTGAGAGTGGCCCTTTAAAGACATCATGAACTGATCCACTGGAAGTAAATAAAGATCACTAAAGGCTATGGGAATATAATTTCCAATTGGTTGTGGAAAACAAATCTATGAGAACATACCAAAACAAGGTGCCTAGGCAACTATAACAATAATGGATTGTGAAACAAATGATTTGAGAGCATTTGTTTCTTATTAGAATCCCAGGTCACTGCAACATGTTGTTTACTCATAGTCTAAGGATCACAAGGCCACCAACTCAACTATCTAATTAGCGCTAGCACAGAGCTATAAACTTTGCAATGCAAGATGATGTGACACTGCAGAGTGATCTATTAACCTGATCTTTACCAAAAATCAACAAATTCAGTTTTAACATAGCTATTAATTTCACTTTAATTAAAACAACACATATAGGATTGTCAATATTTTAATTATGGATCCATATATATATATAATATGATGATGAAATATTAACATTATCAAACAGGAAAGTCTCAAGGGTCTGAACACTCAAATACACAGAGACACAAGCATAAATGTGTAAGCCATGTATATCATATGCTGACTTCAATACTGGCAAAAAACACACCCTATCAGAAATTTAATTATGGCAATTACTCCATAATAGTGGGCTAAATTCCATAAAATAAAGCCAGTTGCAAAAATAGCTCAAAGGAACACAACATTCAATCGTAATGATGTGGCCTGGGGAAAGTGCTCTTGCCCCCTTAACCCCTTAAAGTAAAACACTGCAGTTTCTGAGAACCTTGCAGGGTTAAGTCACATTACAGGGTGATTCAATGCTATGAACTAGACTAGACCAACATGTTCTCCTCTGTTACATCGCCAGGGAGGAGGGATAAGGTAAGTAATATTTTTTTTTTTTGCACTGAATGGGGGGGGGGGGGCATTGGCTACATATAGGGACAGAAACACCATAGTGTTAGGAATACACCCTTAGTCCTTTAAGGATTCAAATGATATGTAAGTGTGATATTTTTTATTTATGAAATTGCTGAAAATACATGAAAATATTTAATTATACTGTTTTGCGTTTATTAACGACTACACTCACTCTGTTATAACTGAAAAACAGAATTCTAAAGTTAACTTACCAAAGTGTGCCTCTAGTGAAGCCAAAGAGTTAGGACAGAATACATGCACCAATCCTAGTGCATGTCTCTGTATTGACTCTAAATGGCACCCATAAGACAGAACCATGAACGCCCATGAAAAAGGCTTAGGATATCATGGTTCTAGCATGTTTTTTTTTTTTGTGCAGAAACTCTTTGTGATTTTCAAAGTGGTTTGTCTTTAATTGAAAAATAAGTAAATTATACTACATGGCTTTTTTTTATATAAACAACAAACTCCCAATGGTTAACTGCATAAACAACAAACTATATACATTCACGGGTACTTTAGGAATTCTCTTTAATTTGTGTATGGCTCAGCAGACTGGTTATCAATATGTTACATCCTTGATAAACTGTCAACGCCCCAGAAGTAAATGGGTTTATCTACCAATGTAAGCAAGATGACTTGGCATTACTGAACAGCACCGTTCCTCCTCTACTGCAAGTGAGCAACCAATATTGTGTCTGTATAATTGATCCAATAAGCCGCATGAATAAACATGGCGTACAGATGAGATGAATGCTGATGATAAGTATGCTATCCTAGACCTTCAAAAGTTAATCCAATTTGTGTCAGGCTCCCTCTAAAAGCAATGTTATGTTACATAATATAATCCTCAGTATTTTTGTCCTTGACAACTAATTGATATACTAAAATATACGCAATATTAATTTATTTTGTGCATACAAAAAAATGCAATAATGAGGCAATTATCTTCCTAAGCTATTTAAATAATTACATGCAATGCACACTTTGCTAGTTCAATATTAACTTCAAATGAGTTAACACAATCCTTGCCTGCACCCAAGTTAGCAATAGAACCATTGGCTTTTGATGTGTTTATGGTTCCTAAACCACAATAGACCATATTAGCAGTTTGCACAGATTGACATGCAAACACTGTATTTATCTCAACTGGAATACACGCAGGATTGCAGTGTAAACACCATGGTGCATTTAAATGGTGAGATGGTTATCTACCAACTGCTGTGGGTACTGCGTAACTCTCAATATACTTACTGAGTAAATGGCACCATTGCTGTGAAATTGTAATGATAACGGCACCGAATGACGAAGTTTGTTGATTTCCTTGAGATGAAGCAGGCAAATATAGACAAACCCAGAGGTTATTTCACATAAAAAGTAAAATGTATCTCATGCATTATTCAAACACGTCTCCAATATGATTGAACCATTTTCCCAGCATACTAAATGAATATTGATAAACGGTTACATCAATATAGTATTAAATAATAAAAATAAGTCATAATAGAAACCCAAGTAAATATCATGTGCAATGTGTGACACAGGGATCAACTCCGAATATACAAAGTCTTTACTTTTTTCTCTAGAATTTTAGTTTAATTTAGATACTAACCTAAAAGCAGCATATATTGTAGCAACATATTGCTTAGAGAACCAATGGAGATATGCCTAACTGCATATATTGCATAGAACTCCATATCAATGATAAGGAATTAAACTATTTGATAGTGTCTCTGCACAGGGTGGGGCGGGGCCCAACGTGCATGCATGGCAAGCTTATTGCTTTCCCATGAGTTGGATGTCCACCATTATTTCTCAAAGTCAAACTCTGTGAAAAGACAGGTAGCACCTTTAGTGGCTGTCTGGCAGACATTGCAGGGCTAAGAGGGACAGGGACACTGCACCAAGACCACTTCAATGAGATGAAGTGGTCTGGGTGCCTATAGTGTATATTTAATGTTTTTTATATTTTAAACTGTCTGGACACATGGTAGATTTATAATTTTTTTAAGAGTATTTCCCATCAACAAGATTGAAAACACATGAAGGAGTTTATTCACAAAACTATGAATTGTAGTGAAATTAAAAGTGAATTGCAGGGGGGCGAGAAATCCGGGCTGTGAAGCCAAAATTACAGTCCTAGTACTCGACATGAGCCTACAAGACACTCACACGGTGGTGGTAGAGGGGGCAGACCCCGAGACCGGGAGTTTTGGGTCCCGTGAGGGAAGCACGGAGCTTCGGGTGCTGCGGCCTACTCGGGGGGAGAGCGGGGTGGATGGCCGCTGCCTTGCCTCCCTCCCCAACTGCCACACACCGACTTTCTGGGGGGCTTGCCGGTCCTGTTTCCCCCCATGTGGGACGGGGGGGTTATCCCGGTCCCCACTGCAGAGAGCTAGAGATGCATGGAGAATAAGTGGCGTGGAACCCCCAGGGCCTACCTTACAAGATGGCGGCAGCGCCGAGCCCGGTACCAACGGCACATGCCTTGTGAGACCACGCCACCCACCGCAAAGCAAGTCCGGCTACAGCATGTAAACACCGCATGCAGCTCGCCAGGACCCAGCAGTTCATCGCTGGCTTACAACAAATAAGAGGGCAGAGGACTGGTCCGGGCAGATTTTGGGGCTTACGCTGACACATCTACGGCTCCCAGGTACACAGAGAAGCTTGGGCACACAAAGCAGTTTCCCCAACAAGCAGTCCACTACAAAGACAGGTTACAGCAACATATCGGATCTTCGTACAGTCCCTAATGGAGATGCCTGACGCGGAGCAGACCTACGCCTATGGAGCCCATCCAGCACTTTACGGACGGTGGGGCCTGATGAGAGGGCACTAATGCTTGAAAGCCAAGACTGCCGCCATTACAAGCCCGATGGAATCAACTTAGCTACCCAGCCTAATAAATACCTAACCAAGAGGGCACGTGAGTGCTCCCCAGTCTGGCTTATGCAGCCCCAGCGCTGGGTCATTAAATCCTTGCAAGAGAATGAGAACTTGGTACATGCTGGACTTTGCCAAATTAACAGGCGGAGGTCAGTGGGGGGTGAGAGACTCATGTGGGACTATTGTGCTTACAGTTTCTCCCCAATTACATCTATGCTTAGCAAGCTCTGTCGCTGTGTTGGGTGCCCAAAGCTATATATGTGACCAGCTTCAGTGGTACTTACATGCATGTTATGCCTCTATCCCTGCTTATTATGCAATTGCTCTACTACATGTTAACTCACGCAGGATACTATAAGCAACTATAACACGCCTGTGGTTTTCTTTTTAGTGCGTATTATTAATAATACATGTGAACATAGTTTGAATCAAAGATGCGCTTGCTACCTCAGCATTGTTTTATTAACAGCAGCTTAAAGGACCACTCTAGGCTCCCAGACCACTTCAGCTTAAAGGACCACTCTAGGCACCCAGACCACTTCAGCTTAATGAAGTGGTCTGGGTGCCAGGTCCTTCTAGGGTTAACCCATTTTTTCATAAACATAGCAGTTTCAGAGAAACTGCTATGTTTGTGAATGGGTTAAGCCTTCCCCTATTTCCTCTAGTGGCTGTCTCACTGACAGCCGCTAGAGGCGCTTGCGTGATTCTCACTGTGAAAATCACAGTGAGAGCACGCAAGCGTCCATAGGAAAGCATTATGAATGCTTTCCTATGCGACCGGCTGAATGCGCGCGCAGCTCTTGCCGCGCGTGCGCATTCAGCCGACAGGGAGGAGAAGAGGAGGATCGGAGGAGGAGACCTCTCCGCCCACCGCTGGAAAAAGGTAAGTTTTTACCCCTTTCCCCTTTCCAGAGCCGGGCGGGAGTGGGACCCTGAGGGTGGGGGCACCCTCAGGGCACTCTAGTGCCAGGAAAACGAGTATGTTTTCCTGGCACTAGAGTGGTCCTTTAATGAAGTGGTATGGGTGCCAGGTCCAGCTAGGGTTAACTAATTTTTTTATAAACATAGCAGTTTCAGAGAAACTGCTATGTTTATCAATTAGTTAAGCCTTCCCCTTTTTCCTCTAGTGGCTGTCTCACTGACAGCCGCTAGAGGCGCTTGCGTGATTCTCACTGTGAAAATCACAGTGAGAGCACGCAAGCGTCCATAGGAAAGCATTATGAATGCTTTCCTATGCGACCGGCTGAATGCGCGCGCAGCTCTTGCCGCGCGTGCGCATTCAGCCGACGGGGAGAAACGGAGGCGGAGAGCTCTCCGCCCAGCGCTGGAAAAAGGTAAGTTTTAACCCTTTTCCCCTTTCCAGAGCCGGGCGGGAGGGGGTCCCTGAGGGTGGGGGCACCCTCAGGGCACTCTAGTGCCAGGAAAACGAGTATGCTTTCCTGGCACTAGAGTGGTCCTTTAACGTGTATAATTTTCATTACCTGCCAAAACTGAAACCAGATTGTTTCAACATATTTTCAAAAAGTGCAGTTTTCTGAGCACCACATTGTCAATACCGGTGTTTAATCTATGCGTGCTGTTGTGGCATATGCCTGTAACTCCTCATGCACAGAAAAAAAAAGAATAAAAAAAAAAAGTGAATTGCAAAATTTAAGTTAAACTAGCCAAGCTGTGACTAAAGTGGGGTTTACGAAATATATTACTATGAACATTTACATGCATTTTATATGTAATCTATGTGATAAATGTGTCACCCCTCCCTATTTTATATGCATAAATTAATGAATAAAAAAAAAAAAGATTCATCTTAAAAGTTTGCAGCAAAATCACCATTTACTGGGTCTTCCTGAAGCTTCAGTCAAAACCCTCCCCTACCAGGAAAAGACATCCTATTAGGAGCAACTCATTCTACGCTTATGGGATATGCACAATTAGTGGAACATATGGTTTATCCTCAAAAGGCAGGTCGACTCATCACACAGGATGAGTGAATTTCACATTTGAATTCTAAACATACTAGAATAGATAGTCACAATCCTTAGTAATATTAATATATCTGACAATGTTATCTGCAAGATAAAATAGAAAGCTGATGGGTATAGCCTTTAGAAACGATTCACTGCACTATAACAGCTGTAGAAGCAAGACTACAGCCAGTATGTGGTTAACCTTTTTTCAAGCCAATGGAGAGAAAATGCCAATGATCCATTTTGTTGACAGAAATGATGACAAACAGTAAATTCAAGCTGTACAGTAGCAAAAAAATGATTTGTTCTTAACAAAATCAAACCCATAGTCTTGTGTCCTATTACAATGAAACATGAACGCAAAGTGACAAGATTATCTGGGTGGGGAATAAAAAAAGCATTTCCTTGCCAAATGCAAACAAAAAAAACTTGTTGTTATACACGTGACGAAGTACCGGAATCCAAGCTATTTGCAGATGGTTTGTGATTGGGTTTTGGCTGGTCCACAAACATTGTAAGTTGTGACTCCATATGTCACTATATCGGTTTATTAAAGGGGCAACCTAAGCACCATAATCACTGTATCTGACTGTACTTTCTATGGTGGCATAGTCAAACCAATTTCCAAAAGTTTTTTTTTACCTGCATCCTACGCCTGTGGTCCAGCCATCCTTTTAGTTGGCAAAAGTTCTGAAGATCCACTTCTGCAGTAAATAGCCAAATAATACCATCCAGAGACAAAGTTTGACACTCTCAAACAATGCATTCTGTTAAAGATGGGAGGACTGGATTATCACTTAAGCTAAAGCAAAATTCTGTTTTAGTGATATGTAAAGAGTGGGCCGGACTACGGGCATATGTCAGCCAAAGAACTGATTTTGATTGGTGATTGGTGTGGTTATTGTTATGCTTCTTGTTGTTCTTTGATTAGATGTAGGATGTATTTTCTACATTTTTGCTTACCTGGCTCTTGTTTGGTCATTTACTGAGAGGGTAGTGGATGCATGGAATAGCCTTCCAGCTGAAGTGGTAGAGGTTAACACAGTAAAGGAGTTTAAGCATGCGTGGGATAGGCATAAGGCTATCCTAACTATAAGATAAGGCCAGGGACTAATGAAAGTATTTAGAAAATTGGGCAGACTAGATGGGCCGAATGGTTCTTATCTGCCGTCACATTCTATGTTTCTATGTTTCTATGTAAGCAGTTTATCAAACAAAAATTATACCCATCACACTTATCCTACAAGGCCATATGAGCCAGAAAGGCTATAAAAGTGTCTGTGTGAGACAAATTGTTTCAATTACAAATGTAATTAGCATCCCATTTAAGTGTAAAGTGATTACTACCAGCAACATATGTCTATGTGAATACATGCAGAAAAATAGTGATGTAAGCTA
The DNA here is from genome assembly GCF_036172605.1 of Pelobates fuscus. Classification (NCBI taxonomy): domain Eukaryota; kingdom Metazoa; phylum Chordata; class Amphibia; order Anura; family Pelobatidae; genus Pelobates; species Pelobates fuscus. Next base: position 107,411,779 of record NC_086318.1, on the reverse strand, counting down.
ATTATTGTGTAAGTATTTCCTCATATGATACATTTAAATAGTTGACAATGGGTTACAATTTTAGATACTGTACCTGATATCTATAATGTTTTTTGTTTTTGTTTTTTTAAATGACCGAATAAAATGCACTGAGAATACAGAAATACATTGTAACATTTTAAATCATAATGTTAGCTTTACACACATCATGTAAACACAAAAGCACAACATATGTTCAAACCGCTGATAACCACTACAGTGCAACATTTTAGAACAGACTGACTTCTTACCAGTGGTCTGCCTGGTAAGTGGTACCTATCTCCACTACCTTAGCTACAGAGTAATATGTGCCTGTTTAGGAACTTCAGTTAGCTCTCCTGACCCAAGCTCTACAGTGCAGAGCTAGCTTATTGGCTGAGATTGTTAGATGACCAGTCTCAGCCAAAGAGTTAAGCCCTGTACTGCCAAACTTAACTCAGACAGAGAGCTTCCAGCTGAGGAAGAAGAGGAGCGAGCAGCACCGGTGCACCCCAGACTAGCAGTTAAAAAAATGTTTTAATACTTTACAATGGCAGGGTTTCAGGACACTCCTGGAGCCATATCCACTACCGCACTCTTAGTTTAAACTTGTCACTTTCCTTATCCAGGCAGTATTTGTATTAGCAATTAATTTCCTGAATTTCTTTATTTTATATTGCTTAATAATCTCAAACAAATACTTATCATAGAACTCCAACCTCCCAATGAGACAGCTTAGGCCACATCTGCTTCTAACGGGGCCATTTATGTACAATGTTGTGAAAGTAAATTGGTGAGCGGAGTTACATTGTGATACTGCCACGGAAAAGGATTTATAATGCACTGCTTGTTGTTCCAACAAACGCCATTTCAATTTAGAAACAGTACAGCACTATCCAAGATCAATAGTCACTTTTGAAAATCTCCAATAGTAAACCAATTAAAATACAGCCACGCATACAGTGACTACAAATACTGAGCGTCCATTACAGTACTTTAACTCAGACTCAGATCAAGGCATACTTACGAATTTAAGGAGAAAATTATAACTGCTAGTGCCTTTATTTATTTTCTGTTTGTTTATTTGTAGATGGGTATATAAAGTTCAATTTAATCAGGTAGCATTCAATAAATATTTGAGGTAACTCACCCTGATTAATTCTGCATGGCTACTGTATTGTGCAGCTGATATGGTAAAATGTATGCTACCCTGTTACATGCAGGTAAGATTTTCTAGAAAATCAAGGGCTGATGGGAAATTGTAGAACCACATATCTGTGTCTCTGCAAATTACAAAAGGCAAAAATATCTATGTAGAATGTTATCACCTCCATAAAATAAACCCAATAGTAGAGAACAATAATAAAACATTATTGGAATTCCAGTGGCCTGTGATTTCTGTTTTCTTAATATCACACATAGCAGACAGTTTTGGACTAGCATCTATTAAATAATTATGTGCATGCAGCATTTTTGAGATTCTCATCACTTAGCAGGAACTATTACAATGAGGATACTTAGGCAAAATAAAATCATATAAGTGATGATAATTTAATTCAATCCATACAATAGTACGGAGACCACACGCACACACTTCAAATATCACCAACATATTCTGCAGCTGTTCACTAGTTTAATGTGGGCATAAAACAGCACAAAATTATAGCATTCCTTCCAAAATTTCAAATAAACACACAGGCACTTCATTTTAGAGGTGTGTGTGTGGGGGGGGGCGGGGGGGGGTGACCAGGGGTACAGCTGTCCTGAGAATTTTTTATGTGATATACTGATAACAATTTTTGCAATTAAAATGTAATTAAGAACAATTGATCTTATTTCGCCAAAATTGTGACGTTTGGGAGGCAAATGTAAACAACGCTTATACAGATGCAAAAAAAAACGAATCTGCAATATTACAACCTTTTCACCGGACCAACTTATGTGGTCAAAAGAATAAGAAAAAAAAAACACATTTTATGAATCTGTTCTCCATATGCCAGTATGCCAACATCGTATGTGCTGAATTCAGAGATTGATTGTGTAACTGCACTAAAAGCACATGCTATGCCCTCAAATCTGGCTATAATAAGATTCAAAAAAGTGTAATTCTATTGAAAAAACACAAGGACAAGCTATCTTTCCCTCTATGATTTCGACACCAAGAATAATTTGTGTGGTGACTTGGTAGCTTGCTCTTAGCCTTTATTGTTTAACACAGACTGTCACTAAACAAGATGATCATTTTGCTAAACATATTTAAAAGAACACTATAGCATTAGAAAGTGTATTCCTAACACTATAGTGTCCCAATGCACTAAAATGATTGTCCAGCCCCCCTCCCACAGCCAAGTAAAGGTCTAAACATTTACCTGAATCCGGCACGGATGTCCATTAGTGCTGGGTACGGTTCCTCCTCCTCCGACAATACAGAGGAACCTAATGCGGATGCGCTGCGCATTAGATCTTTCCCATAGGAAAGCCTTGATTCAATGCATTTATACAGGGGATTTTAATTTGTTGGACATACTCATGCAAACTGTGAGCTGGTCATGCAAAGTCTGAGGACATCCAGCGTTGTTTCAAAGTGAAACTTCAGGAAGCCCCTCTGGTGGCTGTCTGGTAGATAGCTCTAAAGTCAGTCTTAACCCACATTGAAGGGCTAAGGGGCCAGAGACACTGCACCCAGACCACTTCAATGAGATGAAGTGGTCTTGGTGTCCCCTTAAACATGGCTACTAATCACATTATCATGATTTTAAAATACAACACTTGTAGGACAACATGTATTTAATATATACTATCATAGTGTCTCAAGTCCACTCTATCCAAAACAATGCAAAGCCTTAAATACAAGAAAATATCCACAAAACCATACAATTCAAGGAATGAAAACAGTCTGATATAAATTTATAAAGTTGTAATTATAATTGATTCAACAAAAGGGATCTAATTGTTAGGTCATATCAATCCAGTACATTGCCACCATTTAATGATATTATTTTTTTTAAAGACCTATAGTACCAAAAATTATCACTATCCTGGAATTTTTGTAGGGTTGTTTTTTTTATTCAACATCAATATATTTTCTGCAGTTCATTTTACTCTATAATTCGTCCTATCTGCCCCTCCCTCCCAAACTCGAGTGTTCCTCTTTGTGTTCCAAACATATTGGTGAACATAATTAGCTTTCATGGGTCCCAATTAATAGTTTCATCTAAGGATCATTCCATCTGCCTGCTCTGCAGTAAAAACCTGGCAAAGAAAACTAGAGCACTCAAAAACCCTTACTGGGTCCATAAAGAATTGCTTGCAGATGAACTCTGCAGTGCTATAAAAACCTAAGAGAGCACCAGCCATTTCCTGGTGAAAGGTATTGGGATTTGCAGCAAAACTCAAAACTTCAACTGTGTGTATCTTTTTTTTTTTAGTTTAGATGTTGTTCTTTTTTTTAAGACGCAAGGCATTGGAACAGAAAAAGTGCACATAACACGGCAAATCACTTTTGTCATAAGTATTAAAGTAGCACTGACTCATACTAATTGTGTTCGAATTTTACTGAAATTCCAACCCAGTCAAAATATATACTGAGACAAAGTAGGGGCTACTTTGTCTCAGTATTTTTCCTACACCTGACACGTTCGTCTAGAAGTGTTAATCTCCCAGGCTGCAGAGATATTAACTGTACTTTTGGTGGCATCTTCCATAGAGCTCAATGCTGTACTCTCGCATATGCGCAAGAGTACAGCAGTAACATCTGCTCCTGCCCTTCAGAAGAGGACCGGCCATAAGAAGATGGTGGCGCCAACAAGGGACAGGTTCAGGTAAGTAAATCTCACCATTCCCTCCCCTCTCCCCCTGGCCACTGAACCACCAGCAGTGATATCACCATTGGGGTCTTTGCAAATTATGCCAAGTACCCAGACTGTGATGCTTTAATGCCCATACAATGAAAAAAAAAAGTGGAACAAATTCAGCCTGGGACGTCCCTTTAATCACTCTTTTGTTTCTTAAGTTTGTTTTGGCAGTGGCTAAATTCAGAGAAAATAATAACCCTTAGGTTAAGCACCCGTATCAGCTCTGTGGTTGAAAGTCTATACACCTTGTCTTGATGCCTGAGTTATTACATATACTGTGAAGCATTTGCAACAAACCTTATGTAGCACTTTGAACGTTTGGTTAGTACAAATCTAAACACAGCACATTGCAACAAACTGGTCATAATGACTGAAGGAGACATTAATCAAGTCAGGCTGCACTGGCGTGACCTACCTTCCAACAGTTCTTATATAGTATATAATCAAAGCCTAGCTAGGGTAAAATTAAAATGAACCTGATATGTTTACAAGTTTGCTAAACACATTGAATACACCATATATCATTGAGAAGCATGATGTTAGAGTAGAGATTGTAGCTGTATTAATCCAGTGTTGCAGATGTAAAACAACAGATGAAGGTACTATCTTGTAATATCTTTTTTATCGGACAAACCTAATTTTGGAATGAAAAACTTTCAGAACAACGCTTTCTCAAGTCTAAAGCATTTCTTTGTAAAGCTTGTCATTCCAAAATTCTGTTAGTATAATAAAACAGGTATTACAATAACTTTTTCTGTTGTTTTACATCAGAGATACATGATATATTCAAAATATTGAAATATACTGATCTCCAAATCAGCACTCTTGGTGCAACACCCACCCACCATCCGCCCTTGCTCTGCTATCTTAAGTGTTTGGCCTGATTGAAGATGCTTCGTCAAGCAGTGTAGACGCCCCGTGTAGTGCCGATACACTGACTTTGTAACCAGCATGACAACGTCTCACCGGAGTGACGTCATTCCAGTGCTAGCAACTTTGGCTAGGGTGTTACCATAGCAACCACAGCTGTGGCTGCTATGTGTAGAGAGCAGAAGGACTGACTTTGAAGATATTTTCTAATCTCCTGTGTCAGGCATTTCTCCGGCATAGAGACTATGCCGAAAAATTTACTGAAAGGTGGGTGAAAAATCCATTTTCTTTTTAAAAATTTTAATCTTTTATTTTGCAATAAATGAAAAGAAATTGGGATACAAAAAAAAAAAAATCTGGGTCCTATTCAGGCTTTGACACATAACATACTCAAGTAGGCACAGCAGTACATCTTCCACCCTTGAAGCTCGAAACTCTAGGCAGTGACTTGGAGTATGCCCCAGTGAACCATTTGCGGTGGCAGACCGTGTTTATAAAGCTCCTGTGGGGATTGGCGGGATGGTACACCTGGGATGAAAGTATATCCGCTTGTCAAGTGTGTGTATGTGTTGGCTTGTATGGGCTTACCAGCACTATGTGTAGCGGAATTATTCTCTTTTTTTTTTTTTTTTTTTTAGTATAAGTGAGCTACTTGGTGCTTCTGCCCAGTTATGCATGGCTTCTCATGCTCGTTATGCACCTTGGGAGTCATGTACCTGGAGGGGTCATGGGTCCGGGAGGGGGGATGAACCATGTGGAAGGGGTCGGGGAAGGGGGGGGTAACAAAGTGGACTGTTGCTTTGAGTAAGGTAAGCTATGTATCGAGGTGTATGACCTCTCTAATGTAAGTGTTGCCTCTGACCATCTGCCCATCTTAGATATAACCACTGACTCTTCTTCTCTTCTCATCACCCCTACTCTGCTCTTAATTTCCCATTATGTGGTAGTCCCAAGTATCTACTGGTATGGGCTATTTTTTTCCCATAGCCTAAGTTATATCTGTAACCACTCAGGTCTAGGTTGCCCTTAAGTCAAGCCACGGTTGCCATATTGTCCCTAGTGCCTCCGCTCTGGATTGGGAGTCAACCGTTATTTTCTCATGTACATTTGAAAGATTTTGTCCCAGGGGAGATTTTTGGACGGGCATACCATTTGTTTCCAATGCGATGCGATCAGGATCCTTGCGGCCATTATCATGATACCTGAAACAGTAAGAACAAGCCTACCATAGGAGTGCGGGGCAGTTTCGGAATTTTCAGTGTATGTAATATTGCGTATACCTCTTGCCATAGGGGCCTTATATTAGAACATTCTTATCAAATGTAAATCATATTAACTTCTGCCTGTCCACACCTCCAGTAGTGCGCGGACACCAAAGGGTATATCTTATGTAATCGGTGTGGGGTTAAGTTCAAGCGGTAGACCAGCTTTTTGTGTGCTTCCTCAAGTGTGTAACAGGACGTGATACCTTTTAGAGCCCTAAGGGATTCCAACCATTGCTCCCCTTTGGGCGAGTCATTCCATTAATTCGCCCATTGTGACATGTATGCGTGGGTTTTATTCGGGTGAGCCCTCATCAGTGCTTTTATACATAAGGATAGGGTCTTGGTGTATTGGTGCATCTGTCATTTGGGAGTTGTCTTGTTTCCCCTTGAGTATCATGGAGAACCTTTTTGTGGATTACCCACTGAGGCAGAATGATTTTCATTTGTAGGAATGGGAAGATAAACTAATTTGGCAGGGAAAATTTATGTTGCAGGTCGGGGAAAGGCCGTATGGATGTCTGTGTGCAGAAATCTTGTATACTGGTACCACCTGCTGATACCCATGGTCGTAAGTTCAGCCATGATGACACCCTTTTCAATGCGAGGATAGGCGTTTGGGGAAGACATTTGAGGTGTCCCTGGAGTTTACAAAAGTGGTTCCAAGCATTGAGCATTGACCCACTGGTCAGGAGCTACCGGAGTGGCCTGGGCCTCAGGGTGGGTGGGGTCCAGAGACCATCATCCCCCCGGCTCCCTCTCCCTCCATATCCCCCCACTGTAGTGTGCCTGTAGAGGCATGTAGCCTGATGTCATCTTGATATCATTTAATTTCCCTAACCATGATAGTTTGATATTTTTCCATTTGTGAAATGTCTGTTTACACATCTGTATTAGAGGTGAATAATTAAGCTGTACCATTTTGGGGGTCGAAAGGGAATTTTGCACTCCCAGAAACGTAATGTGGTGGGACCTTCAATCCATGGAGAAGGATTGTTGTAAGTCTTTTGAGGCTTGGGATGAGATTCTCACTGGTAGCGCCTGGGTTTTCGATTTGTTTAGCTTATAATACGAGATTGAGCTATTTTCTTTAAGCAGGGCCATTAAATGTGGCAGGGATGTTGCAGGGTTACTAAGGGTCATTAGAATGTCGTCGGCAAACAGGGATAGGCAGTAGGTTGTGCTAGATATGTTTATGCCGGTGACATGTTCGTGGTGCCAAATCTTGTATGCCAAAGGTTCTAACAAAAGGATGAACAGTAGTGGAGACAAGGGGCAGCCCTATCGAGTGCCGTTTGTCAGTGGGAATGCAGTGGATAGGAACCCCAAATGTTATACTTTCGCTGTGGGTTCGGTATAGAGGGCCATCACGGCGTTTAAGAATTCCTTTGGAAATCCATGTTTTTGCAGAACTGCAGCCATGTATGTCCAATTGAGCCTATGAAGGCCTAAAAGGCCCTCTTGCATATGTGTCTCCATGTGTGTTAAGATGAAAAATCTATTTTTAAATATTTCTTTCTCTCCAATCTATACATTTCCTAGCAAGTCTGTTAGCTCAATGTATAGATGAGATGTTATGCTCCTTGAAAAGAGCACAAGTTGTAGAGGGATGACAGGTCAGTTACCCTTCAGGTTTCCACAGAAGAAAATTAGTACTTGAGAGATTTTGTTTATTGCTTATGTGCCCCATCTAACTCTTGATAAACACTGCTTCTATTCAATAATTCATTCAATAACTGATTCATAAGTATTAATAGCATTATAAATACAAGACTGCTGGCCAGACCTAGGTACGAACATAAATATACATTGACAAATGTAGCAATATGCAATGCTTTATATTTCCCAATTCCCAAAAGTACTGTGTATGCTTTTAAGAAGCCATCGTCTGTGACAGGAAACCACAGGATAATAGCATTAACAGTTGGTGTAATTGCTACCTGCTATCACAAACTCATATCTATGAGAAACATTGCAAACTAGGATTGTTTGCTTCAAATGTTTTAACTTAGCCAAACTTTATCTGGTGCTGTAGGAACCCGCAGGGTGTATATTTCACAGTTAAATATTAATCCACACTTTATTATAAGTACTGGGCAGTTTATTCATAGCTCCCAACATTCAAATGGACAAGGGACACTTTAATTTTAGGGATGTGAGTAAGGGTACGGCTAGGGCGGGGCTGTCTGGAGAAATTGAAGGAGAGTTACTAAGAAAAATGTTTGCAACTATTTACAACGATAACAATTTATCTTCTTTGCACAGACAGCTAAACATGTTTATTGTAATTTAAAGACACATTACTGTGCGTATTATTGCTGTGGAGCCCTGTTATACACCAACGATATAAGCCCGTGAGGTAGCTCAGTTGGAAAATTCCCTGACTACAAAACCTGTTCAAAAATGCAAGGTCCCAGCTTCAAATCCTGACAGGGTCAACTGAGCCCTTCATCCTTCCGAGGTTGATAAAAATGTACCATTAATTGGGTAATAATAACATCTATTACTATTTAGCTGCCATTTTGGTTAATTCTGAAAAGCGCTTTGAGTTCCACTGGTAGAAAGGTGCCATATAAGTACTCATTATTATTATAACATAATGGAGCTTCTACAAAAGTGGGATTATATGATAGAAAATTGGGACAGAGTGATTAGGATTTTTGGTCTCCTAAAGGGACACTTGGCAGGTATGGTTTATCTAAGGTTAATCACCATGCTGCCTTGTGATAGTACTCTAACCAGAAGCCAAAAACTTATATTTCTCAACCTGATCAACCTGTAATATTTCAAGTCTGATGACACACTCAGCGTTTAACCTTCATTTATTATAATTAAAGGAACACTCCAGGCACTATATGTGCAGACAGGCTATCATACAAAATTCATCCTGGCTTCTTTCTTTTTTTTTGTATAATGCCTGATGCAAACCACATAATCTGTTCCTATGTCCAAGGAACACATGCAGGTATTCATTAGCATTCTATAGAGAGCTATACAAGAATGCACGTATCTGTATAGAACTACTGTCAGGGTTTTAGTCAATGAAAAACATAACCCATGAGTTATTCCTTGAGATATTGGTTGAAGAGGACGCCACTGCAGAAAGTGAGGAATCTGGAATTTGCTGCAAATAAGGGACAATTAGAGACGATTATTTTTGCAAAAATAGCTCTATGATGGTTTACAAGGATGATCAAGGCACCACGGCAACTACATGGGTGCTCCCAGATCTCTCTCCTTTTCATAGTATAAAATTCAGCTCCAACACTTTTGGAAGCTGTGTTGTGAGCACTATTACCCCATTCCCTGCCCAGCTCCGACTATTTCACATGCTAGTTGCCGAGAGTGTAGGTGAAAATTTCTCTGAGTCAGACAGGGAGTAGCACTGTGTGTGTGGGCATGCCCTCGCAAAACAGCTCTTAGTAATGTAGAAGCTAATTTGCTTGATGCGCCCACACCTCACTCTATATAGCTAAATGTTAGTAAGCCACTGGATTCTGGCAATATCCCAGAAATCCCAGTCCCCTTTAAGAGTTTAATGGATGGAAGGAAGAGCTATATGATAAAGTCTTTAGAAGGTCGTGTATCACACATATCTCTCTTGATCAGCACTGACTGCATCTATAAAGGTTTAGAAACAATTGTATTATATATATATTTTAAAGATACCCAATTAGATACTATTACATTTCAAAAAGAGATATGCTGCATGAAAGTCCAGCTTCTCGGCACTGATATACCCACAAGCTACCATGTGAGTTTCTGCATCACGTTCCTTATCAAAATAACTTGAAATAATGTATTTATATTACACAATATGAAGATGTCACACAGCAGACAGTCATTGTGATTGATATCTTTGATGGGTTTCAGCACTCTGTACTTGTATTGTATTTGAGTCCTCACATATGCAGTCAGCAGCAATGCCTTGCAGATCTCTGTCTGGGTTTGGTGCTAAATCTTTACGACAAGTCCCTTAGCCTATTTAAATCCTCTGTATACTAATGCTTCCTAGACTCAGAGTCACTCTAGGCTTGTAAATTCTGCTGCTTTTGGACAATAATTATTAAAAATTGATGATTAATGCCTTTGTATTTGAAAGTAATTTGACAATTATTACCATTACAGCTACGTTTATGTAAAATTACACTTGATTACAAAAAATAATGTTTCTGTGACATTAGGCAATAATAATAATAATAATAATAATATAGGATAATAAATTATCTTTGAATAATGAAAGTTATTTGTGAACTGCAGAACCTTCTAATAAGGGAGGGTGGTTTAAAAACTTAAGATGTCCCATAATGCATAATTGTTTATGCAAACGGAATTTATGGTACTAAAATTGTATTGGTACAAAAAAAAAAAAAAATAACTGCATAATTGTAATTATGTTATCATTCTTTTAACAATAAACATGGTAACTTTTTTGTTTCTTACTTTCAAGCTAGTAATGAAATTGTCACTGGCAAAAAAAAGGATCTATTACTAATAGAATAACGATAAAAAAACAGAACATAATTGAGAAGAACCTCAACTGTAAAGGTAGAATGAATGATCCCTGTGTCAAACTTTGAATTGGCACCATATATACTATTCTTTGTATGTATCCATATTTTAGCTTAAAGGTTTTAAAGGCTCCATATAACAATCAGGTTGGATGTCTTATTTATTTATTTAGAAAAACAAGCCAAGCAGCAAAAATGAAAACATTATTTTTGTCTATAAGACAAAAAACTTAAAGACAAAAATATTTTGTTTTCGTACCTCCCAAGTAAAAAATGACTACATTAGATTTATTAGACAATTCTCGGTTGTCTGTAGAAGCATTTGGCATTCCATGAATGGAACACACATCAGCATGTTTTGGATCACACCAGCTTGCTAACCCATACTAACACACTCAGTCCAAATGCCTAGAGTATACACCCAAACAGAAACAGCTAAATCTGTGGTTAAAATAATATCAATGAAGATTTTATGTGAGACATGTGATTGTCATGAGAATCGTGTGTGTGTCTAAACAATTGATATATTAAATGATGACCATGTGAATAAGGCTTGAATTAAATGTATGATTGGCCATAGCTGGTAAATATAAAAAAATATGAATACAATTACCTACAAAAACAATCTACAAAAAAAATGAAAGAACAATATGAGTGCTAATTGATTTGAGTACCACCTATGATAAAATATACAGATTTACCAATACAACTCCATTTACTGAGCCTGTGTCTGCTTTCTGTTTGAATAGTTAAATTGATGCTTCAAGCTCCCGAAATGTATACTCTTTAAATTTGTTATGGAGCAACATGCTGCATGCCCAGGCCTATTTCATGCTATTGATCGTAGCTAACCTAATTAGGAAAAAACATGTACCTATAGTTCCCCCTAACCAGAAAATATCTTTAGAGTACATACATTTCAGAAAACCTTTGTGACTCATAGGGGCTCTCTCAAAGCTATGAGAAACGGTGTAACCCACCCATTACAAGCCCACAGACAAGTACTTGAAAAAGCATTACTGAAGCTACTCAAACTAAAAGTCATACGACAAAATCTGCTGCCGGTATGCCAATTTGTTCCATTCATTATGTTTAACAAGTAAAACTATTTACAACAGCTGAGAAAAATAATCCACAAACCTCAGCAGGGCTGAGGTTGATGGCATATGCACAGATATCTGATTATAAGGAAACTACATCCAAAGGCATTCTAATCCAGTAAATGTGAATGATTTGTAACTGTACAGATTAATGATAAATATAATTATTATTATTATCCTCGTAACATTGAACTGCATAAAATACATCACAAATATTTCCGACATGGTCTCTAGTTTTATTGTGTGCACCTATTAAAAGAGAAAACATGTATTTTATTTAGCATTTCTGAGAAAGGAAAAAAAAATAGTAGAGATCACTCAGTTTTACATTTGGTGTATGGTATCCATCTACTGCAATGACAAAGGATAGGCTAAATATAGCTGATGCATTGATTCATTTATGACCTCCTTTTTCTCTTCTATCAAGTCAGCAAAGAGCTCAGAAAATATCCACTAAACATCAGCAAACAGAAATATGAGCATCAAGAGAGAGGACTTTCAATGGATGACCATTGCACAACTTTAATATGTCAACCTTTGTATGCTTGAACTTAAAGGAACACTCCAATGCCCAAAAACCTGTCTAGTATATGTGCCCCAAATAAAAGCTTGCATGCATTTAATTTTGCATCTGCCCATTGGAGGTATATCTAAAAAGAACTTAAAAAAAAAACTGCACATCTAATATCAGCGGTCTTTGCAAGCTCTCTCCTTTTTCCGCAGCACAGACTCTCAGTCTATAAAAACACAATCTTTAAGAAAAACCTAAAAGTGACAGTACTATTATCTATGCAGATTTTAGGCACAACTATTGTGTAAGTGTTGATTCTCAGGTAGTGAATAGAAAGGGTACTGCGCAACATTAAACTTGAGCAAATTCTTTTTTTAACCTTCCAAACTTCTTCAGAAACTGTTTGCAATTCTGTCTGACCTTTACCAGTGACCACACTTTAAAGCATCAGTATTAGCAGAGCATACAGTGTATCAATTGTGCATTGATACTAAGAGTTACAGAAGGCCTTACACCATACCTTCAGCAGGAAAAGGTGATCTTAGATTCAGCTTTTTTATCTACCTTTTAACGCAATCACATGGCTACTCATTTACCTATCCATCTATCTAGTCTAGTCAAGTATTCTTTTATATTGACGTTTTACTATGCTTTTCATCTTCTCAAACAAATTATCAATTTTACTGACGTGTTAAGCCACATATGTTAACTTAGCTTCTGTTCTTGATAGAATTTATTTTCCTAATTGCCCCTTCATTGTACTAATGTTTCTTTTTTTTTTTATAAAACTACCATATCAAACTGTATTTATTTGTCCCACTGCTTCTGTATCTTATATATGTAAACGTCCGTATTCACACGTGTACACTGCAAACTATTTATAAATGCATTCCTCAAGAAAATATCAAAATAAAACGTTTATAAAAATAATTATTGGCTGTTTTTTGTAGATATGATAATTGTATTTACCAAATTGACTGTCCCTCGTTTATTACCTTTCTTTTTTTTAACTGCAGCCTACAACATAAGTGAAAACCTACTTTAAATCATGAGATAATAAATAAATCTAACAAATAACCATTTGATTGCTGGATATCAACTTTCTCTTTTAACTGGAGTACCCAATGGTATATTTATACAACTATCAGGGAACTAAAAAAAATATATATACATAGAAAAATATTTTTCACTTAAAATGAATTCCTGTTTTTTATAATACACATATACATATGTTGGCTTATGAGGAGTAAAAAAAAAAAAAAAAAAACACCCCTGAAATCTGAAAATAGTATGTGAATGAAGACTTTATTCTGTAGTTACTTCACTTTTTTTCCATCGTGCATTTATAGAGCATGATTTGCAACCTGACTCCAGCTCACAGTCTGAAGCCATGAATCGACATTCAGTGCACTGAAAAAGCCTTAAAGGGAGAAACAAGTGTCTGTTGATGATTCACAAGCATTTCATTTCCCATCCAAGTTTGAACAGTCTAAAATCAGCATTGAAACAAGCTCTGTACAGAAGTAAACACTCGTGACAAGCAGAGCCACAATCAGAGGCAGCAGGAAGGCCGAAGTCAACAGTCAATTCAGCTTATTGCTTTATCATCTACAAAAAGAAGACAAATAGAAAGTGTTGCACTTACCAAAAGGGTTACAGGCCAGGCATATTACCTGCTTTGTCAAGATTGATTTGAGGCCAGAGAAAACCAGGTCAAGAAAAAAAAAAACCTGACTACGTCTAGAATTTATTACAAATACATTTATTAGTTATACATATATTTTGTGTAATGTATGTTTAGTTTAAAGGCAAAACCTAACTATTAACTATTTTCCAGTTGCCTTGTGATTATAGGTGTTTTCCAGTTCAAGGTGTAACTGACCCCAATCCCTTGTGCATGGCGGCCAGAGTGTTCCTTTAATACAGGGGTGCCCAAAAGGTAGGTCCCCAGAAAACTACAGCTTTAATGATGCCTTGTCATTCTAAAAGAATTCTAAAGGATTGCAAAGCATCATGGAAGTTGAACATCTGGGGATCTACTTGTTAGGCACCCCTACTTTGATATGTATATTTGTAATTTTGGCTTCTATATAAAAAATTAATCTAAGAATAGTATTTATAAAATAAAAAGGTGTAATGATATTAGCAAGAAAGTGTCAGTGATTTCTAAATGAGCATTAGTATTACATGAATGACAGAGGACATTCATCGTCAATCCCACAGCATAAAGTTTTTATATGCATCCCACATAAAAATGGCCGTGTTGTAACCCTACCTATCCTTGGCTTCGATATTCCAAACAGGCAAAGCCAGCGACTATACAGCGTTTCTCTCAGAAACATCATAGAGTACCCTTGGGAAAAAAAAAGGGAAGATAAATGAAAATCTAAATCTGATTTCTGGTCTCGTAATAGAAAAAAAAATATACCATGCTTTTTATTTAAAAGCACAATTTTTTTTTTTTTTTAAATAATGATAATTCTGATTAAGCATAGAATTGCACATATATCCATAACATTTTTGTTGATTAACCATGTCAAAATATGTTCTGCTCTGTGTGATGCTTCCATTAAGTAAGGACATCACACAGGCTTGATTAGCATTTCAGATGTCAGGGATCCAATTTGTCTCTTTCTTCATATTTATGAAAGCCATCAAGTATATGGTTTATGGGAAACGTACAGCTTCTCTGAAAACACCCATGGGAAAGCAATTGATTGGCTGAGTTCATCAAGACTGATGATCTCAGTCATGAAGGCCAGGCCAGCCATGGTGAGACCGTCAGGGCCAGGCAGAAAAGGTGAGAAAAATACTTTTTCACTGCAATATTTGTATTCCAACCACTATAGTGTTCTTTTAATCATATATTTGTTGATGCGTTACCTATATAATATGTGCAAAAAATAAATGGGGGTCACTGCCAGCCTGTAGCGTGCCTTTATGCATCATACTCACAAAAGGAACAATTTGTAGGAAACTTAAATACAGATTCAGGAATTAAAAGAAAGAAAGTAAAATTTTGCAGATTCACAGTCAAATAAGCAGTCAAAATTACCGGAATTCTCTATTTAAATGTAAAAACATGTTTAGAAACTGCCCAGACATATTGTAAGCCATACAGGTGGCAAATGCATTACGAATCAGCATTCACCATACGTCTGTGGCCTGAGAAGGTATTTAGTCTGGAAATGTGATACAAAGTGCAGTAGACTACAAAAATAACGGGAGAACCCAAACAATTAAATAATTCATCTATCCCAAGCAACTTATAATATATGTGCACTTTATCACTAACCTTTGACACTGCATTTGGCTGGCTGAGGAACATGGGAAACTATCTAAAACAGCAGATGCTTCACAACTTAACTAAACATGCCATTCTCAGCCAACAAAGTTGACAGAGTATGTTGATAGCTGGTGTGGAGAGTAACTAGAGTGCCACATTAAAAAGATACTTCAGGTGAGAGTTAACCCAATCCTGTTCAATGCAATTAAGAGATAATTCATAAAAATGAATACTAAAAACATATACGGTACTCACATTTCGAGTTCCTGCTTTTACTGCAAACTTTCGAACAGGGTATGTCTGCGTGTTCTCACCAAACAAGGAAGTGACTCAGCCAATCAAAATGCTCTCTCAACATATCAATTATATAGTAAGTAGTGATTTATAGGTACAACAAGTGTATAGAAGAATTTTATTTCAACTGTAAAAAGTTAACAGCTGAAGTAAGCTTCCAACACCCCAGAAACACATGACAGCAGTATTTGGGAAAGAAGTATAGAAAGGGTGGATTTATGGAGAAAAAATGGTTTACAAAACCCATACAAAAGATTACTAAAACAAGCATCCAGCATAACCAACTGTAACCCAAAGTACATCTTGCACCATAAAGATATGGGTTATGGGTTCCTTTAGTATGCCTTTAATTATATTGTATAACAATATAAATATGTGAAACATAGTATTAGTCTAGTTGAGCATAACAGGAGTTGGAGTTTTCCACAGCTGGATTTTGAACATCTTTTGATCCTTCACCATGGCCATATTTGCAATGCATGTTAAATAACCAGTGTCCTAGACCAGTGTTTCTCAACCTTTAACACAGTTACACAAGAGGACATTGACACACGCACACACACTCACTGACAGACACATTCTCACTGTTTTGACACACACTGACAAACACTGATTTCACACAAACATTCACTGACAGACACACTCTTACTGACAGACACATACACATTCTGTCATTATTTATTTTTTATTTTTTATTTAAGTCCACCCAGCTTCCCTACCTTTGGGAGAGCTGGAGTGGATCCTTTACCTGGGATCCAGTGGGGATCCTCTCCCTGGGATCCAGTGGGGATCCTTTCCCTGGAATCCAGTAGGGATCCTTTCCCTGGGGTGTAGTGTGGCTGCTGTCATCTTCATGGTCTTCTTGCTCTGCTCTCTCGCACGCTATTTAGTGATGCTGGGGCTGGAGTGACGTCATAACCCAGTTCTCTGCATCACAGCAGAGAGCCCGGTCAATTTACATGGGCAGAGTAGGTACATGCCGTCCGGGTAAGCAGGTGCCTTCTATGCCTTAGCGCACAGTCAGCTGCCTCCTGGGATCCCTAAGGTGGCCAGCCTGGCAGTTGTTGGCTTTTGGTGCGACCTCAGGGGTACGCTTATCACAGATTGAGAAACCAGGTCCTAGACGTTATTATTTTAAAGCTGCATTGTATACAATTTATCTTTCTCAGTTGCTCAAAACTTTGTGAAAGGCCCAATGATTTGAGAGAGGTATTGTACTCATAAACACCATACTGGCTGTTCTGAATATTTGCCCTTTACCGTCATCCAGCAATCAGAAACTCTGCTCTGCTTAGTGGAAGGCTCCTGGGACTTTGGCCAAAATCAGAAAAGCACAGCTGAAGGGTAATGCCATTTCATGGGGTCTCCTTTGAAAATACTGAAGTCGCCTTTCTGCTGTTCTATAAATAGTACGTATAGCTTGTGGAATGTAACTACCTCTATCTATCTATCTGCTACAACTAATGCCCAACTGTATCCTTTACTGAACCCGGGGAGACAGTTCTGTAATTCCAAACACCATGCACAAGAGAAATGTTCCATCATTAACACGTTCTATGCTGGACTGGCACGCAACTTATTCACATGCAATTCTTTCGGGGAGCTTTTAAGCTGTTGCATGACAGAGACATATGTAATGGATACTGAACTACAGTGCACCCGTCAGGCACTCGTCTGGAATGGAGGTGTGAAATTGCTAATCCTTTTTGCACTCAAAGGGTTAAGCCTCTAGAGTACAAAACTGCAAAGGTTAATAGCTAAATAGTTTGGTGCCAGATGGATGTGCAAATGACCAACCTTTTTGCACTCGAGCAGTTAAATCCACAGAGAGCCACAGAGGTATCTATAGCTCAAAATCTGAACTTTCAAAGGGTTAATCCACAAAAGAACACAAAGTTCCAAGGCAAACACATCAAATAACTTATAATGTAGTATGATATGCCTAGGCTAACAGACATAATATAAAGGACAAGCTGATTATTGGAAGGCATATATTATCTGTCCCAAACATCTGCTGTTAACATTAAAACGTCTCAAGAGTCAGTTTCAAGTTGCATTTAAATATGTCTGAGTGCAATAGTCTTTTGCTTTAACTGACGGCCTGTACAGCTACCAGAGATACTGTGGATGGTGGGCACAGAAGGTCTTAAAACAGCAATCGAGGGGCACACATTCTAAAAATCAAGCAATCAGCAGGACCATTAACTGGTTCCAATATTAAATTATCTTGGTGCGTGTGCCAATTTTAGAACTTTGCCCCAGAACTACACTTTGTTTATCTCTATCGACGTCCAACAGCCAATTTTCTTCTTCTTCTACGCAACAGGTGGGTCATAGCAATTACCAATACATTGATGTTTGGTGTTGCTATATTGCTGTAGGAGATATGAAACAGTTTGCCTCTGCATTCTTTGCTTTACATGTATGAATACAACTTCCTTTTCAATAACAGGAAACTGCTAGTTTGCACCAGCTGTACTAAACTCCAAATTAGCAGAGCTATTTGAGCTATTTCTGAATCTCATTTCTCACTTTTTCTATTGTAATACTGGGAGCTTTTATCTTTCTTTACAACACTTCATCTGATTTTCCAGAATAAGTTGGGTAGAAACTTGTGCACTAGAATTGTGATGGTATTTTAAGACAATATAGGTAATACAATGAAAAAAAATCCTGGGAGATAAACTGGAAATCTTGTCTATCTTTACTCTATAATCCTTGAACCAATTTATCACAGTGCTCCTAATGTTCACACAATTATAAGTGTTAGTTACCCGAATTATTCTGGCCAACACCAGCAGCCAAAACACCTGGGTGTGAGGTTTTTGGGAACTATAGGTCAAAACCTACACTGTCCTGGAGACCGCACTTTTGTATGCAAGAGGTCTGTCATTTTGATATACACTTGATAAATATTCTGGATTGTTGAGTACAAATATGTATTAAAAAAACAAACACAAAAAACAGACATTGGAATGTGTTCATTTTCTCAGACAGCTTCTTCTCCATGAGAACTTCGCCTTAAGTGACTATGTCAAATAAACTGTTGTCCATGGCCCCGTTATCCTTTAGTGGATTCCATTTAACTTCCAAGACAATCAAACAGTAAGGGTGGCATGGTAGGGTTTCTGCTTTCACCCCACTGCTCCTGTAAACCGCTTTCCATCAACCCTTCCCTCTCTTTCTCCTCATTTGAAGTTCAAGAATTCTCCCAACTTCGCTCCTCTCTCTCTCAACTGCAAGTAGACTGTGCCTTTACTACCCTTTAGGCCTTCTCCCCTGCTACTCTTCTTCTTTGCACTAGCCTTACCACTTGTTTGCTTGATCCCATCCCATCTCACCTTATCGGATCTCTCTTCCCTTGTCTTGTGCATATATTCAACTGTTCTCTTTCTTGTGGCATTGTCACTGCTCCACTTAAGCATGCTACTGTCCTACCCCTACTTCTTCTCTTTCCAGCTAGCATCCCATTTCAATGCTCCATTTTTCCTTAGAGCTTCTAGAATGACATGTCTTTATCCATCTGGTTTGCTTTCTCAATCCCAACTCTCTCCTCAACCCTCTTCAATCTGGCTTTAGCCCCATTCACTCTACTTAGACTACTCTGATTAAAGTAAGAAATCTAATCGTGGCTAAACCAAAGACCACTACTCTATGCCAATTCTTCTTGACCGCTCTGCTCCTTCTTCAAACTCTTCAATCATGTCTGTAATACGGTCCTCTTGTGGTTCTCCTATCTCTCCCAGCGTTTATTAAATATTTTCTTTTCTAATGACACTTGCTCCCCTCGTCCTGCCTCTGTTGGAGTCCCAAAAGGCTCTCTTTCTGGTCCCCTTTTGTTTTCTCTTTATACTTCCTCTTTTGGCAAACATATTAATTCCTCTGGATTCCACTCCTTCCTTACAGAAGATGCTGGAAAAGAGTTTGTTCAAGCTCTAGTAATTTCTCGCATTGATTACTGTAAATCTCTCCTAATTGGTCTCCCCAGAATCCATATTGTTTCACTATAGTCTGTAATGAATGCTGCCACATTGTGGCAAGGGCTGTGTTTGAATTGTGCTGGCTCTGCCCCTGATCTGCCTCTTTGTTAGTCTCAGCCAATCTTATGGGGAAGCACTGTGATTGGATCAGGCTAACACTTCTGATGATGTCAGCAGACTGCTTATTTTTGATTAGGCAAACAGCATGCAGAGCTACAGCTTCAGGCTTGAATACAGTAAGATTGTGCTGTATTTATGAGGCATGAGGGGCCCAGGGGGACTAGATGGTGGTTTTTACACTATAGAGTCAGGAATACATGTTTGTGCTCCTGACCCTATAGTGATCCTTTAAGTTGTCCCTCAAAACCCATCTCTTCAGAAAAGCTTATGACCTCCTAGAGTAACTTCTATTTCACAAACCTGTCTCTTGCTCTCTCTTAAATGGCCACACTCTACTCTCCATTGCCAGTTCTGCTACATTCCCACCTTGTTTGGTTGCTACCCCCCTCAATGCCCTTCCTATTATGTTTTTATACCCCACCTCCTCTAGACTATAAGCTTGTTTGAGCAGCGTCTTCATCAACCTATTTTGAAATAGTCTCATTTATTGTTATATGTCCCCCTTTAATAATATAATTAAGGGCTGCGGAGTAAGTTGGCACTATATAAATACCAATAAAATTAAAAATAAGAATAATGCCTATTAGATGTGATGTAATGTATGGGAAGAAAAAAGTTGACCTAGAGTCAAAGTAAGGTACAAGAGGATGAAGGCCAAGATAGGACAATATACAAGGCATTTATTAAAATTCCCTCTGTAATTTACAAAATTCTACTTAAAATAGCTGTAGCTACACAAAATGTGGATGTCAAAGGACTAGATTAATTATTTTTGAAAAAGCTTTTTAAATAATCACAATGTGTTAGAAAAGTTTTTCAAATGATTTATCTACAGAAGTCACCATTAAAGTCTAAGGGCATTTTTGTAGGAAAAGAATTAGCAAAGTTTTTCTAACATATTATGATCATTTGAAAAGCTTATCTCAAACTCTCACCCAAGTATCCCTATTCAGGACAGTCCCTATTTTGGATGAAATCGCTTGGTCCCTCTTTTCTTTCCTAATGTCCATCTTTTATAGGAGGTGCATATTGTTGGTGTGTCACAGTGTATAACAGAGCTTAACATCATATAAAACTCACAGTGAAGTGTCTTTAGACTACAAAAATAAATCAGTTTGTGTAAATAACATATGCTGTTATTGTTCTAAATTACATTTAGTTGCATAAATTATTATGAATAAGCCACCTAAAGGCCAGGCCTACACTCACACCCCAAAATTAAAGAGTCCATTTGAAATGTTGGGAGGTATGTTATATAAAAATATTAAATAGAGACCAACGTCAGATTCAGCTAGGTTTAAAACAGTAACATTAAAACTTGTAGCAAAACTGCCATAAAATGCATAAATTAAAATATACCCTTTACAAGAAGAACAATTTTGCTTCAATCAATATGGCAGCCACAATGGATGAATGCAGGGTAAAAACACGCCTACTCCCACACAAATGCTGGGATTCTACCCAAAAATATGTGGATAAGAACTATGGGATGGATCACCAGCCTCTTCATGCAGTGGTCATATTTGTAGCTTGGTATCAAGCAGTGCACAGTTGTCTGGTAGTGAACCAATAATTATACTTAAAGGCTAACTAATTGCATACCTATATGTTTTCTAAACATCTGATTGAGAGACTACGGATAAAACAGATTGAGTTTATGATTGGATTCTTTTGCACGACAGTGTCCCTTTAATCATGAAAACTAAAGAATAAACTTGCTAAACATGGTCAAATAATAAAATATAAAAAATAGCAAAAGCTAAGAACCAAAATGAATCCATCCCAGATTTTTAAGCATCCAATTGTAGCATGCTATTTGCCTGTCTTCACCTAGAAAATAAACCTTATTTAACTCCATATGTTCAAAGCACAATAATCAAATTGTAAAGGACCATTAAAATAAATGAATGGACAAAGTATCTATATAGAATTTTAACTGTCTAACAATATACCTGACTCTCGAGAACGAAATTCAGATACTTTAAGTGGTAATATAAAACATTGAACCTTACAATACGCAGAGAGAGTGAGCAAATATTTACATTTTATGTTTTTAAAACCCTCTTATTTATCATTATGAAACAGCAAACCCAATAAAATAAGTAGGGCCAACATATTACATTTTTACCTACACCATGCTTTACGTATATAATTGTTTCATCCGACTAATATTTACCTCTTATCATCTCTGCAATACTGCTGCATTTTTTCCCTGTGTCATACTCGATAAAAACAGAAGACATGGCCATGATGGCAATACCAAGAAAAGTTTCTGTATCACTGATTAAGAACCCCAAAATAATTCATAAATAATATAAATAAGGCAGCAGCATTGATTTTACATGAACATATGTTTGTCCAGAGAAGGCATTAGATAGGAAAATTGTATGCTGTACGTATTGCCTTAAAAAATTTAAATACATAAAAAGGAACAGTAGTTATATAAGAAGATGCATTGCAAACATAAAATATTAAACATTTCCTAATCCTCAAAGAAAAATTGCATTCTTCTATTTTCCCCATGGAAAAAAAAATAATAATAATTTAACTGTGCAATGGAAAGTAATCGTAGATATACCAAGTTAGTTTTTCATTTCCTTAAAATACTATCAGTTACATAACAATTATCCATAAACTGGGTTGTAATGATTACTTACTTTCAAAGAATCAAAGCAGGCGATTACTCGTCCATTTTCAACTTGGCAGCTTTTCGATGGGTGTGCAAATTTACATTCTGTGTCAGGCCTGGAACAAGTTCCTCTTTGGAACTCTCGACATACTTCCAAAGTCAGCCATTTTGTGTCCCGCATCGGTGCCACACTAACAGCCATAGTTAAAATGTACAGATACCGTAGTTAAAAATGTTCAAAGAAAGGAAATAAAACCAGAACAGGTATACGGCCGGTGGTAAAAAAAAAAAACTTAACTCCAACTGTCTTATTGTATGTGATTTTTTTTTTGTCGTTGATTTCTTTTTTTTTTTTTTGTATATCAAACAGTTGTGCTCTAAATATGAGCATACAGATGTCCCACTTTTGAGCTTCCAGAACAACCTGTTAAATAATACAGATTATGTATTGTGAAATGTTACGATCACCCACAAAAAGCTTTAAATAGACGGCCTGGAGCTTAAACGGTGCTCTCAGTAACCTATATGAAGTTCCGGTTTTGAGCCCAAATATGCAAGCATGAGAACGTGGCAGACCCTCTGCTGACACAGACTTTCCAAGCTGTTCAGTAAAGTTGACTGAAAGGTAATCTCCGAAAAGCTGAATTGGCAATTGGGTTTTGTGGTGCAATCGGTATTGATTAATTTGGCATGGAGAGATGCAGCGATGTAGAACAATAATCAAGGATTCTCCTCTCTCTTTTTCTCCCTCTCACTACTCCCTCTGTCTCTCCTTAATTTCCCGGCAGCATAGAGCTTAATATTTCGTGAAATGTTCTCTTTTCACTACTATAAAAACAGCATAATGCAGTGCTTGATGCATAGGGCTTTCTCTTGATTAAGAACAGAAATAGGGGGATTGTCTGGACTAGATGCGAAGGGTGGATGAGCTCTCGTTGCAGTCTAGCTGGTAGCAAGCAAGGCAAAAAGCAGAGGTTTCTCTACAAGCAGGTCCAAGCAGCAGAGACGTCAGGAAAGGCACTTCTAGTACCAACCTGTAGAAAAAACAAACATGTTAAAATGTATCACGCAGCACTTTACTTCTGTAGCACAGTCAGACCCCTTCCCATGTGATCTCAGTGCACAATTCAAGCTTGCCTATTTCTCCCCATGCAGTATACTTACACAGCAGCATATTGCAGCCAGCCATCGTAGATTTTATAAAAAAAAAGGGGCCGTTTTTCTTGTGAAGCAATGCATGATAGGAAGATAACCAATCACAGATAGTGTTGCAGAAATATTGTGGGCAGAAAGCCAATAATGTGGGTTGTCTTATGAAAGGTCGCGCCTGTCAGAAGCTCATTACTATGCAATAAGCAGAGAAAATATCCATGAGATGAAAATAATTCTCCTGGACCAGGATTCACATGTGGGTTTTCAATTTACCCAACATGCAGCATGCAGTTAGTGGGTTAAACCATATTATTTTCCCATGAAGACAGTCCTTCCCCAAATCAAATAGCATAAAAAGAAAAATCAAACTCAGAGCACATAGAGCGAAAGCACTTGGAAAATCACTAGACGAAAAATGGGCAAGCCCTATAAACTGCAGATCACTTCTAAGCTAATTCTTCTCCTGCTCTGCCTTGTGCACAGCCTGCATATACAGCCTGCTGCCTCTCGCACATGAATATAAAAGGGAAGGAGGGGTGTTTATAAATGGTACAGTCTTCTGACCTATCAGATTCACTTCCTTCTAAAACTATAAGCAGTCCTGCCTATTCGCACAAATATGCACTCGTCTATTACTGTAACACTATTCCGTTCAGCAAAGCAGACACTTTGTCAATATACCAAAGACACGTGAGAAATAAGGATAAAAGCTCTCTCTATCCTGACAGATTATTCTGGGGTGGGGGGACTATAAAAAAACAAAACAACAACAAAGATATCTGTGTATATCTGAGTTAAATAAAAGAAAGAGTACAGCTAAATATTCTTTTTTTTGAAACCCACAAAATGTTCTTGTGTCAAAAATGGCTGTATATAGTAAACACGTGCCAGCACCGTGCAGACAGACAGACAGACAGATAGATATTTTTCACATATTGACTTGCACTTATACATGTCACTATCTTTAACTCTTCAATGGTAAATAGTTTTTGATTATGAGAGGGTTAAAGGGAGTGTAAACTCACAGATTCTCAAAATTACTTCTTGCTGTGATAGATTGTGTTACTTTGCAGCAGAATGGTAGCTAACACTTTTCCAGAGCTAAAGCCATGTGGCTGCATACGCCCCTTGTTCAATAACATATTTTTCACAATTCAGTGAGAGAAAGATTATTAAGTTACTAATCTGCGCTGCATGATGCCAAGCAAGTAGAAGAAGCTACATTTAACCCAAGAAGTGCCATTGTGTTTAGCAAGGCACTTAAAGCAACGTGTTGCACAACCCTAAGGAACTTTACTCTATAACGATCAGATATTTTGGTCCGACATTTCGCATTTTAATTGCCAGACAGTCATATTTCACGGTTTACTAAATAAAAACCATAGTGTCATGGCAATAATTCGTTTTTTTTTTGTTTTGTTTTTAAATAATCCACAGTAGCAATCAAATTATTTACTTCAGAATGGAATAAAACGGTTAATGCCTTACAAAATATGCCCTATAGTATGTTCACTGAAAGAGGGGTTAATTTGCTAAACCAGGAATTTTTAATATTGTGCAAATGTTACTTAAACACTATAGTCACCCAGACCACTTCAGCTCAATGAAATGGTCTGGGTGCCAGGTCCCTCAGGTTTTAACCCTTCAGAAGTAAACATAGCCGTTATGGAGCTGCTAGAGGCGCATCTGTGAAGCTGGATGCAGAACGTCCATAGGGAGAAATGCTTTCCTATGGACTGTTTGAATGTGCGCGTGGCACTTGTCGCGCATGCGCAATCCGCTCCACTCGGGAGCTGACATCGGCGGGGGAGGAGAGGTCACCAGGGAGCCCGGAGCTGGATTACGGTAAGCTGCTGAAGGGGTTTTAAACCCCTCAGCGCCAAGGGTGGGGGACCCTGAGTGTGGGGGCACCCTTAGGGCACTATAGTGTCAGGAAAACGGGTTTGTTTTCTTGACACTATCGTGATCCTGTAAAATGGCAAATTTGGCAAAATTAAACCCAACTTTAAACCTACATTTTGCAATTCCCTCATCAATTCTCCACAATGGACAGTTTACTAAATAAACACCCTGGACTAGCCATATAGCTGAAGAGATGCTCAGAAATGAAAAACATATTCTGGGGTACAAGTACAGCTACTTTTTTTGTATACCTCCCAACATTATAAGACATGAACTCCGTTTGCGAGAGCCATAACATTTTGGGGCAGACCCAGTTTGTCTACCCAAAACGGGGTACTGCTAGCACAGCATAAATGCATGCCAGACTGACATGGAGCTGCTTTGCCAGCTTTACTAAGCGCTAAATATGTGCAGAGTGCTCCTGGATTAGTCTGCCCATAGGATTAATATCCCGAGAGTACTCTATGCAGAGACAGTGCATCAAATTGTACATTTGTGCTGTGTTTCGGGGGACACCAGGGAACTAACCAGCGGTGGTAGATAGGACGTGATCCTGAATTCATGAGAATCCTCCAAACCCAGAACACTTCAGTGAGAATTGAAAGTTAATTTAAAATGTTAAGCTTTTGGTTGCCAAACATAGATGACCTAAATAATTTTTAAAATTCAGCTATATTGGCCTTTAAGGGTTACTGAAATGTTTATGTTACAGCTATAACACAGACATGTTTAAATGAGCAGACCCTGAATACCTTCATGATATTAAGTCTTTAACAGTTTAAGACATATAAAACCAGGTGATATCAATTGAATCAAAAAAAGATTGATAACATGTCATTAGTTTCAAGGTTCTTGTGCTTTTGCAATGCACATCAATTTTGGAGTAAAATCTGCCTGGCTACTAAAGTAATGCATAATGTAATGTGATATAGGCTTGCACATGACAAGATAATGGACAGTGACATCTTAGGAAGCCGGTTATTGTTTTACTTTGAACTTTACGATATGTCATCAGCTTGCACTTTCCTTTCCAGAATAATTAAAGCAACCATGCGCTTGTTGTAGAGGTTATTGCACAAGGACTGTAACACTCAAAGTTAGAATTCAAAGTGATTTTCAAAATTGAGGCTGGAATTAGGAAGTCAATTCTGTTCTCATATTGGTTATTTTTGCCTTAAATTTAAAATTCACTTTGATTCCCAGGCAAATCTCACTTTAGTAAATAACCCTGTAAGTGTCATAAACAGATTCTGTCAGTTCCGAACCACCATAAGGTTAACAGCGAGTAGTATGCACTAAACTGTGAATATAGAAATGGCAAGACAACTAAACATTTTCCTTCTTCACTTTAGCTTAGTTGATTTGCCTTGTGAATTATACTCCGTTCTCATTTGAGCTCACCTTGAAGTACGTGATTGGTTTGTAAATAATGATTTTTAAAAATGTATTTATATTTTATTGTATTCAAACAATTTGCATTAGATATAAAAGTGCGTGTGTATGACTTTAACACTCAACTCTACAAATCTATGGGACTGCCCCTTTCCAGCAGTAAGAGATGTGTGCTTAGAGATAAGTACAGCTTTAAACTGCTTATTAGAGATTAGCAAGAAAAATTAACATTGCAGCTTGAAGTCCTTATTTACATCCAAAATGCAGATACAACAGGACACCTATGGACATGCCATGTACGTATCTACATGATAATCAATAATATTCAAAACAAGCTTAAGTCTTTAAAAAAGTAAGTCACTAGTGCAGATTAAGAACACAAATTAGCATTACTTTAGACAGTACAGGTCTTTAGACAGCACAACTTTGACCAGCCTTCAATGGCTATTCTCCGTTTGTTAATCTCCGTTTGTTAATCTGAAATGACCAAGTGATGGTGATATACAATTAATGTTTATTGAATAAACATTTTTGTCTATGCACACTTCTGTCTTTAGATATTACCAGAAAAATTATAAGTATGCCAAAACAAATACAATCTTTAAATCTAATGCCACAGAGGTTAACGTTGCCAGCTCCATTTTGTTTTAGAAGACTTAAATAACTTTGGACGGCATACATTAATTGTTTTTTATTGTAGACGAAAGTGAACCGATTACCTAAGAATTTCATTGATTTGGGATCTCTTCTTATTTAACAAAAATGTGGTTTTACGCTTGCAGAATATTAATTGCACCTAATGCAGGGCAACACTTTTCATACACCGCCCAAATGCTTGAAAATAAATTTGCATCCAGGAAAAACATGGTGGATATGGTAATCACATACACAGTCAATCTGCACAATTAACAGATTTAGTTTTTCTCTTGTTAAACTGGTAAATCATGTTTACACTGCATTGTTGCAACACATCCAAAATCCAATTCCTGGCACAAAAACACTTATGAATACTTTACATTAAGCCACATATCTTGGGAATTAATGCCCCTATTTATGCATGGCAATATACCTTACTGGCCATATCAACTGCTGCTTATTTAACAAAAGAAGTGTAGTATAGAATTTTGCCTCTTTATAAATCAATGGTTGAATATGCTCTGCAATGTTGGGCACGTTCTGTGAAGTAGAATATTATATCACTAGAAAAAGTGCAGAGGCAGGCTACAAAATTAATAAAAGGAATGGAAGATTTTAGTTCTGAAAAAAGGTTAACAAATTTAAATCTGTTTTGAAATACTGTGCAACAGAGGGGATATGATAACATTATACCAATTTTATGTGGGGCCAATACACACCATTGTTTGGAAATCTATTCATAAACAGAACTATAAATAGTACACAAGATTGCCCATTTTGACTGGAAGAAAGGAGATTTAGTCTAAGGAAAAGGACTTTTTTCAGTAAGAACAATGAGAACGTGGAATTCTTTGCATGAAGAGGTGGGTTTATCAGAGTCTGTACAGATGTTTAAACATCATAGCAATATAAAGAAACAAGTGCTCTGTGCAATATATAAGGCGCTTAACAGTAAATATAGAAGATGTAGAGCAGCTCAACACACGTGTAAAATATCCCAATTTACACAAATAAATATACCAGGAAAGAAGTTGAAGGTCCACTTAATGGTATTATAAAATAACACTATATTTACTTGATACAAAAAATAAATCTAAAACTTGAATAAAATAATACCAGTCCCAGTATTCTGTAATGTGGACTCTCCTCTCAATCCGAGATGCGTTTCCCCGGAGGGCTTTTAGTGGACCATTAAGTGGACCTTCAACTGTTTCCTGCACACAAGAAGACACATGCATCCTGACACGTAGAGCCTAGTATAACTGGCTCTATTAAAGGTGAGCAAGTCTTTGCACTATTGATTTTTTGCTGCCACTTCAGTTTTGCAATCCTGCACTAGAGTGTCTTGTCTACCTTTTTGTCTCCATCTATCTGAGAATTACTGAATCAAGAATCTGGAGAGGGTTTTGGTATGACCTTATATACCCCTGCTTTTGAGACCCGAGCCTATCCTAGTAAGGCTCTATACCATGTGAGTCTAATCTATACCACATGCACATCACGTTTTGGCTGTATAGACATACTGCACCATTATTTGTATAATGCTTCTGTTTTAGAAAAAATGTCTTTATATACCCCCACAAGTGGGAGAACATTGTCATCTGACTCCCCTATTATATAATAGGTTAAGCACATTCTATTAGCGCTCCACTGAGTGTGTCTTTTTTATGGTGGTGTGTTCCACCGGGTCCACTCATTCCTGGTTAAGCATAGCAATATACTTAGAATATGAGGGGTGAATAAAGATTTTTTTTTTCTTCTTAGTTTGTTGCAAAATTGGCCATTCAAAGATTTTTTTTGCCTTTTTTGGAACAAAAACAGATGTGAGAAAGACTGATGTTGACGGATGCAAGTTTCTTTTATACTATGTAACTATGTAAAGGTACACTGGAACTCAGTATACAGTCATGTCAAGCAGGATTTATTCATATATGTTCTTGCAAAATTAACTAAATCTGTTGGATCCTTAAAAGTATATATTTTGTACGATTAATTTGCAATTTTGGCTTACATTTTGAAATCTGTCTGTCACTCTGCTGCTCATTGAACAAACTCTTTATTCATTAAAAATGATTTTCCAAGAACCTTGTTGCAGATTTGCATAATCATTTGACTTTCTAAATGTGATACTGCTGTCAAATGTCGTGCTTGGTGTATAGTGGCTAAATTACAGCACTTTATTATACCTTGACTATATACTGTAAAATGGCACTGCACCTGTCCCACTCCTTATTTAACTCAGTGACAAGCAAACAGAAACTCACAACAGCAGACCTACAGGAGGTCCATACGGAGAGCTGGAGATAAAGACATTATCCACTAAGCTGATGATATTCTCACCATGCAGTCCATTGTGCCACATAGTTTAAGCTCATTGTACAACTGCAGCCTGTTGTCTGCAGAGGATAAAAAAACTCCCAGTGCAAATGTGGATGGTAATGAGACTACACAGGAATTGACATATGCCATTGACACCCATGTTCCAAGCAACTACAGCATAATGCCATACATTGTTCTAAAGAACTGCTCTTTACTGCATTTCAATGATGCAAGTCAAGCCAAAAGATTACAGTGTTATTCTGACAAGACCATTCCCGCATAGTCCTATTATGAGGATTTCAATTAACTTTTTGCAATCCTCACAACACTCTTCACCTAAAAGGTAAAGAATGAAATGTTCATTTCATGCATGTGAATTGGGAATTAGGGCACTGGTATAATAAAGTGTTTTGGTTTTTTTAAACAACAAAAAATGTTTATTAAACTTGTTAATGCATTTTTGAAAAGCCCTTATTGCAGTAACGGTTGCAATGACAGGCAGACTGAGTAACTTTAGCTCAAGGTAAGATTTTCCAAGGTAAGTTAAATATTAACACTTAGCACAACAGTTATTTAAGGTGGTATGTGATATAGTAAATGGTAATTCTTAAGAGAATTTCCATTTCCTTTTTATTTGATCAAACAGCGGATTTCACATCTGTTGTTGGACTACAACATAAGACTAGAGCAGCAAAGAATTGAAGAAGCTGCAGTCAAGCAACTTGGGGTAGACTTCAGTTGTTTGACTGCACCTCCCATAAATCTCTCCCACAGCCAATAGATTATGAGAGTTTTAGAACGAACACAGTTGGGATGCAGTTCAATTGGATATGGATACTGTGGTGATTTCTGCTTCATGTTGAAATAAACACTCATCTACTAAAATACCTGCTTTACCCTGTGAGTTTTACCTCTTAAAAACACACACCCCTTCATTTCTAGGTCATGCTGAAGCCATTTTAAGATTTTACTGTGAATAAAATTATATACATACTAACATTGTAATTGGACAAAGAGGGACGCTTTAAAATTAGTAGTGTGAGTAGGGGTGTGGTCAGGGAAACAGATGTTCCGAGAAATTTTCGGTGACTTACTAGTAACAGTTTATGCAACTAAAATATAATTTATAACATGAACAATGTATCATATTTACACAGACTGATTTCTGAATATGTTTATTATAATTTAGACATACATTAATGGGAGTATTATTCCTGTAGAGCTTTGTTATACATTCAGACACACCAACGATATGGAGCTTCTAGAAAAGAGGGACATTAGGATGAAAAAGAGGGACAGAGGAATTTGGACCCAAAATAGGGACTGTCCCTTTTAAATTTGGACACTTGGGAGGTATGCGATTAAACACCAATATCAGTGTTTTTTTCTGTGTTATTGTCACTTTTTTTGTTAGATCATGCATGCTTAGTAAATAACTTTAGTAAGCATTCCATAGTCTGCATAGTGGACATGGTATACTGTAGAGTTAAAGGAATGTGGCGGAAAACGCTATTTCATCTTCTGCAATTCAGGAACACTGCAGATAACAACACAGAGTTGATATTCACAGTTAAACAGTGAATTAACCTTATTAACTAATATTTGTGTGTAATCAGGGATCTCAAGTTATTTGTGTGACCCTCAAGGTATGGAATCATCGTAAATGATATACCAATTTTTATAATTAATTAAAAAAAAAAAAAAAAAAAAAAAAACTTGACTTGTCTGTGCCAGTAATGCAAGAAACAGTGGGTTTAATTCACTGTCTATCAAATAAATCCCCGAATCAGAAGAAATTAAACAGTTTCAATCCACTGTCAGGTCATCGCTTTATCTTTCTGTCCATCAGACTAAAGAAACTAAATTATATGGTCAGAGGGGTAACACTCACTGAATATTTTATAAAGAGCAATTGTGACAAAAGGACCAAACCAGAAATGTTTAATAAAGATTGTAAAGTAAATAAATACATACATAAAAAGAATGTCCATTTAGATTACTCCATGTCTAGAACATTCAAGGTTATTTAAAGGAAAAAATGCTGTGGCAAGGTACTAAAAGCAGAACGATATACTGCTGATCTTAATGGTAGCAGCACTACCTTTTCAAAATACTTGCCATGTATATGTTCTGTATAAGCAGAACAAATGTGCACATTGTGACAACTATATTAATTTGTTATATTATAATTATAAAATAGAATTGCATGTTGGTGAAGGTTTGGTAACTGCTACTTTTATTTGTTTTTGTTTTTTCTAGTTAAATTGTTTTAATATTTATTTTTCATTTATTTTTTCTTTAATAATTTATTTTGTTTTATAAAAAGCCTGTTGTTTCTGCCTTTCTGCCCCTCCCAACCTGAAGCGTTTCCCTTTTTTGGTAAGTTATTATACATCCTGAATCTGTAACAAGTTCAAACAACACTTTCAGAAATGAAGTTTCCAAATATATATTTAAAGGGGAAGCTCCCAAGTGTATACTTAAACGAAAACAATTGTGAACATGTATTTGTATATGTTTCAGCATAAATTAACATATGCCACTAAGCAAAGTTCTAATGGCCACAGTCATTTCTGTTTAAAAGATATTTGGGTTGATATACATTTATCAAACTCCCTGGACATTCATATTATTATTTTACCCCTTTCTCTACCAAGTGGTTTGCAAAAGGACACCCTCTAAGTCCAAGTATTTTGGTGTCCTGGAAAGCAATCTTTAACTATTTTTTTTTTTGTTTCAGAATGCATAGTTAGCACATTATTCAAAGCTGAACTGCCTCCCCCCCCCCCCAAAAAAAAAAAATATATGAGTATTTCCTAAGGATAGAATGTTTATGTAATACTCATATGACTATATTGGAATTTCACTGAAGGAAACATACTAAGACAAAGTAGGGAATACTTTGTCTCTGTATATTTCCTACGCCTGACACTTCTAGACACTGGGTGTCGGCTGCAGAGAATTGGCTCTGTCTATGGAGGATCCAGCAGTTTCGCGGAATCCTCCATAGACCTCAATGCTGTACTCTCGTGCATGCGAGAACCAGCCAGAGAAAGATGGCCGGGCCCACAAGGGACAAGTTCAGCAGGTAAATCTTACCTTTACCTGCCCCCCCAGCCACCGGACCACCATCGACGACGTCACTGGTGGTGGATTTGTGCACATTCTGCAAAGTCCCCAAACGGTGACAGTGCCGCTTTAATGGAAAGAAAAATTCAAATTTTGCTTGGATATTAAAATAATCATGTACCAAAAAAACGAAGGTACACATAAGAAAATAGTGTTGTAAATAAATGACATTGACTTTATTCCCCATTTCAAATCTAAAATCTTCTCACATACACATTATCCCATATGCACTCAGTGTGTATGTATACATATAGATGTGTATACACACACGCTGTATGTGTTGTCACATTACCATGATGTTTTCCATACCATATCACCCTCACCTTGCAGATATATTTCTACTTTGGGGAGACATAAACACATATATATGCAACCACATACACAAACACCAACACATTGATACACAGAGAAACACAAACACACATACACATTAACAGATATATAATCACAGTGTGTGTCTGGCAGTGTGTATTGGTACCTCTGTGTGTGTTTGGATTGAATGTGCCGTGAGCTTCAGTGTGTGCCTGGAATGCATATCTGTGTGTGTCTGAGAGCATGTGTGTGTGGGAGAGCTGCTTGCAGTGTCTTGTGCAGAACTGCTTTTGGTTTTAATTTGTACATTGTATTTATGGCAGAGCAGTGTTCTGTGCATGAGGGGTGACAGCATGAGAATTAAGTTTACTGTCTAGGGGCGGTGGGGTTGACTGTGTACAAAGGTGCCTGTGCCTGTGTTAATGTGACTGTGATGAGTGACTGTGTGTGAAAGGGTCAGTGTGACAGGGTGGCTGTATGTGGGGTGAGTGTGACAGGTGACTGTGTGTGAGGGGTGAGTGTGACAGGGTGACTGTGTGTGGGGTGACTGTTACAGGTAAATACATTAGTTTACAATAAACAAATTTAATTTGCAGCGATTAAGATCGTGTATACATGGTTGCAGGTTATTGGTGGTTGTTCTATAGGGGTTAATAATTTGAGTTGTATGATTATACACAAGTACTTTATTAGTTATCTAGATTTCTATATTATAACAATTACATACAAAAGAGCAAGACAACAAATATTGCTGTGCTATAGAAGTAGACACTTGCAAAATCGTACTTAATTGTTATCACAATGTTTTCTAAATAAGTAAAATTAAAGGACCACTATAGTGCCAGGAAAACATACTCGTTTTCCTGGCACTAGTGCCCTGAGGGTGCCCCCACCCTCAGGGTCCCCCTCCCGCCGGGCTCTAGGGGGTGGAAGGGATTAAACTCACCTCTTTCTCCAGCGCCGGGCGGGGAGCTCTCCTCCGCCTCTCCTCCTCCTCGGCTGAATGCGCATGCGCGGCAAGAGCGTCTCATAGGAAAGCATTCACAATGCTTTCCTATGGACGCTGGCGTCTTCTCACTGTGATTTTCACAGTGAGAAGCACGCAAGCGCCTCTACCGGCAGTCAATGAGACAGCCACTAGAGGCTGGATTAACCCTAATATAAACATAGTAGTTTCTCTGAAACTGCTATGTTTATAGAAAAAAGGGTTAAACCTAGTTGGACCAGGCACCCAGACCACTTCATTAAGCTGAAGTGGCCTGGGTGCCTATAGTGGTCCTTTAGGTATCGTAAATATGACTGTGAAAAAAAGTGTCTTTACTCTGTCACCAGAGCAATTACAAAAACTGGTTGGACAATATATGATGCATGGTTTAGATTTTAAAATGCATAATTTATTTAGCATTTACTCTGCTAGTGATTGGAGCCTTCATTGTGCATTTACTGCTTGAACACACTAGAAGTTATATAATCGAGGTCAGCAGTAGGAACACCAGTAAATACATAAACCAGCTCTGTTACCAAAAACAAAATTAGAATGCTCATAAAGACTTTGTCTTACGTGATGGCTATGGTAATAAGGCAAGAATATTTATATATGGAGGCTCCCGCGGTCTTGTGGGATTGACATTATTGTTGTACTCGCATGCGTACAGCCCTGAGGTGGGCTTCTGGCAGATGAAGCACCACCTGGCCACCACACTCCATGATACATATATACATATAAGTGCTGCTTTAACACATATATATGGGTACAAATGCCCTAAATGTAACTGTAAGTGCAACGCAAGTCCAGTTAAACATGCAGTTGCAGTGTACTTTCTCTCAGTGCAACACTGGGTGACATAACCGTGCTGTCAGTTGATAGGGAGGACTGTGGGATAATTGATAATTGTCACATGGTTGACAGGCCTGCAATATAGAGATATAAAAACTGTGCAGAATAGGAAAAGGAAAGAATGAGTGAGCCTTTATACAAGCAGGAGGTCCATAATGATATCATTATGCCTTCAGCAGTCAATGAAATGTAAAAAGCAACATACATAACCATGTGAAATTGGTCAGCAATGGTTTGGCGGGAGGCATGAGCGGCCAAACGCAACTCTCTTCTATTCAAATGCTGCTATCAGCAGCATATAAAAACAAGACAACGAGTAAGCGCTAGATAACACAATATGGCAGAAACCCTATAAGGGAATCCCTCAAAAACCTTTAGACATAACACAAAGAGAACAAATAAAAATAAGGGCTGCGCCTGATAAAACTAGGTAAATAGTCCAGATAAAATAAGTAGATAAAAAGAGAAAGACTTATCTAGAGACGTCTGTTGAAGTCGTATTGTATGGCAGTATTCGGTCCAGAACAATTGTCTTTATTATGTTCTTCCTTATGGATCAGCTCATATGCAAGAGACAAAAGATATATAGGGAACCAAATAGTTTTTATACTTTTACTTCCTCTACTATCAAACATACTACACTATTTGGTTCCCTATATATCTTTTGTCTCTTGCATATGAGCTGATCCTGAAAGTTTTACAGTCTGGAGGAGGAAGTGCCTCTAGTGGTGGTCAGGAAGAGAGCAACTGGAGGCGGATTTAACTTTTTAAAAAACAGGGTTAAAATGTCAGGACCACTGCACCCAGACCAGTTCATTGAGATAAAGTGGTTTGAATGGTTATTATTTGGGTGAGAATTGTAGTTGTTGCAATGCATAGCTTCTGGAAGCCTGCTAAACTTACTGCATTGGATACAGAGCTACACAGTGCTATAGAATTTCTATCAATGATAAAGGGCATAATGCTGACTTTTTGACGTGCTATTATAGTGATACTATAAGCCAACTTTATGTATTTTATGTTTAACATTTTATACAGAAAAATAAATCTAAATCAAAATGAGCAGTGATATTACACCCACAATTGTAACAACAGGCCACCCTTTGCACTCCACCCAGCCAGGCTGAGAATTTAAACCTCATAAAAATGTCTCTGTTGTGTTCACAAACAACGAAAATAGCAGAAAAGGAAGCA
The DNA here is from genome assembly GCF_036172605.1 of Pelobates fuscus. Classification (NCBI taxonomy): domain Eukaryota; kingdom Metazoa; phylum Chordata; class Amphibia; order Anura; family Pelobatidae; genus Pelobates; species Pelobates fuscus. The sequence continues at coordinate 107,375,492 of NC_086318.1, read as the reverse complement.
AAACCACAAAAAGTTGTTTAACAGAACCGGAAATATTATGCAGGCGCTTTTTTAGAAAGTGATGAATATCATGTAAATGCAGGAGAGTCTTCATAAAGAGGCAAACAGAAATTAGAAGACAATTAAAAGGGAAACTCCACTGCCAAAAAAAATCAATAAAAAAAAAAAAAAAACTGTTCAGTAGGTGCATGCCCAATGAAAACACACATGCATTTAAGAATGCATTTTTAATTATAAATAGCTTGCAATCCCCTTCTAAATAAAAGCCCAGACTTTTGTGACTGTCCAATCACAGACTTTCCAAAGCAGTTCTATGAGAAGTCTTTGTAAGGCAGGTGCTGTGACTTGTGAGCTTGAGTTTAGCTCCACTGAGCTTAACAACTACGAAGTAACATGATCTGTTTTCTGTTTGATAGCAGGGAAGGGGGTGGTGGGAAGGTTTAACAATATTAATTTGTAAAAGTGCAAATTTCTATTGGAATCTGCACTTTTTGTAAAATACAAAAATAGGATGCACTCTTCACACATGAAGCACTTCAACATGCTAAAGTGCTTTAATGGTCTGGAGTGTCTCTTTAAATAATACAACACTGTTAACAACAGCATATAACGCATGGATTCATCATTTAAAACAAAGTGCTAGATATAGAAAAAAAACACTTGGGCTATGATGAAACATAAATGCAAAGATCAGCTTCTGAAAATATTGGGAGTGGCATTGCATTGTTAATATGTGAAATATCCATATATAATGAATTTAATGCATTGCATATCCTAAGCTTTAGAATGTAATGGCACCGGTGCCAAGAGACTATCCACGCAGCCTCAGGAATGAGGCTTTTACTGAGAAAAGTTAGTATTTACATTGATATCTAAGGACACCTTTAGCCAGGGACACCTTCCTGCAGCAGTCCTGAAATATTTGCAGGACAGAAGTTTGGCGTCTAAATGCTCTGTATGAAAACACTGAATGTTCCTCATGGAAATGCATTACCAATGGCACTTCCCTATGAGGAAGCATTGGATTGGCTACGATCATCTGTAATGTAAAGGAGTGGCAGCCTCAGCAAGACCAGCACACTGGGAACTAACGTTAACAAAAGTGTTTATTTTCCTAACTCAGGGGGGCATACATCCACTGGCGTACATATCGCAGTCACAGGGGTTGCAGCTGCGACCGGTTCCGTCACTACAGGGGGCCCGCCCTGCAAACCCCTGCGACCGGGTGCCCGCCATCACCATTTGTGGCCCAGGCCCGCGCGGCAAGCCGCTGGGGCCGCATGTTAAGGTGCCCGTCGGGTGGCCCATGCTGTCAGGGCCACCCGATGGAGATGGATTGTCAGGGGGCCTGGACAGCGCTGGGCGCTTTAACAGCGCGACCAGGCCCTCTGTAATGCGATCACAAGCTGGGAGGAAGTGACTGCACATCACTCCTCCCAGCTAACACACACAGAGCCCGCGCGGGAGGAAGAACAGGGAGTCATAGTGGGAACTCTGACTCCATCAACCTGAGCCACCACTGGACCCCAGGAAAAGTCACCCTGCTGCACCCAAAAGGTAGGAAACAGGAAGGTGACTTAAATATTATGTGTGTGTGTGTCTTTGTCTATCTGTATGTATGTGTGCCTGTCTGTATGTGTGTCTTGTGTGTGTTTGTATGCGTTTGCGTCTATCTGTCTGTATGTATGTATGCATTTGTTCATGTCTGTTTTTATGTATGTATGTGTGCATTGTGTGTGTGTCTGTCTGTGTGTATGTGTCTGTCGGTCTGTATGTATGTGTGCCTGTCTGTTTGTATGTGTCTTTGTATGTATGTGTGTCGTGTGTGTGGGTGTCTGTCTGTATGTGTGTGTGTGCCTGTCTGTTTTTCATGTATGTATGTGTGTCGTGTGTGTGTGTCTGTCTGTCTGTGTGTATGTGCCTGTGTGTATGTGTGTGTCTGTATGTACGTGTGCCTGTCTGTCTTTATGTGTGTGTCTTTGTATGTATGTGTTTGTATCTGTGTGTGTGTTTCTGTATGTATGTGTGTGTGTGTGTGTGTGTGTGTTTCTCGTGGGAGGAGTTGGAGGGGGGAAGAAGGAGGGAGGGGAGGGGGCCCCATGGATCACTTTCACACCGGGGCCCCATGGGTTATGTGTACGCCACTGCATACATCTAAATAGTTAGAAAAAAACACTTGAATGTAAGGAATACATTTTTGTTAGAGTGTTTCTTTAATGCTTGAATGCCTAAGGAGAAATGCACAGGTCTATTTAGCTCATAGGAACCTAGCAGCACTGCCCAAGTTAAAACAATCAAAAGGGTGTCCATGTGTACCAGAGCAGCTCAATGGGTTCTTCTTGCTGTTAAAATAAAACATGTTGAAAATAGGCAAACAACTGAAACAAAAAACACACTGAGGTGATTTTGTAAGGCACATAAAATCATATTCATTTATGCACAACAAATTTACAATTTTTTTTTAACCAATCTCACTTAGTGTGCTATTCATTAAGAGTTAGTCTGTCCTGGCTTGACCTTGATGCTGTTATTTTAAATTATCATATTTAATACTTTATTTAAAACACGAAAGCTAAATTCAGAGTACTGCGGTCGTGTCTTGGTAAATTTACATTCCAGGAACCCTTACATAAACCACGACGCCAAAAGGATGTGTGTTATGACCATCACAATGATATGAAATAGTTTGACACCTTATTCCAAAATCATGGGCACTGGAAGTTGACTCCCCAGAACATAACAGCTGCCACGCCTCTGGAAAAGCCTTCCACAAGTTTTTAGATTATTCCTATGTTAATTTGTGCTCATTCAGCCCAAAGAGCATTTGCTAGGTGTGGCCCTGATGTGGATAAGAAGGTCTAGCTTGCAATCTGTGTTGCAGTTCATCCAAAATGTATTAATTTGGGTTGAGATTAGGTTGCCCACTCCAACCCTGACAAACCATGTCTTTATGAACCTTGTTTTGTGCACAGAGGCTCGGTTATACTGAAACAGGAAAGGGTATTTCCCAAATTGTTGCCACAAAGTAAAAAGCACCCATTTGTCTAAAATGCATTTGCATGCTGTAGCATTAAGATGCTTCTTTAGTGGAACTAAGTGGCCTAATCCACCTAACCTTACATTAGCAGTATGCATTCCAGTAGGTGGCATTTTCCTAAATTTGCACCAACAACACTGACATTCTTCCATCAGACTGGCAGATATTGAATAAATATGAATCACTCCAAATAACATGTTTCCATCTCTCTATAGTCCAGTGGTTTGGACCTTTGTAGTAAGTGCATTATGTGAGAGGTAATTTTTACATGCTATGCCCTTAAGCACTCAATGCTCTCCTCGGTGAGTATGAGTGATCTACCACTTTGTGGCTGGGGTGTTGTTGCTCCTAGACACCTCCATTTCACAATGAAAACACTTCCAGTTGACTGAGGCAGATCTAGTAGGGCAGAAATTCAATGAACTGAACTTGTGACAAATGTGGCATCCTATGGTGATGTCATGTTTGAAGTCACTGAGCTCTTCATAATGACTTCTTGTTCTGCCAATGTTTGTCTGCATGGCTTTGTGCTCGAATTTCAACACCTCTTAGGAATGGTGATAAAGATGATAAAATGCATACCCCATTAGAAAAGATGTAAAAGCTTTAAATGTATGTCTAAGTTTGCAGAACAAACCAGTAGCTGGTTTGACATGCATAAAAACATGGTAGGACCAGATTAGAGTGGATTTTTCTGTTAGCAGCTAATAGAAAACATGGAGCCCACTGACAAAGTTTACCTGGCAATGTAGTCCTTCCTAATGCCTTTGATTGCATTAGAAGTTTAACAGAATGCCAGTAGACTCAATACAAACCAGGAGAAAAATTGACAGGAAAAGTTCTAGGAAAAGTGCTGGCACCATAACCTCTTCAATGGGTCGCAGTGTTTATGATGCTTACTATGTTCCTTTAATGAAAGGGTAATATTAGTGGAATATGTCTATCACTTTTGATATTAGCATTGAGAAATGCTGCTGCCCGAAACGTTTGCTGCTTAAAGGACCACTCTAGTGCCAGGAAAACATACTCGTTTTCCTGGCACTAGAGTGCCCTGAGGGTGCCCCCACCCTCAGGGACCCCCTCCCGCCGGGCTCTGGAGAGAGGAAGGGGTTAAACTTACCTCTTTTTCCAGCGCCGGGCGGGGAGCTTTCCTCCTCCTCTCCATCTTGATCGCGACGTCATCGGCTGAATGCGCATGCGCGGCAGGAGCCGCGCTCGCATTCAGCCGGTCGCATAGGAAAGCATTTACAATGCTTTCCTATGGACGCTTGCGTGCTCTCACTGTGATTTTCACAGTGAGAAGCACACAAGCGCCTCTAGCGGCTGTCAATGAGACAGCCACTAGAGGATTTGGAGGCTGGATTAACCCTTATTATAAACATAGCAGTTTCTCTGAAACTGCTATGTTTATAAAAAAAAAGGGTTAATCCTAGAGGTACCTGGCACCTAGACCACTTCATTAAGCTGAAGTCGTCTGGGTGCCTAGAGTGGTCCTTTAAACTTTGTCCTCAAATAAATTGTGGTAGCATCTGGGTGTGCTTTAACCCCTTAAGGACACAACAGAAATAAAAGGGAACTGTGACAGAATATTTCCATCATGTGTACTTAAGGGGTTAATGTTGAAACTAATAATTAAAATGTTGCTTGCAGTAGGACTTCAATAAAATTTGATGTGTTTTGTCCACACTACTGTGATTTACCATTGCCTGCCCTTTTTGGAATTCTACTTGTTACAGGATTATGGAAACCAGTGTCATATAATTTAAAAAATGCTGTCTTTTTGTGTTTCTCCTTTTTACCTAATTTCAAAGCAGCATTAGGATATTCATACATAAGCAATAGTCATTCACTGTAATATTTAGCAGAGAATGCAGAGCAGGCAAAATACTCTAAAAAAAGACTCTCTTTCTTGCATTAGGATTAGGAGATTCATGTCCAACCAATCCTGGCCAGGATATACATGCCATAAGGTTAAAGGAACTCTATTTTTATTTTTAAATAAATAAAATGTGAAAGATACATAATGACCAAGTGCATTCTATGGGAAAATAATGCCATCTCAGGGTTCTAGAAACCTTACAGTCTCTTGGTTTATTATTTTGGTGTCTCGAACATGTCAGGGTCATATTTTCCCTAAGTGCAACATCCCATGTATTCTATATATATTGTCGCATGTATCTGGGCAACTTTCCTTCTTACAATGATTTATTCACAATAACCATGATTCTCTCATCACAGCTACAATATTTAACTTATTGAATCCAAGAGGTTAAGCAAATCCTTTTTATAATATAACTGTTTTGGCAAGTTGCTATGAGGGAATTAACACACAAACCCATGCAGTTATCAACAGATTTTCTCATTTTAAGAAAATGTGTATGTAATATATTTTATGTAAAACATACATGCAGTCTGTGAGATAACTATGTCTGCTTGCCACCCACTCGCCTCCTCCTTGGCTATAAAGCTGAAACTTTTAAACAGAAGCCACAGCTGCTGAAACAAAAGAAAAATAGTAGGTGGAGTACTAGGGTCATTTTGGATTTTTTTTTAGCATCAGTGACTCACTGGTAATTTCCCTCCAGTATGTGTTAAAGTACACCTGCCTTGAAAAAAAAAATATATATATATGGTGGTCTTCATGGATTTACGAAAAAGATACTTCCAAGTGAGCATTTTCCTTACGGTATGCAGGTCTGAGCTAAACATATATTATAAACTTGTAAATTATGGTGCGGTGTAAGTGACAAAGACCTACACCTATGTGAAGAAATGACTATATTATTCGATATTTTGTTGCATAGTTCTTGTTTTTTTTGTGTACTTTTCATTCGGCAGATGGGACTGCCGAACCGAGACCACCCCTGGCTCACTTAACTTCAAAGCCGGCATCACTTTCACCCTCTATGTGTGCGGTCAGCGTTCGTACTGTCGAACGCCACGTGGCAGAGAAAACCGCGGCCATCTTGTTTTCGCCAAACAAAGGCAGCGGGACTTGGTCGTCGAGTGTCTGGAACTAAAATCGGACACTCGACTTCCCAAACACCGGTCTCCATCATGCGAACGCTGGAACTAGTGATACCGATTAGCTAGGAGAGCGCTATTCGGTACAAATATGCACACGAATGAGGGGAACAATCGCTGCTAGGAGCCAGGGGAATTCATTCGGTACTTTTATGCATTTCTTCCCTTTTTCTGAAGTGACCGGCAAAACCACACGAACCTCTGGAACTATTTTGGGCAGTCCGCCCCCAGTGGACCGGTCACAAAGGACTTCCATACTTTTTGCGAACCCCTGAACCGATCCGGGTGAAATTTGGATATGTTGGTCACCCGGATCGGGGCTATCAGGGGATATAGTATTTGTGGGGATACCCCAGGTATAAAGGGGTGTTCCAGAAGTTGGGGAAAATGGTGAATTTTCAGCCTGGAGATAATTAGGTTGGCACTATATCAGACCTGATTATCTCCAGGACTAGGGGAGGGAACTGCCTGTTTGTATTAGGTGTGTTTTATATTTTTACTGTCCAGGATTGGATAAATATTACTCCTCCCTGTGGGATGTCCCCTTGCATGGGGACCTGCATAAAAAGCCATGTGTGTGAATAAACGTTAGTTCTGCTTGTATCCTGAATCTGGACTCTGACTGTTATTTTGGAATTCGTATGCTGTAACAAGGGAATTATCTTATGCAGCTGTTATATTCCGTAGGGATTTCGTTCCTGGGACTACCGAACCGGACTCTCGCTACCTTAGGCTCTGACCGTCCGGGAGGAAACTACCGAACTCGGTTTGGTTAAACTTGGTTTCCTTACAACCTATAAGTGGAGCCCTCAAACACATATACAGCTTACCAAACGTTATTTCGTTCAATGATGCAGTATGGAGTACATGTCAAGGAAAATACAAAAAGATGCGATATAGTGCAGATGGTATTTAAAGTGACAATGCAATAATAATAATATCGTAGTGAACTGTACACTCACATTTCCTGTATATAGAAACACTGGCTCCGTAGTGTGCTTATTATGGTAGCACCACCCTTCCACTTCGACTAGGAGTAGTTCTCAAAGACATAAAGAGAGAACGGACCAATGTGTAGGTTGTGACAATAAAAACACAGATGTATGATAGTAAATGTGGTGCTCACCTGGTCCTGAGCCTATGGGTCCCGCCCGGCTATATGTTTTGTGCCAATTTAAATGGGGATGGCGCTGCCCCTGTGAAGATTCTTTAGAGGCTCCAAAAAGGACTTGAGCAGGATCTTGAGTAAAATAACAAATTTATTGGTATATAATACATTAAAAAATCAATGTTTAAAAAAGTCCTCAGTAAAAGTCCTTTAAAATGGCCAATACACGTCCAATAAAATGGCCAATACGAGTTCCAGGGCCTCAAATGACCATGCAATGCACTAAAACTATCACATCTTAATGATGTGGCTTTGTTGCAATTATATATCTTATCTCAGACAATGTAAAACACTGCTGCTTCAGAGAAAAGGAAATGTTTTCATTACACTGAAAACACGCCTCTAGTGGTTGTCAGACAGCGGCTTCCACCTTAAGTCCTATGATTCTTTATAAGGACTTCACGTCGATCTCATCACACAGAGCATGCACACAACACTTGCAGCCAAAGCTTCTCATAAAGGAGCCTTTGATTCCGACTGGACAGAGTTCATCCTGATTGATGATCTCATCGTGGGTGGATCGGGATGCAGAGAGAAGACGATCTGGTGCTGGATTTGAGTGGTCACTTTTGTTTTAGCCATTAAATAGGGACTAACATATTTTTTTAGCCTTGTAGACTGCTCCGACAGGAAATGTCTTCATATCTTGGAAATGTTGTTGAATGTTGCACACTCTATTCCAAACTACCATACTATGCATTCCTGCTTTGGCTCCCATAATGCTCCTGTCTAATGTGTCCATGCAGTCTCAATCATGTCCGAGGAACATATGTTTGGGTTCAGGCATGCTTGTGTCATTATTATTATTATTGCCATTTTTATAGCACCAACAGATGCCGTAGCGCTTTACAATAGGACAATTACAAGAAAGCTTACAGGAACGATAGGTTGAAAAGGACCCTGCTCAAACAAGCTTAAGGTCTATAGGAAGTGGGGTATAAAACACATTAGGACAGGAAATAGCAATCAAATAAGGTGGGAGTGAAGCAGAGCTGGAGGAGAGAGTAGAGTGCTGCCCTTTAGGAGAAAGCAAGAGACAGGTATGTGAGATAGAGGTTATCCTGTGAAGCCATAAGCTTTCCTAAAGAGATGGGTTTTAAGGCACTTCTTAAAAATTTTAAGACTAGGGGAGAGTCTGATGGTGGTAGGCAGGCTATTCTATAGGAAGGGAGCCGCCCGCGAGAAGTACTGCAAGCGTGAGTTGGGTCACGGGCAGAGCGGAGAGACCGAGAAGGGGTATACCTATGGATCTGTGAAGAGATATAAGAGTAGCTAGAATTGTTCAGTGCTTCATAGGTGTGGGTTAGCCCTTTGAATTGACTCCTATAGGATACAGGAAGCCAATGTAAGGACTGACTGAGGGGAGAGGTGTGAGAGGACCAACTAGAGAGGAAAATCGGTCTGGCGGCAGCATTAATTACAGACTGTAGCGGGGAAATACGGCTTTTGGGAAGACCAATTAGGAGAGGGTTACAATAATCCATGCGGGAAATTACTAGAGCATGGACAAGCTCCTTGGTAGCATCTTGCGTAAGAAAGGGGCGCATGCAGGTTTTTATGCTATGCTATGTTTTTAAGATGGAATCTACAGGATTTGGCAACATACTGGATGTGAGGCTCAAAGATGAGGCCAGAATCAAGTATGACGACAAGACAGGGGGCTTGCAAGGATGGACTTATGTGGATACCACTAATTTGAAGGGAGAGCAAAAGAGGATGATCAGTATTAGGGGGAGGAAAGACAAGGAGCAAAGTGTTAGAGAGATTAAGTTTCAGAAAGCGGGAGGACATCCAGTCAGAGATGGAAGAAAGGCAAACAGTGACACGTTGCATGACAGCAGGGGAGAGGTCGGGGGAGGAGAGATATATCTGGGTGTCATCAGCGTACAGGTGGTAGTGGAATCCAAATGAGGTAATAAGTTTGCCAAGAGAGGCAGTATAAAGAGAAAATAGAAGGGGACCAAGGACAGAGCCTTGGGGGACTCCAACCGAGACAGGATGAGGGGAGGAGGTATCATTAGAAAAGGAGATGCTGAATGAGCGTTGGGAGAGATAAGAGGAAAACCACAAGAGGATAGAGTCACAGAGACCGAGTGATTGAAGAGTTTGAAGAAGGAGAGCATGATCAATGGTGTCAAATGAAGCAGAGAGGTCAAGAAGAATTAGAATGGAGTAGTGGTCTTTGGATTTAGCTGCAATTAGGTAATTAGTAACTTTAATAAGAGCAGTCTCAATAGAGTGGAGAGGTTGAAGAGGGTTAAGGAGAGAGTTGGAATTGAGGAAGTGAGACATCCGGGTAAAGACAAGTCTTTCCAGAAGCTTTGAGGGTGAAGGGAGCAGGGATATGGGACGATAGTTAGATGGGGAGGACGGGTCAAGAGATTTTTTTTTTCAGGATAGGTACTACAGTGGCATGTTTAGGGTCAGCAGGGCAATTCCAGTAGAGAGAGAGAGCAGTTGAAGATGTGTGTTGAGGAAGGTGCAAGACAAGGGGAGAGAGATCTGATAAGGTGAGATGGGACAGGATTGAGCGGGGAAGTGGTGGGGCGAGAGGAAAGGAGAAGCGCAGCCACCTCTTGTTCAGTTGCCTGGGAGAAAGTCTGAAGAGTAGGAAAGGCATAATCTACGTGTGGTTGAAAAAGAGAAAGGAAGAGTGAGGAGAATTCTTTCCTTAGCTGTTCAAATGTTGTCGGTAAAGTAACATGCACAGCTATCAGCTGTAAGGTTAGTTTGGAGGGTGGCCACAGCAGGGCGAAGAAGAGAATAAAAGGTGTCAAATAGATGCCTGTGATTGCGGGAGCATGAACTAATGAGAGAGGAAAAGTTTGGCTGTTTGGTGAGGGCAAAGGCTGCGTTGTATGAACACAATTTGTCCTGTAAATTAAGTTTTAATTCTACTAACTTCAAGTCAAAATCCTGACTTGCCTGTGAAGTCCTATATGCCTGTGAAGTTACCGTTGAAGTTTCTGATCCATTTTCAATGACATATACTATTCTGGAATGTCATTTTTGTTTCTGCAACATCATGTAGTTCCTGTCTAGTTACAGTCTCGTTAAGTTTGTGTCCTGTCTTTTAGTTGTGTTCCATCTGTCTTGTACCAGGACAGCATTGGCAGAAAAGTCTTCATAGCCACTTCTTGTCTAGCAGCTCAAACTCTGGATGAAGTTGGCTTTTGAGGTGAAGCCTTACTGCTGCATTTTTAGTACTTATTTTTTTGAGAGTGTATGGGATTCTTTACCATATAAAGCCTAAAAACGTGGTGTTTAAAATAAAACTTATAGGGATAATGTGCTGTAAATAATGTTCAACTCAACTATTACAACGTTACTCAGATAAGCATCAATATGGAGCACATTTATAAGTCTACTAAAACATATCTAAAGCATAATTTACAGACATCTGTCTAGATGAGGAAAGCTAATTTGCCTTAACCGTATAGCAGAAATTGAACTGTCTTGTAAAGTAGGTGCTTTGTTACGTAATCCGCTGTTTAAATCTGAAATTAAATTGCTTTAAAGACAGTTTTCACTATCGTATTACACATGAGCAGTTCTCTGTCCCGCTTATCATTCTATTTTGGCACTTAATTTGGAACGATGGGAAGGTCACACAAAAGACATTATGAACAGAAGTAATGAAACACATTTATTTCTCACAAATTAAAGGTTACTGTTCAATGACCAATCTCCTGTACTGATTTTGTTTTATAAATGCCCTGTCAACAATCTCTACACACACATTGCATTACAAGAAGAGCATGCATTACAAGAAGGGCATTAGAAGAGAAACAAGTAAACAACATGTATAATATAAAGGAATCGTAATATGAATTTGAATGTACAGGAAGTGTCCAAGGGACTGTTAAAGCACCATGGTCACTACTGCTTGCTGTAGTGGTTATGGTGTCTGCACCCATCCTGGAGTAAGTAGTTAAACCTATATGAAAAGATTTACTACTTACCTGAGGTTTGCTGGACGCTGCTCCCCACCACCACCACTACAAACTGGCTGGAGAGCCAGAAGCTCGTAAGAAAGAGTGGTCCTTTAATGTATAACCCCCCATCTACATAGAGGTACCCAAAAACACATATATTACAATGCTACCTTACCTATACGCCAATCAAAGCAGATATTTTATAAAAGGAACCATAAATTCTCGCAAATTAAACCAATTGAACCAGCAAAAAACATATATGAGGAAGGCTGAACTTGATGGACGCAAGTCTCTTTTCAGCTATGTAACTATGTAACTATGTAACTCTGAAAATCTATTACAATTTATGTTTCTTTGTCTTTTTCATATGATACTGCATTTTCTTTACTTAATTTATATGAATTATTTAGCAAATTAAATCACAATCCAGTAATGTAATTTGGTCTGTGAGCAGACATCCTTCTGGTTATGTGGGGAGTTCTAATGTCTACAGCATCTGACCAGCAGGTGCCATATACAAACCTCACTACTAAGGTTGAAAGAAAGGAAATAGATTATTACACCTTTAACTGTTTTGTTGTAATATATATTTTCATTTTCAGCTTAGGTATGCTTTTGTTTAAAACGTGGGAGGATTTTTACAAAGACATCACAATCCACTTATTTAAAACCTGGTGCTCTCTGTCTTTTATCCTCAGTCCCTGACAATTGACCTTATATACATTTTAGACACTTGTGTCAATTCTAGACTACTGAATTTCTATAATATGTTTGCCTCTGCTACTCTTGGTAGAACACAGTGTGTTAATGCCATGAATCCACCATTCTTTTTGTACATTAACATTTGTTCCTGTTTCCATTATGCATGCATTTTCTCTGTTTGGTAGATGACCTCTTTTTAAGCATTTATCTCTCTTCACTGTACTTTATTGAATTATATCTGAAACTTAGTATGATGCTTGTATTTCCAGTTTCTCCTTGCAATACAGATATTAAGGTCATTCAGCAATTCTCCTTAGGCTTTATGATGTACACTGTGAACCATTTATTAGCTCTTCTGTACAAAGCCTGTAATTTATTAATGTCCTTCTAGAGATGTGATCTCCAGAAGCTAATTCATTACTTTTTGCAAGGTTTAGCGATGATCTTCAGAATGAAGTTGCCAGGAGGCTCTGCCACTGCAATACAGAATTCATTACAAACTGATATTACTACCCATTTCATTCATTAACAGGTTACTGCAAGCCCACTGGTTAGGATGCCAAGAGTATCCTTGCCACATTTCTCGGTAATGGGGCAAACTATTTTGTAACAGAGCTGCAGAGCTGGATACTGACCCTGCCAGCCATTGCAATTCCATACATGGAAATATGCACAGAATTGACATAGACTTATCACACCCCAATGAATCAGACAATGGTGGAGTTAGACCTCCAGCAGCATTTTAAAGTGAAAAAGCTGCACTTTAAATTACTGAAGTGGTCATGGTTCTTGGAATAATCCTTTAAGAATTAACCTGGAAATGTCATACTATTGGAATAATACATAGTAAGCTAATTAGATCATACAACCTGCCAGGTGGCCTGAAGTGTCAAACATGTTAATTCAGCCCTAACAGATATTACAGACCTACATGGAAACATAATAAGACTGTAAGCACTGTGGGTTTTTCCTTTCTTCCTTGTTGCATTCAGAAAGTATTCCTACCCCTTAATTATTTTTAAATTTGTTTATGTTACAGTCTTATGCTACAAATGTGTGGGGGGGGGGGGGGTGAATCACTTCAATCTACACAGAATACCCCATGAATGGCAGAAACAACCCAATCCAGGTGTTTCTTGTATCATATCCAAAAGGGCCTGAGGCTGTATTTCACTTAAGGATCTGAATATTAATGTCAATATGATATATGAGTTTTTTTCTGTTTAATATTTTTGCAATAGCGTTAAAAATCTAGTTTTTTTCTTTGTTGTTATATGTTATTAAGCGTAGATTGATGTGAGAACCAGTGGCGTACACACACTCCATGGGGCCCCGGTGCGAAACTGATCCGTGGCCCCCCCCTCCCTGACTCTCTCCCCCTTGACTGTGGGCCCCTCCACCCGCCGACACATACATACAGACACAAACACATACACACACCCCCGACAGACACATACATACATACATACACACATGCAGACACATACATACAGAGACACACACAGAGACATACATACAGAGACACAGACACACAATCATACATACATATAGAGACACAGACACAAACATACATACACAGACATACATACAGATACACACACACACACACACACAGACAAAGACACATACATACCTACAGAGACACATACACACACATACATACACACATACAGAGACACAGGCATACATACGGATACACACACACACACACACACACACACACACAGAGACAGACACACACATACAGAGACACAGACACAAACATACATACACAGACATACATACAGATACACACACAGAGACACAGACACACACATACATACACACATACAGAGACACAGACATACACATACAGAGACACAGACACAGACATACACATACAGAGACACAGACACACACATACATACATACACACATACAGAGACACAGACATACATACACACATACAGAGACACAGACATACATACAGAGACACAAATACACAAAATGTTTCCTACCATGTGTGACTTTCCCTGGGGTCCAGTGGTGGCTCAGCCTGATGGGAGTCAGAGTTCCCACTCTGACTCCCTCCTCCTTTCTGTTTCCTCCCGCGCGGGCTCTCAGTATGCTGGGAGGAGTGACGTGCGGTCACTTCCTCCCAGCAGTGATGATGTAATTACAGGGGGCCCGGTCGCGCTCTTAAAGCGCCCAGCGCCGACCGGGCCCCCTTACAATCCATGTCCATCGGGTGGCCCTGACAGCATGGGCCACCCGATGGACCCCTTAACATGCGGCCCCGGCGGTTTGCCGCACGGGCCGGGGCCGCAAAGCGTGGCAACTGCTACCCGGTCGCGGGGGGCCGCAGGGCGGCCGGGCCCCCTGGAGTGCCGGGCCCGGTCGCAGCTGCGACCCCTGCGACCGCAGTACGTACGCCACTGGTGAGAACCCCCATCCCCCCCACCACCACAAAAAAAAAAAAACAATTGTAGCATAAGACTGGAACATAAATATAAAAATATTTTAAAAAATGAATGGGTCTGAATACAACATATACACACATATATATATGTATATATATAGATACAAGTACAATAATATTGAACCTTTTTAGCGGTCAATAAGTTTAATATGCTCGTCACCTGCATTTCTTATTGACTTTTAGTGTCTTAGCGTGTCCATAGTGGTTTCCTATAACAACCAACAATCAATATTAGTGGCGTTACACCTCTGTTTACGTTCTTTGTGTTATTACTGATAACAATGTGCCGTAACACCCAAACACTAAATGGTACTTATGTCTCAATTCTGTTTAACCTGTTCTACAAATTGTAACACACTTTATCACAAGCAGGGCAATTTACTTAAAGTGAAATGATCCCTTAAAGCAAGATTATATTATCAATTGAACTTTACGAATTTAGTATGCTCCAACTGGAGGATATGGGGGATTGTTTTCCTTATCTTGTGTGTATAGATTGGTGTAAGTAAATTACGTTTAGTGTGCAGATGTGTGTAAATTAATTTGACTGTGCATAAATAAGTGTGAGGGAGTATATGTGGTTATTCATTTTTGAGAGTTAATGAGTATTGCCAGTCAGACATAATAATTTTAATATAAGAAATAGTAATCGTAACTGCCATTTAAAAGAAATGACCATGTTTCATTGTGGAGATGTATTATCGCCATCTTTTCAAAACTCAGGTATGAAAAAAAGCTGCTTACACATATGCTGCGAGCATCAAATCTGAACTTGGAATTTCTGTAGCTGAACAGATTTGCCTCTAGTGTTTTAGGAATTCAATGTGAGACTTGTCTGAATATATGTGTTGCAGCCAACGGGAACCCAGAGCAGTCAAAAATCTTGTTGTTGTTTTTTGTATGGAACTACTCAACAGATTGCAACATTATGTGAAACTAGTCTCACCAACAAATCTTGCTTTAGTTAATAATCCTGTAAGTGCAGTGTGCCTTGATACAAAATAAAAATTTGGTCAAAAGATGACTTAATAAGAACTGTCGGCTTGTACTTTTAGCAGTAATCCAATTTAGCATGAAACTCCATGGGCACACTTGCAGAAGGAAAGTGGAATATAATTGTTGAGGAGTTAAATAAAAAGGCATGAGGGGCGTTTTCATTTGCATGACACTTGCTCTCAGCCATGGATGTAACTTAAACAAGAGTAAACAGAAGTAGCTTTGTGTTTCAGGGAGCTTTCAACATGTCTAAGATGTATGAAGATATATACACAACTACCGTTTGCTCATTGTAATGTCTGTCAAATCCTGTGTTGTTAAAAAAAAAAACAGTTCAAGAGCACTTTAAAGTTTTCTTTGAGCCAGAAATTCACTCTACACAGACACAAAAGAGTAGAAATCCACAAACCGTGAATTAACGCCTAATACATGGAAGCTTTAGAAGTTTTCTGACCCTGAGAACCTTTAAACATTTATTTTTCCTGTGGACCACCATATATTTGCTCACTGCAAACTTTCCCTAATTGCAACTCAAATGGAAGAGCTTTAAAAAAATGCCCTGCTATATATCACTAGTGCTTAAAGGGACATTGTGAGCATTAAAATCACTTTATCTTAATGAAATGTTTTGGGGGCATAGATGTACCCCTTGAAAATGAAAACAGCATCATCTTAGAAAAATGTCACGGTTTACATTTTGCAAACCTCATGCCTCTAGTGGCTGTCGATCAGACACTGGGAGGTCTAGAATAAAATATATACTATAAGTGAATGTATATTATGTCAGGATCTGCATGCTAAGAATGCTGACACAAGGCATTGGCTGTACTTCCTATGCTTCTGATGGGGAAGCATTGATGATGGCAATTACTGCTCATCGCTGCTCTCAATGCTATATAAAGCTTCTGATTGCATATACATCATCAAACTTCAAAGTGTCTCTCCCTTCCAGCAAATACAAAGCTCTAAGTCACCAACTGCTTGTAGATGATGTCAGGACAGGAGGAACATAGATGTGTGTTTTACTGCACCTTTTAATGCGCTTTGGACTTACTCATCCATTTTATAGAATCATTATACACTTGTTTGGAAGGTTTACAAATAGTTACAGGCAAGGGAGGATGTGTTTATATAGTTACAGAATGATCTTAATGTTGCTGTTCTTATGAAAATAAAAACAACAAAACAAAACCTACTAGCTATCTAATAAATTTTTCCCAGCTTGTAGTTAATACATATTCTAGCTTAAATGGGAGTCAATGTAATTCTATGTACAAATGTGGAACTAAAGAGTGGAAAGCGTAAACAAAGTGGCATGGCCAAATGAGGACTTAAATCTGGTTCGATAATAGCATATCTATTAGGTTTTCATAGCAGCAGATTTCTTTATAACATTAGGTTTTCATAGCAGCAGATTTCTTTATAACATTATACATTCAGCCACTGCCTAGCTGTGGAGAGGAGAGTGAGCCAGTAACTGTAAAGGAAACCTCCATACTCAGCCGTTCCAGCTTGGTGACGTGCTTTAGGGGTTAACAGAGTGTCCCCTCCTTGTCACTTTATGAAAGTGCTGGTCTCAAGAGAAATCTACACCTTTATAAACTGACAGGGTGGTACCCGCTCAGCTGACCATCAGGGTGCCCTTCTGATTGCTTTGTACTAGGGCACAAAGTAGAAGCCTATGATTCGCATAAAGAAACAAAAGATTCAACGTAATTATATAAGGCGCATTGCTGCGCATGCACCGACTGCTCCCTTATGAGTATCCTCAGATTGACCAGGAGACGAAGAGGAGATATGGCAAGGCACTGTCTCGCCACCAGTTTAAGGTAAGTTTGAGAGAACTCAACACTCCAGCATTATAAATACATTTATTTAGTTTTTCTATAAATTTGAGGATAATTGATTGATTTTTCATTGAAAAGATATCCCCACCGTAACAAAAGCAGCTCGCCATTACAGGCATAAATCATTTCAACATAGTACAGAGTTTTTGATTGCATGGCACATCTCACTCCCAGACTATTTTTAAAGGAACACTATAGTCTTAGAAATACAAATATGTATTTCAAAAGGCAACACCCACAAAAGGTTAAAAGGGTAGTTTACTTACCTTATCAGAGTGACAGCCACTAGAAGAATCTAAAGGGACACACCAGATCCCTAAAGCACTTTAGCTTGCTAAAAAAAACTTTATGTATGAAGAGTGTGTCCTCTTTATTTAATTTTGCAAAAAGTACAGAATTTAAAAGAAATGTTAACTTTTATAAGTTAACCTGGTTACACCCCCTTGGTTGTCAATCAGACAACCGGCCCTGTTACTTCCTAGTTTGTTTAGCTCAGTGGAGCTAAACTCAAGAGGCAGCAATAGCTCAAAACACCTGCCAAATATTTTTCATTTAGCTGCATTTTAAAGTATGTGATTGGCCAGCCACAGAAAGTCTGGGTGGGGTAGTAGGGGAGGGATTGCAAAGGCAGAGCTGTTTTTAGATATACCTCAGTCAAACAAATGCACAATTAAATGCATGCAAGTTTTCATTTTGGTTATATCTACTAAGCAGTGAATTATTTATTTATGTTGTATTTGGGCAGTGAAGAGTCCCTTTAAACCCTGCAATATAAACATTGCCATTCCTGTAGAATGACAATGTTTCACTTACAGGGTTAAAATTACAGGGACATGGCACCCAGACCACTTCATTGAGAAGACGTGGTCTGGGTATGTATAGGGTCCCTTTAATCATTCCTTTATATCCAGTTAACAGGGCAACCTATGCACCATAGCCAATGAGCTTGCCAGAAGTCACTTTGTGCCATGAGAAGACCATTTTTTTTGTTTATTTTAATACTTGCTTTGTAATAAAAAGTGTTACATCCTTTTAAATATAAAGGTATTAAAAAATAAATAAATATTGATTTGTAATAATTTAGAGGAAATAATATTTCTGTCAACAAATATGTTATAGGATAAACAACAAGAATAGAAAACACTGTCATTGTTAAACATATATAAATATGTTTATGTGAATCTTGGGATATTTCAACTTTGGCATAACCTCAATAATATATTGTGTATATATATATATATATATATATATATATATATATATATAACTATGCCAAATATATAAACCTTTCGTATAGCGCGTTAACTTTGGCATAACCTCAATAATATATTGTGTGTATATATGTATATATATATATATATATATATATATATATATATATATATATATATATATATATATATATATATATATATATATAAAACTATGCCAAATATATAAACCTTTCGTATAGCGCGTTAACTTCGGCATAACCTCAATAACTTATTGTGTCAAGTATAGCGAATGGGATATCTTCAAGTGAATGGTTAAAATCACTAGGACCAAGTTAGCTTACAGTAAAACCATGGTATAACTTTTATTTCATTTAAAATAAAAATAGAGAAAATGTGTATAAAGGCACACTGCACATACATACTACAGGTGTATTATACAGGATCAGTATAGTAAACCACAGTTAGCTTTGTAATTGTTGAAATATCCCAAGATTCACATAATGTGTCTTTAATGTATAGTGATAAACAGTTCTGAAAATGTCTAGATTCTGATAGTCCCTGCCTATCCATTGTTTCATTTTTGGAGTTGTTGTTTTTTTAACTTACATATTTAACAAACTCCAGTTGATACTTGCAATAAAAAATATACCTTGTTTTCTGTTGCAAACCTGACATAAAAAAAAACTAGAATTATTCTTATTCTTATTTCCATGCAATTACTAATGATTATATGGCTGGTAAGATTACAGAAGCACTGGTGTTTGTGGAATATAGTGAATAACAAAACTATTAATGTAACACAGCAGATTTGACGAGGCATATTGTGATTGGTTAGCCTGTTATGACTCACAGGTCCCAAATTATAAACACATATTTAATGTAATCTTCTGTGAAAAATATTTCAGAGCCTTATTTCTAAAACAAGATTAAACATTTCCCCATAATGTTTAAAACTGAATGCAACTATCCGCAGACTATTCTCCGTTCAAAAATAAATGGGAGGCCCACATAGCAAGCAATCTGCATTACATCATAACGTGCACGGTCAGATCTACAAAACAAACACAAGTAGCAGTCACAGGTTATTTTCGACAGTGTTAAAATTAACTCCCTAAATTGTAGGTCTGCGTCAGTTATTCCAACCTTTATATTAGATCTCCAAAAATAAGCAATCCAAACAGTTTGTAGGAGTTACTTTATTTAAGTATAATGACTTGCTCTGGTCTCTGGTTACTGGGATTTATGGCCAGCAGACATCGTAAAATATAAAACATTAAGTCATACACTGGAGATTTTTTTTTTCTGGAATCTTCTCATGAATTACTCAAATAGTCCTCTAACTTTTTAATTGTAAACTCGGTAAGTGGTGGGGTTTTTTTAGTGTAAAATGTCTCCGATGGGTTTTGCCAGAACTCGTCCAGTACAGCTTATTAACCAGTCTCAATAAATAGAACTTTGGCCGCAACATGTTCTGGGTAAATATATGCAAAGGTTCCAATACACAAAATTCAAAACCACATCATTATTTGCATTTAAAATGAAAATGTGTTTTTTTTTGTACATAATATTAGAAACAATATAATAAACCTGGACACTCTGAGCTCCTTTTAACATTTTATAAAATAATAAGTACATATTGTGTGCACTTAAGTACTGACACTTAACTGCTGGTGTGCCAGAGGAATTGCTTTGACATATGTTGGGCATGCCTCTGGCACTCAAATTATAACACTTTAATTGCTGAATTATCAGCTCAGTGACTGTTTTCTGTACATATTTACGAACATGAGCTATTGTTTGCTTAATATAAATGAAGAAACCTCTAAAAGATTACACATTATTTTTTTTTTTCCAAGGAATTACGTTTTGATTCTCGCACAGAAGATGCATGAAAACAAATCGTTTGCATTACATATTTATTTCTTGTAGTCTAGTTAATCTATCCCCATTTGCATAAATGTGTTTTACTTTAAAAATGATTAATTCCTGGGTTCACTTCTGCATATTTATTTCCATGAGAACACCTATCTATCCATGATAATATGAGATTAGAAAAAAAAATAGCTATTTTTATTGTAATCATCTGAAAAATAACTTTCACTTCTATAAACTTCTCTGCAAGGCCCTTAATTCAATTAGGAAAAGCAAAACTGCTAAGCATACAAATCATGCTTACTGAACTTTACAGGCTCCTGTCAACTTATTTTATTACTTAGCAGTATAGGGACAGGTGTTCTTGCCTCTACTTGCAGGCTACACTGGACCAACACTCGGTTTGTTAACCATTTCTTTTACAAAAGTGAATCAAACTGCAACGTTTCAATAACCATTAATAAAAATACCCAATTTCACAAACTAAACTTAAAACTACATTATACAATTCTACTGACCACAGCTGAGATACATTTATATTTGTGTGTAATACACACACACAAACATATTTACAATCCTGTTCATTGCCAGGGTTCTCGATTCCAACACATCATACAATAGCTTATGTTAAAATACTACTACAAATTAGAAGTAATGAACATGTTAAGCCCATTGTGTTTGTCTGACTCACTAAACATCCCTCTAACAAAATGTTGACATCAAAAATGCCTTTCCATTAAAGGAAAGCCATTTCATGAAAAATATAATTTACCAGTAGCTCATTACTTTTCTCAGATGGGGGCAGGTGGTATAATCTCCATGACAATTTCGATAGTTAAAACGATTAACTGGCATTGTATTCCCTTACACAGAGGTGAAGTAACAGCTTTTGACAGTAAGCATATGTTTGTGTTTACAGGTATGTCTCAGTAAGTGTAAAGGAAACATAAATAAAATATATATAGAATATATATAGAATTTTTTACACTTAGAGACACGTATAAACACAAACATATGCTTACTGTCAAAAGATATAACTTGACCTCAATATATATATATATATATATATATATATATATATATATATATATATATATATATTGTGTTTGTTGATTTATATTACACAGTGTTAACTTGGAAAGAAACACATCCTACTGAAATATAGCACTTTCCATATATGGAAATATGGCTAAACATGTCATGCATAATTTATATGCAGTACCAGGGTATTTAACCTTTTCAAAAAATTCACTTTTTAAACAAAACCATAACATACATTTAAACAAAACCATAACATACATATATGTACCTTGCTATATTATAAGCTCAAACACGTTTGGTATCCCTGATTAAAACGGAGTTAAATAAATAAATAAATAAATAAAACAAACTCAATATGCAATGCCTATCCCCATTTCACAAAAAAAAAAAAAACCCTACCTGTTTGGTAGACCTTCTGCTAGCTAACTCCTCTAAGAGATAGAGGAAGGGATGGGTGTAAGTCTGCAGTGCTTTGCTGTATAAGTGGCAGGGGGATCCCAAGTTGTCTCCAGTAGCTGAGGTAAAACTGGATCAGAAAGTAAAAGTGCTGTACTTTTCTAAACGATGGACATCATACATTGTATTTCTCTAGGGGAAACCCAGATCCCTCTTCATTTAACATAGCACACTGTACCTTACATACTCCCCAACTCTCCCCACCCCCCCAGCATTATTACACACCCTGCAACCACAGATACCCTAAGGACAAGTGTAAATATACGCACTTACCTCTTACATTTTTCAGAGAGCTGCAGACTGAGAGCAGATCACCCAAGGCATTGTGTGATTTACAGAACTGGAGCTATTAAAAATGCAGAGACCTTATAGTTCCTTTTGGAAATGAAGCATAATACACACAGATCACTCAGATGCAGGAAAACAAATAGAATGTTCGCTTTACTGTAACAGTTCTGCCTCTTTATGTGTAATGTGTAGCTTCTATTGCTTAATTCACTGCACTCACTCCCTCCCTCCTTCCCTCCCCCTGTCAGAAAACCCTACCAGGAAGCAATGGGCGTTCATGTCTGGGGCCTTAGGAATGCAAGAGACGAAAAATCTTTCCCCTCTGGTTCTATGAGGTTTTCTACCCAGCTTCATAAAATATGTATTTAAAGGCATTGCACATGCATTACAGCATGCTTACCTAAGATACCTCATGTTTAAAAAAAAAAAAGCAAACTGTTACATTAAAAAGATCTCCCCCATACAAGCTGCTGTTGGTATCTTCCATTTTTACATGCGTAGCATCATAACCTCAAAGCTTTAGGACTTTGAAAATGTCGCATTGTCACAAGTATTAGATTAACCATTTAGGCCAGCCAGTTTTGGCAAGGGCATCACGGGATAAATACTCACAGGACACATGCTCGAACACAGCTGCATACAGTATAGTTAGTTATTTATCCAGACACCAACCTTCTGTTCTGTCCTGCAAACCATATCGATTGATTTTATCGCTACGTAGCATGTGCTCTCTGTTTAGGGCCTTTGACCTTAAAGGACCAGTGACCACCTAAAAAGTGCCCCTCTAAACATTTAAGTGTCATAATTTTGTGTTACTTTAAATAAAAATGCATAAAGAACCACTGTCTAATCTTATTACAGTTATGACCTTCTTTCTGAATAGCAAAAGGAATGCTGTGTTTTGTATTGTAAAAGTTGTTTGAAAAATAACCCTTCCTTGACTTGTTAGTGCTCATAAACCTCAGAATTTAAGAAAATGGAATACAAAAAAAAAAGTAAGGCTAAAATAGTGAAGCTGTGGCCATAGTTGAATTTCAGTTTTTTTTTTTTTTTTTTTTTTTTTTAATTTAGTATTTTAACTTTGCTATTTGTTTTCCAGTTCACTGTTTATTACCAGAGTGCCAACTCAGTTGCAAAATATCTTTAATCCAAAAGTCTGGCTATTCACAAAAGGCAAACGTAATTATTTTATCTATATACACTTGCCTGGTGTATAGTTAGCCATTAAAATTAGTCAGACTTAATAAAGTTTGCTAATTTGGATATTCTCAAATAGCAGAACTACGACCAAATATCTTTTTTGTTGTGATTCAAATCCTCCATAACCATATTGCCTCAGTTCCAAGTATCACCTAAAACCGACCCCAATTACCTTTACCCTGTGATGATACCCCAAGCCTAAATCATTTCCAAACTGTACTCTCTCAGTTTTGGCAGGGTCATTTGGCTGCCATTCATTGTAAATTGAGTAAAGGAGGATGGTATAAAAAACTACCCAAACAAGAGGACATAGTCTTAAATTACAGGGGCAAAGGTTTAAAAATAATATCAGGAAGCATTACTTTACTGAGAGGGCATGGAATAGCCTTCTAGCTGAAGTGGTAGAGGTTAACACAGTGAAAGAGTTTTCGCATTCGTGGGGCATTGGCATACAGCTATTGTCGATATTAGATAAGGCCAGGGATTAATGAAAGTATTTAGAAAACTGAGCAGACTAAATGGGCCGAATGGTTCTTATCTGCCATCACATTCTATGTTTCGATGAGTGCAATGTATTTCCAATAAATGTTATCACTACAATGAGATCCATTTCAAAATAGGGACATATTCAATTCAATGCAGTTTGAATTTATTTGGCAGTAAACCTCAGCCAAATCTGGTAAGTCTAATTTAAAGGGACATTCCAGGAACATGGATATGGTTAATATGCACATAGTAGTAAAATAAATTACATAGTTTAAGCATACTCAATATTAATATAAATATACAATGTTTTGGGTAATTTGTTCTTGTTCCAGAAACCCTTGCTCAGTGATTTGTGTTAATGATAGCAATGACAAGTGTCTTTGTATTGCATCTCCTTCAATTAAATAAAAAAAAATGAAGTATGGTGACTAAGTGGTGTCAGTCATATTATTCCTATACTCCGTGAACAAAAATGTGCTTGCTAGAGGTTTAAGCACAGCTACAACAGGGATGTAAAAAAACACCTGTAGGTCAAATAGTAGATGCTGTGCCATTGGCATTGCCCTCTACACCGAGAACTGATTGATATGTTTAGGGAGAAGCAATATAGTTTATATACTTTCTCAAAAAAAGTAATCTTTTAGCATTGTGGCTAGCACAATGTTATTATGATGCTTGTTTATACTCCTTCATTAGAGTATAAATTGGTGTACCTATGACAGGTATCTCTTAATCTGAAAAGTCTCTAATTTAGCAAATGTATCTCTGATGTATGCATTATGCTACAGTATAGTCGATATTTAGGAATGTCTGTGTACATGAATGAGACCATACCAGAAGATGTACTGCATATAATTAAGAGGCTGGTTCTAGAGTTACAGTTCTAGATTTATTTAGAAATGAATGAGCCTGCACTACTGTAACTTCTTATCCACTAAATTCCCCACATGGTTACAATGATAAGGGCCTCTCATAACTATCACCTCACAATTTAATTCTACAGACAACAGACAGTTAAAGGATCACTATAGGGTCAGGAACACAAACATGTATTCTTGACCCTATAGTGTTACAACCACCATCTAGCCCCCTGGACCCCTCATGCCTCCATAAATATAGCAAAATCTTACTATATTCAAGCCTGAAGCTGTAGATCTGCATACTGTTTGCCTAAAAAAAACAAGCAGTCTGCTGACATCATCAGAAGTGGTAGCCTGATCCAATCACAGTGCTTCCCCATAGGATTGGCTGAGACTGACAAAGAGGCAGATCAGGGGCAGAGCCAGCATGATTCAAACACAACCCTGGCCAATCAGCATCTCCTCATAGATATGAATTGAATCAATGAACCTCTATGAGGAAAGTTCAGTGTCTGCATGCAGAGGGAGGGGATACTGAATGTTTGGATGCATTTTAGGCAGCAATGACCCAGGAAGGATCTCTAACAGCCATCCGAGGAGTGGCCAGTGAATTTATCACTATGCTGTAATGTAAACACTGCATTTTCTCTAAAAAGACAGTGTTTACAGCAAATAGCCTAACGGTAATGATTCTACTCACCAGAACAAATTCAATAAGCTGTAGTTGTTCTGGTGACTATAGTGTCCCTTTAAATGTCATTTTCACCAAAGAAGCACATATCATTAGCACCATCTAGCAAAGTATTGGATTTACATATTTATCAAACAACACATTTTTACTGTTTTTTTCTGTTTTGTTCTAGAAGGAGACAAATTCACAAGAATAAATAAATAAAACAAACCTCCTTTGTACAGGTTAACCTACATCAGTATGCAATATTTGCTCATTAGCAGTGTAACCCTGAACGTGCAAGAACCCGTGGCGTGCAAAACCCACAATGCCATGCACCCTTCTTTTTCCCCATTGGCTAATTGAAAACAAAACTATGCATGTACTGTTGTAGTAGTAAGTGCATAGTTCTTGTCTCCCTCCAGCAAATGTTATGTCAAAAATGCATCGGAAGTAGAGTAACATTAGTAGAATAGATATACATTTTTTCTAAATATTTACACATCTCTAGCAAAGCTTATTCCATTATTGACTACCCTATGTGTGTTGGTTAGATAATTAATTGTGGAATATTTTAATACATGCCTGTACTAATCTATCACCTTGAATCTCAGACGAAGAAAGAATATTAATATCATAATGGGGGGAAAGGGACATTTCAGACTTTTCTAAATATATGAGTTTTATAAATTAATGCCACTTATAAAGCAATACAGGAAAGCCATACTGGCCCACATTATCATTGCCCAACTTAATAAAAACTAATTTTATTGACCAAAATAGGATGAAAGAGCAGGTTGACTTTACTGGAAATGTAAATGGAGCCCTTTCCACTGAGCTATCTCACCAATGTTTCTACGCAAAATAAGAACAGGGAGATTTTACTAAAAAGTTACAAGAATAAATGTGGTCAGTGCAAATTGGCAGGGATTATTTGTCCTTAGAATTCATTATGCTGGCCTTAAAATCCTTCTACAGTACTTCCATCTGATGTGTAAAGGTACAAAGAAGAACACTGTATTTTTGGAGACCCCCAATTTTTTTTATTTACATTTGCCAGCAATTCACAATGGCCAGTTAAGGCTACACTTGAATTGTAGAACAATGAAAAATAATAGTCATTTACCAAACTGAATGTATCTAGTCCTAGTAAGCAACGTGTTAAACTTTGAGTGTTACCATGTACTTATTTTAAAGGAGTCATTATATCCCTCAACAAGGTTTCATGAGTACAATAATATGAGATTTCGGGGGTTTTATGTTACTGACAGATGTACCCAACTATTAACTACCCTGTGCTTATAAACATATAATTATGATGCTACAATCCGATGGTTATTAAGAGAAAACATAATTGTTTATGTCAGTGGCAATTTCCATGTTTTTTTAACATGTTGCTTACATTTATTAAACGTTATTCTTCTCTCTGGCACTTAAATCTGTGTCATGGGCAATGCTACTAACACATCTCGAAATTGCTGACACAAAATGTCAACACAGGATCAGGGTGATAAGATCACTGACTGTTGTTTCACAATAATCAGGGCCTCTTGTACCTACTGCCTCATTTTAATTCTACAGAAAACTAACAGTTAAATGTTATCAGTGCCTGGAAGAAGTTCCTGGCCTGCAGGCATACTGAAAGTAGTTTAAATATTACACATTTGAACTTTCACTTCCCTCCCATAAACTAAATGATTTTACTATGTGTTTTCAAATAAGGCTCAAACCCATTTACTAACGCTTTTCTAAACAAATTGTATATATACAATTTCTCAGCTAGTGAATAAGTGTCAGGATCTACATCTGTCCTCTGCCGCTCTGCAGAAGATGAATGTCATCAGCCTGGCAAGAGAGCAAACCTATGTAAAACAGTTTGCCATTTTACTGGAGGATGGAGCCAGTGGGCTGTACTGGTTATGGTGGTTGCAGTAGCCATTTAGGAGGACTTAGAGTTATAGGTGACTGAATGTCAGAGTGTCAAACATCAAGATGCTGTGGACTGAAACCATCACAAATCTAAGCAAGTTGACTTTTAAAATTGAGTTGGAAATATACACTGTGAAACTCTTGGTTAGTATATAAACTGTGAAACTCTTGGTTAGTATATAGTTACTAGACTTTCACAGCTGTGGCCAGCGTTAGTTGCCATATAAAGGAGCTGATATTATCAACAAATAGACAAGTACAATACTTTTCAAGTAGGTTATACCAGAAAATAGAGGCAGGTGTTCATAATTCCAGGTCTGAAGACCCTCCCCTGAGGAACAGGGGAATACTGCCACAGTATCCAATTAACAGTTGCTTGTGTGAGGTATGCTTCAGTAATAACATTAGTGAGTGACTAAACCAACAACAAAGCAGATTTACAGACAAATTGTATTTACCAAACTAACAGCATCTCCAGCACTGTTCAGAACCACTGCAATAATGTCAAACAAATAATGGCTGATAAAGTGGGTTTCACTGCCACCTTGAAAATAAACCTTTTCAACTTTTTTCTTGGAGAGATCCTTAATACACTAGTAAATAGTACTGAAGCTATTTTGGGGGTTAGACAAAAAATGAATACTTTTCTAAAGATGCCAAATTCATGTCTATTCACCAGGCATAACTTTCCCATATTTTATTGTATGTGCAGGCTCCTTCTCTGCCTGCACTCAAGGTATCATGGGGACTTAGTTATCTTGTTTTAAATGCCAAGCTGCACAATTACTTCTAAAGTGACAGTTCCTCTTAAGGTTTTTAAAGAGTCTAAACTCATTGCTTAATACTGCATTTCATTACCAGATTTGGAAATGTTTATGAAGCAAGTCACTCAGCTACACAAAAAAAAAAAATAAAAAAAAAAAAAAAAAACGGAAATTAAAGGGTTTTTCATATGAAATATCGAAACAATAAATCTGTATTAGACACATAAATCTGGAAATGTAAAACTCGATTTCTATATTTGCTACAATAACCTTTCCCACCATCACAATCCACCCTTTTAAGACATTTCCCCTGATGACAGTAGCAAGTAGTTGGAAGTAGCGGCTAAATAGGAATTTACATAGCAAAGCACAATATTTTGCCTTCTATTTTTGGATGCTGATACATAAAAGTAATATTCAGCTGTATCACTCTTGAGAGCTGGGAATAAATTCAAGTCCTTTTTTATTTGACTGATATGATGTCAGTGGCAATGCAAGAGGATCAGATGCTCTTTCAATCCTGTGAGACTCCAAAATGTTGTAATGCAATCATCCAAGACATCTATTTTTGCAATAAGGCCAGAACTGTGAAGTTTAATATTTTGCAGTGGGATAATGGAATGGAAAGTTTTTAGAAATTCAACATGTCAGCTAGAGCACAGCTGATGCTGGGATTGCACAATATAGGGCCAAAGTAGCTGGAATGAAAACTTTTCCCCTAAAATATTTTGGCTTAAAACTTTGTACCACTCTGCACGTCCTTAAAAAAAATAAAAAAATAAAAAAATAAAAAAAAACCACTCATTAAAAAAAGACTCATTAGTAGGCTGAGTGTAACTATTTATTTACTCAAAGCATACTCAGTCTCAGACTTCCTAGAAACATATCCTTGCGGGTGACATTAATGCCATTCTACTCCCATGCTGTTCCCACAATTCCCAGCACAGCCACATCATAGAGTAGTGATTACTCTATGATGTGTCCATGCAGGGAATTGTGGGAACCACATAGGAGCATGATGGAGAGAGAGAGAAAACATCACATTGATGTCCCTACCATTCCAGATCTGATTTCAGACAAGGTCAGCCTCAGTGGGTGAAGGAGAGAAATAGTGGGAGGTGTAGAAGAGACACAGGGGGTGAGTGATACAGAGGGCTAGTAGGGGAGAAAGAGGGGGAAAAGAGAGACAGAAGGGGAGTGAGCAGGGCCGCCATCAGGGGGTGACAACCATAACGGTTGTCACGGGCCTGGCGACCCTGGGGGGCCCGGCTGCCCGGGCCCCACGTGTAGCGGCGGAACTGCTGCCGGTGCAGTTGCACCGGCGCCCGCACGCTGATGGGGCCCATCGGGTGGCCCATGCACTTAGGGCCACCCGATGGGCCCCATATCTTCAGGGGCCCGGTCAGCGCTGCGGCCATGGTATAGCGCGACCGGGCCCCTTTAAAAAAAAATGCCGCCGCAGCGCAAGTGCTGATGGGAGGAAGTGGTCACTTCCTCCCAGCTCACTCCGCACGGGAGGAGCGCTCGCGCCCGACAAGAAGAGGGAGAGCCAGCCGACTGCCAGTCCCATCAGCCCCAGCCAGCCACCCTCCTGCAAAGACAAGGTAAGAAACAGGAGGATGGCTGGAAAATGAGCTGTATGTATGTATGTATGTATGTATGTCTGTCTGTTTGTCTGCATGTGTGTCTGTATGCATGTGTGTCTGTATGCATATCTGAATGTCAGTGTATGTATGTCTGCATGTCATTATGAATGTGTGTATGTATGGATGTCAGTGTCTGTATGAATGTATGTATGTAACTATGTATATCTGTATGTATGTCTATCTGTATGCATGTCATTATGTGTGTATGAATGTCAGTGTATGTATGTCTGCATGTCAGTATGAATGTGTGTATGTCAGTATGAATGTCTGTCTGTATGTCATTATGAATGTGTCTGTGTCTGTATGTCCTTATGCATGTGTGTCTGTATGTATGTTAGTATGTGTCTGTCACTATGTATGCCTGTGTGTCTGTATATGTGTGTATGTCTCAGTATGTGTGTGTCAGTATTTATGCCTATATGCGTATCAGTATGTGTGTCTGTTAGTATGTATCAGTGTGTGTGTGTGTGTATCTGTGTCCTTTTGTATCAGTGAATGTGTTTGTGTCTGTGTGTGTATTCCTGTGGGCGGGATTTGGAGGCGGTCTCTGTGGGCGGTTTTGGAGGCGGGCCCCCAGGGGCCCAGACCCTGAGCTCAGTTAGGGGCCCCCAAATTTCTGGTGGCGGCCCTGGGAGTGAGGGAGAAAGAGGGGAAAGAGAGAGACACAGGAGGAAGGGAGGGAAAGAGACAGAGGATGGGGGAGAAAGACAGAGGAGGGAGATTGAGAATGAGGGGTAAGAGAGAGACACAGGGGGAGGGGGAGAAAGAGACACAGGGGAGAGTGAGACAGGGAGGTAGTGGGGAAGAAAGAGGGGTAAGAGAGAGACAGGAGGAAGGGAGAGAAAGAGACAGAGGAGGAAGAAAGAGAGACAGGGGGAGGGGGAAGAAAGAGATGGAGGAGGAGAAAGAGACAGAGGAGGAAGAGAGAGAGACAGGCGGAGGGGGGGAAGAGACAGAGGGGGAAAGAGGCACACAGAGGGTCTGCGGGAAGAAAGAGGCACACAAAAGGACTGGGGGAAGGCAAAGAGACACACAGAAGGTTTGCTGGGGGACAAAGAGACATACACAGATTTGTGGGGGACAAAGTGACACCCAAAGCTGGGCTGGGATAAAAATATGCACACAGAGGGACTGGGGGAAACAAAGAGACACACAGAAGGTTTGCTGGGGGAGACATAGGAGGGTTGTAAGAGACAAAGGAGAGAAATTGGAGACAAGATTCACTAAAGGAGTTAAAAAAAATCAAAAGAGGGAATAAGAAAACACAAGAAAACAAGCGAAGATGCATTTTTTTGTGTGTGTGTTTGGGGGTGCTGCACTTTCGCCTGTGCTGGCGCGGCGCATTTTTGGGCTGGTATAGAATTTTTTCCAGGGCTGCTTTTAGTTCCCAGTCCGGCCCTGTCTATGTCCTATCCTTGACTGACGACTTGTTCCAATGGTTCAAATATTTCGAATGGTTTGAAATATTGACTTTGAAGTATTTTCTCTTGCTTTGATGGATAAAGCAGGACCTCCAACCTTGCCAACATTTCTCTACTTCGTGGGTTGCTAGATTTACTACAAAATTGATATGTATATATATTTACAGCCATTGAAATATGTGCTCACAAGATATTTCTGATTGAAAAAAGGCACAAGGATAAGGCAGGACTTTTCTCTTTTCTCTGACTGAAAGTGTTAATTTCTGTTTAGCTAATTCATAAGACAAGCAATCTTGCACATTGCATGTACGCAGTTTCTTCTTTGCACATCTTTTCTCCCCCCGTTTTAAAAACACCCTATCCTACACTCTCCTATTGTATGTAAACCCCACCTAGCAAAGCCCCTAGACACGTTTTAAGCAATGATTTGTTATATGCTTTCACCATGTTGCTTGCACAAGCTGCCCATGCTATTAGTTAATATTTGTCAATATTTGATTGGTAATTAATGAAACACCCCTAGACTGTCTCTTAGTAGATTACCTTAAAACCTTTGTTCTGTTTAGTAAAGCTTGAAAATTCTTTACATTAACTCAGTTTTTATGCAGGGCCGTCCCAAGACATTGTGCTGCCAAGGATGAAATGCTGCCCCCCAACAAACCCCTCCCCCCACACAAAAACAACATATATGTTTCTGCAATTGTAGTGTCTCTATGTGTGTGTGCTGGGGATAAAATGTGTGTCTGTGTGTGTGCTGGGGATGAAGTGTGTGTCTAACTGTGTGGTGAGGATGATATATGTCTGTGTGTGTGCTGTGGATGAAGTGTGTGTCTGTGTGTGTACTGGGGATGAAGTGTGTGCCTGTATG
This sequence comes from Pelobates fuscus, assembly GCF_036172605.1. NCBI lineage: Eukaryota > Metazoa > Chordata > Amphibia > Anura > Pelobatidae > Pelobates > Pelobates fuscus. Next base: position 107,343,610 of record NC_086318.1, on the reverse strand, counting down.
TGTGCTGGAGATATAGTATGTGCCCGTGTGTGTGCTGGGGATGTAGTACATGTCTGTGTGTGCTGGGGATGTAGTGTGTTTCTGTGTGTGCGCTAGAGATGTAGTGTGTGTCTGTGTGTGTGCTGGAGATGTAGCGTGTGTCTCTGTGTGCATTGCAGCCAATACACTTACCTATACCCTGTGTCTGTGTATATGCATGTGTGTTAGATTTGTATCTGTGTTTCTGTATCTGTAAATGTATATGTGTCAGTAATTGTATTTGTGTGTCTGTATATCTGCATGTGTATCAGTGTGTCTGTGCAAATGTATGTGTGTCTGTATATCTGCACGCGTATCAGTGTGTCTGTGCAATTGTATGTGTCTGTGCATCTGCATGTGTGTCAGTATATGTATTAAACACTGACAAACATGCAGATATTGACATACGTACAGATGTGCACACACTGATACGCCTGCAGATACACAGACACACAGACTTACACACATACATTCACACTGACACATACAGATACACACACTACACATACAAAATATGCACACTACACACACACAGATACACACACTGCACACAATACACACATACACACTACACACATACATACACAGATACACATACATTAAACACACAAATTACACACATACAAATACACAGATACACACACATCACACACAGATACAAACACACATTACACACATACAAACACACAAATACACACAGACACATAGATACACACATTAAATAATTAAGCCACCCAGCCGTTTCTTACTTTCTGCTGGCTGTGGCTGGTGGGAGTTGGGGGCCTGCTCTCCTGGTCCGGCCACATCCTCGCAGTTCCCTCCTCCCACGTGGCTCGATCTCGGTGTGTGTGAGCTGGGAGGAAGTGACCAGCTCTCCCTGCAGATAGAAAGAGCCCGGTCGTGCTTTTAAATCGCCGCAGCGCCACGACCAGGCCCCTCATTGCACATGTCCATCAGGTGGCCCTACAGGCATGGAGTACCCAATGAACATTCACACAGGTTCCCAACACATGCGGTGCATGCCGCCACGGGTTGGAACTCCTATTTTAGATGATGACAGGGGCGGCAAAATTCCGCCTCTGTCAGTGTGCCACCACATGGCTCCACAGCGATCTATAGACGGGCCGGCCCTAGTTGTATGGTCTAATCGTTGATTGTTCGACGAGCATTAGTGGCGTTGCTTGGTCTGGATAGAACCTAAAAGTCCATGGCAGCAGAGGTCTGGTGATCACAAGGAGCTGTTCCAACACTGACAACGATGTGGGTTGTTTAATCTTTTCTTTTATAGTACCTGTGCAACAAACATATTTTATTAGCAACATCTGTTGCCAGATCTTGACAGGGCTGCTGGAAAATATGTATTGCGCTCATACATTATAAAGCATTGTTGTCAAGCAAGATTGCAGCCTGTAAGTGTGTTTTGTTGCTAACAGACAACATCTGACTGATAGGAGGGGTGGTGCAATTTTCAAAGTGTTTTTTGTCAAAATCTGTACATTGGCTAGCAACTTCACTATAATGCATGGTGCAAAATGCACAGTTAGTATGAGAAGAGGTATAAAATAAAGTTGGTTAGAGCAGTGGCCACCTTGGGTAAGACACCTAACAATATACATCTGCCTACATCAAGTCCTCATAGATGGTAAGTAGGGCCTTCTTTATCTCTAAGTATCCCCTTTCTATACCTGTAAATATGTTGGCAATATATAAATAAAATTAATAAAGTGGAACGTACCATGACAGGTACACTATAAAATGAAACTGCTGCCATGCCCACTCTCTTCTTAGCATACCCCAGCAAACACTGCAAAAAACACATCTGGGGAGAAAATAGCCCAGAACTATGATACATACTCCCACACTCTATGTATTACACATACGCTGCATATATTTGGCTGGAGTGCTGACTCTGTTAATTGACTTTTTACTATTATATTGTACATGCAGTTGTGTCTAAAAGATAAGTAGACATAGAAAAAGTCTTCATGTGCTAGGCTTGAGTTGCTATCTTACTTTATTTTGCTACTGAAAACACTACAGCAGAGACCTATACCACAATTGTCATACCTCTGAAACTGAATTTCTCTAAAATTTTCAATTACCTTTTTCTAAATTTGCTTTGTATGGAACTTAGTATTCCTTCCTAGTATGCAACTGCATGACGTCTTCGACCATAATCAGGCAGATATGTCTTTAATATGTAGCTTGACATCTAGTGCCCTAAACCTGTGTGGACATATGGAAATGTCAGAACAAGCTTCTCTAACATAGAGATACATCTTCATTACTTCCACATCTATAAAAACTATCGCAACTAAGACATGCTGGAGAGGATGTGGTCAAGATAGAAATGATTACAAGCAATGGTAACCTTGTCTTTGCATACAGGAAACAAGTTGCATCATGGCAACCATTAGCACAGGACAGAAGAAACCAGCCCTGGCCTTTGGACTCTTACTTATCTGGATTGTTCATGACATGAAACATACAGAGAAGAAATTAATCACCAGAAATGAGTTGGGTAGATATTGGAAGCAATTATTATCGCTTTCACAGTAAGAAATTAAATGAATACTATCTGAAGTGAACAGCCCATAACCCAACTTCATGATTCCAAACAACTCTTCTATAATACTTGAAGCTGTATAATGGTAGCATTCCACTGTACCTAGAGTGTGATTTGTGGACGCTCGGATTGACATCCGTTCCTTTTTCCTTTCTCTTGTTTTATTACTTTATTCTACCGTGTCTCCTTTTACTTTTGTTTGAATACTTTAAATATATTGTAATGTGAAACCTTGAATGTTAAAGGGACATTATAGTCACCAAAACAACTTTAGCTTAATGAAGCAGTATTGGATTATAGATCATGTCTCACTGCTCAATTATCTGCCATGTTGGAGCTAAATTACTTTTGTTTCTGTTTATGGAGCCCTTGCCACACCTCACCTGGCTGTGACTGACACAGCCTGCATTAAAACAAAATGGTTTAATTTTTTTATCAGATTTTACTTACTTTAAAAGATTGTATCCCCTGCTCTGTAAATTGAAATTTAATAACACACAGGAGGCTTCTGCAGGATCTAGCTATGAACATAGCAGGAGATGAGACATTCTAAATTAAACACAATTTGCAATAAAGGAAGTGTAAACATTAGATGTCTCTTTCCAGGAAGTGTTTAGGAAGGCTGTATAAGTCACATGCAGGGAGGTGTGCCTAGGGCTGAATAAACAAAGTGATAACTCCTAAATGGCAGTGAATTGAGCAGTGAGATTGCAGCGGCATGATCTATACACCAAAACTGCTTCTTTAAGCTAAAGTTGTTTTGGTGACTATAGTGTCCTGTTAAGCTTGTATATGTTTTATGTGACTTGAATGTTTTGTGATCGCCAAAAAAGTTAACAAAAATGTTATAAAGCAAGAATTTATAAAAACAAGATGTTTTTCATTACAGCACTGGTGCTTGATGTGGCTTGTTTTTTCCCCCTTCAATAAACAAAATACTTTAAAAAGTAAAACATCCAATTAGGCTGTTTGAGAGGCTGGAACCTCCACCATGTCTGGCACCAACACCATTGAAGTCAAATAAATAACTTGCCCAATGATCAATTAAACGTTTTGACCATGTCTGCATGTGCTATCTTCTGATTTGAAGCCGTACAATATACCACTTTGCTAATTGCATATATGAGCAGGTGTACTGAATAAAGTAAAGTACCAAGTGTGTGTATATGTTTGATTTTATAGATATTGATGGTTGAAAGACCACATTTAGACATGCTGCAAAATCCCTTCCAGTCACAAAAAAACTATAAAAGGATTTTTAAATGTCTTAATAAATTCTTCTCTGTTTTACAAGTAACTCTTTTAGTTAAAAAATTACTAATAAATCTTAATAAATGAGCTAAAATAGGAAAATGTTCCGCAACAGATCTCAGTGATTTGCTCTGGGCTAATTACGTTTCTCTTTTATTACCATCTCAGCTGAAGACTGAGAACTAAGCTCAATAGGAAGCAAAGAAAAATCGGAATAATTACATTCTACAAAACCCTTTAGGTCTAAATATTTATTATATATAAAAACTTTTATTTGGTACCATGGCAACTGGTTATAATACTCTTTAAAAAAAATAAAAAAAAAATACAGGAGTCCCTAATAATGATGGATCCAGAACTGGCACAATTTTTCTTTACTTACTTTGTGCTGGAACAAAGATTTTAAATAACTACAACGGTCCCCGGAACCCCCACAACAGTAGCAGGAAGCAGCAGTTGTGGGACCCTGTTTTCAATCAAACAATATGCAAATGTTAGAATAAGTGCAAAAAACTAATTTCAGCTGGTACCTGAAAAAGTTGACACTAGCGGAGGCTATAGGTATATCCCCAGCAGTTGCAGAAAACTCACAGATTCCATAACTGCCTTAGACTGAGAAAATGTAAGTAGGTCACTACATATCCATGTATTATGTGTCAGTCTGGGTGTCATAATAATAATATGTCTGCAATAGACAAAAACCTCCCTCGTCCAACCGTTAACCAAGATGCAGACAGACAGTCAGAATAACAACAAACCTAGTGATTTCTTCTCTAGGTGTCTTCCTGGGTTTCCTCTCAATTTGCAGGCTGCTAGACTTCCAGCTGACGCAGTGCTGTGTATGTATACTGATAAGGAAGTCTATTTTTTTTTATCATGGGAAGGCAGTGCTAAGGAGGCAGGCTGATGGTATAGCATTCTATAAAACATTTTTTGAGCATGCAAAAAACAAACAAATATGTTAATTAGTCTGAAAGCTATCAAATGCCTTTGATTGCAGAGTTGTCTTGGCGCATGGAGTGTCCCTTTAAGAATGTCAAAGCATCACAGTAGGTGCAGTTGAACTAGATATGGAGATATACATTGGCTATCTCTGCCTTACACCATTATGGAAATATAATTACTTTTACTTCTTAGGAAGTAATTATTTTATTATTAGCAATAGCTAACTTTTATTCAACAGCTTAGTTATGCAAAAATATCATCTGACAGTTTCTCTTCTGCTTGTTTCAGAGAAAATGCAGTGTTTACATTGCAGCCTAGTGATAACTTCACTGGCCACTCCTTAGATAGCTGTTAGAGATCCTTCCTGGGTCATGGCTGCCTAAAATGCATCCAAACATTCAGTGTCTCCACCCTCTGCATGTAGACACTGAACTTTCCTCATAGAGATTCATTGATTCAGGGCTGTGGCCAGGGCTGTGTTTGAATTGTGCTGGCTCTGCCCCTGATCTGCCTCTTTGTCAGTCTCAGCCAATCCTATGGGGAAGCATTGTGATTGGATCAGGCCATCACTTCTGATGATGTCAGCAGACTGTTTGTTATTCTGAGTCTAAAAGCATGCAGAGTTACAGCTTCTGGCTTGAATACAGTAAGATTTTGCTATATTTATGGAGGCATGAGGGGCCCGGAGCGGGGGTGGGGGAGGCGGGGGCGGGGGGGGGGGAGGGTAGGGGTGGGGAGGGGGGGGGGGGTAGATGGTGGTTTTAACACTATAGGGTCAGGAATACATGTTTGTGTTCCTGACCCTAGAGTGATACTTTAGCCCCTTAAGGACACAGGACATGTGTGACATGTCATGATTCCCTTTTATTCCTGAAGTTTGGTCCTTAAGGGGTTAAACTGTCCCACCCCTCTTCTTGACTCCAAATGGATCACATTTAAATCTAATGCAATGTCAAGGAGGACCCCCTATTTTTCTACATTTGAGCATATCTTCTTCTAACAGCTAAATGCAGGGGTATAAATCACATGCATTATAATGACATATTCATTTTCAAGATAAGAGGAGAAACTGATCCCAGAACTCTTCTAGGGAGCTCTGCTATTATTTACTTTAGGTGCCTGCTTGCTTTTTACATGGTCTGGGAAATAATTTGTGACCAAGCTCTAAACTATTCATCCCCAATCTGCACCTAAACCCAGACAATATCAATTGGTTGGTTTCATTTTTAGGCCAGTTCGTCTCAGTTGGATTGATATTAAATGTAGCAAATGCAATATGAATTTGCATTCCTGAATGTTGTCAATGGGATTCATTTTAAGCTAAGAGTTAATGTAGATAGCGTAGCTTTAGCTATTACTGATCCGATCACACACACATGGCCTAAATATGAACTGCAAACAGAGTGATCAACAAGTGTTCCTGGAATATGGGTAGTGGTTTGTGTCCACAGGTCTTATACTTCCTTCCTCACTAAGAGCTGGTGTCTGCTAAGATGTGATAACAACTTGCAAAATTAAAAATGTTGCTCTGTAGTAGGCATACTGTTGCACATTTTCTGTTACTTGCTTTGTGCTGTAGGTGTAAATGCGTGTAAACTGCAGCGAACAGAAACAATGCAATTATCTCGAGAACTGGCTCTTTAGGGATGCTGCTCAAACTGTTATACAGTTGCTGTTACCTAGTTGTCAGAAATGTACATTTGATCATATTCTTGCAGATATATATGTGATATGTATGCAGTGTGTGTGTATACTATGTGTCAATGTGAACCTGGAATTAATGTAATGTGTTAAATGCATGGTACTTATATGTGTAATACACAGATAAACCCAAAGAGTCAAGTCTCTTAAATGGCACTGTAACTTCACAAAATACTGCCAAAAAGGCATACAATGGGGCTATTGTTTTATTCAGAAGAGTTTGCTGAGCATAATGTGTTTTCATTTTGTTTTTAACTATAGTGGCACATGTAATATTTAAAAAATGCCAGGCAAAAATTTAATGTGTATGTAAAAAAGAGGCCAACTTTTTTTTCCACCATAAACTTCAACATAAACTAGTGAAACAAATGTCAGCATGTTAAGGCACAATATACAACATATAAGTTACTCTGAAGTGTCTACTTTCACAAATGGTAGGCCTTTGTGAATCAATTTGAACTGTCAAACTGCTGTAATGCTCCAAAATGAGACACAGGCCATTTAAAATCCATCTATCAAAATTATAACAGTAAATATTGAAATGGTCAGGTCTTTTATATGGCACTATAGCTTTACAGGATACTGGCAAAGGCATACATTGGGGGTATTGTTGTACTCTGAAGATAAACCTGAACACGATATTGGATTTTGTACAGGAGCAGCACACATCAGGTTTATTAAACACACATGTTATATGTGCATATTAAATCAGAAAAAAACAAACACAATTTTCTACAATATTTAGCAGAGATTGTCTGTGTCATGACTACATAAAAAGTGTCAAAATACCCTTAAAGGGACACTATAGTACCAAAACAACTTTAGCTTAATGAAGAATTTTGGTGTATAGATCATTCCCCTGTAGTCTCATTGCTCAATTCTCTGCCATTTAGGAGTTAAATCATTTTGTTTATGCACCCTCGTCACACCTTCCTGCATGTGACTTACACAGCCTTCCTAAACATTTACTGGAAAGAGTCATCTACTCTTTACACTTCCTTTATTGCAGACTCTATGCAATTTAGAATTTCTTATTTCCTGCTCTGTTAATAGCTTGCTAGATCCTGCAGGAGTCTCCTGTATGTAATTAAAGTTCAATTTACAGAGCAGGAGATACATCATTTTAAAGTAAGTTACATCTGACTGAAAGTGAAACCAATTTTTTATGCAGGTTGTGTCAGTCACAGACAGGTGAGGTGTGGTTAGGGCTGCATAAACAGACACAAAAGTTATTTAAGGGCAGTGAACTGAGCAGTGAAACATCAGAGGCATTCTGTACAAATGATCTGCCTAATGCCTGCAAATCCTCAAATGTACACATGTACGCAGACGACACAGTAATCTATGCAAGCAAATCCAATCTACTGCAGTTTGAGGTTGTGCTCCAAGACCAGTTTACAGAGGTAGAAAAGTGGATCGCAAAAAACAAAATCTTCCTAAACACTGACAAAACTGTCACAATGATCTTTGGAACCGTACCTAAATTACACAAATTACACAATTCCCATCTATGTATCAAAGCAAAATCAAATAGCACACTGACCGCAGTCCACTCTTTCAAATACTTGGGTATGATGTTAGACCCCAATCTATCTTTTGGCCTCCACATAGAAAAACTTGCATCTAAACTTTATCCAAAACTAGGTGCCCTGTACAGAAGCAAATCCTGCCTAAGCCCTACAGTAAAGGAAAAGATTGCACAGCAAATGCTGATGCCAATCATTGATTATGGGGATGTAGTATATGCACCTGCACCGCAAACCCACCCTAATAAACTTAATACATTGTATAAGTCGTTCTGCCGATTTGTGCTACAATGTAATTACAGGACCCACCGTTGTGACATGCTAAAATAACTAAACTGGCTGTCGCTGGAATCTAGACGCACCCTTCATCTTTCCAGCCTTGTGTTTAAGAGATTTTATGGGAAGCTCCCACCCTATCTGAACAGAAGGCTCTACCCAGCTGTTCCCACGTCCTATAACCTCTGATCCAGTACCAGCACTTTATTTAGTCTACCTCAATACAAAAAGAAAGCAGCTTGATCCTCCTTTTCCTACAGAGCACCACAATTATGGAACAACCTCCCGTACACTTTCAAATCTTCCCCAAGCCTAAAGTCCTTTAACCCCTTAAGGACTGCAGGCGTTCTATGCCGTCCTTAGGGAACCGGCTCTAAACGCCGTTCTTTGTACTTACCCGGTCGCCGGCGATCCCACGCCAGCGATTGCGGTGTGGGGACTCACCTTTGAGCCCCGGGAGTCCCTTTCATTCCTCTTCGGCCCCACTGGGCCATGTGATCGCGAGGCTGTCCATGTCAGTGCCAGCAGGGGGAGTGCCTGTAATGACAGGTACTCCCCCTGCTGCCTGTAAAAACTAAAATACATGTTCAAGTTACAGTTTAAAATAAAATATATACTTAGATCATATATATATTTATTATATATATGATCTAAGTATATATACACATATACATACATACACATACACTGTATAAGTGTATTTTAATATTAATATATATATAATTCTAAATATATACTAATATCAAAATACACGTACAATGATATTGATTCAATATATATAATTTTCATTATATATATATATATATATATATAATATATAAAATAAATAAATATGTCAATATGATAAAAAAAAAAATAATAAAAAATAAACACATTTTTTAAAATATATACCGTATATACTCGAGTATAAGTCGACCCGAATATAAGTCGAGACCCATAATTTTACCCAAAAAAACAGGAAAAACGTATTGACTCGAGTATAAGACTAGGGTGGGAAATGCAGCAGCTACTGGTACAGTTCTAAATAAAATTATATCCCCCAAAAATTATATTAATTGAATATTTATTTACAGTGTGTGTATATAATGAATGCAGTGTGTGTGTGTTTGTATGAATGCAGTGTGTGTGTGTGTATGAGTGCAGTGTGTGTGTGTATGAATGCAGTGTGTGTGTATGTATGAATGCAGTGTGTGTATGAATGCAGTGTGCGTAGTGTGTGTGTGTATATAATGCAGTGTGTGTGTGTATGAATGCAGTGTGTGTGTGTGTATGAATGCAGTGTGTGTAGTGTGTGTGAGTATATAATGTAGTGTGTGTGTATGAATGCAGTGTGTGTAGTGTGTGTATGAATGCAGTGTGTGTGTCTATGAATGCAGTGTGTGTGTATGAATGCAGTGTGTGTAGTGTGTGTGTGTGTGTATATAATGCAGTGTGTGTGTATGAATGCAGTGTGTGTAGTGTGTGTATATTAATATTATTATTATTTTTATGTTAAATTATTTTTTTTTATATATTATATTTTATTTTTATATTATTATTATTATTATTTTTACTATTATTAATATATTATTTTTATTTTATTTAAATTTGTATTTATATTTTTTTCGTCCCCCCTCCCTGCTTGTTAGCTGGCCAGGGAGAGGGGCTCTCATTCACTGGTGGTCCAGTGGATGGGCTGTAGGAGGGGGGCTGGCAGAGAGCTGTAACTTACCTTCACAGCAACTCCTGTCAGCTCCCTTCTCTCTCCTCCGGTCAGCTCCCTCTGCAAATCTTGCGGCCACGCGGAGCGTTGCCACGGTAACCCATGGCAACACTCTGACCCCGCGGCTCTCGCGAGATTTGCAGAGGGAGCTGACCGGAAGAGAGAGAAGGGAGCTGACAGGAGCTGCTGTGAAGGTAAGTTACAGCTTCCTGCCAGCCCCCAACAGGACCGCCGGGCTTGTAATGAGCCCGGCGGTCCTGGTCTGTATTATGGCAATTTAAGTTGCCATAATACAGACATTAACTCGAGTATAAGACGAGTGGGGGGTTTTCAGCACAAAAAATGTGCTGAAAAACTCGTCTTATACTCGAGTATATACGGTATGTGTAAATTCATTCTAACTGTATTTTAAAATTAATATATATATATATATTGATATCAAAATACATGTAGAACGAAATAATATATATATCTATATACATAAGTATATACGTATATATCACTATATATATATATATATATATATACATATATATAAATACAAAATATTAAAAAAATATATATACACACATATATATACGTATATATTTTTATAATTCTTTATTTTTGTAGTGCATAGATAGGTGAGTAAGCAGATAAGGACATGACAGTACGACTAAATACATTGTAGGTACATCATAGGTCATAGTAAGAGACTTGCACTTTTTTTTTTTTTTTAGTTAATCAAAAGCAAAGAGGTCCTGACAATATCAAGAAATTGAGCAGAAACTACAGCAAGTGTGTTTCATGCATGTCGAGGTGAGTGTACTTTTTGATAGTGTGCTGAACAAAGCTAAGATGCTACTTAGACTAAGGCCATTGCATGGAAAATACAAGATAATATATGAAATGTTGCAAGATGAACAATGGCATGGCTGGAAATACCACCAGCATGTCTGTGTAGTGACATATTCTCATACTTAAAACGGGACCAGTCAGTTGCGCCTTTGAAGAGCCAGTGTGGGGCAGCGGCCATCCACCTCGTCCCTCACTCACTAGGCCGCAAACTCCAGGGTCTCGAAATAATAAATAATAAACCATCTGGAGAAAAGTAACACGTGTCCACGTTCCAAGGCATGGATGTCTGAAACTCTCTTACAAGAGACCAAACATGGAGTATAGCCAGAAGAATAGAGATATTCAGTATTGCTTGGTTCTGGATGTGTGAGATGAGGTCTAAGCGACAGGGATGGAGATGATACAGTTATATGGAGGTATTTATATCTAGAAGGGACAGAGAATGGAGAGAGAAAATGGGGGTCGGTAAAGCAAACATTTGTTGTATACCAATGAAATGTTTACCAATTAAATTCTATCACCCAAAATAATAATATAAATTACTATGTGAATTGGTGGAATTCATTCAAAGACCATAATAAAAAATGCATGCACATTTCCAGAATCGCCGAAAACCAAGGCTTAGCAAGGCACAAAGGTACCAACACCACTTTTTCTCAATGATGCCTGAAATGTAACAGGGTACGCAAGATTATGGCAAATACAGAGAAGTCAAAATGTCTGTGAGACGGCCACTCCTGCAGAAATGCATCAGTCGCCAGTGGCGGGCTGGCCAGGGTGTCAGCTTGCCTGATAGCAAGTGGGCCCTGTGGGTCATTGATGAAGTGGACTCCCTTAAACAACAATGTTAAAAAAAAATGGCTTTCTTTAACGCAGCAGTGGGGCAAATAGAGCAGCTGCCCTTTAAGCACGCAACAATCTCTGAAAGCATTGTGCGTGTTTGTTTTTATTACACAATGCAACGATTGTCATTGCTGCATAGTGTTGGACTTGCACCTCCCCAGCCCTGCGCCTGTAGCATGACCGTGACATCTCACACGGAGATGGAGTCACGCTAGGGTCACACTGTGACAGAGGAAAGATTGCGCTGACAGTCTCCTCCTAGTCAGTGCAGCCAGTGCATGTCAGGCTGTGACAATGTTTTCCTTTGAAAGGTGGGTAATTGTGGGGGTCTTTCTCTCACTTCAGCTCTACCCACAAGTCACAGCTCAGCCTCAAAATGTGCAGCTACATTTAGAGTGCCCCCATCCAGGTATACAGCCCGTCCCCCCCAACCATATAAATGTATTATTGTTTTACAAATTATCATACAGGGCCCCCAGGCTGTATACCAGGATGAGGGGGTGCTTTATGAATAGTTGTATAATAATAATAATAATAAAATTCTATGGCTGAGGGCACCCTGTACAGTGCCCTCCCATCCAGGTATACAGCCCTATAACAATATAATGTTATTATTATTATTATTATTATATATCAGCATACAGCACCCCATCCATGTATACAGCCACCCCACAACCATATAAATTTATTATTGTTCTACAAATCATCATATAGTGCCCCGAGGCTGTATACCTGGATGGTGGGTGCTGTATGATGATTTAAATAATAATAATAAACTTACATGGCTGGGGGCCCTGTATACCTGGATGTATTTACATTTAGTATTTATTTTATACTGCAAGTAATATGTGCAATATATGTACACTGTAACAATTAAAAATATTTTCTTTTCACAAACATTATAATGGTACCTTTTTATTTTTTTTATTTTTTTTATTTCTTATACAAATTCAATGATAGCCTTATATTTATGGCTGGGTCACTGAAAGGGTAACGTACAACTCTATCTTGTACTTTGCCATGGATTTACTTGCAGTGACCCTAGAGGTAGCAAGGTTATACCATCATCCTATTTCCTGCTGTGCCCAAAGGGGTAGCAGGCTGGGCAGGCAAATACAGAGCATATATATGGATATAACCCCTTCCATCCTTCATCGGTTTCATCCACGTACACGCGTACAATACGCAGTCGCAGGGGTCGCAGCTGCGACCAGGCCTGTCACTCCAGGGGGTCCAGCCGCCCTGCAGGCCCCTGCAACCGGGTGCCCGCCATCATCATTTGTGGCCCCGGGCCCCTGCGCAGCAAACCACCGGGGACGCCGCCCAAGGGGCCTATCGGGTGGCCCATGCTGTCAGGGTCACCCAATGGAGTCTGTATGTGTCTGTGTCTATCTGTCTGCATGTATGTATGTATGTGTGCCTGTCTGTTTTTATGTATGTATGTGTCTTTGTATGTATGTGTGTCTCGTGTGTGTGTGTATGTGTGTCTGTCTGTATGTATGTATGTATGCATGCGTGTCTTGTCTGTATGTATGTGTGCCTGTCTGTTTGTATGTGTCTTTGTATGTATGTTTGTCGTGTGTGTGTGTCTGTATGTATATGTGTGTGCCTGTCTGTTTTTATGTATGTATGTATCTTTGTATGTATGTGTGTCTTGTGTGTGTGTGTGTGTGTGTGTCTGCCTGTCTGTATGTTTGTATGTGTCTTTGTGTGTGTCTGTCTGTTTGTATGTATGTGTGTCTTGTGTGTATGTATGTGTGCCTGTCTGTCTGTTTGTACGTATGTGTCTTTGTATGTATGTGCCATGTGTGTATGTATGTGTCTGTATGTATGTATCTGTCTGTCTGTATGTGTGTGTGTGTCTCTGTATGTGTGTGTGTGTCTGTCAGGGGGGTGAGTTAGAGGGGGGGTAGAGGAAGGGGGGGGGCATGGATCTGTTTCGCACTGGGGCCCCATGGGTTATGTGTATGCCACTGGTTTCGTCTAAACGGTAAGAGTTTTCTACTTATTTAAATTTCAATCAAACAAATGGACACAGAGATGTCTTCAGATCTTTATATAGTCTGTTTATCTTTACTAATGGACCAGATAAGATCTTCAAGCCTCTATATAATAAGCCTTCAACAGATTGGCTATTTTAAGTCTACTAAGCCCTATGAGGTGTGAGTGTTGTCAATTTGCATTCATATTTTGGAAGTCTTGTGTATTTCATCCCTCCCTTGGTTATTGATTGGGTATTACCCATTGTTGTGCTGCCATGGATATTACCAGGAAAAAGGAAAATGTATTCCTACTTACCGTAGGAATGGTAGGCCATGGTAGCACAAAGATTCCGCCCTGGGATATTGCTGGAAACAAGACTGAGGGTGGGAGGGGTAGGAGCAGAGGCGGCTCTCTAATTAGGCGATTTAGGCGGCCGCCTAAGGCCTCGCGCTTGCTGGGGCCTCGCGGCCGCCTAAATCACCTTAGGGCAGACTGAACTGCCGGGTCCTCGGTACATGACCGAGGATCCGACAGTGAGAGGGGGCCCGGCGGCTTGCCCAGTATGCCGCCGGGTGGCCCCTCCACATGGTCTGCCCACAGGGAGAGCCAGCCTCTGATCTGCAGCTCCGCCGAGTGCAGAGCTGCAGATCACATAATGTGGTTCTCGCGAGCACACAGAGCGTTGCCGCGGGTTACCACGGAAACGCTCTGACAGGCTCTCGCGAGAACGAGGTCTGCAGCTCTCGGGGAGCTGCAGACAGAACAGTCATCCCACCGGACCACCAGGGAGTGCTGCCACTGGACCACCAGGGAATTACATTATAAAACAAGGTATTTTAGTGTGTGGAGGCTTGTCACAGCCTCCACACACACTGTCCCCAAAACTGCCCACCCACCCTCACTGCCCACCCACCCTCACTTCCCCAAAACTGCCCACCCACCCTCACTGCCCACCCACCCTCACTTCCCCAAAACTGCCCACCCTCACTGCCCCAACACTGCCCACCCACCCTCACTGTGTTTCCCACACACTCTGCCACCCACATGGTCACACACCCTGCCCCCCTACACTGTCATACACACTGCCCCCTCATGCTGTCACACACCCTGCCCTCACTACACTGTGTCCCACACACCTTGCCCTCCCAAACTGTAACACACCCTGTCCCCCCACACTATCACACACTGCCCCCACACTGTCACCATCTTCCACACTGCTACCCCACACTGTCATCTTCCTCCTCACTGTCACCCACTCACACCCTGCCCCCAAAACTGTCACATTCCTCCACACTGCTCTCTCACCCTATTACCCTTTCACACACTTGCACCCCATATTGTCAGCCCCCAACACTGTCACCAATACAGTCACCCTTTCCAACACTGCATCCCACACTCTCACCTACCCACCGTCACAATTCCACACACATACAGCCACCCCACACACTGTCTACCCCCACATGCTGTCATGCCCCCCTACACCCAGCCTCGCTCACATTAACCTCTCCTAATCTTGTTGCTCTCACCCCCTCCATCCATTCCACAATTACCAGCCCTCGCTCTTCTACACTCACCCTATCACATTAATCCCCCTAATCCTATCACACTCATCTTCTCTCATACTGTCACACTCACCCCCAACCCTGTCACACTCATCCTTTTTCACATTAACCCTTTCACGTGGGCCCAACCATGCCACACTCATCCTGTCACGTAATCCAGTCCGGCTCACTTTCCCTTTGCCTTGTCACACTCCCTCCTCCAGCCGTGCAACACGTAACCCATAACCCTGTCAAACTCATCCCCTCTTCACCCTATCACATTAACTTCTCCTATCCTGTCACTCATCCTGCCTAGACATGCCACACTCACCCTGTCACATACCCTCCCTCATCCTGTCACTCTCACCTCCCCTCGCCCTGTCACCCTTTCTCCTTCAACCGTGCCACACTCACCCCAACAGTGAATACAGAGACTAGCTCTCTGTATCCAGCGCTGCAAACCTGTCATACATTATAACTACAGCTCATTATACACACAATTCAACCCCTATATGTTTTTTTACTATGAGTGTTAGTGGGGGGCCTCTTGTTTGAGTTTCGCCTAAGGCCTCATAAAGTCTAGAGCCGCCACTGGGTAGGAGGGGTTACTTATTTCTGGCATTATTTTCTCCACCACAATATTTCCATAATGGTGGAACATATACCAGGACTGTCCAATACAGAAGCAGATTGGCACTTCAGACAACCTACGGATCAGGTGACTGCACTGACTGCAACTTCACAAATGAGTGAGAGTTAGGAATTAAGCTAATCAGAGGATCAGAGACATACTAGCAAACACAAGAGTGTGTTAGAAACACTTGACAAATCAGAGGGTCCAAGCCACAGATTTACAGCATGGCCACACTGGAGTTGGGCTTATAAGCAACCCAACAGGGACAGCACAATACCTGCACAGTCACTATCAGTGAGACAACAAAAGCCCCACTTAGTACCACTATCTACACATAACAGGGTTTAGTAATCCACAGGCTACGGGAAGATGAAGCTAAAAGAGAAAGTGGTTTTCGTGGGCTTGTAAAGCAAGATGGCTTCCAGAACACGATAGTGCTCATGTGCAAATGAATAAGATTCCGTCAAGATGGCTGCCACATACGCTAAGTGAGCCTATGCGGCCGACACCACCAAAATGGCCACTGCACAAGTGCACAAAGGGACAGCCCATTGCACTAGAGCCTAACTAATAGGGTAGGAATGGTATTACCCTGATTTTGTTTCAATCTTTTTTTCTTCCAACAATGTTTTCTTTGCTGTTGATGGAATTAAATAAAGAGTACAGCATTAATATGAACCTCTGTGTCTTAATAAAATAATGTTTTCTTTGAATAGTATGCACTTTATCATTAAATTTTGTGTACTTTTATCTCACTTCCTTTTAGATAGTTCCTGTTAGTCAAACTTGTCTTGAATTTACTTGTATGTCTCATCCACATAATGTAGAGCTGAATATGCTTTCGGTTTACAAATAATAATAGTAAACACATATGTTCATTCACAAGGTTGTGTTACAAAAAACTCCTCTGTCCCTATGTGAATTATGTTACTTACATCTGCATGAAATACACAAACAGCACATTGTGCCCCAGTTAGCTTTTATATGCCCCAGCGTCTGTCCTGTAGCCACAAATGTTTATTTAAAAAAATATAAAGAATAAATACAAAATTATATATAACCCCTCATCTTCTCCTCTCCATAATCAATCTTCACTATGTAGATAGACTCATCTCTCTAATTTATTGCATAGGGAATGTTACACAAGCCCGTCTCCTTTCTTTTAGGCTGTCTAGAAGACTTCCCAGAAGGCAGGGGCTGCCTTGTAAACAGTTTTGAGCACACTGAAGGCTGATATTCTGCTATTTAAAATGATATATATATATATATATATATATATATTACTAACATTTCTCTCATCTAGCACTCCTTCCCTCATACTTGGGGACTTTAACATCCCAATCAACAACCTCAACTGCCCTGATGCCTCCCATCTGCTCTCTGAAAACATCCACCTTCAGCCTCACACAGTGGTCTACTTCAGCAACTCATACACCAGGAAACACCCTTGACCTCATCTTCACCAATCTCTGTACCACCTCTAATCTCTCCAATGTTCTATTTTCTTTTATCTGACCACCATCTGCTGACTTTTGACATCGGCATACTCCGTACCCAAATTTCACCACCCTCAACTCTAATCTCGCAGAAACCTCCCCTGCCTTGATCTCCAGCATCTCTCCACCAAACTCCAAACTCTCCTTTTACCCATCTGAAATCTCACTTGCCCTAACTCTGCAACCTCACTCTACAACTCCACTCTCTCCTCTCAACTTGACATCATGGCAACTCCTACATTTTAACAACCCTGGCACACCAAGCTGACCCAATATCTCAAAAAATGTTCCAGAACAGCTGAACGCTGTTGGAGAAAGTCTCACCCTGCACCGGATTTCCTCCACTATAAATGTATGCTGCGCTCCTACACTCTGGCTCTTTCCTCTGCAAAAGTAAATTACTTCAACACCCTCATAAGCACACTTTCCCACCAACTCAAATGCATATTTCACAATTGTAATGCTCTGCTTCGCCCTGTTGCTCCCCCTCCCCCTCCCAACCTGTCTACCTCAAACTTTGCAACTCACTTCACTGAGAAGATTTCTACAATCAGGGAAGAGATCTTTAACCTCTCTCCCTCCCCTTCCAATACATCTTCAAACATATCACCCAACCCCACTCACTCCACTGATCTATGCTCATTCGCACCTACTAGAACAAAAGAGGTTTCTGCTCTGCTCTGGTCCTCCCACCCCACCACCTGGTCCCTTGATCCTATTCCCTCATATCTCATCCACACTCTGTCTCCCTCTCTTGCTCTTCCTCTCACTTAAATTTTCAATCTCTCCCTTTCCTCCAGCACATTTCCTTCACCCTTCAAGCATGCAATTATAACGCTGATTCTGAAAAAGCCCAACCTCGACCCCAACTCCCCATCCAACTACCGCCCTATATGACAACTGCCGTTTGCCTCCAAGATCCTTGAGAGAGTTGTGTTTGCAAGATTGACAGATTTCCTCAAATTTAACTCTCTGCTTGACCCGCTTCAGTCTGGATTCCGCACTCGTCACTCTTTTGAAACAGCTGTGACCAAAGTATCCAACAATTTAATCACTGCTAAATTCAGGGCTGGTGCAAGGATTTTTGGGTACATAGACAAAGATGCATTTTTCCGCCCCCCACCTCTAAAAATAACATCTCCACCTATGTGCCTCTTAACCAGCCCCTCTCACCTCCCCGTCCATTAGTGGTCCCCTCCCTTCACTGTCCCTTAGTGTTCGTCTCCCCTCCCCCCTCTTTTCCCTGTCCCTTGGTGTTTCTCTCCCCTCCCTGTCCCTTGGTGAACCCCCCACCCCCTTAGTGGTCACACTCCCCTTCCTGGTGTGCTTCCTTATATCTTATATCTGCATGAAATACACTTGCAGCGTTGCCGAGCTGAGCAGATCCTCTACAGGAGCTTCAGTTTTCTGTACCCGGCTGGACTGACAGGAAGTACTCTCTTAGTGAGGACCTCCTGTCAGTCTGGCCGGGTACAGGAAACAGAAACTCCGGTACCGTGCTCCGCTCCGCCATGCTACACTCAGTGGTGTATACACACTATCAGTCACACACACTCAATGACAAACACACAGAAGTCGCTGACAGACACAGACTCACTGATCTGACACACACTCATTCATTGACACACACACACACACTGATAGACACACACTGATTGACAGACACACTGATAGTAACACACAGACTCAATGACAAAAATACTCTCACTGATTTGACAGACAGCTGGCGTGGATCTGTACCTGGGGTCCAGTGGGGCTTCACTGCGGCGGGCAGCAGAGTTCCTGTCAGATACGGCAAAGGAGCTCTAACCTCTCTGTTCTGCTCCCTCGCGGGCTATCTACTGATGCCGGGAGCCGGAATATGACATCAGGCTCGCTGCCTAGGTGTTCTCTTTGACTCCTACCTCTCCTTCACCCATCATGTTCAGTTGATCGCCAAATCCTGCTGCTTCCATCTCAAAAACATAGTCACACACACAGTTAGAGGCAGACAGTCACACACACATACATACAGTTACAGACATCACACACACACACACCATTACAGGCAGACAGTCACACATACATACACACAGTTAGACAGTCACACACACCATTACAGGCAGACAGTCACACACACACACATACCCACAGTAAGACAGTCACACACCATTAAAGGGAGTCACACACACATCCACACAGTTAGATAGTCACACACACAGTTACAGGCAGACAGACACACAGTTACAGGCACAAAGATATACACACATACACAGCTACAGTCAGTGACACACTGTTACAGGCAGTTAAACACACAGTTACAGCTACTCACACACACACAGTTACAGACTGTCTCACACACACACCGACACACACTCAGACACACACACAGTTACTGGCAGTCTCTCACACACAGTTACAGGCAGACAATCATACACACACAGTTACAGACAGTCTTACAGACAGTCTAACACTGCTACAGACAGTCACAAAAACAGTTACAGTCACACACTCACACACACAGTTACAGGCAGACAGTCACAAACACATACACACTTACCTCTTGACATTATGTACTGGAGTGAGAAGGGAAAGCACTGCAGTTCCTGGTAGTTGGGGAAGCAGGGGCTCCTTCCTGCTTCCCACATAGTGTGCAGACGTTAAGGTCAGCGGGTATTTTAGCTCCCTTTTTGAAGTTCTCCACCCGGGTGAGCAGATCTGGAGTGTATGGGTGCTCTATGCACCCCCTCACTCCTGTCAGCTGGAGCATGTGCGAGCTATGTCGGCAGCATGGCACCACCTGGAGGCCCTGCGCACAGCGTATGGGGTGGGACAGTGTGTGGGAATGGTGACAGTGTGGATGGGGTGTAACAGTGTGTGAGGATGGTGACAGTGTGGGGGGGTTATCATGTGTAAGAGGATGACAGTGTTGGATGGGGTGACAGTGTGTGGAAGGGTGACTGGGTGTAGGGGAGTGATAGTGAGTGGGGTGAGAATGTCAGGAGGGAGAAAGTACAGTAGGACCTCGGTTTACAAATGCCTCGGTTAACATAATTTCCTGTTTACAAATAAAAATCCATTGAAAATAATGCCTCGATTTACAATTTTTTTCGCAATACAAAGCAAGTTTCCCCAGGATGCATTGCACCTGGGAGGTTTATAGCACCGCCCCATGCATGCTGGAGCCTGTGGGTAGCACGTGGCTTCAAGTGTGGAGGTATTAAAGCGGCTTTTGCATCGAGTTTTGGAGCCATTCTGAAAATTGTTTGCAGTTGTTTAGGGACTTTTTGGTGCATTTCTCAAGCTGTGGAAAGGTAGGGAGCTGAGCTTCATTGTTTGCTTGCCTTTTATTGTGTGTTCTGCATTGTGGGTTGGTTTCCATGCCAGCTCATTTTGACTTTTTTCTGACCTCCAGAACGGATTAATTGGTTTTCAATGCATTCCTATGGGAAACCGTTTTCGGTTCACAAATTTTTCGCAATAAGAAACTTCCCGGAGAAGACATTAAATTCGTAAACTGAGGTCCCACTGTATATGTGAGGGATAGTGATAGGGGAGGCTTTGTTTTAGTGATCAGCCTCCCCACAGTGGTATCCCTTTTTATGTTTTTTAAACAAAATCAAAACAAAATCAATTCCATGGTGAGCCGGTAGTAATCCTTTCCTAGGGGTTTCCCGCCCTGGTGGTTGCACTCAACCATGGGTTGCTTTATTAACTCATGGCAAAGCTCTGATTGGCTAAACTCACGAGACATGAAGTAAGATTGTTAGCAAACCTGTAATAGGAAAAAGTCGGTTGAGGTGTGCTGAAACCGACGTATGCTGTAGGCCAGTAAATAAAGTGGGCAAAAATTAATACATATCATGCTCAAAATACATTTATTGAGAAAAGAACACAATACAATGTAAGTACATTAAGATGACATCTTTACGAATGCCCTTCGTATTTCCTGTACCGGATGGGGCATTTATATTGTATATGACTTCCAGAGACCTAGACTTTTGATGACATGGACTGGAACGTCCTGGCTCGTGCGGCCCCTATCCTAAATGAGTGTCCTGAATAATGGCCCGGGTTCATACCGAGCCCTGTCAACAATAAACATACATATAACTTAGAGGTAGTGAGGATAGCCACGTGAAGTGACAGTAGTGGAAGAGATGCAACATTTGGTATTGTAGGAGGTAGGAATCAAAAACCTTCACCGGGCACCATATATTATTCGTGGGATAGTATGGAATGTGGACGGGTTGACCCAGTTGACTTGTTTTGGTCACGGGTAGAGTCAGTATGTAATGATCTTGTTGTCTAATTAGGTAGGAGCTTCAAAGGCAACCTTGTGTTATGTTGGCCACTGATGGTAAATTCTCGTGGCCTCGGGAAGCTGTAAAAAGCCAAGTACATAGCGGTTTTAATGACAGAGTTAGTGAGCGGTTTGAAAGTGGCTGAATCTAGCAAATCAGCCTTTGTTGCAGGGTAGGACCGTTGACCTTGGTTATGCCCTTAAGTATGGTCCTGAAAGGGTATGATGAGAGGAAACTAGAGTTGTTTGGGAAAGTGGAGTACATATGGTGTTGGATGCCTGTCAGGTATAACTTTATGGTATTGTGGGATAACTTTAACTTGAGGTGGCAAAAAGTGGCGAATGCCACCAGGGATGTCATGGCAAACATGCAATCCAGGTGATGATCTGCCAAAAATCTTTATTAAAGGGAAAATGCCCTATCATAGGTGTAGCGGAATGGGCTTTGCCAAACTACCTTCCTTTTGCTAAGGGCTGTCCAACCACCCTATTTGTTACTATATTTCAGTTACTTGCCCTGTTGGTTACATGAGGAAACAAGAACAATGTAATATTAACTCTTGTTCGTCTGAACTCTTGTTCAGTAAGAATCTTATTTCAACTATTTTACACCATATTGTTCAACAAACTAACAAACTGCCGAACAACCAGGCCACCCAGGAGAGGAGGGTAGCATCAATTGACCGCCCTAATTGTATTTACACTGCTTTAATTGCCAACCGCACAAACTAACTTGGTGTTCCCTGGGTGGCCGCCGTTCGTCATACGAGCACGTGGCAGTGGCCATCTTAACATACGAATTGCCCCAGCGGTGTTTGGTCGTTGAGTGTCTGGAACCCAAATCGGACACGCGACGGCACGAACACCGCAGAGACTTCCATCCTCGCATAAGTTCATGGGAACTGAAGGGAACAGAGCGGCGTTCGGTAAAAAGAACCATACGAACGGGGAACATTAAACGAACGAAGACACAAAACATTCTGTTTTTTTTTTTTTATGTATTTCAACGTTCCGAACGGAGACCTACTGCACACCCAAAACTCATGGAACTATTCCCGGCTTACACCTCGTGTGCGTTCGCTAAAACTAAGACATCCATAAAACCTTCGAACCCCTGAACCGATCTGGGTGATGTTGCTCTACCAGATCAGGGCTATTAGGGAATGTTGGAATTGTGAATGTAGGATATGTTTTTAGGGTGTTTTCAGAAAAGTATGAAAATTTAGATTTTTTTTTTTTCTGTTTTGGGATAATTGAGTTTATACAGTAATTAACTCAATTATCCCCTGAGCAGAGGGGAGGGATTGTATGCAGGGTATGGGAGTGTCTTGTGACTTAACTCTGTTTTTACTGGTTGATGTATATTTTTATCGGTGCCCCACAAGGTCCACCTGGGTGGTAACCTTTGGGGCAAAACCTGCATAAAAGGCCAGCCTGGCCATTAATTTTTTTTAATTTCAATTTCAATTTTTATTATTTTCAAGGTATGTATGAAGCAGTACATTGTTGAATAATGGTTATACAAAGACGATGATATACATTATGCAATATACAAGGTATCGATTGGTAACACAAATAACATCGAATAAAACAAACACTGAATTTAGGTATGAGCGTAAGATTTAAACAATACAAGGTCACATTATATCGTACACTGATAATGATAGTGGTTACAGTAATGACTGTATGCGATTCTGAGTAATGGTGACTAGAGTCATATAGACAACATGTGCGCATGTACGCATACTAAAGGTTACCTATCGCGGTCCTGGTGGGGAGTAGATACCTGGATAGGCATCGTGTCGTATGGTCGAGGGGTCGCATCCGATCCCTATAATACTTGGAATTAGGTGTCTGTTGGGGTTCTCTGAAAAAGGGGGGGGGGTGGAGGAGAGGGGGGGAAGGAGGGGGGAGACGGGGGTGGAGGAGGAGGAGGGGGGAGGGGAGGGAGGGGGGTAAGGGAGGGGGGCGAAGGGAGGAGGAGGGTAACTCCCTTCGCGCTGTCATAGGTTAATGTGTACTATGGTGGGGTTGATTCACGTCACAGCTTAGTACCATCGTTTGGGTTTAGCTCAGTCGGGTGACGTGCATGAAAGCATGCCACAGTTCCCAAATTTGTGTGTACTTAGCGTAATTTTTTGATTTAGCGTAAGTTAGTTCTTCCATCTGTTTGATGCCCTCGACTCTTAGAATCCATTCTCTTATTGTGGGTGTTTGTGGCTGTTTCCAGTATTTAGGAATCAGTTGAGTCGCTGCCCCAATTAAGTGGTTAAAGAGAAGGGTCTGAAATTTTGGTAGACCCTTTGGCGGGGTAGTGAGGATAAAGTGTTGGGGGGAGAATGGTATTGTGACCTTCATGATCATTTGTACCAGTTTATGTATTCTAGACCAGAATTTTGCTATCGTGGGACATTGCCACCAAATGTGAGAGTGGTGAGCGTCAGGGTGTTGGCATCTCCAGCATTGGGCTGTGGAGGTGTTGTGGATCTTATGGATTTTCATCGGGGTATAGTGCCACCTAGAGATACGTTTATAGTTACTTTCTTGGGTTGCTAGTGAAGTGCTAGAGGTGTGAGACGATTTGAGGATCGGCCCCCATTGGTTTAGTGTTATCTCCAATTGGAGTTCCTCTTCCCATCTCTTTGTGAAGTTTGGGAGGTCTAAGTCATGTGCCTTTTTAATCAGTTTATACATGGTTGAGAGTATTTTAGTATGAATTGGGTGTGATGAGCATAGGTGTTCAAAAGGCGTTAATGCCCGATCACCTTCTGGTAGTAATTTATGTCGGTTAATGAAGTGCGTTAATTGCGCATAGTGTAGCTTCTGGTTGGTCGTGTGAGTCATATCAGGGATAATGTGAGTTAGGCTTCTAATGTTGTTATCTTGGATCATGTCTCTTAGTTGTAGGACCGGTCCGCCCCTATATTGGTGATATATTATCCCTGTTAGCCCCCCTTGGACTACCCCAGAGCCATTCGTTGCCTAATATGGCCGCAAAGCCCGTGGTAGCTGCAGCATCCGTCCAAATGACGGGGGAGTGTGTGGATACCTGTGGTATAAACATGCTTTTCCTGTTCTAGTTCGAGAGAAACATGTTCCACATGAGGAGGTCCGCAGTGGCTTGGTTGTTAAGGGAGATATGACTGTAATCATTGGGGAACATGGGGAGAATGCTCAGGAGTCTAGAAATGAACGCTCTACCCTGTGGGATGATTCTCATTGTGAAATTTAGCAGGCCCAACAGAGGTTGTAGCTCTTTCAGGAGGAGCCAACACAGGGTTTCCACGAAAGGGTCAAAAATTCTTGGACTACTCTTCGACCCGAAGGTAAGCTTAGTGAAAAAGTAATAGAGGCTTTTCCATTTGATGCCATAACGATGGATGTATGCAGGGCCGCCATCAGGGGGTGACAACCATAACAGTTGTCACGGGCCCGGCGGCCCTGGGGGGCCCGGCCGCCCAGGCCCCACGTGTAGCGGCGGAACTGCCGCCGGTGCAGTTGCACCGGCGCCCGCACGCTGATGGGGCCCATCGGGTGGCCCATGCACTTAGGGCCACCCGATGGGCCCCATATCTTCAGGGGCCCGGTCAGCGCTGTGGCCGTTGTATAGCGCGACCGGTCCCCTTTAAAAAAAATAAAAATAAATGCCGCCGCAGCGCAAGTGCTGCTGGGAGGAAGTGGTCACTTCCTCCCAGCAAACTCCGTGCGGGTGGAGCACCCGACAATGAAAAGGGAGAGCCAGCCGACTGCCAGTCCCATCAGCCCCAGCCAGCCACCCTCCTGCAAAGACAAGGTAAGAAACAGGAGGGTGGCTGGAAAATGAGCTGTGTGTGTGAATGTATGTCTGTATGTCTGTCTGTTTGTGTGTATGTCTGTTTGTGTGTATGTATGTCTGTCTGTTTGTGTGTATGTATGTCTGTCTGTTTGTGTGTATGTATGTCTGTCTGTTTGTGTGTATGTATGTCTGTCTGTCTGTCTGTCTATATGTATGTCTGTGTGTATGTCTGTCTGTCTGTGTGTATGTCTGTCTGTCTGTGTGTATGTCTGTCTGTCTGTGTGTATGTATGTCTGTGTGTATGTATGTCTGTGTGTCTGTTTGTGTGTATGTATGTCTGTGTGTCTGTCTGTCTGTGATTCTGTCTGTCTGCATGAATGTATGTCTGTATGCATGTATGTCTATCTGTATGCATGTCATTATGTGTGTATGCACCTCAGTGTATGTATGTCTGCATGTCATTATGAATGTGTGTATGTCTGTCTGTCTGTATGAATGTATGTCTGTATGCATGTATGTCTATCTGTATGCATGTCATTATGTGTGTATGAATGTCAGTGTATGTATGTCTGTATGTCCTTATGAATGTGTGTGTGTATGAATGTCAGTGTATGTATGTCTGTATGTCATTATGAATGTGTGTATGTTTGGATGTCAGTGTCTGTATGGATGTATGTATGCCAGTATGAATGTTTGTATGTAACTATGTATGTCTGTATGTATATCTGTATGTATGTCTGTATTCATGTATGTCTATCTGTATGCATGTCATTATGTGTGTATGAATGTCAGTGTATGTATGTCTGCATGTCATTATGAATCTGTCTATCTGTCTGTATGAATGTATGTATGCCAGTATGAATGTATGTCTGTATGTCATTATGAATGTGTGTATGAATGTATGTATGCCAGTATGAATGTATGTCTGTATGTCATTATGAATGTGTGTATGTATGGATGTCAGTGTCTGTATGCATGTATTTATGTATGCATGTCTGTATGCATGTATGTCTATCTGTATGCATGTCATTATGTGTGTATGAATGTCAGTGTATGTCAGTATGAATGTCTGTCTGCATGTCATTATGAATGTGTCTGTGTCTGTATGTCCTTATGCATGTGTGTCTGTATGTATGTTAGTATGTGTCTGTCACTATATACGCCTGTGTTTCTGTATATGTGTGTATGTCTCAGTATGTGTGTGTCAGTATGTATGCCTATATGCGTATCAGTATGTGTGTCTGTTAGTATGTATCAGTGTGTGTGTGTGTGTATCTGTGTCCTTTTGTATCAGTGAATGTGTTTGTGTCTGTGTGTGTATTCCTGTGGGCGGGATTTGGAGGCGGACTCTGTGGGCGGTTTTGGAGGCGGGCCCCCAGGGGCCCAGACCCTGAGCTCAGTTAGGGGCCCTAAAATTTCTGGTGGCGGCCCTGGATGTATGGGTAATAATTTAAAGGTGTTGACAATGTCGGTATTGCTAAGCCAGGCCCAAATACCAGTTGTCATGATCGCATCTATGGCATTGTCAATTGTTGTGTACTGCAGTGAGAACTCTTCTGAGGGAATCAGTGAGTTTAGGCTAGGGACTACCGAGGAGTGTGGAGCTGAGAGATCTATGATCAGTCTTTGCTTAGCCAAGTTTTTACCAGTTACTAGGCCAATAGGATTAATCCTCCAGCTAGAAAAAGGAGGGTCTTTAAAAGGCCCTAATAGAAACCCTTGCACCAGTTCTAGCCGTAATAACACCTCTACTGACTTGGTGTCAGCCATGGCTGATTGTAGGTTGCTACACTGCAAAAGTCCCATTGGCATGTAAGGCCTGTGTGGAAACTCTGGGTAAAACCTGTTATCAAAAACTCAACAAGGTGTTTAAAAGGATGAGTGGAAAGCAAATGAGCTAGAACACCAACATTAACCGAGGTCAAATAAGGCTTATGATGCATTTTATTAGGGCACATGGCTTTCGATTGCTAGTCGGGCCTTCTTTCAAGGTGCCACCATTTTTCATTATCTAAGACGGTGGCGCCCAAATATGTAATGTGTTGCCTATAGCTTGGTGAGTCAGCATTGAGGAGCAGTGATGCTCCACAACAGGACAGGTGAGTACTTGAATCCGAGGAAAATTGCAAAGTTGACAAAGGCAGTGGAGCCTGACTAAAGCACCACCCTTTTTCAACTCAACCTTTGTCAACCTGTTTATTCTACATAAGAGAACGCAGTCCTTACATTTCCTTGTATATAACTTTGAATTAAAGCATTTTTTTTTTAAAGTAAGGGCAGTTATATCTTTTAATTTTTTTTAAGGGGGGAGACATTGCCAGCAAGGTTATGTCCAAACAAAAACGGTGTTTCATTGATTTCCATCTGCTAATGGTACATGTGACTTCATGGGGATAATTATATGCTATTTGGTGATTACTGTGCAGTGACCTATGCAAAATCTGTACCCAGCTGATTAAATAAATCCAGTGATGAAAAGTGCAAGGTAAAGAAGAGCAAATAGCCTACTTTGTAACTCTTGTAACTCTTTCATTGCCCTTGGCAGAAAGGAATTGTGCCAAAGAAATTGGTAACATATGTAATACGATGATTCACAAAAATGTGCTATGTATCTAAAACACTATATCTGCAACAGTGTTAATTAACCTTTTTTTAGGATCTAAATATTTGCATATAGCTTGGCAACCTGTTTGTCAGTTGCTTACCCTTCACAAGTTGCAGTACAGATGGGACACGCCACAATGCCTGTTAATTAGCCTTTGAAAGTTGAGGTGACAGCCATACTTCAGAAGTTGGGGCTATACGCCAGCTGCACTGAGCTACCTAACCCTCCACTCCCAGCAAGACAGATGGCATAGGACCCTGAGAGGGTTTGCCCATTTGTGCTCAGTGAGGGGATTCTTCATCTGCCCTAGTGGCATGAAAACTTTGCATACAGCATGCCACAGTTTATTGATTAGATTTTGTCTACCATTTTTCTTTTCGATTTATGCTTAAGTGTTCATGTACCATGTGACGTGCTTGCACACTTTTCTGATATAGTCAAAAATGTTCGATTACCGTATTTACTCGAGTATAAGATGAGTTTTTCAGCACATAGTTTGTGCTGAAAACCCCCCACTCGTCTTATACTCGAGTGCAGGTCTGTATTATGGCAACTTACATTGCCATAATACAGACCAGGACCGCCGGGCTCATTACAAGTCCGGCGGTCCTGTTGGGGGCTGGCAGAGAGCTGTTCATTGGCTGTTCAGTGGACGGGGGCTGGCAGAGAGCTGTTACTTACCTTTCCTGCAGCTCCTGTCAGCTCCCTTCTCTCTCCTCCGGTCCGTGCAGCTCCCTCTGCAAGTCTCGCATTTTGAGTGCCGCGCGGAGCGTGACCCCGCGGCTCTCGCGAGACTTGCAGAGGGGAGCTGACCGGAACGCAGGAGAGAGAAGGGAGCTGGCAGGAGCTGCAGGAAAGGTAAGTAACAGCTCTCTGCCTGCCCCGTCCACTGAACAGCCAATGC
This sequence comes from Pelobates fuscus, assembly GCF_036172605.1. NCBI lineage: Eukaryota > Metazoa > Chordata > Amphibia > Anura > Pelobatidae > Pelobates > Pelobates fuscus. The sequence goes on along the minus strand of NC_086318.1, from coordinate 107,314,725 downwards.
CACTGGACCACCAGGGAATGAGAGCCCCCCTCCCTGGCCAGCTAACAAGCAGGGAGGGGGGACGGAAATAAATATAAATAAAAATTTAAATAATATAAAAAAATAAAATATTAAAATAATAATAATTATAATAATATAAAAAAATTAAAATAATAATATAAAACAAAAAACATGAAAACAATAATAATAATAATATAAAAAAATAATTAAAATGCCCATCCCCCACCAAGGCTCTGCATCACATACACATACACACACTGCATTTATACACACACACGCACTTATACACACACACACACACACACACTGCATTCATACACATGCACACTGCACTCATACACACACACACTGCACTCATACACACACACACACACACTGCATTCATACACACACTCTGCATTCATACACACACACACTGCACTCATACACACACACTGCATTATATACACACACACTGCATTATATACAAACACTGTAAATAAATATTCAATTAATATAATTTTTGGGGGATCTAATGTTATTTAGAAATGTACCAGTAGCGGGGGGGCGGGGCCTAGCTAACATGGCCGACGGACGTGTTTGAGGGGAGCTCCTCATATACCCACTGCAAAAACGGCAAAAAAGAAGCTCATCGACTGCTAAACCGAGGCTCAAAAGCTACAATCGGAACCCCATACTGAAGGGGGCTCATTCACGAGTGGCAGGGGAGCACCGTCCACGAACCGCGACCGATACACTCACTGCGGCCTACCTGACAGGCGGACCACATGGAGGGGAGACACGGCCGGTCTCTCAGCCACCCGCTGTCGGAGTGCCATAACCGAACCGACCCGATCCCCCCCCCCCTGGACCGGAGGGGGTTATCCCGGTACCACCTGGGGGTCCAGCGACTAACAAGCACAGAGGACTTACCAGCCCCCCAGGTTACTTCCCCACAACGACCTAAAATGGCGACTGAGGAGGAGAACACACAGACTCCAGCATGGGAAAAACGATTTAATGAAGCCTTCGACAGAATCTGTACGGCGTTCTGGCGCCGGATTGAATCCCGTGCAGCACAGCCACAACCACCATGGCAGCCTGAGACCAAGCGTCAGCAGACAGCCCGAACCGTCCAGCAACCCCTCAGCCTGGAAACAGACCAAGCGCAAGGCTCTAATGCACCAACAGGCCGCATCGCCCACGTGGAAGACGCTGCCGCTGTGACCGCTTACCCTTCATCTGAGCTGGGAGCTCAACAGGAGGAAATCCTCCGTAGCCTGCCATACACCCAGGGAGAACAGGCTCCGGCAGATCCCTGGGCCCACGATCCTGTTGATGGGATCAATGGCGACCGGGCAAGAGCACCCACCAAGGCCTCAGGCCGAAGACAGGCGGCCCCTGGACGCAGCGACACCACAGCACTGGCGCGCGGCGCCCGACAAAGGGACAACCCGGCCACGCTGAGATATCAAGTTGGTGGATTGAAGATGCAGGCCTCTACAGTGACCTGGGGCGGGCAGGCGGCTGCTACATACCCCTGCAGCGACAGAGGCCCCCGGCTACAACAGGTACACAAACTGCCACCAAGAGGAATAGGCTGAGAGGGACTATCATGACCTGACGACACAGCATATTTCGGAAAGCTGACCTGTTGCAATGGACTATATTGTTTAATGTCTTATTCTACATATGTTTTAATGGCAGTCAAATAGGTCTCGAAGACATGAAGGAGACCCTTAATGTGGCTACCTCCTTAGCCAGTTCATGTTTAAGACATGTCTATGCATCTTGTTTTGCTGTTCTTAGGTATTTTGTACTACGCGAGGTCTAACTTCCCAATTGCGATCTGCCTGCTTTTATTTTTTCTCATATGACATTTAATTTGAATAATGCCACTAGCCTGTGAATTAATGCACCTGCCTAGGAAAGCCGAGCCAAGCTGCCTGGTACTCTTGTTATACCTCCCAATGTCTAAACCACATTACTCACTCAGTAGAGCGACATGTTTCTCATTTGATTTACAATTTTATGAAGCTAATCTAACATTGTTCAAAGCGACTACCTAATTTTGATAATATGATAGTAGGATTGTTGTCCCAGCTTGACAATTAAATGATAATCCACTAAATATATAACCTGTATGATACCACAGTTCAAACTTTCATAAAAAAGAGGCCGTCACGCTCGAGAGTGCATGTAACCACTTTATGTGATAACGATGCTTAACATATACCTACCTTATTAGCCTGTTTAGTGTTACTGAAGTTATAACGCTGCTTGATTTATCACTTAAGTCTAACCACTTTCTTTTACTACTACGCTAAACTTACCAGAACTACTCTTCTTAATATAAAATGAGGCTGAAAGTTACTCAGAGATGATATGAACTGCTTTGTACTATACCCGTTATGTATGAAACTTTATCGTCTCCCCTCTTTTATTCTGTATCCCATATAATTTTATGCCTCAATAAAAAAGAGATTGACAAAAAAAAAAAAGAAATGTACCAGTAGCTGCTGCATTTCCCACCCTAGTCTTATACTCGAGTCAATAAGTTTTCCCAGTTTTTTGGGGTAAAATTAGGGGTCTCGACTTATATTCGGGTCGACTTATACTTGAGTATATATGGTACCTGCTTACTATCGGGAATTCTCTGCCCAGTTTAATTATTTCTCCGAATAGTTCGCTGGCGAATAGATTCTGGCGAACATAGCGTGTTCGCGTTCGCCACGGCGGGCGAACATATGCGATGTTCGGTCCGCCCCCTATTCGCCCCACAGTCAGCAGACACATTCCAGCCAATCAGCAGCAGACCCTCCCTCCCAGACACTCCCACCTCCTGGACAGCATCCATTTTAGATTCATTCGGAAGCTGCATTCTTAGTGAGAGGAGGGACAGTGTAGCTGCTGCTGATTTAATAGGGAAATCGATAGCTAGGCTAGTGTATTCAGTGTCCACTACAGTCCTGAAGGACTCATCTGATCTCTGCTGTAAGGACAGCACCCCAAAAAGCCCTTTTTAGGGCTAGAACATCAGTCTGCTTTTTTTTTCCCTGTGTAATCTAATTGCAGTTGCCTGCCTGCCAGCGTCTATGTCACGCTCACAGCGTATACTGTGCCAACTTGCCCAGTGCCACCACTCATATCTGGTGTCACAATAGCTTGCATTTAAAAAAAACAAAAAACTTTTTTGACTGTAATATAATAGCAGTCAGTTTCCTTCACACGTGTGCATTTCAGGGCCTGCCAGGGCACAGTGTCACACAAGTGCAACTCCTATCTGGTGTAACAGTAGTGTACATTTAAAAAAAACAACAACACTTTTTTGACTGTGAAATAATAGCAGTCAGTTTCCTTCACGCGTGTGCGTTTCAGGGCCTGCCAGGGCACAGTGTCACACCAGAGCAACTCATATCTGGTGTAACAGTAGTGTACATTTAAAAAAAAAAAACTAGAAATTTGACTGTGAAATAATAGCAGTCAGTTTCCTTCACACGTGTGCGTTTTAGGGCCTGCCAGGGCACAGTGTCACACCAGTGCAACTCATATCTGGTGTAACAGTAGTGTACATTTAAAAAAAAAAAACAACAATTTTTTGACTGTAATAGATTGAATAGCAGTTAGTTGTCTGCAAGCGTGTGTGCCAGGCCTACAGCGTCTACTCTACCACTAATCGAAAAAAAAATGACAGGCAGAGGCAGGCCACCCCGCAGGGGCCGTCGTGGTCGTGGTGCTGTGATTCCCTTTGGCCCTAGAATAATGCCCAGTGTTCAGAGGCCACGTACCCTGAACTCAAAAAGTTCTGAGGACATAGTTGACTGGCTAACATAGGACACCCAATCTTCTACAGCTTCCGCTCGGAACCTTGACGCACCATTCTCCTCCAGCTTAGCTTCGGGCACCTCTCAAGTTACCACTCGCCCGCCTGCTGCCACCACCAACACTAGCACCACAGCCGCTTCACTTGATCTGTCAGAGGAGTTATTTACACGTCAGTTGGAAGAAATGAGTGATGCGCAGCCATTATTGCCAGAGGATGTAGATAACAGGGATATGTCTCAGTCAGGCAGCATTACACACATGGACGTACGGTGTGATGATCATGATGTTATACCCGCTGCTGCTTCCTTTGCTGAGTTGTCAGATACAAGTGAAGCGGTTGATGATGACGATGCATCCGTGGATGTCACGTTGGTCCCCGCTAGAAGAGAAGAAGAACAGGGGGAAATTTCAGATGGGGAGACAGAGAGGAGGAGGAGACAAGTTGGAAGAAGGGGGAGGTTGTTGCAAGGAGCTAGTGACACAGTCAGACAGCATGCATCAGCACCCGAGGTCAGACAGACAGCACGCCAATCAACGCATGCTGTTGCCACCACCAGAATGCCATCATTGCAGAGCTCAGCAGTGTGGCATTTTTTTTGTGTGTCTGCCTCTGACAACAGCGATGCCATTTGCAACCTGTGCCAAAAGAAACTGAGTCGTGGGAAGTCCAACACCCACCTAGGTATAACTGCTTTGTGAAGGCACATGATCGCACATCACAAACACCTATGGGATCAACACATGAGTACAAGCAGCACACAAACTCAAAGCCGCCATCCTCCTCCTGGTCCAGCATCTTCAGCCACGTCAACCACTGCTGTCCTCCTTGCCCCCTCTCAACCATCCGCCACACCATCTCTCGCCTTGAGCAGTTCCTGCTCATCTGCCCACAGTCAGGTGTCTGTCAAGGACATGTTTGAGCGTAAGAATCCAATGTCACAAAGTCACCCCCTTGCCCGGCATCTGACAGCTGGCTTATCTGAACTCTTAGCCCGCCAGCTTTTACCATACAAGCTGGTGGAGTCTGAGGCGTTCCAAAAATTTGTAGCTATTGGGACACCGCAGTGGAAGGTACCCGGACGAAATTTCTTTGCACAAAAGGCAATCCCCAACCTGTACTCGATTTTGCAAAAGGAAGTAATGGCATGTCTGGCACACAGTGTTTGGGCAAGGGTCCATCTAACCACTGATACCTGGTCTGCAAAGCATGGTCAGGGCAGGTATATCACCTACACTGCGCATTGGGTAAACCTGCTGACGGCTGCCAAGCATGGAATGCGTGGCTCTGCAGAGGAGTTGGTGACACCGCCACGACTTGCAGGCAGGCCTGCTGCCACCTCCTCTACTCCTCCTACTCCATCCTCTTCCATAACCTCCTCAGCTGAGTCCTCTTCTGCTGCTGTATCTTACTCCACATCAACGGCACCCCCCAAGCTCCCCAGGTACTATTCCACATTGCGGATACGGCAGTGTCACGCCGTCTTGGCGTTGACTTGCCTGAAAGCAGAGAGTCACACCGGACCAGCACTCCTGTCTGTCCTGAACGCACAGGTGGATCAGTGGCTGACTCCGCAGCAACTGGAGATCGGCAAAGTGGTTTGTGACAACGGAAGAAATTTGTTGGCGGCATTGAATTTGGGCAAGTTGACACATGTGCCGTGCATGGCACATGTGTGTAATCTGATCGTACAACGCTTTGTGCATAAGTACCCAGGCTTACAGGACGTCCTGAAGCAGGCCAGGAAGGTGTGTGGCCATTTCAGGCGTTCCTACACGGCCATGGCGCACTTTTCAGATAACCAGCTGCGAAACAACATGCCAGTGAGGCACTTGATTTGCGACAGCCGACACGTTGGAATTCAACACTCCTAATGTTCGACCACCTGCTCCAACAAGAAAAAGCCGTTAACGACTATTTGTATGACCGGGGTGCTAGGACAGCCTCTGCGGAGCTGGGAATTTTTTTGCCACGTTACTGGACGCTCATGCGCAATGCCTGTAGGCTCATGCGTCCTTTTGATGAGGTGACAAACCTAGTCAGTCGCACCGAAGGCACCATCAGCGACATCATACCATTTGTTTTCTTCCTGGAGCGTGCCCTGCGAAGAGTTCTGGATCAGGCCATAGATGAGCGTGAAGAGGAAGAGGAAGAGTTGTGGTCACCATCACCACCAGAAACAGCCTTATCAGCATCGCTTGCTGGACCTGCGGCAACGCTGGAAGAGGATTGTGAGGAAGAGGAGTCAGAGGAGGAATGTGGCTTTGAGGAGGAGGAGGAAGACCAACCACAACAGGCATCCCCGGGTGCTCGTTGTCACCTCTCTGGTACTCGTGGTGTTGTACGTGGCTGGGGGGAAGAACATACCTTCAGTGAGATCACTGAGGACGAGGAACGGGACATGAGTAGCTCGGCATCCAACCTTGTGCAAATGGGGTCTTTCATGCAGTCGTGCCTGTTGAGGGACCCTCGTATAAAAAGGCTGAAGGAGAACGACCTGTACTGGGTGTCCACACTACTAGACCCCCGGTATAAACAGAAAGTGCCTGAAATGTTACCGAATTACCGCAAGTCGGAAAGGATGCAGCAGTTCCAAAATAAATTAAAAAGTATGCTTTACACAGCGTATAAGGGTGATGTCACAGCACAACGGGAATCTAACAGGGGAAGAGGTGAAAGTAATCCTCCTCCTCCCACGACCACACCGGCAAGGACAGGATGCTCTACAGACGTGTTGTTGATGGAGGACATGCGGAGCTTTTTAAGTCCTATGCATTGCCAAAGCCCTTCAGGGTCCACCCTCAGAGAACGATTAGACCGACAGGTAGCAGACTACCTCGTCTTAACTGCAGGTATCGACACTCTGAGGAGCAATGAACCCCTTGACTACTGGTTGTGCAGGCTTGAGCTGTGGCCTGAGCTATCCCAATTTGTGATAGAACTTCTGGCCTGCCCCCCTTCAAGTGTCCTGTCAGAAAGAACCTTCAGTGCTGCAGGAGGTATTGTCACTGAGAAGAGAAGTCGCCTAGGTCAAAAAAGTCTAGATTACCTCACCTTTATTAAGATGAATGAGGGATAGATCCCGAAGGGACTGACAGTGGGCGATACATTCGACTAAACAAAGGCCTGATGAGGGGGACGTAACAGGGATTAAACTGATAAGAATAGTACTACTTAACACACCACTCCTATCTGGTGGCACATTAGATTGCACGCGCAGTGCCCCAAATTTGAAGTAGGAGGACCGACCAAGCATCTTTTTCCATCTCCCGGTTCAGAAAATCGATGCCATATACACGTCCCCTGATAGGGGACGTAACAGGGATTAAACTGATAGGAATAGTACTACTTAACACACCATATAATAACGCAGAGAGAGGCAATGCAGAGAGAGTAGTCTGAAGAAGAGGTGTCAGAGGAGGAAGGTGGCTTTGAGGAGGTGGAAGACCAAACACAGCAGGCATCCCAGGGGGCTTGTTGTCACCTTTCGGGGACCCTTGGTGTTGTACGTGGCTGGGTGGAGGAAGAGACCTTCAATGACATCAGTGAGGACAAGGAACGGGACATGGCTAGCTTGGTATCCAACCTTGTGCAAATGGGGAGTTTGCTGTTGTGCAAATGGACTGTTTGCGGTTGTTTGCGGTGCGTTAAACGGGGAGTTTGGTCTGTCACGGTGAAGCGGGCATAACCCTTACACTACTTGATCGATACAACATCATACCTGATGTTTTAAAGCACGTTATTATAAACAATTTAGGAATGTTAGGTGATTTATGCCCTTTATGGATTAAAACCAGACTCTGCATCAACTATGTAATTTTCCATGGGAGTTTTGCCATGGATCCCCCTCCGGCATGCCACAGTCCAGGTGTTAGTCCCCTTGAAACAACTTTTCCATCACTATTGTGGCCAGAAAGAGTCCCTGTGGGTTTTAAAATTCGCCTGCCTATTGAAGTCTATGGCGGTTCGCCCGGTTCACCCGTATGCGAACATTTGCGGAAATTCGCGTTCGCCGTTTGCGAATGAAAAATTTTATGTTCGCGACATCTCTAATTATTTCCCATAACCCCCACTCTATGGATACCTCTTAATTTCCTTCATTGTAACCACTGTACAGTGGCTGTTTCAGCCTCTGCAACCTACTGTTGGGCTCATTAACCTACTTTTACTGTTACTGAGGCATCTTAAGTTCTTAAGCTCTCACACCTACCTGTTCTCTTTTGAGACCTATAATGTTCTTCATAGGAGCCGGAAGCTGAGTTTTCTTTAAAGGATTACTATAGGGTCAGGAACACAAACATGTATTCCTGACTCTATAGTGCAAAACCCACCATTTAGGTGGCTTGCTCTTCCCCCCCTCCCCTCTTAGCTCTCTTAGCCCCCTTTAAACTCACCTTATTTCCAGCGCTGTGCAGGTCCGACGATGCTGGCCCAGCCCCCTTGGTAACATCATCAGAATTGCCGATTTTTAGCCAATCCAATGCTTGGGGAAAGCATTGGATTGGCTAAAATTGGCAAGGGGGCAGGGCCAAACACTGTATTGGCCAATCAGCACCTTATAGAGATGAATTGAATCAATGCATTTCTATGAGGAAAATTCAGCGTCCCCATGCAAAGCGTGGAGACGCTGAACGCACTGCTTCCTACTGTGCAGCACTGAGCCAGGAAGCACCTCCAGTGGCCATTTTAGGAGTACAATAAAACCCACAATCCTCTGATATATCTCTGATCACAAACTAGGATACAATCTTTTAATATACTTGCCTTTACAATTATACTGCCATTGTATTGTATGTGTTGTTTACTGATTGTGAATAAAGAAAGATTTACAACATTTTTTGACTATTCCTACTCTCTATGAGGTCTCCTTTGCATTTCGAGAAACAGTGGCCGTGCAGACAGTGGGGGAACTACCTGTGGGGGCCAATCTCGGGGAACAATGCACTTAGAGAACAAAATTAAAAAAGCAATAAAAAGTACAAGTCAAGAGTCCCAATAAACATCAAGGGCTCATGACTTTTATGATGTTATTATTATTATTTTGTTATTTATATAACGCCCAAAAATTCTGCAGCGCTTTACAGTGGGTGGACAAACAAACATGTAGTTGTAACCAGACAAGTTGGACACACAGGAACAGAGGGGTTGAGGGCCCTGCTCAGTGAGCTTACATGCTAGAGGGAGTGGGGTAAAGTAACACTAAAGGTAAGCATAGTATTAGACTAGTGACAGTTGCAAGAGAGGAATCAGTCAGGAGCTATTAAGTCTAATTGATACGCTTTTATGAAGAAGTGGGTTTTTAATGATTTTTTGAAGGAGTGGAGAGTGGGTGAGCATTTAATGGAGGAGGGAAGTGTGTTCCACAGGAACGGTGCAGCCCTCGAGAAGTCTTGAAGGCGAGCATCAGAGGTGGGAGTACGGACAGAAGATAGACGTATGTCTTCAGCAGAGCGTAAGGGACTTGATGGGACATACTTGTGTATTAGAGAGGATAGATAGGTGGGAGCAGCATTATGTAGAGATTTGAAAGCAAGAACCAGAATTTGAAATTGAGCCCTATATCTTACAGGAAGCCAATGAAGGGACTGACAGAAGGGCATACTTGAAAACGAGAGAAATTTCTTTTTTTTTTAGTATAAATTCTTTTATTCTTATTTTTGACATAAATACAAAAACCAACAAACAGGACATGGTCTGTATTACATAATAATATAATCCGTAAAATACAAAACCATCTTTTTTCTCTGTAAACAGACACAGTACATAATACATCGTTATCTGCGGGGGCAAGCCATGGGGGGAGGAGGAGGGCTGTCTAAGCTCAGGCCTATAACTATTCAGATAATAGCAAATCTCTGTACTCCCCTTAATTCAGCAGGTAGTTTCCAATTCATTAACCCAGCATTGCCATAGGTCAAATCTTTTTGGGGAATTCAGATATGGTATGCTTAAATCTCTTTCCATCCTCGCCTGAAGATTGATTTGAGTTTTAATAGCATCCCAAGGCAGGATTTGATTAGATCTCCAATTCCGTGCTAACACAATTTTAAATGCGATACAACAATGAATTATAAAACTCCTTACCGAATAGGACATATTCGGCCAATGCATATGTAACAGCACTACCTCTGGTTTCTTTTCTAGTTCTATTCCAGTTATGCCTTTAATAAAGCTTATCAGTCTCACTATTGAAAACTGAATATTTGGGCAGCTCCACCAGATGTGGAGAAATGATCCAACCTCTTTATCACATCGCCAACATCTTGAGGTAACTCCTGGATATATCTGAGATAGTTTACTCGGAACTAAGTACCATCTATAAATCACCTTGTAGTAGGTCTCCAATAGATTTAAACATTGGACCTGACTACGAGTATTATTTATAGCTTTACACCACTCTTGGAATTCTAGAATACAATTTAAATCTTTTTCCCATTTATTCTTCTGGGGAAAGCTCGATACTACTTTGATATTTCTAATTACCTCTATCGCTTTAGCCAACACTTTAGGTATGACCTGATTTGAGAATATTAGTTTCAGCATAGTGGACGATTTTCCACGCTTTCTACTAAGATGTTTCTGCAAAAAGTATTTAAGCCTCAAGTAGTTAAAGCTCTCTCTTTGGGGGAGGTGATATTTTTGTATAATAGAGCCAAAAGACATTACTTTGTCTGGAGATAGTATCTGTGACACTTTATTTATTCCTTGTACTCTCCAGGTCTCTAAGGACAAATCTGTCATATTGGCTTCTATAATCCTAAGGTTTGCCGATTCCATTATTGTACCCTTCAAATCTAATTTATTTTTGATTTCCTCCCATACAGGCAGCATTTGGGCCCAGATCGTATTGTTTTTAATATCAATCCCCATTTTATCTGCCCTTTTCGTGTTCCATATCAGACCCTCAGGGTTTTTTAGTCCCAGATCTTCCATTTCGATATTGTACCAGCTTTCCTCTTTGGCACCCACTAGTTGGGATCTATACATATGGGTGATCACATTTGCCCAATACATAACTCTTATATTAGGGAAATTTAGTCCCCCTTCCTCGGTTTTCAATGAGAGAATATTTCTATTAATTCTATTTTTCTTGCCTTTATTGATGAAATTTTCTAAGTTGTTTTGTAGTAACGTCAACCAGCTTTCTGGGATCTTAAGAGGAATCATTTGCAATACATAATTCCACTTAGGGATAATATAAGAATTGATAACATTAATACGGCCCCACCAGGTAATCTGCATATTTCTCCAATCTTTAAGTAATAGATTTGTACTTTTTAATAATTTTAAGAAGTTTTCTTCCATCATTCTCTCTATGTTCTTAGTAATAATTATACCTAAACAATCAAATTTCTGGGATACCCATGTGAATGCGTATTTTTTACTAATTTCTTCCCTTGATTTCTTATCTAATTCAATACCCATCACAACTGTTTTTTCATTATTTAGCTTATAATTGGCTAGCTGGCTGTACTTTCTGACTTCCTCCATCAAATAGTTTAAAGAGCTAGTTGGATCAGTAATTGATAGCAGAATATCATCCGCATACAGGCTGATTTTAAATTCTTTATCTCTTATTTTATATCCTTTTATATCTTCGTTGTTCCGAATATTCTCCGCTAAAGATTCTATTGAAAGGATATATAACAAAGGGGAAAGCGGGCAACCTTGTCTCACCCCATTACTTATATGTACCCAGTCTGAGCAGACATTTGGGCCTACTATTCTGGTTGAGGGGTTTTTATATAAAGACATAATGCCTCTTAACATCCAGCCTTCTATTCCATATGCTTCTAGCGATGCTTCTAAAAACTTCCAATTCAGCCTATCAAAAGCTTTTTCTGCATCAACTGCTAAAGTCATAAGGGGGATGTGTTTCTTATTGGCGTTATCTATGATATCTATAATTCTCCTTGAATTAGAGCCCACCCATCTCTCTGGTATAAAACCAATCTGATCGTTATGGATTAGAGTTCTAATAATACTCTTGAGACGCTCTGCTAGAATGGATGAGAATATTTTTACATCCGAATTGATTAAGGATATGGGACGGTAGCTGGCCATGACAGTTGGATCTTTTCCCTGTTTCAAGATGGGGAGCATATTCGCTCTGGTCATCTCTTCAGGGAAACGTCCCTCTTGCACCGCATTGTTAAATGCTAATGCTAATTGTTTACTTAGGATAGATTTGAATGTGTGAAAGAACAGATTAGAGAATCCATCTGGGCCGGGAGTTTTCTGTTTCTTAGTTTTCATTATTGCCCGATTTACCTCCTCCTCTGTAATCTGTTTATTTAAACTCTCTGTCTTAGTCTGGTCTATTTTCGGTAGCTTTGTACTAGTCAGATATTGTTTAATCTTATTTATAGGGGCTTCATCTGGGATATTATATAGTGCACCATAATATTCTCTAAAACAGTTACCGATATCTCTTGGGTTTGTATAAGTTATTTTATTGTGTATAATCTTTAGTATCTGAGCGTTAGCCTGTTGTTTCCTCAGCTTATTTGTTAGCATCTTATCTGTTTTGTTCCCTCTACAATAAAATCTCAATTTTAGTTTTTTAATGTTATTCATTGTTTTAATATTCAAACACTGTACAATATTATTTTGAACTTCTGTTATTCTTCTCCCTTTCTCTATTGAAGGATCTTTTTTATTGTCCTCTGTAAGCTTATATAGTTCTATATATAGATCTCCCAATCTTTTTTCTTTAGTTTTAACTTCATGGTTTAGTTTTATAAGGTGACCTCTCACAACTGCTTTAAAGGAGCACCAAGTATTTAAATTTGATGTATCCAAAGGATCATTCTCCTTAAAAAAACAGTTTATTAGTCTCTCCAGCTTAGTCTTACAGTTTTTATTGTGTAGCAGGTAATTATTTATTTTCCACGTTGAATTATTTCTAGTTGTCAAGTTATCTTTCATTACAAATATGTACATACTGTGATCTGACCATACATTTTCTACTATATTTATTTTAGCCAGATTATTCACCATATGTAAATTGCCCCATATCATATCGATTCTTGAGTATGTATAATGAACTTTCGATAGATGGGTATAATCCCTTGCTTCTGGATTTTGGAGGCGCCAAACGTCAAATAAATCAAATTTATTTTTGGTATTAGTTAATGAGCTAGCATTTTTTATTATTGTTTTATTTATAACACTCCCTTTCATCAGTTTTTTATCTTTTAATGGGTCTAATATGCAATTAAAATCTCCTGCAACTATATATAATCCTGTTTTAATTTGGTCTACCTTATTTAATATTTTATTTAATTGGGAGACTGGGGCTATATTGGGTAAATATATATTAACTATAGTATATTTTACTTCATTTATCAGACCTACTAATATCATGAATCTTCCTTCTTTATCTAATTCCTGATATAATGTCTCCCACTTTACCCTTTCTGAAATTATCAGAGCAACTCCTCTTTTTTTTTTTTCCTTCATAGAGGCATGTATAATAATTGGGAACTTCTTCCCCCCCCACGTTGGTTTCTCATTTTGTCTCCAGTGAGTCTCTTGCACTAAACAGATATCGATCTTATCTTTTATCATTTGGTTACGTAACAGGGATCTTTTGTACACCGAATTCAGACCCTGAGCATTTACAGACATGAACTTAACCATATGTGAGAAATTTCAATGTACCTTTTCTGGTAAAATATTTTATAAATAAATAAGGGTGAGGCGTGGGAGGTGCGGGCGGACAGGAAGATAAGCATCGCTGCTGCATTCATTATGGACTGTAATGGTGCAAGTTGGGAGCACGTTAAACCACTGAGAAGAGGCTTTCAGTAGTCAAGGCGAGAAAGGACAGTGGAATGGACCAGCACCTTAGTCGCATCTGGCGTTAAGTAGGGTCGGATGCGCGTAATGTTTTTGAGATGGAAGTGGCAGGATTTGGCAATAGACTGAACATGAGGTGTGAAGAAGAGGTCGGAGTCAAAGAGAACACCCAGGCAGCGAGCCTGCGTGGTGGAGCTGATGGTAGCACCGATGATTTGGAGGGAGACAGACACAGGAGTAGCAACACTTGAGGGAGAAAAGACCAGAATTTCAGTTTTGGTCAAGTTGAGTTTAAGGAAGTGGGCACCCATCCAGTTAAAAATAGCAGAGATGCAGAGACACTAGTCAAGAGGGACGGGGAGAGATCAGGAGAGGGGAGATAGATTTGCGTGTCATCCGCATAGAAATGATATTAGTAGCCAAAGGAGCTAATGATTTTACCAAGGGAGACTTGACCTTAAAAGGCCTAAAGCCAAGCTTCAAAGAAGGGGATAACCCTTAAAATAAGTATAAACATAGAAAAAAGGGATAAATTAAAGGGATCCTGGATTGAAACTCCGTCAATACAGAGGGGAAAGGAGTCCCTACCTTTATTAGTTCTAGGGACAAATGTTACAACAGTTACAACGACTATAGGAGTAGTGCTGGGGTCTATATATAACCAATATTAGGTGCCGGTTGGCTCAATAGATACAAAATGTCCAAAATCGACAAAGCCTCCACACTTCACTCCAACATATAACAAACACACAGACACTAGCAACCATCCATCCCCACAGGGTAAAGGAAAATATTGAAGAGAGGTAAATGGGGAGGTAGGGGTATGGGAAACGTAATAGACGTCCAAAAAGCTGTCTGTATTCCAAACACGGCTCCCTCTTACCATACCTCGGCACCGTGGATAAATCCACTTGTACCTACCTAAACCAAACTTTCCCTGCCTGTAGAAAAACAAAGAGAAAACTAGTGCTATACATACAGTAACATAGTGCTAAAAAGTGCTACCATGTGCAAGTAGTGTAAATGAAAAAAAATTGCGTGAAGCGCATTATGGCACGTCAGCATGCCGTCATCAGGAGCGAATATCAATGCACTTGCACAAGAGCTACCTATTACTAAACAGGGGCTCGATCAGCGCAGTGACCCCTTAATAACATGACTGGACCCCTGTAATATGGGCAATACTGGGAGGAAGTGAGCGAAGGTAGAGAAGGTAGGCCACCCTTCTGCACATAAAATACATGTTGGCTATAAATATAAAAATTATTATATGTGTGTGTGTGTGTCTGTGTGTATTTATGTGTGTGTCAGTTGTGTATCTGTGTCTGTCAGTGTCTGTCTGTATGTGTCAGTGTGCATCAGTGTGTGTGTGTTAATTTGTGTATGTGTGTCTTAATGTGTATGCATTTGTTTGTGAATATGTATGTATGTTTATATGTGCTTACAACCCAACAAACGCCAACACTACTTGCAAACTCACCCTTGCTGTCAAACACAAAGATTACATACAAACACACCCCTGCAGTCAAATGCCAGTTTTATACAGACACACCCCTTTATTCACCCAAACTACACACATACACAGACCTGCATGTAAAAGCTAGCACAACCTACAACACACCAATGCATTTAAACGTGAACATTACAAACAAACACACCCCAGTATTAAAATGCCAAAATTATATACAAAAACAGCAACACTACACACAAAGTACACCTGCATTTAAAAGCTAACACTACATACAAACACATCCCTGCATTCAAATGCAAACATTACATAGAATTCCAGTGGCAACTGTACATACAAATACACACACATACCTTAAAAATATGATTACATTCAAATGCATAAACACTGCTCACAAATACAAGCCTGCAAATATGGACAAATGGCATATCCCCAGCTGGCATAGCATTGTAGAAGTTGTAAGACACATGTGAATCTACCTTCTGTCCTCCCATTCGCTAGAGGTGGTCCCAAAATGCACTACATTAGTTTTACCCCTTAATGTAATGTGCCTGCTTCTACAAATGGTAACTTATTAAAATTATACTTGAAACAATTCTTAGGTCCTCATCCATACTTTAAGAACAATTGGTCTAGTGGAACTGTAGTATATATTAACATACAAGGAAATGAACAGTTGATGTACAGCAATGGAACAAAAATCCTCTCCTCTCAGATTAATGATAGTAATTTGAGACACTGTAGACATACTTCCAGTTCCATCCAGTAATTCCTATCTCCTGACCATATTCTATTAGCACACTTGGAACATTCCAATTCATTGGGCTCTGGCTTGAGTTAAACATCTCATATGCTTTGGTGAAGCCTTTAAAATGCAATGAAACCAGTGCCCATCTTATTAGTTGAGAAAATTTAACAGGTGCTTACATCCATGGGAGATCACAAGGGTTTAGTGATACTCCACTGCGTGTTCTACAGCCAAACTCTTCTAAGCTGTAATCAATACAGAACAGCTCTGCTTGTCAGTCTGGCTGACGGCTAAATGCAAAGCCATCAAACTGGGATCTTGGACTTTAATGACTAGGCAAAAAAAAAAAAATACAGCCATTCTGCAGCATTATCACTGTACATTTTTACTATACCATTTGGAAATATATTACGTATTACGTATTTGAATACTGTATATACTCGAGTATAAGCCGACCCGAATATAAGCCGAGGCCCCTAATTTTACCCCCAAAAACTGGGAAAACGTATTGACTCGAGTATAAGACTAGGGTGGGAAATGCAGCAGCTACTGGTAAATTTCTAAATAAAATTAGATCCTAAAAAAATTATATTAATTGAATTTTTATTTGCAGTGTGTGTATGAGTGCAGTGTGTGTATGAGTGCAGAGTGTGTGTATGAGTGCAGTGTGTGTATGAGTGCAGTGTGTGTATGAGTGCAGTGTGTATATGAATGCAGTGTGTATATGAATGCAGTGTGTATATGAATGCAGTGTGAGTGCAGTGCGTGAGTGTGAATGCAGTGTGTATATGAGTGCAGTGTGTGTGTGTGTGAATGCAGTGTGTGTGTATGAGTGCAGTGTGTGCAGTGTATGTATGAGTGCAGTGTGTGTGTATAAATGCAGTGTGTATATCAGTGCAGTGTGTATATGAGTGCAGTGTGTATATGAGTGCAGTGTGTGTGTGTGATGCAGAGTGTGATGCAGAGCCTTGGTGGGGGGTGGGCATTTTAATATATTTTTTATTATTATTATTTTTAATTTTTTTTGTTATATTATTTTTTTTATGACTATTTTTATTATTATTATTTTCATTTTTTTGGTATATTATTTATTTATTTTTATTACTACATTTTTTTTGTCCCCCCTCCCTGCTTGCTAGCATGCCAGGGAGGGGGGCTCCTTCCCTGGTGGTCCAGTGGGATTGGTAGTTCAGTGGGGGGGAGAGGGGGGCTGTGAGAGATGTTACTTACCTCTCCCGCAGCTCCTGTCAGCTCCCTCTTCCTCCGCGCCGTCCGGTCAGCTCTTCTGTCAGCTCACACTGTAAATCTCGCGAGAGCCGCGGCTCTCGCGAGATTTACACTGGGAGCTGACTGAGGTGCTGAACGGACGGCGCGGAGGAGGAGAGAGCTGACAGGAGCTGCAGGAGAGGTAAGTTACAGCTCTCACAGCCCCCTCTCCCCCGGTCTGTATTATGGCAATGCAAATTGCCATAATACAGACTATTGACTCGAGTATAAGCCGAGTTTGGGTTTTTCAGCACAAAAAATGTGCTGAAAAACTCGGCTTATACTCGAGTATATACGGTAATTAGTCAATGATATATCAGCACTGTAAACATTAGACTTGGGCATTCATTTTTTGGACTGACATGTTTTCATCACAATTTCATCTGTTTGTCCATTTGTCTGAAACATGAATGAAGGAATACAAATTACAACTAATGAAATAAAGAACAAATAGATTTTTGGACATTTCATCCTGCAATTTGTTCTTTCATTTGTTTGTTTTCTATTACATTGTGCTGCCTGGGTCCAAGGATATGGGTCCAAGGATAATATGCTTCATCCCACGTCCACTCACCACGCCAAAAGCACGCCAATATCCATCATGTTATGCAGTGTGTGTAGTGCATGCAATGTCTGTTTGTATAGTGGAAACAGTGTGTGTAGTTTGTGCAGTGTGTAGTGAATGCATTATGTGTGTGTGTAGTGGATGCAGTGTATGTGTGTCATGGATGCTGTCTGTTTTTGTGTTGTGGATGTAGTGTGTATTGTATTCAGTGTGTGTTGACTACATTGTCTGTGTGTGTGGAATGAAAGTGGATGCAGTGTCTGTGTTTTGTGTAGTGTATGCAGGGTGTGTAGTGCATGCAGTGTTTTTGTGCTGGATGCAGGTTCTGCGTAGCGGATGCAGTGAATGCAGATAAAGTTCACTCCTCACCGTACCACCAGGGATTTCCCTCCGGACCACCAGGGCTGGCAACATGGTCCCCCTCCCAGACAAAGGTAAAAAGGGGGGAAGTTGGCATGAAAATAATAATAAAGAAATATAAAAAAAATACATATACATATTTTTACATTTTACCCCACAGCACCCCAAACATCACACTACACCCCTCACATGCACACACAACACCCCATACATCACAATACACCCCAAACACCACACTGCACCGCTCACATGCACACACTACACACCAAACACCACACTACACCCCTCACATGCACACACTACACCCCAAACATCACAATACACCGCAAACACCACACTGCACCCCAAACACATAAAGCACCCCAAACACACACACACTGCACCCCAAACACCGCAGAGCACCCCAAACACCACACAGAACCCCCCATACACACACTGCACCCCAAACACACAGTGCACCCTTCACACACACACAGTGCACCCTTCACATACACTGCACCCCAAACACACAATGCACCCCAAACAAACACTGCACCCCTCACACACACACACTGCACCTTTCACACACACTTTACCCCTCAAATACACACTGCTTGCCTCACACACCTTGCACCCCCTACACACACTGGACCCTTCACACACACACTGCATCTTTCACACATACACACAGTGCACAACGTATCCGAAAAGCGGTCAGATCCCACGAACACATGCGAATCGCCACAGGGGTGCAGTTTTGACCGACCGCTCATGAGGCGCCTGCCCAAAATAGTTCCACATTTTTAGAGGTAGCGGTCGGTCATGTTCGGGAGTTCCAAAACATACGAAGAGGTGAACGGTTCCCCTGGCTCATTGGTAGCATTTGTTTGTGAGGTCCATCCGAACAAACCTTCCGAAAAGCTCTCTGCTGGCTTGCCGGGAACAAAAGCAGGCGTTCGCATAGTTTTACCAGTGTTCACACTGTCAAGGGTCCGCCTCGGAGTTCCAGACATGCGACGACCAAGTCTCGCTGCCTGCTTTCGTGGGACAAGATGACTGCCGTTTTCTCCACCACGTGGCGTTCGGTTATACGAATGGCAGCCGCACAGCGAGATAACTTAATTCTTGCGGCTTCTTTGAACTTAATAAGCCAGGGGGTGGTGGGTTTTCAGTACTTTATAATCCCAAACGGCAAGAAGATAAGGGAACCAAAGTTCAAACAGATTCACGAACTGAGGAGGAGAATGACTCCGGGGAAGGAAAAATTGGTGTTTTGTCACAATTCTTTTCTAATTCATTGTGTTTGCAATCATTTAGTTTGTGGTTCACTGTGCTGCCATTGATTTGGCTAGCAAAAAAAGAGAATGCATTCCTTACCATATTATTTTATCATAATATGAGAGGCAGTGGAGGGTTACTTATATTGTATATTAAGCAGTATTCCTGTCTTATTAAGAATAGGCTGCTAATCTCAGTGCAGAAATGCCTATAATCAGGCAAATAAATTGTCATTAATTAGTTACTTTTGATGAATTTCTACTTGACTGAAACATCACTACCTCGTTAATTTGTATAGGAACCTGTAATTGAAATATAGATTGATAATTGTAATATTTTATTAGTGAATTTTATTAACAGAAATTCAAAAAATAGTGCAAGCAGAAGAAAACCAGTGCAAACGGTTAATATTCCATAATTTGTTTGTAACATTATAAAGCATAATGCTTTAGAACAAATGAAGCAGGCTACTTTTCAATCCAACCCTTTTTAAACATAAGTCGCAATGTTTTATGAGATTTTGTTAAAGCATTCAGGAATTTCACACAAAGTATCTTACACAAGATTGTACATATTATTTTAACTGCCACTAAGTAAACAGAAGAGAAAATATGCCACGTTTAATGTCAGCATCCAAAAAAGCTGTGCTATTATTCTAACAAGTGTGCTACATCCCCCAAGATTAAATATTAAAGTATCACTATAGGGTCAGGAACACAAACATGTATTCCTGACCCTATATTGTTAAAACCACCATCTAGCCCCTCTGGGCCCCTTTATGCCTCCATAAATACAGTGGTCCCTCGGTTTACAAACGCCTCGGTTAACATAATTTTTGGTTTACAAATGAAAATCCCTTGAAAAGAATGCCTCGGTTTACACATTTTTTTTGCCATACAAAGCAAGTTTCCCCAGTATGCATTGCACCTGGTAGGTTTATAGCAGCGACCCCTGCATGCTAGAGCCAGTGGGTAGCACGTGGTGTCAAGTGTGGAGTTGTTGGAGCGGCTTAAGAAAAGTCCTGGAAAACGCATTAGATTCGTAAACCGAGGTCCCACTGTATAGTAAAAATCTTACTGTATTCCAGCCTGAAGCTGTAAATCTGCATGCTGTTAGACTCAGAAAAAAACCAGTCTGCTGACATCATCAGAAGTTGTGGCATGATCCAATCACAATGCTTCCCCACAGGATTGGCTGAGACTGACAAGGAGGCAGATCAGGGGCAGAGCCAGCATGATTCAAACACAGCCCTGGCCAATCAGCATCTCCTCATAGAGATACATTGAATCAATTAATCTCTATGAGGAATGTTCAGTGTCTGCATGCAGAGGGAGGAGACACTGAATGTTTGGATGCATTTTAGGCAGCCATGACCCAGGAAGGATCTCTAACAGCTATCTGAGCAGTGGCCAGTGAAGTTATCACTAGGCTGTAATGTAAACACTGCATTTTCTCTGAAAAGAGTGTTTACAGCACAATGCCTGAAGGTAATGATTCTACTCACCAGAACAAATTCAATAAGCTGTAGTTGTTCTGATGACCATAGTGTCCCTTTAAGCATGTACAGCAATTTGTTTTAGTTTGAGTACAAATCTTACTTCACTTTGTAAACACAGGAAGTAAAGATGCTGCAGACTTTGACAGTTCACGTGGGTGCCAAAATTGAAGGGGTACTACAGAGTGGGCTTACCCCAGCCCATGCATTATAAAAATAATGGGTTAAAGGAAGTTTATGTATACCACTGCCACATCCCTAACACAACCACGACCCCTTGATATGCTAACTTGACAATCATTAAAAGTACCACAATCCTTGTCTACCGTATATTAAATTGAGTATTTATTTCTATTTTCACATGTGCTATTGCAAATTAGAAAGGGATGAATACTTAATTTATCCTGGACTTCTTTGATTTGCTTCTTTGTTTCAAAAATGACAAAAACATTTATTTACAGCTGGGAAAGAATACAGTGCCATCACATTCATCATGCAATTTAATGTACAATACTATGGAAATTTACTAATTCAATCAAACAAACAAACAACAAACACACAAACAAAAACAAACCTTTTTTTTCTATTCATTTGAAGTTTATTGAAGTTTTTCAGTAGGATCATGGGGGTACAAAAGAAAGTGAAGGGAGAGTAGGAACACTCTGCCTCCTATTGTGATATATATTTAAATAGCTTCACTAGAATATATTCCATTAAAGGGTATTGTAGCATAGAGCTAGAGTTTTTGGTCTGATTAGGACATGTTTCCATGTGTAGGAGAATAGCACTATCACTGGGAGAAGTGACTTAGGCTCCTTGTGGATAGATGTGACTGGAAAGAATGCGTTTTAATTGGATATAGGGGAAAATAAATTAGTTGGGTAATTTGTATCTAGTTTGTAGTTTTAGGAATGCTAGTAATTCATTATTCCCATATAGATCTCCAATATGATTGATTCCCAAACAGCACCAAGGCGAGAATTTGCAGCCGATCCCCTGGAAATCTCTGTTGTGATCTCATACATACATGTAATGTCAACAGTGTAAGAAGGGAAAAGGTTGGCGAAGATCTCTGGTTGTCCAGAGAATGTCGACCAAGGTGTGTCCCAGAGCCCGTCCGCTCTCCATATCAACCCACTGTAAGGTTCCACTGGGTGCGTGTAGTTTCACAGCTGCCTCTAGAATGATTGCTTTATAATACAGTTGGAGATTCTGGAGACCTCCATGAGAGGATCATTGTTGGAGGAGGGACAAGGGCAGTCTGGGTTTCTTTTTGTCCCATATTTATTGGCCAAGTGAGGGGGACACGTTTCCATTTTTGGAATTCAGTTTTGCACGTTTTAATTAGTGGGGCATAGTTGAATTTAACCAGGTCCTGGAAAAAGGAGGTTATTTTAACCTGTAGGCAAGTGACATAGGTGTGTCTCTAGTCAAATTAGTACTTTGTGGTCAGGCCTTGTAAATGTGTCAATGGTAAGTTTGCAGGTAGTACCTGTGTCTTTGTTTGGTTCAGTTTATAGTTAGAGATTTAACTATATAACGTGTGGTAAGGATACCTCTGGGTTGCTGAGTGTCATCAGAATGTCATCGGCAGACATTGAGAGTTTGCATTCCATGTGGTGCATGTTTACCCCTGAGATATGGGTTGTTCTGGCAACTCTCACTATGCCCAGCCATCAAAGTAAATTCTATCACAGGGTCGAGGGTGTGTTCGTATCTTATATGCTAAGCGTCGCAACGAGAGTATTAAAAGGAGTGGGGAAAGTGGGCCGCATTAGCGCGTACCGCTGGAGATTTAGAAGGATTTGAAAATAAATCTGAGTTGGAAACTTGAGCTCATGGGTTAACATAAAGAGCCATTACACCTCTTAGAAAGGTCAGAAGGAACCCAAATTTGAGGAGGACCTGCTCCATGTATAGCCAATTTAGGAAATGAAATTACCTTTCGGTGCCTAGTGCCAACATAAGGATAGGCAAGCATATAGAATCTATATGAGCTAGGATATTTAAAAATTTCTTGTGTTGTCAGAACTTTGCTGGGTTTTTACAAAGCTTTATTGGTCGTTATGAATAATTCTGGTTAAAATTCCAGACAGTCTGTTGGCAATGAGTTTAGCGGACAGTTTTGTGTTGCTATTGAGAAGGGTGATGGGTCGAAAATCTTGCATAGAGTAAGGGGTTTGACAGGTTTAGGGAGGGTAGATAGGTGTGCTTGTAGCTTCTCTGAGGGCAGAGTTCCCTGCCAACAACAGCCGTTGAACAGGGTTGTAAGATATGGAGTTAATATATTAGTGTAAGTCTGGTAGTATAAGTTTGTGAAGCCATCTGGCTCTGGGGATTTATGGGTGGGTAGCTGGCGCATGGCATTAGAGATTTGGATGGAATTAAACAGTTGGGAGAAACAGACAAGCTCCTCTGGGGACAGGCTGGGGAGGGCAAAGGACTCTAAAAAGGATTGATTTTTTTCCATGGATGGTTTTGTTATGTCAGTGTCATCAGTAGCACTCCGCAAATTTGTCCACTATAGTCTGAGGATTTAGAATTTTGCTTTTATCAGAGGCATGAAGAAAGGCTTTTGGGGAGTTTGGCGCCATCTTGGGCATGTTTTTGCGGCAATGAGAGTGCTGAAATTTGCATTGCATTGCATTGTGTAACAGTGAGCAGTCAGGCCATGTCCTTCAACAAACCTTTTTTGTAGCATAAGACATTTATGTGTACATTCCTTTAATTGATGGGAAAAAGTGGGTTGCTACAAACTCATACTGGTGTAGGAATGGGAGGTGACGATAATGCATAATTCCTAAGGATGAGGAGGCTTCCAAACTTGGGTCATTAATGTACAGTTAGTTTATGGAAAAGCGAAGCAACATAATTTAAAAAACAACAAATACATTAAAGTTAATTAGACTCCTGAAAAATAAATAAACACATTTTTTTTTTCATTACATGCACCTTAACCACGGTTTGTTCATTTAGAAATTGTTTTGTTTTTATATTGCCCATAAGTGTAATATTTGTGGAATACACTAATCACTTTAAAAGTGGGAACTGTTTTTAAATGTGTCAAACATGTTTTGGATATATTTATTAAGCATTTTGTAAGAACACAAGTTCCCTTTTTCTGCACAAGCACTTTAACCCCTTGACGACCGATGACGGTTCAGGACCGTCGGGGGGTACTTACCTGATCGCCGTCGGTCCCCCGGCGGCGATCAACGCTCCTCCCGGTCCAGGGTGACTGCCTGTCTGCTCAGACAGATTCCCAGCGGCAGATCAGGACCCCGCAGCCCCGTGATCACTCGATCACGTGGCCGCAATAGGTGCCTGTGTATCTGCCTGCAGGGGGACTGTCTGTGCTGACAGGCAGTCTCCCTGCATCTGCAAAATCCGAAATAAAGTTAAAAATAAAGCAATAAATGTAAAAAAAAGAATATTATGTGTGTGTATATATATATATATATATATATATATATATATATATACATACACATGTATTATATCTATATATAATATATGTGTATATATATCATACATATAATGTCATACTAAGTGTATTTTTATATTTATATATACATATATTAATATAAAAATACACTTATATTTAAATTACACATGTATATATACAATATATATAATAACTATATATTGTATATATATATTGTTATAAAATACAAATAATATGTTAATAAAAATAAATAAAAAAAGTAAAAATTATTTGTAATAATTAATTTATATATATATATGTAATTTTATTCTAACAGTATTTTGATATTAATATATATATATATCCCCCCCCCCAACACTCTCCCCCCCCAACACTCTCCCCCACACTCTCCTTTTCCCCTCCCCAGTCGTAAATACCTTCATATGACTGTTCCATCCCTATTCCTCAGGCCTCACTTCACAATCAACTCAGTGAAGACTGCATTTACCATCTTGCAGAAACACCCATCACTCTCAGGTACTGACTGAAGCTTGGAAGATACTCCACCCCCGTATTAATGGATTGCTACAATATTCTCATGTGTTACTATAGAGCTGTTACAATTTATACCTGTAGTTTGCCACTGTAATGTTATGTGCATGCAGTGTGTACCACTGTCATTTAATGATTCTGACCAATATTTCATGTAGACAGTTATTAATATTTTGGGTGATAGAATTTGGTTGCTAAACTTTTCAATAGTTTATAACACATGCCTACTCTGCCCCCTCCCCCCCCAACACTCTCCCCCCCCAACACTCTCCCCCACACTCTCCTTTTCCCCTCCCCAGTCGTAAATACCTTCATATGACTGTTCCATCCCTATTCCTCAGGCCTCACTTCACAATCAACTCAGTGAAGACTGCATTTTTTCTCCCCACTTCCCACCCACCCTCCCCTCCTCCCGCCCACCCAGGCTCCCCTTAAAGATATAGCATGCTCCTCCAGCTGTTTGAGATTCTCACCCAATTACCCCTTCATTCCCCTAACATCTTACCAATAGCTTCTCTCTTTTAACTCTTTCAGCCATCACCTCCAAACTTCCCCTGCTACCTCTTGTCTCAAATCCCCATGGTTTCCTTTAGATTGTAAGCTCACGGGCCATCTAGCCAAGCACTTTGTATAAAAGAGCTCCAATGGCTAGATATCAGCTTACGGGCAGGGCTCTCTTACCCCTTGTATTTGTATGTGTATATTGTACGTTTCTCAACTAATTGTACAGCGCTGCGGAATCTGTGTGCGCTTTATAAATAGCAATAATAATAATAATAATATATCAAAATACACTTAGAATGTAATGATATATATATATATATATATATATATATATATATAAATAAATAAAAATAATATGAAATATAGATATGTCCATATACATAATTACATAAATAATTTCATAAATATACACGTAGACGTCAAATATATAAATATGTATATGATGTGGGATTATTAAAAAATCTTTATTGTACTTGTATTGAATTATTGTACTAACTCCATTTTAACTTTATACTGTGACAATCCTCCATTTTGTCCTCCTAACCTGACTTCTTCAATCCTCCATTTTGTCCTCATAACTTAACTTGTTCATTTTAAAACCACCTTACGTGACAGAATTTCCCAACACAATTAATATAATAGACAAAGACTGTATTTCCTGCAAAGACATGATTAACACAGGAGTTGCTGACTACTCCTTAAACTTGTAAGATAGTATAGTTTGAAGGCCATGAGAACACAGTAGTAATGAAATGTTCTATTCATAAGAGACCTTGCACCTGGACACGAGGCCTGATATCACTGACCGTGTAAAATGACGCTCAAGACCCCCTTATCCCCACCCGTGTCCAGAACAATCCCACCTCTGGTGGGTGGGCACGGGACTAACCACTTAATTTTTGAACCAATAAGTAAGACACTAATCCCGACACTTAACAATTAATCCAATTGATGATGTTTATTTGCTGATATTCTAATAATCAATGATGACGCAAAATGCCTCTTAAAAGGGCCTGCGCGCCCGCTTTTTACTCACTTGCCAATAAACTTTCTCGAAGTTATTTTAACCTGAACTCCGTGTGTCAGACTTAATTACTTCAGCGTATATACGCAATTCAATTTTACCAATTTGGACAGGAACAGATAGACATTTAAAACATTTTGGTTTACTGCTAAAAAGTACCATAACATATATATATTACAATTCTACGTGCATATTTATGTGATATTTTTACCTAATTAAGTAATTTTAATGATTGCAATTTGAGGGACATGCCTGACAACCCAGGCCAAAAGTCCAGAGAATTGAATTTGCTAGCACTGTGTTTAACCCTGTAACTTTCTATGACACCCTAAAACCTGTACATGGGGGTACTGTTTTACTCGGGAGACTTAGCTGAACACAAATATTAGTGTTTCAAAACAGTAAAACATATCACAGCGATGATATTGTCAGTGAAAGTGACGTTTTGTGCATTTTTCACACACAAACGGCACTTTCACTGATGATATTATTGCTGTGATACATTTTACTGTTCTGATACACTAATATTTGTGTTCAGCGAAGTCTCCTGAGTATAACAGTACCCCACATGTAGAGGTTTTATAGTGTTTGTGAAAGTTACAGGGTCAAATATAAGGCTTGATTTTACTTTTTTTTTTATTGAAATTTGTCAGATTGGTTAGGTTTCCTTTGAGAGCATATGGTAGGCCAGGAATGAGAATTACCCCCATGATGGCATACCATTTGCAAAAGAAGACAACCCAAGGTATTGCAAATGGGGTTCAGCCTTTTTTAGTAGTCACAAACACTGGCCAAAGTAAGCGTATTTTGCATTTTTAATACACAAACAAATATAAATGCTAACTTTGGCCAGTGTTTGTGACTAGGTGGCTACTAAAAAAGACTGGACATACCCCATATTGAATACCCTGGGTTGTCTACTTTAAAAAAAATATGTACATCTGAGGTGTGATTCGGGGATTTATGACAGATAACGGTGTTACAATCTCACTATTGATAAATGTAAAATATATATATATTGAAACAGCAATTTCCTACTTGTATTTATAGGCCTATAACTTGCAAAAAAAAGCAATAAAGAATGTAAACACAGGGTGTTTTTAAACTCGGGACAACATTTTGAATCTATTTAGAAGTTTTTTTCATTAGCTTTTGTAGATAAGTAAAAGATATTTCAAGTAAAAGTCCAGAAACATGTTTTTTTTTCAATTTTTCACCAAATTTTATTTTTTTTAAATAAAATATATGACATAATACAAATAATGGTATGTAAAGAAAGCCCTTCTTGTCCTGAAAAAAACAATATATAACTTGTATGGGAACCATAAATGAGAGAGAGGAAAATTACAGCTAAACACAAACACCACAAAAGTGTCAAAACTGCTCTGGTCCTTAACGTACAACATCGCAAAAACAGGCTGGTCCTTAAGGGGTTAAAGAGTGTATTGAGTGGAGGTTGGTATTTTTTTCATGGTTTTCATGTGTGTTTTTACACTCAAAAAGGATAATATTTTGCACATATATTTATTAATTTAATTGATTATTAAGAAGTACACTGGATTTTAACTGGTTTGTTTAATACATACTGTTTGGAACACTTATAAATGTGTCATGATCAGAAAAGAGGTGTAAAGATTCCATTGGTTTCCAGGATGACTGCCAAGCATTAGAATTTTTCACCACTTTTCTGTAAAAACTTTAATTGTGAATTCCTTTATAGGGACAGAATAAGCACCAAAACCACTACATATGAATGTAGTGTATTTAGTGCATTTGTGCTTTCCTTTTCTTCCTTTTCCTCTTCTTGACCCCAGAATGGCAGTCAGATTTATCCTTGGATCAAGCAGTTATTACCCTACATTGAAAGATTATATCCTTGAATATTCTGTTTTTGCAAGTATGCATCTAGTAGCTGTTTGAACATCTGTATGGACTCTGATAAAACCACTTCCTCAGGCAGAGAATTCCACATCCTGATTGTTCTTACAGTAAAAAACCCTTTCCTTTGCCTTAGACGAAATCTTCTTTCTTCCAGTCTAAACGCATGGCCTCGTGTCCTATGTAAAGTCCGGTTTGTGAATAGATTTCCACACAATGGTTTGTATTGGCCCTGAATATATTTGTATAATGTTATCATATCCCCTCTCAGGCAACGTTTTTATAAACTAAATAGGTATAAATTTGTTAACCTTTCTTCATAGCTGATATGTTCCATTCCTTTTATTAATTTTGTAGCCCGCCTTTGCACTTTTTCTAGTGCCA
Organism: Pelobates fuscus; assembly: GCF_036172605.1. Lineage (NCBI taxonomy): Eukaryota > Metazoa > Chordata > Amphibia > Anura > Pelobatidae > Pelobates > Pelobates fuscus. Next base: position 107,286,197 of record NC_086318.1, on the reverse strand, counting down.
TAATATCCTTCTTTAGAACAGGTGCCTAAAATTGCACAGCATATTCAATATGTGGTTTTACCAGTGATTTATAAAGAGGCAAAATTATATTCTCGTCCCGAGAATGAATGCCCTTTTTCATGCATGACAATACCTTACTGGCCTTGGCCACTGCTGATTGACATTGCACATTGTTGCATAGTTTGTTGTCTATAACAATTTCCAAGTCCTTTTCATGTTTTGTTATCCCTAATTCGCTTAGGGATTATGTTGCTTGTGTATTCTTTACGCCGAAGTGCATAACTTTGCATTTTTCAACATTACATTTCATCTGTCATTTGAGTGCCCAGTCCTCCAGTCTATCTAAATCCCTCTGCAGCAAAGTAATATCTTGCTCACATTGTATTATTTTACAAAGTTTTGTGTCATCTGCAAACACTGAAACATGACTTTCAATGCTGTCTTTAAGATCATTTATAAACATGTTAAATAGAAGGGGTCCCAGAACAGACCCCTGAGGGACACCACTTGCCACCTCTGTCCAGCTTGAAAATTTACCATTAACGACAACTCTTTGTACTCTGTTTTTAAGCCAATGTTCTACCCAAGAACAAGCATTTTCGTCTAGACCGATTTCCTTAAGTTTGAACACTAATCTATTGTGTGGAACTGTATCAAATGCCTTGGCAAAATCCAAATAGATCACATCCACTGCAACACTCTGATCTATACTTCTACTTACTTCTTCGTAGAACGCAATCAAGTTAGCTTGACATGACCTGTGCTTCATAAAACCGTGCTGATTTTTGCTGATAACCATGTTCTTCTCAAGGAATTCTTGAATATTATCCCTTAATAAAATTTCAAATATTTTACCAGCCACAGAAGTGAAGCTCACAGGTCTATAATTTCCAGGCAAGGATTTTGAACCCTTTTTGAATATAGGAACCACATCTGCCTTCCTCCAATCCTCCAGAACACATCCTGAAAGAAAAGAATCTTGAAAGATTAAAAACAGAGGTTCACTTATTTCTACACTTAGTTCCTTAAGTACACGTGGATGGATACCATCAGGCCCTGGAGCTTTGTTTATATTAACTTTCTTTAGTTGCTGCAGCACCTTGTCTTGAGTTAACCACTTACAATTATTCTGCAAGTTTTTAGTAGCAATCATTTGCACATCTATTGCCATGGGTTCTTCCTTAATATACAGGGAGTGCAGAATTATTAGGCAAGTTGTATTTTTGAGGATTAATTTTATTATTGAACAACAACCATGTTCTCAATGAACCCAAAAAACTCATTAATATCAAAGCTGAATATTTTTGGAAGTAGTTTTTAGTTTGTTTTTAGTTATAGCTATTTTAGGGGGATATCTGTGTGTGCAGGTGACTATTACTGTGCATAATTATTAGGCAACTTAACAAAAAACAAATATATACCCATTTCAATTATTTATTTTTACCAGTGAAACCAATATAACATCTCAACATTCACAAATATACATTTCTGACATTCAAAAACAAAACAAAAACAAATCAGTGACCAATATAGCCACCTTTCTTTGCAAGGACACTCAAAAGCCTACCATCCATGGATTCTGTCAGTGTTTTGATCTGTTCACCATCAACATTGCGTGCAGCAGCAACCACAGCCTCCCAGACACTGTTCAGAGAGGTGTACTGTTTTCCCTCCTTGTAAATCTCACATTTGATGATGGACCACAGGTTCTCAATGGGGTTCAGATCAGGTGAACGAGGAGGCCATGTCATTAGATTTTCTTCTTTTATACCCTTTCTTGCCAGCCACGCTGTGGAGTACTTGGACGCGTGTGATGGAGCATTGTCCTGCATGAAAATCATGTTTTTCTTGAAGGATGCAGACTTCTTCCTGTACCACTGCTTGAAGAAGGTGTCTTCCAGAAACTGGGAGTTGAGCTTGACTCCATCCTCAACCCGAAAAGGCCCCACAAGCTCATCTTTGATGATACCAGCCCAAACCAGTACTTCACCTCCACCTTGCTGGCGTCTGAGTCGGACTGGAGCTCTCTGCCCTTTACCAATCCATCCATCTGGCCCATCAAGACTCACTCTCATTTCATCAGTCCATAAAACCTTAGAAAAATCAGTCTTGAGATATTTCTTGGCTCAGTCTTGACGTTTCAGCTTGTGTGTCTTGTTCAGTGGTGGTCGTCTTTCAGCCTTTCTTACCTTGGCCATGTCTCTGAGTATTGCACACCTTGTGCTTTCGGGCACTCCAGTGATGTTGCAGCTCTGAAATATGGCCAAACTGGTGGCAAGTGGCATCTTGGCAGCTGCACGCTTGACTTTTCTCAGTTCATGGGCAGTTATTTTGCGCCTTGGTTTCTCCACACGCTTCTTGCGACCCTGTTGACTATTTTGAATGAAACGCTTGATTGTTCGATGATCACGCTTCAGAAGCTTTGCAATTTTAAGAGTGCTGCATCCCTCTGCAAGATATCTCACTATTTTTGACTTTCTGAGCCTGTCAAGTCCTTCTTTTGACCCATTTTGCCAAAGGAAAGGAAGTTGCCTAATAATTATGCACACCTGATATAGGGTGTTGATGTCATTAGACCACGCCCCTTCTCATTACAGAGATGCACATCACCTAATATGCTTAATTGGTAGTAGGCTTTCGAGCCTATACAGCTTGGAGTAAGACAACATGCATAAAGAGGATGATGTGGTCAAAATACTCATTTGCCTAATAATTCTGCACACAGTGTATACGGAGGAGAAATAGTTATTTAAAATTCCTGCCTTTTCCTGGTCTTCATTAACTAACACCCCCGTTTCAGTTTTTAGTGTACCTACACTTTCATTTTTGGGTTTTTAGAATTTATGTACTTAAAAAATGCTTTGGGTTTGGTTTTGCTCTCTTTAGCTATCATTTTTTCATTTTGAAGTTTAGCAAGTCTAATTGCCTTTTTGCACGCATTATTTGCTTTCTTATATCTTTTATAAGATGCATCTGATTTGTCTGATTTAAATGCTTTAAATGCCCTTTTCTTATTTTTAATCTCTTGTTTTACTTCTCTACTAAGCCACATTGGTTTTAATTTGTTTCTTTTATATTTATTTCCCAATGGTACATACTGAGAAATGTACCTTTCTAATATTTGTTGGAAGATGATCCATTTATCCTCAGTGTTCTTTTCACTAAAGATTTTACGCCAGTCAAAATATTGTAAAGCTTCACTTAACTTATTGAAATTGGCCTTTTTAAAATTATATGTTTTAGTATACCCCATGTGCTTTTGTTTTTTTGAGTTTATTTCAAAGGACACTATCAACTGTGTTAGATAATCTTTACACGACCGGGTACCTCCGTCAATAGCTGCTTCCTAGTAATCCTTGAGTACCATAAGCACAGCACCGGACACCGTAACCACCGTAAACCCCACAAACTGCCACAGTTTGTTTGGGGTCTCGCTGTCCTCCACCCACCCTGGACCCAAGACCAGAATCCAGCTTCCAGTAGAAAGATCTCTCCTAGTCCAGAGAGCAAAGCAGGCTGCTCTTACAAGAGCAATCGTTGTGATCCAAGGGAGTATAGTTGTAATAAATTCCGCTTCTTCTGTGTCTTTTTACAGTTGATATATATACGTCTTTTGTATATATAGTCTTGGGTCAAAGGCTCGCAACATTAATATACGTATATATTAATGAAAAGTACTAATACGCAATCTGACAGTTTCTTCAGGTTTATTCTTAGATACTAATACATAATAAAACAACAAAGGATGTTACAGGATAATGGATGTTCAACAGTAGATGGTAATTGCTGGACTCCTGAAGGGAGAGTTACATCGTTACATAGCTACATTGAGAGAGAGAGACAGAGAGAGACCTCGTGTCCCTTTGTTCAGTTGCTATATAGATGTGCCCATACTGACTTCAGAGTATAACTCTCGCCATATAAGGACAAGACTCCCAATCCACATACCAGAGTTCTCATACAAGAAAGCCATGTGACTTATTGATACCATCTGTTACTTATGTCAATCCAGACATCCATAAATAATCAATACAGACGTAGAATATGCAATATTCTATAATAGTGATTATAGTAATCCCCAGAGTGAATATAGCTCTCCAATCCCCTAAACATAAGCCTGGACTTCATGAAGGGTAAAACTGTTTAATGGCAGCCACAACTGGCCTTATATGCAAAAATACAGTTCAAGACACAAAATCCCCACAAAAGTTACATCCCCTGATAGCCCGATCTCGGTGACCAACATATCCAAAAATCACCCAGATCAGTTCAGGGGTTCAGGAATTTCCTGGAAGTAATAATTTGACCGACCGCATGCATGGTCCCATGCCCAAAACTGTTCCAGAGAATCAGGGCTTGCGGTCGGTCTAGTTCGGTAGTTTAAAAACCGAACAAACTACCAAACATAGTCAATTTTCCTACCCTGGAGCTTGTTCACCTTGTTCGTGGGAACATTTCCACATAACAGTGCCCTTCTAAGTTGTGTAGAACCGAACGCAGGTGATCCTGGAAATCCAGCAGTGTTCGGCAGTTTCAGTATCCAAAAACAGTTCCATGAACTCGACGGACAAACATTCACAGGAACAAGATGGCCGCCACCTCGTGGTCGTTCATGCGAACAGCGGCCACCCAGATGAACACTTAGAACACTGGTGGAAAGTATTACAAATTGTCAATTAGGCTCCCGGGTGGTCTCTGGTACGTGCGGCTGTATGGGAACCGAACCATATAATCCCAAGTGCACAAACAGAGCCTTTTTAAAGTATTTTTAGTCAGGTCTATTGCAGGGGCCATAGTCCTGAGGCAGAAGGCTGGCAAGCAGGCCCCTCCAACAACCCGTGACGAGGTTCCATTCGTCACATTTCTCCCCACCAAGGTAAGTCTAGCCAGGTACCTGACCTTCTGTCTGTCGGTACCTGAGTTAGTCGACTAGCCCACCCTTAAACAACCACTTGACTTGGTGGCCTCTGGTGTCTGGTGTGGTGCATATGGTACTCAAGGATTACTAGGAAGCAGTGATTGATGGAGGTACACGGTCGGGGTGCCAGGCGGTCTGTCACAGGCTATATTGGTCTAAATGTGAAATTCACTTTGAATTCTCTGTGAGTGTTTACCAATAAAACCAATTATAATACAAATATAAATATATAAATGTTATTGCAGAGATACAGAGTTAAATACTTGAAAAAATACTGCAGTCATAAAAAGGAACTTTATCTGAGTTTCCTATAAAATGTCAAATGGAAGCACACTCTTTATTTGAGCTCCTCTAAGTTCAGATTGGTAGTTTAGATATTTGCCCAATAAAGAATGTCCAACGTACAGACTGGTTCTTATCTAAAAATAATCCCCACTAACTGTACTCTAAAGGTTTAGAACAAAAACACAAATTATTATAATCTAAACAGTTTATGTAAATTGTGAGGAAATTACTTTTTATGCTAGTACAAAAATTCTTAGAAGCATTTAAGGAGAAAGTAATGAAAATCGTTTCAAATCTTGTAAATAATAATAAGAACATAACGTCCATGTATTTCCTAAATACCTAATTGCATTGGGAGTAATTGGCTAAGCTCCGATATAGCCTTCAAAAACTGATATTCTTAAATTTTCCTCAATGTGCAATTAAGATATTCACAAGAGACAATTCATATTGAGAGTAACTCAAAATGTGCTTAGCATCTTGGGGGCAATTCAACATCTAATTATTTTCCAAAGCTTATTTTTTGGGGGCCAAATATAGGAATGGGGACATTTACTAAATAATTCAGACATTTTACTAGATATCAAACTAACCCAAAAGTAACACTGAAATTTGACACTTTAGCATTAAAAAAATAAATAAAAAATACCCTTGTTACATTAGCCAACGAAATATCTAACATGTCCTTATAACACAAGGTGATTGGAAATACGTGTGAGACTGAAGCTCCCACCAGGTTTATAGTGTGTTCACGTGACCTTCAGAAATTATTTAACCCCTCGGCTGATACACAGATGATCTCGATAAAACCAAATGCGGAACTGCACTCATCCAAATAAGAAATTCTGGATGAAACCAAACTGGGAACCAGCGCCAAGTCCTAGATACAATTTGCAAGAGAGAAAAAGTTTCATGCACTCCAAGGTACAGCTTGAAAAATACAATCCTGGTCGAAATGTTGCTGCTGGACAGTTGGGTTCTAACAAATTTGCCTTTTTGATACCTTGGAGTGCCTGAACCTTTCTCTCTCTTGCAGATACAAAGATGATGGCATATTGTGAAAGCAGGTGTCATTTTTTATGTATGTTTTTTTTGGTACTTCTTAAATTATAACATTTATAAAATTATGACTATTGAGAAAAATCCCACATCATGCACTGGGGGTCTACTGTACCCCCAGTATTAATATTTATTTAACACAATTCCACAGCTCAGGAGATGGGGGAGCAAATGGATCTTGGTTTCTTAATGAAAACCTACATTGATTATTACCCCATTAACCCCTGTGGTTAAAAATAGGAACCTGGAAGGTGACCCAGCTAAACAGTGCCTTTTAACATAATTTACCCTTCCTTTATTAACATCAATAATTTATCTTCCAGTGAGGAAATGTATAACTTTTAAAATGTTCCATTGTACTTTGAAATCTCTTCAGCTTTCCTTTTCATACTATATTTCATCTGTAACCCAGATGTTCCTGAATTATACATAGAAAATAGATACAGAGTGTAATGAATACGGAATTATGCCTGAACCTTGATAGATACACATTCCACTGCTGGATTATGCCTTTGCTGTACATACAGGTATGTAGACACTTGTCCATGTTTATCACAATTCCTGATAACCACTGCTGGGGTTTGCCTTTACTGATCAAAAAACAAGTATCACAATTCCTGATAATTATGGTGTAATATTGTGCAATATTTGGAGGACACAATAGTTTATGCAATATATTAAAAGACTGTATCGCTCTTGGCATAGACTGTGAAACTTGAGCCCAATGGGGTTAACATGTTTACAGGGGTCAGCATACACAATGGGGTTAACATGTGACCAGGGGTCAGCAACTCGAGGTGCCTTTACACGGCACGAGACTTCAGGGAAGCCACCCACACACAGATCTGTAGAAAAAGCTGATATATATATATATATATATATATATATATATTTGTATATATATTATAATATATATATATATATATGCAGAAATAAGGGAAGCACTCTCCAGTCTTGATAAAAGGTCCTTCAGTATTTTATTTCCAAAAATGGATTTACATACTTCGATCGACGTTTCGACCCCTCAGGGTCTTCCTCAAGATCAATGTAACCATATACAATCACAGAATATATAACAAAATAAATAATGTACTCACCAATCGTGACTGAATCACCTCACCCCCTCCGTGTACACCCGGAAGTGAATTAGCGATCACGTGACCACGTGACCTACCGTGATACGTGCGTGCTGACGTACAAATGTGTTGCTAGGGAACCAATATACACAAAAACATTCGCAAAGGTGTCTACCCGGAGCAATGTGAAGATATGTGAATATATACATATGTAGGTACTGTGAGACCAGTAAGAATAGCTATGAATATAATATGAAGCTATATAGGATGCTCAATAAAGTGATATTCAAAATTTTTACAGTGAATCAACCTGTGCAAACACGCAATAAAAAAATGTGCAAAATTACATAAAGTGAAAAGCGTGCATACATATCATGTAGATCTCCCGAGAGAGCTACATCACCCTATCTATATAGAAAAAATAAACAGGTCATATAGAATCAATTAAAAAGGTCATATCCACCATATCATATCAAACACTACAATGGAGAACTAGCCAAAAAATAACAAAATATATACACACAGAACAGGGAAACCATACTATTAATATCAATAAATGCTTTTAAAGCTCTATGTGTTGCTGGATAAACAGGAGAGAGAGCTGAGGGACACCCAGCTATCATATTAAGGAGCTCTATATTCCTGGAGACATATTATATCGAAAAAAAACGGAAAAGAAAAGCCATGGACAAAAAAACAGAAAAAACTGAAAAAAATGAAGATCTCGAATGTATATCAGCAAATCTCATGATGATCCACACAACCATTATAGGAACATAGAAAAAGTAATATTTTCATTGAGCCCCTTCGGGGCAACGGTGTCCAATCGATATATCCATTGGGCCTCCCGTTGTAACAAGATCCTAGATCTGTCCCCCCCTCTGGACATCGGAGGAACGTGATCTATGGCCACAAATCTGAGAGTCGGGAGTCTGTGTTCCAGGTTTAAAAAATTTTTAGCCACCGGTTTGTCGCTGTGTTGATCCCTAAATGCGGTCATAATCGTGGATCTGTGTCCTCGTATACGATCCCGTAGTGTCAAGTCAGTTTTCCCCACATATGAGAGGCCGCAGGGGCATGTGATCATGTATATGACATGATCAGTGGTACACGTAATATAATGTGGTATTTTGATTTTTAGGCCACTGTGAGGATGGGCAAAAGTCGCCCCACTGATCATGTGCCCACATGTCACACACCCACTGCATTTAAAGCAACCTTTTTTGGAAATCAGAGTGGGCTTACGATAACTGGCTACAGGATCATTCTTAACCAAGAGATCTTTCAAATTCTTGTTTCTTTTGTAGCTTAGTATGGGTGTTTCCAAGAATGTCTTAGGTAAGGTTTTGTCAGATCTGAGCATTCCCCAGTTTTTATGAATGGATTCTCTGATTTTCGAAGTGCCTGTGTGAAACGTGATGGGGAGATAGATCCTCAATGTTTTAGGTGTTTTCATAGTTTTAGGAGTGGATTTCTCACGGTTCCAGATGTCTACTGCTTTAGTATGTGCCGCCTTGAGTGTACACGGTAGATATCCTCGTTCTCTAAATCTCTCCCACATCTCTAGGATTTGTGTGTCCCGTTTGGCCGTTTCTGTGTTATACCTGAGAACCCTCAGAAACTGTGATATCGGTAATGCTTTTTTAAACTGTTTGGGATGAAAACTGGAGGCCATGAGTAGAGTATTTCGATCCGTCCTTTTTCGGTGTAAGGTGAATTCCAGTTTGTCGTTTTTCTTGTACACTGTGACATCTAGAAATTGGATAGAGAGTACATCTTGTTCAACACTTAACTTAACCGGTGTGGATAATTGATTGATTTCAGTAGTCATTTTTTCCAGATCCACGGAGGTCCCAGTCCAAATAAGGAACACGTCATCGACAAAGCGATAATAATGTTTGATATGTTGTCCATATTTTCGTAGAATATACGTTTGTTCAAACATGAACATGTAGGCATTGGCGTATGCTGGTGCCATGGCCGCCCCCATCGCAGTCCCAGCTAACTGAAGAAAGAATTGGTTTTCAAATTTGAAAAAATTGCAAGAAAGTGCTATCAGCAGAAATTCCATGAGGTATTCGATAGGAGGTCCTTCATATACCGATGATTTGATGAGAATATCTCTGAGCGCTTGCATGCCTTCCCTATGCGGTATGATCGTATATAGACTTTGTACGTCCATCGTTACCAACAGGGCTGTGTTTTCCACCCAGGGATCCTGATTAATCTTGGACATGAAGTCTTGTGTATCACGTAGGCATGTGGGTAGAGCCAATACGCTGTCTTTGATAAAGATATCAATATATTTAGCGATCGGTTCAAGTAAGCTGTCTCTGGCGGACACTATAGGTCTTCCTGGCGGTTGTAGTGGGTCTTTGTGGATCTTGGGTAAAGTGTATAGTATTGGGTGTTTTGGATGTTCCACCTGCAAAAATTGCGCTGTTTTGGTATCCAAGTATCCACATTGTATTCCCATATCTATGTGATTTTGTATCCTCTTCTGAAATTTCTTGGTCGGATCAAATGTGAGTTTGGCATATGTAAGCGTGTCATTTAATTGCTTATAAATTTCTGTCTAATAACTCTGATAAGACTGAATGACCGTGGCACCTCCTTTGTCCGCTGATCGAATTATAATATTCGGATCTTGTCTGAGATCCTTTAAGGCAAGTTTTTCACCTGGTGTTAAGTTGTGGTGATGTTCTGGTGGATTTTTAATTGTTCTTTCAATCTCAGTTTTGACTGTTTGTATGAATGTTTTGATCGAGGGATTGGCCGTACGGATGTCCCTTTGGTTTTTCGTATAGAATCGCTGTGTGGTCGTCTGGGTTCCCTGTTTTCTTAATTCATTGCTGTATAGTGTTCTTTGAATTTTGTACATTTCCACCTCCATCTTGAAAGGGTCAGGTTTGGCTACCGGTACAAATGAAAGGCCTTTGTTCAATAGTGAATAGTGGTTAACATCTAAATTTTTTTCGGATAGGTTAAACACCGTGGTCATCTTCTCATTCTGGGGGGTTTTGTCGTAAGATTTGTATTTTGAACAGTTCCTCTGCCCCCGCCGGGTGGGTCGGCTTTTTTTGCGCCTCGGGTATAGATCCGTGTTGCCTCTGGTGGTTCGTCTGGATAGCTGTCACAGTGTACAAGAAAAACGACAAACTGGAATTCACCTTACACCGAAAAAGGACGGATCGAAATACTCTACTCATGGCCTCCAGTTTTCATCCCAAACAGTTTAAAAAAATCATTACCGATATCACAGTTTCTGAGGGTTCTCAGGTATAACACAGAAACGGCCAAACGGGACACACAAATCCAAGAGATGTGGGAGAGATTTAGAGAACGAGGATATCTACCGTGTACACTCAAGGCGGCACATACTAAAGCAGTAGACATCTGGAACCGTGAGAAATCCACTCCTAAAACTATGAAAACACCTAAAACATCGAGGATCTATCTCCCCATCACATTTCACACAGGCACTTCGAAAATCAGAGAATCCATTCATAAAAACTGGGGAATGCTCAGATCTGACAAAACCTTACCTAAGACATTCTTGGAAACACCCATACTAAGCTACAAAAGAAACAAGAATTTGAAAGATCTCTTGGTTAAGAATGATCCTGTAGCCAGTTATCGTAAGCCCACTCTGATTTCCAAAAAAGGTTGCTTTAAATGCAGTGGGTGTGTGACATGTGGGCACATGATCAGTGGGACGACTTTTGCCCATCCTCACAGTGGCCTAAAAATCAAAATACCACATTATATTACGTGTACCACTGATCATGTCATATACATGATCACATGCCCCTGCGGCCTCTCATATGTGGGGAAAACTGACTTGACACTACAGGATCGTATACGAGGACACAGATCCACGATTATGACCGCATTTAGGGATCAACACAGCGACAAACTGGTGGCTAAACATTTTTTAAACCTGGAACACAGACTCCCGACTCTCAGATTTGTGGCCATAGATCACGTTCCTCCGATGTCCAGAGGGGGGGACAGATCTAGGATCTTGTTACAACGGGAGGCCCAATGGATATATCGATTGGACACCGTTGCCCCGAAGGGGCTCAATGAAAATATTACTTTTTCTATGTTCCTATAATGGTTGTGTGGATCATCATGAGATTTCGAGATCTTCATTTTTTTCTGTTTTTTTCTGTTTTTTTGTCCATGGCTTTTCTTTTCCGTTTTTTTTCGATATAATATGTCTCCAGGAATATAGAGCTCCTTAATATGATAGCTGGGTGTCCCTCAGCTCTCTCTCCTGTTTATCCAGCAACACATAGAGCTTTAAAAGCATTTATTGATATTAATAGTATGGTTTCCCTGTTCTGTGTATATATATTTTGTTATTTTTTGGCTAGTTCTCCATTGTAGTGTTTGATATGATATGGTGGATATGACCTTTTTAATTGATTCTATATGACCTGTTTATTTTTTCTATATAGATAGGGTGATGTAGCTCTCTCGGGAGATCTACATGATATTTATGCACGCTTTTCACTTTATGTAATTTTGCACATTTTTTTATTGCGTGTTTGCACAGGTTGATTCACTGTAAAAATTTTGAATATCACTTTATTGAGCATCCTATATAGCTTCATATTATATTCATAGCTATTCTTACTGGTCTCACAGTACCTACATATGTATATATTCACATATCTTCACATTGCTCCGGGTAGACACCTTTGCAAATGTTTTTGTGTATATTGGTTCCCTAGCAACACATTTGTACGTCAGCACGCACGTATCACGGTAGGTCACGTGGTCACGTGATCGCTAATTCACTTCCGGGTGTACACGGAGGGGGTGAGGTGATTCAGTCACGATTGGTGAGTACATTATTTATTTTGTTATATATTCTGTGATTGTATATGGTTACATTGATCTTGAGGAAGACCCTGAGGGGCGAAACGTCGATCGAAGTATGTAAATCCATTTTTGGAAATAAAATACTGAAGGACCTTTTATCAAGACCGGAGAGTGCTTCCCTTATTTCTGCATATATATCCCTTAAACGTGGGATAGCACCAAGGCATCTAAAACTTCAATATTGAGATAGGGTGAGTGCCAAGCTATATTTGTTTTGTATATATATATATATATATATATATATATATATATATATTATATCACAGTTTCTGCTGTTCAAACTGTTTTAACCACTGGAGATTTATTTTCCACATTCTCCAACATTTCTTCCAGTCTAAATGAATAACATAGTGTCCTACATATGGTCATGTTAATGAATAGACAGAGAGGGTGGAGTAGTGCTAAACAACTGACAATAGAGAAACAGCACATCTACAAATATAGGATTCCCTCAAAGACTCCTAAATACTAATAGAACCCCCAAAAAACTGAAATCAAGACACTTTAATATATAACATATAAAGCCCTACATAGTGGGTTTTAAAGTATTTGTTATTAAAGGAACACTATAGGGTCAGGAACACAAACATGTATTCCTGACCCTATAGTGTTAAAACCACCATCTAGCCCCCCTTGCCCACTCTTGCCTCCCTAAATATAGTAAAATATTACTTGTATACAAGTCTGCAGATGCTGGCTCTGCCCCTGTCTGCCCCTGAACTGCCTGCTGTCTGCTGACATCATCTGACATCATCTGCTGACAGAAGTGGTGAGCCAACCACAATGCTTCCCCACAGGATTGGCTGAGATTGTCAACGAGGCAAATCAGGGTCAGAGTCAGCACAAGTCAATCACAGCCCTGGCCAATAAGCATCTCCTCATAGAGATGAATTGAATCAATGTATCTCTATGAGGAAAGTTCAGTGTCTGCATGCAGAGGGAGGAGACACTGAATGGCAGTGCTGCTCACTGTGCAGCACTGCCCCAGGAAGCACGTCTAGCAGCCATCTGAGGAGTGGCCAGTGGAGTTATCACTAGGCTGTAATGTAAACACTGCATTTTATCTGAAAAGACAGTGTTTACAGCAAAAAGCCTGAAGAGAATAATTATACTTAAAAGAAAAAATGCAATAAGCTGTAGTTGTTCTGGTGACTATAGTGTCAATTTTGAGTCTCTGCCACATACTGTTTAGTTAGTTTATCACTATTAGATTGTCTTCTACCAAGCATCCGTTTCTACTACTGGTGACATCTGGGAACCTCTATTAAAGAATTCTAAGTGGGGATTATACCACCTATGCCTGATACACAGAGCAGTCCGTCTACTCATTAAATTGTAAGTACATTTTCAACTATTACTTTTATACTTACAAAAACAGAGTACACTATTGTTTTAACGTTTGTTTTATGTGGTGCACCATACTACTACTTTGCTGTGGAAAAGTATCAGAGTGATATCCTATAAGTGGGGATCTAAAGCACTGTATGCTGAATATTTCGGAGCTGGTTTAAGCTCCATTACACGTGAATTGCCAATTGTGAGTTGCCAATTGTGTTGTGTATACCTCACGCTGGCATTTTTTTCCCCTGTTCCTCTATTTTCTTCTGTATGTTGTCAAGAAGTGAAGCCAGTACCAGACATATTGCATGAGAACTTGTGAATAGAAGGAACACTATTTTGAGACAGTTTTTTTTTTTTTTTATAAACCTGCAACTAAATTTTTTGCTTTTATGATTTTAAGGACATTATACGGTTTTACCGTATATACTCGAGTATAAGCCGAGTTTTTCAGCACATTTTTTGTGCTGAAAAACCCCAACTCGACTTATACTCGAGTCAGTGTCTGTATTATGGCAATTTACATTGCCATAATACAGACAGGGGGCTGCGGGGGCTGCAGAGAGTTTACTTACCTCTCCTGCACCTCCTGTCAGCTCCCTTCTCCTCTGCGCCGGTCCGGTCAGCACCTCTGCCAGCTCCCAGTGTAAGTCTCGCGAGAGCCGCGGGGTCATAGTGCGGCCGCGAGACTTACAGTGTGAGCTGGCAGAGGTGCTGAACGGACCGGCGCGGAGGAGAACGGAGCTGACAGGAGCTGCAGGAGAGGTAAGTTACAGCTCTGCCAGCCCCCCTCCTACATAGTGCCCATCCACTGGACCACCAGGGAGTGAGAGCCCCCCTCCCTGCCATGTATCAAGCAGGGAGGGGGGACAAAAAAAAATGTAATAATAATAAAATAAAATACAAAATAATAATAAAAAATATTAAATAAAATAATAAAATAATAATAAAATTGCCCACCCCCCACCAAGGCTCTGCAACACACACACACACACACTGCATTCATACACACACTGCATTCATACACACACTACACTCATACACACACACACTACACTCATACACACACACACTGCATTCATACACACACACACTGCACTCATACACACACACTGCATTCATACACACACACTGCACTCATACACACACACTGCATTCATACACACACTGCAATCATACACACACTGCACTCATATACACACACACACTGCATTCATACACACACACTGCATTCATTATATACACACACTGTAAATAAATATTCAATTAATATAATTTTTTTAGGATCTAATTTTATTTAGAAATGTACCAGTAGCTGCTGCTTTTCCCACCCTAGTCTTATACTCGAGTCAATACGTTTTCCCAGTTTTTTGGGGGTAAAATTAGGGGCCTCGGCTTATATTCGGGTCGGCTTATACTCGAGTATATACGGGTATTTTGTATTTTTCGTTTATAGTCACACTTTTTAGCTAGCTCTAAAGTACCATTAACATATTTATTTACATGTATACTATACCATTTTCATAATCAACAGATCCCAACCACTCGGCCAATCCAGAACTAAAATGCCAAGTTGATGCACCCTGCATGTGAGATATATCAATCTTAGATTATCATTTCTGCCTGTTATAAGTCTTAACAGTGTGATACGGAAGATAACAATTCTAAGATCAGCAAGTAAGGGGGTCTGCATTATTTTTACACTTAGGACCTAGTGTGACCCTAAAAATATGCAAATTTCATCAATTCAATATGTGTTTTAACAGGATCTATTAATGTCCTACAGTAATGTTACTTCACTGTAAAATCTATATCCATTAAAACAAGTTATACTGCATGTTCAAACACAAAATAATTCCAGTATAAAAAATTTGGTTTATAAATTATCTTTTGCCATTTAAGGATATTAGGGAGTATAACACAGACATATTTTAGGTATTTGCTACTTTCATAAACAGATCATCAAAATTCCATCCAAAATTCCACAGGACGTCAGAAAAAAAAGGCAGATGTAACTATTTCTGTTTGATATACAATGAAACACTGAACAGTTTAAATCATGTGTATACGTGCCAGTAACAACAAACATAAAAAAAAGACTTTGGTGTTACACCCAGTAGCAAACATTAAAATTCGGATACTCTCAGCCTTGTGTCACAGCGTTTGTTCTACTCATTGAGAACATGTTTCCTTTGAGACTACATTATGTTCAATGAATTATTGGTGCATTAGCATTATAATGCACAAGAAAATACTGTATTCATAAGCAAAATGAATCACATAACAGCGCAGAGAAAATTGTTTGTGATATTGCAGGCAGCCTCATATCACAACCTATGTAATGTTTCCAAAGTAACGTAGTTCTGAAATGACTCATATCAATTGTGTGAATACCATGCAATGTGGGAAACAAATGTAATGTACGTCTAACACGATTTAACCTGCTATTACATCTCAGTAATACCTCTCGACTTAACAGTGTCTTGTGTTTCACACAATGGCAAGGGGGCTTCTGATTTTATAATTGTCCTAACATTTTAACATTCCCACTCTTCAATTTTCTCAGCATGGAAAAATATTTAATGGCACTTTATACATCTGTTTCAGATCACCTACTGTATAATAGATGTAGTGAATATTGTTATGTATCTATTCTCTTGATATTTTGCAGTAAAAAGCTCTAGGTACCTGTAAACAGGTCTCTTTGAAAACCATTTTGTAAATGCAGTAATGGCAGAAGCAGCAAGAAACTCAGCTGGTTCAAACAACAAATGTAATAAAAGCAATATTTATTTATTTGATTTGATCTCGAATCAATTGCTTTCCTACAATCAGCGAGCTTTAAAGGTCAAATAATAAAATGTGTATAAAGGTGCCAAATAATGAATCAGTCATTATACATATATTATTCTCTTTAAATAATGCGGCCATACGCGGGCCTGGGCCGCAAAATGTGGCAGCTGGCCTGGTACCCGGTCACAGGGGTCCGCAGGGCGGCCGGGCCCCCTGGAGTGCCGGGCCCGGTCGCAGCTGCGACCCCTGCGATCGTGGTATGTACGCCGCTGCCTGTAGAGTCTATTATTGAATAATTCCCGGCCGGTGTTCCGTTTCTGCCTGGGCAGCACTTCCTGTTTGAACGACGTGACGTCATCACGTGCGCCGCATGCGTTTCATCTTGCGTTCCAAGAACCCGGAAGTGGATAACGATCGTTCATTTCATAAAGTTTCAATTACTCCAAGGATGTATGGGTGAATAAAGAATAGGGGAGCAATTAAGAAACACTCTGGATGGCACCACATAAATATATTTAAAACAGAAATCACAATGTAATCTAGATATGGAAATATATCCATTGGTAACTTGCTCTTCATTCTATTGGAGGTTAAAAAACGGCAAAATTATAAATGATGAAAATAATAATAAATGAAAAATAATAATAAATGAAAAATAATAATAATAATTAAAAAATATAGTAATAAATAAAAAAATAATAAATGAAAAAATGAAAAAATGAAAGGAAAAAATAATAATCAATGAAAAAATAATAATCAATACAGAAATAAGTTGTAATAAAAATTAAAAATAAAATTAAAATTAATAAATGAAAAATAAAAAAGTGAAAATAAAAATAAAAATAAATATATATATAAAAATATATATATATAAAAAATAAAAAATAAATAAAATATATAAAATATAATATAATTAGAAAAAACAAAAAACAATGTTTACACAATGGATATATATATATATATTGATTTCCATCTTTAAGTTATTTACAATCCATATTCTTAGAGTAATATAAAAAAATATACAAAACAGAAAATAAAATATATACAAAACAGAAAATAAAATATGTACAGACAGCAAAATATCTTGACATCCTTTTTACAATACATTGGTGACTAGGTGAAAAGGAGAGTGAAACCCCAATCTATACTGCACCTTTTCTTCTGTCTCTTTACTTAAAAATTTTAATTAGAGATAAATTGTGAAGAATAATAACCAAAAAATGAAAAAAATTATGAAATAAAAATTAAAATAATAAAAGAAAAATAAAAATAAAAATAAAAATAAAAATAATAGAAATAATAATTAAATAAAAATAATAATAAAAATAAGAATAAAAGTAAAAATAAATACATATTAAAATAATAATAATAGGGGGCGGGGCCAAGCCAGCAAGCGGAGCAGTCGCATGTAAGCTGAGCTCCTGCTGGATTCACCGACTAGCACCGATAACTCGCCAAATATGAGACATACACTTACCGGGATACCCTACCTGCATAAAGGAGGTCCCGGTGATACGCCTGACAATTTGGCGATTTGGTGACCGGGAACCCAAGATGGCTAACTGGGGCCTACACACGACTGAGGCAGGGAGAGACGGCCGCTCTCCCAGCCAAAGCACCGGAGAAATAGCCAAAGCACCAGAAAACTCTCCCCCCCCCCCCCCGACCAGTGGGGGTTATCCTGGTCCACGAGGACACACACGGGCACAGAACCACATGGAAGAGGCAAACGAGCTGAGAGACGAGGCGCGGCCCTGCAAAATGGCCGCCGCCACGGGGAATCAAACCACAGAAAGACCCGACCTCATGGCCAAGCTAGATGACATAATAACCAAGTTCTGGGAGAAGATGTTGGCTAAAGAGAGAACTGTGGTGGCTCACAGACGGGCCACAAGCTCCCCCAAGGTAATAACGACACACTCGCTAAGCAGGCGCACACTCCCTCCCCCAGATAAAGCAAGCAATGGGCGCCAAAACGGACGGAGCTTCCGGCGGGCCCGTAAACCTAACCGACTGACCCTGACACAGACAGGGCACCACCGAGGCAACCACCCTGAACATCTCAGCTCACAATCCCGTCAAGCAAAGGGAACCCTCCGGGCTCAACACTCACCCCAGCGGCGGAAACCCACACGGCACCCTGCAAGCCTCCCCTACTTACCACACAGAGACACCACTTCTCGCCTAGACACGCTGGACTCGCTTAGCAGGGGCACAGGGACTGCACCCACAATGGGCTCCCACCTCCTGGCCAGAACGGCACACACACGGCTCCGACGGCTCCACAGAGCAGGCGTCGGCTGATAGACCACCCAGGGGAACAACGCTGTGCCACGAACTCCAACTCCGTTGCTTTTTACCGACCTGCCGCCAACTGCATCCCACCTCACAGGGACGATGGTCGCTATCACCTACACGGCCACTGTGCACAACCCTGGACTGCCAAGGATTCCTTTTCATGCAGATAAGCCAGGGATTCTTATGTTGAAATTACGTTATATGTTTTCACTCGTTTAACCCCTGGTCCCTGTATTGCAACATTACATTACTTTCCCAGCTACGATAAATAACAAAAATTAAGACGCTAAATGTATGCCTCCACTATCTTTAACTTGTATAGCAAATCTGTCCCCGTGCTAATGCATAGTAAACAAGGTTTCTACCAGTATCTGTAATGTACCTGCCTTTACAGTATGTGCCTAGTTTGCTAACGTACACACAAGTGTACCTCTTATGTGGAAATAAGCTACCCAGTTCTAGCATGTTACTTATACTCATGTAAAGCGATGATCTACTTATATGATTATTAAGCCTGATAACAAAAAAATGTGCCAGTATATCTGTAATGCCTTTACAGCATATGCCTAGTTTGCAAATATACACACTACAATTGTACCTCCTAGGTGGAAATAAGCTATCCAGTTCTAACATGTTACCTATACTCATGTAAAGTGATAACCTACTTATATGTTTATTAAACCTGATAACTAAAAAATGTGCAAGTTAAGAATACACCCCGCATGCTCGCGTGGGAAAAGCCTGAGGATTGCCTTTGGGGTACCTCAAGCCTGTCTGTACTATATGCGTGCACTACAAAAATAAAGAATTAAAAAAAAAAGAAATGGAAAAAAAAAAAATAATAATAAAAATAAAAATAAAATAAAATAAAAATAAAAATCTATCTCATTTAAAATCTTGTTTCAACTTGTTTTATAATAACTCATTTGCTTGTAATTCAATTTATTTAGAAATGAAGAAAAAGTGCAATATTTATGCAAGAAAACACTATAAGACAAAACACAATCTTCAAAAAAACTCCACAAATCAATATCCAAATTTAAACCAAAAGGTTGGAGTGTTTTCAATTTATTTATCCAAAAAATGTATCTCTGTGGCCCTAAGCTCAGAACGCTTCAAGGTGGCCCTGTACAAGCTAGATGGCAAACTGGCTGACTTGGCCTCCTGTTCGGTGGCATCCTTATGAAGGAGCTGAACCACAACGTGTCCATTTACACATCCCTATTCAAGGCTCAACTGTCTCTTTAAGAGGGTCTTCCGTTCAGAAGACCGTTTTTCCTCCAGGGCTGGTCGGCAGAGGGGCTGCGCCACCAGCAGAGCTGCCTTCAAGGGCACAAGGCCTTGCATCTTGGAGTCGTTCTCATTATCCTCCTCCTGATACCAGTATTGCCCGCTGTTTCCTCGTGGGTCCTCAAGAAGCTGAGGCACTGCCTCAACATGGAGAAGATACGCATAAGGTAAGAGTCATTCCTTATTTGCCAAACTTACCCATTGCGGGCAGGTTGTCTCACTTTTTTCCTCAGTGGAAAGCCATCATGGGAGATCCGTTGGTTCTACAGACCATGGACGGTTTTCGGATCGACTTTGTTGAACCACCGATGCAAGCCTCCGTCCCACAGCTGATACGTATGGACAAGGAGACTTCTGACATGATCCACTCTGAAATACTATCCCTGCTGGACAAGGGCGCAGTGGAGAGGGCGACAGGCCCCCTCGTTTCCTGAGCAATATTTTTCTAGTAAGGAAGAAAAAAGGTGATTTCTATCCTGTGATCAACCTGTGTGCCCTCAACGCCTACGTCGTCTACCATCACTTCAAGATGGAGGGCATCCATATCTTAAGAGACCTACTTTGTGAAGAAGGTGAGAAAAAAAGGCTGATATCCCTAAATGGAATATTCAGAATAGAGGGAGTCTGACTAATATAGAGCAACTCACACTGGAAAATAGGGATTCACCAAAACCTATATGTAAAAGAACGGAAATAGCACCTTAGGATATGGTGCATAAAATCCAGGAGTTAGGTCATAAAAATTGCTTAAATAAAACAAAGTAAATATTACAGCTTATAAGTACTGTGTCTTTAAAAAAAATAAATGGATTCGATAAGGTGCAGTGTGCAGCAAAAAAGTGTATGGTGCTATTTATTCTTATCCCTGATATATTACAGGGTAAATGATTATGACACCAAATGATATACTTTAAAGAATAAAGATATACATCATATATATTAAGCACACCAGTATTAGGAACGGGTTGCTATAAACAATACTGTCAAAGTATCGCTAAAAAACACTTAAAAAGCAGTGTAAAACTCGAGATGTAGTAAAAATCCAGTTTATTTAACAAACTTAAAAAATAAAAAATAAAAGTCAGGAACAGTTCATAAAAATATTACCAGTGTAGTGAAGAACCATAGGATCGGGCTGAGATGGATGCAGATGCTATATGCAGTTTCCCCCCCTGGATGCCGGCTTCCGGTGAGGACGGCGTGCGTCCCAGTGTGCGTTCCAGCACGGACCTCACTCCGGTTGGACAGACACTGAAAATGGCCTCAATTCCAGATGCACCACTGGTTCCTTGTAGCAGAGATCTCACACTGGCTGTATGTTGGAGTCTGTATCCTGCTGGGTATAGCTGTCTTACACGTTTTGTAGGAGTTTGCCCTACTTCCTTAGAGACTTGATGCTAATATTTAATTTGTTTTATTTAAGCCATTTTTTATGAGCTAACTCCTGCTTTGTGAAGAAGACTGGTTCTTCCGACTAGATCTAAAGGACACCTATCTCACGGTACTGATTCACCACGACAGGTGTTTCCTTCAGTTTCCCTGGTTTCCCTTTTTCTGCTATGCAACTCACAGGCCACGCTGAGGGATCTGGAGCATGCGATAGGACTGCTGTCATCCTCCATCCAAGCCATATTTCCGGACCTCTACACTATCAGGCTCTACAATATCTCAGGTCATCAGTCTACCACGACTGAGTAGTACGTCTCTCGGACGAGACCCATCTAGAACTCCACTGGTAGCTTCGACACATGGAGGCCTGAAATGGCAAGGTGATATTCAGATCCCGGCTGGACTTCGGATGCCAGCTATCTGGGCTATCTGGGCTGGGGCACTGCTTGCAATGGCGTGGTGACAGGAGGACTCTGGACCCCAGAGGAGAAGACCCTTAACATCAACTGTCTGGAACTGATTGTGGGGTGTTTCGCCATTTGGAGTTTCACCAAAGGGAAGAGTCATTGCTCGCTGATTCTATGCATGGACAATGTCTCGGTGGTACACTACATAAACCGTTTGGGGGGTTCCCGATCCAAACTGCTGTCAGATCTGACGAGAGACCTGTACCAGTGTTGTCTGGACAAGAACTTCTCAATTGTAGCAGGATACTTTCCAGGCTGGGACAATCTAGTGGCGGACTGGTTTTTCCGACACTGGAGAGACGCCAGCGATTGGCAATTACACCCTTTGGTATTTCAGATGCTGGATTCCCTTCGGGGTCCCCTACACCGGGATCTGTTTGCATCCAGGGTGAATCCCTGGTATGGGAGCTTTTTTGCTATTGTATTAATTGGGGGTATTGTTGTATTTTTGGTAATGTGTGGTTTTGTGTTTGACTAATAAATATATTTTCTGTACTGTGGTCTTGGTTGTCAGTGTTCTTTTCTTCAAGTCATATTCCTCTGATGTTCTGATATGTATGGTATGGCATTCTGCTTTGGCAGTTTACTTTCCCAATGTTTCTTTTTCCTTGCAGTGTAATCTGGATTTATTTTGGTTATGGCGGTTTCTCATCTGAGTGTACCTGCTACAGTTGGTTTTCATTGTTCTTCATGCTCTCCTGCTCAACTTCATCAAAGAAAGAGGAAGTGGGAGGGTCTGCTTAAGTTGTTAACAAAACTTTTCAAAACAACCAATCAGAACAAAATAACATTCTCAGAATAAGGCACATCTGATTCTGATTGGTTGCTTTGAAAAGTTATGTTAACTATTTCTTTGCTGCTGGAAGTTTTCAGTAAAGAAGGTTAAGCAAATATTTGTCTCCTGTCTTTAATACAATTTAGATTGTTCCCTCACCGAGGCTAGAATAATCCCTAATTACTGGAGCTATTTTGGTCTAAAAGTTGCAATCTCAATGCCACTCCTCCAAAGCTCTGGGTATACTGAATAACCACAAACAAAGCTTATGTATGTATGTGTTTATTGTGTGTTAAATATTTATTTTATTTTAACTGCACAAGTAGCACCTGAATACAAGCAGTTCAGTCCTGGTTAGGTTAAGAAAGGAGCATAAGGACCATGCATGTGGTTCAAAATTAAAGAGAATGGTTCAATATCTGGTATATGTATAAATACTAAGTATTTACTGACAATATAATTTACTTAAAGGGACACTCCAGGCACCCAGACAACTTCTGCTCATTGGAGTGGTCTAGGTGCCAACTCCCACTACCCTTAACCCTGCAAGTGTAATTATTGCAGTTTTTTATAAACTGCAATAATTACATTGCAGGGTTAACTCCACCTCTAGTGGCTGTCTAGCAGATAGCCACTAGAGGTCACTTCCTGATTTATAGCAAAGGTTTTCTTTGCTAGAGCGTCGCTGGACGTCCTCACGCTGTGTGAGGACCTCCAGCATCGCTCATTTCCTCATAGGAAAGCATCGAAAATATTTTTCAATGCTTTCCTATGGGGAGCGCTAATGCGCATGCGCATGCATCCGAGGTCTCCTCGGCCGGTGGGTGGGATCAGTCTCGCCCACCGGCCGACGGAGACAGTAGGAGGAGCGGCGTGGAGGAGGAGACAGCGACAAGGGATATCGTCGCTGCCTCAGGTAAGTGACTGAAGGGGTTTTCACCCCTTCAGTAACGGGGTATTGGGGGGTGGGAGGGATAGGGTACCTCCAGTGCCAGGAAAACAGATTGTTTTCCTGGCACTGGAGATTTCCTTTAAGTGAGAACTGTTGGGAATTTAAAAAGTTACAGCCAAAATACCTATGCTTCCAGTTTATAACCTAAAATTGGAAATTCTCTTTGAATTACCAACAATTTTCAATTTTTAAACAGCCCTATAAGGCAAAACCTACCAAGCACTGAGTAGTTATGGGACCTGGCTTAAATAACATTGATGATGTTAAACAATATGACTGTTGATTCAGCATTGATGCCCAAGTTCATTTCCATTTCAATTACGTACTGATCTAACATCAAGGATCCTCTGTCAAGACGACTCTCCTGCCTATAGCACACTCTACTAAATATGTGTCTTTTGCTGAGAAAATCATTACTAAAATATAGTATATACATTTAGTGACGGTGCTTTTTAATAGTGTTTGTTGCTATTATATTGCCTTTACTATACTCAAAGAATCATCTTTAAATGAACAATAAATATAATGTAGCTGTGACCGTTT
The DNA here is from genome assembly GCF_036172605.1 of Pelobates fuscus. Classification (NCBI taxonomy): domain Eukaryota; kingdom Metazoa; phylum Chordata; class Amphibia; order Anura; family Pelobatidae; genus Pelobates; species Pelobates fuscus. The sequence continues at coordinate 107,262,124 of NC_086318.1, read as the reverse complement.
AGAAAACCCAATAAAGACAGTCTAATTAGGAGACCACTTGGTGTGCACAGGCTCTGTCTTCTACTAGTGTAACCTGGATAACCTGGGGATCACTTCCGGAGAACCCTCTTAGGAGTGTGTTGTGGTCGTGACTTAAATATGAATATTAATCTCTTAATACATAATAATTAAGCAATACGGAACAACATTAATATTTTTATAGTTCATGGTATTATGGTCGAATATGTGGATAGAAAATACACAAAACGTTGTAATATTAAATGTATATTTAATTTAACTATAATAAACAGATGCTAGCAGAATGTCAATTTACCACAATAATTATACAATACAAAACTACAACATATTACTTACAAAAGGTTGCTAAATGTTATACAAAAGGCTTTTACAATTGCTATATGTTACAGTGGATTCATATTACTTACAAGGCCCCAGCCCTTAAGTCAGAGCTGGTACTACATCTTAGGTTCAGTCAGGTACAGGCAAAGAGACAGAGTTTCTCCTACATCTGGTTTTTATTCAGTGTAAGTAGGCTGGCCTGTGATGTCACTGCCAGAAGCACATGTCTTCCTACACACTGCCCCTAGTGGTGCCTCCAAAGCATTACACTAAATATGCTTTATTTATGATGTAAAGTCATTAATTAATAGATACCATTACAGAGTGTAATTCTTTTTATATGTGCATTCTCCTGTGGGTATGAAAAACTGCTCTTTTTCCACAATGGCTTTTTTTGGACTAAATTTCAAAAATCAGTTTTCACATCCCTGTTACTTATAATTTAAGGAATAAAAAATATATGTACAAATGTACATGAACAGGGCCAATCCTAGGGTCACCGATGCCTGGGTGCAGAAAACTTTTTGATGTCCCGATGTGACTGTGGTCATCTTACTAACCCCTCCCCTTTTGCAAATGTCCAGCCATGCATGTTTCTATGGCAATGACTCTCCCTCTCCATCTATACACCCCACCCATTTTTCTAATCAGACACACACTCACTGACATACACACACTCACAATGACAGTTACACAATCTCACTGATTTAAAACACACTCGCTGACAGACACATACTCACTGACAGTCAGACACTCTCACTGAGAGACACACACTAACAGACGAACACTGTCAGACACACTCTCAATGACAGACACACAATCTCAATTACTTGAGAGACACACACTCACTGACAGACACACTCACTGACAGACACACACACACACTCACTGACTCACAGACACACATTTGTTGCATTCCCCAATGCCAGGAGTGGTTGGGGAAAGTAGTGGTTTTGTTTTTAGTGGGATTTGTGTGCCTATACTCTCTTGATCTGTGCACATCAGCTGTGTAGCTTGAGGACAGCTGACATAAAGTTCATTTTAGCATTGGTGAGTAGCTTCTCACACTGTCAATGACAAACATACACACACACTCACCGACAGACCCACACACACACTCACCGACAGACACACACTCATTGACTGACAGACACACTCACTGACAGACAGACACACTCACTGACAGACAGACAGACACACACACACACTGACAGACACACACTTACTGACAGACGGACACATACATACTCCCAGACACACACACACTCATAGACAGACAGACAAACACACACTCACTGACAGACACTTACTCATGACAGACACACGCACACAAACAATCCTGCACACTTGCCCAAATTAATTTACATTTTTGATGCCCATCCAGCCTCCCTACCTCTCCCTGGTGTCCAGTGTAGAACTGTGCTGTAATCTTGCTTTTCTTCACTCCTCTTGCTTGCTGATTAGTATACGGGGGCTGGAATGATGTCATATTCTGGCTCCTGGCATCACAGATGGCGAGGGAAAGAGGAGTAAAGAATTGCAAGATCAGCGCTCCCTACCCACTATCTGCCTGCCTCCTTTCCCCTCCTCCCGCAGCATATATCAGCAAGCAAAGTAGGCATCTGCCACCCAGGCAAGCAGGTGCCTACTCTGCCTTACTGAATTAGTGGCGCATCTGGTGTGACTTCAGGTGGCCAGACGGCCACCTTCTGGGCTCCTTGTAACAGAGTTCTTCTCGGCACCCCCCACCTTCTGGCGCCTAAGTGCGGTGCACCCTGTGCACCCGACCATGATCGTCCCTGGACATGAATCAATGATTATATGCATTGCTAAGAGATAATAAAGCATTCTTTAGTAAGCAACTATTTACCAATTTAAAATGCATTTAGACTTCCAGTGATAAATAGTTTTATTAGAACTACATACTTCTTTTTAGAAAATAGAAAACGTGTTGATCTGAGTTTGCAGTTAATTAGTTATTCTTACGTAACCTATTTGTATGGACATAGTGCAGTAGTTATTTTTGTGTGCAGTAGGATGTTCCACTGTGATTATGGATTGAAAGCCTTTGTTTGCTGACCATCACCTTACTTCACCTTACATTTATCTTTACTGATCACAGCAAATCATACTTCATGTGGCTTCAAGTTTACAAAACTCGAAGCTGCTCAACACAGTATTGGCTGCAGCCCCAGCATAAGCATACAGATAAATCCTGCAAACTAAATATTTGCCTAGACGTGGTATAGTCAGCATTTGAAGGTTGCATTTTGTGTAGTGATAAATTAATTGGTGTTATGGTGTATAAACTCAGACAATTTCTACACAACTGGGAGACACAAATAATTATTATTAAGTGTCTTGTCTGTCCATAACGTGTTGTATTCATGTATTTGGCTTATGCCCTTAGATAGTCAATCGGGTATATTCATAAAACTTTGAACTGTACTGAATAAAAATCTGAAAGTCAATATTAAGGCAACAATAGCTGATTAGGAAAAATCTGCAACTCTGTTACAGTGACAGCTTCACTGTTGTAGCCTGTATTTTGACATTTCGTACAGTTTGAAGTTTAGTGAATAAACATACAAATCTAACAATATCCTTACGATTATTAGGGTGTCACATGGACAGACTGACCACTCGAGCAGATCGGTCTTGGATCGAGGGCCGTGGTAGTCAGAGGCCCAGATTCTTGCGTTTTATATTCAGTATCCACTGCCTTGTAGCACACATTGTTAATTGTCTTATTCTTGTATTCAGGCAATCATATTATGTTGTATAGCGGTACTTATGCATACTTGACTTGCTAGCTTTATACTTTTGGATAACAAGTTCTCCTGATAGTTGGCTGTTATAATTGCAGTATTCCCGTAACCCTATCCATATGTGGTACCACTTTGCTGCATTGTTGAGCATCTATTATATTTTAAAATGGGGATATTTACTACTTATTGCCAAAAGCTTTATTTTGATTGTACTAAAAAAAAAAAAAAAATCAGATTTTTTTTTTAATGTTGGAGTTTATTCATGAAAAGCTGTTATTCTATAAACTGAAAACCAAACTGCGAAATAGCTGATTTGGATAAATTGTCCAAATAGCTATAGTTACAATGATTGATTTTTATGGAATAGACCAGTGATGGCGAACCTTTTTGAGCCCGAGTGCCCAAACCGCAATACATGCCAACTTTTTTTTCCTTAAAGTGCCAACACGGCAATTGCGTGTGTGTGTGTGTGTGTGTGTGTGTGTGTGTGTGGGGGTGGGTGCGTGCGTGTGTGTGTGTGTGGGGGGGGGGTGCGTGTGTGTGTGTGTGTGTGGGGGTGCGTGTGTGTGGGTGTGTGTGTGGGGAGGGTGCATGTGTGGGGGGGGTGTGTGTGTGGGGTGTGTGTGTGTGGGGGGGTGTGTGTGTGGGGGGGGTGCGTGTGTGTGGGTGTTGTGTGTGTGTGAGAGGTGCTGTATGTGTGTGTGAGACGGGTGCTGTGCGTGGGGTAGGGGTGCTGTGTGTGTGTGAGAGGGGTGCTGTGGGGGGTAGGGGTACTGTGTGGGGGGTAGGGATACTGCTGGCGGGGTATGGGTACTGCTGTGGGGGGTAGGGATACTGTGTGTGGGGGGTAGGGGTGCTGTGGGGGGGTAGGGTACTGTGTGTGGGGGGGTAGGGGTGCTGTGTGTGGGGGGGTAGGGGTGCTGTGTGTGGGGGGGTAGGGGTACTGCTGGGGGTGGTAGGGGTACTGCTGGGGGTGGTAGGGGTACTGCTGGGGGGGTAGGGGTACTGCTGGGGGGGTAGGGGTACTGCTGGGGGGTAGGGGTGCTGGGGGGATGGTAGGGGTGCAGGGGGTAAGGGTGCTGGGGGGGTAGGGGTACTGCTGGGGGTGGTAGGGGTACTGCTGGGGGGGTAGGGGTACTGCTGGGGGGGTAAGGGTGCTGGGGGGGTAAGGGTGCTGGGGGGGTAGGGGTACTGCTGTGGGGGAGTAGGGGTACTGCTGGGGTGGTAGGGGTACTGCTGGGGGTAGGGGTACTGCTGGGGGTAGTGGTACTGTTGTAGGGGTGCTGGGGGGTAAGGGTGCTGGGGGGGTAGGGGTACTGCTGTGGGGGGGTAGGGGTACTGCTGTGGGGGAGTAGGGGTACTGCTGGGATGGTAGGGGTACTGCTGGGGTGGTAGGGGTACTGCTGGGGGTAGGGGTACTGCTGGGGGTAGTGGTACTGTTGTGGGGGAGTAGGAGTACTGCTGGGGTGGTAGGGGTACTTCTGGGGGGATAGGGTGCTGCTGGGGGGTAGGGGTACTTCTGGGGGGGGTAGGGTGCTGCTGGGGGGGTAGGGTGGTGCTGTGGGGGGTAGGGTGCTGCTGTGGGCGTAGGGGTGGTGCTGTGGGGGTAGGGGTGGTGCTGGGGAGATTGGGGTGGTGCTGGGGGGGTAAGGGTACTTCTGGGGGGGGGGTAGGGGTGCTGTGTGTCAGTATCCCCCCCCTCCCTCCTTCTTACCTTTAATTAAGTGGGGGGGGACACAGCCATCCCTGGTGGTCCGGTGGTGGTACCGTCATCCCTGGTGGTCCGGTGGTGGCAGGCAGTGCTTCCGTGTCGGGAGGCAGGGGGAGGGATCTGTGAAGCAGCTCCCCTGTCCTCCCGCGCGATGCTGTGTGGAGCGTTGCCATGGTAACGCTCGGCAACGCTCCACACAGCATCGCGCGGGAGGACAGGGGATCAGCATCACAGATCCCTCCCCCTGCCTCCCGACACGGAAGCAGAGTATGCGCCTGCCGTTTCGGGCAGGCAGGTGCCTACTCTGCAGTGATGGCGGACCTGTGGCCGCGTGCCCACAGAGAGGGCACGGCGTGCCACAGGTTCGCCATCACTGGAATAGACCATGCCTCCCATCCTGATTTCAGCAGGACATTCCCAATTTTCAGGTCCTGTCCTGACATCCTGAAAATCAGGATGGGAGGCATGGTCTATTCCATAAAAATCAATCATTGTAACTATAGCTATTTATTCACAGGTGTCATCCCTTCGACATGCTCATGCTGCAGTCAGGGAACTAGGACATGCTCTTTGCATGTTCTTCCCTCCGTGGAACAACCTGTGTTATTGGCAGACATCCTGGCAGGCATTCACGTCAGCCTGACCTGACAGTAATTTGGGTGGACTTTATCACTTTTAGGCATCACTGGCCAGTCCCTTTAACTCTCTTCCACCTGCACTACGCCTTTCTGTACTCCAATGTTGGTGGATATGATAAACCCTATCAATGATTACTGATAAACAAGGTTATCAGAGTCGTGTGATGTCAGCAGCCATTAGTAATCTAAATTGCATCATATAGGCCTGTGGTGCTAAATGAAATAAATGTTACTTAGAAATAGTGTAAAAATAAAATAAAATATATTATAAACACATGTATGCTGTTCCTTAAGTGATTAAATATGTATAAATTGATCATTATTAAGTCAGCAAATCAGTAAATGTTTCATATTTAAAATGTATCACATTATAGCCTATATTTAATATTTTTGTTTTAGATTTTCAAATGATCACAATCTATTAGCAAAACCTTTCTAATGATTCATGTAAACACATGTATTCCTGACCCTATAGCATTAAAACCACCATCTAGCTCCCCTTGCCCCCCCCCCCCACCCCCTCTCCTTGCCTCCCTAAATATAGTAAAATCTTACTTGTATTCATGTCTGCAGCTGCTGGCTCTGATCTGCCTAATTGGCTGACATCATCAGAAGTTATTCTCTGTGCCAATCACAATGATTTTACATAGTAAGGCATTGGATTGGCTTATACTCTCAGGCAGACAGATCAGGGCCAGAGCCAGCACAAGCTAAACACAGCCCTGGCCATATCAGCATATCCTCATAGAGATGTATTGAATCAATGCATCTCTTTGAGGAAACTTCAGTGTCTCTATGCAGAGAGTTGAGACACTGCCACAGGAAGCACCTCTAGTAGCCATCTGCGGAGTAAACTGTGGAGGTTTCCCTGGGCTGTAATGTAAACACTGCATTTTCTCAGTGTTGTATTGTATATTGTATTTACTGCAAAACGACTGAAGGGACTGACTATACTTACCAGAACAAAGACAATAAGCTGTAGTTGTTCTGGTGACTATAGTGTCTATTTAATGGTGAATTGTGTAGATCATGGTTCGTCAACCTGGTCCCTACCGCCCACTAGTGGGCGTTTCAGGATTCCAGGTGGGCGGTAGGGATTTCCAGGTTGATCGGGCGGGCGGGTGTGAGCCGGCGGTACCCGTGCGACTGGGTACCGCCGTGACCATTTGCGGCTCCGGCCCGCCCGGTAAACCGCCGGGGCCGCCTTCCAAAGTGTCCATCGGGTGGCCCATACTGTCAGGGCCACCCGATGGATGCGGATTGTAAGGGGGCCCGGTCAGCGCTGGGCGCTTTAACAGCGCGACCGGGCCCCCTGTGATGACATCAGAGCTGGGAGGAAGTGATTCCCCGGTCACTCCTCCCAGCTAAAACTGAGAGCCGCGCGGGAGGAACACCAGGGAGTCAGAGTGGGAACTCTGACTCCCATCCACCTGAGCCACCACTGGACCCCAGGGAAAGTCACCCTCCTGCACCTTAAAGGTAGGAAACAGGAGGGTGACTTAAATATAATGTGTGTGTTTGTTTGTGTGTGTGTGTCTTTGTAGGTATGTCTTGTGTGTGTGTGTGTGTCTGTCTGTCTGTATGTGTCTTTGTATGTATGTCTTGTGTATGTGTGTGTGTCTGTCTGTATGTATGTATGTATGTGTGTCTTGTCTTTGTATGTATGTGTCATTGTATGTGTGTCTATGTATGTCTGCATCTGTGTGTGTCTGTTTGTATGTGTGTCTGTCTGTGTCTGTATGTATGTCTTGTGTGTATGTGTCTGTCTGTATATATATGTGTGTGTGTGTGTGTGTGTGTGTCTTGTCTTTGTATGTATGTGTCATTGTATGTGTGTGTGTCTATGTATGTCTTATGTGTGTGTCTGCATGTGTGTGTGCATGTCTGTATGTATGTGTCTTGTGTGTGTGTGCCTGTCTGTGTCTTTGTGTGTGTATGTATGTGTGTCTGTCTGTGTCTTTGTGTGTGTATGTATGTGTGTCTGTCTGTGTCTTTGTGTGTGTATGTATGTGTGTCTGTCTGTGTCTGTATGTATGTCTTGTGTGTGTGTGTCTGTCTGTATATATATGTGTGTGTGTCTTGTCTTTGTATGTATGTGTCATTGTATGTGTGTGTGTCTATGTATGTCTTATGTGTGTGTCTGCATGTGTGTGTGCATGTCTGTTTGTATGTATGTGTCTTGTGTGTGTGTGTGTGCCTGTCTGTGTCTTTGTGTGTGTATGTATGTGTGTCTGTCTGTGTCTGTATGTATGTCTTGTGTGTGTGTGTCGTATGTGTGTCTTGTCTTTGTATGTATGTGTCATTGTATGTGTGTGTGTGTCTATGTATGTCTTGTATGTGTGCCTGTCTGTTTGTATGTATATGTCTTGTGTGTGTGTGTGTGTGTGTGTGTCTGTGTGTGTCTTTGTGTGTGTGTCTTGTATGTGTGCCTGTCTGTTATAGTGGACTATAGTAAGTGGGCTACCTAGCTCAGCCTTCCTACTGGGCATTGCTATAAGGACGGTTAAAAAATAGAAAAAAGGGGAAAAAAAGGTGGGGAGGGGAATTGAGGAGGGAGAGGAGATGAGCTGACGCACAAATGAGAAATCATATTATGCGCAAACAGAGAAGTTGTCTGAATATCACTGAAAGAGACCTTCGTTTGTTCCTTACGAAAATCGAACCAGATATCAAATATTTAGTCTCGCAGCATCAACCTCAAGGATCTCATTAATCACTAGTAAAGGTAATTTCAATTTACTTTATTGTTTTCTCATTAAACGTTATAAAGTTAAAAACCTTATAAACCTGCATTAAGTAGAAATAAAAAGATAAATGTACGTACATTTATTTTTTTTAAAAACACCCTCCTTTCTTAAAAATATTCCGCATTTGCGCGAAAACTGGTGGGCGGTAAGAAAATTTTTTCAACCAAAAAGATGCATTAGTGGGCGGTAGGTAGAAAAAGGTTGACTACCACTGGTGTAGATAAACCATTTGAAAAGTGTTTTTTTTTTTTTTACAAATCTCTTTTTATTGAAGATTAAAGAGTTTTCACATGTTGTACAACACTTCAAATAAGGAGGTAATCAATAACTCGTGGGTTATAACAATTGGTCACATGAGATGCACAGACCTCCAAGATAACAATATAGGATGTGGGTGAGACGCGCAGGTCTCTATGTAACCTGGATAGTAAACAGATAACATGGAAACATGTAAACTTTTTGTATAGATCTAAAGGTCGCATGGGTCTCTCTTTTGACCAGGCCTATCCAGTTGTAGTCTGTGCGGCGTCATCTGTCTGATGCCGCGGACAGAATTTGTTGTTCGAGTAGTGTGGAAAAGTTTTTTTTTTTTTAACAATTTGTGATCATTTGAAAAGTTTAGGATGCCAGAGGTCAAAGGTAAGATAGAAGAAGCTTGGTCAGGGTCAAAGCCAAAGACCAGAAGCTGGAACCAGGAACAAGAATCAGGAACCATGATCAGGAACCAGGAACAAGTATCAAGAAGAATCAGGAACAGGTACCTGAATAATCGGACACTGGCGACTATCAGTCTGTCTAGTCTGTCTAGTCTGTCTGTCTCTCTTTTAACCCCTTCAGGACGGAGTCAATAGTGCACGTTCTGATCAAAACAAAACGTAAACAAAAACTAGAATTTGCGCTATATGTCTGTTCACCCGTAGTTCCCCTCTTTCAAATTATATCCCACCCACACTTATTATATATCATTTTGTTCAGGAGAAACAGGGCTTTAACCCCTTAAGGACACATGACATGTGTGACACGTCATGATTCCCTTTTATTCCAGAAGTTTGGTCCTTAAGGGGTTAATCTATCATTAACTATTCATATATGGAACATAATTTATTATGAATAAAATAAAAAAAATGTGAGAAAACACGATTTTTTAAAAAAAATTGCATTTCCGTCTGACATTTTAACTGTGAATGTCATAACACTGTTAGGTTTTACTGCAAAAAAAATGCACATATTTGTAATCAGCGATGTCTCACGAGTACAACAGTATCCCCCATTAACAGGTTTTATGTTGTTTTGGAAAGTTACAGGGTCAAATATAGAACATTCCATTTTCAAATTGAAATTTTCCAGATTAGTAATGTTACCTTTGAGACGGTGTGGTAGCCCAGGAATGAGCATTACCCCCATAATGGCATAGCATTTGAAAAAGTAGACAAGCCAAGGTATTGAAAGTGGGGTATGTTTAGTCTTTTTTAGTAGCCACTTAGTCACAAACACTGGCCAAAGTTAGCGTTCATATTTGTTTTTGTGTGAAAAAAGCAAAAAACTAATATTTGGCCAGTGTTTGTGACTAAGAGGCTACTAAGAAAGACTGGACATACCCCACTTGCAATACCTCGGGTTGTCTACTTTTGCAAATGGTATGCCATCATGGGGGTAATTCTCATTCCTGGGCTACCATACGCTCTCAAAGGCAACATAACCAATCTGGCAAATTTCAATGTGAAAAAAAAGAAATGCAAGCCTTATATGTGACTCTCTAACTTTCCAAAACACCATAAAACCTGTACATGGGGGGTACTGTTATTCTCGGGAGACTTCACTAAACACAAATATTAGTGTTTTAAAACAGTAAAACATATTACAACAATAATATAGACCATAAAAGTGCCGTTCGCTTGTAAAAAATGCGAAAAACGTCACTTTTACTTAAAATATCATCGTTGTAATACAATTTACCAGTTTGAAACACTAATATTTGAGTTCAGCGAAGTCTCCCGAGTAAAACAGTACCCCCTATGTACAGGTTTTATGGTGTCTTGGAGAGTTACAGGGTCAAATATAGTGCTTGCGAATTAAATTCTCTGCACTTTCTCCCTGTGTTGTCAGGCATGTCAATCAAATTTTAATTAATCAAATCACCTAATTATGTTAAAAGATTACTTAAATATACACGTAGAATTTGAATATATATGCATTTATAGGTATTTAAATTCTACGTGTATACTAATGTAATCTTTTATGTAATTATATGTATTTATCTATATATATATATATTTGCGGTTATTTGTATTTTATATATAGATTGTCATTCTAAGTGTATTTTGTTACCGATATATATATATTAATAACAAAATACAGTTAGAATGAAATTACATATGCATATATAATTTATATTAAATTTAGTTTCAATATTTTATTTTATTATTTTATTTATTTATTATTTTAATTATACATATTTATATAATATATATATGTACATCTATATATATAGAATATATATACATATTATATATATATATATGTAACGTCATTCTAAGTGTATTTTAATATTAATATATGTACTTATATTAATATTAAAATACACTTTGCATGACGTTACATATATATAATATGTATATATATTATATATATAATATATATACATATTATATTTGTGTTCGGGGCATTCTCATATGATATAGAATAAGATGGTTGTAGCGATGTAGCTTTAGGACTAATCGGTTGAGGTGTGCCGAAACCGACGTATGCTGTAGGCCGGTAAAAAGTGGGCTTACATAGAGGAAATATGAACAATGGAAGTGGAGGGTGGGGCTATTCGTCTGACCCACAAAGGTAAGCAGGGAAAGGGGGGAGTCCCTTTTGTAGGTCTATAGCCCCTCCCACAACTTCAGGCTATGCCTTCCAATATATATAAAAATATATTTAGTTTATTTTTAAACATGTTTATTTTTTTATTTTTTACACCTCCTACCAGCAGGGAGACTGTCTGATATTTCAAACAGTCCCCCTGCTGGCAGATCCATAGCCAGCTATAGGGGGCCATGTGATCGCTCTTTGAGAGCAATCACATGGCCCCCGGGGGCCTCATTTGCCGGAAGGGGGCTGCCTGGGCTCTCAGGCAGCCCCCCAGAAGAGGATCGCGGCAAAGGTAAGTACACCTCTCTTCCTGGGGGCTTAAGCCGTTACGGCGTACCATGCCGTCGCAACGGCTTTAAAGCCCATTTAATGCGTGACGGCATGGTACGTCGTAACGGCGTTAAGGGGTTAATTGTTTGTTATATTTGTTGTTATATTTATAAAATCAAATTGCTGCACAAATTATGTTTATTGACATTTTTTATTCTATAATATAATTTTCTCATCCGAACAAAAACTGAACAACATTTTGGTTTGTGTTTTTCATTTTATGCATTTCTGTAAATCGGCCCAAAATAATCTTTGCAGCAGGTCCAGGAAGCCCTGAATCTGACCATGCATAAATTGTTCATTCTATTTATCTATATGCATTTGTGCAGCCCCAGCTGCTGTTGAAGTTTATGAGTCACACTCGTTATATGACGATTGCTGATGTTTCTATAAGCACAGCTGGTGCCTGGATGTAGAGACATTTGCCTGGCACTTGGAGCTGACCTCTAGTAAGCATACATTATGGTTTTTTTTTATGGCTAATAGAATGGAAAAAATGTTTGTGATTTTATTTTCTCCTTGCACCAGCATGCTGCTTTCCCTCAGCCTGAAATACCTGTAATGCATCAGAATTAGTGTAGGACCCACTGATATTGGGTACTGTGGCGTAGTGGTGGGTTTAACACAATATGGCCATATGGTGGAACTGAATCCCCATATTTGTTTGCGGAGATAGGCGATTTTTAGTAGCCTTGTAAAATGTAAAACAACATTTGTGTGTGTGCACTATTCCTTAATTTGTATTTTGAAATACCTGTAGCAACCTAACCATCAGGCTAAGAAAGTGGAATGCGGATTAAAGGGTCCTTTGTTACATCACAATTATGTATAATTTGTGCAATAATTTACTTTAAGTCACTCGCTCAGAAATATAAATCAAAAAGCCTGAAACAAAAATGCAAGGTTACCTGTGTAAAGTCTGCCCCTATATTGCAGGTCAAACCATATAATATGCAAGTCAGATCATACATTGTGCATGTGTTTGGCTTTGCCAAGAGATGTACATAGCCAGATTCCCCTTTCTTCACTCCATGGGTTTTAGGGGTAGGTAGTTTTCATTGAAAATCTTATTTCTCCAATATTCTTTCTCTATCCCAAAAATGGCAAATACAAATCTATAAAAAACATAATTAACAATTAAAAATAAAATAGAAAAACTGTGTTGCAAAACAAATATGTAATCTTCACAATCCATTCAAACTGGTGGGAGTTCTCTGTATAAACTAAGCTTTTTTTAAAATTTTATTATTATGGCATTTTTCTTTATTATTCCTACACTGTGCAGAATTAATTTAAAAAAGTGCCATTATAAAAAAAAAAAAAACAACAACCCTATTTCCATGACAACCACACTTTGGAATGCACAGACACCATTACAAGTTAAAAACTCATAATAATTTCAAAGTGGCAGTACCCATTTAATTATTTACAACAAGGCACGCTCTAATAACATGAGCAGACACAGGGCTCCTTCGCACCTCCCTGCCAGCGGCTCTCTTTAGATGACACATAGCTTGCGCCTCATTGGCTGGTGGCCTGACTCCTGTTCACGGATTGGCTGACGTCATCAAGCAGACTGAGTGAGGTGAATGTGAATGATATCTGACAGGGGATCTTACCACTGCCTGTCAGATGCTCTGTTGTTGTGCTCGGGCAGCATTAAGATTCCGTGTCATACTCACCTCGACTCCATGAACTTCAGACAATCTTAACTCTGCTTGCGCTTGACTGCTGACCAGATAACCTACCCGTTACCCCAATAAGGACATGACACCTGAGTATGGGATAAGGGCAACGGCCACAACTTTATTGTCATCTTTTAAACACAGCCAGCATTTCCACCACCTGCCAGCTGTTGGGGTGACTACGCAACAGAGAGATAAACCGTGTATTTCCAGAGTTCGACTCGCCAAAGCCTTGTCTTGTGAATTACTTGCGCTGGCCAGGAACTCCGCCTTAGTTGACAAAAAGAGAACAGAAAACAAACACAACAGAAAACAAACAACCATAACATAAACAGAGGGAAGGGAGGGCAGAAGGGAAACTGTTCCAGCCTGTTCCTTCTGCACGGGTGAGTACCCTCCCCTCTGCACCCCTTCTTATACCACCCATCTCTCTGCAACTTTGTATCTCTTTCCATCCCACCCCTTACTGCAGGTCAGCAGTCATGCCTCCCCTTTGTTACAGTCCAGGAGATCCCTGTACACAACACTGCATCTTGGGAGCGGTGCGGTTCATGGGGAAGCAGAGTCCCGTTGCAAGAATTAAAGAAGGGCCCCCTTTACGCTCTCACTGGTACACATACACTGACATACATTCACTGATAGTCACGCAGTCATTGGCACACACACTTTCAATTGCAGACACACTCTTTAACTGACACACATAAACTGTCAGTCATTGGCGCACACAATGTTTAAAATACACACTGTCACTGACAGACAAACACACTGACTGACACACACACTATCAGATACATATACACTGACATACATACATACACACTGACAGACATGTATATTTACTGAAAGACACACACACTGATAGATACACACTGACATACACACACTCTCACTGATTTGCCACACACCGACAGACATGCACACTCACTAACAAACACACACTCATTTGACACAGACACTCAATGACAGTATATTACTCAATGGTGTATACTCGAAGCATGGTCTTGTCACCAGTGGGGTACCTCAGGGATCTGTACTTGGACCCATTCTCTTTAATATTTGTATTAGTTATATTGCAGAAGGTCTTGATGGTAAGGTATATATTTTTGCTTATGTTACTAAGATATGTAACAGGGTTGATGTTCCAGGAGGGCAGGAGGGATAAGCCAAATGGCAAATGATTTAGGTAAACTAGAAAAATGGTCAGAGCTGTGGCAACTGACATTTAATGTGGATAAGTGCAAGATAATGCATCATGGGTGTAAAAACCCATGGGCAGAGTACAGAATATTTGATAGAGTCCTAAACTCAACATCTAAGGAAAGGGATTTAGGTGTAATTATTTCAGATGACTTAAAGGTAGGCAGACAATGTAATAGAGCAGCAGGAACTGCTAGCAGAATGCTTGGTTGTATAGGGAGAGGCATTAGCAGTAGAAAGAGGGAAGTGCTCATGCCATTGTACAGAACACTGGTGAGACCTCACTTGGAGTATTGTACGCAGTACTGGAGACCGTATCTCCAGAAGGATATTGATACTTTAGAGAGAGTTCAGAGAAGGGCTACAAAACTGGTTCATGGATTGCAGGATAAAACTTACCAGGAAAGGTTAAAGGATCTTAACATGTATAGCTTGGAGGAAAGACGAGACAGGGGGGATATGATAGAAACATTTAAATACATAAATGGAATCAACATAGTAAAAGAGGAGACTATATTTAAAAGAAGAAAAACTACCACAACAAGAGGTTTTAAATTAGTGGGACAAAGGTTTAAAAATAATATCAGGAAGTATTACTTTACTGAGAGGGTAGTGGATGCATAGAATAGCCTTCCAGTTGAAGTGGTAGAGGTTAACACAGTAAAGGAGTTTAAGCATGCGTGGGATAGGCATAAGGCTATCCTAACTATAAGATAAGGCCAGGGACTAATGAAAGTATTTAAAAAAATCAGGCAGACTAGATGGGCCGAATGGTTCTTATCTGCCGTCACATTCTATGTTTCTATGACAGACACACATGCTCAATGACAGACACACACTGTCAGGATCCTATCCGGACAACCAAGAACATGTTTCATTTCTTCTGTTTTATTTCATACAGTTCCAGTTTTCACCACTAGTGCCCTCCCTAGCCACTAATCACCTCAGTCTCTCTCACCTGCAAATCATGATTTTATCTGCTATAAAAGGCCACACCCGACTAAACCAAACTGCCTTTACATTGAGAGAAGGTGTGTTCTGAATCTGACAAGTCTTCTGCTCCTGGCATTTACTGATACCTGAAAACCTGCTCTAGTCTTACTTACTTTGAACAATCCTGATTTATTCCAATCAAGTATCCTAAAAAACCCTGAAACTGCAGTTCTGATTTCCAACCAAAGAGGCTGGTCATCTCAATTGCTACCTTAGCCTTTTTTACTTTATCTTTTATGTTCCTGTTTAGTTTAATCTAATTGCAGGGCCGTCTATAATATGATTAGGACCCTGGGCAAGGCAGTTCCTCCCACCTCCCCACCCCTCCCACCACCCCACCCTCCAATTACGCCCAACCCGCAATCACACTGACAGACATACTGACACATACACACACACAGACAGACATAATAAAACATTTGCAGGTACATACTAACACACACATACACTGACACCTTCCTCCTCCTGCGCGGCTGTGATCTCCGGTGGGAGGAAGTGACGCTCGGCACTCACTTCCTCCCAGCCAACTGCCGAACAGGAAGGGACCTGGTTGCGCTATTTAAGCTTCACAGCGCCCGACCGGGACCCTGCTGACACATGCCCACCGGGTGGCCTCCTTAGTGTGCAGCCGCACCGCCCGGTCTATGGGGGCTGCTCAAATCACGGGGCCCACGGGCAGCTGCTCTGGGGCCCCCCAGGAGCAACTGGGCCCGGGGCAGCTGCCCTGTTTGCCCCACGTTAAAGACGGCCCTGTCTAATTGTATCACTGTTACCTGTTCCCTGATATCCTATCTGGGACTTATTGCCTAAACTCTTATTTTCTGTAATTCCTGCAATTCGGTTTAGATGGGTTCTACTTTCTCTATTTCTCTATGTTTGTTATTCCCTATTGTCTTTCTACTCATTATTTCTACCTTTGGGAGAGTTGGTGTGGGTCGTCACCCTGTGGACCAGTGAGTCATCTTCCTAGGACTTAGTGTGGGGCTGCTTGAGTCTTCTTCTTCTTCTTCTTCACTGTTCCCTCGCATGCCATTTATTGATCCTGGCATCACCACATAGGTTGTGCAAGTGAGGAAGAGCAGGAACATCAGTGCTCCCTTGCCACCCATGCTCGGTCATACAGGGACAGGTATTTCGTCGGAGTAGGCACCGTCCGGTAGCACTCAGCTGCGCCCTAGCCGGCTGCCTAGTTTGCCTAGCGCTAGCACCGGCCCTGTCTGTGGTTATGGGTAGTAACTCCTGTGGTGACATCTGTGGCCAGTAAGTAACTAATATCAAGGTCTTTCTGGGTTATTCACTAAAGTTAGTATTTAAAGTAAAATTCAAATTTAACTCCACAGTAGCTGAACTGAACGCATTGCTGAATTTAAAAAACTTTCCGAAATAATTCACTTTGAATTCTTACTTTAGTGAATAACTGTTTGTTTTAATCTCGAATTGCTGCCATTTTGTTTCATACAATGTTTTGGATATAAAAAAAAAGGTCTCAAATTAGACACGACAGAGTCCCTTTAAGATATTTTGGTTGCAACCTTTTCAAACCCACAATTAGCATTTTATTGAGTGATCCCGTTGAAGTAATTCTACAATGGTTTTCTTACATAAAACGATTCAGCCATTACATTTTTCTAATAACATTGTTTCCAGGTTCTTTTTTTAACACAAAATACCTGAAACATTTCATAATAAAACAGCTGTCCAAACAGATAAATGGGATTGAAATTGTTGTTCCGAATGAAGTTAGCACATTTCTCTGACTTATGTATTTGAACTGCCATTGCATAGCTCCTTTAGTTACATTTGGCATGATGTATTGCTCTTCCTATCCCATTTTAAGATATCAGTACTTTGTGCCAACAAAAGAAATTACACTCTTTCCCTTTTATGGCTGTCTGCACAACTCTAGCTGGAGCAAAGCATTTTGGGTAATTTGTGATAAATTTGTATACAAGCTAATGTTAAACTGTTATGTTTCAGTTACTGGGCAAAACTAAGAGCAGTCTCTAACACATCATTTATCTGCAACGCTAAAAAGAAAAGGTTAAACAAAAAATAATTACTTATTCTGAGAGATCAGCTAATTTGCTATGATATTGAATTTTACAGGTGCTTGATGTTGGTTTGTAAACTGTGTCACACTAACTTTATTAGCAAGACAATTACATGTCCCATGATTTATTTATGTATTTTCATTTTCTTCTTACTTTTATATGACAGAACAGTATATACAGTATATTGGTGGATTTACACAAGGCTAGACATAGAAATATTTTTCTTCAGAAAAATAAAATCAAATTGCAAATTACTCAAAATAAAAAAAGAGTCTAATAAAAAATATTGGCATCCATTATGTTGGTGGTATTAGGTATTTATTATTGGACCAGGTGTATGATTCGGTGCTAGCACTGTTCCCTCATAAAGGTTCCATCATTTAGGAAGATAGTACCCTCATACACTATGCTAACTAAGGGATTGGCAAATACCAAGATGAAATCAGTTGTCTACAGTGACTTCCCCAACCTTTCCCAGGTCCAAACATCAGTGAACCATCATATCAGCCATTATTACTAAATTTTAGCTGGGGTGTCTTGAATGCTATAAGCAAATAAAAAAAAAAAAAAAGACGACACATTTATTTAAAGGTTATGAAAAATCCAGATGTCAAAAATAATTGTTCCAGCTGGCATTTACAACATGCAAATATGTGTTCAGAACATGACATTTCTGATTAAAGACAAATATACTGTTAATAAAGATTGTTCATGTAATGAACTGCTGCTTTTATTCTGTTTTTAAACCTCTCCCATCTTATATTTTGGTATTCGCTTCTTGTATTTTCTGATTAAAAGATGGCGGTAAATGTACTTTAATGAAATTGTCCCTTCTCTCCAAGTACGTTTAATATCTTACTGCTCATAACTTGACTACATTGATAGCTGGACAACTAGGGAAGGGGGAACATGACCGCATCCCAATGGATAGTGGGCTTGAATTATGGGGATACAAAGTTGCAAGGAAAATGGAGGTTTAAATGTAAGAGGACTTACCAGTCAGCAGGAGATGTTGGGCGGGTCCTGACTGATTTTCCCTCCTTGTTTTTTGGTGGACGTGGTGTGGTTGTCTTGTGTGTTTTGTTTTGTCACATCTTGTGAGATTCCTGGTCAGCGCAGCTGCAGAAAGGAGTAAGATGCTGAAGCGGTTTGGGGTGACTACATTATGGATGAGGCTGATGGCAAGTGCCGGCTCTTAGGTCTCATGGCAGCAAGGTGGAGCAGAACGCTCTGTTGGGCTAATCACCCAACAGCTGGCAATGTTATATATGGTTAAATAAAGCTGTGGCCGTTGCCCTTATCCACTAAGATGTGTCCTGTCTGTTTATTGGTGGGCAACTGGGAAGTTTGGTGGTTATATGGTCAGTGTGGTTATGTGCTAAATGGACTCTAATCTAGTGCAGTATTAGGACAGAGACCCCTTAATGCAGGGGTGCACAGTAATATAAGGATGGCAAAGCATTAAGTGGTTTGTAGTTTACAACATTCAGGGATCTACCTTTTGGGCACTCCTAACTTAAAGATTATCCTTGAATCTTGGTGCACCTTTCAATAGAACAATCCTTTGTGTCCGAAAATCTCACCATGTTTCTAGCAATCATGTCTGTATCAGTTGTGTTACGAAGAGCAATAACAATTTGTCCCACTTACGACAGTGATCATAGTTTACTATTTTGCTTTATTCTGTCATATGAATTTTATATTCAAAGAATAATGGGAATAATTTAACAGGTTGGTGACTTTGGCATGTGTACAAAAACTTTATTCATCAAAACGTGGGGTGAAAATGAAATTTAAATGACTGGAATGGTATTCATACCAAATATGTGTCCCATTCTAATATAACCAATATGTAATAATTAGTGAAAACAGATGTTACCGATTACTTTTTTCCAATCTCAGTGCTCTATATAAATGCACTGTGGTTGTAATCATTTGAGTAACAAGGCTTACAATCACTCTTTTAAATGCTGAAAATTGCAAAAGTCTGGTGGATGCGAGTGACTCCAGTGACACAGGGCTAGTCAGTCAAAGTAAATTGCAAATTTAGGTTAAAAATAGCCGAAATGTAAAAATTCTCCATGTGAGCTATACTGTCAGTTTGGCTTCACTTTTAATTCTCACTTTAGCGAAAAACATGTCATTTAGAGTAGAGATCGCATCCTGAATGCATTTGCTTTACTTACTTACTTTATATTGATATTTAGTATATATTTAGTATTTGGTATTCAAGATCTGAATTTCTATCATTGCACAGTTAATCATGGTGAACTAAAGAGACTAGCAAATGTTAGGTCAAAGGTAACAATAAATTTGAATTCAGACTTTTTTCTAGTTTAGTGAATAAACCCCCATGTAATCAGCGTTCTTCCCACCCCCTGTATTTGCTGTGTGAGTTTACTCTCTCATAGACTTTCTTTCATTATAAAACTCCCTTCATGGTGAATGGAAATCAGACCTTAAGTTAAATACATTGCTCTGTGACAGGGGAATAAAATAGGCACTGTATGTGCTTCACTACACTCATCCTTCACATAAATAGTGTTTTGTGGTTTAAAACAAATATTTATGCAGTGTTTAGACTTAGTGCTGACAGTTCTCAAACTAAAGTCCTTGTTTTGACTAGTCCAACCCTGATTCGTTCATATAATAGAGTTCAAGTTTCAATTCCGCAGTATATAGAAATGTTAAATTTGCAGGACAGATGTTCTTTGCTTTCTGGATCATGAAGTATACGGTGGTCAATTTTTAAAATCATACATGACTTGACAGGGCATTGAGAATTAAAAACACATTTATCCTTTTATTTAGCAATTCATACCTTAGTTAATTTACCAAGATATAATATGTTGGAGTGTTATATTAAAGCAAAGGTTTATTTTATAGGTCCTTTATTTCAAACAAAAGGATTTTTTCCCAATAGAACTTTTCGCAAAAGTAGATAAACCCAAAATCTGTGCCCAGCTACATGACTTGAGCAATAATACATGGTATGCATTCATTTGAAAATAGACATATTTATTCCTGTTGGCTAATGCCGTGTATGCACAATACTGATTGTACTGCTACCACCTCCCCAACAGAACAAAAACAGGAGAGGACTAAATGGAAGAGAACCCTACCACATCATGTTTACTAATTGGTAATGTACAGCCCATGTTGTCATTACTTTTTCAACAGCTGCCTACCTATTATGAGTTCGGCTAAAATAAATAATTTTAAGCATGGCTTACAAATAAAGATATATGTAAATCACACTGGATAAGTATAAGAAAAATGTACTATTTCTCAAAATATACTTTGTGGATGAGAAATAGTACATCATTATTAGGGTTTCATCGGCAGCATAATCTCATTTTATAGAGTATTATTTCCCAGGCCCAAGACATTGTGCTTTAACCAAAACTCCAAGCCATAAAGACATACCCACACAATGCATTACATATACTTATTACAGGAAAATAAACCTCCCTCTAATAACAATGCATATTTCATTTCCTCCACAATTTATATCTCCCTTCCATTGTTTCCCCAGTTCATTCTCCACTCTCCATATTCAGCTTTCCTTTCCCCATATCTACCACTTCACCTACTTGTGCCACTCTCCCAGTATCCCCCTTCACCACTTTTGGACTGCTACCCATATTGCCTCACCCAGTACTTGGGATCCACTCTCCATATGCCCTATTCCCTCACTTGTGCTACTCTCCTCATATCTCCCCTTGTGTTTCTCTCCCCATATTCCTCCCTTGAAACTTGCAGAGTATGTTAGCTGCTAGGAGTCAGACTCCCATGCCAAACAGTTACTCTACTTTTTTTTAAAAATGTAATAATGTACTGGATCCTGGTAGTGCAGTCTCCCTACTTAGGGCATTTGCCTTGTGGTTGCAGCACAGTCCAAGTAGAATAGCAAAATGTTGCCCTACTTCAGGTACCATCTAGTTCAGTGGTAGGCAACCTTTGGCACTCCAGATGTTGTGGACTACATCCCCCATAATGCTCTTACGCCCATAATGCTGGCAAAGCATCAAGGGAGGTGTAGTCTAAAACATCTGCAGTGCCGAAGGTTGCCTATGCCTGATCTAGTTCTAAGCAATCTTTTATCATGTTCTCTGGTAAATGGGTGGCCGACCTGGATTTGCAAATCATACAACTGCCCAGTGGGCTGCCGTGGTTATTGTCTCGGTTGGCTGTGTATTATTTGACTTGCTATTTTATGGCAAATACACCAAGTTTATTTTGTTAATACAACTCAAAGTGTCTACTAACTGTTATTTTCTTTTTATTCCTATCCCCTTCCCTTTCTTCCTTTTTTTTCTGACCCTTTTTAATTGACTTACTATTTATTTTACAGGGTTATTTACTACAGTAAGAATTCAAAATGAGTTTCAAATTTAGGGATAAAGTAGATAAACTGAAAGGCATAGCTAATTTACTGAATTTTTCCAGGTCGACTTTTTGTTGCAATCCATAACCTTGGCTCTCCCTAAGTTAAAAGGGTAATCCAGATTGGACGCTGTGCTCACTGTGCCTAGGGGTGGATCAGCTACACATCGCTAAAGAGACACAAAGAAGGCCAAAACTTTAGTCCGGGATTGTTCTCTCGTGCAGAGAGAACTTGCCGGCATTTCAGTTCTGGACTGCCCTTATGAGCGGGATCAGCCTGATATACAAATGGTTTAGGTTCACTCTGTAATGGCACAAGTGAGAAAAAACTATTTGACCTGAGAGGGCATGTACCGAAGGGAAATCATCAAGTTTCTCTCAGCTTTTGTCCGTTCTTATATTCTCTGCTTCAGTTTAGTGAATAATCCTGTTAGTGATTGCCTTTAATTCGAAATTACACTCTTGACTCAGACTTTTGATTATATATTGATATGAAACATTAACCCCTTAAAGACTACATGAACACCAATGCTGTCTTGTAGTGCAGGAGTTTAATGGCCCTTGACAGTATAGACCAGGGGTGCCCAATAGCTAGATCCCCAGATGTTGTAGAACTACAACTCCCATGGTGCTTTGCATACCTTTGGAATGCCTTTAAAATGGCAAAACATCATGGAAACTGGAGTATTAAAACATATGGGGGTCTACATTTTGGGAACCCCTGGTACAGACCACCATGCAATAAAAGTAGCAACAGGGGTTAAACCCCTGCTAGTACCAAGGAGTCCCAGGTATCATTTGATACTTGAAGGTCACATCTGTCAGCCAGGGCCACAATTGGTTACCCTAGACCATTTGTCCTCAAACTCTGGCCCCCCAGATGTTGCTGAACTACAACTCCCATGATTCTCTGGCTATCCATGTAATTCAAAGAATCATGGGAGTTGTAGTTCAGTGACATCTGGGGGGCCGGAGTTTGAGGACCCATGCCAGACTAAGCTATGTGCAATTATGCGCAAAACTCAAAGTGAGAACTGCTCATAGCCTCTTAAATCCATGTAAATACTGCTTGTGAGCATGATTGGTCCTTATGGGGTTAAATATTATTTTTCTCATTATGGAAAAAACATAGGAAAAGGGAAATAATTGAAACATTTTATTCTAAACTACATTTGAATCAGTCTTTTTTTTTCCATTTTCGGGGGAAATGAAAAGAAGTCACACTACATAAAATTTCAGACTGATAAACATGGCATTAACTTAAAGGGAAACTCCAGTGCCAGGAAAACGATCCGTTTTCCTGGCACTGGAGGGTCCCTCTCCCTCCCACCCCCCAAAACCCCAGTTGCTGAAGGGGTGAAGGAGTGACTTACCAGAGGGAGCGACATGTCCCACGTCGCTGCTTCCTCCTCCCCCGCCGCTCCTCCTTCTGCTTACGTCGGCCGGTGGGCGAGACTGATCCCGCCGGCCGGCCGAGGAGACCTAATGCGCATGCGCGGCAATGCCGCGCATGCGCATTAGCGCACCCCATAGGAAAGCATTGACGTCCAGCGACGCTCTAGCACAGAAAACCTGTGCTAAAGAGCAGGAAGTTCCCTCTAGTGGCCGTCTAATAGACAGCCACTAGGGGAGGACTTAACCCTGCAAGGTAATTATTGCAGTTTAAAAAAAACTGCAATAATTACACTTGCAGGGTTAAGGGTAGTGGGAGTTGGCACCCAGACCACTCCAATGAGCAGAAGTGGTCTGGGTTCCTGGAGTGTCCCTTTAAATTATTAGAAAGCAATGCTATGTTGATTCATCCCACACCAAACGTCTATCATTGATCTTTTATACTGCATGTCTACGCACAACCCTTTTTTTAAGAGTAGATTCGAGGTATCTGCTGCCTTAGGACAATTTTTGTCGCCTCCCACCTTTATTTGTATTAGCCAACATTCGGTATCTATCTTAGAAACCATTTAGATGTAATAAACAATTTACACAATGCACTGACATACTAGTTCAATTTATGTTTGCCCTCTTCACCTACTGTTCCCGAATGTCATACATGTTTTGCTGGAGTTAAATGTTTGCCTATTCTACAGTGCTGCAGAAAATGTTCACACTTCAAATAATTGAAATTGTATAGTTAGCACAATGCATGTTATATTTATGGCCTTTTTCGTGAAAGCAGTAGGCAAAGCCGACTCGTTCTTACTCACACTGCAATCCTGTTCTACTGGAATGATAGTAGTTTTCAATGTTAAACTAGTTTAATGGAACTTCTACTCTGTGCACACCCTCGGCCTCGGCTACTCCCTTTTCATCTTTTCTAGCATATTTCAAACATTCCGGATTAGTTAATAGACTGAGCACTGTCAGCATGCTTCCTGATATTGCAAAAGGACAAAGAAGGACACTGTAATATTAGGGGTGAGAGAGGGGAGTGAGCAGTGGTGAGTCTGTTCTAAAAATTAAAAAAAAATTTAGGTGATTTTCTAATAACAATTTATGCAACAAAAATGTAATTTAGAACAAGAAAAAAGTATGTTATTTAAATAGACTGATCTCTAAACACGTTTATTTCAGTTTTAAAACACATTACTGTGAGTATGATTGGTGCCTGTTCTAGTACTTTCTTATTCTGCTTCTTCCCTTAGTAATATAGACTAGTGGTGTCTTTGCAGATGTTGCTTCATACCGGCACTAGCGAGATGACCTTTCACTCGCCACTTAGTCACTTCCTTGCAGCATATTTTGCCCTTTGCAAGTAAGCCTTCTTGGAGATAGTCAAAGTTATTCCAAAGTTTGCTTTGATACAATGCAGTATTCTCTACCCTTTGTCTTTTGTCTGGTAACCAGACCAGGTGGATTTGCATCGGTGTCAGTGGAACTGTCGCAACGTTAGCCTGTACACTAGCACTTGGTTGATTAATGCTAATGGAAATGTTGGTGCCGGTGCAAGTGATGTTATAGTGATGGTATTGGTGGTGGTAGCTGTAGTGGTGATGGTAATATTAATAATGATTGAACTACTTTTGCCACTGGGAGCAGGTGCAGCTCATGTCTCAGAGTGCTGAAGACTGTCGAAGGTTGCCTACTCCTGTATAGTTGTAATATAGTCACACTACGATGAGTGACAAAATGCCAGTTAAGTGCCCATCTCCTATTTCCAACTGAAAGTTTTTTCTACTGCGTCTGGCAGTACTAGTTGCTAGATACAGCATAAATCTAAAGTTGGTCTTACACTAGAACAAATAACCCAGGATATTACCGTATATACTCGAGTATAAGCCGAGTTTTTCAGCCCATTTTTTGGGCTGAAAAACCCCAACTCGGCTTATACTCGAGTCAGAGTCTGTATTATGGCAATTTGCATTGCCATAATACAGACTGGGGGAGAGGGGAGCTGGCAGAGCTGTACTTACCTTTCCTGCAGCTCCTGTCAGCTCTCTCCTCCTCCGCGCCGTCCGTTCAGCACCTCGGTCAGCTCCCAGTGTAAGTCTCGCGAGAGCCGCGGCTCTCGCGAGATTTACACTGGGAGCTGACAGAAGAGCAGAACGGACGGCGCAGAGGAGGAGAGAGCTGACAGGAGCTGCAGGACAGGTAAGTACAGCTCTGCCAGCCCCCCTCTCCCCCCCACTGAACTGCCACTGGACCACCAGGGAAGGAGAGCCCCCCTCCCTGCCATATATCAAGCAGGGAGGGGGGACGAAAAAAAAAAAAAAAAATAAAATAAGAAAAAAAAAAAAAAAAATTAATAATAAAATAAAAAAAGGGGTATAAGGACCACTATGGGAGGGAGGGGGTGGGTTAAGGACCACTATGGGAGGGAGGGGGGTATAAGGACCGCTATGGGAGGGAGGGGGGTATAAGGACCACTATGGGAGGGAGGGGGGGGGTAAGGACCACTATGGGAGGGAGGGGGGGATAAGGACCACTATGGGAGGGAGGGGGGGTATAAGGACCACTATGGGAGGGAGGGGGGTATAAGGACCACTATGGGAGGGAGGGGGGGTATAAGGACCACTATGGGAGGGAGGGGGGTATAAGGACCACTATGGGAGGGAGGGGGGGATAAGGACCACTATGGGAGGGAGGGAGGGGGGATAAGGACCACTATTGGAGGAAGGGGGGTATAAGGACCACTATGGGAGGGAGGGGGGGTATAAGGACCACTATGGGAGGGAGGGGGGTATAAGGACCACTATGGGAGGGGGTGGGATAAGGACCACTATGGGAGGGAGGGGGGTATAAGGACCATTATGGGAGGGAGGGGGGGGGGTATATGGACCACTATGGGAGGGATGGGGGGGGATAAGGAACACTATGGGAGGGAGAAGGGGGATAAGGACCACTATGAGAGGGAGGGGGTGGGATAAGGACCACTATGGGAGGGGAGGGGGAAGTAAGGACCACTAGGGGAGGGGAGGGTAAGGACCACTAGGGGAGGGGTGAGTCAGGACCACTGGGGGGGGGAGTGAAGGAACACGGGGGTGGGGAGGTAAGGACCACTGAGGGAGGAGGAGGGGAAGTCAGGACATATGGGGGGGGAGGGGGCGGCAAAATTTTTTTTGCCTACGGCGGCAAATATCCTTGCACCGGCCCTGCACACACTGCATTCACACACTGCATTCATGCACACACACACTGCATTCATGCACACACACACTGCATTCATGCACACACACACTGCACTCATACACACACGCTGCATTCATTATACACACACTGTAAATAAATATTCAATTAATATATTTTTTTTAGGATCTAATTTTATTTAGAAATTTACCAGTAGCTGCTGCATTTCCCACCCTAGTCTTATACTCGAGTCAATAAGTTTTCCCAGTTTTTTGGGATAAAATTAGGGGCCTCGGCTTATATTCGGGTCGGCTTATACTCGAGTATATACGGTATCTTATTCAGCGCTACAACAAAGTGAGAGGCTAAGCCTGAACCCCATCAGCCATGGAATTACAATTCAAAAAGAGGTTAATCTGTCAATACCATTAGTAGGTAAAAAAAAAAAAAAAAAAAAAAGAAAAAGAGGTGAGCGAGGACCTGCAAGATATCCAAGCAGACGGAAACTATACAAGGATACCAATTCTAAGGATGATGTTACAGTTCATACAAGCAAAGGTTTGCCATTGCCTTTTTATTGGCTCTTGCTGATGTGGTTCATTTTATTGACGATTGGTTCCTGATTTTAATTTTTGTGTGACTCATGGCTATAAATATCCAAATTAGAGAAGCAGAGAGGAAACTACTTGCACACAAAACATAAAAATGGGAAGTACTGCAGGCTATGTGACACGAGGAGATGCACCCTATGATAAAAATAAACATGTGTTTCTCTTGAATTCTTTATTATTTATACATGTTTTGCATATGAAGTATAATAAAATATAGATTTTTTTCCCCCTAAAATTCCAAATAGATCTTAAAAGTATTTATGCTTGTATGAAGAAGAAAATAATCATTTTGAGGCATTACTGTCCTGTAAAGGAACACTCCAAGTACCATAAACACTACAGTGTTATGCACCGTGACAACAGGGAACTTAATCTTTAGATTACTGAAAACTGTGGGTGAAATAAATACTTCTATAAAATATGACATTCCATTTATAAGTAAATTGCTTGTCCAAACCTGAGTAACTTTGAAGAAGACTAATTACATTACTCATTACTTAGTGACTCTGAATGACTCACTTTCATTAGGCACTTACTGTGAGTTTTTGTGACTCAACTTGCAGACCAAGTCATGAAAGCATTAGGTATGTATATTAAAATTGCTGACTTTAATAAATGTCTGTTTTCACTATTGGCAAGATCAAGTGCTGAAAGAGTGAGTATAATAACAAAATTTAGATTATGCTTAATACTTTCACATTTCCAGTACAACGTGCACTTCCTATCAATCATATTGTAGTTAATATTGGTACACCAGCTTTAATGTTATGAATTTACACAATAAACACAATGAATTATAAATTAGCAATTTAATTCACTTATAATGCAGAGCAGTGATTGCAGTGTTACCAAAGGAGAAATGGCTGCACATATTACAAAAATAATTTTAATTTATAACCACTAACAGGTCAACTTGTACTATCTTTATCTGTTTGTCATGGCTGTATTTAGAATGTACTCTCATTGCCAATAGCTATAACCAACATCAAATTAACTGCTCGAATGTAACATTGTCTGTTTTATTTCACAGGTCATGCCAGCTTGTATATATGATTAGTTATGGGGCTATTAGCTAAACTTAAATGTTCGGGAATTAATTTGAAGGAGTAAAACTGAGGCAAAAATATCTGGTCTGCAAAAATTCTATAAATTGAATATAGTCATAGTTTGGCTTTTTTCCCCCCTCAATTTGGCCATTCAGAATTAAAGCAATACTCATTATACAATGCTTTCAAATGGGGAAATACTAATTGAACATGTAATTATGCGCATGCCAATAGGTCATCCCGTTGGTGAGTGGTGGGACCAAGGGAAGGCCCCGAGCCAGCGCCAAGGGACATCGGTAAATGCCCCTTCTGCACCATGGGGAGGGGGGTGCTAGACATAGTGGGACACTATAGGGAGCTATTGTGCCAGGAAAACAACGCACTATAGTTTCCCTTTAAGGTTATGTGAAGAACTTTTACATAACACATATTATTGTCAATTTTATTGCTGTGGAAGTCTGCGATGAACTCATACACAACATTGCATAACTGAGTTTCATTGCTACGGAGCTCTGTGATTAATTCATAAGCACTACTCACCATGTCACCTAAGCATACAATAGCTGGTCTCAAGATTTTTTATTTTTTTTCCAGCTATATTTACTTAAATCTTCAAGTTTTCAATTTACCTCACTTTGCTGAATATATACTTTGTAAAAGAAAATTTCCGAAAAATATAATTCGAGAAAGCAAACTGGAATAATTGTATGGATGGAGTTAACAAGAGTAGGACTACAAGAATGAAATAAATAAATAAATAAGAAGAAGAGGAGGAGGAGGACAACAATTTATTGACACAGGAGAATAACTAAAGCTCAGGAGGAGACTGGGAGAGAGGATACTAGATTGGAGATTGTTTTAAATTATAAATTGTGTAGACTCCTTTTGTTTTGATTGTACAGATCTTCCTCTCCACCTCTGAATCAGTGATCTTTAGCAGTGAAATCATAATGATTCCATTGTGTGATTTCATTAGGATATCTGAACATTATAATACCAAACCAAATGTGTGATGTCATAAGGATAACTGCTCCTATAAATGATTGAACATTTTAATTCCTTCCAGACAAATCCAAGGCTCTGACAGAGCTCCACTACTTATCACTATCTATTTCATAGAGAGCAATGCCTCACTTAGATGTGTCTGCCCTAAATCTGACATTGATAATTATTGGTTTATATAGATGTTTAAGAAATAGAAATATATATATATATATATATATATATATATATATATATATATATATATATATATATATATATATATATATATATATATATATATATATATATAAAAACAAAAGATTCTTGCACTCCAACCAGTATCAGTTTATGGCCTGGTGCCCAGCAGAAAAAATAATATATAATGAAGAAAAAATACCGGCACTCTAGGTCTTCCAATAGTTATTTATTGTTCACTCCAATGTCAACGTTTCAGCCCTAGTCCAGGGCTTTCATCAGGGCTTTGTGTGTCCTGATGAAAGCCCTGGACTAGGGCTGAAACGTTGACATTGGAGTGAACAATAAATAACAACTATTGGAAGACCTAGAGTGCCGGTATTTTTTCACACATATACATATATATATATATATATATATATATATATATATATATATAAAACCAAGAGGCTGAGGGTGCTGCTGGGGCCAAAATATACAAAATACACAATCCAGGGCACTCGCTTTTTCACTAAACAATGATTTTAAATCTCACAGATTATAATAGTTTTATTTAAAAACACCTCACCGACTTCACTGGCGGTTGCCATCTTCAAATGGTCATATTTGGGGGCGGAGCTTGAACTCAAACCTGAACAGACGCCATATTCCAAAGCTCTCCCTGAATAACCCTTAATTCACCAGATATCGCCCGAAATACTATCGATCCGACCCTGCAACCCAAAAATCTCAAACAAGCAAGTGGGGCAGAACCGGCTGATGCCTTTTTTCCAGCCGCAAAAGCAGCAGAAGCGGCGCCGCCGAGTTGAGGCCTACCGCCCGCTGACATCCGCGGACCTCGAGGCACTCTTGAGGAGCAGCTACACAGGCCACCCAGAAGCGGAAGGGCCGACATACGAACCGGCTATGGGCCGACGGTCTCAGAAACCGACTGCAGGGCCCGATACCAGGGATATCGGGACCATGCTCCAGCGGCCGGCACAGCACCAAACCCATGCGTCCTCGGAGGAAATCCAAAGCGAGGCTGAAACCGAGCCACGCGGCCGGGAGGCAGAGACGACACCAGCCTCTCGGGCACCAGTGACACCAATTACGGAGGCCTCAGACGACACCGCTCCGTCCACAAAGGGCGACCTAAAAATTCTCCTAGCCAATATACACAGACTGCTGGAGGCGGACTCAGCAAAGATCAAAACAGAACTTAAAGAGGTCAGAGAGAAGGTTGGAGCGGTTGAAGACGGGGTAACGGAGGCACACAACAAGATACACGCGGTGCAGGACACGGTCCTCCAGCTGCAACAGTCCCAAAGAATCCTGATGGGCCGGCTTGCAGTTATGGAGGACCGACACCGCCGGCTAAACATAAAGATCAGGGGAGTCCCGACCACAGTGTCCGCGGAGGAATTACCCCACTACACAAGACGCCTCCTCGCAACCTTATTACCCCCAGCAGCAGCCCGCAAGCTGACCCCGGACAGGGTATACCGTCTCCCCTCGACGACCCACACGAAAACTAACCTGATCCGAGACGTCATCCTGAGATGCCGCACTGTCCAGGAAAAGATTCAGATCATGCAGGCCGTGAGGGACAAAACGCCACTTTCTTTTGAGAACGCCGCACTACTGTTCTTTCAGGACTTATCCAGGGCGACGCTGCTGTGGAGAAAATCCTGTAGCCCCGTCACTATTCAACTACGAGCAGCTGGCATAACATACAGGTGGGGAGCAGACAATTGTATCCAAGTCACACGAGACGGGACCACTCACGTCCTACAAACCATGGAAGAAGCTGCATCATTCCTCCGAAAACTGGGGCTGCCCGATAGCACAGCAACCTCTGGCCTACCTACAAGCACCTGGGATCCGACAGCAGTGACACCCTTTGTGCCGCGATCCAGAGCCACACCGCCGCCAGATCCGTAAGATACCGTGCTGAGCGCTGACACTTGGCCATGTTAACGGGACATGGGCACCCACACCGTATAGACGTGGTTGGAAACCCCGATGAACATTACCTGGACTGGCTCGAGCTACCCTCGTTATAAATGTTTTCTTGTTTCTTTTACGCAAGTTTTTCTCGTGTTTTTATGTTTTTCAAATGCATAGGAATATGTACCTCTACGGCTATAATATCACCCTCCCTCCCCCACACACACACAGGAGCCACTACACCACATGCTCATGGAGGGGGAACCGGAGGAACTCACACAAACGCAAGACCCAAGGTCTAAAGACTTCACAGGGGCTTTCACCTAGGCCCATACACCATATGGCGTTAATACCTCCCCACCCCCCCACCCCCCGCAGCCCCCCTAGGTTAGGGGCACTGTACTAGCCCGCATTTGTAATCTTTTCTGTTAGATTGCTTAGATGGTCACCACGTCGGATTAGCATACTCACAATCACTATACTAAGCGTCAACCTAAACCAGGCTCCGGCCGGTTGAAGAGCTCCCAGCGGCTAATACGCTTCGGAAACATCACTAAATTAATAAGTCAGCATGTTATAAAACAATTTCACTCACGCCACAATTATTGTCAGCTCACATGCTAGGTCCCTAGTACACCTGTTTTCATATCACTGTCTGACATACCATGTTCCTACTTGTATGCTACCTTTACAACAACAAAAAAAAAAAAGAAAATGTGCAGTTCTTTCTATATGCCACAAAGATCTAACATGTGAAATGCTTATAATCTACAATATGTCATGGCATAACAAAAAGTCTGCTTGTCAAACTATTGCACAACCAAAATAAAGAATTTAAAAAAAAAAAAAAACAAAAAAAAAAAACCACCTCACCTAGGCAAAAAAAAATATGCGGGTCCCAGGAGGAAGTATTTCCCAAGTAATTGGATAAATCTCATAAGGGCAGGCATTAGGCTGCTAGAGTAGGACCTGCCAAGAAAGTATATTGACGTTGTGGCAGGCTTATGCAATATATGATCATGTAATGTAACTAAACCCCCATTATCTTTTGCCTAGGTGAGGTGAATATATATATATATATATATGTTTAACCCCTTAAGGACCAAACTTCTGTAATAAAATGGAATCATGACATGTCACACATGTCATGTGTCCTTAAGGGGTTAAGGCCGAAGGCCTGTATTTGTGGGAGGAGTTAGCGTTCCTATATAAACGCTACTCCCCCCTTCCTACCTTGCCGTACGCACGCTGTTCACCCCACCTACCTCTCCCTCTTATACAATCCATGCGGGGGGCCCTCTTTTACAGGTCTACCCCCTACGTCGGTTCCGGCACACCACGCCGACTTAATTCCAATCACAAGGTATTTCACTATACGATATTAACCGACCACAAATATATATAAAAAATACGTTTTGGCCATTTGAAAAGCTGTTCCGAAAATATTAAATCAAGGCCTAAATGTTGATTTGGTATTTTTGTCCCACTACCAAAGTTTTAAATGAACCATCTCCCATTATTAACTCACACTTCTATCATATGCACCCATATGTTAAGATGCATTATAATGCCCATGTTTATATTATTATTATAAATGCATTATAATTCTCATGTTTATTTATATTATTATATCTGCGCATGTGGCAACATGTGCATATGCTTTCCTATAATTAGGTGTGGATACCTTTTGATCTTGATGAAACATTAGTGAATAATCTTAAATGTTGATAGAATAAAAGTCAAATTTTGTTTTTTGAAAAGAAATCAGAAAGTGCTATACTTTGTTAAGTTTGATTATCCAGAAAATGGCTCTCCACCAACAGACCTCATCCAACCTGACACAGCTTGAGAGGATCTGTAGAGATGAATGGCAGAAACTACCCAAATCCAGGTGTGCAAAACTTGTTGCATCATACCCAAAAAGGCTTGAGGCTGTAATTGCTTCAACTAAGAGTTTAGAGTCTGAATATGTATGTCAATATGATATTTATTTTTCCGTTTAATATATTTGCAATAATTTCCAGTAATGCAAAGGTGGTATTTTTACCGAGCAGGTGAGAAGGTAGATTGTTCAGGATGCTAATGCTCCTTTTTAAAGCATGATATAGTGTCCAGAATGCATTCAATATCTACCATCTTAGACAGGCAATAAAGGTAACACTTATATGATTTTGTGACAATAAAGCAATGGAGACTTGTCCAAAGTGTTTCTTGGGGCCGCACCCCACCAGCTAATATGTGGGGAAAAAATACATTGGCAGTAGTTTAGGAGCACTACGATTTTTCTTCTGGGGGAGAGGGTTAGAAAAATTAAATACGGGAAAAAGTATATTAATATACTCTTGTCATTGCCTATGTATACATCAAAATAATAATAAAATTATCTCTCTGTCGTTATTTCTCTTATGTTTCAGTTCTACAGGGACCCTACCCCCATATTAGTGGCTGTCTTGAGACGTTTTCTTGAGATCAGATGGGCATGTAAAAAAATTAGACTGAATTGATATTTGTCCTGTCTCAGCACGACCTGCACATGCCTACTCTTCGTTAAGAAAGACTTTCATGGGTGTTCCATTGCTTTGTCATTTGGGTAACAGAGCCAGTTGCCCATGAGTGGATACATGCTATTGGATTCTGTATCCAGAGGCCATCATTGGCACGTAGCACCAGGGGGTGAGGTAACAGTACCAACATGAAGCCATCTTGGAAGTAGCAGAGAGAGAGCATAGGAGTAGCAGCTCATAGAACCTTCCAGACATTTGTGATTGACAGCACTTAACTAACTGCCTTGAATAGTTTTAATAACTCCTACAGCACATTGCATAGTGCAGGCTCAGCTGCCCAATGTCCACCATCTTATTTATGCCTTGGCTAATTGAAAAGTTCTAAAGCTCCACACTGCAGGACAGGAAACCTGATTGGGTTGCCACCTTTCTTGAAAAAAAAAAAAAATACTGGCCAAGTTAATTTGCATATTTTATTATATATGTGTGACATCACTGGGAGTAACGTCACAGAAAGGGAAGTAAGAGACAAAATAAGATGGAGATTTCAAAGGGGGGGGGGGGGGAGAGGGGGAGCATTACCTAAAAATGATTTTTAAAAAAATCGAAGAGCAAAACTACAAACTAAAAATAACAAAGCCCACTATTTATTGAAACGAAACTAACCATTGCCATCTATGCTAACTTCTTGAAAGGTTGACAAGGCTATTCACTACATTCACAGTGTTTGTGAATTAACTCTAAATGGAAAATCTGAGGCAAAAATAGCCAAGTAGTGACAATGGGTGAGTTGGAGATTTTTTTCTGACCAGCTGTTATTGCCTCTGTTTTGCCATGTAAATTTAATTTATGGAAATTCTGAGGTCAGTGAATATTTTTTCCTGGTTTGTGACTGTCCTACCTCGGTTACTTGGGAGTCAAGTGAACTTGTGAATGTTTAGTTATGCTGTGGTTTAGCTGTCATTATAAAGAATTAGGTGTTTGTCCTGCCCAGCTGATCCTCCACGAAGAAGCACAGAGCAGGGAAGAGATACCATGAACCTCATTTCATCATGTGATGTCTCCAATTCCAATCCATCCTCCAGTGTCCAGACTTCCTCCACACAACAGACCCTTGTATTTATAACTGCCGGAATCAACTTTTAACACTTTGCACACAGGCCAGTCGACAGAGTAAAGTACAGGCAGACAAATAAATGGACAGGCATGGGAACATCAGAATCAAACCTCCTGCAGTAGGAGTCACTCTCATGGGCAGCTCGGTCACCTAATGTACCCTCCTTGTTATTGCCAGCAAAACAACATTGGCATTTGCATTGCCGGGTCGGTATTTATTAAATACCGATACCTGTTAGTTATCAGTATCCTTAGAGACAGCCTTAAAAACCGGCAGTGCTGGAATAATTCTGGCCAGGTGGCAACCCTAGAGCCTGATGACTGAGCTGAGTGTGATATTCACATGGTCATATACTTGTCAGATACTTCTTCTTGGATTGATTCTTCTTGCAGATTGATTATATTGCCAGGTGCAAAGGTAATAAGTCATCTATTACTTTCAATCCTGCTGCTTTATCCCTATGCAAACTGTGTTTTGAGAGCTGGTTCAAAATTGATATCTATGATTCATGTAACGTTCTAGTTCTTTTTAATGTCACTGCGATCTATAGTGAGACTAATAAGCTAGAAAGTCCCTACCACCAGTGTAGAGAGAGTTTGTGACATACAGTGCTTACAGGGTTAAAGAAGGATACTAATAGACTGCTTATTGTCCGTGTAGGTTTCAAAACGATCAATCTGCAGTGGTAATAGTAAGTTAGGAGTAGCCGAGATGTTTTATAGCAGCAGTTGAAACATTGACTAGAAAGATACATTTGTCATAGCATGATCATCGCTGAAAATGTGATCAGAAAAGGGACAGCTGGAGGCTCACAGAGGCCAAGAGAGCTAGAGTTAGAAAAAGAGAGCTTGAGCACTATACAAAAACATTATACTGTGTGGGTATCTCTGTATTGCAGCTCCGTTTAATTCATCACAGTGACCCTGACTGTGCGGGATGGATAAGGGTGTCTTATTGTGCACAGCACTGTGTATTCTATCTCTGTATTGAATTCAGCTCTGTCTGTGGCATTGTTATCTCTGTATTGTACCCATCTCTTTGTATTTTATAGGTGTCTGTGTATCGTACTTAACATTGTGTATTGTAGGGTGTCTGTATATCGTACTTAAAGGGAAACTCCAGTGCCAGGAAAACAATCCGTTTTCCTGGCACTGGAGGGTCCCTCTCCCTCCCAGCCCCCAATCCCCGGTTACTGAAGGGGTGAAAACCCCTTCAGTCACTTACCTCAGGCAGCGACATGTCCCACGTTGCTGCCTGCTCCTCCCCCGCCGCTCCACCTTCTTCCTCCGTCGGCCGGTGGGCGAGACTGATCCTGCCCACCGGCCGAGGAGTCCCAATGCGCATGCGCATTGGCGCACCCCATAGGAAAGCATTGAAAATGAATCTCAATGCTTCCCTATGGGGAATAGAGCGACGCTGGAGGTCCTCATACAGCGTGAGGACGTCCAGCGACGCTCTAGCACAGATAATCTGTGCTAGGGACCAGGAAGTTCCCTCTAGTGGCTGTCTAGTAGACAGCACTTAACCCTGCAAGGTAATTATTGCAGTTTATAAAAAACTGCAATAATTACACTTGCAGGGTTCAGGGTAGTGGGAGTTGGCACCCAGACCACTCCAATGAGCAGAAGGGGTCTGGGTGCCTGGAGTGTCCCTTTAACTCTGTGTATTGCATGAGTATCTCAGTATTATGTTGAGCTCCATGTATTGTATGGGTATCTTCTATTTGTACTGGGTTCTTTGTATAGTATGAGTATCCGTATATTGTACCTGGTTCTGTGTATTGTACGGATTTTTCTGTACTGTATTGTACATAGTTCTGTGTATCGAGTATCTCTTTATTGCATGCTGTTCTGTGTATTGTATGGGGATTACCATTGGGGTTAATTGATCCAATAGATCAGAAGATGGTGGCCACAGAGTTAAAGAGCAGAGTCAGATTCTGGGGGAGGAATCTGGCACGCAACCATCTTAAAACTTCACCAGTTACCATTACCACAAAGTAAATTTACATGTTTTCCGACTTAGACCTCGGTTTTATTATTAGACATGTTTTCTCAATGACTTAATATGTTTGGATACACTTTTAAAATTATTTAATATTATGAAAAATATTGATATTTTTTATATATTGTATATGTTATAATATGTTAATATGTTGAAAAAAATAATTTGAAAACTTCAAATGTATTAAATCTTTGGGAGGCTTATTCAACAATATTAAATTGAGGCCTTAATGTCTTAGAGTCTTTTCCTCTGCTGTAGTATTTTATTTTTAAAAGAATACTGAAAGGGACCTAATTAAGAATAATGGTTAAAGACAGGAGCTTGTGGGTGCTAAAGTAGGGAGGTTCTTTTTTTTTTTGTTTTAATAGAAAGAGAGAAAGTTAAAAAAGAAAGTTTGGAGGGTTTTTCTGCAACATTAGTATACTCACTAATAAAGAAACAACGATTTGATACACTTGTTTAAATCATTAATTTTTTATCTATATATTATTGTCTAAGTGATTGAAACTAAATCTATGCAATTAGGTTGCCTAATTTATTGTGCCAAGCTGTGCCTTATAATTACACATTTCACTTTATTTCAGTACATAGTGTGATTTGCTCATGAGAACCAGACACCTTAACGTTTAAACCTCATTTCTCAATAAAAAATTTTTTTTTATAATAAAGATTAATCAATACCAAATACAATATAATACATATGCAGGGTGTTGGATAAATAGACAGCTGGACCCAGAATTATAGGGCAGTCTTTGCATTAATCTAAATGATTATAGTGTAACCTAGTGGCTATAGTATGGATTGCCTTAAAAACTAAATGTCATGATTATTAGCATCATGTATTCCAATTAGACAAATCTCTAAATATTTTGGTTAATTACAAAATAAATATGTGAAATAGAGAACAGCTGTCAGAAAAAATATTGGCAAACATGTGTTTAAACTTGTACTTTGGCTCTTGAATAAGCAATACCACATGTTTATAGATTTTAAACTTTGTTTTCATACAACCTGGATTTAATTTTTTTTTTCTGTTTGACTTAGACAAGACAGCCCAAACCCTTAGGAATAAAACTGGTTTTAATTTGACACAAAAGGCTAATTAAACAGTACAATAATATTATTTTTTAAATGGATTACGATCACAGGTCCGTACTGGGTAGTGGATCCTTTGACACCTTTTGCACACAGGATCTCTTGAAGTAAAATACTTACAGTTTTGAGAATAGTTTACATTCTCGGATTGAGATGTCCCTTTAAAATGTTTTGTTAACTAACATTATGCCTGTGTTTGCTTTGATTAAGTGTTAAGGCTATAGTAACTCATTGGCTTAACGGATTTTGTTTACAGTCTTAATTAAAAGTATGTCAACTGCTAAGTAACAATGGATGGAGTTTTGTCCCCTTTGAACTGAACTTGTGATCAGTAAAGGCATTCTTCATCACACGGGGACTTTATGATGTCAGCAATGTGGCTGAATTGTGGACTTTTTGGACTTATTTTTAATCATAAATAAAGAGGAACTGTCACTTTTCTGTGGGTGATAGTTTATAGTTCCCACTGTCAACAAATCATTTAGTGAGCAACAGAGTTAATTTGAAAACACATTTACCATAACTAAACATACAGGCAATTGGCAGTGCCATGAGCAACATTGCATGTGTATGTGCCTCTGGCATATTTTGCCCAAGAATCCTTGTGCACACAGGGAGATATATGGATTATTTTTTTTTTATTTTGTTATGCTGTGTCAGAATACACTTGGATTTTTTTTTCTTTAAAGTTTGCTATGTGCCTTTAAACGAGAAGTGACAGTTCCTCTTTCAGTGTTTTACATGTGAAGTTGATTGCTTATCCTCTAAGCTGTGGCGGTAAATTGACTAATAATGTATAGAGTTCAAATGTATTCTAATTAGTGTTTGTGAAGAAAACAAGTTCATAGATGTATATTGAAGACTTTTTAGTTCTCTTCCCAGCAAATCTAACACTCTGACTAATGATTGGAGCTCCAACAAGTTGGAAATATTCTGACACCAACAGCCAAAGAAAATAAGACCATGCTTAAAGGGACACTCTAAGCACCAGAATCAGCATAGCTTAATGTAGTGGTTCTGGTGCAAAGAGACTGTATTTTAAAAATTGTAAACACTGCCTTTTCTGAGAAAAGGAAGTGTTTTACATTTGTCCCTAAAGCTGTCACAAGTGACTAAGACAGGCACTAGAGGCCCTTCCTGGTGCAATCTGTGCAAGGCCAGCATTTGGCATCTTGAAGCACTCCATAAAGATGCAGGGTCGGCGCGTCCCAGTGGGTGCCAGATTTCAGTGACCCGGCAGGAGGGTAGCGCACAGAGCTCCCTCCGGCCAGTCACTCAGTGTAGCGTGGCCGGGCGGAGTGGACCGCGGTACAGGAACATCTGTTTCCTCTACCCGGACAGACTGATAGGAAGTGCTCACTGAGAGAGTACTTTCTGTCAGTCTGGCCAGGTAGAGGAAACAGAAGCTCCTGTACCGCGGTCCGCGCCGTCCGGCCATGCTACAAAGATAGGTAGGAGGCACAACAGGGAGGGAGGATAACACTAAGGGGGTAGAGAGAGGGAGGACCACTAAGGGGTTGGGGGAGAGGAACGACAACTAAGAGGAGGGGGAGAGGGAGGACAACTGGGGGAAGGAAGAGGATCACTAAAAGGGGGGAGAAGAGGGAGGACCACTAAGTGGTTGGTGGAGAGGGAGGGCCACTAAAAGGGGGGGAGGGAGGACCAATAAGAGGGGTGGGGAGAGGGAGGACCACTAAGGAGGGGGTAGAGGGAGGACCACTAAGGGGAGGGGGAGTGAGAGGACCACTAAGGGAGGAGAGGGGGGACTGTAGAGGATCAGTAAGAGGGCGGGAGACCACTAAGGGACAGGGAGGGGAGAGGAACACTGAGGGACAGGGAAGAGAGGATGAGAGAGCATGAAGGGGCAGCGGGGTAGAGGAGATCACTAAGGGACAGGAGGGGGAGCTCTGAGGGACAGGTGGGGAGAGCACTAATGGACTGGAGGGGAGAGAATATCACTAAAGGGCAGGGGGGCAAGGGAGAGCACTGAGGAACAGGAGGGGAGAGCACTGAGGGGCATGTTACAAAAAGCCTCCATAGAGCCTTTTCTACACCAGATCTGTGGAGCCAGACTGCAGACTGAGCCCATCATCATCCTCTTGTCCTCATCTGGTCGTAAGTAGGCAATCCAGTATATTATTAGTGGCACTAATCTCTAATTTACCTCACATTAAAGGTACACTATAGTCACCAGAACCACTACAGCTTAATGTAGTGGTTCTGGTGTCTATAGCCTATCCCTGCAGATAAAATACACTGTGTGCAGAACTGGCGTTGGTCCATATGGCAGATCATATGGGTGGGGCATTGTGATGTCACATGGTGGGCACAACATATGGGGTGGGCGAGAGGGCCGGCAAATTTTTGTTTGGCCTAGGGTGGCAAAAATCCTTGCACTGGCCATGTAAAGATGCCAAGCACTTTCTGTAAAGATGCATTGATCTATTTAATCTCTATGAAGAGATGTTTGTATTCCTAACACTTGTGTTCCTTTAACACATTTTCATATCGTGCAGGGCTTATTCACAAACAACCAATAATCTTTATTTCCAGACTTTGGAGTAGGCAAATTGATCTTAAGGCAATTATATGAATGCCTGCTTGGAAGAATTTTTAAAATGTAACATAAGTTTCCATGCTGCTGGCTGAGTAATTGGCACCATGAATAGAGGCCGTGCAACTCACTCCATGTTAGGACGCTATCCACAATGCTTTCACCTCTCTGCATTAGTGGTATTCATGGTATAGCAGTAATAGTTCTTTATTCATTATTCTTATATGGTATCTTACGGTAAAATCATACCTGTATTCTAGTATTAAATGGTAAAGGATGTTGCTATTAAAATTGCTGGAGATTTAATTTGCCTATTTGCATTTGCCATACTTGCAAATTCTCTGGAAAGCAAAGGAACTGAAAATAAAAAGCAAATCCCTTCATTGCACAAATCAGCATCTCCTCATAGAGATGTGTTGATTCAAAGCACCTATATGGGAAGTGTTCAGCATCGCCATACAGAGAGTGGAGACTTTGAATGTCGGTCCTGCAGTTTTTGCATTACTGAACACAGGAAGTCCCTCTAGTGTAGGGGTACCCAAAATGTAGATCCCCAGATGTTTTAAAACTACAGCTTCGATGATGCTTTGTCATTCTAAAGGCATTCTAAAAGTATGCAAAGCATCATGGGAGTTGTAGTTCTACACCATCTAGGATCTTTTGGGCACCCCTGCTCCGGTGGATGTCCAAGTGACAGCCACTAGGTTTGGACTTAGTCAGTCATTCTGGTGCCTTAAATACTACTTTCCAACAGGTATCACATTTATTTAAGATGCATCTTACTGTTTAATTCTTTATACCTCTTGAACTTAAAATAAAGATTATCGTTAAAATTCTTATCATGCCTGAGTACAGCTAGTAACTCAGAAAGCGAATGGCCACAAACCGTAAAAAAACCTACCTGTATAAAATACAATTGCTGTAGATGTCGAATCTAAAATAGTCATTTCTTTTTGACATTTGGATTTCACAGAGGACAACTTTTCATATGGTGATCTGTAGAGCAATGGAACGTTTTATATTTTATTAAATAAATTATACATAATATTAATATTGTATTAAAAATCTCTACCTGAAGCTTTTGAAGAATATGCAGTATGGATATATCAGCTTCACCGGTAAAGCAATCTTAACAAACTATAATATACGTATATTTCCAAGTTTTAGGAAAATAGTAGCATGGCTAATTGCTCATCTACAAATAATTTAACAGTTCAACACCCGTCACTAATCTTAGCATCCTGAAAAAACATGTAATCAATGCCAAAAAACCTTCAACTTCTTACCACTAAAAACATTAATGGAGGGAAAACAGCTCATTAGAGAGTTTTTCAAGGTCCTAAGGCATGCATAATGTCCTTAAATTGCTCTAATGTAACTTCTAATACTCAACATCAGCCCTTATTATAAATATATTCAGTAACATAAAATGGCCCTACTAGTTCTAGTGGAACTCTACGGCACTCGGAATTAATAGAAATTAACCATATGATGGATTCCTCTGTTAACTATACATCTAAGTCTTGGCTATTTTTATATATATATTTTGTTACTGTATTATTAAAGGAATATTGGCTTTTTTACCATTTATCTGCCATATACCTTTTTATTCTATTTTATTATTTTATATTCTTTTAACCTGGTCACTCGTCACTTTGAAGCAGACAATCATCAAAAGAATCCTAGGTGGGGACTATACCACCTACGCCATCATATTGAGCAGCATTTCCTGCTCATTTAAATTTGAGTACGCCTTCTACTTTTCAGACTCATTTTTAAGAATACAGTGAGCACTATATTTAGTTTCTATTTTCTCTTTCATATTGAGGAATTGTCTACACCTATATCCCGACAGTGGCGGGCCAACGCCACTGAATGCTAATCACACTTGAGCAAGTACATGCTCTTGAATAGGTGAGTGTAACACCTCATTAATATACACGTTATTCCATCTACTCAAACACAGTTTGCACTATTGGAGTCTTCCTGTTTTTTATTCACATAGCCGCCATTGAGTCAAGAATCCCTAAGCCATAGAAGATCCAGCCTCTCATTGACTACACTATCAAGTCACCATTAGCCTATTGGAATCCACAAGAATCTCACTATATATTGGGACTATTATATACATCTATTTTTACTCTCTGTTTGTTCTCCGTATCACATGTGAGATAATTACATATTTTTATATATTTTTATCTATTTATTGTAATATTTTCTGTACAGCGCGACCTATTACTGTGTTTTTTTGCTATTTCTTTCCTGAGGACGTTGGAGGGAACCTCATACTCATAGGTTGCAGCTCTCTTCCTGTTTATTTCCCTCTAGATCACGCAGCGCTGATCCTAAACCCTTTTTTTTTTAAACAGAGTTTTAATGCCTTTTATGATGGCATAGTATGCCAAATTTTCATTCCAGGGCTGCCATACGGTCTCAAAGGCAACAAAACCAATATGGAAAATTTCAACGTGTAAAAACTAAAATGTGTAATCCCTATTTATTTTATAAACTTTCCAGAACACCAGAAAAAGTTATGTACTTGTGAGACTTTGCTGAACACAAATATGAGTGTTTTAGAGCAGTAAAATATATGACTATGGTTTTATCATCAGTGAAAGTGCAGTTTTTGTGTGAAAAATGCAAACAAAATATGAACTGTAACCTTGGCCAGGGTTTGTTACCAAATGGCAATTTAAAAATCCTGGACATGCCCCATTTTGAATACCCATCCTGCTAACCACATTGTTACAACCCAACATGTGCTTGCAACAGTGTGGCTAGCAGTGCATGTGTACCAGTGTGGGCAGTAGCAGTATGTATTACTGTGTGCTGACAGTGTGGGTAGCAGTATGTCTAGTAGTGTGGGTAGCAGTGTGTGTGCATAGTGTGAGCATTAGTAGGTGTAGCAGTATGTATGTATGTATGTATGTATGTATGTTCAGTGCAGGTAGCAGAATGTATAGCAGTGAGCGTGTGTAGAAATATTTTCTAGCAATGCGTGGGTTTGTGTACCCTTTATTTAAAAGCTGTCCCCAGTCCTTGCTGTGTTCACTTTGCGGAAGAAGGCTCATGCATAGATCAAACTTCATCAGTCTGCATACAGTGAGCCCAGAGTTCTGCAACCAGTGTTCTGGTCAGCAGACGCTGGGCAGGTGGTAGAGAGGGGACTTTTAACAGACAGAGGCATGCGCCTGTACCTAATTGGATATTCAGTCTTTCCAATCAGGGGACAATTGGACCATAGAGTACAGATTCTAAATGTAATATCCACTAGAACTACTGCTTGAAATACATTATGTTTATGATAATTCCAGATACAACTGTCTGTCTCAATCAGATCACAGATATATAAAAAGGAAGGTGTACTTAGCAGGATATATTATCTATTTAGATGTTACAAAAGAAATTATATTTAGCCCTATGTGGCAACATTTTCCTCTGCAGATGTACAATATAAAATGTATG
Source organism: Pelobates fuscus (assembly GCF_036172605.1). Lineage (NCBI taxonomy): Eukaryota > Metazoa > Chordata > Amphibia > Anura > Pelobatidae > Pelobates > Pelobates fuscus. Next base: position 107,218,356 of record NC_086318.1, on the reverse strand, counting down.
CATACCGAATATCTTCTTTTGCTAACATAAAATGATATCATTTACACCTGGGAAGGAATAAATGTGTAACCTGGTTTCTTTATTTTTTTTTATTTTTTTTAACAAACATCCATTCCACTCACTACTATTGAAATGTTTCATAAAAGCTTTGATAGTGAAACATAATGTTATGCCTTCTTGAAAAATGCACATAAATTAACAGTAGAGCCAATTATAGGCTTGTTTTGTCTAAATGATGTAAATTAAAAATGGCAAAAATTTAGACCAAAATAGCAAAACTGGGATATTATCCACCTCCACTAGAAACACAACTTTGTTATTTAGTCCCAAACTTTTTAATTTAGTTTTTTATCCACTACTATTGGTTGTTTAGTTTATAAACTCCCTAGTTTGAAGTTTTGCTCATGTACTTAAAGGTAAACTATAGTCACTAAAACAGCTCTAGCTTAATGAAGCTGTTTTAATGTATAGATCATGATCCTGCAGTCTCACTGCTCAATTCTCTGCAATTGCGGGACAGAAAGCTGTAGTTATGGTGATTCATTTAATCTCTGGCTGTGTATTAACTCCTAAAATATAAAATCCCCTTGTTAATTCCCAGCAAGTGCCAGTTGAAAGGAAATTGTAGGCACTATAGTCATGTCATTTCATTGAATTTGTTATAGTGATTTGCTGAACGCAGTCAGCTGACACTCTTATGCAATCACAGCTACCCATTGCTCCTTGGATTAATGTTTTGACATCAAACCAAGCAGCACTGAGGTGATGGGCTGCTGAGGATTCACTTTTAAAGGGAAACTCCAGTGCCAGGAAAACGATTAGTTTTCCTGGCACTGCAGGATTCCTCTCCCTCCCACCCCCCAATCCCCAGTTGCTGAAGGGGTGAAAACCCCTTCAGTGACTTACCAGAGGCAGCAACAGGTCCCACGTCGCTGCTTCCTCCTCCCCCGCCGCTCCTCCTTCTGCTTACGTCGGCCGGTGGGCGAGACTGATCTCGCCCGCCGGCCGAGGAGACCTAATGCGCATGGAGAATTAAGACGAGAGTTGCAAATTCTAGAAAAAATAGCGAGCTGGAATTTGAAAGATTTCCAATTCAGTTATATTGGTAAAATATTTCAAGTGGAATTCAACTGCAACTTTACATTTTTACTACAGTATTCTTTGGAGAAATCTTTGACATTGCAAATTGTGACCTATTGTTATTTATTTTGACATTAATTTGAACTTGTGTTATATTTATTTGCTCCGTTCTTTTTCCACCCACACATATTCATTTTACAATTTATTTCTCTGAGAGCAGTATGTGAAATTGTTATGCTACATTTACTGATTTTGCCTTGAATCATAGTCAACCTGACTGTGGCCTCAATTTAATAGTTTGGGTTAGCTTTTTAAATAATCACAATATGTCAGACAAACTCTTCAAATAATTTCTCTACTGAAGTCACCATTAAAATATATGGGATTTCTTTTTAGATAAATCATTTGAAAAGTGTTTCTAATAGATTGTGATAATTTGAAAAGTTTATCCAAAAATATGAAATCAAGGCCTTAGTTATTTATTTTCAAACTATCCAAACATAATACACACACGTTTAGTTTGTCTGACATTTACACAAACTATTTAAATAACACACAAATAGTAATTTTTATCTGCAATGTATACGATTTGTTTTGTCACACCACTGAAGCACCTATATCTGACTCACCTATATTCACAACAATTGCTTTGGATGCTTTTGGGCTTGATTATTTTCATTTTTAATAAGAGCATAATTCTAGGTAACTTGCAGGCGTTTCTTGGTAACTTAGGGTTATTAAAGGAATACTCCAGGTACCATAACCACTACAGCCTGCTGTAATTGCTATGGTTCTAGGAGTGTCCTGGCAACTCCCCAGTGTAATTTGTGCAAATGTACGGTCGAATAAAACTCGAAAGCACCAGTCACAGAGAGGGGTTATCAATAAGTTAAGGAAAACAGGAGAGGTTCTATTGTGCCATGTTCAAGCAGGAACTAGTTTTAAGGAATATTGTAGAACAGGCTGCTAGGTAATGTTTTGTGTTGGGAAACTGTGAGCTTACTGGGATTAAGTTAAAATATTCAACCTTCACGGAGATACTAAAAAAAAAAAAACTTTGTTAGACAGTTATTTTAGTACTGATATTTTCCATTAAGAATACATTGTGTTATTTCTTACTGTAGGGGAACTACACTCATAACATTCAGCACACTCACAATATTCACAGAGTCAAGTGCAGGGGGTTGAGTCTGGCACTTCACCATCTTGGAACTTCATCAGCTACGCTTAACTTGATTTAATGAGAAAACCCCACCTGTTGGCATATGTAGATACATCATGCTGACACTAAGCGTCATTTAGATAATAGGACACTTGTTATGGGATTTTGATGAGTACCTAAGTGATGACATTGTCATGTTACCGTCAGTGTGATGACGTAATCCAAAACTCATGCATCTACCTAAAATTGAAAGTCCATCCTCTCCCAGTCACAGGCATGCGCAAGTCAGCATCACCATGTTAAATTTAAGGTAGATGCATGAGATGACTGTCATGTGATGATGTCATCACTTAGGTACTCAGCCGAACCCCACAGCAAGTGCCCTATTATCTAAATGACTTTTAGTTTCAGCGAGATATATCTACATATGTTATCAGGTGGGTTTTTCTCATTAAATCAAGTTACCCCTTTATTTATTTTAGAATTTGGGACTTCTTATTTATTAGCTGTGTGAACCTTTTGGGGTTTTGAGTGATTATGCCCTTTTCTTTCATTTTGGTCTAAATGTATTTATCTATATTCAATTGGTTTTGAAATTATTTCACTTGATTTGAGCACTTTTGTGTTAATTTTGCACCATAATTATAGGTCATGTTTGTAGCACTGTGGTAGCTTGACAGAGACCCTGCTGGTTCGTAACGTTGATGTGTTTTTGCTCTAAATTAAGTTGCTATTTTGGCTTTTATCCTTGAGTGCCTGGATCAATGTTTATTTTCAATATCTGAAAGTAAGACCTGGCCGTCCTCAGGTCCAGGGCACCCTGGAAGAGTGCAGAGTGTGGGATCCATTATCTTTTCTATTTTGGAGTACAAGTCTGGTAGAGAAAGTGCGGGTTTGTGATAGTTAGGAGTACATGACTGGCAAGAGGCTAGTAATGTATATTCTTGTGTTCCACACTTCATATATCTGGGTTCTCATGGGCTGGTTTGTCTAAGGCAAGAGTAGGCAACCTTTGGCCCTACAGATATTGTGGACTGCATCTCCCATGAAACGTTGCAGCATTATGGCTGTAAGCATGGTGCTGAGCCGCTTAATAGTGGGATCAGATTTTCAGCACCTTGGAATATATCATGTTGCTGAGATTAGATGTTCAGTTCCTGATCAATAAAGTGAATCCACACTAACAAAGACTTTTATCAGGTCTTTTAGATGGCCCATAGTCTTTGGGCAGGAGGCTAGCCAGTAGCCTCCTCCAGGAGCTCGTGGCAGAGGCATATTTGCCACAACAGACATACAGACACACATGCAGATACACATGCCGACAAACATATACACATACAGAGGCACACACACCAACAGACACACACAGAGACACATACATCAATACACTCATACAGACACAGATACACATGCATGCAAAGTCGTTTAGTCACCCTCCTGTTTCCTATCTTTTAGGTGCAGCAGGGTGACTTCCCTGGGTTCCAATGGCTCAGCTGACAAAAGTCAGAGTTTCCACTCTGACTCCCTTCTCTCCTTCTCCTCCTCTTTCCTCCTCCTCTTTATTTGCTTTATTTGACCGGGGCTGTCACTTGTTCCTAGCCCTCTGACCTTATAACGGATGGCCCGGTCGCACTTTTAAAACGCTGCAGTGCTGACCGGGTCCTTGGAAATCCATGCATCGAATAGCCCTAACAGCATGGGCCACCTGATAGGCCCCTGAACACATGGCCCGGCAGTAGTACCGTGTATGCCGGGGCCGCACCACATGGGTGGCGGGCACCCCAGTTGCAGGGGACCACAGGGTGGCTGGGACCCCTGGAGTGATGGTAAGTACGCCACTGGCTTTAAGAGTATTATGGGAGATATGGTCCACAACATCTGGAGTGCCAAATGTTGCCTACCCATAAGGTGCATTATATATAATGCAAATAAAAGCATTAGAATAAAAAGGAAACGGGTAGCCTCAAAATTCACTGTTATTGTCACCATCATCACTGTTTGATCACTGTATGGTTTTTAATGAAGGTTGGCCAATGTTGTCAAGTTCTTCTTTGAAAAAATATTTGGGCATAAATATAAAATAAGTATTAGTGCTAAACACATACAAATGTAATTGTTAATGCTTAGTTATTTTGCACTTTGTTACTACATCCCTCCCTTAACACGCTTAACACGCTTTTAACAAATGTGCCTCACCTCACTGCTATGCTTTTATCCAGAGTTTAATAAGTAAACTCTGAGTTATTATTAATTGGTGTTATACTGAAGTTTACATAGATATGCTTGAAATATAGCAAACCCTTGCTGTCTGTTCAATGACAAGCTTGAACCTATCAAAATGTTCCTTAAACTAAATTTCTCAGTGACATTTGTTATAAAAATGAATAATGTGACTCTGGGGTATAACCAAGTCCAAGTAGGAAGAATGTACATTTGGGAAAATGGGAAAATAAATAACTTGTATTTTTGTGTACTAAAGTACTGACTTTTTAATCTGTGTTTGTCTTTATTTGCTCATGTACATGGATAGCACTTTAACACTTTCAGTAGACAAAAACTGTAACCAATACAGAATGTTAATGTGATTTAAAAAAACAAAAAAAAAATGCAATACGGGACAGGACTTAAAACATTGTTTAATTACTATGCAAGAATTTAAGATCGGGGAGAACTTTTTTTAACTTATGGTTATTAATAAATAACATAATAAGGGTATTAAATTGGTAAAGTATTGGTCATATCTAGCCCCTCACACCACTAAAAACAAAATACAAAACAAAAAATATATATATATGTCTTACATTATTTGAAGCATTTATACTGATTAAGCAAAAACAATCCAGCACTCTTAAGTTTGGGAAAAAAAACCACAATATTATTGAACCCACCAGCAAGGTTTCAATCCTAATAAGACTTTTCTTAAGCCTAACAATAACTTATATCACATTGCAATTTAAGCAGTGAAAAAAGGAAGTCCTAGCACCTCCACCAACATCAACACCCAACCTCATGACCAGGGCCGCCAACAGAAATTTTGGGGCCCCTAACACAGCTCAAGGTCTAGGGCCCCAGTTGCCCGCCTCCAAGTCCGCCCCCATGGCCCGCCTCCAAATCATGCCCACAGGAATACACACACAGACACAGAAAGATACACACATACTAACAGACACAAATCCTCAAACAGACATATACACATACAGGCATACTGACACACACATACTGAAACAGACACACACATATACAGACACATACTAATATGCATACAGACACACACATGCATAAGGAGATACACACACACACATACATATATACATACAGACATACATACTGACATGCATACATACATAATGACATAATAGTGATTTACATACATACTGACATACATACTGATTTACATACATACTGACATACATACTGATTTACATACATACATACATTACATACATACACACATTGACATACATACTGATTTACATATATACTGACACATACAGACACACACACACATACTTATATATACATACATACATACTGACATACAGACACATACATACAGACACATATATACATACTTACATACAGTACATACATACATACACATACTGACATACATTACATACATACATACTGACAGACACATACTCACATACATATATACATACACACACACACCTCATTTTTCAGCCACCCTCCTCTTCCTTACGGCGTCGGCTGCCTCTCCTCTTCACCTTCAGACTGTCTCTCCTCCTTCCCGCGCCGAGTAAGGTGGGAGGAAGTGACCGGCCATCACTTCCTCCCAGCAGCACTTTTCTTTTTTAAAGGGCCCGGTCGCGCAATTACAGCGCTGACTGGCCCCTGAAGATATAGAGCTCATCAGGTGGCCCTAAATGCTTGGGCCCCCTGATGGGCCCCGCTGCAAATGCACCGGCGGCAGTTCCGCCGCTCCATGTGGAGCCTGGGCGGCTGGGCCACCCAGGACCGCCGGGCCTGTGACAACCGTCATGGTTGTCACCCCCTGAAGGCGGGCCTGCACATGACCTCAAACAATGGAAACATATACGTGTCTTCACCGTAATGAAGAAGAGCGAGGACAAAAGAACAAAGGGCTATACATCACAATAATATCTCAATAAATATAAATCTCTGCACAAATCTCGAACATGTGTTGATGCGACCCAAACCCCATCAGCACGTAATTGCAACTAGCAGTAAACTACCACTATACACTAAAATATACCGTAATTCCCAACAGAGTGCACTTGGCAATTTACCTATGTATTAATGTGTGGCCAAACAGTCACATTAATTTACTCAACATTCCTAATGATTGCGACCATTAAATTCCGTCACAGAAAGTGTGTGATCATGTGACCACAACACTGGGATATGCCAAACAATGCTGTTATTGTAACCTGCTCATAAGGGAGGCAAACAAACGAAACACCAACAAAAATAAATACATAATAAAGTGCTCACTAGAAGCAAGGTGCATTTTCTATATTGTAATTATATCACTAAATAGCTACATAAAAACAGTGTTATAAAGTTCTGAATATAATAAAAGTGTAAAACTGTGCAAAGAATAAAGTGCTATATAACTGTGCTATATAAAGTGAAAGTGCATTAAATGTGATTACATGTACATGTTTTTCGATTTTGGTGGTGTATCCCGTGCTTGCATGGTGCCATCGAGAGAGGTGCCAGGACTTTCATTTTTCACCATTTAAGATGCTATGTGATATAAGTTACTGTTTATAGACCTTTATAGGGACAGACATGTTATTGGTGGGTTCCTAATAAAATTGCTGTTTTGGGAGCTCTGATCATCGTTTCCTCACCTATTTTGTGTCCATCGTTTCTACTGCGCATTTAAAACTGAAACAAAGGTCTGTAAAGGACAACTGCCCCCTCAAAACTATTTTTTAATATAATAATCCTTTTTTTAGGGTTTTGAATGGATATACATTTTTAATGACCATTATGTACAAAAATGGAAAAACTCATCGCTACCTTTAGTATATAGAAACATAGAATGTGACGGCAGATAAGAACCATTCGGCCCATCTAGTCTGCCCAATTTTTAAAATACTTTCATTAGCACCTGGCCTTATCTTATAGTTAGGATAGCCTTATGCCTATCCCACGCATGCTTAAACTATCCTCTTCTACATACCTTCCTTCTTTTGTTTTTAATCTAACTAATCCTTTTTTTACTTTCCTTTTCTCATTTATGTATCTAAAAAATGTTTTATGCCCCTTTTTTCTGAGCTATTTTCTCTTTTGTGTGTGATTTGGAAGCTCTTATAACTTGCTTTGCCTCTTTCTCCGCCCACAGTGGTTTCTTGATTTTTTTGTTTTTACTGACAGGTTCCTTCAACCATACATATGCACCTTGAGTCAGACAGTGATTGAAAATTGTCAGGTAGTCTCTATGGTCTTTCCTTCTTCTGTGCAAGGAGTGAAGCAGGGAAGACCAGATAGACTAATTGTCTATTTTCAAATACTGTCCCATGTCTGAGGTGCATGTATATGGCTGAATGATCCTCATAGGGATGATTTTTTTTGTTTTTTTGTTTTTGTTTCTTTTACATATAGTTCATTCAAAAACTTGATGAAGGTGTTTTTGTAGTTAGTGCAAACATTTTAACCCCTTAAGGTGAGATGGTTCCCAGGACTACAAGGCACTATAACAACTTAATTGGGATGTGTTATCTATACTATTAAGGCGACCTACTACCTGCAGCAGAAACGTTGAATAAAATCTGACTATCTCTGACCGCTTAGCTAGCAAGCTTTAGAATATTGAATTTCCTACCTGTTCTATGTTAAATTTTGTATATATTGTGTATTAATATTGTTTTTGTATGTTATTGTACCCTAATGTATGAATGCAATGTTTTGTGGACTCAGGACATACTTGAAAACAAGATCTCAATGTATCTTTCCTGGTAAAATATTTTATAAAAAAAATACAAATACATTTAGAGTAAAGCAGCATACATTGATTTTGTTTGAAGATATGCAGAGATGCTTTCAACCCCCTACCTTCTAAACTTTCAGGTTGTGTTAACTCATTTTCATAATAAAGTAAAAAATAAACTTGTTTCCACAAACAACCAAAACACTTGACATAGCCCAGATCTCAGATGTGGTCATACCTTTTCCTTGGTAATATAAACATTTACCTCTATTCCTTCATGATGGAATCATTTTGATTCAATGTTTATAAATGTAGTGTGCATTGTTGTAAAGTGCAAATGGTAATATGAATAATTTAATGAACGAAAAAACAAACCAAAGATATATTGTTACTTTTTGGCAAACGAAACACTAATATAAAAACCGTAACATGTTTTATTATAATCACTGTGTCTCTTTATTTATATTAGATTAAATACATTGGGCCACATAAATATTGTTATAATATTTATAAAAATATGAGAATTGCTAGGAATTGAAAATTAATTTTAAATTGAAAAACTGGAAAAATTCTCCAAGTGAGCCTGACTACTATGGGCCAAAAATTTGAATTTCATGTTGAGTTCACTTTGATTTCCCAACAACCCATACTTTAAAGCAGGCATGGCCAACACACGGCCCACGGGCCACATGTGACCCTGAACCACTTGTAAGGCGGCTCAGTTGCCATATGGGCTGCGGGGTGGCGAGGGAGGCAGGGAGCCTATTACTTTCTACACAGCTCCCTTGCGCGCCTTGTAGTGAGCCAGCAGCTGGGATAAGACGTCATCCCGGCATCGGCATGACTACTGGGCACGCGAGGGACCTGTGCAGGAAGAGCACAGTGATCCCATCACAGCAGCAACCACTGGCAACCAGGGAGAGGTTCCACTCCAGCACTTCCAGACAGTGGCGTACATACCGGGGTCGCAGGGGTCGCGGCTGTGACCGGACCCGGCCCACCAGGGGGCCCGGCCGCCCTGCGACCCAGGTATGTATGTCACTGGGCCAGCCTCTTCTCCTGCAGGGCCCAGGAGCCGGCCACCTCAGGGCCCCCCGAGGCTGGCCCTGCTGTCACCAGGCTGGCGCGCGCGCGAGGGAGCACTCTCCCCTGAGTGCTTCCTCTTCAGCTCCCTCGCGCACCGCACTGATACCGGAGCCGGAAGATGACGTCATCTTCTGGCGCCGGCATCAGTACGCGGTGCGCGATGGAGCTGAAGAGGAAGCACTCAGGGGAGAGTGCTCCCTCGCGCGCCCGCAGGACCAGCCAGCCGGGTGACAGCAGGGCCAGCAGCACCACTGGAGCCCAGGGAATCCCCTCAGCTCTCCCACAGGTAAGGAAGCTGAGGGGATTAAATAAAAAAATAAAAAACATGTGTGTGTGTGAGTGTGAGCGTGTGTGTGTTAGTGAGTGTGTTAGTGTTAGAGTGTGTGTGTGTTAGAGAGTGTGTTAGTGTTAGAGTGTGTTAGTGTTAGAGTGTGTGTGTGTTAGTGTTAGAGTGTGTGTGTTAGAGAGTGTGTTAGTGTTAGAGTGTGTTAGTGTTAGTGTTAGAGTGTGTGTGTGTGTTAGTGTTAGTGTGTGTGTAAGTGTTAGAGTGTGTCTGTTACTGAGTATGTTTGTGTGCATCTGTTAGTGAGTGTGTGTCTGTCTGTCAGTGAGTGTGTATGTATGTCTGTCACTGAGTGTGTGTCTGTCAGTAAATGTGTGCGTCTGTTCATGAGTGTGTGTGTGTGTCTTAAGCACTTACCTTTCTCCAGCGCCGGACTCCCTTGGCGCTGGGGATCTCTCCGCCCCGATCCGCCTCTCAGCTCCGAATGCGCATGCGTGGCAAGAGCCACGCGCGCATTCAAACTGTCCATAGGAAAGCATTACTCAATGCTTTCCTATGGACGTTCAGTGTCTTCTCACTGATTTTCACAGTGAGAATCGCAGAAAATCCTCTAGCGGTTGTCAATGAGACAGCCACTAGAGGCTGGATTAACCCTCAGTGAAACATAGCAGTTTCTCTGAAACTGCTATTTTTTCAGCTGCAGGGTTAAAACTAGAGAGACCTGGCACCCAGACCACTTCATTGAGCTGATGTGATCTGGGTGTCTGTAGTGGTCTTTTAAGTGTATGTGTTTATGCATGCACTGGTGTACATACCGCGGTCACACGGGTCGTAGCCCTGTGACCGGGTGTCCGTGTGCCATGTGTTGCGGCCCCAGCCCGCGCAGAGTAAGCGGGTGCGCGGGGGTCCCACAGATAAGTTTTCGCACCGGGGCCCCATGGGTTGTGTGTACGCCACTGCTTCCAGATCAAGGTAGGGAGACTGCGTGGACATCTTAATTACTAAATGTGTGTATATGAAAGTGTTTTTTGTGTCTATATGCCAGTAATTATGTGTGTATGCGATTGCATGTCTGTGTGTGTATATCTGTGATTGTGTCTATGTCTGTGTGCGTGTATGTGATTGTGTGTATAGGTTTGTGATTGTGTGTGTATATATCCGTTTAATAAGTGTGTGTATTTGATTCTGTGTATGTATGTGATTGTGTGTATAGGTCTGTGATTGTATATCTGCATGTGTGGGTCTGTGATTGTGTATGCCTGTGATTATGTGTATGTATGTCTGTGATTGTGTGTTTGTGTGAGTGTGTATGTATAGGTCTGTGATTGCATGTGTGTATAGGTCTGTAATTATATGTGTATGTGCATATCTGTACTTGTGTGTGTATCTGTATATCTGTGGTTGTATGTGTAGGTATTTACATGTGTATGTGTTCAGTAGATAGCTCCCTAATTTGGTATCCTTTAATATGGCAATCCAGCATAAGGATAACAAATAAGGGCGTTATCTAAGAAACAAATAAAATATCAAAATTAACAAAAGGGCCTTTAACATTTTCTTATTATAAATTAATTATATTATATATTTTATGTTCAGCCCAAGACAATTCCTCTTTTCTCAATGTGGCCTAGGTAAGCCAAAAGGTTGGACACTGATGCTTTAATGGAACTCTCCAAGCACTTTAACAAAGTTATCAAAAGTTTGCTTTGGGCTCAAGCCCCAGGTAATTTTGGAACTTAGCAACACAAATGGTTTCAGGTCAAATTTAAGAGTATGTACGTTTTAATAATGCACAGATAATGTCAACAGTATAGTAGTTGACATACCTTTATGTAGCCAAATATCTATGTAAAAATGATGAATTAGGACAATGAAGAGGGAGTGTTATCCTTTATATATATATATATATATATATATATATATATATATATATATATATATATATATAAAAAGGATAACACTCCCTCTTCATTGTCCTAATTCATCATTTTTGGAAAATGCACATAAATCTGTTTCTTCTAGTCAAAGTCATGATGAGGAACTGGAAAATGTCAATGAGAAATTGAGCTGAAGAGTGATATAATGTCTCTTTTCATTTACTATTGAGTCATATCCTTGCAGAACTTTTTAACATTACAGTTTATGAGGAAAACCTGTTAGATTTCTTACTTGCCGCGTGCTGTCATACTATGAAATGTATGGCACCTTATTTAACAAAGACGGTTTATTTTGCCTACAACAGCAAGAGCTTGGTGTTTTGCTGCTATGATGTCACAATTATTTATATAACATATAGAAACCTTGCAAAATTTTAATCATAATCATATCTGATAGAAACATAATATTTAATAATATTTGTCTTTGAGCTTGTATTTTGAACCAAAAAATATCTAATTGAGTTACCGAAGAAAGTATTTTTCCCTGGTGGGGTGAAGGAAATAACAGGGAAGGAACGGTAGATGGACTGGAATGAAAAGGGCCTTTTTGAAGAAGGCACGATGAGGTCTAGAATCATATGTTTTCACATCTTTGTGAAAATCAAAGGGAGGTAATTGATTGGTTGTTTGTTCCAATATTGAGAAGGTAGGAGGCAAAATGATTGGAACCAGGAAGGAGCATAAGGCGGAGAGGTAGAGGACTGTTGATGGAGGGGTGGTGAGAACATGGATAGTGAGTTTAGGGTAGGGAATACTTTTTATTGAAATGGGAGGTAATACATAACATGAATGTGTGTATATTTATTGGGTTTATTTATAAGGTAAAAATGGAATTTAGTAGGAGAGAGTGGCCAGAGGTGATCTGGCAGGGGAAGTTGGGTGTTAAGGAGAGGAAAAAGAGGAAGACCTGGATGTAATTTGCAAAGCAATGGATTTTTACACCATGACCTATTATAAACTCATTGGCGTTTTGAGGTCTTTGGGCATGATTCTCAAATCTTTTTTTATCAATGTATCTATAAATTAAAGCAAAAAGAACACAAGTGGTTTACAGACATCAAGATTTATAATTAAAGTACTCTGTATGAAAAATAAATATGTGAGAAAACCCATTAGAGAGATGGACACCATTGTTAGAGAAGAGAAAGGGACCAGGTTTGATCCCCGTGAAATTATTCTACTAAAACAGGGGTGGAATGGTTGGATACATTGCCTACTAAATATATCAAGCACTCAGATGGTATGTTAGGGTACCATATTCTATTTCAACCCTGAGTGGATAGAATAAAGGTAATCTAACACATCTTTGAGTGGCAGGTCTATTACGTATGCATTTGGTTGAAGGTGGCGTTCAGGACCGTGCAGCACTGAGTGGTATTCAAGCAGTGTGTGTATTTAATTAATTTTTTGTATAGATCAGATAGGAAGGTAGGATGAGAGCCAAGTGAAGAGTTTGTATTTACTTTATTATGATACTGATTCTATTTATCAAATTCTGAGAATTCTATAAACAAGGGAAGAAATAATTTAATTATACAAGGACCAGAAAGGATAATAAAGACTTGGCAGAGGCATTAATGGGTCAATATTTAGTTAGCAAGCCATGTCAGTAGACAAGATAGTTAACCGAATATTGACCCACTAATGCTACTACCATTGTGTCTTTATTAACTTTCTTGGTCTTTGCAACTCAGTTATGGAATTCAGTTAATGGAATTACCTTTAGTTTTATAAACTGTGAGTGTTTTGTTCATTTTAGTGTTCAGCTAATCAATCCAAAGAATATGTCATGGATTTAGTCCATTCTAGTAATATTTCTGTTGCAGAAGTATCCACACTGGCTTATTAATTTGGGGATGTGTGTAATGTGTGTAATTTATAAGGAGTTCTGGGAGTTTTGCTATCACTAACCCCTAAGAGGGCTGAACAGAGATATTTACTTAAAATTTATAGGAGCAAAAGCAGATGCTGCTGGTTTCTGTTTGTGGCCGTAACACACTGCTATACTTGAAAAGTTGGCTTGTTTGCTGTAAATTATTATAGTAAAAAAAACAAAAACTCTTAAATGAGTGATTCATTTTACACTATAACAGTTCACAACTTGTAATGTCGTGCTTGAAACTTTATGATTTAAGACTCCGGTATCAAAATATTTCAAAATGAAACTGAAGAACCGGGGCTGTATAGAATTTTATAAAACTCTACTCACAGCAGATTGGGAAATTTCGAAGCATGAAAAAATATACTTTATGTTTATTTATTTTTTGTGACACTATTTGTAATATGTACCTGCATTTAAAATGAAAGCAATCTTGGCAAAAAATAGTCTAAAGCTTGTTTGCAGACTATTAAAAATACAGTATTTGTTTAACTCTTGTGTTTCTATCTACTCCTAATTTTCAGAAATTAATTTAGTGTTATCACAAAGACATTAGTGAGCTCAATACCAGGAAAGTGTAGGAATCACAATTACGGTATATCTGAAGTAGAATCCGTCAGATCAGCTTACAATATATGCAGTTTGTTTCTGCTTCTGTATATCTTTACTGTGCACGAATGAGTAACTCTGAATTACTATTGGAGAACATTGCAAGGAATGTGATACATGTGCACATATAGTGCTTTTCCTTTAGATGTCAATCAGATATCAAATAGCAACAATTAGAAAAAAAAATCAAACTCTTTCAAACAAGCTTTGGATTGGTACAATTCTGCTTAAGGTGACTTCTCTTTATGTGTATGACTGGGAACCGCAAAACAATAGTCATGTTTATGTGTTTGATTTCAATATTTAGTTTGTAAATATTATATTTTGCTTTGCTAATATTATACTTTGCACAAGTTTTCTGTAATTTTTTTTTTTAAGTTAAAGCCAAACATGCATGCAGCACTTAAAGAGTTAAACCAAATGTTTTTGCAATTGTAGAGTTTTCTCGGCCAACATGCTATTTCAGCTTTCTCTGTCTTTTGGTGTCACAGTCCTCTATGCCCTAATTAGAAATTTTACATGATGTGACAGCATCCAGATTAATCTATTGTTACATCTGGTTTACCAAACAGAAAATACAAGAGCTTACAAATTTTGTTAACAAGTACTTCCAACTTCTCAAGTGCTCAAAATAGCATGGGAACATATTGTTAATGTGTTATACAGCGGTAATAGGTTTGTTGGTCAAAATATAGTAAGCCTACAAAATGAACGATGGAAAATCATCCAGGGTTATTTACTAAACTGGGAGATATAGAGACTTGACAATGGAATTGGAAACTTCAGGTCAAACTATCTGAATTCGACACATTTTTCCAACAGAACTGGTTTTCCAGCATACAAAACTAAGCCCTGTGCTCAAACTCCCACTATTGCTGGACAGCAGCAATGGCCAAAAGCAACCTTTGGCACTCCAGATGTTGTGTACTACATTTCTCCTAATTTTGTGCCAGTGGTATGGTTATAAGAGCTTTATTATTATTATTTATAAAGCGCCAACAAATTCCGCAGCGATGAACAATGGGTGGACTAACAAACACGTATTTGTAACCAGACAACTTGGATGTACAGAAAGAGAGGGATTGAGGGCCCTGCTCAATGAGCTTACATGCTAGAGGGAGTGGGGTATTCTGACACAAAAGGTAAGGATAGGGTATAAAAGTAGGTTGCTAGGATAGTATTAACTGAGGGTTTAGTGTTTTGCTTTAAAGACAATTTCAGGAGAGGAATCAGGGTGTGGAGAGGGAAAGCTGTTGACAGTTTAATTGATATGCTTTCCTAAAGAAGTAAGTTTTCAAAGATTTTCAAAGGCTGAGAGTCTAACAGAGAGGGGAAGGGCATTCCATAGGAACGGTGCAGCCCTACAGATATCTTTAACCCCTTAAGGACACATGACGTGTGTGACATGTCATGATTCCCTTTTATTCCAGAAGTTTGGTCCTTAAGGGGTTAAGGTGAGCATCAGAGGTATAAGTACGAACAAAGGTTGCATGTAGGTCTTCAGCAGACTTTAGGGGCCTAGACTGGACATATTTGTGTATTAGTTAAGATAGGTAGGTTGGAACAGCATTGTGTAGAGATTTGTAAACAAGTACATTATCTTAAATTGAGTCCTATATCTTACGGGAAGCCAGTGTAGGGACTGAAAGAGGGGGAGGTGTGGGAGGTGCGAGTGGACAGGAAGATGAGCTTCACTGCTGCATTCATTATAGACTGTGAGGTTTATGTGAGATGTAGTCCACAACATGTGGAGTGTTGAAAGTTACCTTCCCATGGAATATAGTTTTCATCAGCCAGATATATAATCAAACAAAAACAAAAGTGACTTGCGCAGTATCCCAAATCCATATGCACATTTACATAAATTTGAGAAAAGGACTTGTGTGTTTTATTTGATTTTGTAATACACATAAATGTTACAGTGCTGGCACCTACTTAAAGGAGAACTATAGGGTCAGGAACACAAACATGTTTTCCTGACCCTATAGGGTTAAAAACCCCATCTAGCCACCCTGGTCCCCTCATGCCTCCCTAAATATAGTACAATCTTACTGGTATTCAAGTCTGCAGCTGCTTACTTTGTCCCTGTTTCCTTTAGACCTACCCACTGCCTGCTGACATCATCAGAAGTGGTGGCCTGATCCAATCACAATGCTTCCCCATAGGATTGGCTGAGACTGACAAGGAGGCAGATCAGGGGCAGAGCCAGCACAATTCAAACACAGCCCTGGCCAATCAGCATCTCCTCGTAGAGATGAATTGAATCAATGAATCACTATGAGGAAAGTTCAGTGTCTGAATGCAGAGGGAGGAGACACTGAATGTTTAGATGCATTTTAGGCAGCCATGACCCAGGAAGGATCTCTAACAGCCATCCAAGGAGTGGCCAGTGAAGTTATCACTAGGCTGTAATGTAAACACTGCATTTTCTCTGAAAAGACAGTGTTTACAGCAAAAAGCCTGAAGGTAATGATTCTACTCACCAGAACAAATTTAACTAGAAAAGCTACAATTTCTGGGGAAATTGTGTGAAGTGTTCTTGCCTCCATCAGTAGTCTACAACTAGAGTGGGCGGAGTAACTGTTAGTATTTATTTATATAGCACATTTAATTGCAATGTTGTTGCCCAAAGTGCTTCACAGTTACATTAAAACATACAGTTATAAAAAATTAGCAGGTGTAAAACGCTTTGTCTATGACATCACTTGCTGCTGCAGCCTTGCACAGGTCAGAGTATTTTGGCGGTTGCCATCTTCAAACAGTCGTATTTTAAAAACTATAAATCCTACAGTGAAGAGCTTTATATTGTGAGAATCACAAGACCCAGACCTACATGTTGATGTATAGTATGTCTCTGAGATATTAACAATGAAGGCACAGTCGCAGTTTAGAAATTGCCCTTCAAATGTGAGCTTTGCAGAGTGGAGTTTCAATGAATGTCAATGGAAGGCGTGAGTTGCAAACAAATGGTCATATTGTGAAAACTATCAGGACTATGGCTTAGCCGTGGAAATTTCTAGTGGCAGCAGGGATAGCTGAACGTTTTGATATAAGATTTGTGTAGGTGGGCCTGAAAATGAGGGAGTGGTGGCAGTTTAGAAATCATGTCCTGATTTTTCAGCTTTTGCCAGCTCCCACTCTAGCTTTGCCATTCATTCCTATGGGCCAAATTTCGCCACAAGAACGACGATATTCCGTGAACCATTCGGCGAAACGTTCCACAAAGTAATAGCAATCCGATCGGGAACAATCTGCACGTTTTGGTATATTTTTGTCTATGTAGTGTAAAAACTGTGGGAGGAGTTAGGGTGGCAAATTTGGCTATAATAAGAATAATAAGAATAACTAGAAAAGCTACAATTTCTGGGGAAATTGTGTGAAGTGTTCTTGCATCCACCAGTAGTCTACAACTAGAGTGGGCGGAGTAACTTATCATTTATATATCACATTTAATTGCAATGTTGTTGCCCAAAGTGCTTCACAGTTACATTAAAACATACAGTTATAAAAACATTAGCAGGTGCAAAAGTCCCTGTCTATGACATCACGTGCTGCTGCAGCCTTGCACAGGTCAGAATATTTTTGCGGTTGCCATCTTCAAACGGTCGTATTTTAAAAACTATAAATCCTACAGTGAAGAGCTTTATATTGTGAGAATCACAAGACCCAGACCTACATTTTGATGTATAGTATGTCTCTGAGATATTAACAATGAAGGCACAGTCGCAGTTTAGAAATTGCCCTTCAAATGTGAGCTTTGCAGAGTGGAGTTTCAATGAATGTCAATGGAAGGTGTGAGTTGCAAACAAATGGTCATATTGTGAAAACTATCAGGACTATGGCTTAGCCAGGGACATTTCTAGTGGCAGCAGGGATAGCTGAACGTTTTGATATAAGATTTGTGTAGGTGGGCCTGAAAATGAGGGAGTGGTGGCAGTTTAGAAATCATGTCCTGATTTTTCAGCTTTTGCCAGGTCCCACTCTAGCTTTGCCATTCATTCCTATGGGACAAATTTCGCCACAAGAACGACGATATTCCGTGAACCATTCGCCGAAACGTTCCACAAAGTAATAGCAATCCGATCGGGAACAATCTGCACGTTTTGGTATATTTTTGTCTATGTAGTGTAAAAACTGTGGGAGGAGTTAGGGTGGCAAATTTGGCTATAATAAGAATAATAAGAATAATAATAACTAGAAAAGCTACAATTTCTGGGGAAATTGTGAAGTGTTCTTGCCTCCACCAGTAGTCTACAACTGGAGTGGGCGGAGTAACTGTTATCATTTATATAGCACATTTAATTGCAATGTTGTTGCACAGTTTCATTAAACCATACATTTATAAAAACATTAGCAGGTGTAGAAAAGGCTTTCTCTATGACATCACTTGCTGCTGCAGCCTGGCACAAGTCAGAGTATTTTGGCGGTTGTCATCTTCAAACGGTCATATTTTAAAAACTATAAATCTTACAGTGAAGAGCTTTATATTGCTAGAATCACAAGACCCAGACCTACATTTTTATGTATAGTATGTCTCTGAGATATTAACAATGAAGGCACAGTCGCAGTTTAGAAATTGCCCTTCAAATGTGAGCTTTGCAGAGTGGAGTTTCAATGAATGTCAATGGACTGCGTGAGTTGCAAACAAATGGTCATATTGTGAAAACTATCAGGACTATGGCTTAGCTGTGGACATTTTTAGTGGCAGCAGGGATAGCTGAACATTTTGATATGTTTTGTGTAGGTGGGCCTGAAAATGAGGGAGTGGTGGCAGTTTAGAAATCATGTCCTGATTTTTCAGCTTTTGCCAGCTCCCACTCTAGCTTTGCCATTCATTCCTATGGGACAAATTTTGCCACAAGAACAACGATATTCTGTGAACCATTTGGCGAAACGTTCCACAAAGTAATAGCAATCCGATCGGGAACAATCTGCACGTTTTGGTATATTTTTGTCTATGTAGTGTAAAAACTGTGGGAGGAGTTAGGGTGGCAAATTTGGCTATAATAAGAATAATAAGAATAATAATAATAATATATATGTGAGATAACATTAAGTGGTCTTGCTATGCAAGAACACTTAATAACTGGAAAAGCTACAATTTCTGGGGAAATTGTGTGAAGTGTTCTTGCCTCCATCAGTAGTCTACAACTAGAGTGGGCGGAGTAACTGTTAGTATTTATTTATATAGCACATTTAATTGCAATGTTGTTGCCCAAAGTGCTTCCCAGTTACATTAAAACATACAGTTATAAAAAATTAGCAGGTGTAAAAGGCTTTGTCTATGACATCACTTGCTGCTGCAGCCTTGCACAGGTCAGAGTATTTTGGTGGTTGCCATCTTCAAACGGTCGTATTTTAAAAACTATAAATCCTACAGTGAAGAGCTTTATATTGTGAGAATCACAAGACCCAGACCTACATTTTGATGTATAGTATGTCTCTGAGATATTAACAATGAAGGCACAGTCGCAGTTTAGAAATTGCCCTTCAAATGTGAGCTTTGCAGAGTGGAGTTTCAATGAATGTCAATGGAAGGCGTGAGTTGCAAACAAATGGTCATATTGTGAAAACTATCAGGACTATGGCTTAGCCGTGGACATTTCTAGTGGCAGCAGGGATAGCTGAACGTTTTGATATAAGATTTGTGTAGGTGGGCCTGAAAATGAGGGAGTGGTGGCAGTTTAGAAATCATGTCCTGATTTTTCAGCTTTTGACAGCTCCCACTCTAGCTTTGCCATTCATTGCTATGGGACAAATTTCGCCACAAGAACGACGATATTCCGAGAACCATTCGGTGAAACATTCCACAAAGTAATAGCAATTCGATCGGGAACAATCTGCACGTTTTGGTATATTTTTGTCTATGTAGTGTAAAAACTGTGGGAGGAGTTAGGGTGGCAAATTTGGCTATAATAAGAATAATAATAATAATAATATATATGTGAGATAACATTAAGTGTTCTTGCTATGCAAGAACACTTAATAATAACTAGAAAAGCTACAATTTCTGGGGAAATTGTGTGAAGTGTTCTTGCATCCACCAGTAGTCTACAACTAGAGTGGGCGGAGTAACTTATCATTTATATATCACATTTAATTGCAATGTTGTTGCCCAAAGTGCTTCACAGTTACATTAAAACATACAGTTATAAAAACATTAGCAGCTGCAAAAGTCCCTGTCTATGACATCACGTGCTGCTGCAGCCTTGCACAGGTCAGAATATTTTTGCGGTTGCCATCTTCAAACGGTCGTATTTTAAAAACTATAAATCCTACAGTGAAGAGCTTTATATTGTGAGAATCACAAGACCCAGACCTACATTTTGATGTATAGTATGTCTCTGAGATATTAACAATGAAGGCACAGTCGCAGTTTAGAAATTGCCCTTCAAATGTGAGCTTTGCAGAGTGGAGTTTCAATGAATGTCAATGGAAGGTGTGAGTTGCAAACAAATGGTCATATTGTGAAAACTATCAGGACTATGGCTTAGCCGGGGACATTTCTAGTGGCAGCAGGGATAGCTGAACGTTTTGATATAAGATTTGTGTAGGTGGGCCTGAAAATGAGGGAGTGGTGGCAGTTTAGAAATCATGTCCTGATTTTTCAGCTTTTGCCAGGTCCCACTCTAGCTTTGCCATTCATTCCTATGGGACAAATTTCGCCACAAGAACGACGATATTCCATGAACCATTCGCCGAAACGTTCCACAAAGTAATAGCAATCCGATCGGGAACAATCTGCACGTTTTGGTATATTTTTGTCTATGTAGTGTAAAAACTGTGGGAGGAGTTAGGGTGGCAAATTTGGCTATAATAAGAATAATAATAATAATATATATGTGAGATAACATTAAGTGGTCTTGCTATGCAAGAACACTTAACTAGAAAAGCTACAATTTCTGGGGAAATTGTGTGAAGTGTTCTTGCCTCCACCAGTAGTCTACAACTGGAGTGGGCGGAGTAACTGTTAGTATTTATTTATATAGCACATTTAATTGCAACGTTGTTGCCCAAAGTGCTTCACAGTTACATTAAAACATACAGTTATAAAAACATTAGCAGGTGTAAAAGGCTTTGTCTATGACATCACTTGCTGCTGCAGCCTGGCACAGGTCAGAGTATTTTTGCGGTTGCCATCTTCAAACGGTCTTATTTTAAAAACTATAAATCCTACAGTGAAGAGCTTTATATTGTGAGAATCACAAGACCCAGACCTACATTTTGATGTATAGTATGTCTCTGAGATATTAACAATGAAGGCACAGTCGCAGTTTAGAAATTGCCCTTCAAATGTGAGCTTTGCAGAGTGGAGTTTCAATGAATGTCAATGGACTGCGTGAGTTGCAAACAAATGGTCATATTGTGAAAACTATAAGGACTATGGCTTAGCGGTGGACATTTTTAGTGACAGCAGGGATAGCTGAATGTTTTGATATCAGATTTGTGTAGGTGGGCCTGAAAATGAGGGAGTGGTGGCAGTTTAGAAATCATGTCCTGATTTTTCAGCTTTTGCCAGCTCCCACTCTAGCTTTGCCATTCATTCCTATGGGACAAATTTCGCCACAAGAACGACGATATTCCGAGAACCATTCGGCGAAACATTCCACAAAGTAATAGCAATCCGATCGGGAACAATCTGCACGTTTTGGTATATTTTTGTCTATGTAGTGTAAAAACTGTGGGAGGAGTTAGGGTGGCAAATTTGGCTATAATAAGAATAATAATAACTAGAAAAGCTACAATTTCTGGGGAAATTGTGAAGTGTTCTTGCCTCCACCAGTAGTCTACAACTGGAGTGGGCGGAGTAACTGTTATTATTTATTTATATAGCACATTTAATTGCAACGTTGTTGCCCAAAGTGCTTCACAGTTACATTAAAACATACAGTTATAGAAACCATTAGCAGGTGCAAAAGGCCCTGTCTATGACATCACTTGCTGCTGCAGCCTTGCACAGGTCAGAGTATTTTTGCGGTTGCCATCTTCAAACGGTCGTATTTTAAAAACTATAAATCCTACAGTGAAGAGCTTTATATTGTGAGAATCACAAGACCCAGACCTACATTTTGATGTATAGTATGTCTCTGAGATATTAACAATGAAGGCACAGTCACAGTTTAGAAATTGCCCTTCAAATGTGAGCTTTGCAGAGTGGAGTTTCAATGAATGTCAATGGACTGCGTGAGTTGCAAACAAATGGTCATATTGTGAAAACTATAAGGAATACGACTTAGCTGTGGACATTTTTAGTGGCAGCAGGGATAGCTGAACGTTTTGATATAAGATTTGTGTAGGTGGGCCTGAAAATGAGGGAGTGGTGGCAGTTTAGAAATCATGTCCTGATTTTTCAGCTTTTGCCAGCTCCCACTCTAGCTTTGCCATTCATTCCTATGGGACAAATTTTGCCACAAGAACGACGATATTCCGAGAACCATTCAGCGAAACGTTACACAAAGTAATAGCAACGCGATCGGGAACAATCTGCACGTTTTGGTAAATTTTTGTCTATGTAGTGTAAAAACTGTGGGAGGAGTTAGGGTGGCAAATTTGGCTATAATAAGAATAATAATAATAATATATATGTGAGATAACATTAAGTGGTCTTGCTATGCAAGAACACTTAATAACTAGAAAAGCTACAATTTCTGGGGAAATTGTGTGAAGTGTTCTTGCATCCACCAGTAGTCTACAACTAGAGTGGGCGGAGTAACTTATCATTTATATATCACATTTAATTGCAATGTTGTTGCCCAAAGTGCTTCACAGTTACATTAAAACATACAGTTATAAAAACATTAGCAGGTGCAAAAGTCCCTGTCTATGACATTACGTGCTGCTGCAGCCTTGCACAGGTCAGAATATTTTTGCGGTTGCCATCTTCAAACGGTCGTATTTTAAAAACTATAAATCCTACAGTGAAGAGCTTTATATTGTGAGAATCACAAGACCCAGACCTACATTTTGATGTATAGTATGTCTCTGAGATATTAACAATGAAGGCACAGTCGCAGTTTAGAAATTGCCCTTCAAATGTGAGCTTTGCAGAGTGGAGTTTCAATGAATGTCAATGGAAGGTGTGAGTTGCAAACAAATGGTCATATTGTGAAAACTATCAGGACTATGGCTTAGCCAGGGACATTTCTAGTGGCAGCAGGGATAGCTGAACGTTTTGATATAAGATTTGTGTAGGTGGGCCTGAAAATGAGGGAGTGGTGGCAGTTTAGAAATCATGTCCTGATTTTTCAGCTTTTGCCAGGTCCCACTCTAGCTTTGCCATTCATTCCTATGGGACAAATTTCGCCACAAGAACGACGATATTCCGTGAACCATTCGCCGAAACGTTCCACAAAGTAATAGCAATCCGATCGGGAACAATCTGCACGTTTTGGTATATTTTTGTCTATGTAGTGTAAAAACTGTGGGAGGAGTTAGGGTGGCAAATTTGGCTATAATAAGAATAATAATAACTAGAAAAGCTACAATTTCTGGGGAAATTGTGAAGTGTTCTTGCCTCCACCAGTAGTCTACAACTGGAGTGGGCGGAGTAACTGTTATCATTTATATAGCACATTTAATTGCAATGTTGTTGCACAGTTTCATTAAACCATACATTTATAAAAACATTAGCAGGTGTAGAAAAGGCTTTCTCTATGACATCACTTGCTGCTGCAGCCTGGCACAAGTCAGAGTATTTTGGCGGTTGCCATCTTCAAACGGTCATATTTTAAAAACTATAAATCTTACAGTGAAGAGCTTTATATTGCTAGAATCACAAGACCCAGACCTACATTTTTATGTATAGTATGTCTCTGAGATATTAACAATGAAGGCACAGTCGCAGTTTAGAAATTGCCCTTCAAATGTGAGCTTTGCAGAGTGGAGTTTCAATGAATGTCAATGGACTGCGTGAGTTGCAAACAAATGGTCATATTGTGAAAACTATCAGGACTATGGCTTAGCTGTGGACATTTTTAGTGGCAGCAGGGATAGCTGAACATTTTGATATGTTTTGTGTAGGTGGGCCTGAAAATGAGGGAGTGGTGGCAGTTTAGAAATCATGTCCTGATTTTTCAGCTTTTGCCAGCTCCCACTCTAGCTTTGCCATTCATTCCTATGGGACAAATTTCGCCACAAGAACGACGATATTCCGAGAACCATTCGGCGAAACATTCCACAAAGTAATAGCAATCCGATCGGGAACAATCTGCACGTTTTGGTATATTTTTGTCTATGTAGTGTAAAAACTGTGGGAGGAGTTAGGGTGGCAAATTTGGCTATAATAAGAATAATAATAACTAGAAAAGCTACAATTTCTGGGGAAATTGTGAAGTGTTCTTGCCTCCACCAGTAGTCTACAACTGGAGTGGGCGGAGTAACTGTTATTATTTATTTATATAGCACATTTAATTGCAACGTTGTTGCCCAAAGTGCTTCACAGTTACATTAAAACATACAGTTATAGAAACCATTAGCAGGTGCAAAAGGCCCTGTCTATGACATCACTTGCTGCTGCAGCCTTGCACAGGTCAGAGTATTTTTGCGGTTGCCATCTTCAAACGGTCGTATTTTAAAAACTATAAATCCTACAGTGAAGAGCTTTATATTGTGAGAATCACAAGACCCAGACCTACATTTTGATGTATAGTATGTCTCTGAGATATTAACAATGAAGGCACAGTCACAGTTTAGAAATTGCCCTTCAAATGTGAGCTTTGCAGAGTGGAGTTTCAATGAATGTCAATGGACTGCGTGAGTTGCAAACAAATGGTCATATTGTGAAAACTATAAGGAATACGACTTAGCTGTGGACATTTTTAGTGGCAGCAGGGATAGCTGAACGTTTTGATATAAGATTTGTGTAGGTGGGCCTGAAAATGAGGGAGTGGTGGCAGTTTAGAAATCATGTCCTGATTTTTCAGCTTTTGCCAGCTCCCACTCTAGCTTTGCCATTCATTCCTATGGGACAAATTTTGCCACAAGAACGACGATATTCCGAGAACCATTCAGCGAAACGTTCCACAAAGTAATAGCAACGCGATCGGGAACAATCTGCACGTTTTGGTAAATTTTTGTCTATGTAGTGTAAAAACTGTGGGAGGAGTTAGGGTGGCAAATTTGGCTATAATAAGAATAATAATAATAATATATATGTGAGATAACATTAAGTGGTCTTGCTATGCAAGAACACTTAATAACTAGAAAAGCTACAATTTCTGGGGAAATTGTGTGAAGTGTTCTTGCATCCACCAGTAGTCTACAACTAGAGTGGGCGGAGTAACTTATCATTTATATATCACATTTAATTGCAATGTTGTTGCCCAAAGTGCTTCACAGTTACATTAAAACATACAGTTATAAAAACATTAGCAGCTGCAAAAGTCCCTGTCTATGACATCACGTGCTGCTGCAGCCTTGCACAGGTCAGAATATTTTTGCGGTTGCCATCTTCAAACGGTCGTATTTTAAAAACTATAAATCCTACAGTGAAGAGCTTTATATTGTGAGAATCACAAGACCCAGACCTACATTTTGATGTATAGTATGTCTCTGAGATATTAACAATGAAGGCACAGTCGCAGTTTAGAAATTGCCCTTCAAATGTGAGCTTTGCAGAGTGGAGTTTCAATGAATGTCAATGGAAGGTGTGAGTTGCAAACAAATGGTCATATTGTGAAAACTATCAGGACTATGGCTTAGCCGGGGACATTTCTAGTGGCAGCAGGGATAGCTGAACGTTTTGATATAAGATTTGTGTAGGTGGGCCTGAAAATGAGGGAGTGGTGGCAGTTTAGAAATCATGTCCTGATTTTTCAGCTTTTGCCAGGTCCCACTCTAGCTTTGCCATTCATTCCTATGGGACAAATTTCGCCACAAGAACGACGATATTCCATGAACCATTCGCCGAAACGTTCCACAAAGTAATAGCAATCCGATCGGGAACAATCTGCACGTTTTGGTATATTTTTGTCTATGTAGTGTAAAAACTGTGGGAGGAGTTAGGGTGGCAAATTTGGCTATAATAAGAATAATAATAATAATATATATGTGAGATAACATTAAGTGGTCTTGCTATGCAAGAACACTTAACTAGAAAAGCTACAATTTCTGGGGAAATTGTGTGAAGTGTTCTTGCCTCCACCAGTAGTCTACAACTGGAGTGGGCGGAGTAACTGTTAGTATTTATTTATATAGCACATTTAATTGCAACGTTGTTGCCCAAAGTGCTTCACAGTTACATTAAAACATACAGTTATAAAAACATTAGCAGGTGTAAAAGGCTTTGTCTATGACATCACTTGCTGCTGCAGCCTGGCACAGGTCAGAGTATTTTTGCGGTTGCCATCTTCAAACGGTCTTATTTTAAAAACTATAAATCCTACAGTGAAGAGCTTTATATTGTGAGAATCACAAGACCCAGACCTACATTTTGATGTATAGTATGTCTCTGAGATATTAACAATGAAGGCACAGTCGCAGTTTAGAAATTGCCCTTCAAATGTGAGCTTTGCAGAGTGGAGTTTCAATGAATGTCAATGGACTGCGTGAGTTGCAAACAAATGGTCATATTGTGAAAACTATAAGGACTATGGCTTAGCGGTGGACATTTTTAGTGACAGCAGGGATAGCTGAATGTTTTGATATCAGATTTGTGTAGGTGGGCCTGAAAATGAGGGAGTGGTGGCAGTTTAGAAATCATGTCCTGATTTTTCAGCTTTTGCCAGCTCCCACTCTAGCTTTGCCATTCATTCCTATGGGACAAATTTCGCCACAAGAACGACGATATTCCGAGAACCATTCGGCGAAACATTCCACAAAGTAATAGCAATCCGATCGGGAACAATCTGCACGTTTTGGTATATTTTTGTCTATGTAGTGTAAAAACTGTGGGAGGAGTTAGGGTGGCAAATTTGGCTATAATAAGAATAATAATAACTAGAAAAGCTACAATTTCTGGGGAAATTGTGAAGTGTTCTTGCCTCCACCAGTAGTCTACAACTGGAGTGGGCGGAGTAACTGTTATTATTTATTTATATAGCACATTTAATTGCAACGTTGTTGCCCAAAGTGCTTCACAGTTACATTAAAACATACAGTTATAGAAACCATTAGCAGGTGCAAAAGGCCCTGTCTATGACATCACTTGCTGCTGCAGCCTTGCACAGGTCAGAGTATTTTTGCGGTTGCCATCTTCAAACGGTCGTATTTTAAAAACTATAAATCCTACAGTGAAGAGCTTTATATTGTGAGAATCACAAGACCCAGACCTACATTTTGATGTATAGTATGTCTCTGAGATATTAACAATGAAGGCACAGTCACAGTTTAGAAATTGCCCTTCAAATGTGAGCTTTGCAGAGTGGAGTTTCAATGAATGTCAATGGACTGCGTGAGTTGCTAACAAATGGTCATATTGTGAAAACTATAAGGAATACGACTTAGCTGTGGACATTTTTAGTGGCAGCAGGGATAGCTGAACGTTTTGATATAAGATTTGTGTAGGTGGGCCTGAAAATGAGGGAGTGGTGGCAGTTTAGAAATCATGTCCTGATTTTTCAGCTTTTGCCAGCTCCCACTCTAGCTTTGCCATTCATTCCTATGGGACAAATTTTGCCACAAGAACGACGATATTCCGAGAACCATTCAGCGAAACGTTCCACAAAGTAATAGCAACGCGATCGGGAACAATCTGCACGTTTTGGTAAATTTTTGTCTATGTAGTGTAAAAACTGTGGGAGGAGTTAGGGTGGCAAATTTGGCTATAATAAGAATAATAATAATAATATATATGTGAGATAACATTAAGTGGTCTTGCTATGCAAGAACACTTAATAACTAGAAAAGCTACAATTTCTGGGGAAATTGTGTGAAGTGTTCTTGCATCCACCAGTAGTCTACAACTAGAGTGGGCGGAGTAACTTATCATTTATATATCACATTTAATTGCAATGTTGTTGCCCAAAGTGCTTCACAGTTACATTAAAACATACAGTTATAAAAACATTAGCAGGTGCAAAAGTCCCTGTCTATGACATTACGTGCTGCTGCAGCCTTGCACAGGTCAGAATATTTTTGCGGTTGCCATCTTCAAACGGTCGTATTTTAAAAACTATAAATCCTACAGTGAAGAGCTTTATATTGTGAGAATCACAAGACCCAGACCTACATTTTGATGTATAGTATGTCTCTGAGATATTAACAATGAAGGCACAGTCGCAGTTTAGAAATTGCCCTTCAAATGTGAGCTTTGCAGAGTGGAGTTTCAATGAATGTCAATGGAAGGTGTGAGTTGCAAACAAATGGTCATATTGTGAAAACTATCAGGACTATGGCTTAGCCAGGGACATTTCTAGTGGCAGCAGGGATAGCTGAACGTTTTGATATAAGATTTGTGTAGGTGGGCCTGAAAATGAGGGAGTGGTGGCAGTTTAGAAATCATGTCCTGATTTTTCAGCTTTTGCCAGGTCCCACTCTAGCTTTGCCATTCATTCCTATGGGACAAATTTCGCCACAAGAACGACGATATTCCGTGAACCATTCGCCGAAACGTTCCACAAAGTAATAGCAATCCGATCGGGAACAATCTGCACGTTTTGGTATATTTTTGTCTATGTAGTGTAAAAACTGTGGGAGGAGTTAGGGTGGCAAATTTGGCTATAATAAGAATAATAATAACTAGAAAAGCTACAATTTCTGGGGAAATTGTGAAGTGTTCTTGCCTCCACCAGTAGTCTACAACTGGAGTGGGCGGAGTAACTGTTATCATTTATATAGCACATTTAATTGCAATGTTGTTGCACAGTTTCATTAAACCATACATTTATAAAAACATTAGCAGGTGTAGAAAAGGCTTTCTCTATGACATCACTTGCTGCTGCAGCCTGGCACAAGTCAGAGTATTTTGGCGGTTGCCATCTTCAAACGGTCATATTTTAAAAACTATAAATCTTACAGTGAAGAGCTTTATATTGCTAGAATCACAAGACCCAGACCTACATTTTTATGTATAGTATGTCTCTGAGATATTAACAATGAAGGCACAGTCGCAGTTTAGAAATTGCCCTTCAAATGTGAGCTTTGCAGAGTGGAGTTTCAATGAATGTCAATGGACTGCGTGAGTTGCAAACAAATGGTCATATTGTGAAAACTATCAGGACTATGGCTTAGCTGTGGACATTTTTAGTGGCAGCAGGGATAGCTGAACATTTTGATATGTTTTGTGTAGGTGGGCCTGAAAATGAGGGAGTGGTGGCAGTTTAGAAATCATGTCCTGATTTTTCAGCTTTTGCCAGCTCCCACTCTAGCTTTGCCATTCATTCCTATGGGACAAATTTCGCCACAAGAACGACGATATTCCGAGAACCATTCGGCGAAACATTCCACAAAGTAATAGCAATCCGATCGGGAACAATCTGCACGTTTTGGTATATTTTTGTCTATGTAGTGTAAAAACTGTGGGAGGAGTTAGGGTGGCAAATTTGGATATAATAAGAATAATAATAACTAGAAAAGCTACAATTTCTGGGGAAATTGTGAAGTGTTCTTGCCTCCACCAGTAGTCTACAACTGGAGTGGGCGGAGTAACTGTTATTATTTATTTATATAGCACATTTAATTGCAACGTTGTTGCCCAAAGTGCTTCACAGTTACATTAAAACATACAGTTATAGAAACCATTAGCAGGTGCAAAAGGCCCTGTCTATGACATCACTTGCTGCTGCAGCCTTGCACAGGTCAGAGTATTTTTGCGGTTGCCATCTTCAAACGGTCGTATTTTAAAAACTATAAATCCTACAGTGAAGAGCTTTATATTGTGAGAATCACAAGACCCAGACCTACATTTTGATGTATAGTATGTCTCTGAGATATTAACAATGAAGGCACAGTCACAGTTTAGAAATTGCCCTTCAAATGTGAGCTTTGCAGAGTGGAGTTTCAATGAATGTCAATGGACTGCGTGAGTTGCAAACAAGTGGTCATATTGTGAAAACTATAAGGAATACGACTTAGCTGTGGACATTTTTAGTGGCAGCAGGGATAGCTGAACGTTTTGATATAAGATTTGTGTAGGTGGGCCTGAAAATGAGGGAGTGGTGGCAGTTTAGAAATCATGTCCTGATTTTTCAGCTTTTGCCAGCTCCCACTCTAGCTTTGCCATTCATTCCTATGGGACAAATTTTGCCACAAGAACGACGATATTCCGAGAACCATTCAGCGAAACGTTCCACAAAGTAATAGCAACGCGATCGGGAACAATCTGCACGTTTTGGTAAATTTTTGTCTATGTAGTGTAAAAACTGTGGGAGGAGTTAGGGTGGCAAATTTGGCTATAATAAGAATAATAATAATAATATATATGTGAGATAACATTAAGTGGTCTTGCTATGCAAGAACACTTAATAACTAGAAAAGCTACAATTTCTGGGGAAATTGTGTGAAGTGTTCTTGCATCCACCAGTAGTCTACAACTAGAGTGGGCGGAGTAACTGTTATTATTTATTTATATAGCACATTTAATTGCAACGTTGTTGCCCAAAGTGCTTCACAGTTACATTAAAACATACAGTTATAGAAACCATTAGCAGGTGCAAAAGGCCCTGTCTATGACATCACTTGCTGCTGCAGCCTTGCACAGGTCAGAGTATTTTTGCGGTTGCCATCTTCAAACGGTCGTATTTTAAAAACTATAAATCCTACAGTGAAGAGCTTTATATTGTGAGAATCACAAGACCCAGACCTACATTTTGATGTATAGTATGTCTCTGAGATATTAACAATGAAGGCACAGTCGCAGTTTAGAAATTGCCCTTCAAATGTGAGCTTTGCAGAGTGGAGTTTCAATGAATGTCAATGGAAGGTGTGAGTTGCAAACAAATGGTCATATTGTGAAAACTATCAGGACTATGGCTTAGCCAGGGACATTTCTAGTGGCAGCAGGGATAGCTGAACGTTTTGATATAAGATTTGTGTAGGTGGGCCTGAAAATGAGGGAGTGGTGGCAGTTTAGAAATCATGTCCTGATTTTTCAGCTTTTGCCAGGTCCCACTCTAGCTTTGCCATTCATTCCTATGGGACAAATTTCGCCACAAGAACGACGATATTCCGTGAACCATTCGCCGAAACGTTCCACAAAGTAATAGCAATCCGATCGGGAACAATCTGCACGTTTTGGTATATTTTTGTCTATGTAGTGTAAAAACT
The DNA here is from genome assembly GCF_036172605.1 of Pelobates fuscus. Lineage (NCBI taxonomy): Eukaryota > Metazoa > Chordata > Amphibia > Anura > Pelobatidae > Pelobates > Pelobates fuscus. The sequence goes on along the minus strand of NC_086318.1, from coordinate 107,187,198 downwards.
GTGGGAGGAGTTAGGGTGGCAAATTTGGCTATAATAAGAATAATAATAACTAGAAAAGCTACAATTTCTGGGGAAATTGTGAAGTGTTCTTGCCTCCACCAGTAGTCTACAACTGGAGTGGGCGGAGTAACTGTTATCATTTATATAGCACATTTAATTGCAATGTTGTTGCACAGTTTCATTAAACCATACATTTATAAAAACATTAGCAGGTGTAGAAAAGGCTTTCTCTATGACATCACTTGCTGCTGCAGCCTGGCACAAGTCAGAGTATTTTGGCGGTTGCCATCTTCAAACGGTCATATTTTAAAAACTATAAATCTTACAGTGAAGAGCTTTATATTGCTAGAATCACAAGACCCAGACCTACATTTTTATGTATAGTATGTCTCTGAGATATTAACAATGAAGGCACAGTCGCAGTTTAGAAATTGCCCTTCAAATGTGAGCTTTGCAGAGTGGAGTTTCAATGAATGTCAATGGACTGCGTGAGTTGCAAACAAATGGTCATATTGTGAAAACTATCAGGACTATGGCTTAGCTGTGGACATTTTTAGTGGCAGCAGGGATAGCTGAACATTTTGATATGTTTTGTGTAGGTGGGCCTGAAAATGAGGGAGTGGTGGCAGTTTAGAAATCATGTCCTGATTTTTCAGCTTTTGCCAGCTCCCACTCTAGCTTTGCCATTCATTCCTATGGGACAAATTTCGCCACAAGAACGACGATATTCCGAGAACCATTCGGCGAAACATTCCACAAAGTAATAGCAATCCGATCGGGAACAATCTGCACGTTTTGGTATATTTTTGTCTATGTAGTGTAAAAACTGTGGGAGGAGTTAGGGTGGCAAATTTGGATATAATAAGAATAATAATAACTAGAAAAGCTACAATTTCTGGGGAAATTGTGAAGTGTTCTTGCCTCCACCAGTAGTCTACAACTGGAGTGGGCGGAGTAACTGTTATTATTTATTTATATAGCACATTTAATTGCAACGTTGTTGCCCAAAGTGCTTCACAGTTACATTAAAACATACAGTTATAGAAACCATTAGCAGGTGCAAAAGGCCCTGTCTATGACATCACTTGCTGCTGCAGCCTTGCACAGGTCAGAGTATTTTTGCGGTTGCCATCTTCAAACGGTCGTATTTTAAAAACTATAAATCCTACAGTGAAGAGCTTTATATTGTGAGAATCACAAGACCCAGACCTACATTTTGATGTATAGTATGTCTCTGAGATATTAACAATGAAGGCACAGTCACAGTTTAGAAATTGCCCTTCAAATGTGAGCTTTGCAGAGTGGAGTTTCAATGAATGTCAATGGACTGCGTGAGTTGCAAACAAATGGTCATATTGTGAAAACTATAAGGAATACGACTTAGCTGTGGACATTTTTAGTGGCAGCAGGGATAGCTGAACGTTTTGATATAAGATTTGTGTAGGTGGGCCTGAAAATGAGGGAGTGGTGGCAGTTTAGAAATCATGTCCTGATTTTTCAGCTTTTGCCAGCTCCCACTCTAGCTTTGCCATTCATTCCTATGGGACAAATTTTGCCACAAGAACGACGATATTCCGAGAACCATTCAGCGAAACGTTCCACAAAGTAATAGCAACGCGATCGGGAACAATCTGCACGTTTTGGTAAATTTTTGTCTATGTAGTGTAAAAACTGTGGGAGGAGTTAGGGTGGCAAATTTGGCTATAATAAGAATAATAATAATAATATATATGTGAGATAACATTAAGTGGTCTTGCTATGCAAGAACACTTAATAACTAGAAAAGCTACAATTTCTGGGGAAATTGTGTGAAGTGTTCTTGCATCCACCAGTAGTCTACAACTAGAGTGGGCGGAGTAACTTATCATTTATATATCACATTTAATTGCAATGTTGTTGCCCAAAGTGCTTCACAGTTACATTAAAACATACAGTTATAAAAACATTAGCAGCTGCAAAAGTCCCTGTCTATGACATCACGTGCTGCTGCAGCCTTGCACAGGTCAGAATATTTTTGCGGTTGCCATCTTCAAACGGTCGTATTTTAAAAACTATAAATCCTACAGTGAAGAGCTTTATATTGTGAGAATCACAAGACCCAGACCTACATTTTGATGTATAGTATGTCTCTGAGATATTAACAATGAAGGCACAGTCGCAGTTTAGAAATTGCCCTTCAAATGTGAGCTTTGCAGAGTGGAGTTTCAATGAATGTCAATGGAAGGTGTGAGTTGCAAACAAATGGTCATATTGTGAAAACTATCAGGACTATGGCTTAGCCGGGGACATTTCTAGTGGCAGCAGGGATAGCTGAACGTTTTGATATAAGATTTGTGTAGGTGGGCCTGAAAATGAGGGAGTGGTGGCAGTTTAGAAATCATGTCCTGATTTTTCAGCTTTTGCCAGGTCCCACTCTAGCTTTGCCATTCATTCCTATGGGACAAATTTCGCCACAAGAACGACGATATTCCATGAACCATTCGCCGAAACGTTCCACAAAGTAATAGCAATCCGATCGGGAACAATCTGCACGTTTTGGTATATTTTTGTCTATGTAGTGTAAAAACTGTGGGAGGAGTTAGGGTGGCAAATTTGGCTATAATAAGAATAATAATAATAATATATATGTGAGATAACATTAAGTGGTCTTGCTATGCAAGAACACTTAACTAGAAAAGCTACAATTTCTGGGGAAATTGTGTGAAGTGTTCTTGCCTCCACCAGTAGTCTACAACTGGAGTGGGCGGAGTAACTGTTAGTATTTATTTATATAGCACATTTAATTGCAACGTTGTTGCCCAAAGTGCTTCACAGTTACATTAAAACATACAGTTATAAAAACATTAGCAGGTGTAAAAGGCTTTGTCTATGACATCACTTGCTGCTGCAGCCTGGCACAGGTCAGAGTATTTTTGCGGTTGCCATCTTCAAACGGTCTTATTTTAAAAACTATAAATCCTACAGTGAAGAGCTTTATATTGTGAGAATCACAAGACCCAGACCTACATTTTGATGTATAGTATGTCTCTGAGATATTAACAATGAAGGCACAGTCGCAGTTTAGAAATTGCCCTTCAAATGTGAGCTTTGCAGAGTGGAGTTTCAATGAATGTCAATGGACTGCGTGAGTTGCAAACAAATGGTCATATTGTGAAAACTATAAGGACTATGGCTTAGCGGTGGACATTTTTAGTGACAGCAGGGATAGCTGAATGTTTTGATATCAGATTTGTGTAGGTGGGCCTGAAAATGAGGGAGTGGTGGCAGTTTAGAAATCATGTCCTGATTTTTCAGCTTTTGCCAGCTCCCACTCTAGCTTTGCCATTCATTCCTATGGGACAAATTTCGCCACAAGAACGACGATATTCCGAGAACCATTCGGCGAAACATTCCACAAAGTAATAGCAATCCGATCGGGAACAATCTGCACGTTTTGGTATATTTTTGTCTATGTAGTGTAAAAACTGTGGGAGGAGTTAGGGTGGCAAATTTGGCTATAATAAGAATAATAATAACTAGAAAAGCTACAATTTCTGGGGAAATTGTGAAGTGTTCTTGCCTCCACCAGTAGTCTACAACTGGAGTGGGCGGAGTAACTGTTATTATTTATTTATATAGCACATTTAATTGCAACGTTGTTGCCCAAAGTGCTTCACAGTTACATTAAAACATACAGTTATAGAAACCATTAGCAGGTGCAAAAGGCCCTGTCTATGACATCACTTGCTGCTGCAGCCTTGCACAGGTCAGAGTATTTTTGCGGTTGCCATCTTCAAACGGTCGTATTTTAAAAACTATAAATCCTACAGTGAAGAGCTTTATATTGTGAGAATCACAAGACCCAGACCTACATTTTGATGTATAGTATGTCTCTGAGATATTAACAATGAAGGCACAGTCACAGTTTAGAAATTGCCCTTCAAATGTGAGCTTTGCAGAGTGGAGTTTCAATGAATGTCAATGGACTGCGTGAGTTGCTAACAAATGGTCATATTGTGAAAACTATAAGGAATACGACTTAGCTGTGGACATTTTTAGTGGCAGCAGGGATAGCTGAACGTTTTGATATAAGATTTGTGTAGGTGGGCCTGAAAATGAGGGAGTGGTGGCAGTTTAGAAATCATGTCCTGATTTTTCAGCTTTTGCCAGCTCCCACTCTAGCTTTGCCATTCATTCCTATGGGACAAATTTTGCCACAAGAACGACGATATTCCGAGAACCATTCAGCGAAACGTTCCACAAAGTAATAGCAACGCGATCGGGAACAATCTGCACGTTTTGGTAAATTTTTGTCTATGTAGTGTAAAAACTGTGGGAGGAGTTAGGGTGGCAAATTTGGCTATAATAAGAATAATAATAATAATATATATGTGAGATAACATTAAGTGGTCTTGCTATGCAAGAACACTTAATAACTAGAAAAGCTACAATTTCTGGGGAAATTGTGTGAAGTGTTCTTGCATCCACCAGTAGTCTACAACTAGAGTGGGCGGAGTAACTTATCATTTATATATCACATTTAATTGCAATGTTGTTGCCCAAAGTGCTTCACAGTTACATTAAAACATACAGTTATAAAAACATTAGCAGGTGCAAAAGTCCCTGTCTATGACATTACGTGCTGCTGCAGCCTTGCACAGGTCAGAATATTTTTGCGGTTGCCATCTTCAAACGGTCGTATTTTAAAAACTATAAATCCTACAGTGAAGAGCTTTATATTGTGAGAATCACAAGACCCAGACCTACATTTTGATGTATAGTATGTCTCTGAGATATTAACAATGAAGGCACAGTCGCAGTTTAGAAATTGCCCTTCAAATGTGAGCTTTGCAGAGTGGAGTTTCAATGAATGTCAATGGAAGGTGTGAGTTGCAAACAAATGGTCATATTGTGAAAACTATCAGGACTATGGCTTAGCCAGGGACATTTCTAGTGGCAGCAGGGATAGCTGAACGTTTTGATATAAGATTTGTGTAGGTGGGCCTGAAAATGAGGGAGTGGTGGCAGTTTAGAAATCATGTCCTGATTTTTCAGCTTTTGCCAGGTCCCACTCTAGCTTTGCCATTCATTCCTATGGGACAAATTTCGCCACAAGAACGACGATATTCCGTGAACCATTCGCCGAAACGTTCCACAAAGTAATAGCAATCCGATCGGGAACAATCTGCACGTTTTGGTATATTTTTGTCTATGTAGTGTAAAAACTGTGGGAGGAGTTAGGGTGGCAAATTTGGCTATAATAAGAATAATAATAACTAGAAAAGCTACAATTTCTGGGGAAATTGTGAAGTGTTCTTGCCTCCACCAGTAGTCTACAACTGGAGTGGGCGGAGTAACTGTTATCATTTATATAGCACATTTAATTGCAATGTTGTTGCACAGTTTCATTAAACCATACATTTATAAAAACATTAGCAGGTGTAGAAAAGGCTTTCTCTATGACATCACTTGCTGCTGCAGCCTGGCACAAGTCAGAGTATTTTGGCGGTTGCCATCTTCAAACGGTCATATTTTAAAAACTATAAATCTTACAGTGAAGAGCTTTATATTGCTAGAATCACAAGACCCAGACCTACATTTTTATGTATAGTATGTCTCTGAGATATTAACAATGAAGGCACAGTCGCAGTTTAGAAATTGCCCTTCAAATGTGAGCTTTGCAGAGTGGAGTTTCAATGAATGTCAATGGACTGCGTGAGTTGCAAACAAATGGTCATATTGTGAAAACTATCAGGACTATGGCTTAGCTGTGGACATTTTTAGTGGCAGCAGGGATAGCTGAACATTTTGATATGTTTTGTGTAGGTGGGCCTGAAAATGAGGGAGTGGTGGCAGTTTAGAAATCATGTCCTGATTTTTCAGCTTTTGCCAGCTCCCACTCTAGCTTTGCCATTCATTCCTATGGGACAAATTTCGCCACAAGAACGACGATATTCCGAGAACCATTCGGCGAAACATTCCACAAAGTAATAGCAATCCGATCGGGAACAATCTGCACGTTTTGGTATATTTTTGTCTATGTAGTGTAAAAACTGTGGGAGGAGTTAGGGTGGCAAATTTGGATATAATAAGAATAATAATAACTAGAAAAGCTACAATTTCTGGGGAAATTGTGAAGTGTTCTTGCCTCCACCAGTAGTCTACAACTGGAGTGGGCGGAGTAACTGTTATTATTTATTTATATAGCACATTTAATTGCAACGTTGTTGCCCAAAGTGCTTCACAGTTACATTAAAACATACAGTTATAGAAACCATTAGCAGGTGCAAAAGGCCCTGTCTATGACATCACTTGCTGCTGCAGCCTTGCACAGGTCAGAGTATTTTTGCGGTTGCCATCTTCAAACGGTCGTATTTTAAAAACTATAAATCCTACAGTGAAGAGCTTTATATTGTGAGAATCACAAGACCCAGACCTACATTTTGATGTATAGTATGTCTCTGAGATATTAACAATGAAGGCACAGTCACAGTTTAGAAATTGCCCTTCAAATGTGAGCTTTGCAGAGTGGAGTTTCAATGAATGTCAATGGACTGCGTGAGTTGCAAACAAGTGGTCATATTGTGAAAACTATAAGGAATACGACTTAGCTGTGGACATTTTTAGTGGCAGCAGGGATAGCTGAACGTTTTGATATAAGATTTGTGTAGGTGGGCCTGAAAATGAGGGAGTGGTGGCAGTTTAGAAATCATGTCCTGATTTTTCAGCTTTTGCCAGCTCCCACTCTAGCTTTGCCATTCATTCCTATGGGACAAATTTTGCCACAAGAACGACGATATTCCGAGAACCATTCAGCGAAACGTTCCACAAAGTAATAGCAACGCGATCGGGAACAATCTGCACGTTTTGGTAAATTTTTGTCTATGTAGTGTAAAAACTGTGGGAGGAGTTAGGGTGGCAAATTTGGCTATAATAAGAATAATAATAATAATATATATGTGAGATAACATTAAGTGGTCTTGCTATGCAAGAACACTTAATAACTAGAAAAGCTACAATTTCTGGGGAAATTGTGTGAAGTGTTCTTGCATCCACCAGTAGTCTACAACTAGAGTGGGCGGAGTAACTGTTATTATTTATTTATATAGCACATTTAATTGCAACGTTGTTGCCCAAAGTGCTTCACAGTTACATTAAAACATACAGTTATAGAAACCATTAGCAGGTGCAAAAGGCCCTGTCTATGACATCACTTGCTGCTGCAGCCTTGCACAGGTCAGAGTATTTTTGCGGTTGCCATCTTCAAACGGTCGTATTTTAAAAACTATAAATCCTACAGTGAAGAGCTTTATATTGTGAGAATCACAAGACCCAGACCTACATTTTGATGTATAGTATGTCTCTGAGATATTAACAATGAAGGCACAGTCGCAGTTTAGAAATTGCCCTTCAAATGTGAGCTTTGCAGAGTGGAGTTTCAATGAATGTCAATGGAAGGTGTGAGTTGCAAACAAATGGTCATATTGTGAAAACTATCAGGACTATGGCTTAGCCAGGGACATTTCTAGTGGCAGCAGGGATAGCTGAACGTTTTGATATAAGATTTGTGTAGGTGGGCCTGAAAATGAGGGAGTGGTGGCAGTTTAGAAATCATGTCCTGATTTTTCAGCTTTTGCCAGGTCCCACTCTAGCTTTGCCATTCATTCCTATGGGACAAATTTCGCCACAAGAACGACGATATTCCGTGAACCATTCGCCGAAACGTTCCACAAAGTAATAGCAATCCGATCGGGAACAATCTGCACGTTTTGGTATATTTTTGTCTATGTAGTGTAAAAACTGTGGGAGGAGTTAGGGTGGCAAATTTGGCTATAATAAGAATAATAATAACTAGAAAAGCTACAATTTCTGGGGAAATTGTGAAGTGTTCTTGCCTCCACCAGTAGTCTACAACTGGAGTGGGCGGAGTAACTGTTATCATTTATATAGCACATTTAATTGCAATGTTGTTGCACAGTTTCATTAAACCATACATTTATAAAAACATTAGCAGGTGTAGAAAAGGCTTTCTCTATGACATCACTTGCTGCTGCAGCCTGGCACAAGTCAGAGTATTTTGGCGGTTGCCATCTTCAAACGGTCATATTTTAAAAACTATAAATCTTACAGTGAAGAGCTTTATATTGCTAGAATCACAAGACCCAGACCTACATTTTTATGTATAGTATGTCTCTGAGATATTAACAATGAAGGCACAGTCGCAGTTTAGAAATTGCCCTTCAAATGTGAGCTTTGCAGAGTGGAGTTTCAATGAATGTCAATGGACTGCGTGAGTTGCAAACAAATGGTCATATTGTGAAAACTATCAGGACTATGGCTTAGCTGTGGACATTTTTAGTGGCAGCAGGGATAGCTGAACATTTTGATATGTTTTGTGTAGGTGGGCCTGAAAATGAGGGAGTGGTGGCAGTTTAGAAATCATGTCCTGATTTTTCAGCTTTTGCCAGCTCCCACTCTAGCTTTGCCATTCATTCCTATGGGACAAATTTCGCCACAAGAACGACGATATTCCGAGAACCATTCGGCGAAACATTCCACAAAGTAATAGCAATCCGATCGGGAACAATCTGCACGTTTTGGTATATTTTTGTCTATGTAGTGTAAAAACTGTGGGAGGAGTTAGGGTGGCAAATTTGGATATAATAAGAATAATAATAACTAGAAAAGCTACAATTTCTGGGGAAATTGTGAAGTGTTCTTGCCTCCACCAGTAGTCTACAACTGGAGTGGGCGGAGTAACTGTTATTATTTATTTATATAGCACATTTAATTGCAACGTTGTTGCCCAAAGTGCTTCACAGTTACATTAAAACATACAGTTATAGAAACCATTAGCAGGTGCAAAAGGCCCTGTCTATGACATCACTTGCTGCTGCAGCCTTGCACAGGTCAGAGTATTTTTGCGGTTGCCATCTTCAAACGGTCGTATTTTAAAAACTATAAATCCTACAGTGAAGAGCTTTATATTGTGAGAATCACAAGACCCAGACCTACATTTTGATGTATAGTATGTCTCTGAGATATTAACAATGAAGGCACAGTCACAGTTTAGAAATTGCCCTTCAAATGTGAGCTTTGCAGAGTGGAGTTTCAATGAATGTCAATGGACTGCGTGAGTTGCAAACAAGTGGTCATATTGTGAAAACTATAAGGAATACGACTTAGCTGTGGACATTTTTAGTGGCAGCAGGGATAGCTGAACGTTTTGATATAAGATTTGTGTAGGTGGGCCTGAAAATGAGGGAGTGGTGGCAGTTTAGAAATCATGTCCTGATTTTTCAGCTTTTGCCAGCTCCCACTCTAGCTTTGCCATTCATTCCTATGGGACAAATTTTGCCACAAGAACGACGATATTCCGAGAACCATTCAGCGAAACGTTCCACAAAGTAATAGCAACGCGATCGGGAACAATCTGCACGTTTTGGTAAATTTTTGTCTATGTAGTGTAAAAACTGTGGGAGGAGTTAGGGTGGCAAATTTGGCTATAATAAGAATAATAATAATAATATATATGTGAGATAACATTAAGTGGTCTTGCTATGCAAGAACACTTAATAACTAGAAAAGCTACAATTTCTGGGGAAATTGTGTGAAGTGTTCTTGCATCCACCAGTAGTCTACAACTAGAGTGGGCGGAGTAACTTATCATTTATATATCACATTTAATTGCAATGTTGTTGCCCAAAGTGCTTCACAGTTACATTAAAACATACAGTTATAAAAACATTAGCAGGTGCAAAAGTCCCTGTCTATGACATCACGTGCTGCTGCAGCCTTGCACAGGTCAGAATATTTTTGCGGTTGCCATCTTCAAACGGTCGTATTTTAAAAACTATAAATCCTACAGTGAAGAGCTTTATATTGTGAGAATCACAAGACCCAGACCTACATTTTGATGTATAGTATGTCTCTGAGATATTAACAATGAAGGCACAGTCGCAGTTTAGAAATTGCCCTTCAAATGTGAGCTTTGCAGAGTGGAGTTTCAATGAATGTCAATGGAAGGTGTGAGTTGCAAACAAATGGTCATATTGTGAAAACTATCAGGACTATGGCTTAGCCAGGGACATTTCTAGTGGCAGCAGGGATAGCTGAACGTTTTGATATAAGATTTGTGTAGGTGGGCCTGAAAATGAGGGAGTGGTGGCAGTTTAGAAATCATGTCCTGATTTTTCAGCTTTTGCCAGGTCCCACTCTAGCTTTGCCATTCATTCCTATGGGACAAATTTCGCCACAAGAACGACGATATTCCGTGAACCATTCGCCGAAACGTTCCACAAAGTAATAGCAATCCGATCGGGAACAATCTGCACGTTTTGGTATATTTTTGTCTATGTAGTGTAAAAACTGTGGGAGGAGTTAGGGTGGCAAATTTGGCTATAATAAGAATAATAAGAATAATAATAACTAGAAAAGCTACAATTTCTGGGGAAATTGTGAAGTGTTCTTGCCTCCACCAGTAGTCTACAACTGGAGTGGGCGGAGTAACTGTTATCATTTATATAGCACATTTAATTGCAATGTTGTTGCACAGTTTCATTAAACCATACATTTATAAAAACATTAGCAGGTGTAGAAAAGGCTTTCTCTATGACATCACTTGCTGCTGCAGCCTGGCACAAGTCAGAGTATTTTGGCGGTTGTCATCTTCAAACGGTCATATTTTAAAAACTATAAATCTTACAGTGAAGAGCTTTATATTGCTAGAATCACAAGACCCAGACCTACATTTTTATGTATAGTATGTCTCTGAGATATTAACAATGAAGGCACAGTCGCAGTTTAGAAATTGCCCTTCAAATGTGAGCTTTGCAGAGTGGAGTTTCAATGAATGTCAATGGACTGCGTGAGTTGCAAACAAATGGTCATATTGTGAAAACTATCAGGACTATGGCTTAGCTGTGGACATTTTTAGTGGCAGCAGGGATAGCTGAACATTTTGATATGTTTTGTGTAGGTGGGCCTGAAAATGAGGGAGTGGTGGCAGTTTAGAAATCATGTCCTGATTTTTCAGCTTTTGCCAGCTCCCACTCTAGCTTTGCCATTCATTCCTATGGGACAAATTTTGCCACAAGAACAACGATATTCTGTGAACCATTTGGCGAAACGTTCCACAAAGTAATAGCAATCCGATCGGGAACAATCTGCACGTTTTGGTATATTTTTGTCTATGTAGTGTAAAAACTGTGGGAGGAGTTAGGGTGGCAAATTTGGCTATAATAAGAATAATAAGAATAATAATAATAATATATATGTGAGATAACATTAAGTGGTCTTGCTATGCAAGAACACTTAATAACTGGAAAAGCTACAATTTCTGGGGAAATTGTGTGAAGTGTTCTTGCCTCCATCAGTAGTCTACAACTAGAGTGGGCGGAGTAACTGTTAGTATTTATTTATATAGCACATTTAATTGCAATGTTGTTGCCCAAAGTGCTTCCCAGTTACATTAAAACATACAGTTATAAAAAATTAGCAGGTGTAAAAGGCTTTGTCTATGACATCACTTGCTGCTGCAGCCTTGCACAGGTCAGAGTATTTTGGTGGTTGCCATCTTCAAACGGTCGTATTTTAAAAACTATAAATCCTACAGTGAAGAGCTTTATATTGTGAGAATCACAAGACCCAGACCTACATTTTGATGTATAGTATGTCTCTGAGATATTAACAATGAAGGCACAGTCGCAGTTTAGAAATTGCCCTTCAAATGTGAGCTTTGCAGAGTGGAGTTTCAATGAATGTCAATGGAAGGCGTGAGTTGCAAACAAATGGTCATATTGTGAAAACTATCAGGACTATGGCTTAGCCGTGGACATTTCTAGTGGCAGCAGGGATAGCTGAACGTTTTGATATAAGATTTGTGTAGGTGGGCCTGAAAATGAGGGAGTGGTGGCAGTTTAGAAATCATGTCCTGATTTTTCAGCTTTTGACAGCTCCCACTCTAGCTTTGCCATTCATTGCTATGGGACAAATTTCGCCACAAGAACGACGATATTCCGAGAACCATTCGGTGAAACATTCCACAAAGTAATAGCAATCCGATCGGGAACAATCTGCACGTTTTGGTATATTTTTGTCTATGTAGTGTAAAAACTGTGGGAGGAGTTAGGGTGGCAAATTTGGCTATAATAAGAATAATAATAATAATAATATATATGTGAGATAACATTAAGTGTTCTTGCTATGCAAGAACACTTAATAATATATATGTGAGATAACATTAAGTGGTCTTGCTATGCAAGAACACTTAATAACTGGAAAAGCTACAATTTCTGGGGAAATTGTGTGAAGTGTTCTTGCCTCCATCAGTAGTCTACAACTAGAGTGGGCGGAGTAACTGTTAGTATTTATTTATATAGCACATTTAATTGCAATGTTGTTGCCCAAAGTGCTTCCCAGTTACATTAAAACATACAGTTATAAAAAATTAGCAGGTGTAAAAGGCTTTGTCTATGACATCACTTGCTGCTGCAGCCTTGCACAGGTCAGAGTATTTTGGTGGTTGCCATCTTCAAACGGTCGTATTTTAAAAACTATAAATCCTACAGTGAAGAGCTTTATATTGTGAGAATCACAAGACCCAGACCTACATTTTGATGTATAGTATGTCTCTGAGATATTAACAATGAAGGCACAGTCGCAGTTTAGAAATTGCCCTTCAAATGTGAGCTTTGCAGAGTGGAGTTTCAATGAATGTCAATGGAAGGCGTGAGTTGCAAACAAATGGTCATATTGTGAAAACTATCAGGACTATGGCTTAGCCGTGGACATTTCTAGTGGCAGCAGGGATAGCTGAACGTTTTGATATAAGATTTGTGTAGGTGGGCCTGAAAATGAGGGAGTGGTGGCAGTTTAGAAATCATGTCCTGATTTTTCAGCTTTTGACAGCTCCCACTCTAGCTTTGCCATTCATTGCTATGGGACAAATTTCGCCACAAGAACGACGATATTCCGAGAACCATTCGGTGAAACATTCCACAAAGTAATAGCAATCCGATCGGGAACAATCTGCACGTTTTGGTATATTTTTGTCTATGTAGTGTAAAAACTGTGGGAGGAGTTAGGGTGGCAAATTTGGCTATAATAAGAATAATAATAATAATAATATATATGTGAGATAACATTAAGTGTTCTTGCTATGCAAGAACACTTAATAAGCTGTAGTTGTTCTGGTGACTATAGTCCCTTTAATGTTTGCATTTTTAAGGGTTACTTATTTTGCAGCTGTTCAGAAGTGTGCATTTTTCTGTCTCGTTATTTAATTCTGGCTTTTTACTAGAAACAGCAAAGTGAATTGTTAGCATAGGACTGAACTAAGATTTCCCTATAATGGCCATTGTAGTGGTACTAAAATAATTCTGTTATTTAAATGTGTATAGTCCAAATTCTTCTTCCTATATTGCACAGTGTGTTTAATGTAGAATTTATTATCTCCTTCTCTGTTAATTACTTGTCAGAGCCTACAGCAGCCTCCTGCATCTGTTTAAAGATCGATTAACAGAATTTCAATCCCACTCAGGGGTTGGGACGGAGCCTATCACCCATGTTGACCGGTCACACATTATTATTATTATTATTATTATTATTATTTCCATTTATATAGCGCCAACAGATTCCGTAGCGCTTTACAATATTATGAGAGGGGATTTAACTATAAATAGGACAATTACAAATAAACTTACGGGAACAATAGGTTGAAGAGGACCCTGCTCAATCGAGCTTACATTCTATAAGAGGTGGGGTGTAAAACACATTAGGACAGGAATTTGCAGTCAAATAAGGTGGGCTGCCCTTTAGGAGAGGGCAAGCGACAGGTATGGGAGATAGGGGTTAGTCTTGGAGGCCATAAGCTTTCCTAAAGAGATGGATTTTAAGGCACTTCTTAAAAGATGCAAGACTAGGGGAGAGTCTTATGGCGGTAGGCAGGCTATTCCATAGGAAGGGAGCCGCCCGCGAGAAGTCCTGCAAGTTGGCCATACGGGTGCGGACAACAGACAGGAGGTGGCACGGGCAGAGCGGAGAGACCGAGAAGGGACATACCTATGGATCTGTGAGGAGATATAAGAGGGGCTAGAGTTGTTCAGTGCTTTATAGGTGTGAGTTAGTACCTTGAATTGACTCCTATAGCATACAGGAAGCCAATGTAAGGACTGGCAGAGGGGTGAGGTGTGAGAGAAACGACTATAGAGGAAAATCAGTCTAGCAGCAGCGTTCATTATGGACTGTAGGGGTGCAGTACAGCTTTTGGAAAGTCCAATCAGGAGAGGGTTACAATAATCCATGCGGGAAATTACTAGAGCATGGACAAGCTCCTTGGTAGTATCTGGTGCAAGAAAGGGGCGGATGCGGGCTATGTTTTTAAGATGGAATCTACAGGATTTGGCAACATGCTGGATGTGAGGCTCAAAGGTGAGACCAGAGTCAAGTATGACGCCAAGACAGCGCGCTTGCAAGGATGGACTGTATTAGGAGGAGGAAAGACAAGGAGCTCAGTTTTAGAGATATTGAGTTTCAGAAAGCTGGAGGACATCCAGTCAGAGATGGAAGAAAGGCAAGCAGTGACATGTTGCAGGACGGCAGGGGAGAGGTCCGGGGAGGAGAGATATAGCTGGGTGTGATCAGCGTACAGGTGGTAGTGGAATCCAAAAGAGGTAATAAGTTTGCCAAGAGAGGCAACATCTTGTGAGCTCTGTGCTGAAACTCTTTTATACAGCTGATTTCACTAATCCTAGTCCTGAATTTCAGCTGCAGACGTGCACCGGAAATGGAAAGTAACCACTGAGGCTGTACCCAACATGATATTGACTGAGATCAGCATCTTTCAACGTGGATAGACCTGGGGCCCACAAAAGGCCTAATCTCATATAGCGCAAGGAAGGCGGCTGATCCCTCAGCCTGTAGCCATTCACTTTAATTGAGGTCTCCCATTCACTTGCTGTTGAGGGACATACTGGCAACTTTCACTAGTGCTACAGTGCTGCAACACCATCTTACCTGCCTGTTGGAAATATCATGAGGTACATTATTATTATTATTATTATTTTGTTATTTATACAGCGCCATCAAATTCTGCAGCGCTTTACAATGGGTGGCCGAACAGACGTAGTTGTAACCAGACAAGTTGGACACACAGGAACAGAGGGGTTGAGGGCCCTGCTCAATGAGCTTACATGCTAGAGGGAGTGGGGTAAAATGATACAAAAAGGTAAGGATAGTATTAGACTAGTGACAGTTGCAGAAGAGGAATCAGTCAGGAGCTATTAACAGTTTCATTGATACGCTTTTATGAAGAAGTGGGATTTTA
Organism: Pelobates fuscus; assembly: GCF_036172605.1. Lineage (NCBI taxonomy): Eukaryota > Metazoa > Chordata > Amphibia > Anura > Pelobatidae > Pelobates > Pelobates fuscus. The sequence goes on along the minus strand of NC_086318.1, from coordinate 107,171,894 downwards.
AAGATTTTTTGAAGGAGTGGAGACTGGGTGAGCATCTAACGGAGGAGGGAAGTGAGTTCCACAGGAACGGTGCAGCCCTCGAGAAATCTTGAAGGCGAGCATCAGAGGTAGGAATACGGACAGAAGATAGACGTAAGTTTTCAGCAGATCGTAAGGGTCTAGACGGGACATACTTGTGTATAAGGGAGGATAGATAGGTGGGAGCAGCATTATGTAGAGATTTGAAAGCAAGAACCAGAATTTTAAATTGAGCTCTATATCTTATAGGAAGCCAATGTAGGGACTGACAGAAAGGTGAGGCATGGGAGGTGCTGGCAGACAGGAAGATGAGTCTCGCCCCCACATTCAGTATGGACTGTAATGGCGCAAGTTACATCACGTGTACCTCATCACCCCTCTTGAGGAAAAACTGGATCACCTGTTTGCCGATTTCTGGGCCAAGCTCTCTTGTCACCTGGACATTCCTGATAAGGCTACACTGGCACCAACTTCCCAGCAGATCATGCAACACTCTGAATCTCCTGAGCAAGAACCCAACACTGCTCTGATAGTGTAAGAGCATAGGCTGGGGCAGAGAGGCCCGAGGTCGGCGCTGCAGCACCAAAGGCTTAGCTCAGTTGTTGATCATCATCTTTTTGGGCTGTGACCTAAGCAAAGATCATTACCCAAGCACTTCTCTCACCCTTGGAATGTCACTGTTCATCGTGAGAGACGACTGTCTGATCGATAACCCCAAGACAGAGGTCGGCTTGTAACATAGAAACATAGAAACATAGAATGTGATTGCAGATATGAACCATTCAGCCTATCTAGTCTGGTATGGGACTCAAGAGTCAGGTGCTCTGGAATGTCTTGATACCTGGGGCTGGTGGGGTGCCAGCATTCACAGCAGTCTCCACCATATGTTAGGTGTAGGCTGAGTTTCTTGAACACATACAATGCCACTGTAGACACAGTTTTCTCCCTTTTTATGTGCAATTGTCACTTATATTACTCTTACTGCTATTCACCCATGCATACCTAACCTGTTAATCTGTTTTAATCCTATAAAATGTGCACTATGCTCTGATATGCCATATACTCTGTGAGCAACTTTTCAAGCTTATATGTTTCCTTAATGTAGTCATATTGTTAAACGCTTGTTTCTTTATCATATGCACACCAAAAATAAAGATTGTCAAAAAAGAAAAAGTTAAGGAATTTAAACTTAAATTTAACTTATCACTATGGTGGAACAAACACAAAGCACAAATTCTAGGTTATGTTTTAATTCAGAACTTTTTTTTTAAATTGCCCCCATGAGCTCACTTTTTAGAACAGGACAGCTTGATAAATGTCACCCATAGTTTCATGGAATTCTGCTAGCTCAACAAAACTCCCCATAACATCTTTCAATGCAATTCATAAAATGTGTACTTGAGAAAATTGAACGTTTCCTAATTCTTATTGTGTATCCCAAAGCCTTAGACTATATGACTTCATTGCTATCGCGTTGATCTCATTATTTAGATTCTTATTTGTAGTATGCTGTGACTTAACAGCATTCCGATCTTCTGAGGCATTTCTGCTCATTGCCTGGAAAGGGAATAACAATATCTAGAATGAGCAATATGGAGTTATAATCATTGAGATGTGTCTTCACAGACTAAATACTATATTGTCTCCTCTCTACAGCACTACTTATTACCTAAAAACTAAATCCAGGTTACAGAGCCCGCTGTTAGATAGACAAGATCAATGGAAGACAAGTAATGAGTTTTATACAAGCAAACACAGGTTTTATTTATTCAGTGTGTTAATCACTGTGATGTAATGTAATGAAATGTGACCTGGATTATTCGTGTTGTTTACACTAACTTGCTATTTTATTATTTTTTTTGCACAACCTGTTTTGTTTTGTGATCTAAGTATATCTATAAGCAGCATTGAGTAATACTCCAATGTAAGAGTGACCAAAAATGGACCACTAGTGTTAGAAAACTCCCAATATTTATTTATTTATAAAATATTTTACCAGCAAAGATACATTGAGATTCCTCTCGTTTTTAAGTATGTCCATATACATGATAAAACAGCGAATAAAGCATTACAGTTGTGTAAATGAAGATAATTCAATTTTTGTGTTTCTGTGAACAGCAATCTACACACAAAATTGCTGGTTAATTGTACATTTATGTGCTTTCTTTATAGTAAAAAAACAAAAAATAAAACAACCAAAAAAAAAAAAAAAAAAAAAAAATTTGCCTCCAAAAAGTGCTTAGTAGTGAAAGGGTGAATGGCTATTACTTTGATCTCGTTCTGGTGCTCCTAAAGAATAAACACATATGTAAGCCCAGAACAATGAACCTACTCTAATTAACCTGACAAATTAATGTGAATTCTTCTCTTGCTATAATCATTCCACTAATATCTTTTTGCTGTGCTTTCAGTTATTGTTGCTGCTAAAATCTGACCAGTTAAAAAGCTGTAAGAAGAACAAAATCATTCAAAGTGATGAAAATGAATGTTCTATTTGCTTGCGTAAATAAAGCAATTTTTAATTTACTTAAAAACTTAAAAAAGTACGACAATCCCTTCTACCGTTTGGGATTAAACATAATGTTTCCCAAACCTGGTAGAGAATAATATATTGGTTCTTTATAAATGTTCTCTCTGAAAATGTAATGACTACATTATTTATTTCTGCTATAAAACATGAAAATGAAATGTGTAAATATTACAATGGAAAAACAAGCTTGATTTATTATAACAATTCAGAAATTTTATATGAATAAGATACATTTATATGTAGACCAGATTGCATATTTTCCCTAGAAGGTAATATCATCATCTATCACAAATATTCCCAAATTAATTAACTTTTAAATGATTTCACAGTGTTACCAGCATAATTCAGAATGTTCACAGGGTAATTGGAAAGCAAGTTTTCTTTTTAAAATCTGAAATAAAAAAGTACACAATATATAAAAAGAAAATGTAGAAATTAAACATTATAGCATTTGGTAGAAGAAATTTTAAGCAGTACATTGAACCGCAAGCATTACTCCTTCTCATCTAAGGTGCAGAGATAGTATGTAACATATTTCCTATTCTTGTGTGTGGTGGAAAAATTCAATTAATCTGAATTGATTTGTTTTGGAAAAGAAATAGATAATAATGCAATTCTTATAAATTGAATCCATGACATTGATTTGAACGAAACTATCTGAACAAACCAAACCCCCTTGATGCAAAGGTTAATGATGTGACAACTGCCCAATGCTTGCTAGCCAACTGCTACATTCAAATATTAAAATATAAAGGTATATATATATATATATATATATATATATATATATATATATATATATACTGGCTGCTCACTGTTGTAAAAAGACGCCCCACTACTGTAATAAAGTGCCTCTTAGTGGGGTACCTATACAAATAATTGATCATTACTCGTGCACCAAGAGTGGGGGCAACTAAACTAAATGGGGGACCTAGTGTCCTCCCTCGGCTTCCACCTATGAGTGGCAAGTGGGGGCCCCAAGATACATTAGGGGGGGACCTACTGCCTCCCCCCGGCCCCAAAGCCAAGATACAATAGGGGACAGGATCTACTATGTTATTCAGTCAACTGAGTTTTATTCAGCCTCAGCTGGCTTTTATGCAACTCCCCATGCAAGGGGTTTCTTAAATCATATTCCAGGGGCATTTCCCTGATGAACCTGAGAGGAGACAAGGGACAAGTAAACAGTTTACCGACTTAATTACCGATTTAATTCAATTATCTCTCAGGTACAGAAAATACACAATATTTGCAAACATTATAAAACACATTTTAATATTTCAGAGTCCCACGAAATTCACATCACCGAATTGCTGGGATCTGATCACCCACTTTGTCAAAATATCACTCAGATCTGTTCGGTGGTTCGGGAACGCCATTCCCATGACGTTTTGACCGGTCGGCCATGAGGTGAAGCCCCAAAACAGTTCCAGAAAAGTTTTAGGCTCGACTGGTCTTCATTTGGAGGTTCTCACACGAATGCCGATGAAGGCTCCCCCTGGCTGCTAGCATATGAATGATCCCCCTGTTCGGTAGTTTACGTATCTCGAACGCCGTTCTCCTACTGGTTCTGGAAGTTCGATGGGCAGCGGTATCAGTTCACCAGGTATTCGCGGGGTAGAGTAGCCACAATTAGTTCCAGGTTATCGACGACCATGTACAGCTGCCCACGTTCGAGAGACAAAATGCCACACAGGGGAAACACTTTTTTTTTAACAACTAATTTGCGGTTAACAGCCAGGGGTGGTTGGTTGTTAAAAGATGCAAATCCATGAACCACACAGATGGGGGTTCAGTAAACACCTGACAGCCGAACAAAGGGAATGAAAAAGGGTATTATAAATGTTCATTTTGATACAGTATGGGCCTCCCCGATCAGCCACCCATCTACCCCAGATCTTTTCACATTTCAGCACTACAGTCTCTAGGGTTCAATCTTTAGCTGCGGCTGTGTTCAGGGTTAAGGGTCTTCCTCCAGGCTGCTTCCTTTTGCTCTGGGGCTTGGTTTTCTGGGCAAAGGAGGAGCCTCCAGGGAAATGTCTCTTTATGGACCACAGTCCGGGGGTATGTCGGATCTCCGCAGGTCGGGTCATTTGGTGGGCATGAGCACCGTAGGTGTCTCCGCTTGAGGGCAGACCGAGCTCCAGAAATTTGTCCAGAATAGTTCAAGGAATTGGGTTATTCGGTCCTCACTCTGTTGGTACTTTGCGTCAGGCTTTCCTCCTGCAGCCATCTTGGAGCTCACGCGGCAGGTCCGTTTGCACTGTTGGGTGTAGTGGCTGTGATCTAGTAGGTGCACCACTGGGGACTGGGATAACCCACACCAGTCCAGAGGGGTATTCAGGGCTATAGAGAGGCTTCCAAGCCATCCGCCTCACACAGAAGGCCGCAGATGACACACAGTTCTGGGAGTCAACTGAGTTTTATTCAGCCACAGCTGGCTTTTATGCAACTCCCCATGCAAAGGGATTCTTAAATCATATTCCAGGGGCATTTCCCTGATGGACCTGAGAAGGGACAAGGGACAAGTAAACAGTTTACCGACTCCTCTTCTGTGCCTGAGAGATAATTGAATAAGAACAGCTATTTCATTCAATTATCTTTCAGGTACAGAAAATATACAATATTTGCAAACATTATAAAACACATTTTAATATTTCAGAGTCCCATGAAAGTCACATCACCGAATTGCTGGGATCTGATCGCCCACTTTGTCAAAATATCACTCAGATCCGTTCGGTGGTACGGGAATGCCATTCCCGTGAAGTTTTGACCGGTCGGCCATGAGGTGAAGCCCCAAAACAGTTCCAGAAAAGTTTTAGGCTCGACCGGTCTTCATTTGGAGGTTCTCCAGGTGAGAGTCTCTTGGGCCAGAATAATGCAGGGTTATGGTAGGTGCAGGTAGATGCAGTGTCTGTCTAGTGCTACTCCAGGAGGGTCACCTTGTCGTGTATAGGCAGTTTCGGTAGAATGTCGGAGCTATGGAAAAACACGTCCGGCTATAATGCTTGTCAGACCCCGTCCCCCTACTTTGTCTTATGTTTTAAAGAAAACTAGAGCAGCCAGGAAGAAGAAGAGATCCTGAGAGAGGAAGAAAAGAGGAAGCGATTGGGGAAAGGTACGTTTGGCATGACAGTGCCACTTTAAATAATTTATATATTGAAAAAAAAACAAGATGCCAAAATACCAGAATATTGCAGTATGCAATGATACCTATTTTATTGGAATAAAATAATATGTCAAAGACAAGCTTTCAAGAGTTTTCCTCTCTTCCTCAAATCTGAAGTTTCTGAAGTTTCAGACCTGAGGAAGAGCAGAAAACTCTTAAAAGCTTGTCTTTCAAATATTATGTAAGTCCAAAAAAAAGGTATCATTGCATACTGCAATACTTCGGTATTTTGGCATCTTGTCTACTGGACTATTACGACTAATCCAATCTACATTTAAAAAAGCTAAATATCCGTTTATTGTTTTGCTGCATAAACACTTTATTCAATCAAGTAAACAAACACATAATTGAATTTAGCTTTTTTTTGTATTTATCTTTGTGTTGATTGGCTGATTGTAAATACAATTATAACTAGTCTATTTTTTTTAAACTCAACCTAATAAGGTAGCTTAACGATGAATTAAAAGATTTATCTAATATGTTCTATATCTAATCCCCATCAGCTGGAAAATCAATCAGCGGTTTTGTAGTGCAGCAGAAGGGTCATATCCAGAAATATGCTCTATGAAGTCAGTGAACAGGTATTAAGATCCCCAAGTACTGCTCAGATGGCAGGTTTGGAAATGGAGAAAGGCACACTGCTTGATACCATTTACACCAGTGAAATGTACACATATTTGCACACTATGTAACAAATATGAATTACAGACATATTTGGAATTCTCTGAAATTCTGACTAATCCAGGGTTCTAAATGTAACAAATTAATTATTAATTTACCTGATAAGCAGAATTTCAATCTTATAGCTTTTGGTATGCTAAATTACCAATTTTCGATTATTTCTCCTTTTCTCTTCTGTCATTACATAATATATTGTATCATCACAATCTTTGATTTTGTAGCACAGTGATACAAGATAGGTCATAACACGAGATACAAAATTAAAAATGTTTGAACACTCGAAGGGTTAATTTAGTAATACAAAGCAACTTGATTAATTCACGTGTCTTATTCTCTGAACCTTCTCAATACACTCCAAACAATACTGACTTTTTTTGCTGCGTTCCTAGTATAATTGCGACAATCACAAAATAATCCACATTCTTCTACGTGACAGATCCCGTTTATCTCAGCTCCCCTATTTAAGACTGTTCCTAAGGGTTTTGTGAATTTTCCTCTTAATCATGTAATTTAAAATTCCTACTTTGCAATCTACATTATGGGCCTCATGTTTCATTTTTCTTTTTATAGATCTCAAAATGTATTTTCCTACTGTACAACATCACTTACCATCAACTTGGAATCCTGAATCCTGAAATCATACTTATATAATTATACGTGTGTGTGCACTGGTATGTTATGTTGTAGTTGTTGTTTCCTCAACCTATAATGCAGTTAGCTTTTTGTAGTGGGCTTGAAGCACAAGGCACATTTCCCAGCGAGATGCGCTATGCATGTATGTGGTTTTAGAAAAACACATTTATACTCCGATGCTCTTGTGGGTCTCTATGCCTTTGTTAAATTAACCCTAGTCTGCATTTATTCCATCTACTGATGTCTGTTTGTGAATCTTCAGGAAGAGGTTTAACAAAAGGAAATATAGACTATACAAACGTGTGCTATATAAATGAATGTAGAATTATATAGCAATGCGTCAAATTAAACAAAGGAAAATACCACCTGTCAGATGGCTGCTGCTGGGAAATTTTAGCTTTCAATGAAACTCTTTCTGTATTCTTTGAATTATTTTATGTATTTATTTTTCAGTCATTATATCAGCAGCAATTAGATATGTTATTTTTCTGGATTGCACCTAGTATTGTATAAAGAGTATAATTAACCTTGGAAGCGACCCAATTTGGTGGGACAGGTTCAAGGTCTAGGGTTATTCCTCTGTCCTGATGTACCATTTCTCAAAGCTGTTCAACGGTGTAAGCTAATGCCTGCTGCCTTGATAGATTGTATATTGCTGATGAAATTTATTCACACTCTTGATCCATCCTCTAATGACGGCAACATATAGTGTTCTGAAATCATGTTTTGAAATAACCTGATGATGGATGAGGTAGTAAGATGGCTAGAAGCATGTATGCAAACCAGCATGGATCTCTGCTGAAATGAAACCTCACCATCACAGACTTGTTACTTACACGATAGGTAGAATTTTTTATTAACTATGCCTCCATCTGTTCTAAAAATAAGTCATCATTAATTATAGAATGTTTAAAAAAACATATAGGAAACAGAGTCAAGATATGATTAAAACTGACCCAGGCATAATCACCCAAGACAGTGTTCTGTTCAATATTGAGGGTAAATAAGTGTCAGGGTATCTGTGTGAATGTTGTCAGGCTAGGGCTCAACCTGGGCACCCTTTCCATGTGGAGGGGGACCATACTCAAGATCCTCCCTCTCTCCTTGGCGGTTCCGACACTGGCCGCTGTAACTTTGCTTTTTTTATGATGCGGCGCATGTGTACCGATGTCATGACATCAGTGATGTCATGGACTGCCAAAACTTTCAAATTCAAAGGTTTTGGTATTGTGGCTACCAACTTAAAGAGCCACAATATAAAAATGACTAATGGGGCTTGGATGATTGCCCTTTTGTGGTTCAAAGTTTCTTTGTTCCACAAAACACATTATTTTATTTACCTGGTTAACAACTTTGGCTGTGTTCTGACTATTCTAATTTCTCCTTTCCAATGACTCGGTATGTGCCTTCATACATATTCAGACTTCTGGCTTACTTGACCTCGGCCTGTCCCTGACTATTCTCTGTCTTGGCTAACGTTAGCCTGCGCACTCTAAGGTCCGGTATACATTTATTTGTTTACACACTGCGTATTGGATCTCTGTGGCATTCCTGACAATAAGTGTGTAGGAGTGTAGAAAAATACCCCTCTCTGTCTCATTAGAGAGTTAATTTTTTTGCTGAAAGAAGCAAGGTGGATTGTTAGTGTAGGATCAACTAAGAGGTTTGCATTGAGGTGGCAGATGCGCTTACATTTGCATGGCCATTGGAGTGATACTCAAACTTTCAGTTATTTATTTTATTTTTATTGTATGTATTTTTCAGTCATGTACTTTAGTCCTTGCTGCCACCCAGCCTGCCTAAATCGCCTAATTAGAGAGCCGTTTATGCCTACATACATTGCATTAGGACAATTTAATGTGGACAATTTAAACATGGTATTGTGCTGTGTTAATTCTACAAATAATAATATTAAGAATGCATTGACATTGGTAGGTGGTAGATGTACAAATTATTTCTAAAGTTGAAAACTGATCCAGTTTAGTTTTATTTTTAGATTAAGGAGATAACTGAATCAGATGTACAATTTAATGTTTATTCTCTACCCATGGTGGCTGGTGAAACAGAGTGCATCCTGGCTTCCATTAAAAATATGGCTAAAGCAGAGATTACACTCTTCCTTAGTAATTTATATCAGCGATAGATAAATTAATTTACCGAAAGATTACTTCATTTGCACATAACAGCATCTATTGCAACATAATCAACAAGAACTTTCAGTCCACCCACTCGAAGGCCTTCTTAGCATCAGTAGAGAGCAGGGGTGAGCCTCAACGTACATCACAGTGGTGATGGTATTGTTCTTGGCTTCTGTCCCAGATACAAACTGGACTGATCCAAGTGGATCAAAATTTGCAGAGCAGTACTTTGGTGAATAACTTATGGTCCATGTTGAAGAGCGAAATGGGCCTGTAGCTTGAACACAGGCAGGGATCCTTTTCCACTTTATGCAAAATGGTAATATGTACAGCCAGTAAATCCCTCTGTAGAGTCCCATCCAGTAGGGAGTTAAGGCTTGCTTGTAGACGTGGGAGCAACTCTTTCTAAAAAGCCTAATAGTACGTCTGGACCTGGTGCTTTCCATGTCTAAAAGTGCTTTAGTGTCCATTCCAGTTCCTCCACCAATATTGGGTCCTCTAGGGAGCCCACCTCCTCAAGGGAGAGTTTGTATGAGACATACTTATCTAGGAAGCTGCTCAAGTCATCACTCACCCCCTGTGATTTTGAGGTGCTCATTCCCAGAGAGCAACTGTATAACTTGTCATCGTATTCATGGAACATTTCAGAAATGTTCTTAGGAAATGGACTAAAAGGTTCGATGAAGAGCATATTGAATTGGTGGCATATTTTCTGCAACATTCGTGCAGATAGAGTGCTACATTTGTTGAAGTGCTCAAAGAAAAATCTTCTGGATTTTTGAAGAATGAGGTGTTGTTTTTGGGAGATTAATTCATTAAATTTTTGTCAAGCCAAAACCAAGCCCTGAATCACCATGTTTATGTGTGGATTCTAATGCCTGTATTTGGTCTAATAATTTATTGATTCCAATACCCTGTCCCATTTTGCGGGCTTCACCAATTTTATTGAAATTACCACATATGAACCATTTGTGTGCTTCTAAGACAACGTATCAGGAGAGTCATTTTCCCATAAATATTGCTTCAGTTGTACAGTTTGGGACAAGAATGCCGGTTCATTAAGAAGTGTCTCATTAAACCTCCAATACCTCTCTGTGGTGTGATGCAGAAGTGCCCTCACCCGCACCTCAACTGGAGCATGGCTTCACCAAGTAGAGATCCCTATTTCTCTGCTAATTAAATGAAACAGGTATTCCTGAGCCAGATACACATCTTTTTATTTACTTATTTATAAAATGTTTTACCAGGAAGGATACATTGATATTTCTCTCGTTTTCAAGTATGTCCTGTGTCCACAAAACATACGCTATACAACAATATGATAGGCGCTCACTATAGTCAGAAAAAAGTCTCTATTATTTATCTCTACTAGAGTTGAGCGGACTCGAACTGAAAAGTTCAGGTTCGTACCGAACATTACATTTTTTGGACCCCGGACCCGAATACCGACATCAACAAGTGTTTGACTTGTGTGCCCTAAGAAGCCATCACAGCCATGCCTACTAATGGCATGGCTGTGATTGGCCAGTGCAGCATGTGACCCAGCTAGTAGGGGCATGTCTATTAAACAGTGAGCAACCTGTGGCTGGTCACTGTTGAAAAAAAAATTCCCCCCTCCTGAGCCCCCACCTGCAACGCGCGAGTGGAGCTTTTAAACTAAAGGGGGGACCTATTGTCCCCCCTCGGCCCCCACCCCTGAGCGGTGGGTGGGGGCCCTAAATAACAATAAGGGGGGACCTAATGTCCTCCTCCCCGGCCCCCACCCCTCCCGGTGGGTGGGGGCCATAAATAAAAGTTGGGGGGGGACCTAATGTCCTCCCCCCCGGCCCCCACCCCTGAGTGGTGGGTGGGGGCCATAAATAAGAATTTGGGGGGGGACCTACTGTCCTCCCCCCGGGCCCCCACCCCTGCATGGTGGGTGGGGGCCCTAAATATCAATAAGGGGGGACCCTGTGTGGCAGGTGTGGGCCCTAAATAACAATAAGTAGGTCCCCCCCGGCCCCCAGCCCTGCGCGGCAGGTGGGGGCCCTAAATAACAATAAGAGGGAGATATACTGTCCTCCCCCCGGCCCACACCCCTGGGAAGCGGGTGGGGGCCCTAAATAACAATAAAGTGGGGGACCTACTGTCCTCCCCCTCTGGCCCCCACCCCTGAGCAGTTGGTGGGGGTCATAAATATCAATAAGGGGGACCTATTGTCCTCCCCCTAACCCCCACCCCTGCGCAGCGGGTGGGGGCCCTAAATAACAATAAGGGGGGGACCTACTCTCCTCCCCCCCGGCCCCCACCCCTGAGCGGTGGGTGGGGGCCATAAATAAGAATTTAGGGGGGGGACCTACACTTAACCCCCCCCCCCTAAAAAAAAAATGAGTACAAAAAAAATAAATCAATTTTCACCCATGGAGGGCTCCGCACAGACTGAGCTCTGCAGGGCGAGGGAAGGCTTATAAACCCGTGCCCCGCCCTGCAATTAGGCTCAGAGCACTCTGATTGGTGGGTTTAAGCCATCCAATCAGAGTGCTCTGACAGGTAAATGAAGAGACGGACAGGTAAGTCTCTACATTTACCTGTCACAGCACTCTGATTGGTTGGCTTGAAATCCACCAATCAGAGTGCTCTGTGTCATTTTACACAGCGTGGGAAAGTTCTTTGGAATTTTCCCACACTGTGTAAAATGACAAAGAGCACTCTGGTGGAATAAGTAACCAATCAGAGTGTTATGAGTCAAATTACACAGAGTAAATAGCAATTTAATCCATAAGCTCTTGTTAATTCCCCAACGTGGTCAAAAATGTGAATGCAGTCCAATAAATGTTGATATATACATAATACAGGCTTACTACATATAAATCAAATTCATCTGGCACAATTATAGCAAAAAATACATTGAGAGGAGGAGAGATGTCATGTCACCATATAATGCTCAAAATGAGCTCTTTGCCCAATAAATGGGGAAATATTCATTAATGCTTCTTAAAAACAAAAATGAATCTTGATATGATGGGTTATTTCCAAAGCACACAGGAGAAACAAACAACCCAAACCAGAAGACGCTAATAACAACATTTTAGGGAGAAATGTCACCCAAAGATTTTAAAATATCAGCCCAATAAATTGTAAGATATACAGTAATGCTTCTTAAACACACAGATGCACACTCTTAATGACAGACACACAATCTCACTGATTTGAAACACTCACTGACAGACACACTCACTGACATACACACACACACACACACACACACACACACACATTTACACATTCTTGCATACACACACACACACACAAATTAATTGTATTTCTTGTTGTTTTATTTTTTTAGGCCCATCCAGCCTCCCTACCTTTAGGAGATGGAACAAGGCACTGTAAAGTGAATAGCTCTATCCCTCCCCAGTAACTGGACGACACACAGTTCTGGGAGTGCAACGGATTTAGTCAGGACAAACTCAGCCTTTTATGCACAGACCCCCAAACAACACAAACCCCTATTCAAAACAACACACACCCCTCCCAGGCAGATATGTGAGTCAAAACTTGGTAACTCAATTATCTCTGAGTTACAGGAAACTACATGAAAAATATATAAATCACCCCAAAAACATAGTCACATTTCACAGGAACCAAACAAGTCTTATATCCCTAAATAGCCCAGATCTGAGTGCCCAAGTTGTCCAAAAAGAGCTCAGATCCGTTTGGTAGAAGGGAATCACCATTCGGGAAAGGTTCGGCCAGTCCACTTTCCAGGGTTCCTGTGCGAACACCGATGAATGCACCGATGAATGGACAGCGGTTCAACATTTGCTAGGGTTCGTGGAATCACGTGGCCAAAAATAGTTCTAGCGTTTATACTGCTGCCTGTGTTCGGGAGACAAAATGGCCACCATTCCCTGGAGCACATGTGTTCGGCCACCCTGGGAAAGCACCCAAGCTAATAACTTAATTGCGGTTAATAGCCAGGGGTTGTTCCGTGTCCGTGGAGGTATAAAAGGGAGACCACACACCGTCCTTTCGGGAAACGAACAAGGGGGGTAAGGACCACTGAACAGAAAGAGAATGAGTCTGCTACATCTGCTACCTAGTGTCCAGTGGGGATTTTCTTCCCTGAGGATTCAGTGAGTGGAAACACGTCATCAGAAATCCCTCGCCGCCCCCGCCGTTTCTCTTCCATCAGATTTGCCCTAAAGTGACTGTCAGTCCACCTCCCAGGCCCTCTGTGACAGCTTTTGACCCGCTCCTTGTTTTGGGCCCCTCTGCCTTTTGGTAGTCACCGCAAGAAACAGTGTGCAGAGTCAAAAGCTCTGTGTGCTCCCTAGAAAACTGGTGTGTGTGCGCATGTGCACAATCCTTAAAAGGGAACAGTGGTCACCACCCATTATCAGGGTTCCTTCACTAAAAGTCTCCTGTCTGGACAGCATTCTGGAGAGAAAGGAGTGCTATCTCAGTGTTGCAAAGGTGTAGAGTTGCAAGGCCAGCATCCCCTTAAGGTTCCTGCTGATTGGCCATTGGGAAGGGTACATCCCTAGCCACTATAATCACCATTCAAGCCCACATGGCCCTCAGCAATCTGGTCTTTACCAGACTTTAGTTCAATTATGTGATATAGTTGCAGTGCCCCTCTCTTTTCAAGAAAAAGGCAGCCACTAGAGGCACTTCCTCTGCTATAAATGATTCAGACTCATCTTTGCTCCTAGAGCAGCATTTGGCTGTCCATTGTGGTGCGCTAGCCTCCCAATGCATTGGATTGGCTGAGGTCATCATGATACCGGAGAAACTGACGGAAGCCAAGCACAGAGAGATGGACACAGGTTTCTTCAGGAAGGAAGAGATTCTTTATTCGGTTCACCGATCGGGACTCAGAGGGACTAATGTCACCCAAATACAACAAGTTCTGAGCCCCGGACAATAGTGTAGGCTCCTTATATAGGCACATAACTCCTCCCATAATAAGCTCCACCCGCACATTCTCTTAACCAATCAAAACGAACAAGAACTAACTTCCTGCTTGACCGCATGGCTTGTCCAGCACAATGGAGGAGGGGAATACTATATCCGGTATTCTCGCACATGCTCCGTACACTACTGATCGTATCTTTGCCACGTGCAACCAACCGACCGATACACCAGTATATGCACGTACACATGCCACGTGGTAATCTCGGCCTACTAAATTTATTTTTACCGAGATTCCACCACATTCCCCCCGTTGATGCCTCTGATATTTCACAATTACTTGAGGCATCACTTAACCTTGGTTTGCATATACCTCAGGTTGCCATGAACCAGACCAGACTTTTTGATGATGTGAATCCCTCAACACTCCTCTTCCTGCATTGGTTCTCCCTGATCTAGAGCCTCATATTTATATATGGCCATTATCTGTGCAGCAGCCTTTCTCTCTGCTATATTTTCTATAACGCTCTGCACAGACCTAACTACTAAAGGAATAAGACATGGTAGGAGTAGACACAACATTAAAATCAGCATGACTCCGCCTACCAATGCCTTAAGCCCTCCAAACTGCTCATACCAGTTACCAAACCAACTACTTGGATTATACCCTTTCCATACCTGAGTAGGCACATGCGCTAGTTTAACCATATGGCTAGTAAGCTCAGCTATTGCTTGCCCTTCGTCATCTATTTGAAGACAGCAATTGCTCAGGTTAAACTTCCCACATACACCTCCCTCTACTGCCAATAGGTAATCCAAGGCTAATCTATTTTGGTAAACAGCTGTTCTCATCCTGGTATTATGCTTCGCTAGAAGATTGAGCGCTTGTGAGGTCTCATTAGTAATTATCTCAACCACCGCCTGTAACCTTATAATGCGGTTGAGCATATATATTGGGGTTCTATATCCGAAAGTACCATCCTCTGCCCAAGTGGCTGGCCCATAATAGTCTATAATACGCTGGGGAGGCCATTCATCATCTTCCCAGGCGCCTATCTCTATGGGTCCCCTTTTCTTCCTATGATTCACATCATACACTTTAACTCCCAAAGTCTCACCTGTTTCAATAGGCAACAAGAAGAAGGATGGTTTGAGCATACCTAACACACATGCCCCTTCCCAGTCCTGTGGTAAGTCCGAATAGGCCTTCTTACCACAGATCCAGTACAAATTTGCTGGGGCTTTCCAACTAGATGTGATGGATAAGTCAAACCATACGTCCTTTAAATTGGCATATCTTGCAAACGGGTTGGGTGGTTCTGAGACATTTGAAGCCGACCACCAGGTTGTATTCTTTGTATTGTCATCATAAGCTTTTTGCCCTAGACAAGTCAATTCTCCTACAGAAGTATTAAACATTATTCCTTTCCTTGCTATGCAAACATAACCTATGATGGAAGTTTTTAATCTCCACTCAGATTTACCTCTAACACTCATCTGATAATCGGCTTGTGAAGATATTTTTTGTTCAACTGCCTCAGAACCGGACATTACCTCCTTTGCTTCCCAAGGCCATTGGTCTCCCATGTTAGTACCTGCACACACATAGCAGTTGGTTACATTAAGACTACCAGCAATACTTTCAGCTAAATCTATAAACAGGTTTTTAGCATTATGGGGGATCTTATTATCTACACTCATCTCTTCATAAAAAGAATGGAAAACATGATGAGTTTGGGATGCTACAGTATCGGTCTCTATCCCTATAAACAATATTGTCCCAGGATCTAAACCCGTCCCATATATCTGAAACCCAAATAAGTTACCGAACCTATCTAAAAATTGTTCAGGATTATTTATAAGTATATGGACTGGGTTACATTCCATAGACTTACAATATGGTTTGGTAGGCAACTTAGTAACAATCATATCCTTGTCTGCTGTCTGTCCCCAAGTTGCCCACCCCACACAAGACCAATATGGGCAATAATTATATTCCTTATCTTGGCATCTTGGACTTACGTACTTGTTTTTACTACTGGGACAAATATATTTATCATTAGACCCATACGTTCTCTCCCACTTAAGATCCCCAAATACATTCCACGGCTTTCTACCACTTGCTATCGCTTTACATGCATCAAATAGCAGAACACCCGAAGAATGTACGGTTTCTAACACAGTTTTATTTATTAGGGTCCCCTGTGGATCTCCATTCCTGAGGGTCAACCAAATTGTACGGGGTTGATACTCCGGATTGAAGCACTTAGGTTCTCCTACTCCTAAATGGCATACACTATAATCTATATCTAAGTATGTACACCTAGATACATATCCTTTACACTCATACTGTGAATGCCAAATAAGGGTCTGGGAAATATGATTACCTGTTATAGTAGTCTTAATGCAAACCTCACAGCTAGGAGTGTCGGTACCTCTACCTTCCTGAATATAAAAAGACACATAAATAAACATTATCAATAACACTTCTTTCGACGGCTGCATCCTCAGTCTTCGTCCGTGCGATGGTACCTCAGCTTCCAGGATGTAAGGACTGCAGGGAATGGAGTTCTGCTCGTCTTCACAGGGGTCCCTTCGAGACACCCTGGCTTTTAATACGTCGGTGAGTGGTCAGGCGTTATTATGGCCGTCAAAACACTCACTTACCAATCTCTTTAAAAACAATAATTGTAATCCAAAATGTTTCCTCGTCACTCCGACTGAGTCGTGCGCTTTAACCGGATCTTGCAGGGATTCTCTGGATCTGGTGTAGCTTGCCAAGAATCTACTGCTGCTGGTTTAACCCTGGAGTGATGAATCCACGGAGTCACTTCAGCCACCTTTATTGCTGTAGGGGTAGACAAAAGAACAACATAAGGACCCCTCCACTTAGGCCCTAACGGTATATTATTCCACTCTTTAATCCACACTTGATCTCCTGGATGGTAACTATGAGCAGGGGGATAAATATTCACAGGTAATCTATCTTGTACCCATTTCTGTACCTCCTCCATAGTTTTACCCAACTCTACAACCTGCTGCCGAGTAATTCCTTCTCCCAACTGACTCAAATCCCCCCTTAAGTTACCAAGTACGGGAGGTGGACGCCCATACATGATTTCAAAAGGTGAGAGACCCATCCTTCTGGTAGGTGTACTACGAATACGTAACAGAGCTATGGGCAAAAGAACATTCCACTTAAGCTGAGTCTCTTGACACATCTTTGCCAACTGGTTCTTAATAGTTCTATTCATTCTTTCTACTTTACCAGAACTCTGAGGTCTACATGCCGTATGAAGCCTCCACTTAATACCAAGCATATGAGTCAGTTGTTGTAGGCACTGGTGAACAAAGGCTGGACCATTATCCGATCCTATAGAGCATGGTAGTCCATATCGGGGTATTATTTCTCGTAGCAGGAATCGCACAACTTCTCCTGCTTTCTCTGTACGAGTAGGACATGCTTCTACCCAGCCTGAATAGGTGCACACAACTACTAGTAGGTAGCGACGTCCACCGGATTTAGGCATAACTGTATAGTCAATTTGTAGATCGGACATAGGGAGTCCCCCCATATACTGAACTCCTGGTGGTTTTACTGGTCCTTGCCTTGCATTATTTTTAGCACATGTTACACATCTTCGTACAATGGCTTGAGTTAAGTTGGACAATCTTGGTATGTAGAAATGTTTTCTGAGAGATTCTTCCATACTATCTCTTCCAGAATGTGTCCCGTTGTGATAGTTCTGGACAATTTCTACCGCTAGTGATGCTGGAATAACTATTCTCCCATCTTCTAACTGATACCATTTGTTCTCCAGGTACTTTCCAGGTTCAGTCTTTAACCACTCTTCTTCTTGAGCTGTATAAACTGGAGTCCATTGAGACAGTGGAGTCGGTATAAGAGCAGCTATATGTTCCACATATTCCTGTCTTCCTGATTCAGCGGCACGCTTAGCTGCATTATCTGCCATCCGATTTCCTTTGGTTACATCACCATCTCCTCTCAGATGCGCTTGACAATGTATAATACAAACTTCTTTCGGTTCCCATACTGCTTCCAATAGTTGTAATATTCCAGCTGCGTACTTGATTTCTTTACCCTCTGAATTCAACAGTCCTCTTTCTTTATACAAAGCTCCGTGGGCATGAGTGGTTAAAAACGCATACTTGGAGTCCGTGTAGATGTTCACTCTTAAACCTTCAGCCAATTGTAACGCTCGTGTTAGTGCAATCAATTCTGCCTTCTGTGATGATGTTCCTTTTGACAGTGGCCGAGCTTCTATCACCTTGTCTATCGTTGTTACTGCATATCCTGCATAGCGAATCCCTTCTTTCACATAACTACTGCCGTCAGTATAGTATTGGACATCAGAGTTCTGGATGGGAAAGTCACGAAGATCTGGTCTACTTGAAAATACTTCATCCATCACCTCCAAACAATCGTGTTGACTTTCAGTAGGTTGCGGCAAAAGGGTAGCTGGATTTAAGGTATTGACAGTCTCTAAATGCACTCTTGGGTTTTCACACAACATTGCTTGATACTTAGTCATGCGGCTGTTACTGAACCAATGATTGCCTTTGTAATCTAGCAACGTCTGTACTGCGTGCGGGACTCGCACATAGAGTTCTTGACCCAGAGTGAGTTTATCGGCTTCAGCTACCAGCAGGGCGGCTGCAGCTACGGCTCTTAGACAAGGTGGAAGACCACTGGCCACTGCATCCAGTTGTTTAGACATATAGGCAACAGGTCTTTGCCATGATCCCAAGTACTGTGTTAATACTCCCACAGCCATTCTTCTTTGCTCGTGTACATATAGGTAGAATGGACGTGTGTGATCAGGTAGACCTAATGCTGGGGCACTCATCAAAGCCTTCTTCACATCTTCAAATGCCTTTTGCTGTTCTGGGGTCCATAGGAAGGGATTGTGTTCTGTACCCTTGATAGCTGCATACAGAGGTTTCGCCAATATTGCATAACTGGGAATCCATATCCTACAGAAGCCTGCTGCCCCCAAGAACTCTCGCACTTGTCTTCTATTCTTGGGTATTGGTATTTGGCATACAGCTTCTTTTCTCTCTGGCCCCATTATTCTTTGACCTTCAGAGATATGGAATCCCAGATATTTGACAGTTGGCTGACACAACTGAGCCTTCTTCCTAGACACCTTGTATCCTGCCTTCCAGAGAATGTGTAGTAGATCATGTGTTGCTTGCTGATATATTTCTCTTGTAACTGCGGCTATCAACAAATCATCTACATATTGTAATAATACACACTCTCCTGGGATGGACTTGAAACCCAGTAAGTCTTGACTTAAAGCTGAACCAAATAGGGTAGGTGAATTTTTAAACCCTTGGGGCAGTCTTGTCCAAGTCATCTGGCGTTTCGAGCCCGTTACAGCATTTTCCCATTGGAATGCGAAGATACACTGGCTTTCTGCAGCAATTCGGAGGCAAAAGAAGGCATCTTTGAGATCTGAGACTGTAAAGTAGGTAGCCCCGACCCGGAATTAAAGCAAGCAGGTTATACGGATTGGGCACAACTGAATGTATACTTACGACCGCATCATTGACGGCTCTCAAGTCCTGCACAGGGCGATACTCATCTGTACCGGGCTTTTGAACAGGCAGCAATGGGGTATTCCTGGGGGAAGTACAGAATTTTAGGATACCATACCGTATGAACGTATCCAGATATGATTGCATATTCTTCTTAGCCTTCTGCGGGATATGATATTGCCGTAGGCTCACTGGATAGACCCCAAGTTTTAGTTCGATTCGAATGGGTGGAATATTGCAAGTCCTGGTGGGTTGTTCTCTGCCCAAACTCCTGGTATATTGAATAAGGATTCATCACTCTTAGGGTTTTGGCTAGTCAACGCTGTATAAAGTCGCCACTCTTCTTCATTTGGTACTGATAGTGTCATAATACCTGTAGGTCCATTAAACTTTAAAGATGTTGTTCCATTTGGTAGGAACGTTATCTGCGCTTGTAGTTTTGACAGCAAATCACGTCCTAGCAATTGGACTGGACATTCAGGCATATAAAGGAATTGATGTTTCACTATGTGGCCTCCCAATGTACAGAGTCGACTTTTAAGAACCGGTTTTGCAGCACTCCTTCCAGTTGCTCCTATTACGGTGATAGTTCTTCCAGATGGAGGAGCAACTAGGTCAGTCACCACCGAATGTTCAGCACCAGTATCAATCATGAATGCACTCCTTTTTCCCCCTATTGATACATCGACCATAGGCTCCGCTCGGCCAAGGGGGATGGAGCCCGGTCGGTATCAATAGTCCTCCATGACCGTGTCAGCCAATCCTACAAAGTCCCTATCTTCTCTATCGCGGGATCTCTGCGCTGCGGGATAATATCTATCCTCCCTAACACTTCATCTATTATTAACATTACTCCCTCCGGGACCTCCTCTACCTCTCGCTCTGCCTCTATAATTTCCATATCCTGCCCTGGGTTGGTCTCTCTCATACTGTTCCCTTCGCGGACACTCGCTTCTCCAATGCCCTTCTTCTCTACAGTATGCGCACTGATTCCTATTCAGGGGTTCCCTATTCCACTTACTATCGCCCCTATCCGTTCCCCTTCTGTCTACGCCTGCGATTGCTACCGCTAGCATATCCGCCTTTTTACGCATCTTGCGCTCTTCCTCGTTCTTAGTCTCCGTTTCCCTGTTCATATAAACTTTATTAGCTACCTCCATTAGTTGGGTTATGGACATCCCTACAAACCCTTCTAACTTTTGTAGCTTGCGCTTAATATCTCCGTAGGCTTGGCTGACAAAGGCAGAGTTAACCATTCGGGAATTCTCAGGGGCCTCCGGATTAAAGGGGGTATACAAGCGGTATGCCTCCAATAATCGGTCATAAAAGACACTTTTCTGTAACACCTCAGCCGTCTTAGACATATTAATAGCTTTCTTTCCTCCGGCTTTCATGCCAGCAATTATAGCGTCTCTATAGGCTTTTAAATGAATCATATCTGCGCCATTGGCATTCCACTCGGGATCAGTGTTCGGATAATGGGCTGCGGCCCATGCTGCTGGGTTAGCTTGATTTAATGTACGGGCTTCTTCTTCCAGCGCTTTAATGGCCGCTTGGTTTATCCTAGTCCTTTCCTCGTTATTAAATAATGTCATTAGTAATTGCTGGCAATCAGCCCAAGTAGGATTATGCGTCTGGACTATTGAGGTGAACAGGTCGGTCATGGCTTGAGGTTTGTCGGTGTACGAGGAATTATGGGTTTTCCAATTCAAGAGATCGGTAGTCGTAAAGGGGACGTATACAAAGACTGGGTCAGCGTATATTAGTTGACCTTCATCATTAAGGTGTGCTGAGCCGGGAGTCAAACGAAGTGGCATTTGATAATGTCGGGGCTTGAGAGTACCGGTCAGTTGTCGGGTTAGTATAGGGCTTCGTTGAGGTGCGTCGGTTAGGGGTTCCAGTCGAGGGGTAGTAAGGCATGGGGATGGGGAAGCTTTACTATGGGGAAGGTCGGTGAATAAAATATTCCGGGCCGGGCTAGGGGGAGCCTGACCGGAAGCTTGATATGGCGCCAAATCAGGATATGTGGGGTTAACGGAAGTGGGTACCGGAAGGGGAGGTTTTGTAACAAGGGGGATGGACTCTGAACTAGAGGAGGAAGTAGATGGGGACAACGGGGAAAGGGGTGTAGTGCTTCCTGTATAACCTCCTCTTCCTGTGGAGGAGGAGTAAGGGGGCGGCATAGGGATCTCGGACTCAGGGGGCGTGTCCAAAATGGGCGTAATCATGGCCCTAGTGGACAAACGAGTCCTGGCCACCATGAGGCGACATTGCTCCTCGTGGCATACTCGGATCCATCTTGGCGAGTCATTTACGGCCTGCCTCCAACAATCAATGTATGGAAACTGTCCGTAAAGTTCAGGCCTACCTGATACAGCCACGTGTACACGCTGTACCAGATTAGGATCTAAACTGCCACGTGGCGGCCATGCGGCAACCAAAGTAGGCCATTCCCTAGTACATAATGTAATCAGGCGTGCTGGAGACATTTTTACCCCAAAATCACATTTTGTAAATCCCTTTTTAAAATTCTTAACATACATCCTAAGGGATCCAAAATCGTCGAATCTGACGCGCCCATACTTAACAATGAAGCGTCGTTTCCAACGAATACTATACACACACTCTATCAACGGTCACACTAAGTGAAACGCACATGACAAAAACACTCAGGGAATTCCCGTACACACACAGCTGTTACACCAGTCACTAAATAATAGATACTATGCCCTTTGGCGAAACTATACAGTCACCCACGATATAATTCCCTAGATTTGAATTACCCGTCTATAACATACCCCAGTAACATCGTCTTTACAAACAGTAGTTACAGTACGGTTAGCATAGGTCAAAGTACAATTTAAGGTCACAGTACAATTAGTAGTGGTTATGGTGTTAGACATGCAATATAGACAACAATTATTAGTACTTATATACAGTGTCAGTAATTATACATGATTATGGTACCGTGCGCTATAATACAGTTACACACTATTAACACTCTCGCTAGACGGCAGAGCTCACGCTATCTAACAAGATATACACGCTACTAAAACAATCTTTAACACATATACAATTCCCAACTAATCTATTGGCCAGTACCTTGATGGACTACCTAAAACTATCTACATCCGTTTTGGTTAGCCACACTGCCCAAGCACCACATATAGCGAACTAGAGGGCGGAATTTACAACAGCACCCTTTTAGTCTAATTACTCTATCAAAAATCTAGTGGGTTCCAAATTTACACGCCTTCCCACTTAGCCAAGATAGGTTGAGGTCTAGCGGACCGAATTTACACGCCGCTTAGTCTCCCGGTCCCTCCGACCTAGCGAACAAAATGTACACCCTAGAACGCTAGTCTAGACAAGACACCGGTGTCCGGCTAGGGCTATTTACACAGAACCCCGCCTGACTCCATACCAAATTAAACGGTCTTACTAAAGAGCGTTTAATTGAGCGGTGCGCCTTCGCTCCTTCCCTCCACTGGAGGGGGCCAATTCCATACACAATTCAAACCCCTTATGGGCCTACCGCACAATCGGTATAACCCCTAGTGGGTCCGCCGTCTAAAACAGCGGTCATCTTACCTCCTCGTTCCTGAACCTGAGTTCACACTCATCGACGGGGACACCCCAGCACTTACTACGTAGAGGCCGATGATCTCCTGGACAACAGACCAGTGGCGCCGAGACGAAGGGAGGTCCACGCAGAAGTTCAGGGGTGCAGCCGTAGAGAACGTGGGCAAAGATAGACCGTCTCACGCCTCTGCTTCTCAGCTACCATTGAACGATGAGCTTCCCGGCCAATGCACCAAATGATACCGGAGAAACTGACGGAAGCCAAGCACAGAGAGATAGACACAGGTTTCTTCAGGAAGGAAGAGATTCTTTATTCGGTTCACCGATCGGGACTCCGAGGGACTAATGTCACCCAAATACAACAAGTTCTGAGCCCCGGACAATAGTGTAGGCTCCTTATATAGGCACATAACTCCTCCCATAATAAGCTCCACCCGCACATTCTCTTAACCAATCAAAACGAACAAGAACTAACTTCCTGCTTGACCGCATGGCTTGTCCAGCACAATGGAGGAGGGGAATACTATATCCGGTATTCTCGCACATGCTCCGTACACTACTGATCGGATCTTTGCCACGTGCAACCAACCGACCGATACACCAGTATATGCATGTACACATGCCATGTGGTAATCTCGGCCTACTAAATTTATTTTTACCGAGATTCCACCACAATCAGTCTTGATGATCTTAGCCATGGAAGCAGAACAGCAGAGTAAAAAGGCGAATGCCAAAAGGTAAGTAAATCTCACCTTTCAAAAACTCACAAAGGGGTATATCTAGATAGGTAACAGGAAACTAGATCATTAAGAATTCATGTTTGTATGCCTACTGCTATAGTTTCTCTTTTAAAGCTAAAACAGCTGTGTGGCGGACTGCCTGGTACACCGACTGGGTATCTCAACCAAACACGCTTCCTAGCTGTCGCCGGGACACCATAAGCACTTTTAACCCCTTACCCGCCACAGCTTGGCTGGGGTATCACCGTCTCTTCCCACCCTGGATCCGAGTCCTGGATCCAGCTCCCAGTGGTCAAAGCTCTCCTCCAGAGAGTATAGCTGTATAGCAGTAATTATAGCCAGTATATCATTCCCCCCACACATTAGCCGAGACGTAATGCTGGGAGTAGATCTGTTTAATGCAGGCAAAACTTCAGAATTTATACACACAGTAAACTCCTCCCCTATGCCTGAGAGATAATTGAGTCAGGAACTGTACTTTATCTAGGTACAGAAAAACACACAAATGTACACCAAAAATCCATGGAAACCCCTCAAGAGTCACATCTCCAGATAGCCCTGATCTGAGTGACCATCATATCAAAAAATCACTCAGATCGGTTTGGTGGTTCGTCCGCACACATGGCTTCTGCCCAAAATAGTATCATAAGAAAAGTGGTAGCGGTGGGTCAATTTCGGGAGTTTAAAACCTAACAAAATACCGAACTTATTCCATAGCTGTTATGTAGAGGATGTTAACCCAATCCAGTGGGAACAATTTCACTGAACAGTGCTCTTCTAAGATGTAAAGAAATGAACACAGGCGATGATGGAAGTTCAGCAGTGTTTGCGACGTAGAGTGCCCGATTTTAGTTCCATAAACTCAACGACCAAATACTGCTGCCTGCGTTCATGCGAACAAGATCAGGGACGTTTTAGCTGCGAGGCAAACAAGGCATTTGCCTTGGGCTGCATTTTCCAGGGGGCGGCAAAGAAAACCGCCCCCAAACGCCCAGGGCAAATGGCTTGTTAGCCTTGCGGCTAACCGACATGCCGGTCGGGGTGCTGGGCGGGTGGGCGGGCGGCACTGGCGGGCGGATGGTGAGGGAGCACTTCCCCCTGAGCTCTCTGCTCAGCTCCCTCACGCGCCGCCCGCAGAGTGAGGCTGGGAGCCGGGCGGCGCGCGAGGGAGCTGAGCAGAGAGCTCAGGGGGAAGTGCTC
The DNA here is from genome assembly GCF_036172605.1 of Pelobates fuscus. Taxonomy (NCBI): domain Eukaryota; kingdom Metazoa; phylum Chordata; class Amphibia; order Anura; family Pelobatidae; genus Pelobates; species Pelobates fuscus. The sequence continues at coordinate 107,146,748 of NC_086318.1, read as the reverse complement.
CCTCGCCAGCTGCCCGCCCTGCAGCCACTGGACCACCAGGGAATGGGAGAACCGCCCCCCAGCATTCCCAAAGGTAAGGAGGCTGGGGGGGGGGTTAAATAAAAAAAAAGAGGAGTATTAATGTGAGTGAGTGAGTGTGTGTGTGTGTTACTGACTGTGTGTGTCTGTTAGTGTGTGTGTGTGTCTGACTGTGTGTGTGTGTCTGTTAGTGTGTGTCTGACTGTGTGTGTGTGTTTGTCTGTTAGTGTGTGTGTGTGTGTGTTAGTGTGTGTGTCTGACTGTGTGTGTGTCTGTTAGTGTGTGTGTCTGTTAGTGTGTGTCTGACTGTGTATGTCTGTTAGTGTGTGTGTCTGACTGTGTGTCCGACTGTGTGTGTCTGTTAGTGTGTGTGTGTGTGTGTGACTGTGTGTCCGACTGTGTGTGTCTGTTAGTGTGTGTGTGTGTGTGTCTTTTAGTGTGTGTGTGTGTGTCTGACTGTGTGTGTGTGTGTCTGACTGTGTGTGTGTGTCTGTTAGTGTGTGTCTGACTGTGTGTGTGTCTGTTAGTGTGTGTCTGACTGTGTATGTCTGTTAGTATGTGTGTCTGACTGTGTGTCCGACTGTGTGTGTCTATTAGTGTGTGTGTCTGACTGTGTGTCCAACTGTGTGTGTCTGTTATTGTGTGTGTGTCTGACTGTGTGTCCGACTGTGTGTGTCTGTTAGTGTGTGTGTGTCTGACTGTGTGTGTGTCTGTTAGTGTGTGTGTGTGTGTCTGTTAGCGAGTGTGTGTTTCTGTTAGCTAGTGTATGCGTATCTGTGTATTTAGAAGGCGGGGCAGGGGGGAAGGGTTGGGTGGGGGTGGCGTGCGCAGGGGGGGTGTCTGAGTTTTGTCCTGCCTAGGGCAGCACAAAACCAAGATACACCACTGAACAAGATGGCCATGGTTCCCACGTGTTTGTGCATACGAATGGCGGCCACCCAACCGAACACTTAGAACACTGTGGTGTGAATCGGTTATTAAGGTGTTAATAGGGGTCAACAAGGTTAACTAGCATAGAGGTGGTCCGCAGTTCATGGGTTTGTTCAGTTACCGAACAGTACAGGGAAACCCCACGAACCAAGTCTTTTTAAAAGGTCTTTAACATGACCCATAGTCCTTGGGCAAGAGGCTAGCCAGCAGGCTCCTCCAGGAGCTTGTGGCAGAGGTATCTTTTCTATAAACTGATCTGGCAATATAGCTGGCTGTGAGAAATGCTCAAGTTTGGCTACTTTGATTTACAAACTAATATTCACTTTGAATTCCCAGCATTTTACACTTTAGTGAATAGCCTTGTGAGATTTCTGTCATTTTCAAGTATGTCATGTGGCACATAAGACAAAGTAAATCCATATTTAATGAGGAAGTGGACAGTGGATATTCTCATTATGTTTTGGATCTTGTGTGGCTTTAAGTATAACAACTTTGACACCTGGTTCTCTCTGAAACATTAAAATAATAATTGCACAAGTACTTTACAGGCTATTGCAAGAATTGGAGCTGGTTTTAATTATTCCTTGGATATAATGTTTAAATGTCCTGATAATAGATACTGCTGAAAAGCCAAAAGTTATATTTATCTGTTGTAGAATTTGTTTCTAAACAAAACACACGTTGCCGAACTTATTCCATAGCTGTTATGTAGAGGATGTTAACCCAATCCAGTGGGAACAATTTCACTGAACAGTGCTCTTCTAAGATGTAAAGAAATGAACACAGGCGATGATGGAAGTTCAGCAGTGTTTGCGACGTAGAGTGCCCGATTTTAGTTCCATAAACTCAACGACCAAATACTGCTGCCTGCGTTCATGCGAACAAGATCAGGGACGTTTTAGCTGCGAGGCAAACAAGGCATTTGCCTTGGGCGGCATTTTCCAGGGGGCGGCAAAGAAAACCGCCCCCAAACGCCCAGGGCAAATGGCTTGTTAGCCTTGCGGCTAACCGACATGCCGGTCGGGGTGCTGGGCGGGTGGGCGGGCGGCACTGGCGGGTGGATGGTGAGGGAGCACTTCCCCCTGAGCTCTCTGCTCAGCTCCCTCACGCGCCGCCCGCAGAGTGAGTCTGGGAGCCGGGGCGGCGCGCGAGGGAGCTGAGCAGAGAGCTCAGGGGGAAGTGCTCCCTCGCCAGCTGCCCGCCCTGCAGCCACTGGACCACCAGGGAATGGGAGAACTGCCCCCCAGCATTCCCAAAGGTAAGGAGGCTGGGGGGGGGGGGGGTTAAATAAAAAAAAAAGAGGAGTATTAATGTGAGTGAGTGAGTGTGTGTGTGTGTTACTGACTGTGTGTGTCTGTTAGTGTGTGTGTGTGTCTGACTGTGTGTGTGTCTGTTAGTGTGTGTCTGACTGTGTGTGTGTGTTTGTCTGTTAGTGTGTGTGTGTGTGTGTTAGTGTGTGTGTCTGACTGTGTGTGTGTCTGTTAGTGTGTGTGTCTGTTAGTGTGTGTCTGACTGTGTATGTCTGTTAGTGTGTGTGTCTGACTGTGTGTCCGACTGTGTGTGTCAGTTAGTGTGTGTGTGTGTGACTGTGTGTCCGACTGTGTGTGTCTGTTAGTGTGTGTGTGTGTGTGTGTCTGTTAGTGTGTGTGTGTGTGTGTGTCTGACTGTGTGTGTGTGTGTCTGACTGTGTGTGTGTGTCTGTTAGTGTGTGTCTGACTGTGTGTGTGTCTGTTAGTGTGTGTCTGACTGTGTATGTCTGTTAGTATGTGTGTCTGACTGTGTGTCTGACTGTGTGTGTCTATTAGTGTGTGTGTCTGACTGTGTGTCCAACTGTGTGTGTCTGTTATTGTGTGTGTGTCTGACTGTGTGTCCGACTGTGTGTGTCTGTTAGTGTGTGTGTGTCTGACTGTGTGTGTGTCTGTTAGTGTGTGTGTGTGTCTGTTAGCGAGTGTGTGTTTCTGTTAGCTAGTGTATGCGTATCTGTGTATTTAGAAGGCGGGGCAGGGGGGAAGGGTTGGGTGGGGGTGGCGTGCGCAGGGGGGGTGTCTGAGTTTTGTCCTGCCTAGGGCAGCACAAAACCAAGATACACCACTGAACAAGATGGCCATGGTTCCCACGTGTTTGTGCATACGAATGGCGGCCACCCAACCGAACACTTAGAACACTGTGGTGTGAATCGGTTATTAAGGTGTTAATAGGGGTCAACAAGGTTAACTAGCATAGAGGTGGTCCGCAGTTCATGGGTTTGTTCAGTTACCGAACAGTACAGGGAAACCCCACGAACCAAGTCTTTTTAAAAGGTCTTTAACATGACCCATAGTCCTTGGGCAAGAGGCTAGCCAGCAGGCTCCTCCAGGAGCTTGTGGCAGAGGTATCTTTTCTATAAACTGATCTGGCAATATAGCTGGCTGTGAGAAATGCTCAAGTTTGGCTACTTTGATTTACAAACTAATATTCACTTTGAATTCCCAGCATTTTACACTTTAGTGAATAGCCTTGTGAGATTTCTGTCATTTTCAAGTATGTCATGTGGCACATAAGACAAAGTAAATCCATATTTAATGAGGAAGTGGACAGTGGATATTCTCATTATGTTTTGGATCTTGTGTGGCTTCAAGTATAACAACTTTGACACCTGGTTCTCTCTGAAACATTAAAATAATAATTGCACAAGTACTTTACAGGCTATTGCAAGAATTGGAGCTGGTTTTAATTATTCTTTGGATATAATGTTTAAATGTCCTGATAATAGATACTGCTGAAAAGCCAAAAGTTATATTTATCTGTTGTAGAATTTGTTTCTAAACAAAACACACGTTGCCGAACTTATTCCATAGCTGTTATGTAGAGGATGTTAACCCAATCCAGTGGGAACAATTTCACTGAACAGTGCTCTTCTAAGATGTAAAGAAATGAACACAGGCGATGATGGAAGTTCAGCAGTGTTTGCGACGTAGAGTGCCCGATTTTAGTTCCATAAACTCAACGACCAAATACTGCTGCCTGCGTTCATGCGAACAAGATCAGGGACGTTTTAGCTGCGAGGCAAACAAGGCATTTGCCTTGGGCGGCATTTTCCAGGGGGCGGCAAAGAAAACCGCCCCCAAACGCCCAGGGCAAATGGCTTGTTAGCCTTGCGGCTAACCGACATGCCGGTCGGGGTGCTGGGCGGGTGGGCGGGCGGCACTGGCGGGCGGATGGTGAGGGAGCACTTCCCCCTGAGCTCTCTGCTCAGCTCCCTCACGCGCCGCCCGCAGAGTGAGGCTGGGAGCCGGGCGGCGCGCGAGGGAGCTGAGCAGAGAGCTCAGGGGGAAGTGCTCCCTCACCAGCTGCCCGCCCTGCAGCCACTGGACCACCAGGGAATGGGAGAACCGCCCCCCAGCATTCCCAAAGGTAAGGAGGCTGGGGGGGGGGAGTTAAATAAAAAAAAAGAGGAGTATTAATGTGAGTGAGTGAGTGTGTGTGTGTGTTACTGACTGTGTGTGTCTGTTAGTGTGTGTGTGTGTCTGACTGTGTGTGTGTGTCTGTTAGTGTGTGTCTGACTGTGTGTGTGTGTTTGTCTGTTAGTGTGTGTGTGTGTGTGTTAGTGTGTGTGTCTGACTGTGTGTGTGTCTGTTAGTGTGTGTGTCTGTTAGTGTGTGTCTGACTGTGTATGTCTGTTAGTGTGTGTGTCTGACTGTGTGTCCGACTGTGTGTGTCTGTTAGTGTGTGTGTGTGTGTGTGTGACTGTGTGTCCGACTGTGTGTGTCTGTTAGTGTGTGTGTGTGTGTGTCTGTTAGTGTGTGTGTGTGTCTGACTGTGTGTGTGTGTGTGTGTCTGACTGTGTGTGTGTGTCTGTTAGTGTGTGTCTGACTGTGTGTGTGTGTCTGTTAGTGTGTGTCTGACTGTGTATGTCTGTTAGTATGTGTGTCTGACTGTGTGTCCGACTGTGTGTGTCTATTAGTGTGTGTGTCTGACTGTGTGTCCAACTGTGTGTGTCTGTTATTGTGTGTGTGTCTGACTGTGTGTCCGACTGTGTGTGTCTGTTAGTGTGTGTGTGTCTGACTGTGTGTGTGTCTGTTAGTGTGTGTGTGTGTGTGTGTGTGTCTGTTAGCGAGTGTGTGTTTCTGTTAGCTAGTGTATGCGTATCTGTGTATTTAGAAGGCAGGGCATGGGGGAAGGGTTGGGTGGGGGTGGCGTGCGCAGGGGGGGTGTCTGAGTTTTGTCCTGCCTAGGGCAGCACAAAACCAAGATACACCACTGAACAAGATGGCCATGGTTCCCACGTGTTTGTGCATACGAATGGCGGCCACCCATCCGAACACTTAGAACACTGTGGTGTGAATCGGTTATTAAGGTGTTAATAGGGGTCAACAAGGTTAACTAGCATAGAGGTGGTCCGCAGTTCATGGGTTTGTTCAGTTACCGAACAGTACAGGGAAACCCCACGAACCAAGTCTTTTTAAAAGGTCTTTAACATGACCCATAGTCCTTGGGCAAGAGGCTAGCCAGCAGGCTCCTCCAGGAGCTTGTGGCAGAGGTATCTTTTCTATAAACTGATCTGGCAATATAGCTGGCTGTGAGAAATGCTCAAGTTTGGCTACTTTGATTTACAAACTAATATTCACTTTGAATTCCCAGCATTTTACACTTTAGTGAATAGCCTTGTGAGATTTCTGTCATTTTCAAGTATGTCATGTGGCACATAAGACAAAGTAAATCCATATTTAATGAGGAAGTGGACAGTGGATATTCTCATTATGTTTTGGATCTTGTGTGGCTTCAAGTATAACAACTTTGACACCTGGTTCTCTCTGAAACATTAAAATAATAATTGCACAAGTACTTTACAGGCTATTGCAAGAATTGGAGCTGGTTTTAATTATTCTTTGGATATAATGTTTAAATGTCCTGATAATAGATACTGCTGAAAAGCCAAAAGTTATATTTATCTGTTGTAGAATTTGTTTCTAAACAAAACACACGTTGCCTGCACTACCCACTACTGAACTATCCCAGGCCAAACCTAGTTCATTATTAGCACATTCTAGCTTTCCTGTCCAAAAACAAGCAACCTCTGGCACTCAAATTGCAGACTGCAACTCCCATAATGGTTATTCATTCCAAATTTAAGGTTTTACTAACTAAATAGTGAATTTTGCATTTTTGAAACAGTATTTTTCTTAATTTTCAACTGCTCACAATTTACAAGTGTCATCCAATAAACTAACCCTCCACTATAAAGTACCCTGGCACCCTTCCAGATCTAGTAGTCAAACTGCTTAAGAATGGTTTCATTATCTTGCCGCCATCTCTGGTGGAAGCAGCAAATGGCATCTGGCATGAACAAAGTATGTTGACTACTTAATCTGGATAGGTGTGGATCATATCAGGTTCTGGGGCTGACAAACTTTTCATGTAGGCTACTAGTTGTTATTTATATAGAAGATATATGATCGTCTAGTCAAGCAGTTAAAGGACCACTAATGCAGTTTCATATCTGAGCTTGTTGGTCTCTGTGATGGTAGTGGTTGGGATTCACTAACCACTGCTATCATACTGTCTGGTTATTCTAGGTTTTCTATGATCATCTTCGTTATATCTGCTGTTCTGCTACCTTGGGACAGATATTGATGTTGGCAACCCTCTGTAAGTATAGGTGTGGGTATGGAATTTCTTCCTCCTCATGTCTTGTGTAGTCCATCTAATTCCAGGTGTGACACTAGCTTCTTCTTGACAATGTTCAAATGTTGTGTAAAGAGCTGCATTGGTGTTAGTGTAATTGATGGGCTTTTTAATCATCCATAGCTCTTGCATATGTTTCATGTAGCCTCTCTCATTGGGTTTTCTGTTGTTGTAGCAGTTAAGCAGGTATTCAGTCTCACTTCATGTCCAGGAGTGGTTTGTTCCAGTAGCCCACTTGTCGTCAGATGTCCCTAGTTCCTTAGCATCTGACGTGGACCTTGTAAATCAGAGGAATGTCTGGGCCAGCATGACTCTATTTGTGTTACTCTCATATTGTTGAGGTGGGTGGGTGCATATCGTTAGGTGTCTTGTCTGAATGCCAACTGGAATAGGATTTAGAAAATTAGCAAATATGAGAATTGCCATTACAGTTAGAATTTGCTCATTGTCACCAGATTTTGTGCATCCAAACAAAATCTGATCTTTAGGGAATATCCCCGACAGTCGTACACAAAAGTGAGAAGTTGAAATGAATTTAAAGTGAATTTCAAATTGGAGGCCTAAGTAATCAAACCGAAAGCATTGCTGACTTGTAGAAGGTTTCCAGCTTGGCTTTTTAGGCCTTAAATTGAAAATTCACTTTGCATTATCACTTTAGTGAATAACCCTTACAGTGTTTAACTCCACTCCAGAACTCTCTAAGGCACCAGAATTTCAGAGATCGTAAAAAAATAACACCAGCGAGTATGTATGTTATGTATGCTATTCAGTAATGACCTTATCGAACAGATTGGACACAGTCTCTGGAACTGACAGATATATTAGTCATGAGGCTTCATGCAGGATTTCCATTCTGCTATTTATTAAAATACTCTAGTCTACACTTTAATCAAACAGTTCACTTGTTCTGCCTTTCACATTTGCCTTTGGTTTTAACTTTACATACCACATGAATAAGCACAAACCTTTTTTACTGAAGGAAATTGCATTGTACAATATCAGGGTCAACTGATTTGAAAAACTGCATATAAAAACATTACACCTGAGAAGTGATATATAGAGTAAAAAAATCACAGCATACATTTAGTGATAGCTCATTCTTTTTGGTTTGTTTTCTTACCAGTTTTTAACCAGTTTAACAAAACAACAGAAATCTCCCTCTCTCGCTACGTGCACCCCTAAAACAGTAATTGCTAACTTTGTGTGCCTCTTCCCCAAGCCCTTTTTTGGGTCTCTCCCCAGCCCCTTTTCATGTCTCAGTGTCCCCTTCCCCAGCCCCTCTGATTGTAATTGTCCCTTTCCCCAGCTCCTCTGAGTGTCATTTTCCCCTTCCCCAGCTCCTCTGTGTGTGTCACTGTCCTGCCTCTAGTAGGGCCGATCATGAGCGGGTGCATGGGGTGAACCGCATCCAGGCTCCAGGAGTTGGGGGGCGCTGCGCGGAGGAGGCCGATGGCCTGTCACAGGGAGCACTGCAGGTAGCCATTTGGTCACCTATAGCCACTCCTGGAGTGGCGTTTATTTAGCAAGGCAGAGTAGGGACCTCCTTATCCCAGAGGGCATCTGCAGCAATATACCGGACCGGGGTGAGGAAGGAGGCAGGCGGTGAGTGATCTCTGTCTGAGCTGATGATCTTTCTGCTCCTCTCTGCTCCCTCGCGCGCCCTCTGGGGTGATGCTGGAAGTTAGAATATGATATAATTCAAGCCCCGCATCACTAAACAGTGGGAGGGAGGAGAGAGGAGCAGGAAGAGCATGAAAGCCACTGGACCCCAGGGAGAGGACCCAGAGGACTCCTAAAGGTAGGAGCAAGAAGCAATAAAATGAATTTGTGAGTATGTGTGCAAGACTTTGTAAGTGTGTTTAGGTTTGTCAGTAAGTGTGTGTTTGCAGATCCTCTCCAAGTCTTTAAAGTTTCGAGGCAACTCGAACCTTCAGCTCCCTCCACAGATTTTCTATGGGCTTAAGGTTTGGAGACTGCCTAGGCTACTCCAGGACCTTAATGTGCTTCTTCTTGAGCCACTATTTTGTTTTTTGGCTGTGTGTTTTGGCTTATTGTGATGCTGGAATGACCCATATGCAATGCCCTGGCTGAGGGAAGGAGGTTCTCACCCAGGATTTGACCGTACATGGCCCCGTCCATCGTCCCCTTGATGCGGTGCAGTTGTCCTGTCCCCTTAGCAGAAAAACACCCCTAAAGCATAATGTTTCCACCTCCATGTTTGACAGTGGTGATGGTGTTTTTGAAGTCATAGGCAGCATTCCTCCTCCTCCAAACACGGCGAGTTGAGTTGATGCCAAAGAGCTTGATTTTGGTCTCATCTGACCACAACACTTTCACCCAGTTCTCCTCTGAATCATTCAAATGTTTATTGGCAAACTTCAGACGGGCCTGTACAGGGGCGGACTGACCGGTCGGGCACTTCGGACATGGTCCGAGGGCCCGGCCGGGAGGGGGACCCGCCATCAGGGGGCCCGCCGCCCCTTTAAATGCTGCAGCCGCCTGAGCGCTCTCTTAAGAGCCTCAGGCAGCTGCTGCTTCTCCCCTCCCCTGTAGCGTTGCCGAGCTGCTGTGCGGTCTGCGTTGCCCGGCCGGAGTGATAGGAATGTGCTCAGTGTGCACCTTACTGTCAGTCCGGCCGGGTACAGGAAACAGAAACTCCTGTTCCGCGCGGAACAGGAGTTTCTGTTTCCTGTACCCGGCCGGACTGACAGGATGGTGCACACTCAGTGTGCACCTTCCTATCACTCCGGCCGGGCACCGCAGACCGCACAGCAGCTCGGCCACGCTACAGGGGAGGGGAGGGGAGGTGAGAAGAAAGAGGGAGGGAGGAGGGGGGTGAGAAGAAAGAGGGAGGGAGGAGGGGGTGAGAAGAAAGAGGGAGGGAGGGGGGTGAGAAGAAAGAGGGAGGGGGGGTGAGAAGAAAGAGGGAGGGAGGGGGGGTGAGAAGAAAGAGGGAGGGAGGGGGGTGAGAAGAAAGAGGGAGGGGGGTGAGAAGAAAAAGGGGGGTGAGAAGAAAGAGGGAGGGGGGTGAGAAGAAAGAGGGGGGGTGAGAAGAAAGAGGGAGGAAGGGGGGTGAGAAGAAAGAGGGAGGAAGGGGGGTGAGAAGAAAGAGGGAGGGAGGAGGGGGTGAGAAGAAAGAGGGAGGGGGGGGGGTGAGAAGAAAGAGGGAGGGGGGTGAGAAGAAAGAGGGAGGGAGGGGGTGAGAGGAAAGAGGGAGGGGGTGAGAAGAAAGAGGGAGGGGGTGAGAAGAAAGATGGAGGGGGTGAGAAGAAAGATGGAGGGGGGTGAGAAGAAAGAGGGAGGGGGGTGAGAAGAAAGAGGGAGGGGGGTGAGAAGAAAGGGGGGTGAGAAGAAAGAGGGAGGGGGTGAGAAGAAAGAGGGGGTGAGAAGAAAGAGGGAGGGGGGTCAGAAGAAAGAGGGAGGGGGTGAGAAGAAAGAGGGAGGGGGGGTGAGAAGAGAGGGGGGAGTAAGAAGGGGGTAAGAAGAGGGGGAGGAGTAAGGAGAGGGAGGGGGGAGTAAAAAGAGGAAGGGGGTAGTAAGAAGAGGGGGAGGGGGGAGTAAGAAGAGGGGGGAGGGAAGAGTAAGAAGAGGGAGGAGGGAAGAGTAAGAAGAGGGGGGAGGGGAGTAAGAAGAGGGGGGAGGGGAGTAAGAAGGGGGGGAGGGGGTAAGAAGAGGGGGGTGGGGGGGTAAGAAGAGGGGGAGTAAGAAGAGGGGGAGGGGGGAGTAAAAAGAGAGGGGAGGGGGTAAGAAGAGGGGGGAGGGGTTAAGAAGAGGGGGGAGGGGAGTAAGAAGAGGGGGGAGTAAGAAGAGGGAGGAGTAAGAAGAGGTGGGAGTAAGAAGAAAGGGAGGGGGGAGTAAGAAGAGGGGGGAGGGGGGAGTAAGAAGAGGGGGGGGGAAGAGTAAGAAGAGGGGGGAGGGGAGTAAGAAGAGGGGGGAGGGGAGTAAGAAGAGGGGGAGGGGGTAAGAAGAGGGGGGTGGGGGGGTAAGAAGAGGGGGAGGGGGAGTAAGAAGAGGGGGAGGGGGGAGTAAAAAGAGAGGGGAGGGGGTAAGAAGAGGGGGGAGGGGTTAAGAAGAGGGGGGAGGGGAGTAAGAAGAGGGGGGAGTAAGAAGAGGGAGGAGTAAGAAGAGGTGGGAGTAAGAAGAAAGGGAGGGGGGAGTAAGAAGAGGGGGAGAGTAAGAAGGGGGTAAGAAGAGAGTGAGGGGGGAGTAAGAAGAGGGGGGAGTAAGAAGAGGGGGATGGGGGAGTAAGAGGAGGGCAATTTCCCCCTCCCCTGTCCGCAGACACCGTGCGGGCAGCCTGCAGGGGAGGGAGGAAGAGAGGACCCGGGAGCTCAGTCTTTAGCTCCTCTGGGTCCTTCTTGCGCGAGCACAGATCGTTGCCGCGGTTACCACGGCAACGTTACGGCTCTTGCGAGAGTAAACTCTAGCCCTGGAGCTACGGGCTAGAGTTCACTCTCAACACTGTGACCACCAGGGATTCCTGGTGGTCGCCGTGGTGAGAGTGAACTCTAGCCCCATAAACACACTGCCCCCACACACCATACACATTCACACACTGCCCTCCATACACCCACACACACCATACACATTTACACACATTGCCTCACACACACACACACACATACACTGCCCACCCATACACACACAGCCCCCCATACTAACATTGCCACACACATACACAGCCCCCTCATACACACATTGCCCCACACACCCTACACATTCACACACTACACCCCCTCACACACACTGAACCTTTCACACACACTGCACCCCTTACACATTGCACCACTGCTCCTATACACTACTACAGCCTCATATCCCAGCAGACCCCAGGTAAGTTGTCAAACTGTTCTTAAACTGTTTGACTACTTACTCTGAAAGGGGGGCACCATAACGACTACACAGAGCAGTAGTGGTTATTGTGCATGGATTATTTCTTTAAATAATCTACAAGTGCCCCAGTAGCCAGCAAGCCAGCCAGCCCACAGGCTGGCCAGTAGCCAGCCAGCCCACAGGCCACCAGTTAGGCTTACAGCCAGCAAGCCCACAGCCTGCCAACCGCAGCCAACAAGCCACAGCCTGCCAGCCAGCAATCCACAGCCTGCCAGCTGCAGCCAGCAAGCCAACAGCCTGCCAGCCGCAGCCAGCAAGCCCACAGCCTGCCGGCAGTAGCCAGAAAGCCCACAGCCTGCCAGCAAGCCCACAGCCTGCCAGCCGCAGCCAGTAAGCCCACAGCCTTCCAGCAAGCCCACAGACTGCCAGCCAGCAACAGTAATTAAGGTAAGAGGAGCCAACTTGGCCTAGGTATTAGCGAGCTATGTTGTGTTGCTATATTGTGAATAGGAACCAGAGTGTTGGAGAGACCCCCCTCCAGGCCCCATTAGACTCCATTGTAGTCTCTAATGGGACCTGGAGGAAATTCTTTCTAACACACTCTCTAAAGGACACTGAGATAGCCTCTGCTAGAAAGACCCCCTTCCATGGCCCATTAGCCCTCAATTGTAGTCTCTACTGGGGCCTCGAAGGGATTATTGCACTTTTGTTCCTTGTGTCTAAAGATTGTGTAGGGTGTGGCTGGAGGCGGTGCATGGAGGCGGGACATGGGTGGCGCTTGCTGCGGAGTATGGGTGGGGCCTGTAAGGGGCCCTTGATTTATTTGCCCGGGGGCCCTGAGGGTTCTCAGTCCGCCCCTGGGCCTGTACATGTGCTTTCTTGAGCAGGGGACCTTGCAGGCGCTGCAAGATTTTTAGTCCTTCACGGCACGCCAATTGTTTTCTTGGTGACTATAATCCCAACTGCCTTGAGATCATTAACAAGATCCTTCCATGTAGTTCTGGACTGATTCCTCACCATTCTCATGATCATTGAAACTCCACAAGGTTAGATCTTGCATGGAGCACCAGATCGAGGGAGACTGACAGTTATTTTGTGCTCCTTTCATCTGCGAATAATCACACCAACTGTTGTCACTTTCTCACCAAGCTGCTTGGCGATGGTCTTGTAGCCCATTTCAGCCTTGTGTAGGTCTACAATCTTGTCGCTGACATCCTTGGACAGCTCTTTGGTCTTGGCCATGGTGAGAGTTTGGAATCTGATTGATTGCTTCTGTGGACAGGTGTCTTTTATACAGGTAACGAGATGAGATTAGAAGCACTCCCCTTACCTGTATAAAAGATACCTGGGAGCCATAAACCTTGCTGATTGATAGGGGGGCAAATACTTATTTCACTCATTGACATGCAAATCAATTTACAACTTTTTTGACGTGTGTTTTTCTGGATGTTTTTTTTATCTGTCTCTCACTGTTAAAATACACCTACCATTAAAATTATAGACTGATCATTTCTTTGTCAGTGGGCAATCGTTCAAAATCAGCAGGGAATCAAATACTTTTTTCTTCTCACTGTATGTATATGTGATTGCATGTCTAGGCATTTATGCATGTGACTGTATTTATGTGGGGGGCAAAAAAACGGTTTAAAAGGGATTAAAAAGCACACACGATGTAACAGTGGGTTCAGAGATAAGACTGTAAAAGTGTCACGGCTTACCTTAGTTGGGAGTCCGATAGGCAGAGATTTATGCTCACCCTTGCAATTAAACACAGGCCAAGGTGGTCAGGTAAGAATTCACCTGGCCTGTGAGTCTGTTCCAAGTCGCAGTACAGGTAAGGACACAGGCAGGAGAATCGCTGGGGGTAAGCCAAAGTCAGAGGATGCCAGAAGTCAGGATACACTGTAAGAAAGCCAAGGTCAGAGGAAGCCAGAAGTCAGAATACACAATACGAATAAGTCAAGGTCAGGAGCCAGGAGCAAACCTGGATACACAAAAACAGGAACCAGAGAGCAGGACCAGAGTCAATGAACTGACACTGCCTTCATGGAGAGGCAGTGTCTTATACCTGTCTAATTAGGCATTAGGCGCGCGGATGGTAGTTGGTGGAGGTAGGCCTGATTTTCTTGTTCTCCACGCAGGAGGGGGGGAGATTTTGGCCTGATACCACAGCATCAGCTTGAAAAATGGATGAAGCAGGACATTAATAGACTGAGGGATCTGCTTTCCGTGGTAATGTTGGTTTGGTCCGAGATGGTTCCCAGGCGGCAGTGGCGGCATGCGCGCGACCTGTTGGCTATCAATCGCTGTCGTGGGAAGGTGAATAGCTTGATGGCTAGTTTTTTTAGGAAAGTGAGGGGAGTGGTAGTGAGACATAGGGAGTTGGAGGTTGGGTTGCCCGGTTACTATCACTCAGATGGAGTTCACCTCTCCGCAGTAGGGTGGGACCTCCTGAACCTGGGTTGGCAGCAGGGCTGCAGAAAGCGCTGTTTCTTCGGGTTGGCGGAGCTTATGGTTTAAGGTCTGAGCATGTGGTGGGATAGAAAGCTGAAGGAGAGGAAATAGGCTCCCCATTAGGAAGGTTATGAAAATGGTTTAATATGGTTATTGGTAAGTTTGGTAGATTTCGAGTCCTGTCGGTGGCTCAGAACCTGGTGTGGTAGGGGTACCCGTGTATATGCCTACCATGGTTAATTTATAATAAAAGTTTGGCACTTGAAGTTTTGTTTATGTTGTTTATGTTGGAATAATGTTATATATATATATATATATATATATATATATATATATATGTATATGTTATTTATATTGGGGTCATTGCCTTTTATTTCTAACAGAAGGATACGGATGTGATGGCGGGGTATGGGGCAATGAACTGTTTTCTATGTTAAATTATTATGACAATAAAAGCTGTGGATAATTTGACCCATATACCCTAGTGTCCGTGTTTTATTGGGATAGGTATGTGGGGGGTTTGTCCAAGGTTCCGACTGCCCATATGGCGACTATACATCGGTCATGAGCTTGAGGATATCCAGCATCTAGAAAATCCCCACAGGAAAGCATTGACTCAATTTGTTTCATGGACCATTACATTTTCTTCTGCCTCTCTCTTCCCTAACTTTGCTCTCAGGTTAGAAAGACAATAATTGAATTGCTGGAAGTGTTCCAAAATGTTACTGCGTGTAAAAGATGGTGAGATTAGACACTAAATATTCTTAATTGATATTCTTAATTGATCCACACTCTCCCCACTGTCTCGGCTGGACCAATAGCCCACGTTCGTGACAGGTTGCATGCTCAGTGTGGCTGTGCTGATCTGCTGTCAGAGATTCTGCTCCTGCAGCCCCTGATGATTTATTTCAGCAACACAGGCACACTGAGGGGCAGCCTAGGGAGGTATTTGGGAGGGCCTTTAGCTATCCCTCAGTGTGCCCAGCAAGGGGGAGCAGATTTTTAGCAGCAGGGGCCCACGGAAGGCTGTGCAGGCCCTTTACTGAGTGCAGGCTGGCTAAGGAGATTGTTTTAATCCCCAGCTCAGCCATTACTGCACTGCAGTAAGCCTCTTCACAGATTTCCTTCAAACATATGACTCTGGAACCTGGAACAAGCATCTTTATTGACTGACTCCTGTGTCTTTATTGGCTGCCAATCAAATCACTTGTATGAAGATTAGACTTGACTCCTGTGTCTTTATTGGCTGCCAATCGAATCACTTGTATGAAGATTAGACTTACCACGATGGCAACACGGTGTCCCCTGGCTTGAATGTGGAGACTCACTCCAGTCCTCATGGCTCCCCCACTTAGTGACTGGTGCTGTTGCCAATTACCATTACCCTCCACCACATAGTAGACTGTCAGTCAGGTACATGTGAACATCACATCCAATTCCTTACTGAAGTTCCAGAACTCCGCAATCACTTGCGATGCCGGAACTTCAGTGAGGAGTCAGATGAGATGATTGGATGTTCTTGAATGTGTTAGCTGGGCTGCTTGTCCCAGTACATAACCTTAGAGTCCCCATCCAGCCATGGACTTCTCCTTCCCTGGTTGTGATTCCTTCAAGTGGCGTTCCGGGCCTTTTTAAATGCACATTGGAATTTAGCAGTCATTTTATAAACATGATGTGTATTACTGTAATGAAAATCATTAAATCGTTCATAGCTACCGGTATATCTCTTGAATATACAGAATACCCTTGTGAAGTTAGTGAAAATAATAATAACCTGCATACTGCAGTTTTTAAAAAAATTGCAAATGGAAGATGGGTTTATGGTGTATTTTGGATTACTTTACTAGCTCATACATTCAAATTTATTCAGAAATGCATACCATTTGCAAATGCTAAAACCATGGAAAGTCTCACATGATATATTTTGATCTTTATTGATGTGCCATGTCTTTCAAAGTTTTTGTTATTCATTTTTATTTTATCATTTTTATGCACACATTGTATTTTTTCTGCTTATTTTTACTTGGCCGCGTCTCCTGAGTACATATACATGTATAATTCGTATTCCAAAGTACCAATCGTACCCTAACCATAATTATGGATGGATTCCTAATGATGTCAGCAGTGAAATGCCCTTGTTGATTCAACTGAAAAAGCTCCTTACTGATTCCAGCAGAGGGATTCCCTTTCTGGTTTTAATCTAAACCTGTAAACCTAACACTAAGCACATACAACCTTTACAATCAATACATGCAATATAGTACATAAGACCAAATCATATGGTGAAACATTTAGGCATTCATAACAACATAAAACAACTTAACCCTAAACCTAATCCCTGTTCTTATCCTAATGCCAACCCTAGCAACAGCATTAAGGGGAATTCCTTGTTAACATCAGCAGAGGGAATTCCTTGAAGTTCAGAAAACTCTATGAGCACTCTGCACTGTACATAAGCAGCATGAGGGGGGATATTTACCTGCATGCATCTGCGATCACTCACAGTGATTAGCACTGGGCAGCATGCATAGCTCAGCGCTGATCAGCCTCTGCAGGGACTTGCAGGGAGACTTGTTTGGGGTTTCTTTTACATGTCTCCCCCTTGCTGGAATAAATTGTTGGAGAAATAACTCATTCAGCCAAAGTGATTTAAAGGGCTAATCAGTAAGCATGGGGACGCTAATCTTTGAGTAATACCCTCCTGGTAAAATGGCACTTGATGGATTATTTGGTCATGGCTCCTTAAGGGAAGGGTAGGACATCCAATAATTCTGCCATGCATCCTTAAGGGACAACAGTTAACAGAAGGGCAAGGTCCTTGATCTTGTGGCACTATAGCCACTTCAAATGGTTACAGTGCCTACAGTGTTCCAAAGCAAACAAGGACTGGATTCTACCTTTTGACCATTTAAAGAAAATTAACAAGGGTATGACACAGTTTTTGGTAGTTCCAGTGTTGGTAGCGTCATTCAATCTTTTTCCCTACAGATGCATTAACGCTCACTTAAAACACATAGTGACCAATAGATGTTCCACTATAAATATGGAAAATAAAATACCACCAACCAATTAACAATCTACTCTAATGTTAGCTGAGCAGAGGAAGGATTTAAAAACATGCATATGACTATTGCCATCCTCTTGGCTATCTAAAGCAGGTGCACATCTTGTGTGTGTTAAAAGACAATTGCCAGGAGATACAAACCACAAACAAAAACCTTGTACAGATGCTGTGCTAGGATACAAATCAGTTATATACCCTTTACCAACTGCTAAAAACAACAACATTTCCTGAACAACCCCAATTCGTGTCTGTTTTTAACTGTCTAAAACCTTGTCTGCCTTTTTCCAAAGCCACATCAGCCACTAGATTTCATTTATATTTATTCAGCCTGATAGGTGGTTTGATAGGAGGTTCAAAGTGACGAATAAAGAAATGCTGTTGTCTGATGATGTCTAGTATTTTGGGTGTCCTGTATTATTAATTTCTATATGCACAGATAGAAAATTTAATGGAAACAAAAACTACAATTTAAGGAAAACTTTAAAAACAAATCACTTACCAAATAATTTACTGATAAGAAAAACAGTGTTGTAAATAAATACCCTATTTGAATATGTAACATTGACATTTTCCCCCACATAGTCAATAATTCCCCAGCATAAATTGATGCAGGGGCGTACCTGGAGCATTTGGCACCCGGGGCGGATCCTATATTTGGCACCCCCATCTATAAAAAAAATGTACAAAAAAAACACCCACAAATGTTTTAAATGTGGAGGGAGGGGGGTGATGAGGGGAGGGAGGGGGGTGATGAGGAGAGGGAGGGGATATGATGAGGAGAGGGAAGTATGGTGATTGTGAGAGGGAGGTGGTGATGAGTAGAGGTGGGGTGATGAGTAGAGGGAGGGGGTGATGAGGAGAGGGAGGGGGTGATGAGTAGAGGGAGGGGGTGATGAGTAGAGGGAGGGAGTGATGAGTAGAGGGGGGTGATGAGGAGAGGGGGGTGATGAGTAGAGGGAGAGGGGGTGATTGTGATAGGGAGGGGGGTGATGAGGAGAGGGAGGGGGGTGATGAGGGGAGGGAAGGGGGGTGATGAGGGGAGGGAAGGGGGGTGATGAGGGGAATGATTGTGAGAGGGGGTGATGAGGAGAGGGAGGGGGTGATGAGGAGAGGGAGGGGGGTGATGAGTAGAGGGAGGGGGTAATGAGGAGAGGGAGGGGGTGATGAGGAGAGGGAGGGAGGGTGATGAGGAGGGGGGGTGATTGTGATAGGGAGGGGGTGATGAGGAGACGGAGGGGGTGATGAGGGGAGAGAGAGTGATGAGAGGGAGGGGGTTGATGAGTAGAGGGGGAGTGATGAGTAGAGGGGGGTGATGAGTAGAGGGAGGGGGGTGATGTGATGAGGAGGGGGGGTGATGCAGGGGGGCTAAACAATTACCTTACATCTCTGGTGGTCCAGTGGGGTCCCTGGTGGTCCGGTGGCCATCATTTCCAGTCTGCAGCTCCGCAGAGCTGCAGACCATGGATCTCACGAGACCATCAGAGTGTTGCCGTGGTAACCCGCGGCAACGCTCTGATTGGGCAGTGCACACGAGATCCATGGTCTGCAGCTCTGCGGAGCTGCAGACCGGGCTCAGCGATGGGCGCAGGAGGGGCATGGCAGTCTGCCCCGGGCACCCCCCTAGTGAGTGGCACCCGGGCCCCACTTAGTACGCCACTGAATGGATGCATTCTAACAGAGTGTGTAGTGTGTATCGGTATATGTGTGTGTGTGTGTGTGTGTGTGTGTCAGACATTGTGTATGTATGCACGAGTCTAAGTGTGTGTTACAGTGAAAATTCTTGTATGTGTGTATCTGTGAGTGTATATTGAAATTTATGTATCCATATGTGTGTCTGTGAATGTGTATCTCTATGTCTGTGAGCATGTTTATCTCTGTGTTTGAGACATAGGTTTGTGTGGGAGTTTCTTTCAGCATGTTGTGTGTATGGGTGGTGTCTGTGGTCTTCTCGTGTGAGTTGTGTTAATGGCAAGGCTGTGAGTTGAATGTATGTGTATCCTATCTTACTGGTCTGCAGCTCTGGTTGGGTGTTGTAGAGCTCTGTGAATGCTTCTGGTCTGTGACTGGGAGGCATCATTGGAAGTGCTCTGCAACCGGTGGAGATGCAGGCATGTAGCTCCCTCTTATTTGCGAGAGAGATGAGATCTGTAGATCCTTTCACCAGCCTGAGCAGTGGCAACATGACCCACAGAGCCAGCTCCCTAATAGTAGCACTGTCTTCCATTGGGGCTGACTGCCTACCATACAATGGGTACCAATTGCAAATCAAATTAATTTGCAATAAATTTGCAGTTGGTAAAATTTAGTATACACAGTTCTGGTGTATGGGTGCATACTTTAGAAATCCGATATACATGAGCCCTCTTGTAAAAGGGTTAAGAATAACAATGATCCTACAGTATCATCCATTTTTTGTACCCTAGCAGTTTACTTGAAGTTTGCTACCAGTGTATTATGACATCTAACTATGTCTGTACTGTATTGTATAACACATCTTCTCTATGGCCTTGGCTAAATTACTTATAGAATTCCAAGTCAGGATTAAAAAGTACTTAGAATTCTCTAACAGCTCTATAGGATTTGGAGGCTTTCATATGTTATCACTTGCCAAATATTGTAGGTGCAACTGACTGCACACACATATGTTTAGCCACAACATTAAAACTACCTGCCTAATATAGTGTAGCTCCCTCTTGTGCTGCCAAACCAGCTCTGGTGCATTGGTCACCAAGACATTTGCAAGGTGAGGCCTCAATGGATTGGATTTTTTGTTCTAGCACATCCCACAGATGCTCAATTGGATTGAGTTCTAGGGAATTTGGAGGCCTAGGCAACACGTTTAAGTCTTTGTCATGTTCTTCAAACCATTCCTGAACATTTTTTGCATTTTATTTGCGTTATCCATCTGAAAGAGACCACTGCCATCTGGGAACACCATTACCTTGAAGGAGTGTATGAGGTCTGCAACACTCTCTAGGTAGGTGGTAAAGTAACATCCACATAAATGCCAGGACTCCCAGCAGGAGATTTCCCAGCAGAAAATTGCCCAGAGCATAACACTGCATCCACTGGCCTGCCTTCTTCCCATTGTGCACCCTGCTGTCATCTCTTCCACAGGTATACAACACACACGCACCCCGCCATCAACCTGATCTAAAAGAAAACGTGATTCACCAGACCAGTCAACCTTCTTCTCACATCTCCATTGAAGGCACTTTTGGCAAGACAGGGGTAATCATGGGCACTCTGACTAGTCTAAGTCTGCTCAGACCCATACTGTGATGCACTGTGTGTTCAGACATCTTTATATCATGATCTGTATTTTGTTTTTCAGAAGTTTTAGCACACAGTCTGTGTGATCAAACCAAACTGTCTAGCCTGCACTCCTCACATACATCAATGAGCCTTGTCTGCCCCTGATCCTGATGCTGTTCATGTTGATATTTTGTGGTGTTGACATGAAGATGATGCAGGTAGAAGATGTCCTTTTAGAGGTAACACGTATTGTGTTTCCTTCAGTCGATGGAAAACATAAAACATGGATGAAGTTCTAGTGATCTTTTTTTTTTTTTTTCCTAATATAATGGGCTGCTTTGAGAATCAACTCAGCTTAAGACCTCCACATCTGGACTTTAGCACAGAAAGCCTCCCCTTCATATTGCCACTACTTAACTTTCTCCATCTTGCTATCTAGTGCAGCTATCCCATGGCTCAAAATGTATGACATCCTAAAGTCTCATGCAATCCATCATAGGAGAGATATTGAATTCTGGGGGAAACAAGGTTTCTAATGATCACCTAGAGCTTGTTATCATCTCTTCAAAAAAAAAAAAATATTACATTGCTTTATTGAAAATAAATACAAAACAAGACTAATATATTATTTACGCACATTTTAAAGACCAGCATTGGCATATTTCAACTTGTAAATTTCCTTTAAGTAATTGTATACTTGGTCCAGCCTGCAATTTGTCTTTATTCTGTAGTTCACACAGTTAATATGTAAAGCATATTGTTTATCACATGGATAGAGTGTTACAGGATAATGCTTGTTTTTACTGGCTAGCAGATACACTGGAAAAATTTAAGAACTATTGTATTCTTTTACAAAGAGGATTTCCTGTACTAAAATTGCAAACATAAAACAATCACTTTTCTTAATTAACTTATTGTATGATGGGAGGAGTGTGGATTTTGCTAAAGATAATTATTGACAGTTCCTTATCCCTCCATGATATAGATTAGTAAAAAACAAGTGTGTTTGTTATTTTTTGTAAACATCGTTTTTTAACAAACCTAATCTCTGGAAAATCAGTTTGACATCTAATAATGTTTAACAAGAGGGAGCAGGACATGTGCCTTAGATCGAGTCCCATGGTAAAAGAAAGATATCACACACTAAACCAGGTCATGCTTTTTCATGTAAAAATAAAGTAAAACTGAAAAATAAACTATGGGATTTTAACCCCTTAAGGACTTTGTACAAGGTATGATCAAATTAAAACGTAAACAAAACCTTGAATTTGCGCTATATGTCTCTTCAGGATTAATTCACTGCTTTCATATTATATGTACCCACACTTATCATATATAATTTTGTTCAGGAGAATCAGGGCTTTCATGTCACATCAAATGTTCGTATATTAAGCATAATTTAATATGATTTTTTTTTTTAAATATTGAGAAACTAAGAAATGTTGTTTATTTTTTTTATTTCTGCATGGCATTTTAACTGTGAATGTCACAATACTGTTAGCTGTTACTGCAATAAAATACACATATTTGTATTCACCGATGTCTCACGGGTAAAACAGTACCCCAATGTACAGGTTTTATAGTGTTTTGGAAATTTACAGGGACAAATATTGCACATTACATTTTCAGTTTATACACATTGAAATTTGTCAGACTGGTTATGTTGCCTTTGAGCCCAAATGGTAGCCTAGGAATGAAAATTACCCCCATGGTGGCATACCATTTGCAGAAGTAGACAACCCAAGGTATTACAAATGGGGTATGTCCAGTCTTTTCTAGTAGCAACTTAGTTACAAACACTGGCCAAATTTAGCGTTCCTATTTGTTTGTGTGTGAAAAATGCAAAAAACTAAATTAAACGCTAATTTTGGCCAGTGTTTGCAATACCTTGGGTTGTCTACTTTTTCAAATGGTATGCCATCATGGGGGTAATTCTCATTACTGGGCTACCATACGCTCTCAAAAGCAACATAACCAATCGGGCAAAAAAAGGAAACTCAAGCCTTATATTTGACTCAGTAACTTTTGAAAACACCATAAAACTTGTACATGGGTGGTACTGTAATACTCGGGGGACTTCGCCGAACACAAATATTAGTGTTTCAAAATAGTAAAACGTATCACAACAATTATATTGTCAGTGGAAGTACGGTTTGTGTGTGAAAAATGCAAAAAACTTAATTTGTACTGATGATATCATCGTTGTGATATGTTTTACTGTTTTTAAATGCTAGTATTTGTGTTTAGCGAAGGCTCCCAAGTAAAACAGTACCCCCTATGTCCTAGAAAGTTACAGGGTTAAATATAGGGCTTGCGAGCCAAATTCTCTGGACTTTCAGCCTGGGTTGTCAGGCAGGTCCCTCAAATTGAAATTAATAAAATGACTTGATTATGTAAAAATATGATATAAATATATTAGAATTTAAACAAATATATGTGTATATATATTTTTTTTTTTAATATTTTAGATAGATAGATAGATACATGTATGCATTTAAAATATCATTCTAAATGTATTTTGAATTTAAAATATGTATATTAATATCAAAATACAGTTAGAACAAATTAAAACTGGTGTATACTTTTTTTAAAATTTTTATTTTTTATTTTTATTTTTTCAATTTGTTTTACTGATTATTTTTGTTTTCTATATATATATATATACATAATTAACGTAATTCTAAATGTATTTTAATATTTATATATATATATATATATATACACACACATATATAATATTAAAACACTTTTATTAATGGTTTATGTATGTGTATGTGCATATAAAAGTACTTAGATGATAAATATATATAAATAAACAAAGACTGGGGTGCACTCACAAGTCTTGAATAAAGTAGTAGATGGTTTAATAGAGTGAAAAAAACTTCAATACATTCGTGAAAAAAATCAAAGTTTCGACCCCTCAGGGTCTTTTTCAAGATCCAATTGCAGCAAGCAAGATACATTTCTTTGTATTAGTAAGGAGAGTGCCAAGCTACCATTTTATATATATATATATAAATATCCAAGTAGTTTTATTTACTTTATTAACTTTAATTAACTTTAAAAAAATGTTTGCAGGCATTAGGGGGACTGCCTGAGAGCTCAGGCAGGCCCCTGCAGGCACTGCATAAGCCGGCTATTCAGGCCATGTGATCGCAAGGACCCCACATGCCTGGGGGGGGGGGGGGGGGGACTGGATCGGGCACACAGGGTGTGCCTGAGCTCCCAAGCAGACCCCAGGATTGCGACCGCCGTCGGGGAATGGGGATGTTCTATGCCCATTTTATTGCAGACACTCTGCATCGTTTTAGTTTGAAAGACTGCTTCCAATCAATAGTTGCTCCCCATAACAGCCTGTATGTTCATAAGTTCATTCACACCTTTTGTAAGACAAATCCCCATGCGTATTTACTTTAAATGCATTATATTATATACTGTAGATGATAATAATTGACTTGTACAGTTGTATTGTAGCATCAAAATGGGCAGTAGTAACAGCTCCTGGATGTTGGGGAAAAAGTAACATTCCCAGGACGTACTTGGAAACCAGAGTAATCTGAATGTACCTTTCCTGCTTAAATACTTTGTTTACTTAAAAGGTCACCAAGTTGGCTGAGGATGATCTACATTGTTAGGTGCATTATATAAGGAATGTATTCAACTTGCAATGTCCGGTTTGTTTCCATGTTCACATTTTGATTGCAATAAATTCAATACACAAATGCAAGCACACATAGTCACATAGGTGCTAGTCATGTGCCAGTAGAACAGTTGCATAGACTTAGCATGAGGTCATAAACTGGGCAAACATCTCAATATTGGAAGGTAGTAACACATCTCATGGAAGATGTTGAAAATTCTTGACAAGTAAATCTGTTGTTCAAATGCTACAGAGGTACCCATGCCCGCTTTGGTCTTTTGCAAACATGACACACCAAGAAGAGATGAAAATATACACGAGAAAGGGGGAAGAAGAAGTTATAGTAGCAATATCGCTTTTTACCAGGGGATCAAGTTCTCCTGCTCTTTGGTACGCAAATTACTAAAATCACTCAACCCATTAGTGTTCTAATGTTTGTTTCATCAGAGCTCACTAGGCATCTGTATGAAGTTTGTCAGGTGTGCCTATGCGCATCCTAATGCAGGACCAAGATGTGCTCTCTGACTTGTCTTTGTTGGTACTTTTGCATCAGTTTTGGTTAGCATGTTTGTCTTTGTAAACACATTGCTACTACAAAAGCAAAACAAAAAAGTAATTTATGTGTTTTTACTTTAGTGCATTGAAGTGGTCTTGGTGCAATGATCTTGTAGATATAGTGCTTCACTGTGAAATGCTTATACATACTAAGATATTGCAGCTACCTACAGAAGTGTAAGCCAGCCACCTAGAACAAGAATTTCTGTGCACAAGCACTCATTCATGGCTAAAAGTGCTGCGATTACACTCTCAGCCAATGATTGAACAGCATTTGTCATTCAGACATCATACATTGTTGCTTTGTGCCTGGCAGGACCCAGGTAAGTGTCAACTCTTGTGCTATAGTGGTTATGGTGCTTGGATAAACCCTTTGACCCCTTCACTATCAAGCGGTTTGCAAAAAAAGAAAAATAAGCACCTCCAGAATCCGAGTACTTTTGGTGTCTTGTATAGTAATGTTTAAATGTATTTTTATTTCAGTGCGGGTAGATAGCACATTATGTAATGGAAATAAAAACAAAACAAAAAAAAAAACATTTAAAAATCATTGACTAAACATTGAAGTTACAGATAGGAAAATTAATACAACTGCTAGAAAGTGACACACAGCGATAGACAATGTCAGAGACATATATACACACTCACAGATACCAAAATGCACTGTCAGATGCATACATACATATACATGGGGACAGAAACACACTGTCACACACACAGACTGTTACAAGCACACACATACAATGTCTCACACACACACATGCACTGTCAAACACACATATACTGTCATACACACACATTTACCCTGGTGGCACAGGGGTGAGAGCAGGGTTGGCCCAAGACACTGTGTTGCATGGATCCATGGATGAAATGCTACCCCCCCCTCTCAAAACCACGCTCACCAAAACACGCTCATATCCATGAATTCATGCAGTGTGCGCAGTGAATGCAATATCCAAGTTTGTGTATTGGATGCAGAGTATGTATAGTATGCAGTGTGTGTAGTGAATACATTGTGTCTCTGTGTGTGTATAGTGGTTGCAGTGTCTGTGTTTGTGTAGTGGATGCAGTGTGTGTTTGTGTACTAGTGTGTACAAGATGCAGCTTGTGTCTGTTTGTGGGCTGTGGGGAGCAGTTTTTTAAAATGTATAGTAAAATGTATTCCCCCCTCCTTGTCTTTTTCCTGTGGGCAGAAAGGGATGACACTAGAATTTCTGGTAGTCCACTGGTACTGTAAGGTGCATCGTGAGGAAAGGGGCCGCAAGATCATTGCTGTAGGTTGCCATGGCAACACTCTAACATGCATTGCATGTCTTGCTGAGTGTTGCCATGGCAACCTGCGGCAACGCTCTTGCAGCTCACGAGACAAAAGGTCCTGATGCTGCAGGAGATGGAAAATTAGATATCTCTTCATAGGACAGCATTAAAACCACCTGCATTATATTGTGTAGGTCCCCCTCGTGCTGCATCAACAACTCTGATGCATCAATGCATGGACTCCACAAGACCTCTGAATGTGTCCTGTGGTATCTGGCAACAAGACTTTAGCAGCAGATTCTTTAAGACCTTCAATTTGCGAGGTGGGATCTCCAGGGATCGGATTTGATGACCCTGCACATTACACAAATGCTCAGTCTGATTGAGATGTAGGGAATTTGGAGAACAAGGAAACTCTTTTAACTATTTGTCATGTTCCTCAAACCATTCCTAAACAATTTTTGCAGTGTGGCAGGGTCCATTATCCTGCTGAAAAAGACCACTGCCATTAAGGAACACCATTGAAAGGGTGTACATCAAGCAAGTCAAACTCAAAGTTACACAAGGGCCAAATAAACAAGGTTTAAGCAAAAAAATAAAATAAAACAAAATTAAATTTTGATAGAAAAGTAGGTTTATTTTGAAAAGTACGGTATAATAAAATCCCCAGCATCCCCTTCTATCAAACCACAGCACCTCCCTCTACTAAATCCCAGTCCCCCCTCTACTAAATCCCAGTCCCCCCTCTAGCCAACAAGCAGACTCTACTCACATTGCCGCTGCCAGTATGCAACTCTGGAGTCCGGCCTCTGGTATAACCCAAATGGCGCCGTCCGCACCCTGTGCCAAAGCCGATCCTCCCGCTACTTCTTGAAACCCTGTGAAGGTGGAGCACATCGATGCCACGTTGGAATGTGACGTGGCGTTGCATGCCTCCATGCACCTCTAGGTCCTCCACTGTCCAGCCGTGGCCATCGCAACACTGAACAGCGCACACACACACTGACAGACACACACACAGACAGACACCCACACACTCACTGACACACACACAGACACACACACACTGACAGATGGACACACACACTCACAGACACAGACACACACTCACTGACACACAGACAGACACACAAATACACAGACACACAGACAGACACACACAAACACAGACACTCACTGACATACACACAGACAGACGCACACACACACACACACTCTGACAGACACACTTACTCTTTTACACATTCTTGCACACACTCACATTATTGTATTTATCCCTGGGGTCCAGTTGGGATCTTCTATCTGGAACTTCGCAGTTTAGTGATGCTGAGTGCTGGAATATGAGGAGCAGGAAGGCTGAGCTCCTTCGCTACATCCACCTTCCTTTCCTCTGGCTGGGTAATGTAAGCAGAGTAGGCACCTGCAATGTGTGGGAAAGCAGGAGCCTACTCTGCTCACTGGGGCGCAAAGATGTCCATTGTGGGCAGCACGAGTTTGACATGCTTGGTGTACATGGTCTACAACAATCTCTAGGTTAGGTGGTACTTGTCAAAGTAACATCCTTATGAATGCCAGGACCCAAGGTTTTCCCAGCAGAACATTGCCCAGAGCATAACACTTCCTTCACCTGCCTGCCTTCTTCCCAATATCATCTCTTGTCAAAGTAAAAGATGTACACACACCCAGCCATCCACTTGATCTAAAAGAAAATTTGATTAATTACACCAGTCAACCTTCTTCCATTGATCCATGGTCCAGTTCTGATACTCGTGTCCTCATTGAAGGTGCTTTCAGTGGTAGACTGGGGTCATCACAGGCACTCTGGCCAGTCTATGGCTATGCGACAAACTACAATGCACTTTGTGTTCTGATACCTTTCTAACTTGGCCAGCTTTTCATCAATTTGAGCTACAATATCTCTTCTTTGGGCTAGTCTTCACTCCTCACATTATTATTGGTTGATTATTAAGCCTTGGGTGCTCATGACCCTGATGCTAGTTTACCAGTTGTTCTTTCTTGCACCACTTTTGGTAGGTACTAATCACTGAATACAGGGAACACCCCACAAGACTTGCCATTTTCAAGATAATCTGACCCGGTCGTCTAGCCATCACTATTTGGCTCTTGTAAAAGTCACTCAGATTGTTCCTGCTTCAAACACAGGAAATTCAAGAACTCACTGTTCCTCATATATATCCCACCTCTTGACAGGTGCCATTGTAATGCTATAATAAAATGTTATTCACTTCAGCAATCAGTGATTTTAATGTTGTGGCTGATCAGTGTATATGAATATCAGTGTGTGTATAATGTTACTAAGAAAAGGGGATTGTGGGGTGCAAAGTTAAACACACAAACAATTCTATAGTTTGGACAGTGTGCCAAGATATTTTCCACTCAAGAGCCATGTAACCTAGGTACACCTCTGGCCCTGTGTATGGACATGTGATATTGCACAAATGAAAATAGTTCTGAAAAAACAAGCTTTTTATTTTATGTTATTTTGCAGAAGCTATGTAAAGCAATATGTATATTATATATGGAACTGTAGTATTCATTAGTGTAGCCATATGCCTGGCACCACTACTGGGTGCCTTCGCCAATCATTGCTTCCTAGTAATTCTGAGCACCATAAGCACCACATTGGAACACCATAACCACTGTAAACCCAACAGTCAGCATTACAGCTTATTTGGGTTCTTGCTGTCCTCCACCCACCCTGGACCCAAGACCAGGATCCAGCTTCCAGTGGGTAGACCTCTCCCAATCCAGTGAGTAAAGCAGGATGATCTTACAAGAGCAAGTGTAATCCAAAGGAGCATAAAGAGTATAGCAATCCCCAGAGTGAATATAACTGTCCCCTCCACACATGAGACAACGCTCTATGTTGAGGGTAAAGAGGAACTGATTTATGGGCAGCCACAACTGGCCCTATTTGCAGGTCCCCATGCAAGAGGTTTACTATAACATATTCCAAGAGCATTCCCCACAGGGCCTGAGAGGGGACTATGACAAAGTATACAACTTAATGACATTAACTCTCAGGTCCAGGACGCAGTCCTACATCCCCAGATAGTCTGGATCTGAGCACCCAACATATCCCGAAAGCACTCAGATCCCACGAACACAGCTGAAACGCTACCGGGGTATAGTTTAGACCGACCGGACACAAAGCGCCTGCCCAAAATAGTTCCATGAAATCAGGCTGAGGGGTCGGTCTCTTTCGGGAGTACAAAATACAATAATATCAACAAATAAACTGTTTGTGCGCATGCTAGTCTTGTGCCTCGCATTCGGGAGTTTGCTCCCACCGAACACCATTCATTCTAATCCATTTTCCCGAACGTAACTGGAGGTGGAAGTCTCAGCGGTGTTCGCGCCGTCAAGTGCCCAATTATAGTTCCATACACTTGACGACCAAACACCACTGTACACGTTCACGGCTAAAGATGGCCGCTGCCACGTGTTCGTCCATACAAACCAGCTGACCTTTTAGAAATTGCAGTTAAGGTGTTGATAGGGGGTCTAAAGAGTCAACAAGCAGCACATGACTCCCCTGGGTGGTCTGGCTGTTCGGTAGTTGATTTGGTATACAAACCCAATAAGCATAATCTGGTGAATCCCATATACCGAACCAGCTAAGTCAAAAGGCACGAACAGAGCCTTTTTAACGTACATTCGCCAAGGTCCATCACAGGGGCCATAGTCCTGAGGCAAAAGGCTTTGCCAGCAGACCCCTCCTAGAGCCCATGGCGAGGTTCTATTTGCCACAATTAGTCTTTCAAATATTTGATAGATTCTAGGTGCCTGAAGCCATGCTACATTGCAAACAGGGCCGGCGCCACCTGTAAGGCGACCTAGGCAACTGCCTAGGGCGCAACTTAGCAGGGGGTGCCAGATCCCTGCACCCGGTCATCACCGGTGCGTCTCCTCATGCTACGCCGCCTGAGCAATTTAGCAAGCCCCAGGCGGTGCAGCACTGCTGTGTGGGGGCGGCCGGATTTGAGTGACCGGCAGGAGGGAAGTGCAGAGAGCTCCCTCCTGCCGGTCTCTCAATGTAGCGTGGCCGGGCGGCGCGGAATGCGGGACAGGTACCTCTGTTTCCTGTACCCGGCGGACTGACAGGAAGTGCTCACTTCCTTTCAGTCCGCCGGCGGCCGGGTACAGGAAACAGAGGTTCCTGTCCCGCCTTCTGCGCCGCCCGGACAAATAAATAAAGAGCTGCTCCCCTCTCAGTCCCTATCCTACCCCACAAACCCTCTCTTTTACATTACACACATACACAATTCATCCACACACACACACACAGAAACATACAATGCATCCTTACACACAGACACACCCGAAACACACAATGCATCCCTTACGCTCACACAAACACTCATTCTCTTACACACAGAAACAAAATGCATCTCTTACACACTCAATGCACCCCTTACAGACACACACTGCATTCAATCACATACACAGAAACACACCTTGCATCCCTTACACACACACACACCCAGAAACATACAATGCATTCCTTACACACAAACACACACTGAATCCACTATACACACACTACATCCCTTACACAAATTGGTATCCCTATACACTACATTCTATAAGAACACACACATTACATCCTCTACAATAACACATAAAACATCCCCTTCACACATACACTCCACTACCTGTGAGAGAACTCATGGGTGGGCCATGTAGGTGGATTTATGTGTGGGCATTGTAGGCATACTCACGGCCAAGCCCTGGGGGCCCAGACCTTGAGCTGTGTAAGGGGCCCCAAAAAATGGTGCTGCTTCCTGTTCTACACCAGACCTGTGGAGCCAGACTGAGCCCATCATCAGCCTATTGTCCTCATCTGGTGGTAAGTAGGCAATCCAATATATTATTAGTGGCACTAATCTCTAATTTACCTCACATTAAATGGATACTATAGTCACCAGAAGCACTACAGCATAATGTAGTGGTTCTGGTGTCTATAGCCTGTGCCTGTAGGCTTTTTAATGTAAACACACTGTCTTTTCAGATAAAAGACACTTTGTGCAGACTGACGTTGGCCCATATGGCAGAGCATATGAGCGGGGCATTGTGATGTCACATGGTGGGCAGGACATATGGGGGGGCGGCAAATTTGTTTTTGCCTAGGGCGGCAAAAATCCTTGCACCGGCCCTGATTGCAAACTCTCAGAAAGATTCCACAATTTAAGTCCATTTATTATTTAGAATTATGCAGCAATAGAATTCCAGTCTTGTTTGAAGGGTATCTTTCACAAATGCATTAGCTATAAGCATTTAAAATTACAACGCAACTTAGCTTCTTTATCTTTTTTATCTTTAGCAGAATTATAAGGTATAGTGCTTTAAAACAATAATTTATTTTATGAGATCACCAAGTTTTGTTGTGACTGCCCTTGAAAAACAAGTCTGAACCACACCTATAGGCAGAAAATACGTATTTCCAAACAACGCAATTCTCCTTAGGGTAGGGTGTTTAATAGAAGCACAGTATAGATCCCAGATTTGCTGCACTAATAGGTTGTTTAGATAAATTATGCCATATCTTACAGAATGCAAACATGGACTGTTTTAGGGGCATTGTTTTAGAAGTTAATGTGCCACTGAGTGGTATACATTATTGTTTCATAATTATCTTTTTTGTGTGCAAATTATAGAGTGATCAAGGCCTTAGTTATCCTCAAATATTTGATATTATTGAATTACTATCACACATTTTTATGTTTTGCAACACCACCTTTGACATTAACAGTTTTGGAGAAAGGGGTCCTATAACTTATATTAAGCAGCCAAGCTTAAACATGTCATTCTAACCACCTTTACAACTTAAGATATTTACAAAGCTCAAATAATATATATCAAGTTGCCCACCGGGTAAAAACAAAAAGAAGAAATTGTGCCCTGAAAATCAATCATACAAATGTAATTACCCAATAAGAATGTGAGTACAATAAATGATACTTAATTCAGAGGCTTCACCACTCAAATGACACTCTTACTGAGCGAGCTAAGTCATACATAGCTCAGGAGAACTAAAGGAGGTTCTTCTTTCTAAAAGTTCTGTTTCTCCGTCCATTGTAGTAGAAGTGGGGAGCAGCATCCGGTGGACACCAGTTAAGAAATGAAACTGTTGAAAATGGGTTGACTTCTTATAATTGGGAGGGGCATATTGTAGTAGTTTTGGTGCATAGAGTGTTTATTTAATATAAGTTAGGAATACATATAAAAAAGAGAGCTCTGTCCCTTTGTGTGCCAATGGTAATATTCAGATCCCTGCAATAAATCTCCTCACAAGAAAGATAGACAAAAATATCAAGTACACTTTACCACCAGGGATCAGGATGCGCTCCCCCCTCTCCTCTCCCCACCTCCCCCCCACAAAGTAACAACAAAAAAGGTGGGAATCAGTATTACTTTTGGCAGCAAATTTCAATTTAGTTTTAGTCATAGTCTTTTGACCATTTTAGTTTTAGTTGTATTTTAGTCATCTGGATTGTTTTAGTCTAGTTTTAGTCTACTTTTAGTCGACTAAATCTCCAGGAAATTTTAGTTAACATGACTAAAATGTAATGGGTTTAGTTAAAGCCTCTATCTGTCCCTTTTGCCCCTCTCCAGCCACTCTGTGTCACTTTATGTCCCCACAGTCACTCTAGGTGCCTCTCTCCCAAGCCTCAATCTGTCTCTTTTGCCCCTTCCACAGCCCCTCTGTGTCTCTTTGTGTCATCCCAGCCGCTATGTGGCTCTTTGCCTGCCTTCCAGCCACTCTATGTGACTCTAACATGTCACATACAGTAGCCCATCCTATGGTGCTCTAGTTCCATTACATGAGACTCCCATTACATTTACTGAATTGTCCTGATGATTCCTACTAAAGAATATTGCATAAGTATGGCATCTTAATACGCACTTAGACCTTGCTGATAGAGAAACAAAATGCTCACTGTTACACTATAGAAGTTTGCAAACTACATAAAACTACATTCCCAAAGCCATATTACATCACATTATGTTACCTAATTTCTGTAAATTGTTATCCTATGTGCATAGATCAGTCACTGTCTTATGTAATAGATATGTTCTCAGTGCCCTTACTACAATGTTTATTTCTTGTTTGTTCCTTGTCAAGTAATTAAAACATGTTGTTCCCTTGAAAGACTGCATTAAATGTCACTATAGTACCCATAATATATTTGTACATTACTATTGTACTCTTGGAGACATTTCTGCATCTTTGAAATTTTCTGGGAAAAAAAAAGAAAGAACAAATATGTGATTTAATTAACATAAATGACAAGTGAAGCAAATTAAATTACTTAAAATGTGCTATTATTAAAACGTGTGATACTTTTTACATGGAAAATGTACAACACTAGAGTGAAATTACACTGCCATCTTGTGACTTACTGCTGGAAACGATTTTAGGTGTTCAGAAAAACATGCAGTTGTTTAATAATGATTCTACGATACAGAGCAGGGCACCACATTAAAAAGTTAATGTTTTATATATAAAATAAAAATTAAAACTGTAAAAAGTTACCAGGGAATTATTTATTTTTTTAGCCAAAATAGGCAAAACTTAAACATAAGTGAGTTGAAGAATTTTAAACGTTGGCTATTTTGCACATACACGTTTTAAATTGCCTGGTCGATTCATTCACACGTCACTGTTTAATGTATAGCTGATTAGGAATAACCTGCTTAGTAATGATACCAAACAATGCAGCATGGAAATCTTTGACAAACAAAGTGAATCTTCCAAGTAGAGGTACATATACATGTGAAGCACACAACATATGTGGTATACCTCACAATGTAGGATAATACAGGGGCAGCCTAAGATTTCATTTGCAAAAGTGGAACAGAAAAAAAAAAGTGTTATGATGATAATGATGACCGAATGAGTGTTCTCTATTCATTTAAAAAAGAGAAATACGATATATGGTATAATGCCATAAAAGCACATAAATAAAATAACATGAAATAGTGTGCACTCACAAACATAAATGCCACATGCAGTGGCAAAAGAAGCCCATAAAATGTCCCAAGGATCAAGGATAAACTCCTTGAGTTTATAGTTTAGAGTCCGAGAAGGCTCTGGCAATGTAACGCAATGTAAAAAGACGGGGTGAAGCACAAGAAAGAGAAGGAAAAGTAGAAGAAGGCAAAGTAAAAAAAGGAAAATGAGGTTGCAAAGTAGAAGGAGAGGATGTGAGGTAGAATAAGGAGGAGAATTCAGAGTAAGAGGAGAAAGAGGGAATGTAGAAAAAGTAGGACTTGGAGGCTAATTGGAAGGAGAAGGAGGTGAAGAAGAAGGTTGTGGAGAAGGCAAATTAGAAAGAAGAGGAGGCAAAGCAGATACAGGGGAAAAAAATGAATTGAAGAAAAAGATAAGGTAGGAGAGGAGGCAGAGGTGACAGACGAGCTAAAGTAGAAGAATTAGGTGGATGTGAATTAGGAGAAACAACAGCAAAATAGAAGTAGGAAGTGAAGACAAATAAGGAGAAAGAGGCCAACAAAAAAGAGTAGGAGTTGAAGTAGAAGAAGGAGGAGGAGAAAGCAAAGTAATAGAAGAAGGAGGCAAATTTGAAAGAACATGAGGTGACAAAGTAAGGGGGAAAAGAAGAAGCACAAGGTGGGGCAAATTAGAAGGAAGGAAGATGAGTAAGGGGCATATTCGACAAATGAGGAAGAAGATGTGATGCATAAAAAGGAGAAAATGGTGAAGAAAGTAAAAGGAATAGCAGGCAAAGTAGAAGAAGGAGGTGAAAAAGAAAAAGAGGGAGGAGGAAGCAAAGTAGATGGAGGAGGAGGTGCAATAGAAGAAGGTGGAGGTGAAGTAAAAGAAAGAAGAGACAAAATAGAAGGAGGAAGAAGCCAAGAAGAAGAAGAATGAGAAGGAGGAAATAAAGTAAGAGAAGAAGGAAGCAAAGTGTAACGGCACCCTCAGGCATAAAAGGGGTTAACAGCTGTTTAGTAGATCTTCCCCTTCCAGAGACACAGGCACAGTTACTGTAGACACCAATCCGCCGAACAGGAAACCATATGAATGCCGTAAACAGCCGAATAGGAAAAAACGTACGAAAGGTTTACACTCTGTGCAGTCGAACTGGAACAATACAATAAATCTCCCCTAAGAATGAGACAAAGCTCTGTGTTGAGGGTCAAGCAGTGATCGGTTTATTGGCACCAAAAGAACCTTCTTTTATGACCGTTTCCCTTAGATAGGATCACCCACAGGGTGTTACAAAACAACTAATCATACACGTACATTACCGTAAACACTCCCAGCAATTACACACAAAATCCTCCCCTCTGCCTGTGATATAATTATGTTACACAATGGGTTAACATAATTATCAAAGACAGTAAAAATACAGTTTTTACACATACCCTGTAACTTTAAAACCATACATCCAATCTCCATAAAAATGCCCAAAACAGTTCCATAGATTTGGGCTGTGCAGTCGGTCAATTTCCGGCAGAAAAACAGCTAAGTCCCCATCGAATGTGCAAATAGCACATTTATTTTTATTTATTTATTATTGCCATTTATATAGCGCCAACAGATTCCGTAGCGCTTTACAATATTATGAGAGGGGGATTTAACTATAAATAGGACAATTACAAATAAACTTACAGGAACAATAGGTTGAAGAGGACCCTGCTCAAACAAGCTTACATTCTATAGGAGGTGGGGTGTAAAACACATTAGGACAGGAATTTACAATCAAATAAGGTGGGCTGCCCTTTAGGAGAGGGCAAGAGACAGGTATGTGAGGTAAGGGTTAGTCTTGGAGGCCATAAGCTTTCCTAAAGAGATGGGTTTTAAGGCACTTCTTAAAAGATGCAAGACTAGGGGAGAGTCTGATGGCGGTAGGCAGGCTATTCCATAGGAAGGGAGCCACCCGCGAGAAGTCCTGCAAGCGCGAGTTGGCTGTACGAGTGCGGACAACGGACAGGAGGTGGTCACGGGCAGAGCGGAGAGACCGAGAAGGGACATACCTATGGATCTGTGAGGAGATATAAGAGGGGCTAGAGTTGTTCAGTGCTTTGTAGGTGTGAGTTAGTACCTTGAATTGACTCCTATAGCATACAGGAAGCCAATGTAAGGACTAGCAGAGGGGTGAGGTGTGAGAGAAACGACTAGAGAGGAAAATCAATCTAGCAGCAGCATTCATTACAGACTGTAAGGGTGCAGTACGGCTATTGGGAAGACCAATCAGGAGGGGGTTACAATAATCCATGCGGGAAATTACTAGAGCATGGACAAGCTCCTTGGTAGTATCTGGTGCAAGAAAGGGGCGGATGCGGGCTTTTATGATGGAATCTACAGGATTTGGCAACATGCTGGATGTGAGGCTCAAAGGTGAGACCAGAGTCAAGTATTACGCCAAGACAGCGCGCTTGCAAGGATGGACTGATGTTGGTACCACAAACTTGGAGGGAGAGCGAAAGAGGAGGATCAGTATTAGGAGGAGGAAAGACAAGGAGCTCAGTTTTTGAGAGATTGAGTTTCAGAAAGCGGGATGACATCCAGTCAGAGATGGAAGAAAGGCAAGCAGTGACACGTTGCAGGACAGCAGGGGAGAGGTCCGGGGAGGAGAGATATAGCTGGGTGTCATCAGCGTACAGGTGGTAGTGAAATCCAAAAGAGGTAATAAGTTTGCCAAGAGAGGCAGTATAAAGAGAAAATAGAAGGGGACCAAGGACGGAGCCTTGGGGAACTCCAACCGAGACAGGGCAAGGGGAGGAGGTATCATTAGAAAAGGAGACACTGAATGAGCGTTGGGAGAGATAAGAGGAAAACCATGAGAGGACAGAGTCACAGAGACCAAGCGATTGAAGAGTTTGAAGAAGGAGAGCATGATCAACGGTGTCAAAGGCCGCTGAGAGGTCAAGAAGAATTAGTATGGAGTAGTGGTCTTTGGATTTAGCTGCGATTAGGTCGTTAGTAACTTTGATAAGGGCAGTCTCTGTAGAGTGGAGAGGGCGGAAGCCAGATTGAAGGGGGTCAAGGAGAGAGTTGGAATTGAGGAAATGAGACACACGGGTAAAGACAAGTCTTTCCAGAAGCTTTGAGGAAAAAGGGAGCAGAGATATGGGACGGTAGTTAGAGGGGGTGGATGGGTCGAGGGATGGTTTTTTTAGTATAGGTACTACAGTGGCATGTTTTAGGTCAGCAGGGACGATGCCAGAAGAGAGCGAGCAGTTGAAGATGTGTGTTAGAGAAGGCACGAGACAAGTGGAGAGAGATCTAATAAGGTGAGATGGGACAGGATCGAGCGGGCAAGTGGTGGGGCGAGAGGAGCATAGAAGAGCAGCCACCTCTTGGTCAGTAGCTGGGGAGAATGTCTGAAGGGTAGGAAAGGCATGATCTATGTGTGATTGAGAAACAGAAAGGCAAGGAGGGGAGAATTCTTTCCTTAGCTGTTCAATCTTGTCAGTGAAGTAACATGCAAAGTTATCAGCAGTAAGGTTAGTTTTGGGGGTGGCCACAGCAGGGCGAAGAAGAGAATTAAAGGTGTGAAAGAGACGCCTGGGGTTGCGGGAACATGAACTAATGAGAGCGGAAAAATAGGACTGTTTGGCAAGGGCAAGGGCTACACTGTATGAACACAATATGAATCTATAATGGAGAAAGTCTGCCTGGGTGCGGGACTTCCTCCAGGAGCGTTCAGCACAACGGGAGCATCTTTGCAGGTAGCGCGTTGATTTAGTATGCCATGGTTGGGGGCGGGTCCTCCTCGAGGTGCTTGTTTGGAGTGGTGCTGCAGTGTTCAAGGCAGATGTAAGAGTAGAATTATATATGGAGATGGCCCGTGAAGGACAGGAGAGGGAAGGGATGGACAGCAGTTGTGAATCAATGTCAGCTGACAACTGTTGGAGATCAAGAGAATTAAGGTCCCTCCTGAGTTGAGGGGGGTTAGGCTGAGGTTTTTGGGTGAGGGGGTATGTGAGAGCAAATGATAAGAGGTGGTGATCAGAGAGTGGATATGGAGTGTTGCAGATATTTGATACTGTACATGCATAAGTGAAGATTAGGTCAAGGGTATTGCCAGCTACATGGGTGGGAGAATTTGCCCACTGCGATAGCCCGAGGGAGGAAATAATTGAAAGTAGTTTAGTGGCTGCAGAGGTCAAAGGTGGTTTTATAGGAATATTGAAGTCCCCCAGAATTAGGGATGGAATGTTAGAAGAGAGGAAATAGGGTAGCCAGGCAGCAAAGTGGTCAAGGAAGAGAAGAGGGGAACCAGGGGGACGGTAAATAACAGCAATGTTAGCAGAGAAGGGTTTGAAAAGGCGAATTGAGTGTATTTCAAATGACGGAAAAAGAGAGAGAGGGGGTGGGGGGGTGGGAAGAGGTTTAAAAGAGCAGTGAGGGGAGAGGAGAAACCCAACACCACCACCTTTACATTCAGAGTTTCTTGGGTTGTGGGTAAGTTGGAGACCACCGAAGGACAAAGATGCAGGGGTGGCAGTGTCAGAGGGGGAGAGCCAGGTTTCTGTTATGGCTAGTAAATCTATAGAACGAGAGATGAAGAAGTCATGGACAGCAGTGGATTTAGTTATATTGCAAACAGAGCGTGCGTTCCAGAGGGCAGTATTGAAGGAGGATTTAGAGGAACATGAGATGGGTATGAGATTAGTATGCGCTGAGCTTGTTGCGAGGGGGCCGGGGTTAGGAGAGACATCACCAGCAGCTAGGAGCAGAAGGATAGAAAGGAAGTGAAGGTGGGAGTAGGATTTGAAAGTTTTGTAGGAGGGTATGTATGTAGAGGATTTGGGAGGAGTTGGTGGAGATAGGCTGGAAAGGTATGTGTAGAGTGCATGGGATGAATAGAGAGGGGAGGGGAGTAAGGTGGAAGTAATAATTATGGTGCTGCTAGGAACAGGTGAGTGAAAGGATAGGGGTATTTTAGTGATGAGAGAAGTTAGTGTTAAAGTGAAAAATAGAAGGGAGAACATTAGAAAAAATGTGTATTATATAGATATGTAGATCATATATACAAACACACAAATATCAATGAGTGATTAAACCAATGTAAGGATGCAGTGTGCTAAAATAAACTCAGGTGAGGAGAGGTTTAGCGATTTGATTGGTGTGTTAAGAAAACCAGCTGATGTGCACTATCTATAAGTAAGTTGTCGACCATGGGGTGGGATGGTGTGGGGAGGGGAGGGTGGGCAATCTTCCAGAGATGATACCTCTGCTCTGAAGATTCATGTTGCGGTCACCGGCCCGCCGAGCCTCACGGACGTGCCCGACCGGCACGACCGCTCCGACTACATGAGCTTACCTGCTCGTCGGCGAGCCGGGAACCGCGCACGTAGTTCTTCTGGGCATCACGCCCGAATCCAATATGGCGCCGACCACGTGGTCGCGTCTATGGATAGCCCCGCCCCCGAGAATTATACTAACGTGTGCGTGACGTCACGACGTCAACGCACACGCACGTTCTGGGGTCAGAGGTCGCCCTCTGACCAATCATAGCTTAGAGAGGGGTATTTAAACCCCTAATTCACCCTAGTACTTTGCCATGTCGTGGTTTCAGTTTCCTGATTTCCTGAGAGTGCTATTTCCGTGATTCTGATTTCCTGGTATCCTGATCCTTGGCGTTTCCCTGGTTATTCTGATCTCTGGTTTCCCTGACTTGGCTTGTCTTATCGGTATTGAGTATTTTCTGGCTTCCTTGACCTCGGCTTTCCCTTTGACCATTCTCTGTCTCTAGCGTATTAGTCCGGCCATTCTAAGGTCCAGTTTACGCTCTATCCTGTTATTTTCCTTTTCTTACTTATGTATATATTTACATAGTTTCTGCGTGCTGGACCACATTACTAGTCGTGACATTACGACATGGCCATGGATCCTGCAGAACTATGCAAGCATATGATCGCCTGTGAGAGTAGGGTGGAGGATATGGACCACAGGTTAGACCAATTTGCCCAGGCATTTCAGACCTTGCTCCAGAGGACTGCCTATTTAGAGGTCCCTCCGGTACCACCTGTGGTTCCGCCACCTGTAGTGGTTCCCGTACCACATAAACCACCGTCCATAACCTTGTCACCGCCCCCTCGCTATGGAGGTGATTCTAAGGAATTCAGAGGTTTTTTAAACCAAATTGAATACCACTTTGAGGCCTCCCCAGGTTCATTCCCAACAGATAGATCAAAAATTATCTGATGAACCAATTAACTGGAAAAGCCTTGACCTGGGCTAACCCCTTATGGGAAAGTGGTGACGCAGTAGCCCGTGATTACAGTACTTTTCTTACGGCCTTTAAGGCTACGTTTGAACCTAAAGGCAGGGAGAAGAACGCTGCCAAAGCCCTTATGAGAATCAAGCAAGGCAGTCGTTCTGTAGCCGATTATGCAATAGAGTTCAGGACATTAGCGTCTGAGGTTGATTGGACCAATAGTGGTCTGGTGGCTGCTTTCTCTGAAGGTCTAGCTGAGAGTATACAAGATGAGACTGCAGCTAGAGACCTTCCGGTTAATCTTAATGAGTTTATTGCCTACATGATAGACATTGATAACCGGCTCAGAGAGAGAGAAAAACAAACAACGTAACAGACGTTCTAATTTGTCCATAGCTCCTCGTTTCTCTAACCCAGTGGTGAGTAGCCAAACGCCTCTTCCAGAACCTGAACCCATGCAATTGGGTAGCGCTAAACTCACTGAGGCAGAGAGACAACACAGACGTAACGAGGGGTTATGTATGTATTGTGGCAAGAAGGGACATCTAAGATCGTCATGCCCGGTTCGGCCGGAAAACTTTCACACCTAAGGCACGTACGGGGACCGACCTTAGATGTGATGTATATGTCCCCTAAATTGACTAAGAACCGTTTCCTTGTCAAAGTAACCTTATCTTTCAAGAACACTACTGTTCAGTGTGAGGCTATGATTGACTCTGGGGCAGCGGAGAATTTCCTAGACAAGGAATTCTCTGCAAAACATCTCCTGCCCTTAAGACATAAAGAGAAACCGATAGCAGTCGAGGCCATTGATGGAAGGCCTCTTACCCAGCCTTTCATCACACACGAAACTCTGTCAATCACTGTTTCAGTGGGTATTCTCCACTCTGAAGAAATGACCTTTCAAATCATATCTTCACCTACAATTCCGATAATACTCGGTTTCCCTTGGCTCCGGAAACACAATCCACGTTTGGATTGGATTGAAGGAGAGATTGTGAGTTGGGGTGAGAGATGCAAAGGTGTTTGCTTTAAGCAAATCCCACAACCTATTGGTACCATTAATGTTCCTGTTGCACCTCCCTTGACCACACAAATTCCACCGCAGTATATGGATTTGAAAGAGGTATTTAACAAGGTCCAGTCAGAAGGGTTACCTCCTCATAGACCTTATGACTGTACCATAAACTTATTACCAGGGACTATGCCTCCCAAGGGAGGAGTCTATGCCTTGTCCCCCCAGGAAAATCTTTGTTTGGAGGAATATATTAAGGATGCTCTCAGAAAGGGTC
Source organism: Pelobates fuscus (assembly GCF_036172605.1). NCBI lineage: Eukaryota > Metazoa > Chordata > Amphibia > Anura > Pelobatidae > Pelobates > Pelobates fuscus. The sequence goes on along the minus strand of NC_086318.1, from coordinate 107,105,570 downwards.
ATATCCGTAGGTCCTCCTCACCAGCCGGGGCTGGATTCTTCTTTGTCTCTAAAAAAGAAGGAGACCTACGCCCTTGTATTGATTATAGGGGTTTGAATAGGATTACCATAAAAAATGCCTACCCTATTCCCCTTATATCAGAGCTATTTGACAGATTGAAGGGAGCTCGAGTCTTTACCAAGCTCGATCTCCGAAGTGCATACAATCTAGTCAGGATTAAGGACGGTCACGAATGGAAGACCGCATTTAACACTAGAATGGGACATTACGAATACCTGGTTATGCCGTTTGGATTATGTAACGCTCCAGCGGTATTCCAGGATTTTATTAACGATGTCCTAAGAGAGTACCTTCACATGTTCGTTCTAGTGTATTTGGACGACATTCTCATCTATTCCCCAGACCTAGAGACACATCACGAACATGTGAGAATTGTACTGAAAACCCTGTTACAGAACGGCCTTTACTGTAAACTGGAGAAATGCCAGTTTGACCAAACGGAGATACAATTCCTTGGATACGTTATATCCCCGTCTGGTTTCCAGATGGATCCTCGCAAACTGGAGGCAGTCTTACAGTGGCCATTACCCAAGGGCCTTAAAGCTACTCAACGCTTTATAGGTTTTGCGAATTACTACCGCAAATTCATAAGGGGATTTTCCTCCGTGATTTCCCCTATAACCAATTTAACAAAAAAAGGAGCAAATTGTATATCTTGGCCCAAAGAAGCAAGAGAGGCATTTGAACGATTAAAATCTTTATTTTCCTCAGCACCTGTCCTGACCCATCCTGATCCATCCAAACCATTTATCCTAGAGGTGGATGCATCAGAGACAGGAGTTGGGGCCATTCTGTCTCAAAGAGAAAGTCCTGATACGCCTTTACATCCCTGTGGATTTTACTCTCGCAAACTCACACCTGCAGAGAGGAATTACGACATAGGGAATAGGGAACTTTTGGCCATTGTACTTGCCCTTAAGGAATGGAGGCATCTCTTGGAAGGTTCCAAAGAGCCACTTTTGATCTTTACTGATCATAAGAATTTGGCTTATATTGGGGATGCTAAGAGACTGTCCTCTCGTCAGGCTAGGTGGTCATTGTTCCTCTCCCGATTCAATTTCGTAATTACATACAGACCTGGTACTAAAAACACCAAGGCAGATGCACTTTCTCGGCAGTTTGAGACAGATGAAGTTCCGGAACAGGTGATATATCCTATTGTACCTCCTGAATGCCTCATTGCCACTACAGTTTCCGAAGTGTCTTCTCCACTCCTCGGTGCCATAATAGCAGATCAAACTCAGGCACCTGTGGGAAAACCTCCGGACAAACTGTATGTGTCACCTCAGTTTCGAAAGAAGGTACTAGATTTGTTCCATGACAACCTCACAGCAGGCCATCCTGGAGTCCATAAAACTCTCTCTGCCATCTCCAGGAGATTTTGGTGGCCTGCTCTTAGAAACGATATCAAAGATTATGTTGGGGCATGTCAAATATGTGCCGTTTCTAAAGTTCCTCCTAGGTCACCTCCTGGACTGTTACAACCACTGCCCATACCTAGTGCTCCATGGACCCACTTGGCCATGGATTTCATTGTGGATCTACCCAATTCTAACGGGTTTAATACAGTCCTTATGGTTATTGATAGATTCACGAAGATGGCACATTTCGTCCCACTTAAAAAATTACCATCTGCTCAAGATCTAGTTCAAATATTCTTGAGAGAGATCTTTCGGTTGCACGGTGTACCCAAAAGCATAGTATCTGACAGAGGTACCCAGTTTGTTTCTAGGTTTTGGCGTTCCTTTTGCAAACAATTGGGCGTCGAACTCTCCTTTTCGTCAGCATATCACCCTCAAACAAATGGAGCAGCAGAGAGGGCGAATCAGTCTTTAGAAGCCTATTTACGTTGCTTTATAAATGCCAATCAATCTAACTGGTATGAGCTCTTACCCATGGCTGAGTTCGCCAGAAACAACGCCACTCATGAATCTTCTAATCACAGTCCATTCTTTGTTAATCAGGGTTATCACCCCACTCTTTTTCCTTCTGCATTCTCAGACACAGAAATCCCCGCTTTGAACACCCGTTTAGAATCGATTCATGATACCTGGGATTCCGTCCATTCAGCTCTGCAAAAAGCCTCATTACGCGCAAAGGTCCAAGCTGACAAGAAACGGGGCGCTAATCCTGTCTATCTTCCAGGTGACAGGGTGTGGCTCTCCACAAGACATATCAAGCTTAAGGTCCCGTCCATGAAATTTGCCCCTCGGTACATTGGTCCCTTTCGAGTTACCCAACGTATTAATCCAGTGACCTATACTTTGGCACTACCGGCTCATATGAGAATAGCGAATACTTTCCATGTGTCTCTGCTCAAGCCCCTTACTTGCAATCGCTACACCAGGGTATCCACTCCTCCTCCGCCCTTGGTAGTGGGTGATCAAGAAGAATACGAAGTCCGTTCTATCATGGACTCCAAATTATCCAGAGGTGTCTTGTCCTATCTCGTTGACTGGAAGGGTTATGGTCCCGAGGAACGTTGTTGGGTTCCTGCTGACCGGGTCCATGCGCCCCGTCTTATCCGGTCATTTCACAACCGCTTTCCTCTTAAGCCGGGTCCTTCCCGCCCGGTGCGCGGTCTTCGAGTGGGGGGTACTGTTGCGGTCACCGGCCCGCCGAACCTCACGGTCGTGCCCGACTGGCACGACCGCTCCGACTACACGAGCTTACCTGCTCGTCGGCGAGCCGGGAACCGCGCACGTAGTTCTTCCGGGCATCACGCCCGAATCCAATATGGCGCCGACCACGTGGTCGCGTCTATGGATAGCCCCGCCCCCGAGAATTATACTAACGTGTGCGTGACGTCACGACGTCAACGCACACGCACGTTCTGGGGTCAGAGGTCGCCCTCTGACCAATCATAGCTTAGAGAGGGGTATTTAAACCCCTAATTCACCCTAGTACTTTGCCATGTCGTGGTTTCAGTTTCCTGATTTCCTGAGAGTGCTATTTCCGTGATTCTGATTTCCTGGTATCCTGATCCTTTGCGTTTCCCTGGTTATTCTGATCTCTGGTTTCCCTGACTTGGCTTGTCTTATCGGTATTGAGTATTTTCTGGCTTCCTTGACCTCGGCTTTCCCTTTGACCATTCTCTGTCTCTAGCGTATTAGTCCGGCCATTCTAAGGTCCGGTTTACGCTCTATCCTGTTATTTTCCTTTTCTTACTTATGTATATATTTACATAGTTTCTGCGTGCTGGACCACATTACTAGTCGTGACAATTCAGCAGGACTTGGTTGCTTCGGAGTGCTGGGTGTTAATGCTGTTTTAAGGGGCCCAGTCTGAAATATAAGGTCTGAGGTTAGAAAGAAAAAAAAAAAGAAATAAAACACACTATTATGGGTGGGGAGACATGGGGCTATTGAGGTAATTAATTAGAGATTAAAAACTAAAAGGAGATAACATTTGGGATAAAAAGATAGGAAGGATCAGATAGGTGAAAGTCATAAACCATGAACATAAATTTACTAGATTATCAGTGAGTAGTAACACTAGCTAAACAAACAATTAACAAAAAGTCTTAAAGAATGAACATAAAATGACATGATCACACCAGCTTTAAGCAAAACAAAAACAGAAGATCAGGATGGGAGATATAGGTATCAATTAAGTAGTGATAGTATAGGGAGGGAGATGGAATAGAACACAATTATAAAATAAGAGTTTAAAGGAAACAGTAATACAGGTATTCTTGAGTAGATCTTCCAGAGATGATACCTCTGCTCTGAAGATTCAGCAGGACTTGGTTGCTTGGGAGTGCTGGGTGTTAATGCTGTTTGTAACAGGATGTTCGAATTGTCGAACGTACTTCGAGTTTAACCGAATTGTCGAAGTGGTAAGGGTCAGCGGTGTTCGTGTATTTGCATAGCCGATTTTAGTTCCATAGATTCTTTAGCATACACCGCTGACCGCGTTCGACTAAATTAAAATGGCCTCCGCCACGTGTTCCTTTGTCGAATGGCGGCCACTTCGACGACTTCGGCACTTCGGCTGCATCCGAAGTGCCATATAAAAAGTGCCAATCCTTCCCCACAGTATTTAAAGGGCCAGAATGAGTGACATACACTCTGGTATGGCCAAATACTGTTTTTAAAGGGCCCAATCTCCCAGGTCCATAGTCTAGAGGCAACAGGTGGGCAACCAGGCTCCTCCAATGCAATGTGGCGAGATTGGTCTCGTCACACAAAGGAGGAGGAAATAAAGTAGGAAGAGGAAGAGGCAAAGTAGATGGAGTTAGGAGAAGGAGGCGAATGAAAGAAGAACGAGCAGAAGGAGGCAATTTACAAAAAAAGAGGTGCTGGAGTAGAAGAAGGAGGAGGTAGAGTTTAATAAGCTGAAGGAGGAGGCAAAGTTATAAAAAAGAGGAGGTGAAGAAGAAGAAAAGGGAGGAGGAACAGGATTTAAAGTAGACAGAGGAGTGGGAAAATGTTGTCAAGAAAAGAATCAGAATTATGTATTGAGATCAAACAAGTATTGATAAACCTAGCCTTGTGGATAATTATCACCAATAATTCAAATTTCTGATAAAAGAATGCAAAATGTATTCATAACACAGTAACATTACATATATAGAAAGAAACAAAGATCAAAGCATTAATCTCTCTAAACATGAAAATAAATTAAGCAAATAAGACATAGATTGTCAACCTTGAGTTGAAATGAATTCGCTCTTAACACACAAAATTAATGTACCAATTATAATAGAATATAAATAACAAAAAGGTATGCCAATTAGTATAGCTCAATTAACTAAAGAAGTACATGATTAATGATTAGTTATAGGTTAGGCAAGTTCTCCTAAACCAAACAAACAAGTATATATATATATATATATATATATATATATATATATATATATATATATATATATATATACACATACATATATTTGTTTGTTTATATTAATTATATAACTTGTTATATATATCAATTGATTGCCAGTTGATAAAGCGTTGTGTTGGCGAAACACGTTTTGGCTGTTTTTAATACTTTTCTATTGTGTAATATTAAAGGAATTATTGGCCCCTTAAACTTCTCTTGTGCCATATACCTTTTTTATATTTCTTATATTTTATTTTTATTTATTTTATTTACTTTACCTGGTCACCAAGAATATCGAAGTATCCACTCGCAAAAGAATTGGGGATGGGGATTATACCACCTACGCTATTAAAAGTGAGCAGCATATCCTGTTCACCTAAATTAACCTATCAACAACCACCACCTATATCCTACCAGTGGGGGATGAACGCCACTCAATGCCAGTTACACCTGAGCTTGTATTAGCTCTGAAATAGGTGAGTAGGAATACTACTGCTGTAAAAGTCCTCTTTTGCGTGCCAGAAACAAACTACACTATTTGAGTTTCTTTTTCCATTTGCATGCTCAAACTGGACTAAGAAGATTTAACTACTTCAAGACTCTCACAAATACAGATCCACATTTTATCCAAGTACCTTAAACAAGTTGGATTTCTTTTTTAACATCTTATAGTCTGGACTATAATATATTTTGATTTGGCTTTTTTATGTAAGTATATCATTTGAATTAAACTTTTTTTAAATTTATTGTGGCGCGACCTAATTTGTGTTTAATTGTATACTATTTACTTCTGATGGTCTGTGAGGGAGCATCATACCTGCCTACACTTATCATATCTTCTAGTTGGGCACCAAGCACTGATCCACTAGCTGTTTGTTCAATAGTGATGTACCTAACTGTTCGCCGGCGAATAGTTCCCGGCGAACATAGCGTGTTCGCGTTCGCCACGGCGGGCGAACATATGCGATGTTCGGTCCGCCCCCTATTAATTTACTAATACTAAGTAAAATTTACTTAGTATTAGTAAATTGTGCCCCTACTCGCAATACCGCGAGTAGGGGCATGTCTATTAAACAGTGAGCAGCCTGTGGCTGCTCACTGTTAAAAAAAAAAAAAAGGGATGGGGGACCTAAAAATCACAATAAGAGGGGGACCTATTGTCCCCCCCGGCCCCCACCCCTGAGCAGCGGGTGGGGGCCCTAAAATGAACAATAAGGAGGGGACCTATTGTCCCCCCCGGCCCCCACCCCTGAGCGGCGGGTGGGGGCCCTACAAATAACAATTAGGGGGGACCTATTGTCCCCCCCCCCGGCCCACACCCCTGAGCGGCGGGTGGGGGCCCTACAAATAACAATTAGGGGGGGACCTATTGTCCCCCCCCGGCCCCCACCCCTGAGTGGCGGGTGGGGGCCCTAAAAATAGCAATTAGGGGGGACCTATTGTCCCCCCCCAGCCCCCACCCCTGAGCGGTGGGTGGGGGCCCTAAAATTAACAATAAGGGGGGGACCTATTGTCCCCCCCCAGCCCCCACCCCTGAGCGGTGGGTGGGGGCCCTAAATACAAAGGGGGGGTGCCCTTGTTAACCCTCCACCCCCCAAAAAAAATGATCTACCTACCTACCCCCCTCACCCTAAAAATAATGAGGGGGGGACCTTTAACTAAAACCCTGTAAAAAAAAAATAGATAAAAACAACTTACCATTTGATGTTTTCTTTCTTCTACAATCTTCTTTTTTCAGCCCCAAAAAAGGCCAAATAAAAAAAACATAATAACCGACGCAATTTAAAAAAAAAACAAAAAAAAAACGACCGCACAAAAAAATAATCCATCTTCACCCATGGAGGGCTCCGCGCAGACTGAGCTCTGTAGGGCGAGGCAAGGCTTATAAAGCCTTGCCACGCCCTGCAATTAGGCTAAGAACACTCTGATAGGCTGGTTTAAGCCAATCAGAGTGCTCTTTGTCATTTTACACAGCGTGGGAAAACTCCAAAGAACTTTCCCACGCGTGTAAAATGACACAGAGCACTGTGATTGGATGGCTTGAAATCCATCCAATCACAGTGCTCTGTGTCATTTTACACAGCGTGGGAAAGTTCTTTGGAATTTTCCCACACTGTGTAAAATGACAAATAGCACTCTGATTGGCTTAAACCAGCCAATCAGAGTGTTCTTAGCCTAATTGCAGGGCGTGGCAAGGCTTTATAAGCCTTCCCCCGCCCTGCAGAGCTCAGTCTGCGCGGAGCCCTCCATGGGTGAAGATGGATTATTTTTTTGTGCGGTCGTTTTTTTTTTGTTTTTTTTAATTGCGTCGGTTATTATGTTTTTTTTTGGCCTTTTTTGGGGCTGAAAAAAGAAGATTGTAGAAGAAAGAAAACATCAAATGGTAAGTTGTTTTTATCTATTTCTTTTTACAGGGTTTTAGTTAAAGGTCCCCCCTCATTATTTTTAGGGTGAGGGGGGTAGGTAGGTAGATCATTTTTTTTTGGGGGGGGGGGAGGGTTAACAAGGGCACCCCCCCTCCCTTTGTATTTAGGGCCCCCACCCACCGCTCAGGGGTGGGAGCCGGGGGGGGACAATAGGTCCCCCCCTTATTGTTATTTTTAGGGCCCCCACCCACCGCTCTGGGGTGGGAGCCGGGGGGGACAATATGTACCCCCCTTATTGTTAATTTTAGGGCCCCCACCCACCGCTCAGGGGTGGGGGCCGGGGGGGACAATAGGTCCCCCCTTATTGTTATTTTTAGTGCCCCCACCCACGCACAGGGGTGGGGGAGGACAGTAGGTCCCCCCCTCATTATCTTTATGGCCCCCACCCGCCGCCCAGGGGTGGGGGCCGGGGGGGGGACAGTAGCCCCCCCCTCATTATCATTATGGCCCCCACCCGCCGCACAGGGGTGGGGGCCGGGGGGCGGAGAACAGTAGGTCCCCCCCCTCATTATCATTATGGCCCCCACCCGAACCCAGGGGTGGGGGCCGGGGGGGGGAAGGAGAGTAGGTCTCCTCCCCCCCTTCAACCACTATTGTGGGTTTTAAAATTCGCCTGCCTATTGAAGGCTATGGCGGTTCGCACGATTCGCCGGTTCGCGAACATTTGCGGACGTTCGCGTCCGCCGTTCGCGAACCGAAAATTTTATGTTCGCGACATCACTATTGTCCAACAATATACATATTAATACAACCAAATGCACAAATATATGTACATGCACACCTATACATACATCCACACACAAGCATCAATACATGTACCTACACCTGTACAAATGTGCCTACACAAACATAGACCCATATATATGTATATGTACACATACACCTATTCACATATACACACATATATGCATATACATACACACACACACACACACACACACACACTTTATACATACACACACACAAATATATATATATTTATAAGCATACACACATAAAAACATATATACATACATATACATACAAACATATGTACATATACATACATACATGCACACTAACTCATACACACAAATATAAATGTACAGTAACATATATAAGCTTACATGCATAAAAGTATGGGAAAGCATAGTTCTATACATAGTACTTTGTATATTGATATAATAAACATGTCATTGGAATGCAATTTAAAATGTGGATACATATGACAGAACAGTGTTATAAAGCTGGGGGAGTGTTTATGTAAAGTGTTGGTAGTGGGACAGGAAATCCAAATAAAAATTGAGTCCTCTATACTTGCTGTAAAACAATTGGAAGAAACAGGAGATACACGTGGAGAAGAACGCACCTTTTTTGGAGATTTAAACGGAATGGAAGTCTGAAGCAAATATAGAGCACTTTGAGAAAGACTATTTGTCGAAACCCATCAGTGCAATTGTTATGCGGTTTTATATTTGAGATTTTTAGATATTATATCTTTTAGTTGTAATAAATTTGTTCCTGGTATTTCCTGTGATCGTGGTCTCGCCTTTGTGGGGACCCAAAGGGAGAATTGATATCCAGCCAACTGTGGAGCATCCTTTTATTGGTGCCAACTTTTGATCTCAACAAACATATTTTATCCAAAGGCGCTTTTAGTCTGAGCCCACTATAGCAGGCTCAGCAAAATGTAAGTGAGACCAATTTGTATTCATACAATTTTTATGTTTTATACAGAGTATGGTCTACCATTTTTTTTTTTTTTTTTTTTTAGGTATCTACATATTGATGGTAATATTGTTTGTGTATGTTATATATACACCACTAGTGTGCTCTCACCATGTTTGTATATTTGTATTCACTTTTATTGTGTGGTTTGGGTGACCTACACTAGGTGATTGTAGCATTTGTATACTTCTTTTAACCTTTTGTATTTACCACTATTTTACTACTCTTGCAGTCTTCCAAAGTTTGGGTATGTATCCAGACACTAAGGATTCATTAATTAGGGTTGCGACAGGTTTAGCAATTGCTGGCACACTGAGCTTCAACAGCATTGCTGTGATTTGATCAGGTCCAAACTGGTTTTAAATTTTTAGATTATTAAAGGGACACTCCAGGCACCCAGACCACTTCTGCCCATTGGAGTGGTCTGGGTGCCAATTCCCACTACTCCTAACCCTGCAACTGTAATTATTGCAGTTTTCTATAAACTGCAATAATTACATTGCAGGGTTAACTCCACCTCTAGTGGCTGTTTACTAGACAGCCACTAGAGGTCACTTCCTCCTTCATAGCACAGGAAACCTGTGCTAGAGCGTCGCTGGACGTCCTCACGATGTGTGAGGACCTCCAGCGTCGCTCATTTCCCCATAGGAAAGCAATGAAATTATTTTTCAATGCTTTCCTATGGGGAGCGCTAATGCGCATGCGCGGCATTGCCGCGCATGCGCATTAGGTCTCCTCGGCCGGTGGGCGGGATCAGTCTCGCCCACCGGCCGACGCAATGCAGAGGAGGAGCGGTGCGGAGGAGGAGACAGCGACGAGGGACTTTGTCGCTGCCTCAGGTAAGTGACTGAAGGGGTTTTCACCCCTGATTCTTTTCCTGGCACTGGAGATTCCCTTTAAGGTGTTTTTTAATGACACTAACAGGTACAGGTCTAAAAATTAACTTGTCTATATTGAGTCTTTGCAAATTTAGTGGGGCCTGATCCACATTGGTAGTTTCATGATGTGTGTCATTTATTAGCTTGGCAATCAGGGTAGTGGGGCATCCGACAAAATAATTATTAAAGGCATTTGCTACATCTAAGGGAAGTTGCAGGGTTTGGTTATCCACTTTGACAGTGGAGGGTTGGGAGTGGATTGGGGAGTTTGTAATTTATTTATGACTTTCCAAAAGTTTCTAGGGTTTGATAGGTTATTGTTCAGATTTTCACAGAAATACAAGGCCTTGGCCAATTTTGTTTGTTTTGTGCATATATTTCGCCATTGTCTATATGCACAGTGATCGTTCATAGAGCCAGTACGCTTGAACTTTGACCACATTAAATCCCGAAACTGGTACATTTGGATGAGGTCAGCTGTGATCCAGTTCATATGTGCTCCTTTTACTCTCACCTTACGCAGCGGGGCATGCAAATCCCAAACTTGTAAGAGTTCAGACTGAAATAATTCAACTGCACAGTGTAGATCTGGGATAATGTTTCATCTGTGCCATGGGAGGTTCTTGATGTCATTAAGAAAGGATTCAAGATTACATTTTTTGAAGGATCTGGTGATTTTAACCTTGGGAGAGGATTTAGTAGCCTTTATTTTGAGCACGCAGTACACTAAACAGTGATCACTGAAACTGTTAGGGAGAACACTTGCCTCCTGGATTATATCAGGAGAAGTGGAGAGAATCCAATCGAGCAGGGTATGGTTATGGCTTTTAATGTTTATGCGAGTTGGGGAGGAGATTAATTGCGTTAGTTGCAAAGTCTTAAAGGACCACTCTAGGCACCCAGACCACTTCAGCTTAATGAAGTGGTCTGGGTGCCAGGTCCCTCTAAGATTAACCTTTTTTTTTTTATATAAACATAGCAGTTTCTGAGAAACTGCTATGTTTATAATAGGGTTAATCCAGCCTCCAAATCCTCTAGAGGCTGTCTCACTGACAGCCGCTAGAGGCGCTTGCGTGATTCTCACTGTGAAAATCACAGTGAGAGCACGCAAGCGTCCATAGGAAAGCATTGTAAATGCTTTCCTATGAGACCAGCTGAATGCGCGCGCAGCTCTTGCCATGCATGCGCATTCAGTCGAAAGGGAGGATCGGAGGCGGAGAGGAGGAGGAGAGGACACCGCCCGGCGCTGGAATAAAGGTAAGTTTTAACCCTTTACTCTCCCCAGAGCCCGGCGGGAGGGGGTCCGTGAGGGTGAGGGGCACCCGCAGGGCACTATAGTGCCAGGAAAACAAGTATGTTTTCCTGGCACTATAGTGGTCCTTTAAACAGCGAGCAAGAACTATTATTTTTAGGATTCAGCCAATCAATAATAAAATCTCCAAAGACCAACAGTTCACTTTTTGGGTTTTGAGCTATGGTTTCACTAAGGAGATGGGCTATGTCAGATAGGGAATGGACTGGGCAGCTAGGTGGGCGGTAGATTGCTGCAACAATAATTGATTTACTGCACAGGATCTCAATTGTACCAGAAAAGAAATCAAAGGTGGGAGGAGGGCTAAAGTTTTGTATGGGGGTAAATTTATGACTTTATGGAATTGTCAACATAATAACAATGCCTCCTCCTCTCTTTGCATTTGAAAACAAGTAAAAGTAGAAGAAAAAGAAGGAAGTTAAGTAGAAGAAAGAATAGAAGAAATAGAAGAAGGAGGAAGCAAAGAAGGAGGAGGAAGCAAAGAAGAAAGAGGAGGTGGTGAAGTAGAAGAAAGATGAAGAAGAGCCAAAGTAGAAGAAGATGGAAGAGGAGGCAAAGTAAAAGAGGAGGAAGTATATGAAAAGTTATGGAAAAAAGGCAAAATGGAATAATTAGGATGCAAAGACAAATAAGGAAGAGGTATAGTAAAATAGGAGGAGTAGACGTAGAATAATAAGGACAGAGGGTGTAAGGTAGAAGGAAGAGTCAGCAAAGTTGAAGGAGGAGGCAAAGTAGAAGGCGGAAGAAAATAGAAGAAGGAGGACGTTTAGTAGAAAGAAGGAGGACATGTAGTAGAAAGAAGAGGAGGGAAGTTGAAGGTGGGAATGGCAAAGAAAAATGAGGAGGACGCAAAGTAGAAGAAGGAGCAGGCAAATTAGAAGTGGATGAGGGGAAATATGAAGGAGGAGGAAGCAAAGTATTAGAAGGAGGAGGTAAATAGAAGGTGGAGGAGAAGGAAAATTAAAAGGAGGAGTCAAATAGAAGGTAAAAAAAGGAATAGGAGATGAATTAGAAAGAAGATGAGATGAACTAGGAGAAAAAGGAAATGGTGAAGAAAAGGGTGAAATGAAAAAATGAAGAGGTGAAATAGATGGAGGTGAAATAGAAAAGGGAAGTAAAATGAGAAAGAGCCATAGTACAATAAGATAAAGGAGTAGGAGGCATTGTGACAGCAGGAAAGGTGAAGAAAAAATGAGAAAAGAGCAGGAGGATTAGGAGATGGAGGAGAAAAAACAGACGTGGTGACATTCTGTCATCAAACTAATATGGTGACCAGGGGTCATGTGACCAAGCTCATGTATGCCTTTCTTACAGGGGGATAAGCTTTACCCTTTGATATGGTAATTGGGTAATTCAATACCTTTACAAGTCAGGAAAGAGATAACCACTTCCCCCTATCCCCATTCCTTCCTGTTCCTTCTTGGCTGTTCTACTGAGCAGATCCTTTAGCAGACATGGGCTAATTTTATCATATTGAACTGTGAGTGGGATCTGGTGATTTCATAAGATTTAGTTATTATTGTTAGTTAGATTGTTGTTGCTGTTGCTGTTGTTGAGTTAGTTAGTGTGTCATTATTTGTATGTTGTTGTTGTTTTGTCTCTGAATAAATATTTGTTATGGACCAGAGTTTATATGTGTATGCGTACATAATAATTTATAGAGTTGGTAATACACCACAACAGGTACTGCTTATCATCTGTGCAACACCATCCCTTGCTCTCAACCTATGGTGTTATGCAGCAGGGCTTCAGGTCCATGCGGTTTAATAGGCTCAAGCTAGCATTTACAATAAAGTGTAACATTTCTTCCGAACAATTTTTTTATTTAGGTAGCTGCCTTTTCTTTATTGCCATAATGCTACTACGCAGAGTACAAAGATTGTTGACTGCAATGTTTGGGAACATTGTGTACTTGCGCTGCTTTCCACAGTCCTTTGAAAATGAAGTTCTAGCACAATGTGTTAAATGTGATTGGATGTTATGGTGTCCCTGTGCTATCACACGTGAATTCAATGGAACTGTCTACGGTTCTGTACACAGTCCTCTCTGTACACTACACCAACAATGCAAGGTAGGATGAAGGAAGGGGTAGAAGATTTTCCATTGGGAAGGAATGGGAGTTACAAGAAATTGGAAAAAGATATCATGACATAAGGGTGTGAGAAAATAATATAAGAATAAAATGCTAGAAAAAGGGAAGTGGAGCTAAGATCGCATGGGATAGGAGTGACATTGATATAAGATCTCATTTGATAGCTAGATGGGCTTGGAATAGAGATAGGGAGGGAGATAATATGGAATGGATAGGCAGGTAATAGGAGATACATCAACATGATTTTGGCAGGGGATTGGTGACATGATGTTATGGATAGGATGTAGGATAGAATGACAAAGGATGGGGAGGGAATGTGGATGAAATGACCTAAGGTAGGTAAGAGTAAGGGAATAAGAAAACATGAGATAGGAAATGGTTGAGTATTAAGATGTGATTAGAAGGGTTGAAAGATAACATGACTATATATACTATACATACATGACTATATATATATATATATATTGTGACAAAAGTACTCCTTTCCCTTGGTACCTTGTCCTGGGATTGGGGTGTTACACACAGTCTTTTCAGGCTTTAGAGACACTTCACACACTGGATGAGGTAAATTGACTTGCTCTTTTATTGAGGTTCCAAAATAAATGCACAGTAAGGTATAAAGGTAACAAAAATATATCAAACAAAAGCCTTGCTCTTCTGAGCACTAACTAAACAAAATAATCAGCTAACTGGGTTGGATGGCTTGTCCATTTCCCAACATAAACATAAACATAAACAACCTTACTGTTTCATGGTTTTCAGCTCTCTGTTTCCACTCACAGAAACCAAACACAATCTTCCTCCTTCCTTGGCAGGGGAGTACTTAATAGCACTGGTAATTGACAATCCTTTTCAGGTGAGTTAGATTAGGATTCAAACTCTGGAACTGGACTTCTCACCTGTAGGTTACAAGCAACTTCCAAAATGTGGAGTGGAGCACTGGCCCACCCTAGGGCCCAAATATACACATATTTAAAGTGCAACATTCATTATAACATAACACATTTCCCTGGGGCTAATTACACAAAGTAAGAACCTTGCAAAATCTGGGGAGGTATATAGGTTCCTTCCAGCACAATTCCTTGCTTTCGGTCACACATCCTCCCCCCCAGCTCAGACCTATTGGGTCGAGCGACCATGAACATTAGCGAGTGCATCCGCGAAAGACCATCTGCATTTCCCTGTTTACTCCCAGCCCTATGCTCTATGGAGAAATTATAGGGTTGCAAGCTAAGGAACCAGCGGGTTACTCTACTATTTTTCTCCCTGTTTTGGCTCATCCAAGTAAGGGGTGCATGGTCTGTCACTAGTCTGAATTTTCGTCCCAAGAGATAGTATTTAAGTGTGTCTACTGCCCACTTTATAGCCAAACACTCCTTCTCAACAATGGAATAGTTTCTTTCTTGGGGATTAAGCTTCCTGCTTAAATATAATATGGGGTGCTCCTCACCCTGAATTTCTTGAGAGAGAACAGCACCTAGTCCTACATCAGATGCATCTGTCTGTAAAATAAATTCTTTAGAAAAATCAGGTGTTACCAACACTGGTTGGGCACAAATGGCTTCTTTAAGCTTTCTGAATGCTTGTTCAGTCTCTGGAGCATTAGCTCCTGAATGCTTCTGAATGCTTGCTCCACTACTGGAGCATTAGCTTTAGTAAGGTCAGTTAATGGGCTTCCAATTGTAGCAAAATTGGATATAAATCTCCTGTAATAGCCAATGAGGCCAAGAAATGTTCTCACCTGTTTCTTAGTCAGTGGTCTCGGCCAATTTCGTATGGCTTCAATTTTAGCAACTTGGGGTTTCACTAGTCCCCTACCAATAGAGTAGCCCAAATATTTTGCTTCCTCTAGGCCAATCGTACACTTATTAGGGTTAGCAGTTAAGCCAGCATTTGGTATTGAGTTAAGGACAGCCTGTACTTTTGGAAGGTGAGATTCCCAATCCTCACTGTGTACTACAACATCATCCAAGTATGCAGCTGCATAGCGCACATGCGGCTTTAGTATTCTGTCCATCATTCTTTGGAATGTGGCAGGGGCACCATGCAAGCGGAAAGGCAAAACTCTGTACTGAAATAGGCCATCAGGAGTAGAAAATGCGGTCTTTTCTTTTGCTCGCTCTGTGAGTGGTACTTGCCAATAACCTTTGGTTAAATCTAGTGTAGTGAGGTACCGAGCTCTCCCAAGTCGTTCTACTAGCTCATCAACTCTAGGCATGGGGTATGCATCAAACTTAGAAATAGCATTCAGTTTGCGATAATCATTACAAAACCATACTGTATTATCAGGCTTTGGTACCAGCACAATTGGACTGCTCCAGTCACTTTGTGACTCCTCAATGACTCCAAGATCTAACATTTTCTTAACCTCTGCTCTGATAGCTTTTCTACGAGCCTCGGGTATTCTGTATGGTTTGAGATTGACCCTTTTTCCTGGTTCTGTTAAAATGTCATGTTTAATCACGCTAGTCCTTCCTGGGACTGGGGAGAATACCTCTTTATTTAATCTAATAAACTCCTTAACTTCCCTTGTCTGGTGCATTGACAGTGTCTCTGAGATATTTACTTTGGGGTCAATATTACACTTATCAGGGAAGGTTTGAAGCCTCTGTAGTAACCAGAACTTCCCTTTCTTTCCATGGTTTTAGCAAATTGACATGGTATATTTGCACTTCCTTTCTTCTACCTGGTTGCCTTATTTTATAATTTACCTCTCCTACTCTTTCAATAATCTCATATGGCCCATGCCAAGTTGCCAGGAATTTGTTCTCTACTGTGGGAACCAGGACTAATACTCTGTCTCCTGGTTGAAATACTCGAATTCTAGCATTCTTATTATAGCTATTCTGCTGATTTTGTTGAGCCTTTTGCATGTGTTCTCTGACTATTGGCATAATGGCTTCAATACGTTCCTGCATCTGAGTTATGTGTTCTATTACACTGCGATGTGTGTTTGCTTCTTGTTCCCAAGTTTCCTTTGCTATGTCAAGTAATCCCCTGGGGTGTCTGCCATATAATAATTCAAAAGGTGAGAAACCCGTGGAAGCTTGGGGTACTTCTCTAATGGCAAACATTAAATAGGGCAATAGAAAGTGCCAGTTTTTCCCATCTTTATCAGTTACTTTGCGCAGCATAGCCTTTAACGTTTTATTAAATCGCTCAACCAAACCATCGGTTTGTGGGTGATAAACAGAGGTTTTGAGGTGTCTAATGTGAAGGAGCTTGCAGAGTTCCTTTGTAACCTTGGACATGAATGGAGTACCCTGATCTGATAGGATCTCCTTGGGAATCCCAACCCGGCTAAACATCATCATTAACTCTTTAGCAATGGACTTTGCTGAGGTTGTGCGCATAGGTATTGTCTCAGGGTAACAGGTAGCATAGTCTAGTACTACTAATATATACTGATGCCCCCTACTGGATTTTACCAGAGGACCCACAAAATCCACAGCAATACGTTCAAAAGGCACTTCAATAACAGGCAAGGGTACTAAAGGGCTACGGTAAGCCGTAAAGGGCGCAGTGACCTGACATTCAGGGCATGACGAATTGCTGTTTGGGGATTGCTCTGGCTGACCCACCGACGAAGTCCAATAGGTAAGCCTCTTAGGAATCTTTCCATCACCAGTTGCTCCACAATGCGGCTGGGTGAGTTGATCTCTGGCTGCAACCATTTTCTGTCAAGGTGTATCAAGTCAAACATCTGTGAACGAATCGCTTTATCCAGGCTGTAAGTCCATGAATGAAATCTCTGGGCACGGACGGCTGTTGTCACCCCCAGGCGTGCCAGTATTTCTGCGTTCAGCTTCTTGTAGTCACTGGCTTCCGCTGGTTCCAGATCATAGTATGCTTTCTGGGATTCACCAGTAAGAAATGGTGCTAGCAGACTTGCCCATTCCACTTCAGGCCAACCTTCTCGCTCAGCGGTTCGTTCAAATGCCATCAGGTAGGCTTCTACATCATCTGTGGATACCATCTTTTACAAGTAGTGACTCACTCTGATCACCTTTGGACATTGTGGTGATTCTGTGGCATCCCTGGCCAGCCTTTGTGATAGACTCTGGATCTCCTGCTGTATGACACATGTGGCATGCTGCTGCTCCTCTCTGAGCAATTGATGAGCTGCTGCCTGTGCTGCTTCAACTTGCTTGAATTAAACATCTGTATTTTCCTTTTGAGCCAGTACAAGCTGCTGCAGTATTGAAATGCTCTCTTGCTGTATTGCATTAGTCTCTGCAGTCCTCCTGTTTGTCTCTTGCTGTACAGCAGTGGACTGGAGCAAAGCTTTCATGACATCCTCCATTTTCTCAGCAGTCTCTTTCTCCCTACTTACAGACTTTGCCATGTGTTGCCCGCATCCTCCACCATATGTGACAAAAGTACTCCTTTCCCTTGGTACCTTGTCCTGGGATTGGGGTGTTACACACAGTCTTTTCAGGCTTTAGAGACACTTCACACGCTGGATGAGGTAAATTGACTTGCTCTTTTATTGAGGCTCCAAAATAAATGCACAGTAAGGTATAAAGGTAACAAAAATATATCATACAAAAGCCTTGCTCTTCTGAGCACTAACTAAACAAAATAATCAGCTAACTGGGTTGGATGGCTTGTCCATTTCCCAACATAAACATAAACATAAACATAAACATAAACAACCTTACTGTTTCAGGGTTTTCAGCTCTCTGTTTCCACTCACAGAATCCAAACACAATCTTCCTCCTTCCTTGGCAGGGGAGTACTTAATAGCACTGGTAATTGACAATCCTTTTCAGGTGAGTTAGATTAGGATTCAAACTCTGGAACTGGACTTCTCACCTGTAGGTTACAAGCAACTTCCAAAATGTGAAGTGGAGCACTGGCCCACCCTAGGGCCCAAATATACACATATTTAAAGTGCAACATTCATTATAACATAACACATTTCCCTGGGGCTAATTACACAAAGTAAGAACCTTGCAAAATCTGGGGAGGTATATAGGTTCCTTCCAGCACAATTCCTTGCTTTCGGTCACAATATATATATATAAAGTCATGTTATCTTTCAACCCTTCTAATCACATCTTAATACTCAACCATTTCCTATCTCATGTTTTCTTTGATATATATATATAGGAAAAATGAATGTTTTCTTCTATACAGTTGCAAGAAAAAGTATGTGAACCCTTTGGAATGATATGGATTTCTGCACAAATTGGTCATAAAATGTGATCTGATCATCATCTAAGTCACAACAATAGACAATCACAGTATGCTTAAACTAATAACACACAAAGTGAATGAAATGTTGTCATGTTTTTATTAAACACACCATGTAAACATTCACAGTGCAGGTGGAAAAAAGTATGTGAACCCCTAGACAAATGTCATCTCCAAGAGCTAATTCGAGTGAGATGTCAGCCAAGTGGAGTTCAATCAATGAGATGAGATTGGAGGTGATGTTTACAGCTGCCCTGCCCTATAAAAAACACACACCAGTTCTGGGTTTGCTTTTCACAAGAGGCATTGCCTGATGTGAATGATGCCTCGCACTAAAGAGCTCTCAGAAGACCTACGATTAAGAATTGTTGACTTGCATAAAGCTGGAAAGGGTTATACAGGGTTGCATAAAGCTGGAAAGGGTTGCTGTTCATCAGTCCACGGTAACACAAATTGTCTATAAATGGAGAAAGTTCAGCACTGCTGCTACTCTCCCTAGGAGTGGCCATCCTGTAACGATGACTGCAAGAGTACAGTGCAGGCTGCTCAATGAGGTGAAGAAGAATCCTAGAGTGTCAGCTAAAGACTTACAAAAGTCACTGGCAAATGCTAACATCCCTGTAAGCGAATCTACAATCCGTAAAACACTAAACAAAAATGGATTTCATGGGAGGATACCACAGAGGAAGCCACTGCTGTCCAAACAAAACATTACTGCACGTTTACAGTTTGCACAAGAGCACCTGGATGTTCCACAGCAGTACTGGCAAAATATTCTGTGGACAGATGAAACCAAAGTTAAGTTGTTTGGAAGAAACACACAACACTATGTGTGACGAAAAAGAGGCACAGCACACCAACATCGAAACCTCATCCCAACTGTGAAGTATGGTGGTGGTGGCATCATGGTTTGGGGCTGCTTTGCTGCGTCAGGGCCTGGACGGATTGCTATCATCAAAGGAAAAATTAATTCCCAAGTTTATCAAGACATTTTGCAGGAGAACTTAAGGCCATCTGTCTACCAGTTTGTCACGGTTCTCGCCGCGACATCCAGACTGCAAGTCGAGGTCGCCCCAGAAATACCCGATGAGGGATTTGAACCCAGGTACCTTGCTATCCTGAACCTGCTATTTTGCCTCTGAGCCACCATATCAGCTCTAGAGATAGCCAGAAGTACATCTTGCCTTGTATCCAGCACTGGGGGCTGGCCGTTATCTGTGGCTGCTCCAATACTCTCGCACACCTGAAGCTGATGGCCGTTAGCCAGGTATATAACCCTGCCTCTCCCAGAAGGCAGGGTCAGTTCATTGACTCTGGTTCCTGCTATTTCGAGTTCCTGTTGTCTTGTTGGTTTTCGGCTTCTGACCTTGGCTTTGTTCCTGTTGATCCTGTATTCTGGCATCCCCTGACCTCCGGCTTACCCACGACGATTCTCCTGCTCTTGTCCTTGTCTGTACTTCGACCTGGTTATCCTGAAATCAGCCCCCGTGCACAGACTCACAGGCCAGGTGAGTTCTTCCCTGACCACCTCGGCCTGTGTTTAATTGCAAGGGTAAGCACATCTCTGCAAACTGGACTCCCACCAAGGTAAGCCGAGACACAGTTGAAGCTTAACATAAGATGGATGTTGCAACAGGACAATGACCCAAAGCATAGAAGTAAATCAACAACAGAATGGCTTAAACAGAAGAAAATACGCCTTCTGAAGTGGCCCAGTCAGAGTCCTGACCTCAACCCGATTGAGATACTGTGGCATGACCTCAAGAAAGCGATTCACACCAGACATCCCAAGAATATTGCTGAACTGAAACAGTTCTGTAAAGAGGAATGGTCAAGAATTACTCCTGACCGTTGTGCACATCTGATCTGCAACTACAGGAAACGTTTGGTTGAAGTTATTGCTGCCAAAGGAGGTTCAACCAGTTATTAAATCCAAGGGTTCGCATACTTTTTCCACCTGCACTGTGAATTTTTACATGGTGTGTTTAATAAAAACATGGCAACATTTAATTCTTTGTGTGTTATTAGTTTAAGCATACTGTGATTGTCTATTGTTGTGACTTAGATGATGATCAGATCACATTTTATGGCCAATTTGTGCAGAAATCCATATCATTCCAAAGGGTTCAAATACTTTTTCTTTCAACTGTATGTATATATTTAGGAGTCTAGCCAGCTCCTTGGTTTTGCACCCCTCCCTGTTACAGGTGCCTCGTCTCAGGACCCTATATAAGCCTTGTATTGCAAAGAACTCAAGATGGAAGGATTTCCCCAAGTGAGTAGCTCATTTAGCAGACAGAGTAGGACCTGCCAAAGATGGGGTACATTGGCGTTGTGGCAGGCTTATGCAATGTATATAATGTAACTAAACCCCCATTATGTTTTGCCTAGATTGGGTGTTTTTAATAAAACTAACAAAATTGTTTAGCACTAAAATAACTTTTTAGTAGATAAGTGAGTGCACTGGATTTTCATTTTTACTGTACTTATTGGCTCCCAGCAGCACCCCATTTAAGTATGTTTAGGTGAGTCCAGCCAAACCCTTGTTTTCATATATATATAGTGATTATATGATTTTATCTAAAGTTTATAAAATATTCCCACACAGAGACGAAACTTGCCTGTCAAAGTGCTCTTATTAGTAAGTGCTGGCAAGCCATCAAATTATTAACCCTTGAACCGTTGAGAGTTAATATGTAACTATTTTGCTACTGACTGTTATTGTTGCCAATTGCCCACAGGGAGTAGTGGTAGGCTGAAATTCAGTGCCAATGAAAGGTTTCCCACAGTTTTGTCCAGCCCCCCCCAAAAAAATCATCTGACTCAATTTCTGTTAAAACCCCCCCAAAAAAAAAAAAAAATTGGTTTGTTCTAATAAACAGAAACAACAAAAATGAGGTCAATGAACATGTGTAGTATGTAGTGAAATTCGGAAGGACTAATCAATAGCAGCCAGTAGCCAAATAGTTATATATTAACTCTCAGCAGCCTTGTTGTTCAGGTAATAAACATTTGAAACTCTTGCTCCCCAACCATTCCAATGAAATCCAGTTGCAGAGGTCATGAGGGAAAAAAGAGGGTGGGGTAGTTATTTTACTATTTCTTTTTTTTTTTTAAATCTTTCTTTTATTGAGGCAAAGCATAACGGTACAGAATGAAGAAAATGGGTTATAGTAGGTGGGTACATCTCAGGTATACAGTTGTAGCATACATCATAACCTTGAGCATATCAGCCTCTTTTTTAATATTAAACAAGACAAAGTAGCTAGGCAATTTAGTAGTTCTTAAAGCAAGTTTAGAACTGTACTTATTTCGTAATAGTAAGAATGCAATGAGAGCACGTTAAAGTCCTGAGGCTAATAGATGTGAAAACCGAGGGACTCATAAGCGAGCAGTGTTGCCCAGGTCTAAAATTACTTAAAGGGACACTATAGTCACCTGAACAACTTCAGCTTAATGAGGTTGTTCAGGTGAGAAAATACAGTGTTTACATTGAAAACTAGGAACACCTCTAGTTGCAGTCACTCAGACTGCCACCAGAGTGACTTCCGAGTTGATGGATGTGTAATTTGCATCCATCCATCTCAGATGTGCTGTCAGCAGACAGAGGGCAGCACTGTGCACACACATCCTGTCTGCAGGCTGTCAGCACCGCACGGGATTGTGGGAGATCAGATCTCCTTCAATAACACGCAGTGTCGGCTGGAGCTGAAGACCGGAGACCGAGGGGAGGATTCAAACTGTAAGTAAACTTATTTTGTGACTGAGTGTGGGTGAGTGACTGAGTGTGGGTGGGTGAGTGAGTGACTGAGTGTGGGTGGGTGAGTGAGTGACTGAGTGTGGGTGGGTGAGTGAGTGGGTGACTGTGTGGGTGGGTGACTGAGGGTGGGTGAGTGAGTGATTGTGAGTGTGGGCGGATGGCTGAGTGTGCGTGCATGTCAGTGTGTGTTTGTCTGTTTATATGCATGTGTGTCAGTGTATGCACCTGTGTGTCTGTGTAACTGTCACCCCACCACCCACACTGTCACCCCCTTTCACCCTGCCACACTCACAATAACTCCCGCAATCCTGTCACACACCCATGACATACTCACCTCCCATCACCAAACCCTTTGTTTACTTACCTTAATCCAGTGTCAGTGTCCCTCTGCACTGGGGCTCCGCTCCGCCCCATCTGACTTCCTATGACGAGCGCCTGCTAACGCGAATGCGCGGCAAATAATGTGCACATTAGACCTCTCTATAGGAAAGTATTGACTCAATAGAATGTGACGTAGAAACATAGAAACATAGAATGTGATGGCAGATAAGAACCATTCGGCCCATCTTTTCTGCCCAATTTTCTAAATACTTTCATTAGTCTCTGGCCTTATCTTATAGTTAGGATAGCCTTATGCCTATCCCACGCATGCTTAAACTCTTTTACTGTGTTAACCTCTACCACTTCAGCTGGAAGGATATTCCATGCATCCACTACCCTCTCAGTAAAGTAATACTTCCTGATATTATTTTTAAACCTTTGCCCCTCTAATTTAAGACTATTTCCTCTTGTTGTGGTAGTTTTTCTTCTTTTAAATATAGTCTCCTCCTTTACTGTGTTGATTCCCTTTATATATTTAAAGGTTTCTATCATATCCCCCCTGTCTCGTCTTTCCTCCAAGCTATATCTGTTAAGATCCTTTAACCTTTCCTGGTAAGTTTTATCCTGCAATCCATGAACCAGTTTAGTAGCCCTTCTCTGAACTCTCTCTAAGGTATCAATATCCTTCTGAAGATACAGTCTCCAGCACTGCGTACAATACTCCAAGTGAGGTCTCACCAGTGTTCTGTACAATGGCATGAGCACTTCCCTCTTTCTACTGCTAATACCTCTCCCTATACAACCAAGCATTCTGATAGCATTTCCTGCTGCTATATTAAATTGTCTGCCTACCTTTAAGTCATCAGAAATAATCACCCCTAAATCCCTTTCCTCATATTTTGAAGTTAGGACTCTATCAAATATTCTGTATTCTGCCCTTGGGTTTTTACGTCCAAGATGCATTATCTTGCACTTATCCACATTAAATGTCAGTTGCCACAACTGACCATTTTTCTAGTTTACCTAAATCATTAGCCATTTGGCTTATCCCTCCTGGAACATAGGTGTCTGGTGGGGACTTTAAATACTTAAACATTGGGTGCTTCATGTCCTTTCCCCCTTCTTGTTTCCCTGGGTAGCTAGAGGTCAACAATCACCTAGTCACCCCCATTTAGAAAAAATAATCCTACCTACCCTATCCCCTAATAATAGTGAGCACGTGCCAATAAAATGCATAACTGGGAAAAAGAAAACAAAATATGTCTGAAGTTTTCTGTCTTCAGCACCCCAAAAAGGAAAAATTAAAGCCCATAATAACCAACACAAATAATAATAATAAAAAGAAAAAAGATTCACAAAACAAAAATTGAAAAAATCCCTGTCTCAGCCTGTAACTTAAGCTCTGTCCATGAGGGGGAAAAGGCCCTCACTGGCCAATGTTTTGTGAATAATTTTGTAAATATAGATTTGCATGCATTTTATTTAGAGTAGTAAAGTGCTACTGGGGCTATGTGGAATTCACAAGTGTCTGATATCAATCAGTTAAAGGGGACACTGTAAGCATCATAGCCTTTATTGCTCAAAAAACCTGGAGCAAATAGTATATGGTCACCATGGCCCTTGTTTGTGCCGAATAATGTGATAAAAAAGGGTTCTTCTGGATCCCAGGGCCTGGCCCCTCCACATTAACCCTTCCAACTCTGAGCAGGATCCAGTCTTTGCTTTTCTACTTATTAGGACATTATCGCATTAAACTGAGTTTCATACCATGAATTACATTTCAAAAATAGGTCAACATCTTTGTGTGTCTATTATGCATATAAAACATGTATTATAGTTCATGTCCTGCGTTAATGGCATTTTTTTTAACCCCTTAAGGACTGAGCCAAATGTACACGTTGTGAACAGGACAAAACGTAAACAAAACCTGGCATTTGCGCTATATGTCTGTCCAACAGTAATTCACCTCTTTCATATTAAATGCACCCCCCCCCCTTATTATATATCATTTTATTCAGGGGAAACAGGGCTTTCATTTAATATCAAATATTTAGCAATGCAACATAAGTTAATATGAAAAAAATGGGAGTAAATAAGAAATGTTGTTATTTTTTTAGTTCTACATGACATTTTAACTGTCAATGTCATAATACTGTTTGCTTTTACTGAAATAAAATACACATATTTGTATTCAGCAAAGTCTCACGTGTAAAACAGTACCCCCTATGTACAGGTTTTATGGTGTTTTGGGAAGTTACAGGGTCAAATATAGCACGTTACATTTTAAATTGAAATTCGCCAGATTGGTTACGTTGCATTTGGGACTGTATAGTAGCCCAGGAATAAAATTTACACCCATAATGGCATACCATTTGCAATAGTAGACAACCCAAGGTATTGCAAATGGGGCATGTCCAGTGTTTTTAGTAGCCATTTGGTCACAAACACTGGCCAAAGTTAGCGTTAGTATTTGTTTGTGTGTGAAAAATGCAAAAAAGCCAATTTTGGCCAGTGTTTGTGACTAAGTGGCTACTAAAGAAGACTGGACATACCCAGTTTGCAATACCTTGGGTTGTCTACTATTGCAAATGGTATGCCATCATAGGGGTAATTTTCATTTTGGAACTACCATAGGGTCTCAAAGGCAACGTAACCAATCTGGCAAATTCTAATGTGAAAAAAATGAAACACAAGCCTTATATTTGACGCTGTAACTTTTGAAAACACCATAAAACCTGTACATAAGGGGTACTGTTGTAAAACATAGAAACATAGAAACATAGAATGTGACGGCAGATAAGAACCATTCGGCCCATCTAGTCTGCCCAATTTTCTAAATACTTTCATTAGTCCCTGGCCTTATCTTATAGTTAGGATAGCCTTATGCCTATCCCACGCATGCTTAAACTCCTTTACTGTGTTAACCTCTACCACTTCAGCTGGAAGGCTATTCCATGCATCCACTACCCTCTCAGTAAAGTAATACTTCCTGATATTATTTTTAAACCTTTGTCCCTCTAATTTAAGACTATGTCCTCTTGTTGTGGTAGTTTTTCTTCTTTTAAATATAGTCTCCTCCTTTACTGTGTTGATTCCCTTTATGTATTTAAATGTTTCTATCATATCCCCCCTGTCTCGTCTTTCCTCCATGCTATACATGTTAAGATCCTTTAACCTTTCCTGGTAAGTTTTATCCTGCAATCCATGAACCAGTTTAGTAGCCCTTCTTTGAACTCTCTCTAAGGTATCAATATCCTTCTGAAGATAGGGTCTCCAGTACTGTGTACAGTACTCCAAGTGAGGTCTCACCAGTGTTCTGTACAATGGCATGAGCACTTCCCTCTTTCTACTGCTAATACCTCTCCCTATACAACCAAGCATTCTGCTAGCATTTCCTGCTGCTCTATTACATTGTCTGCCTACCTTTAAGTCATCAGAAATAATCACCCCTAAATCCCTTTCCTCAGATGTTGAGGTTAGGACTCTATCAAATATTCTGTACTCTGCCCTTGGGTTTTTACGTCCAAGATGCATTATCTTGCACTTATCCACATTAAATGTCAGTTGCCACAACTCTGACCATTTTTCTAGTTTACCTAAATCATTTTCCATTTGGCTTATCCCTCCTGGAACATCAACCCTGTTACATATCTTAGTATCATCCGCAAAAAGACACACCTTACCATCAAGACCTTCTGCAATATCACTAATAAAAATATTAAAGAGAATGGGTCCAAGTACAGATCCCTGAGGTACCCCACTGGTGACAAGCCCAAGCTTCGAATATACTCCATTGACTACAACCCTCTGTTGCCTGTCACTCAGCCACTGCCTTACCCATTCAACAATATTGGAATCCAAACTCAAAGATTGTAGTTTGTTGATAAGCCTTCTATGTGCAACAGTGTCAAAAGCCTTACTGAAATCGAGGTAAGCAATGTCTACTGCACCACCCTGATCTATAATTTTAGTTACCCAATCAAAAAAATCAATAAGATTAGTTTGGCATGATCTCCCTGAAGTAAACCCATGTTGTCTCTGATCTTGAAATCCATGTGTTTTTAGATGTTCAACAATCCTATCCTTTAACATGGTTTCCATCACTTTCCCCACTACTGAAGTTAGGCTTACTGGCCTATAGTTGCCCGACTCCTCCCTATTACCTTTCTTGTGAATGGGCACAACATTCGCTAACTTCCAATCTTCTGGGACTACTCCTGTTATCAATGATTGGTTAAATAAATCTGTTAATGGTTTTGCTAGTACACCACTAAGCTCTTTTAATAGCTTTGGGTGTATTCCATCAGGTCCCATTGACTTATTTGTCTTTACTTTTGACAGTTGAAATAGAACCTCTTCCTCTGTAAACTCACGTGTAATAAATGACTCATTTATCCTTTTTCTTAACTGAGGTCCCTTTCCTTCATTTTCATCTGTAAATACCGAACAAAAATATTCATTGAGGCAGTCAGCTAGACCTTTATCCTCATCTACATACCTTCCTTCTTTTGTTTTTAATCTAACTAATCCTTGTTTTACTTTTCTTTTCTCATTTATGTATCTAAAAAAGGTTTTGTCCCCCTTTTTTACTGACTGTGCTATTTTCTCTTCTGTGTGTGATTTGGAAGCTCTTATAACTTGCTTAGCCTCTTTCTGCCTAATCTTATAGGTCATTCTGTCTTCCTCACTCTGGGTTTTTTTATAATTACTAAATGCTAACTTTTTGTTTTTTACTATTTTGGCTACATCTGTGGAGTACCACAGTGGTTTCTTGAATTTTTTGCTTTTACTGACAAGCCTAATGCAATTTTCTGTTGCCTTCAGTAGTGAAACTTTTAAATAATCCCATTTCTTTTGGACTCCATTTAAATTGCTCCAGTCTGATAATGACTCCTTTACACATATTCTAATTTTGGAAAAGTCTGTTTTTCTAAAGTCTAAAACTTTTGTTTTTGTGTGGTGTGACTCAGTCACTGTTCTTATATTAAACCACACTGACTGATGATCACTGGATCCTAAACTTTCACCTACAGTAATATCTGATACCAAATCTCCATTTGTTAACACTAAATCTAGTATGGCCTCTTTACGAGTTGGCTCCTCAACGACTTGTTTTAGAGACAATCCCAGTAGGGAGTTTAGAATATGTGTGCTCCTGGCACAAGTAGCTATTTTTGTTTTCCAATTTACATCAGGAAGATTAAAGTCACCCATGATGATAACTTCCCCCTTCATTGTCATTTTAGCTATTTCTTCAACTAGTAGATTATCTAACTCTTCAATTTGTCCTGGGGGCCTATAAATCACACCTACACGAGTTACTGTGTGATTACCAAATTCTAACGTAACCCAAACTGACTCTATGTTCGCCTCACTAACCTTTATTAGGCTATATTTTATGCTATTCTTTACATACAGGGCCACCCCTCCCCCTTTCTTGCCTTCCCTGTCTTTTCTATATAAAGAGTACCCTGGTATTGCTATGTCCCAGTCATTTTTCTCATTATACCATGTCTCAGTAACAGCGACTAAATCTACACTATCAGTCTACACTATCAGTTGTACTCGGGAGACTTCGCTGAACACAAATATTTGTGTTTCAAAACAGTAAAAAGTATCGCAGCAATAATATAGTCCATGTAAGTGCTGTTTGTGCGTGAAAAATGCAAAAAACTTCACTTTTACTGGCGATATCATCATTGTAATACATTTTATTGTTTTGAAACACTAATATTTGTGTTCAGCAAAGTCTCCCGAGTTGAACAGTACCCCCCATGTACAGGTTTTATGGTGTCTTGGAAAGTTATAGGGTTAAATATAGTGCTAGCAAATTAAATTCCCTTTACTTTCAGCATGGGTTGTCAGGCAGGTCCCGCTAATTGTAATTAATTAGGATACCTAATTATGTAAAAATATTACATAAATATTTTTTTAAAAATATTTTTATTTATATATAGGTATATATATATAGTGATATATACGTATATATTTATGTATATAGATATATATATTATTTTGTTCTACGTGTATTTTGATATAAATATATATATATATATATATATATATATATATATATATATTAATATCACAATACAGTTAGAATGAAATAACACACACATATATATTTTTTAATTATTTTTTTTTAATTTTTTTTTAATTTTATTTGTTAACGTATTTACATATTTTTTTATATTATATATAAATATATATATAACAATAATTATATATATATATATATATATATATATATATAAAATCAGTATCAGTCTACGTGTAATTTGATATTAATATATATATATATATATATATATATATATATAATTATATATATTAATAGTAAAATACACCTAGACAGTGTATGTGTGTGTATGTATTTGTGTTATTGATGGCAGGGGGGAGGGGTCGGAAGAGGACGGATGTGCCACGGGGGGGCTCCCTGGGAGTCCCCCCAACTGCGATCGCCGGCGTGGGATCGCCGGCGTGGGATCGCCGGCGACCGGGTAAGTAAGAAAAGACCGGAGGGCGTACAATTACGCCCTCTGGTCTTAAGGGGTTAATGTGTGTGTGTGTATGTATGTATTTGTATATATATATATATATTAGATGAAACAGAGATGCACTCTGTGGTCTTTAGAAGCAGTCACTGGTATTTAATATCCAATACAATTACATAAATATGTAACTTTTTATGATATACTTTTATTGCTTTCGTTGATATTGTTTTTATTATGTGCATGACCTATATTATTCACACACATCTACTGTCATCTTTAAATGATGCATGCTGCACTTAATACTCAGGTCACCTCGTGTGACCCTACACTATGCACACTTGGACTTAGAGTCCACACATTTACTCTACACACTGCTGCACCCTTTATTAAATGTAACTTGGTAGTTTCACTAGGTGTTATTGGCCTATTTGACACCACACACACGATTTCTCAACAGTTCCGAACCACCGGACTGTCACTATACACTGTTCTGCCATAGTTTATTGTTCTCCTAGCAACCACGGCTGGCAGATGGGCACGCCCACACGGCACACGTCACATGACGCCTTAAACACACTTGTGGGTTCGGGCTACTGGAAACCGGTGAACACTGCATGATTGGTGAGTAACCTTCTATTATTTTCTTGAGGAAGACCTGAAGAGGTCGAAACATTGATCGGATTTATGTAATTGTATTGGATATTAAATACCAGTGACTGCTTCTAAAGACCACAGAGTGCATCTCTTTTTCATCTATTATCTATACCCAGCGTGGGATTGCTCCAGGGCATATTTTTTCATATTTAGACTACATGAAAGGGTGAGTGCCACTATACCTATATATGTTATATATATATATATATATATATATTACTGAAGATCATGGTAAAAAAAACTCCAAAACATATTTGAAGCTAACATCTTTGAAACACATCCGGGACCATAGAGCAAGCTCTAAATTACTGACAGATGAATGTCAAGGTAAACAGAAAATGGGATGTAGGTTGTTTGCACTAAGCTGACAGGCACCCTTTCAACACAAATTAATAGGTATATCCCTGGGCTTCAAAACCACCGCTGTGAGATAATGAGAGTCTGCGAGAGTACAAACGGTAGGAGATTAATTGTTGCTCACACAAAGGTGTCACTTAACGAGCATAGCAACAACCTAAGCAACACATGAGTCTCGATTCACGGATCTAGTGCATCTCAAATCTAACAAATGTTTAACTATAATTACTATTAAACGTATTCGATGAGTTTGAAAATGTTTACATTGTATCCCATGAGCCTCTTTTCAAGGTTCCTCCTTCACTAGTGCTCCCTTCCAGTGTTATTTTGCTGCGTTCATTCCCCGAGTCTGCAGTTGTGAGCTGTTTGTAAATGTCACAGAATGGGGCAAAATGTCAATAAAGGAGATGTTTACACTTTTAGCTGTAGTTACCAACTAAAAAAAACCCTATAGGTAGCAAGCCTGTGTCAATAGAGGAGTTGCTGATTTTTCTAAATTAGTTAATGTCACCTACATTTTACAATTCTCTGTCCAATTCACTACAACTCACTGTTTAGTGACTAAATCCCAGTTCTTGTCAATTCTTTTTTTAATTAACATTTTTCGACATTACATAGTGATAATAATTACAATATTTTTTTTTATAATTCTTTTTATTTCATAATTTTAACAAATATAAATACATACTTAATACATTTAGATATACATTATCAAGTGTTTCTTTTTTTCTTTTCTTTGTCTATTTTTTTCTCTCTTCCCTTCTCTGTTTCCTTTCTCTTCCTTCATTCTCCTTATTTCCCTTTTAACTTATTGTACTTGTTGTAAACACATAATTGTATTGAACACACTCTTGAAATGTCTGTATCCAGGCATACCCTAATATACAAATACATAACAGTAAATATAATAACAAGACATTTCCTTGCTCGGTTATATTTGAGTAGGTCTAAACCTTCCTTGGAATAATTCCTTACACAAAACATTACAAAAACTACAAAAATAACAATAATAACAACAATAATAACAACAACAACAACAATAACAACAATAATAATAATAAAAATATCTCTCGATCGAAGAGATTGGAGAGAGGGTGGAGGAGGGGGGAGGGGGTTTCTGTGAGCATTGTCTTAGATGTCCCTGTATTTACTTAGTTCATTATAACATATTGAATAACCTTATTAATTCATCCCTAAAGCCAGTATATCTGAGACTTTTCTTGTATGGAGTCGTGATGTATTTTTCCATATTTAGTTGACGACATATGATGTTTAACCAGGCACCAATCTGGTTTTGATGGGTTTTTCCAATTCCTAGCTATAATTAATTTGACTGCTGACAACATATGAAGTAGTAATATCTGTTCTTTTTTTAATATTGGATATGTTAATGTGTAGAAGCATCAGATCTGGTCTTAGGGAAATTGTACGTTTTAAATTTTTATTTATGTTTCTTCCAACATCCTGCCATAACTCTTTCATGATCGGACACTCCCCCCATATATGTAACAAACCTGCCTCTTTTGTCCCACTCCTCCAACATTCACATAATAATTTCAATATTAATGAAAATAGAGATAAGTAACAAATCCGAGTTATAAAGTGAAATTTCTCCAATTTAGCATAACTGTTAATTTTTTTCCAAGTTCGCTATTTTGGTCTTAACTTTTAAACAACCTTTTCAAATGTCACAACTATTCACTTGTTAGTAAATAGACCCCTGAACATCAGATTATTTATTTTTTCTTAGGAAATTGGACAGATATCGGCAAACTGACCTTTATACAAACAATGTAATTGAAACTGTTTCATGAAAGATGTGCTCTAAGGCACTTTATTTAAAGTACAGTCAGCAGTACAATACAGTATCAGAATCATGACAATTGAAAGCAGTAAAGTACACTGCATCCTTGATTAAGGGATGATAAATGACCAATGTGCACTGAATTTATGTTTAATTTGGCAAGGAACACACACTCAGCAATAAAATTATTTTAGATTATTAATCAAATAACTATATTTATTGCATATTTGTAAACTAAATTGTCCCACAAAATAAATATTTGCATTATCTATCAGACGCCACTCTTTATTTCTCTTCAAAATACTAAACAGATTTAATGTTTGGGCTAGCTGGATAAATGTGTGGTTGTTAAGTAATGTAGAAACACTTGCTGATTGTATGATTTTTTGGCTTTTAAGAGAATTTACGACTGTTGAAAAACACCCTTATGTCAGTCGGACCAAAAAAACAATCCCATCCATTCAGATACTGTGAGCTGCCAAGCTGCATTATACTATTTGACTAGCAGGTGGCTCTGCTGTTATGCTGTGAGTTAATTTTCTACTTTTACCATTTTGGCAATCTAAACTTATTCCTTCTGGTATGTTTTTTTTATTTTGCCTCTCAGTGGGTTATGCACCATCTATACTATTGGGAGGGATAATTATGTCATTTATTCTAGCACCCCCTTATACCCATCCAGTAGTACTATCCTTATCTAGTTTTGCACATGTATTTATACATTGTATAACCTGAATCCTGATTTATTAGTACATGTTTTGTATAAGATGATTTTTATATAATCGTTATAACTATAAGTATTTAACTGTATCTAACCTATATTACTATTATTTTGCTATTTGGAGATAGTTATGTAGTCTAGAGATGGTATTTAGCCTTAGGATATGAGTACTCCCTATCAATCTATTTTTTCCTCTTTATATGGAGGTTGTAGGTTGGATTTATTATATTCCGTATATTAATTTTATCTGTGAAAACATTTATTTGAGTTATTTGTTTTAGCTTTTAATAAAAGCTACATTTTAGTAATTATGTTACCTAAAATGAACAGTTCTTCATTTAATGTTAGTATCTATTTATACTGTCTAGGGGTCACCCCCACCTCCCTCCAACCCTGTCTTCTCTGTTAGTTTTGTAAAGGTAAAGGTAAATATGATTAGCTCCTCTCTAATTTGTTTCTGTTTTCATTATCTATCATATGCCACTTTTTAAGTTTCCTCAAAATTGCAAACCGGTTTTATGTTTGGACTAGCTGGATAAATGTATGATTACTAAACAATGTAGAAATACTGACTGTATGATTTTTGGGTTTTAAGAAAATTAATGACTGTTGAAAAACACCCTTATATCAGTCTGACCATAGAAACAATATCATCAATTCAGAGCTGCCGAGCTGCATTATAGTATAAACACGCTATCTCTCCCTATACACAGATGCATTACAGCCCCTATAAAACCAAACACTGCTATATTTCCTATATAGACACTGAAGCCACTTTACACACACTAAGACACCACACACAACCCTGAACCCTACTCAAACGCCGTTAAGCTGTTTAAGAACTGTTTAAGAAGTTGTTTTGCTCAGTTTGACAACTTACCTGGGGTCTGCCAGGACAGGTGCTGTAGTAGGGGATAGGGGCAGTGTTGTGTGTGTTTGTGTGTGGGGCGCAATGTATATGTGTGTGTGTGAAGGGTGCAGTGTGTGTGAGTTTGTGTGAGGGGTGCAATGCGTGTACAGAGGTGCATTGTGTTTGTGAAGGATGTGTTGTGTTGTGTGTGTGTGTGTGAGGGGTGCATTGTGTCTGTGTGTTTGAAGGGTTCAGTGTGTGAGGGATACAGTGTGTGTGTGAGGGATATGGTGTGTGCGGGAGGGGTATTGTATGTGTTAACGGGTGCAGTGTGTGTATTGAGGGGTACAGCATGTGTGTATTGAGGGGTACAGTGTGTGTGTGGGGGCAGTGTGTTTGAGGGGGCAGTGTGTTTGAGGGGGCAGTATGTTTGTGGGGGAAGCGTGTGTGTATGGGGGCAGTGTGTGTGTATAAGAAGCAGTGTGTGTGTATAGGGAGATGTGTGTGTGTGTGTATGGGGAGGCAGTTTGTGAGGGTGTGGGGGCAGTGTGTGTGTGTGTGTATAGGGAGCAGTGTGTGTGTATGGGGGCAGTGTGTGTATACAGAGGAGAATTATTGTGGGTCTGTGGGGTTGGAGGGTAGATTAATAAATATAAAAAAAAGATTAAATACTAATTTCATATCCCTTCTCCCTTCTTACCTTTGCCTGGGAGGTGGGACAGTACTAATCCCTGGTGGTCTGGTGGAGAAGCCCTGGTGGTCCAAGTGGCAAGAGTGAACTCTAGTAGCTCAGGCTAGTGTTAACTTTCGCTAGATTCGGAGCCAAATAGGACTTTATTGACTAAGCCTTTTTTTTTTCTTTTAGCAATAATGTCGACAAATTGATGCTATTGATATGCTCCCAAATATATTACTGCAATGTCTAGTATTCGCTCAACAGTGAGAGGGATAAACAGATCTCTAGTGATGTCCCGAACTGTTCGCTGGCGAATAGTTCCTGGCGAACATCGTTTGTTCGCGTTCGCCATGGACGGTGAACATATGCGCTGTCCGGTCTGCCCCCTATTTGTCATCATTGAGTAAACTTTGACCCTGTACCTCACAGTCAGCAGACACATTCCAGTCAATCAGCAGAAGACCCTCCATCCCAGACCCTCCCACCTCCTGGACAGCATCCATTTTAGATTCATTCGGAAGCTGCATTCTTAGTGAGAGGAGGAACAGTGTAGCTGCTGCTGATTTGATAGGTAAATTGATAGCTAGGCTTGTGTATTCAGTGTCCACTAAAGTCCTGAAGGACTCATCTGATCTCTGCTGTAAGGACAGCACCCCGAAAGCCCTTTTTAGGGCTAGAACATCAGTCTGCTTTTTCGTTTTCTGTGTAATGTAATTGCAGTTGCCTGCCTGCCAGCCTGTGTGTCAGGCTCACATCATATGCTGTGCCTACTTGCCCAGTACCACCACTCACTCACTGGTGTCACAATAGCTTGCATTTAAAAAAAAACTAAACTTTTTTGACTGTAATATAATAGCAGTCAGTTTCCTTCACTAGTGTGCGTTTCAGGGCCTGCCCAGTGCCACCACTCACTCACTGGTGTCACAATAGCTTGCATTTAAAAAAAACTAAACTTTTTTGACTGTAATATAATAGCAGTCAGTTTCCTTCACTAGTGTGCGTTTCAGGGCCTGCCCAGTGCCACCACTCACTCACTGGTGTCACAATAGCTTGCATTTAAAAAAAACAAAACCTTTTTGACTGTAATATCATAGCAGTCAGTTTCCTTCATTAGTGTGCGTTTCAGGGCCTGCCCAGTGCCACCACTCACTCACTGGTGTCCCAATAGCTTGCATTTACAAAAAAAACTAAACTTTTCTGACTGTAATATAATAGCAGTCAGTTTCCTTCACGCGTGTGCATTTCAGGGCCTGCCAGGGCACAGTGTCACACCAGTGCAACTCATATCTGGTGTAACAGTAGTGTACATTTTTTTTTAAAAAAATACAATTTGGATTGTAATAGATTGAATAGCAGTTAGTTGTCTGCCAGCGTGTGTGTCAGGCTCACAGCGTATACTGTGCCCACTTGCACAGTGCCACCACTCATATCTGGTGTCACAATAGCTTGCATTTAACAAAAAAATTACTTTTTTGATTGTAATATAATAGCAGTCAGTTTCCTTCACTAGTGTGCGTTTCAAGGCCTGCCCAGTGCCACCACTCACTCATATCTGGTGTCACAATAGCTTGCATTTAACAAAACAATAACTTTTTCGACTGTAATATAATAGCAGTCAGTTTCCTTCACTAGTGTGCGTTTCAGGGCCTGCCCAGTGCCACCACTCACTCATATCTGGTGTCACAATAGCTTGCATTTAAAAAAAACTAAACTTTTTTGACTGTAATACAATAGCAGTCAGTTTCCTTCACGAGTGTGCGTTTCAGGGCCTGCCCAGTGCCACCATTCACTCACTGGTGTCACAATAGCTTGCATTTAGTGATGTCGCGAACAAAAAAATTTCCGTTCGCGAATGGCGAACGCGAACATCCGGAAATGTTCGCGAACGGGCAAACCGCCATAGACTTCAATGGGCAGGCGAATTTTAAAACCCACAGAGACTCTTTCTGGCCACAATAGTGATGGAAAAGTTGTTTCAAGGGGACTAACACCTGGACTGTGGCATGCCGGAGGGGGATCCATGGCAAAACTCCCATGGAAAATTACATAGTTGAAGCAGAGTCTGGTTTTAATCCATAAAGGGCATAAATCACCTAACATTCCTAAATTGTTTGGAATAACCTGCTTTAAAACATCAGGTATGATGTTGTATCGATCAGGTAGTGTAAGGGTTATGCCCGCTTCACAGTGACAGACCAAACTACCTGTTTAACGCACCGCAAACAACCGCAAACAGTCCATTTGCACAACCGCAAACTCCCCATTTGCACAAGGTTGGATACCAAGCTAGCTATGTCCCGTTCCTTGTCCTCACTGATGTCATTGAAGGTCTCTTCCTCCACCCAGCCACGTACAACACCAAGAGTCCCCGAAAGGTGACCACAAGCCCCCTGGGACGCCTGCTGTGTTTGGTCTTCAACCTCCTCAAAGCCACCTTCCTCCTCTGACTCCTCTTCTTCAGACTCCTCTCTCTGTGTTGCCTCTCTCTGCATTATTATAAGGTGTGTTAAGTAGTACTATTCCTATCAGTTTAATCCCTGTTACGTCCCCTATCAGGGGACGTGTATATAAGGCATCGATTTTAGGAAGCGGGAGATGGAAATAGATGCTTGGTCGGTCCTCCTACTTCAAATTTGGGGCACTGCGCGTGCAATCTAATGTGCCACCAGATAGAAGTGGTGTGTTAAGTAGTACTATTCTTATCAATTTAATCCCTGTTACATCCCCTATCAGAGGACGTGTATATAAGGCATTGATTTTAGGAAGCGGGAGATGGAAAAAGATGCTTGGTTGGTCCTCCTACTTCAAATTTGGGGCACTGCGCGTGCAATCTAATGTGCCTCCATCCCTCATTCATCTTAATAAAGGTGAGGTAATCTAGACTTTTTTGACCTAGGCGACTTCTCTTCTCAGTGACAATACCTCCTGCTGCACTGAAGGTCCTTTCTGACAGGACACTTGAAGCGTGGCAGGCCAGGAGGAGGATGCAGGGCCGGATTAACATAGGGGCTGATGGAGCTGCAGCTCCAGGCCCAGGCCCATGGAATAGGCCCATTGATTTAAAAAAAAAAAAAATTTTTTTTTTTTAAATTTTTTCTTTTTTTTTTACAAACTACGCTTAGGGTTGCCAGGTATTTCTCATGTATTTCTTAGGGTTGCCAGGTATTTCTCAGAAGTATTTCTCAGGTATTTGAGGCTGCCTAGCCGGTGCCGGTATTGCAGTAATACCGGCAATACAAATGTCTGTCTCAGTATAAACAGAGATTATTCTGCAGTACCAGCGCCGGCCAGTAGGGGTCGCTGTTTGTGTGGATAGAGGCAGTGATAAGAAGTTACGGCATCTCCCTCCCTGCCTCTCTCTACTCACTGATCCGCGGGGCAGCAGCTCTGCACAGAGAGTCCAGACAGCAGCTCCAAGACATGGGGATGCTGAGACATTGGGACACTGGGCAACATGGAGACCCTGAGACACTAGGGACACAGTGGCCCCATGTCTCACAGTGGCCACTAGTCTGTGTCCCCATATCTCCCAGCCACTGTCCCTAGTGTCTCAGTGGCCCCATGTCTCCCAGTGTTACCATGTGTCCCCATGTCTCTAAGTGTCCCCTAGTGTCCTAGTGACATTGGGACATTGGGAGACATGTGGACACAGACTCTAAGGGACACTGGAAGACATGGGGATACAAACATTAGGGGACACTGGGTGACATGGGGACACTGAGACACTAGGGGACAATGAGAGACATGGAAACACAGGGAGACATGGGGACACTGGGCGACTTTGAGACCTAGGAGACATGGGGCACTCCCAGTGTCCCCACATCTCCCAGCCAGTGTCCCTAGTATCTCAGTATCCCCATGTGTCCCTGGTGTCTCTCAGTGTCTGTAGTGTGCCAGTGTCCCTAGTGTTTCCTAGTCTCCCAATGTCCCCTAGTCCCCCAATGTCCCCATGTCTCCTAGTGTCTCAGTGTCCCCTAGTATAAAAGAAAAAATCTCAGGCACTCACTGTAATAGATTTAGGCAGGTTTATTGGACACTGCAACGTTTCGACCTTTACCCAGGTCTTTATCAAGTCTCCAATGTCCCCTAGGTATCAGTGTCCCCTATGTATCAGAGTCTCTCAGTGCCCGATGTCTCTCAGTGCCCGTAGTGTCTCAGTGTCCCCTAGTATAAAATAAAAAAATCTCAGGCACTCACTGTGATAGCTTTAGGCAGGTTTATTGGACACTGCAACATTTTGACCTGTACCCAGGTCTTTATCAAGTCTCCTGTGCCCCCTACATATATCACAGTGTCTCAGTGCCCCATGTCTCCCAGTGTCCCCTCGTGTCCTAGTGACATGGGGACACTGGGAGACATGGGGGCACAGACACTAAGGGACTGGGAGACATGGGGACACAGACATGCACCCTTTTTGTGTATGTTCGCCCTTTCGGACGTTCTGGTTATGTGATTTGTGGCAGTGGCCCACCCTTTTACCGCATCCATAGACTTCCTGCTTTACTGGACACTGCTGTTAGGGGGTATGGGTTTACTTGAAAGATGAAAGCGTGAGATTAGCAAAGGGTTTGTGTTTTCTCATAGTTGCATCCTATGAGTTTCCCTCCAGCACCATCTCCATCAGATACATGACGCTTAGGAGGTAGGACTGTTTTAGTATTTTTGGTCAATACGATTTTGTAATTAAGCCCATCATAATTATCAGCACCCGGCCCACTGGGCTCTTAATCCATCCCTGGGAGGATGGTGTGGCGAGGTTCCGAGTGGAAGCTGTAGAAGATTGGGTGTCCTGTGTTAGTCAGTCAACTATGCCTTCAGAACTTTTCAAGTTCAGGGTACGTGGTCTCTGAACACTGGGCATTATTCTAGGGCCAAAGGAAATCACAGAACCACTACCACGACGGCCCCTGCGGGGTAGCCTGCCTCTGCCTGTCATTTTTTTTCCGATTAGTGGTACTATGCGTGCAAGCTACTGTGACAACAGATATGAGTGGCACTGGTGTGACACTGTGCCCTGGCAGGCCCTGAAACGCACACTCGTGAAGGAAACTGACTGCTATTATATTAAAGTCCAAAAAGTTTATTTTTTATTAAATGCAAGCTATTGGGACACCATATATGAGTGAGTGGTGGCACTGGGCAGGCCCTGAAACGCACACTAGTGAAGGAAACTGACTGCTATTATATTACAGTCAAAAAAGTTTTGTTTTTTATTAAATGCAAGCTATTGGGACACCAGATATGAGTGAGTGGTGGCACTGGGCAGGCCCTGAAATGCACACTAGTGAAGGAAACTAACTGCTATTATATTACAGTCAAAAAAGTTTCGTTTTTTTTACATGCAAGCTATTGGGACACCAGATATGAGTGGTGGCCCTGGGCAAGTGGGGACAGTATACGCTGCGAGCCTGACACACACGCTAGCAGACAACTAACTGCTATTCAATCTATTACAGTCAAAATTGTATTTAAAAAAAAAAAAAAAAATGTACACTACTGTTACACCAGATATGAGTTGCACTGGTGTGACACTGTCCAAAAATCACCTACTGATTTTGCAATAAATTTGTAATTAACCTGCATTTGGAGTTTAGTGAATATTTTTGCTTAGAAGTGGATCCCAAAGTCTACAGAATTTTACTTTTGCTTTGTCACATTGCTGACTATTAAGTACCAAACTCTATATAGTATGTGTGAAGGAATATCCCATCACGTTTGGCTATTTTGTGTTCGTCTGGACTCCTGTCCCAGTTTTATTTTGTTTATTTTGTTCGGTTCCCGAACCGAGACCACCCCAGAGACCCATTAGAATGTTGAATGTTATGTTTCTGGACGAAAACTGCAAAGGAAATGATAAATAGAATGTTCCACTCAGGTCGGAGATGCAGCAGCTGTTAATTTAAGAAACCCCTTAAATGGAATTTTTGCATAAATTGTCGAGTGTGGATTGAGGGATGCATCTGCTGTTAATTTAAGAAACCCCTTACATGTGTTTTTTGCATAAATTGTTGCGTGTGGCTCTAAATAAACCAGTCTTCTCCTAGCATTAAGCCTTGGCTCATGTGTGGGGGAGTTATGCTACATCAGTGATATAGTGCCTGTGGGAATTATTGGTGTTTTTTATTGGAAAAAGGGTATCCGTGGCGGTGGTACCTTGGCAAACTGCCACAGTATGCATGCAGATATTTGTTTAGCCTCTATATTCTATAACAATGCATTTAGCCTAGGATTGTCTTTATGCTACAATCACTTTGATTTACTCAAGTAAGGGAAAGTTATATATTTAATTTCTGTCTGTGTTATTTTATTTTTGAAGGGTGTGGATACCTGATTTACCTTCTCTGACCTTCCATGATGATCAAAAGGTAAAACAATGCTTACTTGATTTTTGTGCTGCATTTATTTGGTCCCTCAAAGGGATGTACATTCCCTAAAGTGACCTTTTAATAAGTATTAACAAAAAATGTAATTTGAAAGATAGTGAGGCACATTTTTACCCCAACTGATCAGTTACAACATTAAAACCACCTGCCTAATATCATGTAGGTACCCCTCGTGTTGTCAAAACAAGTCTGATGCCTCGAGACATGTACTCCACCTATGAATGTGTCCTGTGGTATCTGGAACAAAGACATTAGCAGCAGATCCTTTAAGCCCTGCAGGTTGTGAGGTAGGACTTACAAGAATCGGATTTGTTGTTCCAGCACATCCCAATTGGATTGGGGATCTGGGAAATTTGGAGGCCAATAACTTGGAGTCCTTAAACTCTTTGTCATGTTCTTAAAACTATTCTTGAACATTTTTTTCAGTGTGGCAGGGGGCATTATCATGCTGAAAGAGGCCTTTGACATCAGGGAACACCACTATCATGAAGGAGTGTAAGTGATTTGCAACAACCTTTAGGTAGGTGGTATATGTCAAACTAGCAACCACATGAATACCAGTACTCAAGGTTTCCCAACAGAAAATTGCCCAGAGTATTAACACTGCCTCCGTCGGCCTGACTTCTTCCAATAGTACATCTTGCTGCCATCTCTTCCCCAGTTAAACGATGCACACGTACCCGGCCATCCACCTGATCTGAAAGAAAGCGTGATTCATCAGACCAGGCAACCTTCTTCCATTGCTTCATGGTACAGTTCTGATGCTCACGTCCTCATTAAAGGTGCTTTTGGCAGTGGACAGGAGTCATCATGGGCACTCTGCAGCCTCATACACAGCAAACTGTGATGCACTGTGTATTATGACACCTTTTATCTAGCCAGCATTAAGTTTTCCAGAAAGTTGAGCTACAGAAGCTCTTCTGTATGAGTGGACCAGATGGGCTAGCTTTTGCTCCCCACATGCATTAATGAGTTTTGGGATCCCATTACTTTCATCTTGGTTCACTGGTAGTCCTCTATTGCACTACTTTTGGAAGGGAATGCCCCACAAGACTTGCCGTTTTGGAGATGCCCTGACCCAGCCATCTAGCCATCACTGTATGGCCCTTGTCAAAGTCACTCAGATGTTTTCTCTTGCCCATTTTTCCTGCTTCCAACACATAAAATTCGAGAACTGACTGTTCACTTGCTGCCTTGTAATATTCCACCCCTTGACAGGTCCCATTGTAGCAATATAATCAATGTTACTCACTTCACCTGTCAGAGGTTTTTAATGTTGTGGCTGATCAGTGCATTTAAAATCTGTGATGAATAAGAATATTTATTTTGTGTATAGATTTTTGTTCAGAGGAATCTAAAAAAGGTAAATGTACACATTTTTACATTTGAATGTATTTGTTTAGCATTTACAGAAACTATTAGGTAGACATCAGTGGCGTACACACAATCCATGGGGCCCTGTGGCAAAAACTGATCCGTGCCTCCCCTGCACGGGCCGGGCCTCCACACATTGCGGCGGGCACCCGGTCATGTCACAGGGGTCTGCAGGGCGGCCGGGCCCCCTTAAATGACGGGCCAGTCGCAGCTGCAACCCCTGTATGTACGCCACTACACACACACACACATACAAACACACATACACATATATACAGACACATACATACAAACAAACACACACACATACAGACACATATATACACACACATACATACATACAAACACACACACACACACAGACACAGACACAGAAACGTTCATACAGACACACCAACATACATACAAACAAACACACATTTACAAAATATTTTAGTCACCCTCCTGTTTCCTACCTTTTAGATGAAGGAGGGTGACCTCCCTGTGGTCCAGTGGTGGCTCAGCCTGATGGCTTTCTCCTCAGCCTCCTCTCTTCCTCCTGTGCGGCTCTGTCTGATAGTTGGGAGGAGTGACTGGGGAAGTCACTTCTTCCTAGTGTCTGATGTCATCTCAGGGGGCCCGGATGGGCTGTTAAAGCGCCGCAGCGCTGACCGGACCCCCTGGAAATTGATAGCCATCGGGTGGCCCGTGTGGCCCCGGATGTTTTACCGCGCAGGGGGGGGGGGGGCCGCAACACATGGTGGCAGGCATCCAGTCGCAGGGGTCTGCAGGGCGGCCGGGCACCCTGGAGTGACAGGCCTGGTTTGCAGCTGCGACCCCTGTAAGTACGCCACTGATAGACATCCATTATCTTGTAATAAACAGGGTCTGAAAAATCAGTATGTCAATTTAAATGTAGACATATTTTTTTTCACATTTAGTTATAAATAGCTAAATGGTTAAAGGGACGCTCTACTTTAGCTTGCTGAAACACTTTATGTGTGAAGGGTGTGTCCTCTTTTTTCATTTTACAAAAAGTACAGATTTAAATAGAAATTAACCTTATTACATCCCCTGGCTGTCCGTCAGACAACAGGTTCTGTTTTTTCCTGGAGCTAAACTCAAGAGGTAGCAATTGCCCAGAGCACATGCATTGCAAATACTTCTCATTGAACTACAGTGGGAAGTCTGTGGTTTGCTGAGTTGGAAGCCTACAAAGACAGCAGACAAGAGATTTGTAGCTTTTGCAAGATGTCTTCAAACATACTCCCAATGAAAAAAATGCATAATTAAATGTATGCATTTTTTAAATTTGGGATATATCTACTAAACATACATTTCCATTTATTTATATTTTATTTGGTTCTATATTTTCATTTTAATGCCATAGCAATGTTAAAGTAACATTTGTATGTGATGCATATATGCAGTATCTACCAGTTATCTGATTAAAAATAATATTTTTTTACAATACATGCCTTTATCTCTGCATGAGTTGTTATGATGCTTACATTTATCCTTTAAAATCTCTTTAATTGGCTCATTTGAAAACCGAGTGTCTGCAATTACCGTAATGTTTGCAAACATTAAATAATAAATGCACACCGCAGGCCTTTGTACGTAGGGAATTGATTAGTTACACTTTCTCCCACTGAACCAAACACCCGAGCTAAAACTGCTGCACAGGGAGGAGAGATCTAGCATCAATCTTCTAAAATATATCAACTCCTTTTGATATAAAAAAAAGGTTGGAAATAAGTTAAATAAGCATTGTGCAATGTCAAATTGTATGTGTAAAGTTTTGGTATGGGTTTTATAGTTTCCATATATCTCATCTTAGAAATTATTTAATTCAAACCAACTAACCTTCTAAATATTGGCATTTAAATATAATGGCACTGCCAGCTGGGATACAGGTATCAAATCTGAGAAATCACTTGTGCCACCCAACCTACTTCTGATCTAAGAAAATGTTTATAAAATCTTTATGCAGTGTTAAAAGGGACACTACAGGCACCCAGGCCACTTAAGCTCATCATTCAGAGAAAATATTGGTAGGCTGTTTTATACATAACAGTCAAAGATCAAGATATACATATTGAATATGTATTATGAAAAGAAGAGGAGAGAGCATTACTAGTGTCGCTAATACTTAGGGGGAAGAATTAAAGCTGATAATGAATATTTTGGAATGAAGAGGGACATTATAAATGCAGAGTAAATGGGTCATAAGGGACTTTTGATAAAGAATACACTTTATTTTAACTACTATGCTATAGACTCCCTTTTCTTTAGGAATACATACAGTAAGGAATTGTCTATGCTTGGATCTTAAGTGATCATGCTACTCAACTGTACGCTGGTTTTATTCAGGGCCGGCGCTACCATTAAGGCGGACTAGGCAGCCGCCTAGGGCGCCCCTTAGGAAGGGGCGCCGCCAGGAGCGCCGGCCCCCCTAATGCTGCAGCCGCCCGAGCGCTCTGCAGAGAGCCTCAGGCAGCTGCAGCTTCGCCCGGGCTGGTGCGTCCATGAGGGCGCACCGCCCGGGCGCAGCATGAAGAGAGGAGCTGACAGGAGGAAAGCGCTCAGCGCTCCCTCCTGTCACTCCCTCACTGTAGCGTGGCCAGCCCTGTATGATCCGCCGGTACAGGGAGCATTTGTCTCCTGTACCCGGACGGACTAACAGGAAGTGAACACTGAGTGTTCACTTCCTTTTAGTCCGGCCGGGTACAGGAAACAAAAGCTCCCTGTACCCGCGGACAGTACAGAGCTCGGCCACGCTACAACATAGGTAGGGGAGGGTGGGGGGAATAAAGGGAGGGGGGGGAGAGAAATAAATGGAGAGGGATGGAGGGGGAGAGAAATAAATGGAGAGGGAGGGAGGGGGGGAAATAAATGGAGAGGGAGGGGGGGGAATAAATAAATAAATGGAGAGGGAGGGGGGGGGAATAAATGGAGAGGGAGGGGGGGGAATAAATAAATAAATGGAGAGGGAGGGGGGGGGAATAAATGGAGAGGGAGGGGGGGGG
Source organism: Pelobates fuscus (assembly GCF_036172605.1). Classification (NCBI taxonomy): domain Eukaryota; kingdom Metazoa; phylum Chordata; class Amphibia; order Anura; family Pelobatidae; genus Pelobates; species Pelobates fuscus. The sequence goes on along the minus strand of NC_086318.1, from coordinate 107,060,673 downwards.
GAATAAATGGAGAGGGAGGGAGGGGGGGAATAAATGGAGAGGGAGGGGGGGGGGGGGAATAAATGGAGAGAGAGTGGGGGGGAGGAGAAATAAATGGAGAGGGAGGGGGAGAAATAAATGGAGAGGGAGGGGGGGAAATAAATGGAGAGGGAGGGAGGGGGGGAAATAAATGGAGAGGGAGGGAGGGGGGAAATAAATGGAGAGGGAGGGAGGGGGGAAATAAATGGAGAGGGAGGGGGAGGAGAAATAAATGGAGAGAGTGGGGGGGAGGAGAAATAAATGGAGAGGGAGGGGGGGAGAAATAAATGGACAGGGAGGGGGGGGATAAATGGACAGGGAGAATAAATGGACAGGGCGGGGGGGAATAAATGGACAGGGAGAATAAATGGACAGGGAGGGGGGGAATAAATGGACAGGGAGAATAAATGGACAGGGAGGGGGGGAATAAATGGACAGGGAGGGGGGGGAATAAATGGACAGGGGGGAATAAATGGACAGGGAGGGGGGGGAAATAAATGGACAGGGAGGGGGGGGATAAGTGGACAGGGAGGGGGGGGATAAGTGGACAGGGAGGGGGGATAAATGGACAGGGAGGGTGGGGGAATAAATTGAAAGGGGGGGGAAATAAATTGACAAGGTGGGGGAAGTAATTGACAGGGAGTGGAATTGACGGGGTTAGGAGGGGGAATGAGAGTGGGGAGGGGAGAAGAGAGTGACAAGGGAGGGGGGAGAAGAGAGGGACACGCAGGGGAGAAGAGAGTGACAAGGGAGGGGGAGAAGAGAGGGACAAGAGGGTGGAGAAGAGAGGGACAAGAGGGGGGAGAAGAGAGGGACAAGGGGGGAGAAGAGAGGGACAAGGGGGGAGAAGAGAGGGACAAGGGGGGGAGAAGAGAGGGACAGGGGGGGGGAGAGAAGAGAGGGACAGGGGGGGGAGAGAAGAGAGGGACGGGGGGGAGAGAAGAGAGGGACAAGGGGGGGAGAGAAGAGAGGGACAAGGGGGGGAGAGAAGAGAGGGACAAGGGGGGAGAGAGAAGAGAGTGACGAGGGAGGGAGAGGGGGAGAAGAGAGTGACAAGGGAGGAGGGAGAGATCGACGTCCATCACACACACACAATGCACCCCTTGCACACAGAAAAACACACAATGCATTACACACACAGACACACACACACAAGCAATTCAACCCTTACATACAATGCATCCCTTACACACACAGAAACACACAATGCATTCCTTACACACACTCAATGCACCCCTTACAGACGCACACACTGCATCCCGTACATACACAGAAACACACATTGCAGCCCTTACACATACAAACACAGATTCACACAATGCATTCCTTACACACATATCAGGACATCCCCTACTCCTGTGAACAAACTATTTGGTGGAACATGAAGGTGGACCCTGGGGCCCAGACCATGAGCTGTGTAAAGGGCCTTTAAAAAAATGGAGCTGCTTTCCGTTCTCCCAGAACACAAACAGCCTCCAGAGAGCCTGTTATACACTAGACGAGTGGAGCCAGACTGCAGCTAGAGCCCATCACCATCCTCATCTGATTGTAAGTAGGCAATCTAGTATATTATTCGTTGCACTAATCTCTAATTTACCTCACATTAAAGGGACACTTTAGTCCCCAGAAGCACTGCAGCTTAATGTAGTGGTTCTGGTGTCTATAGCCTGTCCCTGCAGGCCTTTTAATGTAAACACGGCGGCACTGCAGCACTTGTGTTAGTTAACATGGGGCATTGTGATGTCATATGGGGGGGGGGGGGGGCGGCAAACTTTACTTTTGCCTAGGGCGGCAAAAATCCTTGCACCGGCCCTGGTTTTATTTGCTTTTCTGTTTAATTGCTGCCAGATAATCACGTAGCTCAAGAAGAATTTGTCATTGTAGGCCTATTCGGTACAAATGTGCCCAGTAATATGATCACCAACTACACAGTATTTCTTTCTGTGAAAACAATTATGATTATCAAAAACAAAACATTTTATTACATGTAAAGCATTACAATGCTACAAAGATAATACATACATACATATATCTTTAATAAATAAATAAAATCATTTATACGTTATGAAATGTTACTGTGAATCTTGTAAATTAGACTTGTAGACGGCGAGAAAATTCTGCACTGCCAAGCCATTTTTACTCAAAACCACAAATTTGTCAGGATACCCGAATTTAAGCCAGATGTCTGTTCCGCTCAACAGAATTTCAGATCCGTTAAGTGGTATTATCACCAAACAAGTAATATCACTAAACAAGTTTAATTTTTAAAAAGTTAATTTTGACTTTAAGAACATAATACAAATATATACATAAAATTTTAAATATTACACTGTCTGTTCATTATTTTCAATGAAACGAAATGATTTTGTAGTCATTTTGCAGACCTATGAAATAAGATAGACTTGTTTAGTACTCTTCCAAGGACTCATCTCTTAATCTGAATCATTATAATTCGTTCTATAATAATACACAGGCACTATTTTATTTTATATAGAACTGGACTGCTCTTATGGGTGGGATTAATCTGATATACCTTGAATCTGAGCAGGGATTTACCGAAGGGCAAGCTACTGACTTCCTCTAAGCATTTGTTAGTTCTCAGAGTACTCATATTTTCTGTTTTTATTCAATGTAGGCCTGAAAAAAATATTCTTTCTACTATAATTCCCAACTCTCTGATGTGTATGCAGTCTATTTAATTATTGAGATTAAGATATATTAATCATGCAAAGAACCCAACTATGCTGTGTTTCACATAAACATTTTAAAGGGACACTATAGTCATCAGAAAAACTACAGCTTATTGTTCTGGTGAGTATACTCCTTGCCTTCAGGCTTTTTGCAAGAAAAAGCTTTTCAGAGAAAATGCAGTGTTTATATTACAGCCTATGGATAACTCAACTGACCACTCCTGAGATGGCTACTAGAGGTGCTCCCTGGGGCAGTGCTGCACACTGTGCAGTACTGCCTTTCAGTGTCTCCATCCTCTGCATGCAGACATTGAACTTCGTATAGATGCATTGATTCAATTAATCTCTATGATCATAGTGTCATCATAGTGTTATACAGTAAAAGCTTCGCAATTAAATGCTGTAATATATCTTAAGAAATTTCTCCTGCACTGTATAGGTGAAGGGTTATTTTAGTTTGTTATTGTTTATTTTTGTATGTTCGTTATGTCTAATTTACTTGTTATAAATTTTTTGTACATGATGATGTTATATATGACGATGTTTCACTTACATTAATCGAACATATATTGTGTCTTTGATTGTTTGTTGACTTTTTTGTAAATTATCAAAAAAATTCGATAAAAATCTACAATAAAAAAAAAAACCTCTATGAGGTACTGCTTGGCAAGGGCTGTGTTTTGACTTATGCTGGTTCTGCCCCTGATCTGCCTCCTTGACAGACTCAACCACTCCTATGGGAAAGCATTGTGATTGGCTCACAGAATCAATTCTGATGATGTCAGCAGACAGCAGGCAATTCAAGGGGAAAGGCAGCAGCTGCAGACATGAATACAAGTAAGATTTTACAATATTTAGGGAGGCAAGGGGGGCTAGATGTTTTTAACACGCTAAGGTAAGGAATACATGTTTGTGTTACTGACCTTTTATTGTTCCTTTAAGTTGTTTCTTTGAGCCTTCATATACTGCTGATTACAAGCCTCTTGACAATGCAGGAGCAATCAAAAGTATTATTCACTAAACAGTAATGTGTGGTGTTTTGAGAATTAATTTGAAATATATATCAAAATAGCACAGTTAATACAATTTTACTGAACTGGAGTCTTTTACCAAATCAGCAATTTAACCCTACATTTGTAAAGTTTGTTCTTAACTCCTCAACACAAACTCTTTGTTGTTGGCATTTTTGAAATGGTAAGTCAAGCTAATCAACAGGTGGTTGCTCAAAACCTTAAACCTCATTTTAAGGCTTATGCGATAAAACAGCAGATTTGTTTTTGAAACTATCTGTACTTCTAGAACTCTCTAGATGAAGAATGACATTTTAACCCTTTAAGGACCAAACTTCTGGAATAAAAGGGAATCATGACATGTCACACATGTCATGTGTCCTTAAGGGGTTAAAGGACATCGAGATTTAATAGTCCTAAGTAAATGCTGAATCCTGGCTAATAACAACTCTCTAAAATGGTCTCCCATTAAAAAATAAAAGATTGGGTTAATTACGCTGTTTAAGAAAGCTAAAGGTCTTGTTATAATATATACTGAATTAATTATCATATGACAGCAGCCACTGAGCTCCCAAGAATATGCTCGTGATGCAAGCCTTACATTTCTCATTATGTGGTAAGGTGTGAAGAGGACAGAAAATACTACTACAGCCATGGTGACCAGCGTGAGTGGTTTTTCAATAGAAAATGATGTGGCAATTTGATCATTTCTGTTTCTTAAAAAGTGAATTATCTTAAAGTAAAAAATGCACATAACGCACAAAGGGATTACAAAACCAGTGACGGTAAGACAAATACTGAAAATGAGACTTTGCGAAGCATTCCCAGAGCTTCCATAGCTCAGACACTGTCTGTTATTGTCCGTGTCAATGAAAATAAGTATTGGGGAGATTTCAAGCATAACCACAATCCATATGGCAATAGATATGAAAATAGCCGTGCTCCTCCTTTGCAGCCTGTGTTCTCGGAACGGGTGCTGCATCAGCATGTATCGATCAATACTGATGAATGTAAGGAAAAGTATGCTGGTGTAGAGGTTGGCATGGAGTAAGTACCTGTTACTCTGGCATAGAACACTGCCATATCTCCAGGTTTCATTGGCATAACTTTCAACCAAAAGAGGAAGAGTACAAAGAAAGGCAAAGTCTGATAAGCATAGGTTGAAGAGGTATATGCTTCCACTAGACCAGTTGTTCATGCAGAATATATATCCAAAAATGACAATTCCATTTCCGATGATGCCAAAAACAAATTCACAGGTATAAGCAGTGGATAAATAATATTTCTCAAGTAGGTTATCAACTGGTGGACAGTCTGAGCTCTCATTCACATTCTAGGAACAGGAAACAAAAACATTAAAATGCAGGTGTCATTGAATGTTGTATTCACAAACCTGATGTGATAATATTCTTATAATCCCTTAAAGCCGTCTTGTCATAAAAAAATAAACTAAGCTTATCTAAAATAATCTAATCTTCTTCTATATCGCTTACTGTGTCTGAATCTCTTTCAATGTTTTTAGAGCACTATTTGTAATAACCTTCATAAGGAAAAAAATAAATAAATATATATATATATATGTAAAGGCAAGTTGCAAAAGGGTGTGTGTGTGTGTGGGGGGGGGGTGTAGGGGAGGAGGTGAAATCATTAAGATACATGGGCATAAGGAAAGTAAAAAAAATAAAAAATAAAATTACTGGACCATTTTAAGGATCAATGATGGTCAATGCTTACAGTTTTTCAAATATAAGCAAATTATATTTATGCTTGGTCTCTTACAGGGTCTAAAGGGGTCTCCAATAGGCAAGAAAAAGCAATGTAAGATTAAAATATTGATACAGTAACCAGTTTAATATTGGCTGCCTGATGCACTGATTCTAAGTATCAGGTACGATCCGAAATAGCATAGACACACAATTTTGAGTCTAGATCCAGGTGTTAAAGACCAGAATCTATGAAGTCATGACATTATATATCTTTTCAGAACCTATTTAAAAATTGTATAACTTGTCTATTTTAATCCTCAAACAGCTGTGTAAAACTTATGGCACTGAATAAGAAAGATATTCCATGCTTCGGGCCAAATTTCTCATTAGACTGATTGTTCAGTATGTGGGCTTGTTTTCAACATATGTGTCTTCTTGAGCATAAATAGGCTGGTGGGGAGAGATAAGTAACCACCCCTGCAGCACCAATATCATAAATCTTATGAGGGTGACTGTACTACAAAAGATATATGAGGGTGAGTACTTTGCAAATAACCCTTCAAACACCGGCACGCAAAAACTCAACTTGAAAATACAATCTTTAATGTAAGTCTATCTTCTCTTAGTAACTAAACACCTCATGTATTCTATTACTAAATTTAACACAACTCTAACTGTAAATATAATAATCCTTAAACACCACCTGTACCCAAATACTACATTTAACCCCACTCTAACTTAACCCAATCATTCTAATCACCCACATCTTTAATGAGATAATGGCAGGTGAAAGCCGGGGTACCAGGTAAGCAGTACAGTTTATATTGACCATATCCACTTCTATTATTGTCTGTTACCCTGCATGCATTCGCAGAGCATACATTCACTGTACTCACAGGTAAAAACACTTACCTTTCTTGCTTTTTGTGGTTAGGGAGCAGGGGGCGCTTTAGAGTTTTGTCTCTACGGGAACCTGACATGTAAATCCGACCCTACCCATATTGTCAGTTTTGTTTATGGCAGTTTACAACATTTTATCCATTAGAGATTACACTTGAGCTGGAATAATATTACGTGGACATCATCCTTGTTTATTCTACTCTAGTAATCTTTCCAATGCATCTATTTGCACTGGCATTTCCTTTACCTCATTTGTTATGCTGTGTCTTCTTCCTAACAAGTGTAACTTCATTCGGACACACTGCATTGATGTATTCTTTTCCATTCACATCTTCATCCCATGAACCCTTTCTTCTTTTTTTCCTCTTACTCAATTCTGACTGTATGTCCTTTTCCATAATCCCATGTATCTTTTCTTTTATTCCACATAACTCAGTTTTTCCTTATCTTTCCTTACCTATTTTCCCCTGCACTCTATTCAGTATTGCTATTCTCTATTTGTTCCATTCTGTTCTGTCCCCAATCGCTTTTTCCAAAGGTCCTGATTAACCCTTCACATTTCTCATATTAACACTTCACATTTTCCCATACTTTAAGTTTTAACTGATCCACTGCCTTTTCTGCCTAATCTATCAGTGTTGCCACTTCTTAATTTGTCATCTTGTTTTCTTGACCCCCCACCCAGAATCTCAGTAACAAAAAGCACCCTTTTCCAACACACAAACTAACATGAATATATGACATTCTGGAAGTGTGAGGAACAAACTTGCTCAGATATACATTGCATACAGGTATATTAGCATGATGCCGAAAGTAAAAGATCACTTGTTGCAGTAATATGTCCGTACCATGTTTAAAACATCTGCACCTAGTTACATAGACATATTCTTCTATAAGTAGCTATACTTACAACACTTTATCAAGATTTGTATTGAGTATGTGCAGTTGACTTAATGTTGCTTTATGGAATATATTTCTAGCCATTTATATAACACTTTAACCCCTTAAGGACCAAACTTCTGGAATAAAAGGGAATCATGACATGTCACACATGTCATGTGTCTTTAAGGGGTTAAATAGGTAGTTAACATCTCCCTGCTCACTTACTTTAGTCCTTACTGTCTATTTAAATACATGAGTTTATTGCCTCTTCCATGTAATTGTTTTGTTTCTTTATTCTGTTCCTTACATTTGCACATTTCTAGGAATTTATTTGCTTTTAAATTTATGGCACGTCTTTAAACTAAAATTAAGTGCATTGCGTCTTGATTATTAACAAAGTAAAAACATTTTAAATACAAGGTGGAACCTCATAGATTAATTGCAGAATGTAAATATTAAATGCTACCTAGAAACTCAGCCAGACATAAATAGCAAATAAACAGCTGAAGCCGATAATGAAACCTGCAAAATATTTTAGCATTAATTATTTCAGTGATAAACGTATCAAGTCTTGTAACTCAGTGATAGGCACTGCAGTTTAATATAATAATAACAAACTATTTAACCAGGAAAGGTAAATTCAGGTTACTCTGGTTTTCAAGTACATCCTGGGGATGTTATCTTAGCCCAACATCCAGGGATTGTAACTATTACCCAATTTAATGGTTCTCATTTTATTGAACAGATTGTAGTGATGATGCATTAGCCCTCTGAGCTATCTCACCAGCAATATGGTTCAAGATTATCTGCAATGGTGAGGTTAACCTCCCTACTGAGATAAGAAACAAATTAATTGGCATTGCCATTAACCAGCACCTCTATAGACCAAGTGCTTTAACCCCTTAAGGACACATGACATGTCTGACACGTCATAATTCCCTTTTATTCCAGAAGATTGGTCCTTAAGGGGTTAAAATGTATTTCTAGTTAATAATAACCAAAAACAGATATTAATGTGATATATTGCATGTAAACTTTTCTAAAAGCAAGCCTTACCATGTTGCCAGTGTACGCAGTGTCCAGATCCTGTGTGTGACTATTACAGTGTTGGCAGTGTAAATGATTCTTTTATACTATGGAAGAGCAGATGTAACAGCCTAATTTGCATATTATGAGTAATGCTAGTTAATAATTCATAAGAAGTTGGCAGCCTGGGTGGAAGCGTGTTAGCTCCTACATGGAACTTCTGCAGTTATTACTATGTGTAATTTGCATGTGGAAACATCATGAAGAGCAGAAAGAAAAGCAGCAATTTAAAGCTCATTAGCAGTTTCCATTATTGTGCCTTTTACTTTCCAAGAAATGGATTCTATCCCCCATTGATTGAATATAAAAGTTATAAAAACACAAGATTTTGAAACATTTTCAAATAATAAACAAGCACGTTAAAAAGGGCCTTGTTTACTAAACACCGAATTGTAGTAAAGTGCAAAACTTTATGCAATTTGTACTGAATTGGGAAAACAAAATAATTCAACTGAACTATAGTCACAGCTTAACTATTGTAGCCTAAATTTCACCTTACAGTTTTTAAATTGATACAATTTCATGGAGTTTAGTGAATAATACCCTTTGTGTATTGTTAAAGGGACACTATAGTCACCAGAACAACTACAGCTTATTGAATTTGTTCTGGTGAGTAGAATCATTACATGCAGGCTTTTTTCAGAGAAAATGCAGCGTTTACATTACAGCCTAGTGACAACTTCACTGGCCACTCCTCAGATAGCTGTTAGAAATCCTTCCTGGGTCATGGCTGCCTAAAATGCATCAAAACATTCAGTGTCTCCTCCCTCTGCATGCAGACACTGAACTTTCCTCATAGAGATTCATTGATTCAATTCATCTCTATGAGGAGATGCTGATTGGCCAGGGCTGTGATTGAATCATGCTGGCTCTGCCCCTGATCTGCCTCTTTGTCAGTCTCAGCCAATCCTATGGAGAAGCATTGTGATTGGATCAGGCTAACACTTCTGATGATGTCAGCAGAATGTTTATTTTTAGGCAAACAGCATGCAGATCTACAGCTTCTGGCTTGAATACAATAAGATTTTGCTACATTTATGGAGGCATGATGAGCCCAGGGGGGCTAGATGGTGGTGGTTTTAACACTATAAGGTCAGAAATAAATGTTTGTGTTCCTGACCCTATAGTGAGCCGTTATCGTGAATATCATATATTACTGTTTCAAGCACAAAAACAAATGATGCATTGTGAATTTGTGATTCTTGTAAGTATTTATTTAATTTTAGGGAATCTATAGTCCTGAAAATAACTATCATTATTTTGGTACTGTAGGTTCCTTTCAGTCCTAAAAACCTTCTGTGCATCTCCCCATGCATTTAAAAATTGAAGTAAAATAAAACTTACTCACCTCGTTTTGAGAGCCGGGACTCCTGTTCTGCAGATGCCTGTGAAGATATCAACATGGCTGACGACTTCCTTGCAATCTTCTCTAACTCATTGGTTCTCACAGAGAATTAATGGATTGGAGCTATGTGTGTGCAACCAAATGCCACACTCCTCCAATCAAATGAGGCTAGCAGCAGCTTTTGATTCCCAAACAGAGTTTTACTCATTCTGGAAGACGAGGCACCTTGAGTAGCTCTCAGATATATAGGCACTAGAGGTTGATTTAACCCTGCAATGTAATCATTGTAGTTTTTTAAAAAACTGAATGTTTTACATTACGGGTAAAATGAAAGGACAACTGCACCCAGACCACTTCATCTCAATGACTGGGTGATTATAGTGTTCCTTTAACGCCTTCCCTCCCAACAAAATAATTTTGCATTACTCAGGTAGGTGACATTTGATGGCTGTATTTCTGAGAATTTTACTAGGTTCTTTCAAATTTTCTATTTTCTGATATACTTACTGAGTATATTGCAGTGTAGTGTAGTAAAACGCTGTATTTCATATATTTTGGTGCTAGCTAGAAATCCTTTTTCTTAAAATAATGTTGTGCTGTTTTTCTTATGAAAAATAATTGGTAAGGATGTGGTTAAAACTGCTTTTAACAGTTACGGTTATGGAAATATGGAAATAAGCTTGTTACCAGGCAACAGAATTTTGAAACAATTCCAATTTATTTTGTATTATTGTACGTGTTGTGAAAGAGGACTTAAAGCTGCACTGTCATCCCCCCCTCTCCTCCGAAAAAGGAGTATGTCATAAACATAGAATCTTTGTGAAATACAAATGTATTAGAATTTCACCGAAATTCTAACCCAGTCAAGAGATATGCAGAGACAAATTATAGACTACTTTGTCTCTGCATATTTCCTCTGCTTGACTTTCTTAGACTCTGGGTGGAGCTACAGAGTCAGTCCCACAGGATTGTCCATAGACCTCAATACTGTACTCTAACGCAGGAGCAAGCGTACAGCAATGACATCGGCTCCTAGAGCTGAAGCATCAGGAAATGAAGAGGAGCAGACAAAGGAAAATAACTGAATTGGAAAAATATCTCAGTTCATCTGTAATTTGGACTGAACATAGATAGATAGATAGATAGATAGATAGATAGATATATAGACCTCTCTCTCTCTCTCTCTTTATGTATATATATTTGTGGTCAGGGACAATAAACATAGTTTTCGTAAGTCGTTGTGGTGTGCCATACCTGACGTTCGGATAAGCCTGTAAAAAGAGGGCCCACCAACATTGAATGACTTGATAAAGGGAGTGGTGGGTGGGCTGAACCAGGAAGTATCGGCCAAGAGGAAGGGAGGCCTGTGTATTTATAGGCGGTAACCTTTCCCACAATTACAGGTTCCACCTACAGTTTAAAACTTTAATACTTTAAATGCCTGCCGCAATTCTCCTTCTGGTTGAGGGATGCATCTTGTATATACAGATGATCACCCCGTCCCAGTCTTCGATGACGTGCACTGGGATATTCCACTACAGACTGCAGATGCAGCGCCAATGCTAAAAGAATGATTTGGAAATGTTGAAGGTTGTATCCCAATAGTGTTATGGTGTTGTGAGCTAATTTAAGGTTGAGGAGGTGGCAAAAGGATGTGAACACCACTGTGGAGTCTATTGTGTACGGATTAACAATTTGATATGCTGAAGGGAATGTACAAAAGCGGTCCAGAACTCTAGTATATATAGGCGTTGGTAGTAAGTGCTGAGTACACCACCAATCTACTGGGGGTCATAGAGGAGCCATTCCAAAGCGAGGCCCTGGAATGTTTGGGTTTAGAGAAGATGTTTGTCAGCTATGGCGTGTGTGGGAGAATATGCAGAATTGAACGAGAGAAGGCTTTGGCTTTTATGTAGTGACAGCTTGGTATGCATATGCAGACGAGGTAAAATGGCTGTTGCTGCCAGCCTGGTCAATACCTGAATAACTATGTGATTGTTAGAGGGGAGTACCAAGCTAATACACTTTCTGTGTGGTTTAAGTGGCGTTTGCCTGATAACCTCCTCCATGGAGACCCCTGGTGTGTGGCGGTCATGATGGGGTAGACTGCGAAGAGTGCTGAGGCTATGATTAAACGAGGGAAGGTTCTGATTTACTTTAGGCCACTACGTACATATGTAATGGAATTGGTAATGCTTGAAAATGGCAGCAAATACAGTGTGCACAACAGCATTGGACCAGACAACAAGGGAATCACCGGATTGTGGGGCAATGAATCATGACTTTCTCATTCAGTGGAAGTTTAGTCATATGAACTGGACTGCTTGGGAAACATGCATCAAGTGTCACGGTGAACTTGTCAGTAGAAATACATGCGAGAGGTTGAGTAGCAGGAACCGAAGTAGCAACCCTGTGGTAAATGCACACTGCAAGTTCAGAGAACCAAGGAGAGACCGAAGATCCAATGGGAATAGGCATCATTTGCAAAGAAGGGCACCACCTCTCTCCAAAATGCTGGTCCACGTGCGCGGAGGGGTGACTACTATATCGAGTCTAGTATACCAGTAAAAAACTCTGGAGGGGGACCTAACTAAAGACAGCGGAACGCTTACGAATGGAAACAAATCCATAAGAAGGAACAGCGCTGGTACCAGGAAGTGGGCCTCGGAGTTTGTAATCATGAGACTATACAGCGTAGCTTCCAAGCTATAGCTGGAATGGTATGTCTTTACATCTGCAGCAATTTAGGAAAGGTCCTGGATCCCAAGGAACTGGGGCTAGCGGTACGCTGGGTCACAGCCGGAGTGCTAGGCGAAGGTGTAGTGGTAGTCCATGTGAGTGACAATGTATCATAGTTCCAATTGGTGTGACATACTATGACGAATAAATAATTAGTAAATGTGATTGAATTGTCAATAACAGTGTAGTCCTACATCACCTATCAGCATGCTAAGTGCCATATGGCAAAGAATTAGCTGAGGGAAGGTGAGGCACTGCTAATGACAAGAAAATCAACATTTCGACCAATCTCTGGTCTTTATCAAGATCAAGGTCCAGGCCAACTCCTTGGCTTTTTTCCTCTACCTGTCACAGGTGCCTCATTCCAGGGTTCTATTTAAAGGACCACTATAGGCACCCAGACCACTTCAGCTTAATGAAGTGGTCTGGGTGCCTGGTCCAGCTAGGTTTAACCCTTTTTTATATAAACATAGCAGTTTCAGAGAAACTGCTATGTTTATATTAGGGTTAAGCCAGCCTCTAGTGGCTGTCTCATTTACAGCCGCTAGAGGCGCTTGCGTGCTTCTCACTGTGAAAATCACAGTGAGAAGACGCCAGCGTCCATAGGAAAGCATTGTAAATGCTTTCCTATGAGACCGGCTGAATGTGCACACGACTCCTGCCGTGCATGCACATTCAGCCGAGGAGACGGAGAGGAGGAGGAGAGCAGGAGGAGTGCTCCCGCCCGGCGCTGGAAAAAGAGGTAAGTTTAACCCCTTCCACTCCATCCAGACCGGCGGGAGAGGGGGACCCTGAGGGTGGGGGCACCCTCAGGGCACTATAGTGCCAGGAAAACGAGTATGTTTTCCTGGCACTATAGTGGTCCTTTAATCTTACACTGCACAAAGAACCCCAGGAGGAAGTATTTTTTTTCTAGGTAAGCAAGTTCATCTCATAAGAGCAGACATTAGGCTGCTAGGATAGGACTTGCCAGAAGTGAGCATTGTAAAAGACAAATATTATTGGGGGCACACTCAAAAGGTGAATTCTACAGGAATGGTGCTGCCGTAGTTACCAATAGTCATACATATTACAGATTAAGTTACGGCGCACACACATACAAAATACACCTATAAATCTTATCAGGCTACTTAAAATCGGCTATCTAAGAAAACAAATATTTGAATTCAGTTCCACCATGTGGCCATATTGTGTTAAGCCCACCACTACACTTCACAGTACCCCAATATTGATGAGTCCTACACTAACTCCAAATGCGGGAGACAAATTAAATAGTGCTAAATAAGCGAAAGTGTATTCAGTTAATCTATTGTAAGAGCATTGTGAGTATACAAAATTAATGTGGTACAAACAATTAAAACAGTGTCAACTAAACAATTAAAGTTTTAGTGCTTGTTTTCTTAGATAGGCAATTTTAAGTAACCTGATGAGATTTATTGGTGTAGTTTTGTGTAATATTGGTCACTACGCCAGCTCCACTCCTGCAGAATGCACATTTCGTATGTGCCCCCAATCATTTTTGTCTTTTGCTATGCAAGTTTGGAAACCAGACCAAATTCCCTTTGGGGTTAAGCATCCTGCCCAGCCGCCCAGGTACAGAGGCCCCTTTGGATGTCCCCACAGGTGTGTGTTTGTATATATATATATATATATATATATATATATATATTTGGAGTTTTTGAATGTCACTTTTATTATAACCTTCATTTAGCACATATATAATTTTCATTGTTCATTGTTGTTTTGACATGCTAAATGAGGTTTGTAGAGATATAATTCTTAGTGAACACTGCAGGTGCATTTGGCCCTCCCTATAGGAAGTATTGAAGCATTGAATCCTATAGAAGGTCTGGAGAGACTGAAAAGCTGCATGGTTAATAGAAGTGGAAGGTGATCGGAAGTCCAGTGAGTGCTCTCCTTTGTATTTTCCTATTTTGCTGTGGCTGGGGACTGTACCTTGGCAAGCATCATTGGCAGGTGTGTGCAGGATCGTATAAAATATGTGTTTTCTTTTAATATTAAAATAAAAAAATATGGAAAACAAACCACAGAGTAGATGTAGCAATCGTATAGATAGATAAAAAAGAATATCTTACCACGCTCACAGGAAGGTAATGTAGCATTCTGACTAGCTGATAAATATATATATATTTTTTTTATATATTTTTTTTTATGGAGAGCAGAAGAAAAAAGTAGGTAGACACAAAAAAAATGTTAGAAAAGGACGAAATTTGGTTTTAAAGGACCACTCTAGTGCCAGGAAAACATACTCGTTTTCCTGGCACTATAGTGCCCTGAGGGTTCCCCCACCCACAGGGTCCCCCTCCCGCCCGGCTCTGCCTCCGATCCTCCTCCGTTCCGCCCCGTCGGCTGAATGCGCACGCGCGGCAAGAGCTGCACGCGCATTCAGCCGGTCGCATAGGAAAGCATTTACAATGCTTTCCTATGGACGCTTGCGTGCTCTCACTGTGATTTTCACAGTGAGAATCACGCAAGCGCCTCTAGTGACTGTCAATGAGACAGCCACTAGAGGATTTGGGGGAAGGCTTAACCCATTAATAAACATAGCAGTTTCTCTGAAACTGCTATGTTTATAAAAAAAATGGGCTAACCCTAGCTGGACCTGGCACCCAGACCACTTCATTAAGCTGAAGTGGTCTGGGTGCCTAGAGTGGTCCTTTAACACATATATGTATACTCTGCAATTTGTGTTTTTCCAGAACCTTTTTTATATTTGTAAAACAATAGAAATTTTGAACCCCATTTAACTGACTTTCCTCCATCCTGGGTTTGTTCTCTGGTATCCGCGTAAACAGGACAACAAACTTTATTTTAGAACATCTTTAACCGCTCTGAGCATGCATAATGGGGCTGAGATTGGCAGGTAGCCTGGCATACATGCACGTCAGATTGTCATGCCTATTTTTTTGGGTGGGCCTACCCCACTTTGGGCATGTCTGAACATTTGGGAGGCATCAGTGATGCCTTCTTTAGACCCACTTACCATCATTCCACTTTATTGGACACCAGCATAGGCTGGTATGTACTAAGCTTCTTATTATCACTACTTAATATTAACCACCAAAATATTCTGCAGTTCATTTTAAGGTGTTTAAGAAAGTATTTCACTCCTTCACTACTAAGCAATTTTAACAAAAATGACAGCAATTTTTTTTTATTTTTTGTTTTCCACTAATAAAATGTGTAAATGTGTTTTTTTTTAATATCAGTATACACAGCTATATTTTTATTTATTTACTAAGGTAGGATTTTTACACAAACCTAAATACTGCTAAACGACATGGGATTAAAAAAAGGGATAATCCCTTTAGTAGGTGTACAAAAAGTAAATTGAAAGCAAAGAGATACATGTTAAAGGACATCATGACTGCCAAAGCGTGTTGCTAGAATTACACCATAATGTCAGGTAGTGCGGACCACCTATGAAAAGGTGGACAAAGGGAAGCAGAGAGGATAACAGTAACTTGGGATATAGCCAATTATTTAATGGGAAAACATGATTGATTCTTGTGTATTGACAGGAACAATCTCAAATATCATTTATCGAATAATGACATTATTTAAAATAAATAAATAAACTTCCTGAATATGTGACATTTTGACTGTAGTGTGTGCCGGCTCTATGACACAAGCCTTTTGAGACATTTCCCAAGAAATACTGAAATCCTCTCACGTATATCTGTTTCCAATAATGTCAGTCTATGCCACATGTGTCATATTTCCAAGTATATTTATCAGCATGAAGTCATATTGTTCCCATGGGTTCTTCCCTCCTGTATAGTGTCCCATATGTACTTATATTATCATCATATGCATATCCAATGTATATGGTCCTTTCTATGCTACTTTGCCATGAGAAACAGTTAAAAGAACAATGTCACCATTCAAAGAATATGTCTAGAATCAATCATGCATTAAAAATCACAATTTGCATTTCTCTATACAACTGGCTTCAAGCTGGAAAAATTGGCTTCAAGCTCCAAAGAGTCCAAACAAGTAGATGCCCTAGTAAGTGGAATAGCCTAACACACTTGATCACATATGTGCGATGGTGAGGTTACCAGTGCTTGTTAGATCCGGGTATGGCAGCTGGTACTTCCCAAACCAGAGTCTCTTCTATCTGGCAGTAACTAGGTATAGGTCAGGAAAGGGTACAGAAAAGCAGTGCCTTCTTGGTGTCCTGAAACTCGTATGGAAAATATGAGGACAAAAAAACAGAATATAGTGTAGTATATTCTATATGTGGTGAGGTAAAATAAGAAAAATGGCACTTACAATTTTCTGGAGCTTATGTTCAGCTCCAGATATATGCGCCTGGGCGGTATGATCCGCGCCTGTGGATATGTTTTTTTGTCCTCATATTTTCCATACTTACCACCATATGAGTTTGAGGACACCCAGAAGGCACTGCTTGCTTGTACCCTTTCCTGACCTATACTTGTTCACATGCTTTTAGCTTTTGTTGCCCTCAGTTTCTTGGTCAGTACTAGACTTGTACAAAAAAAAACAAAAAAAAAAAAACTTTTAGTCTGATTCGTTTCAGCCCAAAATAAAATTTTGTTTTAATGAAAAGAAAATAGATACAGCGCTAACTCCAAGAAAGGCAGCAAACATTGGTACTTTGTTACCCTAACAATCCAAGGATACAAGACAGATAACAAAGAAAAAGACAGGTTGCACCGAAACAGAAATATATAATAATTGAATGGTAAAGTCTCAAAGAGTGGTAACTTAGCTAAGTAGTTACAAAAGTAGTCCTTGTTGTGTCCCTCCAGAGAGCTCTTAGATAGAGATGGTGGTTGCACTGTGTAGTTTAACATGCTCACCAATCTGGGTATGCTCCAATATATGGCATTATAATAAATTACAAGATGAAACAGCAGTAGTGTGATATTGTATAAACAGAAAACAGCTGTAATAATTTGACAAAAAATACACTCACAAACAAAGAGCCCAATATTGGCTCTGTTGTATTCACCTCTGACGATATAATCCTTGTCACAGGATATAGGTTGGAGGATCAAACAGAATCTTTACAGGAACAAGGGTACGTCATATGGTGTTCCCAGAACATGTGCATCTCATATGAAATACATAAAAGGAAGGATCCAATAGTAAATTACTCTCAATTTGTGTATTAAGAAAAGGATGAAATACACTTTACAAACAAAGAGCTTCCAATTCAGCTCTTAGTTTTTTCATGAAGCAGAATAGCCCCCGCTCATGGATATGTCTTGGGATGGATGGATTTCCGTATTTCCAGATTGACATATAATAAGTATAGATGTCCCGAATAGTTCGCTGGCGAATAGTTCCTGGCGAACATAGCTTGTTCGCGTTCGCCACGGCGGGCGAACATATGCGATGTTCGGTCCGCCCCCTATTCGTCATCACTGAGTAAACTTTGACCCTGTACCTCACAGTCAGCAGACACATTCCAGCCAATCAGCAGCAGACCCTCCCTCCCAGACCATCCCACCCCCTGGACAGCATCCATTTTAGATTCATTGGGAAGCTGCATTCTTAGTGAGAGGAGGGACAGTGTAGCTGCTGCTGATTTAATAGGGAAATCGATAGCTAGGCTAGTGTATTCAGTGTCCACTACAGTCCTGAAGGACTCATCTGATCTCTGCTGTAAGGACAGCACCCCAAAAGCCCTTTTTAGGGCTAGAACATCAGTCTGCTTTTTTTTTCCCCTGTGTAATCGAATTGCAGTTGCCTGCCTGCCAGCGTGTGTGTCAGGCTCACAGCGTATAATGTGCCCACTTGCCCAGTGCCACCACTCATATCTGGTGCCACAATAGCTTGCATTTAAAAAACAAACAAACTTTTTTGACTGTGAAATAATAGCAGTCAGTTTCCTTCACATGTGTGCGTTTCAGGGCCTGCCAGGGCACAGTGTCACACCAGTGCAACTCATATCTGGTGTAACAGTAGTGTACATTTAAAAAAAAAAAAAACTAGAAATTTGACTGTGAAATAATAGCAGTCAGTTTCCTTCACACATGTGCGTTTCAGAGCCTGCCAGGGCACAGTGTCACACTAGTGCAACTCATATCTGGTGTAACAGTAGTACATTAAAAAAAAAAAACTAGAAATTTGACTGTGAAATAATAGCCGTCAGTTTCCTTCACACGTGTGCGTTTCAGGGCCTGCCAGGGCACAGTGTCACACCAGTGCAACTCATATCTGGTGTAACAGTAGTGTAGATGAAAAAAAAAGTTTTCACTGTAATAGATTGAATAGCAGTTAGTTGTCTGCAAGCGTGTGTGTCAGGCCTACAGCGTCTACTCTGCCAACTTCTGCCAGTGCACAGTGCCACTCATATCTGTTGTCACAGTAGCTTGCACGCATAGTACCACTAATCGATAAAAAAAATGACAGGCAGAGGCAGGCCACCCCGCAGGGGCCGTTGTGGTCGTGCTGCTGTGATTCCCTTTGGCCCTAGAATAATGCCTAGTGTTCAGAGGCCACGTACCCTGAACTCGAAAAGTTCTGAGGACATAGTTGACTGGCTAACACAGGACACCCAATATTCTACAGCTTCCGCTCGGAACCTCGACGCACCATCCTCCTCCAGCTTATCTTCGGGCACCTCACAAGTTACCACTCGCCCGCCTGCCGCCACCACCAACACTAGCACCACAGCCGCTGCTTCACTTGATCTGTCAGAGGAGTTATTTACACATCAGTTGGAAGAAATTAATGATGCGCAACCATTATTGCCAGAGGATGTAGATAACAGGGATATGTCTCAGTCAGGCAGCATTACACACATGGACGTACGGTGTGATGATGATGATGTTGTACCCACTGCTGCCTTTGCTGATTTGTCAGATACAAGTGAAGCGGTTGATGATGATGATGCGTCCGTGGATGTCACGTGGGTGCCCGCTAGAAGAGAAGAAGAACAGGGGGAAAGTTCAGATGGGGAGACAGAGAGGAGGAGGAGATGAGTTGGAAGCAGGGGGAGGTCGTCGCAAGGAGCTAGTGGCACAGTCAGACAGCATGCATCGGCACCCAGGGTCAGCCAGACAGCACGCCAATCAACGCATGCTGTTGCCACCACCAGAATGCCGTCATTGCAGAGCTCAGCAGTGTGGCATTTTTTTTGTTTGTCTGCCTCTGACAACAGCGATGCCATTTGAAACCTGTGCCAAAAGAAACTGAGTCGTGGGAAGTCCAACACCCACCTAGGTACAACTGCTTTGCGAAGGCACATGATCGCACATCACAAACACCTATGGGATCAACACATGAGTACAAGCAGCACACAAACTCAAAGCCGCCATCCTCCTCCTGGTCCAGCATCTTTAGCCAAGTCAACCACTGCTGTCCTCCTTGCCCCCTCTCAACCATCCGCCACTCCGTCTCTCGCCTTCAGCAGTTCCTGCTGATCTGCCCATAGTCAGGTGTCTGTCAAGGACATGTTTGAGCATAAGAAGCCAATGTCACAAAGTCACCCCCTTGCCCGGCATCTGACAGCTGGCTTGTCTGAACTCTTAGCCCGCCAGCTTTTACCATACAAGCTGGTGGAGTCTGAGGCGTTCCAAAAATTTGTAGCTATTGGGACACCGCAGTGGAAGGTACCCGGACGAAATTTCTTTGCACAAAAGGCAATCCCCAACCTGTACTCGATTGTGCAATAGAAAGTAATGGCATGTCTGGCACACAGTGTTGGGGCAAGGGTCTATCTGACCACTGATACCTGGTCTGCAAAGCATGGTCAGGGCAGGTATATCACCTACACTGTGCATTGGGTAAACTTGCTGACGGCTGGCAACCATGGAATGCGTGGCTCTGCAGAGGAGTTGGTGAAACCGCCACGACTTGCAGGCAGGCCTGCTGCCACCTCCTCTACTCCTCCTACTCCATCCTCTTCCATAACCTCCTCGGCTGAGTGCTCTTCTGCTGCTGCGTCTTGCTCCACATCAACGGCACCCCCCCAGCTCCCCAGGTACTATTCCACATCCCAGATACGGCAGTGTCACGCCGTCTTGGGGTTGACTTGCCTGAAAGCAGAGAGTCACACCGGAACAGCACTCCTGTCCGCCCTGAACGCACAGGTGGATCAGTGGCTGACTCCGCACCAACTGGAGATCGGCAAAGTGGTTTGTGCATAAGTACCTAGGCTTACAGGACGTCCTGAAGCATGCCAGGAAGGTGTGTGGCCATTTCAGGCGTTCCTACACGGCCATGGCGCACTTTTCAGATATCCAGCGGCGAAACAACATGCCAGTGAGGCGCTTGATTTGCGACACCCCGACACGTTGGAATTCAACACTCCTAATGTTCGACCGCCTGCTCCAACAAGAAATAGCTGTTAACGACTATTTGTATGAACGGGGTGCTAGGACAGCCTCTGCGGAGCTGTGAATTTTTTTGCCACGTTACTGGACGCTCATGCGCAATGCCTGTAGGCTCATGCGTCCTTTTGAGGAGGTGACAAACCTAGTCAGTTGCACCGAAGGCACCCTCAGTGACATCATACCATTTGTTTTCTTCCTGGAGCGTGCCCTGCGAAAAGTGCTGGATCAGGCCGTAGATGAGCGTGAAGAGGAAGAGGAAGAGTTGTGGTCACCATCACCACCAGAAACAGCCTTATCAGCATCTCTTGCTGGACCTGCGGCAACGCTGGAAGAGGATTGTGAGGAAGAGGAGTTAGAGAAGGAATGTGGCTTTGAGGAGGAGGAGGAAGACCAACCACAACAGGCATCCCAGGGTGCTCGTTGTCACCTATCTGGTACCCGTGGTACGTGGCTGGGGGGAAGAACATACCTTCAGTGAGATCACTGAGGACGAGGAACGGGACATGAGTAGCTCGGCATCCAACCTTGTGCAAATGGGGTCTTTCATGCTGTCGTGCCTGTTGAGGGACCCTCATATAAAAAGGCTGAAGGAGAATGACCTGTACTGGGTGTCCACGCTACTAGACCCCCGGTATAAGCAGAAAGTGCTTGAAATATTACCGAATTACGGCAAGTCGGAAAGGATGCAGCAGTTCCAAAATCAATTAAAACGTATGCTTTACACAGCGTATAAAGGTGATGTCACAGCACAACGGGAATCTAACAGGGGAAGAGGTGAAAGTAATCCTCCTCCTCCCACGACCACGCCGGCAAGGACAGGTCGCTTTACAGATGTGTTGTTGATGGAGGACATGCAGAGCTTTTTAAGTCCTATGCATCGCCACAGCCCTTCGGGGTCCACCCTCAGAGATCGACTCGACCGACAGGTAGCAGACTACCTCGCCTTAACTGCAGATATCGACACTCTGAGGAGCGATGAACCCCTTGACTACTGGATGTGCAGGCTTACCTGTGGCCTGAGCTATTCCAATTTGTGATAGAACTTCTGGCCTGCCCCGCTTCAAGTGTCCTGTCAGAAAAGACCTTCAGTGCAGCAGGAGATTACCTCACCTTTATTAAGATGAATGAGGGATGGATACCGAAGGGACTGACAGTGGGCGATACATTCGACTAAAAAAGGCCTGATGAGGGGGACGTAACAGGGATTAAACTGATAAGAATAGTACTACTTAACACACCACTCCTATCTGGTGGCACATTAGATTACACGCGCAGTGCCCCAAATTTGAAGTAGGAGGACCAACCAAGCATCTTTTTCCATCTCCCGCTTCCTAAAATCGATGCCATATACACGTCCCCTGATAGAGGACATAACAGGGATTAAACTGATAAGAATAGTACTACTTAACACACCACTCCTATCTGGTGGCACATTAGATTGCACGCGCAGTGCCCTAAATTTGAAGTAGGAGGACCGACCAAGCATCTTTTTACATCTCCCGCTTCCTAAAATCGATGCCATATACACGTCCCCTGATAGGAGACGTAACAAGGATTAAACTGATAGGAATAGTACTACTTAACACACCTAAGAATAATGCAGAGAGATGCAACGCAGAGAGAGGAGTCTGAAGAAGAGGACTCAGAGGAGGAAGGTGGCTTTGAGGAGGTGGAAGACCAAACACAGCAGGCGTCCCAGGGGGCTTGTTGTCACCTTTCAGGGACCCTTGGTGTTGTACGTGGCTGGGTGGAGGAAGAGACTTTCAATGACATCAGTGAGGACAAGGAACGCGACATGGCTAGCTTGGTATCCAAGCTTGTGCAAATGGGGAGTTTGCGGTTGTGCAAATGGACTGTTTGCGGTTGTTTGCGGTGCGTTAAACGGGGAGTTTGGTCTGTCACTGTGAAGCGGGCGTAACCTTTACACTACCTGATCGATACAACATCATACCTGATGTTTTAAAGCATGTTATTCCAAACAATTTAGGAATGTTAGGTGATTTCTGCCCTTTATGGATTAAAACCAGACTCTGCATCAATTATGTCATTTTCCATGGGAGTTTTGCCATGGATTCCCCTCTGGCATGCCACAGTCCAGGTGTTAGTGCCCTTGAAACAACTTTTCCATCACTATTGTGGCCAGAAAGAGTCCCTGTGGGTTTTAAAATTCGCCTGCCTTTTGAAGTCTATGGCGGTTCGCCCGGTTCGCCCGTTCGCGAACATTTGCGGAAATTCGCGTTCGCCGTTTGCGAACAGAAAATGTTATGTTCGCGACATCTCTATTAATAAGTAAAAATAAGGAGAATAGTGCTCTCTGTTTGCAATACAAGATACAATTTGTGGGTATAGATAAAATATACTTACATTTGAAGGAGCATATACATGCTCGTTGGAAACAGCATGGATGGTACAATCACCACCTGGAATATATAAGCAGGAAAAGTGCAGCATTATCAGCAGATTCTTACCACATGTATGAGGTAATAAAAAGTAAAAACAAAGGCCGGACCAGATATAAAATAAAAAAATAATAAATAAAATAAACATTCAGTATATGTTTTCTTTTATTTCTGGTATCCAAGCTTGTGCAAATGGGGAGTTTGCGGTTGTGCTAATGGACTGCTTGCGGTTGTTTGCGGTGCGTTAAACGGGGAGTTTGGTCTGTCTAGTCTAGTCAGTATTGAGCTATGGAATGTTTGGATATACTTCCACTGGGGAGTTTGTTACATTTATCATGTTGACACATCTCCTAGAGTCACTACATATCCTACTCTCTTCAACTCTGTGCTGGAGATCCTACTTGCAAAGGCAGCATTAAACCCAAAGAAACCATTCTGAGTTTCGTGCCATGACAAATGCACTCAATGCAATTTAAAGCACTTCCAGTTGAGTCTGTGTAGCAGAGGGATTATCAGTACACTCAACCTACACGTTTTCTCTTGTGGCGCAGAGAGAAAATGTTCTGTACATTCTAGGGAACCAGATCTACTAATCTTTTACATAAGAAAAAGCCACTCCTTATTTTATATGAATACCAGACATTCTAGAATGAATGTGACATCTTCCTTGTTGATTTTTAATGTATTTTCAATATACTTATTAAATAGCAGAATAATAAAATAAAATATTTTAAAACCCTAAATTGGTAGAAGAATTAGCAATTCATTAAGAAGTCATAAATGGAATGCACATGTATGGAAAATATGGAAAATTAGCAATTCATTATAAAGACATACATAGAATGCACATGTAGTCAAGTGTACACATCCAACAAGTCAATGTATTGTTAGATCTGATGTGATTATTGTTGTGATAACTGAATCATTGGAATAATATTTGTATCTTTAAACCTATATCACTGTTTGAATGTAGAAAATGTAGCAAATTGCATTTTAGTGACATGATTTTATTGTTTGGGTGTGTTTACATTTTGTCACTGTATGTATACACACACAATTGTTAAAAAAAAAAAAAAAACACCACCATATGGTGACAGTTTTTATACCTCAATGTAAGTTTTTTATTACTTTTTATTTTCAATAAATCTTTTTGATACTGATGAGATGTATCCTGTCTTTCTTCTGCTTTGTCTCTGAGGAGAGAGCTACTGCTACCCTGCTTCCAAACTCCAGTGTCACACTCAAGCTTATTTACCTGCGCCAGTTAAAGGAACAGGCTCAATAAAATGTGAGTGTGATACCAACTATTACCATACCTGCCAGTTTAAAGTAAAACTGTGCTGTACTACACTATGAGAGTTTTTCTTTTTCCTATATTTTCAGGAACATGCGCTCTCCCAACAGGGTATATTCATATTTATTACTATCTCGCCAAATACACATTTTGTATATGATTGATATTCTACGCTTTTTTTTGGTATTTTGCGCTGCTCACTTGTTTTATTTCTGTTCATGGAGAGTGAGTTTACTACAACAGCTACAAATAGCAACTGCTGACCTGGAACATAAATGGCACCAAGTATGGACAAAGAAGATGTTCCTGTACTGCCTTAAAATGAAAGGAACTATAGCCCCATCTCTAAACCTAATTCTTATTTAAAAAAATTTAATAAAAAAGATGTATAATAAAAAAACAGATAAAAAAACCCAGATGAAATAATGAGGATTCACAGTTAAAAATTTGGAATATTTAAAAATCAAATGGGGAAACAGAGCCAACAAAATGTTAACTAATAGGGGGCGGAGCTTGCCTGCCGAGCAAAGCAGACGTGCCTGCTAAGAGCTCCTGAGCCTGAGGCCAAGATTTGGGTGTTCACGCCCGACCACCCAAGCGTACCAGCTGTGGATAGCGACAACCCTAACCAGGGGGTGATGCTGAATCGGGGGATACCCGTTATGAGACCCTCCGTGACTGTATCGACCACATCGCAGACTGCGGCCTACACGGGTGGGAGCCGAGGAGAGGCGGCCGCTCTCCCGGTTCTCTGGCTGAAGAGGGAGCACGCTTATATTGCCTCCCCCCCCCTGGACCGGTGGGGGATATCCCGGTCCATGCCGAGCTGGACGACCGCAGCCCTGGACAAAGCAGAGGTAGCGGTGACACCCTCGGGCAATATTCCAGCGGTGACACCCAGATGGCGGACGCGCCTGACTCCACACCACGAGACCAAGCAGACCGCTTTGAATATGCGGCACACTTGGATACCATCTTCCAAACATTCTGGCACAAACTAGAACTGCATATGCGACAGAACACTGAGGCAAGTTATGGCGCCCGATCCTCAAAGCGCCCACGTGGCGGTAACAAAGGACCCTTCCGTCCATGTTACACACCCAGGCAGACAAAGCACGCCAAAATGAAATGGCGCAGAAGAAGAATCCCTCTCATGCAGGCAGGGAAAAGCACATGGCGGCGCCCGAAAGCGACAACCACCCGATGCAAAACACAGCCGACCTCACCCAAGCAACCAACCAAAGTGCAATCCACTGCAAGAACCTGTAGATGCTGGCGTCCCAACACCAGAGAGTCTCATACCGCAAGGGCACAGGTTCCTGAAGGGACAGCAGCCTCCCACTACCCAAACACGCGGACAAGGGGGTCCCCGCATCACCCAGAACCGACAGCAGAGATAGGTGAGCCCCTAAAGGGAAACTACAGCACGGAAGACATTCCAGAAGGCATAGGATAAAGGGGATACTTTGGGACATGAGGCACGAAGCTTGGGATGCGCAGCCTCTTACGGTGGTGTACCATAGTTCCCAATTTAAGTACCTACCGACACACTCTCCCACAGCTGACTCTCGTATTTCACCTACCTAGCCCATCCAAACCTCTGCAGGACTTCCTAACCTGTGAAAATTAGATACTGGCAAGCTTATATTCATATGTACTGTATACATAGCCAGAGAATTATAGTAATAAGCTTCATATTGTATGTATGATATTCCTGTCACTTGCATTTTTTGTCACCTATCTTACGCTTAGGAATGACATACTACTGCTCATGGGCATAATTCCCTCAAGCTTCCTGTTAAGTTTTCTCCCCTTACTACTCATGCTCAAGATAAGCTCGGTTTAACTGCATACATCTTCTTAGCCTGTCATGGACAGAGAGCTCCCTCGGATGTAAGCTTATAGCTGTACGGGAAATGCTAGCTCAGGCTGACCCATATAATGGGGACTTTATAAGTGCTTTTCACCCTAGCTAAGCTACTTTGACTTAATTTGTACCATGGGACCACCAACCCCTTCCATTCCACGCTTTAAGTAGCGATACACTGCGTCTTACCTGCGACAAATCGTTATATAGCATAGTCAGATATTCTATAAACCTGCTTTAAAAGCCTGATTTAAAAGCCTGATTTAAAAGCCTGATTTAAAAGCCTGATCTAAAAGCCTGATCTAAAAGCCTGATTTAAAAGCCTGATTTAAAAGCCTGATTTAAAAGCCTGATTTAAATGCCTGATTTAAATGCCTGATTTAAGAGCCTGTTTTAAGAGCCTGTTTTAAGAGCCTGATTTAAAAGCCTGATTTAAAAGCCTGATTTCAAAACCTGTTTTCTACGCCTGATTTACAGGCCTATTTTCTCAGCCTGATGTATATGCCTGTCTTTTAAACCTGTTTTATACGCCTGATACTCATGCATATTTTGTCTTTACAAATAATAAAAAAAAAGGGTGCATTGTCTATTTACCCTCTATTGTAACTAATGTCTTAACACCTGCATATGGATTGCCTTTGGGGTACCATATGTATGCCTGTGACTACTATATGCACTACAAAAATAAAGAATTAAAAAAAAAATGTTAACTAATAAAGTAAAGGGAAAAAAATTCTAATTATATTCATAAAAGTATAACAGAAAAGGGCCCCCCAACTAACACTCAAAAAATAGGAGAAGCTTTTAATCTCTTCTATCAGAAACTTTATAACATACCAGATTTGAATAGTAACATAAGATCCCTAAAAATAAAAATATGAAATCTATAACACAAAAACAACTACATCAAATAAACCTTCAAATAAACCTTCCTTTTACAAAAAAGGATGTATCATGGGCTATAGATCCACTAAAAAAAGGGAAAACACCAGGACAAGATGGATTCCCAAATATATTTTACAAAACATTTAAGACAGAAATTATAGGATAAATTACCAAAGCTTTCAATGAGATGGTAATACAAAAATCTTTGCCAGAAGAGATGCTATGCGCAAATATCATACCTATTTTGAAACCAGAGAAGAGCCCAGATTTAGTAATACATTATAGACCTATCTCATTGATAAACTCAGATACAAACATTTATGCATTGTTCTTAGCTAATAGATTGCAAAAAGTAATAACAAAATTATTACACTTAGATCAGACTGGATTCACAAAGGGAAGATCATCTACCAATAACATCAGAAGAATGATCGATATAGTGGACAATGTCAACCTAATCAGGACTTCCCCTGCTGGCCCTGTCTCTAGATGCAGGGTCAGGTGGGACTACCTGAACATCATTTACAAGAAATGTGGACCAAATGGCTGGATATATGATGCGATCTGGGCTCTGTATACATGCCACAAAACAAGGATGGTGGAAGGGGGGTTCAAGGTGACTAACGGAACCAGACAGGGATGTCCCCTCTCCCCACTACCATATGTCCTATCTAATGAGTATCTGTCCAATGAAATAAGAAATAACTCTAACATTAAGGGCTTTACAATAAATTAGCCAAAACACACCACACACACACTATTGGGGAGGACAGGTGGCAAGACACTAAACTCCAAATTTGTGCAAATTAAAAATTAATGGGAAGAATTAGCCTGTCACTATAGCTGAGGTAGAATATTTTGCAGATCAGCTATTTTGGCCTAAGTATTTTTTTTTTAGATATAATCTGGGAATGTTTAGTGTTTAGTGAATAACTTTGCAAATGTCCAGATCTAAGCAGGACACCAAACTTTAATTTTGTGTTACGACAAGTACATTGTCATGATGGACAAGTAGATTAGGCTACCACTATAGTCTCTTGGGCAAATAAATTTTCTTTTTAACTTCCACAAAATAATAGTTTTGAACCTATCCTAGTTAGTCTTGTTGTAAACAAGCTGTTAATGGGAATCATGACTGCTAACCAATTAAACTTTCCCAATGCCCAATAAATACACAAACACCTGTATAGTGGATAAGGGCAACGGCCACAGCTTTATTGAACTTTTGAACCAGCATTAACTTCCACCTGTCAGCTTATGGGGGTGATTATTGCACCAGACAGATATCACATTCAGTTCCCAGAGTCCGAAGCAGCCTGCCTTCCGCCTTCATCCCAAGCAGCCTGCAACTCCCCAATCCGAATTGGCACTTGCCTTCACATGCGCTGGCCAGGTATCCCGTTGTGACAAAAACAAAAACAGAAAAGACAAGACAAAGAAAAACAACACGACCACCACCAACTATAAGCAACGCCCATTGCAATATCAAAGGGAGGTTAGGAAGGAGCTCCTAACGTTATACTCCTTCCTTTGAAGTGGTAAATGCCCACCCCCCAGACTCCCATATATCTATACCTCATTCTGCAACATTGTTTTCCCCCTTTAATCCACCCCCTTCCTTGGCAGTCCAGGGAATCTTTTGAGACAAGGAGAGGCTGGGAGACCTATGGTGCAAATGGGAAGGTAGCCAAAAAGAAAATTGTTTCAGTAAATTCCGTATGTCAGTTTCAGGACAAATAATGTTGTATGAAAGGAGAAGGGACATTTTATACATACAGTATAATTTTGAATTACAGTACATTTTGAATTCTAATTCCTGTCCTGTTATTGGTTCTTAGGCGGAGCTACTCATAAGTGATGCTGCCATGATTATCTAGAAAAGAGGAATTCTGATCAGTGTGATCATGCAGAGCAAAATACTCTCTGCTGCTGCTACTGCACAATGATGCCATTTATCGGTAATTAGTGGACTGGTCTGAAACTGAGATGGTTGGGTAAACAGGAGGGGGTACTAAAGAAACTCCCCTGGCTGAAAGGCTTTCCCAATGCAATATGATGAAGTTTTAAGTAAGTAAGTCTATCTGATGAAATGTTATCTAGAGTTTTGTTCCATTCGTCATTGTCTATATAGACTCTTAAGTCTTCTTCCCACTTGAATATTGCTTGAGTTTTAGTTGTTGGATCTATAACTTTTCTCAGGGTTCTTGCTCTAGAACAGGGGTTCCCAATAAACTTTTCCTGTGTAACCCTGACATACAGGATCAATATCATGCCCCCCCCCCTTCCCACTCCTTACCTGCCCAGATTTTTTTTTTTTAAAAACTATGCTGTTTTTTGTATGTGCTGGTGTGTGTCAAGGTCTATATATCTATGCTTGTATGTACCAGTGTGTGTATCTGTGTGTGTGTGTGTGTGTGTGTGACACCCAGCTACACACACACTGGCACATAGTGGCACACAGATACACCTTGACACACAGCGTGTGTATATGTGTGTGTATGTATGTATGTATGTATGTATCTATCTGTGTGTCAAGGTGTCTTTACCTTTGTGCTCCTTGCTGTCCCTTTCTGCTCATTGCTACCCTTTTCTGCTTCTTCTCCTACTTTACCTTTGTGCTTCTTCTGATTCTTTCTGCTCCTTTACCTTTGTGATCCTACTGTCCCTTCCTGCTCCTTGCAGACCCTTCCTGCTCCTTGCAGACCCTTCCTGCTCCTTGCTGCCCCTTCCTGCTCCTTGCAGACCCACCCTGCTCCTTGATGTCCCTGCTAATTTATGCTCCTTCTCCTACTTTACGTTTGCACTCCTTCTGCCCCTTTCTGCTCCTTCTACTTTACCTTTGTGCTGCTTTAACTTCCAGCTCCTTGTTGACCCTTCCTTCTCCTAGATGACCATTCATGCTCCATGCAGACCCTTCCTGCTCCTTGCAGACCCATCCTGCTCCTTGCAGACCCATCCTGCTCCTTGTAGACCCATCCTGCTCCTTGCTGCCCCTTCCTGCTTCTTGCTACCCCTTTCCTGCTCATTTCTGTTCCTTTGTGCTCCTTCTCCTACTTTGCCTTTTGTGCTCCTTGATGTCCCTTCTTGCTCATTTCTGTTCCTTCACCTTTCTGCTCCTTCTCTTACTTTACCTTCCTGCTACTAGCTGACCCTTCCTGTAGGCTGTCTCCCCATCCCTCACTTACCTGATCTACAGGTTCTCCCCCAATGCCTCACTACCCTGATCAATAGGCTGCCCCCCATGCCTCACTTCCCTGATCAATAGGCTGCCCTGATGCCTCACTTCCCTCATATATAGGCTGCCCGCCCCATGCCTCACTTCCCTGATATAGAGGCTGCCCGCCCCATGCCTCACTTCCCTGATATATAGGCTGCCCCCCACGCCTCACTTCCCTGATATATAGGCTGCCCCCCACGCCTCACTTCCCTGATATATAGGCTGCCCCCCACGCCTCACTTCCCTGATATATAGGCTGCCCCCCACGCCTCACTTCCCTGATATATAGGCTGCCCCCCACGCCTCACTTCCCTGATATATAGGCTGCCCCCCACGCCTCACTTCCCTGATATATAGGCTGCCCCCCACGCCTCACTTCCCTGATATATAGGCTGCCCCCCACGCCTCACTTCCCTGATATATAGGCTGCCCCCCACGCCTCACTTCCCTGATATATAGTCTGCCCCCCACGCCTCACTTCCCTGATATATAGGCTGCCCCCCACGCATCACTTCCCTGATATATAGGCTGCCCCCCACGCCTCACTTCCCTGATATATAGGCTGCCCCCCATGCCTCACTTCCCTGATATATAGGCTGCCCCCCATGCCTCACTTCCCTGATATATAGGCTGCCCCCCATGCCTCACTTCCCTGATATATAGGCTGCCCCCCATGCCTCCCTTCCCTGATATATAGGCTGCCCCCATGCCTCACTTCCCTGATATATAGGCTGCCCCCCATGCCTCACTTCCCTGATATATAGGCTGCCCCCCATGCCTCACTTCCCTGATATATAGGCTGCCCCCCATGCCTCACTTCCCTGATATATAGGCTGCCCCCCATGCCTCACTTCCCTGATATATAGGCTGCCCCCCATGCCTCACTTCCCTGATATATAGGCTCTCTCTCCCCCCCATGCCTCACTTACCTGATCTGTAGGCTGCCCCCACCCATCTCTCACTTACCTGATCTGTAGGCTGTCTCTGCATGTCCAGGAGTTGCTGGCTGCACTCTGTGCTGCTCCCCTGAGGATTCAGTCAGAAGAAAAAAGCAGGGATAAGATGTAGCTTCCTATCCCTGTCTCTCTCCATACACAGTGCCACCTGCTGGCCGGCACCGGTATTGTACTGTATTTTCAAACTCACACGAAAAATAGCAGAACAAGCTGAAAAATCCAGGAGGGGCAAACGCCCCCCCCCCCCCTTGCGGACGCCCATGGTTTAGTGGGACTGCTGAGCGGCTGGCATGCGTGTGGGGAGGGAGCAGTGATCTCCCTGCTCAGCTCCCTCGCATGCCTCTTAGTGATGCCAGAGACGGAGTGACGTCATATTCCGGCTCCAGCATCACTGCTGTGCGCGCGTGGGAGCTGCGCAGGGAGATCACTGCTCACTGCTGCCTCGCCGCCCGCAGCCATTAAAAAAAATAAAACAACTTTTGGCGGACCCCAATTGGGAAACACTGCTCTAGAAAGTTCTTTATTCACTTTTGAATAGTTAAATATCAATTGTAATTTAGTAATAAGATTCAAGTTATTATATAAAAGATGCTTATCCAAAATATTCTTAACTCTTAAATAATTGAAAACCTGAGAATTAGTTAAATTGAATTGTTCTTTGAGATCTGGGAAAGATTTTATTTTATCATTATTAAAGGACCACTATAGTGGCAGGAAAACATACTAATTTTCCTGGCACTATAGGGTCTCTAGGTCCCACCCTCAGGGCTCCCTCCTGCTGGGCTCCCTTGGCGCGGGGAACTCTCCTCCTCCTTTTTGCCGTCATCGGCTGAATGCACATGCGCGGCAAGAGCCACGTGCGCATTCAGCCAGTCCATAGGAAAGCATCCTCAATGCTTTCCTATGGACGCTGGCGTCTTCTCATTGCGAAAATCACAGTGAGAAGCGCGGAAGCGCCTCTAGCGGCTGTCAATGAGACAGCCACTAGAGGCTGGATTAACCCATAGGTAAACATAGCAGTTTCTCTCACCAGCAGAAAGGGTTAATCCTAGATGGACCTGGCACCAAGACCACTTCATTAAGCTGTCTTATCAGCATCTTCATATGCCACACCTGTGAGGTGGATGGATTATCTCGACAAAGGAGAAGTGCTCACTAACACAGATGTAGACAGATTTGTGAACAATATTTGAAAGAAATAGGTATTTTGTGTACATAGAAAAAGTCTTAGATCTTTGAGTTCAGCTCATGATAAATGGGGGCAAAAACTGTTACGTTTATAATGTTTGAAAGAGTTTTGAAAGAGTCAATAGGACATTGTCTGCATATAATATTATCTTTAATTGCGTGTGCCCTATTGGGAATCCTTCTATTTTTTGGTTGTTTCTGATTTTCATTGCAAGAGGTTTGATTGATATTATATATAACAATGGGGAGAGTGGGCGTTCTTGACTTGTCCCGTTTTTTAACCGTTTTATCAGTAGTTATATTATAACCCACTCTTCTTGCTGACTGGGAACAATAAAGCAATATAATTGCTTTATGAAGTCATCCCTGTATACCAAAACTTTGAATAGATTTACTTATGAACCCCCAGTTGACTCTGTCGAACGTTTTTTCGGCATCAATCAAGAGAGTCAACATGGGGGTCCCAGATTCTTCCACTGAATCCATAATATCTAATAGTCTTCTGATACTGGAGCCTGAAAACCTATTTGGGATAAACCCAATCTGGTCTGGATGAATTAAATTAGTTATAACTGATTTTAACTTTAGATGCAAGTATTGATGAGTATAGTTTAATATATGCATTTAGAAGGGGTATTGGTCTATAAATTTGAATATGGGTAGGATTTGTATTTGTTTTTAATATAATGATTATGTTAGCTTTAGTTAATTCATCTGGTATGTAATTTTGTTGAACAAAATCATTAAATGTAGCTGTTAAATGATTTATAAACTTTACTTTAAACGCTTTGTAAAAAATTATTACTTATAGCATCAGGGCCTGGTGTTTTTCGAAGTTGCAATGGTGTTATCGCTTGTTCTAATTCCCTCTTACTAATTGGTAAATTGAAGTTCTTTTTCTGTACATCTGTTAATTTGGGGAAATTTAAATCTTTAAAATAGTTGTCTATGTCTATATCTTGTGTATGTTTTCTTTACTATATAGCTTACTGTAATAGTCATTAAAGGCTTTGCCTATATCATCTGGAGTTAACAAAATTTCATCCCCTATAACTATTATTGTTATTTTATTTCTCATATTGTTCTTTTTCAGCTTACCTGAGAGTAGCTTGCTTGCTCTATTCACCCTAGCATCATATCTAATCTTTATTTTTTACATTGCTTTAATAAAATTGTGTTTGATGTATAATTAATTTGTTCCTGAATTTCTAGTATATCTTCATGGGCAGTAAGATTTTGTTTATTATCATTAGAGAGGTTCTGAAATTTTATATATACCGTATATACTCGAGTATAAGTCGACCCGAATATAAGCCGAGGCCCTTAATTTTACCCCAAAAAACTGGGAAAACTTATTGACTCGAGTATAAGACTAGGGGTGGAAATGCAGAAGCTACTGGTAAATTTCTAAAAAAAATTAGATCCTAAAAAAAATATATTAGTTGAATATTTATTTACAGTGTGTGTATATAATGAATGCAGTGTGTGTGTATGAGTGCAGTGTGTGTGTGTATGAATGCAGTGTGTATATGAGTGCAGTGTGTGTGTGTATGAGTGCAGTGTGTGTGTGTGAGCGCAGTGTGTGTGTGAGTCCAGTGTGTGTGTGTGAGTGCAGTGTGTATGAGTGCAGTGTGTGTATGTATGAGTGCAGTGTGTGTATGTATGAGTGCAGTGTGTGTGTATGTATGAGTGCAGTGTGTGTATGAGTGCAGTGTGTGTATGTGTGCAGTGTGTGTATGTGTGCAGTGTGTGTATGTGCAGTGTGTGTGTATGAATGCAGTGTGTGTGTATGAGTGCAGTGTGTGTGTTTGAGTGCAGTGTGTATGTGATGCAGAGCCTTGGTGGGGGGTGGGTCTTTTTTATTATAATTTTTTAATATTAATTTGTTTGTTTTATTATTAATTTTTATATTATTATTTTTTTTTATTATTCATTTTTTTTTAATTGTAACATTTTATTTTATGTATATTTTTTTTCGTCCCCCCTCCCTGCTTGTTAGCTGGCCAGGGAGGGGGGCTCTCACTCCCTGGTGTTCCAGTGGTGTGCACTGTGTAGGAGGGGGCTGGCAGAGAGTTTACTTACCTCTCCTGCAGCTCCTGTCAGCTCCCTTCTGCTCCACGCCGGTCCGGTCAGCTCCCCTGTCAGCTCCCAGCGTAAGTCTTGCAAGAGCCGCACTATGACCCCGCGGCTCTTGCGAGACTTACACTGGGAGCTGACAGAGGTGCTGACCGGACCGGAGCGGAGGAGAAGGGAGCTGACAGGAGCTGAAGGAGAGGTAAGTAAACTCTCTGCCAGCCCCCAGTCTGTATTATGGCAATGTAAATTGCCATAATACAGACATTGACTCGAGTATAAGACGAGTTGGGGTTTTTCAGCACAAAAAATGTGCTGAAAAACTCGTCTTATACTCGCCTATATACGGTAAGTCTTGTAAATTTTGTTCATGTTTTTTCCTAAATTGGTGATTTAATTTTATGAAATTGCTGCCTTGAAGGCGTACCCGTTATTAGTTTGATTTGTGTCATTTGAATCATTTTAAGCAACATACAGTGTAATCATCTAAGAGATGTATTCCTTGTTCTCTTTAAAGTTGAGTAAAATTTCATTCAATCTCCAAGGTGGTTTGCTCTTGAATTCAATTGAATTCTTAATTTCTACAACAAGAATATTGTGACCATGTGTTATTAATGATCTAGATTTTTGAAGTTCTTTTAATTAGTGAGGTATTACCACAGATCATGTCTATAAGGGAATAGAATAAATGAACTTTAGAGAGATGGGTGTAGTCTCTCTCTTTTGGATGAAAAAGTCTTCATATCTCGTATAGATCGTATCTGTTAAGGGTAGTTAACATCATTGCTTGTGTTTTTATAATTTTTTTGTCTGTTGGGGTATTTTGTAAAAAAAATTTGTCCATATCTACAGTGGCGTACTAAGGGGGGGGGCGGGGGGGGGCGGTCCGCCCCGGGTGCCATCCAGTAGGGGGGTGCCACACTCTGTCCCTCCTGCTGGTCGTCCTCTCCCTCGCGGCTCCGGCGCTCAGTGAGTGAGTCAGAGCACAGGGAGGGGATTCCCAGCCTGTGTTCTGAGTCATCACTGAGCACCAGGGATGCTGTTATGGAGTGTGCCAGCAGGGGGCGCAGAGCGTGCATTCTGACAGGTTTCTCCCCTGCGGCCACTCTGCCTGCACCTCCTGCACTGCCTGGGCTGGGATGGAGAGAGACAGCCCCTGAATCATGGTAAGAAAATATTATTATTGTAAATTCACCCTCACCCCCCCCCTCAGTCACCCTGTCACCCCCCCTCACCCTGTCACCCCCTCACCCCCCTCAATCACCCTGTCACCCCCCCCTCAGTCACCCTGTCACCCCCTCAATCACCCTGTCACCCCCTCCCTCAGTCCCCCTCTCACCCCCTCCCTCAGTCACCCTGTCACCCACCCTGTCACCAATCACCCCCTCAGTCACCCTGTCACCCCCCTCAGTCACCCTGTCACCCCCCCTCAGTCACCCTGTCATCAGTCACCCCCCCCAGTTACCCTGTCATCAGTCACCCTGTCACCAATCACCCCCTCAGTCACCCTGTCACCCCCCTCACCCTGTCACCCCCTCACCCTCCTCAATCACCCTGTCACCCCCTCACCCTCCTCAATCACCCTGTCACCCCCTCCCTCAGTCACCCTGTCACCCCCCCTCAGTCACCCTGTCACCCCCCTCAGTCACCCTGTCACCCCCTCACTCAGTCACCCTGTCACCCCCTCCCTCAATCACCCTGTCACCCCCTCCCTCAGTCACCAGTCACCCCCTCCCTCAGTCACCAGTCACCCCCTCAGTCACCCTGTCACCAGTCACCCTGTCACCCCCCTCAGTCACCCTGTCACCAGTCACCCTGTCACCCCCCTCAGTCACCCTGTCACCCCCCTCAGTCACCCTGTCACCAATCACCCCCTCAGTCACCCTGTCACCCCCTCCCTCAGTCACCCTGTCACCCCCTCCCTCAGTCACCAGTCACCCCCCCACTCAGTCACCCTGTCACCCCCCCCCTCACCCTGTCACCCCCTCCCTCAGTCACTCTGTCACCCCCTCACCCTGTCACCCCCCTCAGTCACCCTGTCACCAGTCACCCTGTCACCCCCTCAGTCACCCTGTCACCAGTCACCCTGTCACCAGTCTCCCTGTCACCCCCCTCAGTCACTCTGTCACCAGTCACCCTGTCACCCCCTCCCTCAGTCACCCTGTCATCCCCCCATAGCCACTCAGTCACCCTGTCACACCCTCAGTCACCCTATCACCCCCCTCAGTCACTCTGTCACCAGTCACCCCCTCCCCAGTCACCCTGTCACCAGTCACCCCCTCCCTCAGTCACCCTGTCACTCTGTCACCAGTCACCCCCTCCCCAGTCACCCTGTCACCAGTCACCCCCTCCCTCAGTCACTCTGTCACCAGTCACCCCCTCCCTCAGTCACCCTGTCCCCCCCTCCCTCAGTCACCCTGTCACCCCCTTCCTCAGTCACCCTGTCACCCCCTCCCTCAGTCACCCTGTCAACCCCTCCCTCAGTCACCCTGTCAACCCCTCCCTCAGTCACCCTGTCAACCCCTCCCTCAGTCACCCTGTCAACCCCTCCCTCAGTCACCCTGTCAACCCCTCCCTCAGTCACCCTGTCACCCCCTTCCTCAGTCACTCTGTCACCCCCTCCCTCAGTCACCCTGTCACCCAGTCACCCCCTCCCTCAGTCACTCTGTTACCCCCTCACTCTGCCACCAGTCACCCCCTCCCTCAGTCACCAGTCACCCCCTCCCTCAGTCACCAGTCACCCCCTCCCTCAGTCACCAGTCACCCCCCTCAGTCACCAGTCACCCCCCCTCAGTCACCAGTCACCCCCCCTCAGTCACCAGTCACCCCCCCTCAGTCACCAGTCACCCCCTCCCTCAGTCACCTGTCACCCCCTCCCTCAGTCTCCCTGTCACCCCCTCCCTCAGTCTCCCTGTCACCCCCTCCCTCAGTCTCCCTGTCACCCCCTCCCTCAGTCTCCCTGTCACCCCCTCCCTCAGTCTCCCTGTCACCCCCTCCCTCAGTCTCCCTGTCACCCCCTCCCTCAGTCACTCTGTCACCCCCTCCCTCAGTCACTCTGTCACACCCTCTTTCAACACCCCTGCCCTCTCTGCCATATACACCACCGCCATATACACCCCTGCCTTGTCATAATATCCTCCCTGGCATATACCCCTTTAACATGTCATATAATACCCACACTGCCATAATCCCCTCCTTGCTATATACCTCCACCGTATCATAATACACACCCTGCCATACACCCTGGCCCTGCCTTGACATACTATCCTCTCTTCCATATAACACCCAATCCCATTGTTCCCACCCGTGACATAAAACACCATATACTCACCACCTCACCTGCAGTCACCTCCTTCAATCCACTGTGTGCAATGGCACACACTGACATAGTATCCACCACACTGTCCCACCCTGCCATATACCTTTCTCCTGATCGTAATACTCACCCACTTACATATACATCCACGTTGTCACATTCCCCCAGACAGATAGGACAGATATATACTGGAAGGCAGTGAGATTAAACATTTTTATGGACCATATAGGAGCTTGTGTACGCCCTGCAGTAAGCCGGCAGCCGGGGTATGACGTCATCCTGGCATCGGCATCACTACTGGTCGTGCAAGTGAGCTGTGAAGGAAGAGCACAGAGATCCCAGCAGCAACCGCTTGTCACTCCCAGAGTAAGGTAGGGAGGTTGGTTGGACCTCTTAATAACTAAATGCGTGTGTATATCTGTGGTTGTGTATATGTTTAGTAGATAGCTCCCTAATTTGGTGTCCTTAAATATGTCAATCCCACATAAGGATAACAAATAAGTGAGTTATCTACTAAACAACCTAAATATTAAAATTAAGAAAAAGGCTTTTAAAATGTAGATCTTTTAGCTATTTAGTAGAGAATTCCCTAAATTGGTGCCCTTATGTGAGATTCCATATGTAAAGATACCAAATTAGGGTGCTGTTTAGCAGATAGCTCCCTTATTTGGTGTCCTTAAATATGGCAATCCCACATCTCAGCATCTTGCCAACACTACACACAAACACATCCCTGCATTCCAGTGCAAACACTACATACAAACACACCTCTGTATTAAAACATCACCATTATATATAACCACACCACTGCATCTCGCCAACACTACACACAAAAGCATGCCTGCATTAAAATGCCAACACTACATACAAACACACCCATTCATTCACTCACACTTACTCCATACAAAAGCATGCTTACATTGAAACATGGAAGCACTGCTCAATGCTACATACATTTAAAAAAATTGTGGGTGTTTTGTACATTTTAAAGTGCGGGGGGGGGGGGGGGGGGGGGGGGGGGGGGGTGCCAAAACTAGGACCCGCCCCGGGTGCCATATGCTCTAGGTACGCCCCTGCATATCTAAATCCGTAACACAGTTGAAATCACCAGCTATTATAACCTGTCCTGTTTTTAATTCTTTCAACCTTCTCTATTATCTTTTTCAAGAGAGACACTGGAGACCGATTTGGCAAATATATATTAACCAAAGTAAATATCTCTTCATCTATCTTACATATTACTATCATATAGTGGCCCATTTGGTCCAAATCTTGATGGATATTTTGAAATTATTTAGTTTTAGATATAACTACAGCAACTCCTCTTTGCTTTTTACCTCGACCTCGATTTGTATAAGCACTGGGAAGTCTTTACCTTTAAATTTGATTTTGTCATCTTGTCTCCAGTGAGTCTCTTGCAAAAAAATCAATATCCACTCTGTGTTTTTTCAAATATCCATATACCGTTGACCTGTTGTATATGGAATTTAAATCTTGGGCGTTAACCGATAATAAATAACCATATTGCATTCTTCTTGCCCCCCCCCCTCTCACCCCCAATTGAAACAACCACTTATAATTTATACAATATAATGTTACAGAAAAACAAATAGACAAAATTACAAATTGCTTACATACATTTTTTTTTAAATCTATTCGTGGAAGGTTGAATGCTAATCGTTACTAAGAACATAAGAAGAAAATTGTCCATTCCCTTGATCTAGTTCGATATCCACACCTCTTGTAAAGGTGTATGGTAGAGTATAGTATGGAGCCATCAAGCAAAGGACCACACACAAAAAAAATAATAAAAAAATAAATTATATTACTTGTGAGCATCTAGTTAAATATTGAAGTGAAGTATTTTATCTATATATATTGTGAATCTATACAGTCATAAAAATATTTGCTGAAAATAAATAAATCCCATCTGTTTTGTCAAAATACCTTGTGGAAACAAAACATTATTGAGTGCTAATGGGATTTATACT
This sequence comes from Pelobates fuscus, assembly GCF_036172605.1. Lineage (NCBI taxonomy): Eukaryota > Metazoa > Chordata > Amphibia > Anura > Pelobatidae > Pelobates > Pelobates fuscus. The sequence continues at coordinate 107,020,781 of NC_086318.1, read as the reverse complement.
GGACCATTTAAATTGGATGAAGGATGATGCGAATTTTATCACATGACAGGAGGCTTCGTATTTTGCATAACTTTCTTTACTTTATGCCTCCAGCAGCACAAGTCAATCAGAAAACTTTAAACCAATCAGTAACAGGCATCACATCCATATATAAAGCCCTGACAGTCACATGATTTCCTCTTTCTTTGCTGCTTCCAGCCAAGGCACAGGTCAGAGTATTAAGCTCTCAACTGTTTTTCTATATATAATGCATATTGATCTTGTGGTCCCTTTAACTGATTTTGGTATTGTACCTTTTCTTTTCTTCCCCCTGTCTGGGGCCTCCCTTTTCATCTGCCTCCTCTATTTCCCCTGCTAAATCCATCCTTCTCCCTGGACTGTTAGGTGGGTTTTTCCCACTGTGTTTCCCCTGCTGGGATCTGTTACTGTCTGCTTGCTTGCCTGTTTGTCCCTCGCGATTCGCGGCATTTTACCGCGATCGCGCGGGACCACCAGGCTCCTCTAAGGGTCCCAGGGTACCGAGGGGTGGGTAGGGGGGCGCGAGGGGGTGCAGACCGAGTCCGTCGGACCGCAATTGCGGGCCGCGGTCGCGGACTGCGCGGCAAATTTGCGCGCGAACGGCGGCCATCTTGGATCTCGCGATACCGCGAGATCCTCGGCGGCCATCTTAGTTTCGCCAGTTCGTGATTCCCACGAACTGGCACAGACTTTTTGCTTCTATTAACGTTTTTATGTGCCATTAAAGTATTACAGTATGTGTGCCATCACAGGTACACCACTTGATTGAAAGAGCAAAAAATTATGATTGCTTTACACTGAAGCTGACAAAATATTCTGTCATGTACGCTGAGAAGTTTTGTTGTTTATCCTATTATTTGAATTAATTCTTCATGCTCACATAATATAATGTGTAACTAAACACACTCCTCACTGCAGTTAATCCCTGCAACTCAGTGTTAAAGGGCCACTGCAGATAACTTACCAGTAGGATGGTATTACAACTCCCATCAGGCTAAGGCTGCATTCAGGCTAAGGCTGTATTACAACTCCCATCAGGCTAAGGAACAACTCCCATCAGGCTAAGCACTCTTCTCACTGCAGTTAACCCCTGCAACTCTGTGCTAAAGGGCCACTACAGATAACTTACCAGTAGGATGGTATTACACCAAACCAGGAACAACTCCCATCAGGTTAAGCACTCTTCTCACTGCAGTTAACCCCTGCAACTCTGTGCTAAAGGGCCACTACAGATAACTTACCAGTAGGATGGTATTACACCAAACCAGGAACAACTCCCATCAGGTTAAGCACTCTTCTCACTGCAGTTAACCCCTGCAACTCTGTGCTAAAGGGCCACTACAGATAACTTACCGTGAGGATGGTATTGCACCAAACCAGGAACAACTCCCATCAGGCTAAGCACACTCCTCACTGCAGTTAACTCCTACAGCTCTGTGCTAAAGGACCACTGCAGGTAACTCACCGTTGGGATTGTATTACACCAAACCAGGAACAACTCCCATCAGGCTCAGGCTGCACTGCCCAATTAGATAAACACTCAGAAGGCAATGATGATTGTTACAAAGCACTGAAGAACTACCCAGAAATCACTACATACAAACAATCAACAACAACAATTTGTTGTACAAGGGTGACCACCACGCCCAATCAAGGGCTTATAACTAAGTACGCACAATCCACAATGGCGAAATTTCCACAAAATTCCATACACAAGGGTGACTCCTTGCAAAAGCGTACTGAGGTCTTCGATACCTCACATTACCGGGCTTACGTCCCGACCATTACCGGGCTCCGTCCCGACCATTACCGGGCTTACGTCCCAACCATTACCGGGCTCCGTCCCAACCATTACCGGGCTTCGTCCCAACATTAAAGACCGTTCACCCCGGTCGATAAGAGGGTGACCCCTCTTCAGACCACTAGTCAAACTCCTAGTGGTACTGATTATTTGGTACCTGGGTACCCCCCAGTTGTACGTGGAAGCCACTGTGTAGACACATACGCACTGACGTATACTCTGTCTCCCCACAGACGGGAAAAAAAAATAAAAAAAAATAAAAATAAATCATACTACCATTGTGTCAGACACTCCACAAGACCCTCATGAGAGAATGAGGAACCATTATCTCCATCGTCCTTAGAAATCATAGACGAACGGAGGGCAGAGGACTCTCCCTCGGAGGAGGAGGTCTGGCAAGACATACCTCAGGAAGTCAGAGAACCCAACCAAGACCCGGAAGGGCTAAGGACATATAGATATTGGGGTCTAATCCCCACGCCCTAGGACGGGCTGATAACCACGGAGTACGATCTGTTACTGTATGCCAGATCGGAACACAATAGATACAGGTATGTCGACAGCACCAAGAAAGGAGAGCTCACGGTGCTGCCAAAGCTCCACAGTACTATACCCAATAAGGGTGACCCCTTGGATAATTTGGAGACTACCGTACCTCCCCATACGGGCTTACGTCCAGACATTCCTGACCGTTCAGCCCGGTCTTATTGAGGGCAACCCCCTCCTCAGACCACTCCAGGAAATCTCTAAGTGGTACTGATAGAAACAGTTCCCGGAGAACCCCAGCGGTATGTGGAGACCCACTAGTGGCAATAAGTGTATTACCGTACCTGACACCTGTCTCGGTACCCCACAGACCGGAAGAGGGTCCCAACATGACCCCAGGATAGTCTTACCCGGTGCTAGTGGCGTAGGTACGAAGGGGTGACCACCGCGCCCTTGTCCAGGGCTTCTACCTTCAGAATATGCTCTGGCATTGCATGCACAGACCAGGGCACACTACATGCATGTGTTCCGACACCTCTACGCCCCAATTGAAGGACCCGTACGCCCTTCCCTTAACCGAGAAGGAGAACTCACTATACCGCCAAACTCCACAACTCTAGGACATATAAGGATGAACCATTAGATTATACATAGGGAGACTTTCACGTCTCCCATACCAGGGTACGTCCCGGTCCTACGGAGGGTGTCCTCATTCTCAGACCACTACCCAGATCCTGCGAAAGTGGTACCGATTAATCGAAATGCTGGGTGACCCCGGTTATACACAGAGACACACTGAGGGGCAATAAGCGTACTGTTGTACAATCCTGACTCCACAGACCGAAAGGGTGTGAACCAACAGGTCAGATTTCCCTCAATTCACCGACCAAATTTCCAGGTGAAGATTAAGCCGCCAGGGCAGCTCCGGGGGAAGAAGCCCTCTCCAAGAGGCTGGCTAACAAGTCGGACACCTTACCACCTAAATACCATGGGAAGGGCCCAACGCGAAGGGGAAAGAGAACACCCCGACTTAGCGGAACTGTCTCTAAGAACGTTCTGCACATTGAACATCTCAGACCCCTTCATCAGGGTCGAGGACTCCATTCTTCCCCTTCTCTGGAGATCATAAGAGAACGGAGAGTCTCCATCGGAAGAGGAAAAGTCAGAACCCGCCTGGCAAGAAAAGTTTCTTTTGGCACACTGGAAAACCTCGGTTGACTCGCGTACCACCAGACACCCAGGATCATCCGAAAAGGGGTTTTGCCGAAGCACCGGGCACACCTTGCAAACCTCCGGCTTCGGGGAAAAGAAGTACGAAACATGCTCAGGATGGAATACCCATGTCATCTAGGAACGAACAAGATAATCCTCAACAGTGAGCTCGGTGTCACTACAGGGATATTCATGCCACGATCAGACCGAGGTCCACGTAAAGTAGTAAAGAAGAAGACAGGAGACTCTCACCGTCATCAACATAGGACAACCCAATGGTTTTGGGGACGTACCGACATCTCAAGAAGGAAGGTATACATCTATTAGGAGACCTACTCCTCGAAAAGGTTTTCTGCAAGGTTAGATTTGAAAGGACACTTACCTACTGGCTCACTTAGTCCCTCAAGAAGTTTTGGAAGCTGGTCAGGACGCACTGAAGAGCAAAGGGTATCCGCCGTAACACTTGCTGACCCTTGGCAAGCCCAATTCCTAACTGCGTAGACAAACGAGATTTATTGTCACAGTTCCTGGAATTGTTGGGATTCATAGTGATCGAAGCGGAGTCGGTTCGATTCCAGTTCCGAGTAACTACATATCTCTACTTCGGAATAGATGCCACATTGGACGGATTGCACCTTCCTCACATCAGCGATAACGACTTTCGTAAGGAGATTCGACGAAAATGACGGAAAGGCTCCATAGTACCTTGAATACTTCCCAGGACCACTTCACTGACGGGCCAGACATCGGCTGAAAGCTCACTGCATGAGATCCGGGCACACCTACGAAATTGGGATCAGAACGGCAAGGACTTCGATAGTACTCGTTGCAGAGGTAAAGGAGCTAAGCGGGACTTCTAGAATGATTGTCTTTAATTGGGATCATCCTCTGCTTCTTCAGTTTTAACTTGCCTTCGGGCAGATCAAAGGGAGAACATCATCGATTGTTAACGCAGGAGCGGCTAGAGTTGGTGGATTGGTGTCTTCCAAGGGAGACGGGTATGTCAAGGGACTATCGCAACCAACTAGAGTCATGAGACTCATGGACAACAGGTATTCCCCCGAAATGATTTATCCACATGGAACACTTGGAAGTCACGGGGGTATGGAAAGGGACTACGATCCTTTTATTACCCCTAGCTACCTCGATATTGAATCTTGCCCATAATTTTTTCACGACGGGCCGATCGGAACGATTCGACCGCTCCATTAACGGGATACGTTCCGTTATTTCGACAGCGCATAGTACGATTCACGACACTCCGGTCGATCAAGAACCTTTGATAGACTGTTTTTTCCGTGGGGTAGCATACGGTCCAAAACCATGAGTTAAAGTATCACTGTTGTGAGACTTTGATCGGGTTTGTTTCGGAACTAGTCAGATAACACGAACCTATCCCGCCGTCAGTCATAATCACATTATGTTGGATTTTCGTCGGATATCAGATCTTCTGGAGTTCGACGTATATGGTTTTTCGGTATCACCTGAAGGAAGGACCTCTACGGTTCTCGTAGAACTAAATCTTTTTCGCGTCCGTGTTTTACCCTGTTCCTGGCGTTTTTTTCACAGTCTTTGTGCAGTTATAGCGGTGTTTGGTTATATGGAGATCCCGACAACACTTAGATTGACACATTAAGACATCGGTGGGGTTTATAACAACCATACAAGCCAGTTACCATGAACACTCCGTCTAGATGGGTTCACTGGTTGTCATCGTTAACGGGGGAGGAGACGTGCTTTAGGTACTCATTCGGTACGAGGCACGGCTGCTTCTCCGGCCTTCATGAGGGGCCTCTATATTTTTTACAGGCGGCGAATTGGACACGGCGAGACAACTTCCGTATATTTATTTCGTCAACCGCACACGCATCCTTTCGATCATACCACAGCTTTAAAAATGCAAAATACGAAGCCTCCTGTCATGTGATAAAATTGTAGATTATGCTAACGTAGTGTACCTATAATCTTAATTTTAATAATGACAGGAGGCGAGTATTTTCCCTCCCTGTTTCCCTCCCTATACTCTGGGAAATTCGAATTTTTCTGGTTATCATTTTCAGTCTAATTATAAGATTTTTGATATTTCAGTATATTTATGGGATGCTTATATAGTTGACGGATGTTACAGCCGTGGCGATTATTATAGTAAACCATGGTTGTTTAAATTTTAACGTAATATAAATATAGATGCATATAGTACTGTTTTTTTTTTAATGTGGACATCAGTTGGGTTCCACCACCTTTCACGTATTTCTGTTCTTTTCAGAGTAACCATCATAAAGATAAAGATCAAGATAAAGCTGGAAGGTTTTTTCAAGTCATGTTCCAAATTATGTTCTACACGTTACTCAAGACTGTTATTTGAATTCCCTGACGTTATAATGGACTGTTTTCGCATCAAAGAAAGAGGAAATCATGTGACTGTCAGGGCTTTATATATGGATGTGATGCCTGTTACTGATTGGTTTAAAGTTTTCTGATTGACTTGTGCTGCTGGAGGCATAAAGTAAAGAAAGTTATGCAAAATACTCGCCTCCTGTCATTATTAAAATTAAGATTATAGGTACACTACGTTAGCATAATCTACAATTATGAAGTAGTATATAGAAATTAAGAATACTACGAAGCATAAAGCCTGATATAAAGGTACACATTCCAATTAAATAAATAATTAAGCACATAATCAAACCCCACTCCCCCCCAAAAAAACAGGAAAACTAAGAAATTCAAGAAATCCATAGTTTTGAAACAGTTGTGAACAAAAGCAAAAGTAGGGAAAAACGAAAGGAAAAAGAAAGAAGCAATATTCCTCCATATTAAAATATATAAGATATATAAAGGGCCAAGGAGAGAGCATATGTAGCAGAAAGAAAGAAGAAAAAAGAGAAAAAGAACAAAAGATGAAATATAAAAGAAAAAGACAAAATCTCAAAAAAAAAACAACATCTAAAGAAACTTTTTGTTCTTAACTGAAATTCTATTCTTCCAATATGGCAACAAAAAAGCCAACAGCGAAGAAAGACAAAGATAGAGCAAAGGAATCAGAAAAAAAAACGGCAGGAAAGAGGCTTTCAGGTTTTTTCTCACCTAATAAAAGAAAAAGAGGTGCAAAAAATGTTTTTTTTAATGGATGAAATACCCATAAATGAAAATATTCAAAATGAATCTATCGCATTAATTGAAGAAGGAAATCAAAGTATTACACACATTTTTTTTACAACAATGTTTTGACAAACAATTATTACGAATAAAAACTAAAATAAAAGAGAATATAGTAAACTGCAACAACAGATACAGACAATTAAAGAAAAAGTGAATGTAAATGAACTACATATCAGGAAACTGAATGTAGAACAGATCCTCATAAGAAGCTGCAAATCACCAAACATCTAAAATACAAATACTAGAGTCAAGATTAAATGACATCGAGGATAGATCTACAAGGGAAATCTTAGAATAAGAAATATACCAGAAACCATAAGTCAAGAAAATGTCAATAAATATCTGATAGATATGTTTAAATAAATCTGAGCTTTAATAGAGGATTCAAAAACAATATTGCATCAAATTAGAGACTGCATCAAATTAATAAACCAAAACACCTTCCATCAAACATCCCGAGATGTAATTGTCCAATTTCACTCAAATAATACTAAAGAAAAAATACAGAATCTTTTCAGAAATAATGGACAAAAAGAAGAAATCTATAAAGATATCCCGATTTCTCAAGATCTATCAATCAACACGAGATTGTAGCGAAAGGACTTCAGAACACCACTAGAAATCCTGAGAAAACCCAACCTGAAATATCGCTAGGGGTACCCAAACAAGCTGAAAATCTTCTGGAAGGATTTAATTATACAATTCGATCACTCCATAAAAATAATTGAATGGATAAAAACAAATAATATGGAATAATTTACCATATTGCAAGAGGGAGGGATTGGAAAGAGAGAGAGGTGTAAAGGAGAATAGAAAGGAGAATTTTTAAAAAAAAGAAATTTCTCTTTGATAATGTATTTTGCATTTTTTGTTGGTAACAAGAATTATATATTGTATAATTGTATAATTCTCATGGATTGAACAAATAATAATTACATAATCATTAAGGCACATATTTAAATATTAAATGGTCAACATGGGTACCACTATAAAAAGTCCCACATATGATAGCATAGATAAGATATCTTATGTAGAAATACTATGCAATTTAATATTTGGTGTAAGCACTTAATAATATTTAGCTTACACAAAGTAATAGGACCGATAAAGATGGGATTTCTGATAAGTGATTTGCATCAAGATTCTCACGAATCTATATATTCATAATATATATAAAGAAATAGTTGATTAATTCAAGATAGTAATACTTTTTTTTGGGGGGGGGGAGAGGGGTAAAAAAATGTATACTACATATAGATAGATTTAACATAAATCACATAACCTTAAAGGCACATATTTAAATGTAAGACTGTAAACATTAAAGGCTTTATAAAGGCACTACTATAAAAGTTACATATTTGATAGTATGTACAAGATACATTACGTAGAAAGATTGAGTAATTCACTAAAATAATACCTGGTTGACAAAATTATTTTTGCTAAGAAAGATTATCACGACTAATCACTAATCACTAATCACTATACTCCCTTGGATCACAACGATTGCTCTTGTAAGAGCAGCCTGCTTTGCTCTCTGAACTAGGTCTACCCACTGGAAGCTGGATCCTGGTCTTGGGTCCAGGGTGTGTGGAGGACAGTGATTTACCGTTGTTACGGCTGTTATGGTGTCTGGTGCAGTGCTTATTTTACTCAAAGATTAGTAGGAAGCAGTGATTGACAGAGGTTCCCAGTCGGGGTGCCAGGCAGTCTGTCACAATGACTACTAGCAGAAATACCAGTTTTGTTATACACAGCATGTAAATAAAAATAATTTTCCCTTGTTCTAAATATGTGTAACATAATGCATTTTGGACACAATGCTCTCTTGTAAAAGTACATTTACCAAGTATGTGTACATTAGGGGATGTTTGAACTTGCAATGTAGGGTTTCTAGAATGCGGATATGAAGTTTGATCTACAAGGGTTGGAGGATGTAACAACACCTTTTTTTTACAATATACCGTATATACTCGAGTATAAGCCGACCCGAATATAAGCCGAGGCCCCTAATTTTACCCCAAAAAACTGGGAAAACGTATTGACTCGAGTATAAGACTAGGGTGGGAAATGCAGCAGCTACTGGTAAATTTCTAAATAAAATTAGATCCTAAAAAAATTATATTAATTGAATATTTATTTCCAGTGTGTGTATATAATGAATGCAGTGTGTGTGTATGAATGCAGTGTGTGTGTATGAGTGCAGCATGTGTGTATGAGTGCAGCGTGTGTGTATGAGTGCAGCGTGTGTATGAATGCAGTGTGTGTGTATGAATGCAGTGTGTGTGTATGAATGCAGTGTGTGTATGAGTGCAGTGTGTGTGTATATGAGTGCAGCGTGTGTGTATATGAGTGCAGTGTGTGTGTATATGAGTGCAGTGTGTGTGTATATGAGTGCAGTGTGTGTATATGAGTGCAGTGTGTGTGTATATGAGTGCAGCGTGTGTATGAGTGCAGCGTGTGTATGAGTGCAGTGTGTGTGTATGAGTGCAGTGTGTGTGTATGAGTGCAGTGTGTGTATGAATGCAGTGTGTATGAATGCAGTGTGTGTGTATGAGTGCAGTGTGTGTGTATGAGTGCAGTGTGTGTGTATGAGTGCAGTGTGTGTATGAATGCAGTGTGTGTATGAATGCAGTGTGTGTGTATATGAGTGCAGTGTGTGTGTGTATGAGTGCAGTGTGTGTATGAATGCAGTGTGTGTGTGTGTATGAGTGCAGTGTGTATGAATGCAGTGTGTATGAATGCAGTGTGTATGAATGCAGTGTGTATGAATGCAGTGTGTGTGTGTGTATGAGTGCAGTGTGTATGAGTGCAGTGTGTATGAGTGCAGTGTGTATGAATGCAGTGTGTATGAATGCAGTGTGTGTGTGTGTGTATGAGTGCAGTGTGTATGAGTGCAGTGTGTATGAATGCAGTGTGTGTGTGTATGAATGCAGTGTGTGTGTATGAGTGCAGTGTGTGTGTGTGTGTATGAGTGCAGTGTGTATGAGTGCAGTGTGTATGAGTGCAGTGTGTGTGTGTGTGTGTATGTGTGTGTGTGTGTGTATGTGTGTGTTGCAGAGCCTTGGGGGGGGCAATTTTATTATTTTTTTTACATTATTTTAATATTTGTTTTTCATTATTTTTTTATTTACTTATTATTTTTTTAAATTATTTTCATATTTTTTTATTATTTATTATTTGTAATGTTATTTTTTTTTTCATTATTATTTTATTATTAATGTATTTTTGTTTCGTCCCCCCTCCCTGCTTGCTAGCTGGCCAGGGAGGGGGGCTCCTTCCCTGGTGGTCCAGTGGGGTTGGTAGTTCAGTGGGGGGGGGCTGTGGGGGCTGCAGAGATGTTACTTACCTCTCCTGCAGCTCCTGTCAGCTCTCTCCTCCTCCGCGCCGTCCGGTCAGCTCCCTCTGTCAGCTCACACTGTAAGTCTCGCGAGAGCCGCGGCTCTCGCGAGATTTACACTGGGAGCTGACCGAGGTGCTGAACGGACGGCGCGGAGGAGGAGAGAGCTGACAGGAGCTGCAGGAGAGGTAAGTAACATCTCTGCAGCCCCCACAGCCCCCCCCCCACTGAACTACCAATCTATTCACAAACCGGACTTTACATAGGACACAAGACACATAACGTGTCTATGTAAGTAAAAAACGTGACATACATTTTTTGAGATATAGAATTTCCGTACAAGTGCAATACGGTTTTTCTTCCTATGTCTTTATATTTGTACGTTCAACTTTTCTTTAGGAAATTATTATGTGTTGATATGAATAAGACTTACATACACCAAACTATCATTCATTCGTCACACATCCTAGGTCCAGGAGGAGGGTGGGACGAGTCAAGCCAAACAACCCATCTAAACTAAACTGTTGTTGTTCTCTCTATAATGTTTCCAAGGGGCCCAGAGCTTCAAATCATTTACATATTTAAGATGCTCTCAAAATAATGCTGCTTCCATTCTATATTGGTAGTCTATTTGTTGCAATATCTCTGTCCATATGAAACCACCACAAGATTTCCATCTACATGCTATACAAATTTGTACTGCTAAAAATAGATGTACCATTAAGCAGCTCTGGATATGATTTCCTGGGAAATGAATGTTGAAAAGAAACATCTGAGGAGATATCTGCTCCCTAATAGGGATATTAAGAGATTTTGTAGAGCCTTGATGGTATTTTTTAATTCAAGGCATCCCCACTAAATATGTAGAAAGGAGCCATCATTAGCTACACATCTCCAACAGGTTTGTGACAAATTAGGGTACATTTTGTGTAGTCTAACAGGAGTTAAATACCAGCGCAGTGTTAGTTTATACTGGGTTTCTATTGAATTCATACTGTGTTCTTCCTTACTAACAACAAGCCTGTTATCGAATCTTCGTAGTTTAATTCAACCTTCATCTCCTTTTCCCATTTAATCCAGGGTGTGTTTTTTTCCTGTGGCTCCACTTGAGTAAAGAGATTAACAGCTCTAGAGGTGATCTTATTTTTGTAGTGTTTATTTAAAAAAACAATCAAAGGACTGTCTGTTACAATAATTTTTTTAAAGTAAACTTTTTCAATCTAAAATAACTAAAAACTTCTCTGGGCAAAAGATCAAATCTAGATTGAAGCCAGGGCCGGCGCGTCCATAAGGCGGCTCAGGCGGCCGCCTTAGAGAGCACCGGCCCGGGGGCGCAAAAGTCCGGGTGACCGGCAGGAGGGAAGCGCACAGCTCCCCTCTCCTGCCGGTCACTTCTTGTAGCGTGGCCGAGCGCAAACCGGCAGTGCCGCGGACTGTGTGGAGGGGGTGGGGATATGAACACGTCATATCCCTGCTCCCTCTGTAGCACACAGCGCGGCTGGCGCCCAGCAGGGGCGGAGCTACCTCCGGCCCCCTCACTTCAGCATGGGAGGAAGTCCTCCCAAGAAGAGAGCAGAGAGGAGGGGGGTTGGGTAGGACCAGCTCCTCCAACTCCCAACTACCTCAGGCACCACTTTGGATCCCAGGTAAGCCACCCTCCTGAACCTGTCTGTCAGTGTGTGTATGTATGTCTGTCTGTCAGTGTGTGTGTGTATGTCTGTCTGTCAGTGTGTGTATGTCTGTCTGTCTGTCAGTGTGTGTGTATGTCTGTCTGTCAGTGTGTGTATGTCTGTATGTCTGTCAGTGTGTGTGTATGTCTGTCAGTGTGTGTATGTCTGTCTTTCAGTGTGTGTGTGTGTCTGTCTGTCAGTGTATGTCTGTCTGTCTGTCAGTGTGTGTGTGTGTATGTCTGTCTTTCAGTGTGTGTGTGTGTGTGTGTGTGTCTGTCAGTGTATGTCTGTATGTGTGTGTGTGTGTGTGTGTGTGTGTGTCTGTCTGTCAGTGTGTGTGTGTGTGTATGTCTGTCTGTCAGTGTGTGTGTGTGTGTGTGTGTGTCTGTCTGTCAGTGTATGTCTGTCTGTCAGTGTGTGTATGTCTGTCTGTCAGTGTGTGTGTGTGTGTCTGTCAGTGTGTGTATGTCTGTCAGTGTGTGTGTATATGTCTGTCAGTGTGTGTGTATTTCTGTCTGTCAGCGTGTGTGTATTTCTGTCAGTGTGTGTGTATTTCTGTCAGTGTGTGTGCATGTCTGTCAGTGTGTGTATTTCTGTCAGTGTGTGTATTTCTATCAGTGTGTGTCTGTCTGTCTGTCAGTGTGTGTGTCTGTCTGTCTGTCAGTGATTGTGTCTGTCTGTCTGTCAGTGATTGTGTATGTCTGTCTGTCTGTCAGTGTGTGTGTGTGTCTGTCTGTCTGTCAGTGTGTGTGTGCCTGTATGTCAGTGTGTATGTGTGTCTGTCTGTCAGTGTGTGTGTGTGTGAGTGTATATGTCTGTCAGTGTGTGTGTGTGTGTCTGTCTGTCAGTGTTTGTGTGTGCATGTGTCTGTATGTCAGTGTGTGTGTATGTCTGTCATTGTTTGTGTGTATATGTCTGTCTGTCAGTGTGTGTATATCTGTCTGTCAGTGTGTGTGTGTATATGTCTCAGTGTGTGTGTGTATATGTCTGTCTGTCAGTGTGTGTGTGTATATGTCTGTCAGTGTGTGTGTGTATGTCTGTCTGTATCATTGTGTATGTATGTCTCTATATGCCTCTCTGTTTCTTTATGTCTGTGTCTGTATTTCTGTGTGTGCCTGTGTCTGTATGAATGTATGTCTGTGTTTGCACGACAATGTACCTGTATGTGTAGATTGTATGACTGTGTTTGTTTGATTGTGTGCCTTTTTATGACTGTGTGTCTGTATATCTTTGTGACTGTGTGCCTGAATAATTATGTATGTGTGCTTGTATGGTTGTGTGTCTGTATGTTTGTGTATTTGTGCATGTATGTATTTTTGCCTGTATCCATGTCTATGTGGGAGAAAAAGAGAGATAGATAGGGGCTGGGGGAAGAAAGAGACAGAAAGGGGCTGGCGGGGAAGTAAGAAATACATAAGAGGGGTTGTAGGAGACACACTAAAGGGCACAACGGGGCCAAAGGGGTAAGACATTGAAGAGGTTGGATATGCAACACTAATGGGGGTAAGAAATTCAAAAGGGGGCTATGAGACACAGAGGTGAAGATGCATTGTTTATTTTTGGGGGGAGGCGTGGGGTGGGGCGTCAAAATGCATCTTCGCCTGTGTAGTCAAAAATCCTAGCACCGGCCGTGATTGAAGCAAATCAAAAGGTAACAACATTCCAAGAGGTGCTAGGTCATTTAGACATTTGATATTCTTTTCTCTCCAGCTTATCAAATTAATGTCTCCTATGTCTCATTCTATGGTTTCTAATAGCGTGTTAGCAAAAGAGAATTTCGTAGTCCCAAAGCAGTAATCTTTAAGTTATAAAATAATGTATATATATCTCTGATTATTGGGTTTTGAATAAAAGTAAATCTGCTTCTTTTACTTTTAGGATCTGTGCCTAGCCAAAGTAAATTGAAAGGTTCCACTCTTCCCAGATTTTGTTTTTCAATCTCCAGCCATATTGACCTAGAAGTTGAAAAATTATCCCAAGCAATGTCATGCGTTGTCATATTATATATTATACAAAGAAAATACATTGGGAAAAGTTAGACCTCCCCTTGTAAAGTCTCTGTATAAAATATTTGATGTTGAAAGTCATGTTTCAGTGTTTGCAGATGACACAAAACTCTGTAAAGTAATACAATGTAAGTAAGATATTACTTTGCTGCAGAGGGATTTAGATAGACTGGATGACTGGGCACTCAAATGGCAGATGAAATTTAATGTTGAAAAATGCCAAGTTATGCACTTCGGCGTAAAGAATACACAAGCAACGTATACCCTTAAAAAGGACTTGGGAATTGTTATAGACAACAAGAGCACAGGGAGGTTGAGTGAGTGTGAGAAGAGACCGCTAGGGGAGGGTGGGGGAGAGGAGAGACCACTAAGGGGCAGGGGAGAGCTCTAAGGGACAGAAGGGACAGCTCTATAGGACAGGGGGCAAGACAGGGAGCTCTTTCACACTACAGACAATGCATCCATTACACACCCACAATGCAACCCTTACACACAAAGACAATGCATCATTTGCACACATACACAGAAACATACAATGCAAACCCTTACACACACATGCAAACACACACACTGTTTTTCTTACATACACACAGAAACGCAATGCATCTCTTACACTCAATGCACACACATACAGACACACACCTTGCATCCCTTATGCATACAAACACAGATTCACACAATGCATCCCTTACACACAACCAGAAACACATAATACATCCCTTATACACAAATACACACTGCTTCCACTACACACAAACACACTGCATCACCTGCACAAACTGGTATCCCTATACACTACATACCATAAGCACACATATTAGATCCTCTACAATAACACATAACACATCCCCTACACACTCCACTCCCTGTGAGCGAACTCATGGGTGGGAGGAACATATAAGTGGACTTATGAGTGGGCCTTATGGGCATACTCACCGTCAGGCCCTGGGGCCCAGACCTTGAGCTGTGTAAGAGGCCCCCCAAAAAATGGAGCTGCTTCCAATTCTCCCAGAACATTGAATTTTGTGACCACAGTTGCAAACAGCCTCCAGAGATCCTGTTCTACACTAGACCAGTGGAGCCAAACTGCAGCCCATCATCATCCTCATCTAATTGTAAGTAGGCAATCTAGTATATTATTAGTGACACTAATCTATAATTTACCTCACATTAAAGGTACACTATAGCTTAATGAAGTGGTTCTGGTGTCTATAGCTGGTCCCTGCAGGCTTTTTAATGTAAACACACACTGTGTGCAGCACTGGCGTTAGTTCATATGGCAGATCATATGGGTGGGGCATTGTGATGTCACATGGGGGGGCGGCAAATTTATATTTTGTCTAGGGCGGCAAAAATCCTTGCACCGGCTCTGATCCTGGGCAGGTGCACCAGTCTACTGGTGACCCACAGGAGGGGAGTGCACTGATTGCACTGCACTCTTCTCCTGCCCAGACCCGTCTTGACCGCAGTGCAAGTGCCCTCTGCCCCTAATTTACAGTGGCTCACACTCACAACAAGCAGTGCCTGGAGCCCTTTGCAGAGACGGAAACAAAGAGGTTCTGCGGCAGCTGGCCGTCCTGCAAGCATTACATTAAACAGCTGTTCCCCATGCAGCCACAGGTGGCGTTGTGCTGGGAGACTGTGATTACTCTTCACTTCCTCCCAGCCTACAGAGCAGTGGCTCACACTCACAACAAGCAGTGCCTGGAGCCCTTTGCAGAGACGGAAACAAAGAGGTTCTGCGGCAGCTGGCCGTCCTGCAAGCATTACATTAAACAGCTGTTCCCCATGCAGCCACAGGTGGCATTGTGCTGGGAGACTGTGATTACTCTTCACTTCCTCCCAGCCTACAGAGCAGTGCATGGGGGAGAGAGAGGAGGAGGCATGATTTAATCTTACAATAAATCCTCTAAGCAAACTTTTATAAATTTGGGGGGATCAGCTCTGTTTCCACAGTTTATTGGTGTTTACTCTGATGTCTGTATTAATATTGAGGGATGTCTAAGTAGTAACGTCAGTGTGTGTCAGCAGGGCCAGCCGTTGGGGTGGGCAAGCTGTGCGGTCACTCAGGGTGCCATGACAACAGAGGCACCCGGCGGCCAACACAGCTCACAAGTTGGGTACACCAGCATATTTAATTTAAACAATTCGCTGGTGGTCCACTGGTGCGCACCAGCAGTAGGTGCAGTCAGATCATATCCTCTCCCTCGTGGTTCCGGCGCTCAGTTAGTGAGTCAGAGCACAGGCTCAGAGATTCTCAGCCTGTGCTCTGACAACATTGAAAGTCAGAGCCGTGAAGGAGCGGGTATGGCAAAGAGCTACTGATTAGCATAACATCAATATCCGTTATAAAACCAGGAAAAGGTGGGCATGGATGGTGAACTGATTTGGTGGCGCAATGGGCCACTTGACTGGTTTTGCCCCCCCCCAGGCCTAAGGCTGCCAGCCCTCCCCTGTTTGTGTGTAGTGTGTGTATATAATAAATGCAGAGTGTGTGTGTTTGTGTGAATGCAGTGTGTGTGTATATAATGAATGCAGTGTGTGTTTGTATGAATGCAGTGTGTGTATATAATGCAGAGTGTGTGTTTGTGGATATAATGCAGAGCGTGTGTTTGTATGAGTGTGTGTGTATATAATGCAGAGTGTGTGCATTATACACACACACACACACACTGCATTATATACACACACACTCTGCATTATATACACACATACACTGCATTATATACACACACACACTCTGCATTATATACACACTCATATAAACACACACTCTGCATTACACACACACACACACTGCATTATATACACACGCAGTCTGCATTATATACACACACACTCGGTGTGTATATAATGCAGAGTGTGTGTATATAATGCAGTGTGTGTGTGTGTGTGTGAATGCAGTGTGTGTGTATATGATGCAGAGTGTGTGTGTGTTTGTGTAGTGTGTGTAAACTGGGTGGGGGACATTTTTATTATTTTTAATATTATTATTTTATTATTTATTATTATTTTAATTTTTTTTTTTTTTTTTTTTATATTATTTTAATATTGAAGTTTAGGTTTTTTTTTTTAGTACTCCCTCCCTGCTTGCTACCTGGCCAGGGAGGGGGGCTATATCATTCCCTGGTGGTCCAGTGGATGGGCTTTGCAGTGGGGGGGCCGGCAGGAAGCGTTTACTTACCTTTACAGCAGCTCCGTGCAGCTCCTCTGTCAGCTCCGTTCACCTCCGTTCCCTTCCACTCACAGTGTAAGTCTCGCGGTCTGCGTGACGCACGGAGCGTTGCCACGGTAAGCCGTGGAAACTCTCTGACAGTCGCGGGTGTCGCAAGACTTACACTGTGAGCGGAACAGGGGAGGTGAACAGAGCTGACAGGGGAGCTGCACGGATCTGCTGTAAAGGTAAGTAAATGCTTCCTGCCGGCCCCCAACAGGACCGCCAGGCTTGTAATGAGCCCAGCGGTCCTGGTCTGTATTACGGCAATGTAAGTTGCCATAATACAGATCTTGACTCGAGTATAAGCCAAAATATGTGCCGAAAAACTCGGCTTATACTCGAATATATACGATACTTAATTTTTGGTAACAGGTAAGTTCTTATAACTTCTGCCCTGCCCATCCAGGACAATTCCAACCCTTTCCAGTTTGATAGAGTGTTTTTTAAATCCCCCTATTTAGAATGATAATTTTCTTTTATAAGTTCATCGAGGTCCATAGATAATTTTATCCCTAAATAATCAATATATCTAGAGTACCAGTCAAATTTAAATCTTGATTTAATATATTAAAAATCAGATATAGATATTTTATTCAATAATATATATATATATATATTTTTAAAATTTAGTTTAAAATTAGAAAAACAAGCCATAATCCTCAATCAGTTGAAGTACTTTAGGAATGGAAGTTTTCAGATTCACTAAAGTTAAAAGAACATCATCCGCATATAGAGTGAGTTTACAATCTAATGGTCCAATAGTTATATTCTTAATGTCCGTATCCTGTCTAATTAAATTAGCTAAGGGTTCCATCATCAAGATACATAGTAGTGGGCAAGAGCGCAGCCCTGCCGAGTGCCATTTCTAATTTCAAACCATTCTGAAAGAAGCACATAGCCCAAATTCCTAGCTGTAGGTTTGATATACAAAAGCATAATGTTCTTCCTAGAAGTACCCACGATGCCGAAAGCTCCCAATACCGCGTCTAAAAAAAAGTTTACCCAATCAAAGTCCTTTTCGGCATCGAGGGCCATCATAATGGAGCCTTTCTCTTGTAGATTCATGTGGTAAATTAGATTGATCAGCTTTTTGGTATTGGCATTAGTGTTTCTTCCCTTGATAAACCCACATTGATGTAAGTGAATTAGATCTGGGAGAATTTCCTTCAACCTCTCAGCTAAGATTTTAGAGTATATTTTTATATCCAGATTAATAAGAGATATTGACAGGTAATTTTTAATAGAAATAGGATCTTTATTAACATTTAGTATTGGAATGATTGTGGCTTGTAACATTTCAGATGGAATAATATTACTAGAGTTGAGATTTGCTATATGTTCTCAACAATAAGGGTGATAATTCACATTTCTGAAAATTTCTGAAACAAACCAGCGGAGTACCCATCTTGCCAAGGAGACTTATTTGATTTCAGAGAGTTAATACAGTTTTTAAATTCTAATATTTATATAGGTTTATTTAAAGAGTCTAATTTGTCAGAAGAAATTTTAGGATGTTTAAGGTTGTTTAAAAAATTAGACATCTCTAAGTCAGAGCAGCTATGATCAGCTAGGTTGTAAAGGGATCTGTAATAGTCCCCAAATGCTTGACTAGTCTGTTTGGGAGTTAAGAGCTTTTTTCCATTAACCAGTAATTTTTTTATTATATCTGCAGTTCTCTTATTTTTTTTGTTTATTTGTTAGAATTTTTCTGGATCGATTTGCAGCATAGTACCACCTTTGTTTTAAAGTTAAGATAGCTTTATTAATTCTAATGAGTGTCTGTTCTACTATTTCCTCTCTCACCTTTTTAATCTCTGACATAGGGTGACCTTATGGAGCCTTTCCAGTTTAGCTCAATTAAAATGCAGGTTACTCAATGATTCTCCGCCTTTTTTTTTTTTTTTGAGTGCCTATTTTAATGATTATACCTCTTATATAACATTTTAAGGTACACCACAAGGTCAAATCAGAAACCTCCCCTCGGTCATTTTGATCCAGAAAATCTTGAATATGTGTTGAAAGGGAAATGTTTTCACTATTGTATAGTAAGTTTTCATATTCACTCTGGGGATTGCTATAATCACTATACGCCCTTGGATCACAACAATTGCTCATGTAAGAGCAGCCTGCTTTGCTCTCTGGACTAGGAAAGGTCTACCCACTGGAAGCCTGATCCTGGTCTTGGGTCCAGGGTGGGTGGAGGACAGTGAGACCCTAACAAAGCTGCGGCGGTTTGTGGGGTTTACGGTGGTTATGGTGTCCAGTGCAGTGCTTATGATACTCAAGGATTACTAGGAAGCAGCGATTAACAGAGGTTCCCAGCCGGGGTGCCAGACGGTCCATCACAACGAGTACTTGCAGAAATACCAGTTTTGTTATACACAGCATGTAAATAAAAATAATTTCCCCTTGTTCTAAATATGTGTAACATAATGCATTTTTGACACAATGTAAAAGTACATTTACCAAGTATGTGTACATTAGGGGATATTTAAGATTGCAATATAGGGTTTCTAGAATGCTGATATGAAGTTTGATCTACAAAGGTTGGAGGATGTAACAACACCTTTAATATGTCTGTAGAGTTACATATTAGAACCATGGCAGATAAATCAGTTTCTTCACACTGGACCAAAGGCTAGGTAACTAGAGCCTTATGGATTAATTCTAGTTTTGTTAAAAAAAAACTAAGAAAAGACTCATATACACATTATTGGAGAAGTGAAGGGGTTAAACCCTTGTCACTATGTGTTTGCATTAAAAAGACATTTCAAACATGGTTGTAATTGAAGGAAACCTGTAACACAGGTTTGGAAACTGACATTGATATCAAACATGCTGTTGGAAACAGGTCATCGTGCTTAGCTATTGTAGCAAGATTTACACATATGGGAAAGAAATAAAATGCAATTCCACACCTTCTTATAGGCCCAACTGCCAGTAAAATGTTGTCATAAAAATGTACAAACCCAATGTTGCTAAACCTCTGTTTCTCTATGCAGTGGTGTACCTAGAGTATTTGGCACCTGGGCAGATCCTATATTTGGTCGTCCCCCACCAACTTAATAATGTAAAAAACACCCACAAAATGTTTTAATATTTTTTTATGTATTTAGCACTGAGCAGTGTTTGTATATTTGTATTTTTTTTTTAATGTATTTAGCACTGAGCAGTGTTTGAATGTAAGCATGCATGGAGTGAGTGAATGTAGGGGTGTGTTTGTATGAAGTGTTGCAGGTGTGCGTTTGTGTGTAGTGTATTTTTTTAATGAAGTGGTGTGTTTATATGTAATGGTGGTGTTTTAATACAGAGGTGTGGTTGTATGTAGTGTTGATGTTTGAATGTAGGGGTGTGTTTGTATGTAGTGTTGACATTAGAATGCAGGGGTGCATTTGTGTGTAGTGTTGAAGAGATGCTGAGATGTATGCACATATACATATACACATACACACACACACACACACACACATACACATACAGATACATAGAACACACAGACACACACACTGACACACATACAGATACAAATGCAGACAGACATACAAACACTGACATATATACAGATACATATTGACACACAGACCAATACATACTGACACACATACAAATGCATACTGACACACAGGTGCACACATACATACACACAGTCACACACAGATACATACACACATACAGATACACAGATACACACACAGACACATAGACACAGTCACACACAGATGCAGACACACATGCAGCTTCATAGATACACATAGATACTATATTACCGAGCGACCCCCACTCCCTTTCTCACTCTCCGCACAATCTGCCCCCTTTCCATCTGCAAAACCCCATGTCCAGCCTCTTAATAAAAAGCAATAATAACAAGGAAAGGCTCCACTTGCAATTAACAGAGTGATGTGGCCAAATCCAGTGGATAGTCGAGTGAGCAGAGAGGCACCTTAGAAAGGCAGAACCTTCTGCGCTGCACACTGATTGCAGCACTGAGAGGGCAGTGCACACTGAAGTCAGTACATGGCGATACACAGCTCCATGCTCCTCCTCCCTATCAAATAGTGCTGCACGTACGTTCTGGCAGAGCTGGACCTTGAAGGAGAACAAGTAATGAACTGCAAGCAGCATGTTTTATTCAGTTCACAATATGTTAGCAGTGATGCAAACTACTTGATGTAATCTGTGTCGGCCGCCCCCCACTCACCCTCATCAGTACGCCACTGTCTCTATGAATGCAAGCTAAAATAATAAACCATTACAACTGTAGTGGTCATGGTGCCAGAAGTTCCCAGGCACGGTAAGTAATTATTATACCCATGGTAAGTAATTATTATTATTTTATTATTTATTATTTATATAGCCCCAGAAAATTCCGTAGCGCTGTACAATCAACAATCAACTGTACAATCAACAATCAGTTTTTAATCCTTACACTGCATACTACACGGATACTTAAAACACATATATACCCATATACTAGGAAAAACACAGACCATGTAAATTACTCTTACATGACCTCCATGAACTCATATCTCTTTATACCAATATATGTATCACAAAACTTATTTTGGCCCAAATGTATTGCATTTTTGCAATACATAGGCTGACTGATTTCTAAACACATTTAATGTAGTTTAAAGACACATTGCCAAGAGTATTATGGCTGTGGAGGCGTATTTGTGCCAAAAACTGTCAATGTTCCTCCAAAATAGGGACATTTAGGAGGTATCACCTTGTTTCCAGTATGTCACAGGTCCGTTTTTGCAGGTCATACTCACATCAAGACTCAAATATATATACTTTTTTATAAACTCCACATAAGAGATGGTTATATGAGAGCCGTCTTTGCACTGACTGGCAAAAATAATGTTCTGCTACTGACTGCACAAACATAAAAACCCTTCATTAAGTGGAAGTTTATATAGCTTAACAGAGTATTATAAAAATTAAGAACATTTGTTTAAAGTTTCATACCATGTTATCATTTTACAATGCAATGTAATTCAGTGTTTGTATTCATGTGGTTGCTACATCCAGTGACAGATTTACATGTCAGGTCCCTGTAGGCACAGAATTCTAAGGTGCCCCCACTTCCCAACCCCACCCCCAAAAAATAATTTTAAAGTGGTAAACCCGAATCTCGCCTTTGCTCTGGGTGACCACGAAGTCCAGCCATGCGGCCTACTATGGGGGGGAGGCGGCCGATCCCCTTACTCGGGATGTGCTGAGACCAAACTGCCTATGGCAGCCCTGCAAACTCCCCCCCTTTGGACTGTTGGGGGATATCCCGGTCCCTGCTAGGGAAACTCATCTCCTCACCACAGCAGAAAGTCCTGCAACCACACGCTGTACTAAAGATGGTCGTTATCTCACAACCTATTCAACAAAGGGAGAGCTCTGAGGGCCTCGCGCCCTACACTACTGAGCACGCCAACTTCACTTTAAGGCTGGACGCAATTTTCGCAAGCTTTTGGTGAATACTGGCTCAACGTATGCAACAGAGTGCACAGATGGAGCATCCTAATGCTCCGACCCGGAGTCTTCAAAGCAAGCCCAAAATGCCTGCCAAGCTGGGACTTCAACCCTGCTATAGCCGACCTCACAGCATGTCCTCTTCTGCCAAGCCTCGGGACAATGTAGCTGCTGGGATTCCAATCCGTTCTTCTGGGTTGAGGGCCCGGTTAGTAACGCCTCCCACCTACCATTCATATGCCCAGAGGGGTTTTGGGGACTCGGTGTGCCATGGTTTCACCGCAATTAGCAGGGGGACCCATGGAAAGGGGCTGTGGCCCTCATTGCTGCCCAGGCCTGAGGACCTGCATGATTGCAGCAGCACTACCTATGGCTTACACTACGCCTGAAATACCAGCATCTCCTGTCATGTCCTGAGGTGAGTGGCGTCGGCACAGTGAAGGACTCTCTCCCATGGCCTCTCACCAGTGTGGGCTGAACAATAGCAGAGGACATTCTCCATCACTGGTTCTCCCTGTCGAAGAGTTTTATTACACCGCTGAGTTTACGAATGAATTTTAAATTATTTTGTAATCCTTTTTTTACTACCCAGCAGTATATACACTCTGCCTTTCATGTTAAAAAACCTTGTATTAGAGCTCTGCTCTAACACTGCAGGTTCAGAGAATCAATCTTATTTTTGTTTTTCCGTTAGGTATAACCTGCAGTTCAATTGATCTTGTTTTAAAGCTAATCCTACATTATCTTGTTTATTCACTCTTGTTGATATTCATACATAATATGTGCAGTTATCTCTAATACCATGACATGGTCTGTAGTTGTAATGAAAGTCTACAATGACTTGGGCATAAAACACTGTGCTTAAGACTTTTGGTACATGAGATTTTAAACAAACACTCCAAGTACAATAACCACTACAACACACTGCCCCCACTGTAACTATTCAATTGGTTTCACATGTTACCTTGTAAGTATGAAAATCTTTTTTTTTTCAGGCAGTTTTTTTTCCAGATGTATTTGCCCCGCTCACTGTTATTAGTGATTAGGGGGTAGGTAGGGACCTATTAGGGGGCGGAAAGGTCTTGGTGACAGGATGACAAGGTTAAGGGCTTCTGGGAGATGCACATTATTTAGACATATGGGCCTAGGAGGTTGGGCATTTCCTGGTAATTTTGGAGCCCTTACATGATATGAAGGGCACAGGTGATACATACTCATAAACCAAAAAGGCTTTACACACCTAAACAAAGGGATGTAAGTCCACCAGTGGGTAGCATGGCTGATGTGAAGATTCCTGTCATTGACCAGCTCATTCTCATATGGGTGTTGTAAGAAATTCCCCATGGACTATGTTTCCCACTGCAATTTTACAACACTGGTCTGCACCCTACAAGTTTCATGGTCCATACCTGTGTTTGGAGTCTTCCAGTTATCAGTGTCTGCTTGTAAGATGCCAGGAGCTGTAGTTTGAATGCTCTTCTATTCCACTGTTATTACGATGGCAAGAAAAACCTAGTGTAGTGATGTAATTTCCAGGGATCAATGCTTATGAACTACAAGTACCAAGAAGCAGAGTAGGAGCCGCAAAAGTTAGCTGTCAGTAAGGGGCAACAGCCTGGTGGGTGTTATAGTGATCCATGTGATCCATTCTCCTCGAATCAAGCAATACTACAAGCAACATACATTCACACATCCACACCCAAAGCAGCTTCCCCACAAACATGCAAAACAGCATGGAGCTTTCTTACACACATGCAATACCACAGGCAACTTACACACATGCACACAGTCCTGGCCCCACTTACCATCCAACCACATATCAAATTGCATTCACCGTCCAATCATACCTAAAACTAATCCCATTCACACATCCAATCCCATACACTAAACTAGTCCTGCACACTAAACTTCCGAAATTGAAGAAACTACTGTGGTACTCCATCGAAGTAGCCAAAATAGTACAAACTAAAATGTTTGCATTTAGTACTTATGAAATTAAAAAAAAAAAAAAAAACAACAGAGTGAGGAAAATAGACAGATCTATAAGGTTAGGCAGAAAGAGGCAAAGCAAAGTATAAGAGATTCCAAAGCACACACAGAAGAGAGAATAGCACAGTCAGTAAAAAAAAAAAAGGGATAACACATTTTTTAGATACATAAATGAGAAAAGGAAAATTAAAAACAAGGATTAGTTAGATTAAAAACAAAAGAAGGAAGGTATGTAGAAGAGAATAAAGGAATGGTTGACTGCCACAATTTTTTTTAATATTGTTGTTCAGTATTTACAGATGATGATATTGAAGGAAAGGGACCTCAATTAGGAAAAAGACAGTCATTTGTTACATTTGAATTTTTCTATTGGGTAACTAAAATAAGAGATCAGGGTGGTGCAGTAGATATTGCTTACCTAGATTTCAGTAAGGCTTTTGACACTGTTGAACACAGAAGGCTTATCAATAAACTACAATCTTTGCATTTGGATTCCAATATTGTTGAATGGGTAAGGCAGTGGCTGAGTGACAGGCAACAGAGGGTTGTAGTCAATGGAGCATATTGAAGGTTTTGTTATCAGTGGGGTACTTCAGGCATCTGTACATGGATCCATTCTCTCCAATATTTGTATTAGTTATATTGCACAAGGTCTTGATGGTAAGGTATGTCTTTTTGCTGCTGATACAAAAATCTGCAACAGAGGGGGAAAAGCCAACTGGCAAATTATTTAGGTAAACTAGAAAAATGGTCAGAGTTGTGGCAACTAACATTCAATGTGGATAAGTGCAAGATAATGCATCTGTGACGTAAAAATCCAAGGGCAGAGTATAGAATAGTTGATCCACTACTAACCTCAACATATGCAGAAAGGGATTTAGGAGTAAGTATTTCTGATGACTTAAAGGTAGGCAGACAATGTAATAGAGCAGCAGGAAATGCTAGCAGAATGCTTGGTTGTATAGAGAGAGGTATTAGCAGTAGAAAGAGGGAAATGCTTGTGCCATTGTACAGAGCAGTGGTGAGATCTCACTTGGAGTATTGTACGCAGTGCTGGATACTTTGGAGAGAGTTCAAAGAAAGGCTTCTGGTTTATGGATTGCTGAATAAAACTTACTAGGAAAGGTTAAATTATCTTAACATGTATAACTTGGAGGAAAGACAAGACGGGGGGGGGGGGGGTGAGAAGGAGAGGGGTGGAGGGGAGGTATGAAAGAAACATTTAAATACATAAAGGGAATCAACACAGTAAAGGAGGAGAGTATATTAAAAAGAAGAAAAACTACCACAACAGGAGGGCATAGTTTTAAATTAGAGGGACAAAGGTTAAAAATAAAATCAAGAAGTATTACTTTACAGAGAGGGTAGTGGATGCATGGAATAGGTTTCCAGCTGAACTAGTAAAGGTTAACACAGTGACGGAGTTTAAACATGCGTGGGATAGGCTTAAGGCTGTCCTTGATATGATATAAGACCAGGGACGAATGAAAGTATTTAGAAATTTGGGCAGACTAGATGGGCCAAATGTTTCTTATCTGTTGTCACATTCTATGTTTCTATGTTTTTATGGTGCATTGAGGAAACTGGC
Organism: Pelobates fuscus; assembly: GCF_036172605.1. Classification (NCBI taxonomy): domain Eukaryota; kingdom Metazoa; phylum Chordata; class Amphibia; order Anura; family Pelobatidae; genus Pelobates; species Pelobates fuscus. The sequence goes on along the minus strand of NC_086318.1, from coordinate 106,994,829 downwards.
CTTGGAGACGCAAGGAGTGTAAATCTAGCACTGCCTAAACATGCACACATTGTAAGGATGCGCCTGGGACCAATTGATACACTCAACATGTCAACCCAGTACACTCACTATTTATTGTTTATTATTACTGGCATTTATAAAGTGCCTACATATTCCAAAGCATTGTACGATTGGGAAAAATACAGTACAACATAAACAGACTAATAGAAAAGTTAGAGATCGTGAGCAGAGATCTAGCCCCTGAATATCTTTTATTTAGAGTACTTTGCTAGATAGCCCATGAGCTTACAATCTAAAGGTTAAAATAGGGATTTGAGACAATGTATAGCAGAGGGAATTTGAATTAAATTGTATCCCTATATTAATAACAACGTTGAAATCCAGCTAGCTTCAATTGTGACTAAAGTAATGGCATAGATAATGTGATAATGTTGCAATCCAACTAACTTAAGTTGCTACCGTGATAATGTTGCAACTAATGGTGGCTAGATATACTTAGAAATGTTCAGTATTAGAGAGTTGTTATAAATATATTGACTAAAAATATAATTAGAAATATTGTAGTTTGTTTATTCGATAAAGTTAATGCAAACCTCTGAATTGAAACATGGGTGGTATTGGTACTTCTGTATAACACAATCTTCAAAGGAAGTTTAACAAATAACCCCTATACCAGTAATGAAGAGTTTGAAAATTAGGGAATACCTGGGGCAATGAACTGCAGTAAGTCCCAAGTTGAATGAAAATGCAACAAGGAAACTAACAGTAATGTTAGAAGTAGCCCCTATTGTGGTATTAGCCGACACGTGTGATTAGAGGAGGGATAGTGACACTACAGAAATCCCCGGCTGTATGCACCAAGACCTTGAAAGACAACCTTTCAGATTAAAAACCCTAGTTTGCTAACATGGGTATTTGAAGGGATGCTACAGCCTAACATGGGTGTCTCTTGTAAAACTGTGTCAATCCTTAATATATCCTGGAGGTTAAGATCTTCCTCTGAGAAATCCACCCCCTGATATAACTCAGATCCTTATTCTAAAAGAGTAATCCCCTATCTGCTGCTTTGAGGCAACCCCTGCTTTATTAGTTTAGGAAAAACTCACTGATGCAGAGATAGGACAACCTCCTAGAATTCAGCCCTAAGGTGCAGCTGATATAAAGCAGTCTCCTATCTAGCACTCAGCAATCATGTGAGAGAACATTAACAAACATCTATTTGGTAAGTACCTAAAATTCGTGAGCTAACCAAAGTTAATAACAAAAGCATCTGCTAAAAGCGCGTTTTGGTGCTTCCAAGCGCCTTTCTCAAGAGGAAAGCTTGAGCAAAACTTGCACCATTTTATAACGGTTGAAATGTATCTGCCCCTTAATTAACATTATTCCCTACGCGGACAAATCAGATAGAAGGGGGCAGAGTGGCACAAGTGAATAGATCAGGCACTCGGATCGCCAGTAAAAGGAAGGAGGAGGGAAGGGGGGTTGCCCAAAAACAGGCGGGGGTGGGTGGAAAGCCAGTAACCTATTATCCCTTAGACTTCCAAAATATGTCTTTGTGATGGATCGATCCGAGTGTCAATCTGATCCGAGGGAAGGGGGGTTGTCCAAAAACAGGGGGGGTGTTGGAAAGCCAGTAACCTATTATCCCTTTGTCACAGCAGAGCTGGTCACTTACACTCACCGCACTCTATGTCCCCTCTTCTGGGGCTGCAGCACCTCCTTCTCCCCCTATCACCTCCAAGGTCCGCGGCGAGCATGCCATCGCAGCAAGATGGCCGCCATGCGGATGCGGCGTTCTAGGCGAGGGGGAGGGGAGGAGTTGTGGTCCTGATTAGAGGAGGCAGGTCACTGACTGTGAGGTAAGCCAAGATGGTGCTGAGTCCCTGATCTTCTTTTAAAGCACCTGTGTGTCCTACCTACTGGTGGGAGGTGGCTGGTCATGTGATCCTGGCTCCCTATTTAAACCATGCACGCCTTCCAGTCAGTACTTGGTTATTTTCCTTGCTCTTGTATACCTGCTTATTGCCCTGATTCCCTACTTGTCTTCTTGGTTCCTGATCCGTAGCTCCGTTATCATCTACCCTTGCCTGCTGCCTGACCTGATCCCGGATTGATCAACTACTCTTGCCTGCTGCCTGAACTGATCCTGGATTGATCGACTACTCTTTCCTGATGCCTGACCTGATCCCAGATTGATTGACTATGCCTCCTGCTTCTTCCCTTCTTCGATACCTTTCAGGACCCTGTACCCCTTTCCAGGTGCTCCTTAGGGTCGAGATTGCAAGGGAGTGCTGCTCCGCTGCAATTGGGTTCAGTCACCGCTACAAAACCCCAGATGGGTGTGACACCCCTAAACTTCCAAAATATGTCTTTGTGATGGATCGATCTGAGTGTCAATCAAATCACTGATATGTGGTGATATATAGCAGTACAGTAGATAAGAGATAAAGTCCTCCTTTGTTAAAGTGTTACAAAAACAATGGTTCTCAGTTGCAATTTATTTGAATTAGAGAGCCATGAAAAGGGGATCCATTATAATATTATCATTTGGTTAAGGATACTTGTTAGACCCAAATCAATTAAATAAATAATGGCCAGTTATAACCCCGCTTATGAATATATATTTAAGTTTAAAAGGGATAAATAGATGGTTATTCAAAAATGGTTCCAATCAAATCAAGTGAGGCCCAAAAGTATAAGCTTAATCACTTGGCTTAGATCACTAATAGACCAACAACTATCCCTACATTAGAATACAAAAAGATTTGAAAATATATAGACAGTGGGTGAAAATGTATTTGTATTATTGTAAAACAAACAATATTTTATTACAACTGGAGCCAAACTGAGAAAGTTGAATTTAGTATCGCAATTCAGATAAAAGGTGCAAATGAAAAGCCATCATTGAGACCCTTCGGATGGGGGATCTTCAATTTATAAAGTCAAAAACATTCATGTTATTTAAGGAATCTGTCATACTCGTCCCTTCTCTAGTCGTGTTAAACCAGTTCCAACCTTTCAGGTGCCTGGAGATTGGGGTCTCAATGCTACCTCTAAGGGACCGCACATGTTTTTTAATCCTTTCTTTGAAAGGTTGGAAGGTTTTTCCCACATATTTCAAGTCGCACTCACAGGTTAGTAAATACACAAGTCCTGCAGTGTTCCGGTAAATAATGTATTCATTTTGAATGACTGTTTACCTTCACTGTCTGTAACATTTTTAGAATCTTGCTTTATAAATTTCCTCCCGCACCCGAAGGATCCAACTAAGGGGTAGGTTAGCCAGGTACGATTAATAGCACGTTGGGGTTGGAAGTGCCTAGGAGCTAAAAGATCTCTCAGATTCCTTTTTCTACGTGCCGTAATATCTACTCGAGAGCCCAGAACTTTTTTTTTTTTTTTTATTCTTTATTTTTGGTATGCAGGTAGGTACAACAGTGCCTGTTTTGCCACAACGGCATTCGCAGGCTTGATATTCATTTACATGTTATAACAGTTGTGGCAGATTAAGTATGCATACATTTTAAGTGAGTATGATAACAGTACAGTGAACGTATAGTATATAACTCAAGGCAACATTGATGAATGACATAGCAGGTATTGTAATCGACAAGATATGCTGCCCTGTTTTCTCATTTGTAATAGTTGAGGTTACAAGAGTAAATAGCACTATTGTAGGGAGTAATATATAGCATGACATGCCTTTTGAACAGACAACGAGTGCTATGGGTTATGCATGTATAAGGTACAGTAGTTTAGTTCATGCTAAATTGCAGGATGGATAACTTGGTTAACAATTTTGGTATCGTCAGGGAAGCCCCCTCACGCGCTGGTGGTCAAGTTAAAGGTAATAGTGTGAGCTGTAATGGGGTGGGATATACAATCCGCTTAGATGGCTTACAGTCAATATGTTCAACCTTAAACATAACTTTTAATACCGGCTAGACAATTTATGAGGTGGGTAACATTACGGGTAAGGAACACGTGTAAGTCAGCTGGTGTATACTGGGTATGTGAAATGTAAAACAGGCTTGTTAGCATGCAATGAACATAAACTGCTTGCCTGATTGTAATGACTGAGTATGTGTTTAACTATGTGGGCTCTATGAGGTTGTGGGGACACACGTGTACTCTGGTGCTAGAGATGTAATAATGATACACTGGGTAAATTGTATATACTGAGAAGGGACTGGCTTACTGCTGTATTCAGAGTCCTGTATGAGTGGATCACCCCACTCCCACTCTCACCATGACAGTCCCGCTGTAGGACCAAAGTCCTGGTATGCAGGTCGTTTTAACTATCGGATGCTTAAAGGGGCTTTGTTTATGCCCTGGTTTTAGTTACGGTTTGGAAGTGTATAAAATCATCACATATATACAGAAAAAAATATTGACAAACATAAATTAGTTCTAAATTATTCCAAGAACATGCTAACGTATTGTTGAAAGCTGTGTCTGTTAACACCGTTCACTGGCCCACATTGATAGCGTGGAGAATGACGGCTGGGTAATTTTACTAGTAAAGGGGGTTCCAAGCCGGGCTACTATTCTTTGCACACGTTCTAAATGTGTTCACTATAAAACGTCATCCTGATGCTGTGAACTATGAAATACCTCGTAACAACCACCAGGATTTCAGTGTGTTGGAAAGCTAACAGAGAGTAACAATATTATATATTTCCCCCCCCTTAACTCATACCTCCCTGACAAAGAGAAATAATAAGAAAAAAAAAAAAAGTAACCATTAGATAGAAAGGAAAATAAAGTAAACCAACGTTAAATAAAGCGAGTCCCAGAAACGGTTCGCAACAGTTCTAGGAATGCTCTTCATGTTCTCTTATGGCAAATTGTTGCTGCCCATCGTTCCTGGTTATGTGGTGATTGAGGCGTAGGTGTCAGGCGTGGAGCCTCGCGGGAGGAACGGGATGATTCTTGCTGGATCCCAATTATGGGTGGGCGAGTTGAGCTCGCGGGTGCCGTCTTGGGCGAGGGAATCTTGTGGTAGGCCTAGCGACTGTAAGAGATCCGCTGTGTCTTGGGTGCCTTGTATCCGATGTGTGTTGGCTCCGTGTTGTACCAGGAGTGTTCGGGAAGGCCGCCATCTATAGCTTATTTTTTGTTCTTGGAGGAGGGACGTAAGAGGTCGGGGTGACCTGCGCCATGCTAGGGTTCCGTTGGATATGTCGGCGAAAAATGTAAGTGCCATATTGTCCAGCTGGAGGGGGTTTTATCCCGGAGAGCTGACAGGACCGCCATTTTGTCCTTTCCAGTCCGGAAGGTGATGATTGTGTCTCTCGTGGCTGTAGCTGGGGCTCTGGCGGGTTTGGGGACGCGGAAGAGGTCTGTGGGGGTGATAGCTTTGGCCTGTCCAGGTGGTAGTATGGCTGTTAGTATGCGCCGGAGTACCTGTGGCAGCTCAGCTTCTGGTACCTCCTCAGGAATCCCTCTAATTTTGAGGTTATTTCTTCGTCTGGCATCTTCTTGGGCCGCAAAGCGGCGTTCATGTTATGCGTTCTGTTGTTGCAAGTCCTGCACGGCTTTTTGCAGTGAGGAAATGTCCCTTAGGTGGTTTTGGGAGGAGTCTTCTAAGGAGTTTATGCGGCCTGTCAGGCCTTGCAGTTCACCCCGGAGAGCTGTGACGTCTGCCAGAATGTTCTTCTGCAGATCAGCAAGTAATGATTTTAAAACCCCCATGGTGACCGGGTCAAAATCCTCTCCAGTTTTATTTATTTTCGCTTTCTGCATCGGGATTATTCAGTTCAACTATTCTATCAGTGACTGTAAATGAAAAGGGATGCAAGGTCTCTTTCGTAACACTATTACTTCATATATGTTGACATGAAAATTAAGAAATACAACTAAAACAAACGTTGCGTATAAAGAAGAACAGTGAGTGGAATATTTAGACCCCAAAATACAGTGTGTAAAAATAAACTAAAGTAAATTATGAAATTGCAACCAGAGAAAAATAAATAAATTAAAGTAAATATACTCTTTCTGTAAAGTTGTATTCCCCCGGAGGCCTTTCAATTCTCAAAAATGGGAGATACTGCAAAAAGAAATTCAATATATAAATATCTCATAGAGTAATAAGTACTAAAAAAGACACCAGTTCCATATAGAATTGCACTCACAATATATATATATAGTCACATTTAAGGACATAAGACACTCTCTCTGGAAAAAATGAAGGCAGCACCTTTCTTGTGTATATACTGAGGGCTGCACTTTTCATGCAGTATTTCAATATGTATCCTCTCAGATCAGTTTCATATATGAAAAAACATTTTTTTTTTAGTTATCGCATAGTGTACAATAAATATTTAAATAGGCACTATTAGCTAATAAAATTGCACTCACAAAAGAAAAATATTTGAATGCATATGACCAATTGGCCCTATACTCAATTGGGCAAAAACGTTCAGCTGCCTATAGGGCCATTTGAACTGCAAAACCTGGACATTGTTCATGCTATTTAATAGTGTCTGGATTTTGCATTTCAGGCACCAAATGGGCATGAGTTACGCCTGGATTTTTGCTGGACTGCTGAAATTCAGACCTGAATGCTGCAAATCTGGGCCTGGATTTAAAAAAATCCAAATTATTTCCCAATAGCTAGCACGTAAATAGTTAAAAGCTATTGGTGGTGCAAGGGTTAATTGTGTGGTATCTGGCCATCACTTGCTAGCCAGCCGTTACATTAAAATAAATTAAAACCTATGGGCGTCATTAGGATTGGCTTATAAGCCAACCAATCAGAATGCTCTGACTGATATTACAGTGAAGATAAGAAAGAAGATTTCAGATTGTAAGTTTAATTTATTTCTGTCACAGATATTTGTTTTATTGGGCCCTTTTCACAATTATTAGGGCTAATATATTTTAAGAGGATAGATAGAGAATTGGGAACCTCTGGCCACATGGAGGGTGACAATGACAATTATGGGGGAGATGGACAATGACATTTGATATTTAAGCATAAAAGTAAAATCAAAAATATACAAAAATTAGGCAGCAATATGCAATGTCAATCTGCAGTTGCTAAGGCCAGTAAGGTTTTGTCATGTATAAATATGGGCATACATTCTTGGGATGAAAATATAATTTTGCCTCTTTATAAATTGCTGGTAAGACCACACCTTGAATATGCTGTGCAATTTTGGTCACCTGTTCTAATGAAGGATATCATGGCACTAGAAAAAGAGCAGAGATGAGCAAAAAATTGATAAAAGGAATGGAGCATTTTAGTTACGAAGAAAGTTTAAAAAATGTAAATCTCTTTAGTTTGGAAAAACGGCGCCTCAGAGGGGATATGATAACATTATACAAATATATTCGGGGCCAGTACAAACCATTATCTGGAAATCTATTCCTAAACAGGGTTATACATAGGACACAAGGTCACACATTTAGGCTGGAAGAAAGGAGCTTTCATCTAAGGCAAAGAAAATGTTTTTTTTTTTTACAGTAAGGATATTGAATTCTCTGCCTGGAGAGGTGGTTTTATCAGAGTCCATACAGATGTTTAACCCCTTAAGGACACATGACATGTGTGACATGTCATGATTCCTTTTTATTCCTGAAGTTTGGTCCTTAAGGGGTTAAACTGCAATTGGATAAATACTTGCAAAAGCATAACATACAGTGATGTAATTTCTAATTAGTGGGGTAATAGCTGCTTGGTCCAAGGAGACATCTGACTGCTTTTTTGGGGTCAAGAAGGAATTTTTTCCTAGTTTGTTGCAAAATTGGAAGTGCTTCAGATTAGGTTTTTTTGCCTTTTTTTAGATCAACAGCAAAAACATATGTAGCCCTTCTCCCATCCTGTGCCCTTATGTAGCCCCCTTCCCTCCTGTGCCCTCTTTAGCCCCCTCCCCTTCTGTACCCTCTTTAGCCCCTTGCCCTCCTGTGCCCTCATTTGCCCCTACCCTTCCTGTGCCCTCTTTGGCCCCGTGCCCTATTTAGCCCTCTCCCCTCCTGTAGCCCCTGTCCCCTCCTGTGCTCTTCTTTTGACCCCTCTCTTTCATGTGCCTTCTTAGCCCCCCCAATCCTGTGCCCTTCTGTAACCCCACTTAATTGCAATCTTTAGCACCTTCCCATCCTGTGTCCTTATGTAGCCCCCCTCCCCTGTGTGTGCTCACCTTCCAGCCCATCTAACCTTCCAGGAGTTCTAAGGGCCTTCAGGCAGGATGTGGAACTTTAACGTGATCCAGAAGTCCAACCGTATCTAGGGCCAGACTAGGAATGGAAAGCAGCCTTGGAAAAAATTCTATACAAGCCCAATAATGTGTAGTGTGCAGATTTAGAGACAGAAAAGATCACTTAAAATTGAAAACTAAAAACTATTACTCCGTGAAAGAAAGCACTCATAGGGCTTTAAAATAAATAAAAGAGCAGATTTATTTTAAGCAGACTTACATTTGCATTGTGACGAGACCAATCTCGCCACTGTGCATTGGAGGAGCCTGGTTGCCTGCCTGCTGCCTTTTGATTATGGACTGGCATTTAAATACTTTTTTTTCCTATGCAGAAAGGTCTATGCATGTATTTCTGCCCTGGCGTTCGGTAGATTCTCGGATTTACTGAATGAACTCATTTACCACAGATAGCTATGCCATGGAGCCTATTCGTGTAATAAAAGACTTTGGCTCCATGGCAATTGAACTGTATGTATGTTCTAAGCGCCGATTAGTAATAATGTGCGCTCAGACCTAAGCTATCTGGGGATATGTTGCATGTCTGTATTTTATGTAATGAATGTAACCTTGTGTTTATTATTGTATTTTACTGTATTTTGCTACCATGTGGCTACATAGTTACATAGTTACATAGTTACATAGTTACATAGCTTAAAAGAGACTTGCGTCCATCAAGTTCAGCCTTCCTCACATATGTTTTTTGCTGTTGATCCAAAAGAAGGCAAAAAAAAAAAACAGTTTGAAGCACTTCCAATTTTGCAACAAGCTAGGAAAAAAATTCATTCTTGACCCCAGAATGGCAGTCAGATTTATCCTTGGATCAAGCAGTTATTACCCTACATTGAAAGATTATATCCTTGAATATTCTGTTTTTGCAAGTATGCATCTAGTAGCTGTTTGAACATATGTATGGACTTTGATAAAACCACTTCTTCAGGCAGAGAATTCTACATCCTGATTGTTCTTACAGTAAAAAAAAACCCTTTCCTTTGCCTTAGACAAAATCTTCTTTCTTCTAGTCTAAACGCATGACCTCGTGTCCCATGTAAAGTCCGGTTTGTGAATAGATTTCCACACAATGGTTTGTATTGGCCTCGAATATATTTGTATAATGTTATCATATCCCCTCTCAGGCGACGTTTTTCTAAACTAAATAGGTTTAAATGTGTTAACCTTTCTTCATAGCTCATATGTTCCATTCCTTTTATTAATTTTGTAGCCCGCCTCTGCACTTTTTCTAGTGCCATAATATCCTTCTTTAGAACAGGTGCCCAAAATTGCACAGCATATTCAATGTGTGGTCTTACCAGTGATTTATAAAGAGGCAAAATTAAATTCTCGTCCCGAGAATGAATGCCCTTTTTCATGCATGACAATACCCTACTGGCCTTGGCCACTGCTGATTGACATTGCACATTGCTGCATAGTTTGTTGTCTATAACAATTCCCAAGTCCTTTTCGTGTGTTGTTATCCCTAATTCGCTTCCATTAAGGGTATACGTTGCTTGTGTATTCTTTACGCCGAAGTGCATAACTTTGTATTTTTCAAAATTAAATTTCATCTGCCATTTGAGTGCCCAGTCCTCCAGTCTATCTAAATCTCTCTGCAGCAAAGTAATATCTTGCTCACATTGTATTATTTTACAAAGTTTTGTGTCATCTGCAAACACTGAAACATGACTTTCAATGCTGTCTTCAAGATCATTTATAAACATGTTAAATAGAAGGGGTCCCAGAACAGACCCCTGAGGGACACCTCTTGCCACCTCTGTCCAGCTTGAAAATTTACCATTAACAACAACTCTTTGTACTCTGTTTTTAAGCCAATGTTCTACCCAAGAACAAGCATTTTCATCTAGACCGATTTCCTTGAGTTTGAACACTAATCTTCTGTGTGGAACTGTATCAAATGCCTTGGCAAAGCCCAAATAGATCACATTCACTGCAACACCCTGATCTATACTTCTACTTACTTCTTCGTAGAATGCAATCAAGTTAGTTTGACACGACCTGTGCTTCATAAAACCGTGCTGATTTTTGCTGATAACCATGTTCTTCTCAAGGAATTCTTGAATATAATCCCTTAATAATCTTTCAAATATTTTACCAGCCACAGAAGTTAATCTCACAGGTCTATAATTTCCAGGCAAGGATTTTTAACCCTTTTTGAATATAGGAACCACGTCTGCCTTTCTCCAATCCTCCGGAACACTTCCTGAAAGAAAGGAATCTTGAAAGGATAAAATCAGAGGTTCACTTATTTCTACACTTAGTTCCTTAAGTATACGTGGATGGATACCGTCAGGCCCTGGAGCTTTGTTTATATTAACTTTCTTTAGTTGCTGCAGCACCTTGTCTTGAGTTAACCAATTACAATTATTCTGCAAGTTTTTAGTAGCAATCAATTGCACATCTATTGCCATGGGTTCTTCCTTAATATATATGGAGTTTAGCCTCTGTCCTTGGAGATAATTAGATTATTTCTCAATTATCTCCAGGATAGAAGACTCTGTGGAACTGGCTTTGGGCAGAAAAGCCATGCTTCATTTGGTCACAAAGGACTTCGATCTATCTTTTGAACCAATGGACCAATTTGGATGATTTTGACATATGTTAGTATTTGGAGAATGCTGATTCTGAAAATGTAAATTTTATTTTATGTGAATGTGATGCATACTTTTAATGTTATGAATAATGTGGAAAAACTGTATTTCTCTGCCTGTGATAATTACATTACCCATTGTGTAAGGTAATTGTATCACAGGCAGAGGGGAGGATTTTGTGTGGGAGTGTCTGAGTGTATTGTACGTGTTTATTGGTTGTTTTCCAAAAGCCTGTGGGTGGTACTAATGTGTAAGAATGTGTATGTAAGAACAATAAACCCACAGTTCTGTCTGTTCCTGCTTGACCCTCAAAACAGAGCCTTGTCTCGTTCTTGAGGGGATTTACTGTATGCTGTTAGAGACTGATTGCCAGAAGTGTAAGCCGCTTGGGTGCTTTTCCTGTTCAGCTGCTAGCAGCTATTCGTGAGTGTGGCGAAACCGACCTTGCCACGTGTCCTTGGAGGGGGCTGATTGCCCGCCTCTTGCCTTTGGACTATGGACCAGACTTTATGGGAATGTGATACCCCAGATAGCCATACCATGGAGCCTATTCATATAATGAAAGACTATGGGAAAGACTTTAGCTCCATGGCAATTGTACTGTGTGAGTAGGATCTGTGCGCTATTCGGTAGTTTTGTGCGTGCAGATCCCAGCTATCTGGGGATAGGTGAAATGTCTGTGTGTTATGTGTAAATGTGACTTTATGTATTTTAAAGTGTTTTATGTTGTTTCGCAACCATGTGGTTAATGGAGTCTGCCTTTAGTCCTGGGTAATTGGATTACTTCTCCAATTAACTCCAGGGCAGAAGGGAGGAAACCAGGGTGCATTGTGGGGATGTTTTTCTGCCAGCCAGAAAGGAACAAAAGATACTTTTAGTAACTTTTGAACCCCTAGTCGGATTCATGCCATTTTTTAATATGTTGTTCCCCTGAATGGATTGATTGTGGATATGTATTTTTATGTGAATGTGATGTATGGTTTTAAAGTTATGAAAGTTGTGTAAAAGTATATTTTACACTGTATGCATAATGGGATTATGTGTCACACTAAGGGGAGGGGATGTGTGGGAGGTAACATCTATGTCATTGGTTCTTTTATGCCTCCCCCTGGGTGTGGCCTGTATGTGTGAGTTGGAAATAAAAGCCAGGCTGGATGAGCCAGTCCTGAGTTCCTGTTTTACCCTCAAAGTGATGTGTCGTTTCATTATTGGGGGAAGGATTTATTGCATGCTGTTCCAGTTGACTGCTAGGAGTACAAGCCTATTCGTATGGTTCCTATTCAATGGTCTACAGCATTCATATGCTTGGGAGAATTTAAAGGTTTCTCGGATTCGGTGATCGTGGTGTCTGCCAGAGTGCTTGGAGTCCTCATGAAGCACTAGGAGCATCCATTAACGGAGGTACTCAGTCGGGGTGCCAGGTGATCCGTTACAGTGAGGTTCCAGTTTCGGGAGTTTGGAGTGCTACTTTGTATCCTGTTCGGGAGTTTGGGGTTCTGCAGTAGCTGTGCCTGTGTCTCTGGAAGGGGAAGATCTTCTAAATGGCGGTTTAACCCCTTTATGCCTGGGGTGCCGTTACAATTGGTGGCAAGCGGTGGGATCGTTCCCACAGCCAGAAGGACAGCTACAGGAGACACCATTCCGTGGATTTACAAGTTGAGGGCAACGCATGTCCCAGTACAGCGACCCTAAAAGCAACAGAATGGAACCAGCAGTGTTACACGAGGAGGAGGACCTGGATGGCTGGGATGCATTAAGGAAAGGCATCTGGTACCAGGCCCTGGATAATGTTCAATACCAGCAGGGTGAGGTCTCCCCAGTGAAGAGCAGCGGTTGCAGAAGCAAGTGGCCCTGCAGATGCCCATCCTGGGAGAGCAGCCCCTGGAGGAATGGGTGAAGAAACTAGAGCACCGGGTATGGCAGGAGCTACGGCTGGAGGATGTCTACCAGGCGCTCTGGTGGTATATGGCACAGTATATACCCTGGACAGCCGAGCATGACAAGCCAGAGGGAGAGGAGTTTGATGGTCCTGGCTTGTTATGGGAGTCATTTGCAGAGCCTGACTTCGGGAGCCCTGCGCAGACCAGATTTCAGGACATTTTCTACGAGAGGTAGGCTAGGCATGACTGGGATGACCCCCATGAGGTAGAGCAAGAACTGGCTCACCTAGCAACCCTGGAGTGGGAACTGGAGCAGGACTACCAAGGTCTCTTCCACTCCATTGGGAAGGCTCAGCAGGACAGCAAGGTGACAGACCCAGATCCAGACCCATTCAGCTGGGAAGATATTGTGGAGATTTACTGGGAAGGACCCCAGGTGGCTTTTTTGGGGTCCTTCCCCAAGGAGATGGGACCGAGGACTCTCCACAGGGTGGAGATGGGACCGAGGACTCTCCACAGGTCCTGCAGCCCAGTCTCCATTCCCCAGCGGCAGGCTGAGTTACTGGGGGGAGAGACAGTTGGTCCTGTCCCCCAGCGGCAGAGTGAATTGCAGGGAATTGGGAGCCCAGTCTCCATTCCCCAGCAGCAGGCTGAGTTACAGGGGACAGAGACAGTTGGTCCTGTACCCCAGCAGTAGAGTGATATGCAGGGAATTGGGAGCTCAGTCTCCATTCCCCAGCGGCAGAGCATTGTACAGGGAATTGGGAGCCCGGTCTCCATTCCCCAGCGGCAGACTGAGCTACCGGGGGCAGAGACGGTCAGTCCTGCTCCCCAACAGCAGTGTGTGTTACAGGGAATAGAGAGCCCAGTCTCCTTTCCCCAGCAGCAGGACTCTATATTGGGAGTGGAGACAGTCGGTCTCCCTCCCCGCGGCTGGAAGTATGTATGGGAGAGGAGCTTGTTACCCCCTCTCCCCAGCGGCAGCTTAACGCACCAGGGGAAGACAGTAAGCCCCACAACCATGCAGATGGGACCGTGGTCTCTGCACTTACAGCACAGGGTGTAGGGACAGTCGGTCCTGTCCCCCAGCAACAGGGCTGTTTAGCCAAAGGGGAGACAGTTGGTCTCCCCCCACAGCAGCATGGTGCTTTGTCCAAAGGGGAGACGATCGGTCTCCCCCTCCAGCGGTCACAGCTATGTATCCTAAGGGGAGACAGTCGGTCTCCCCCTGCAGCAACCAGGCTCCCACTAGGCTACTTCCGTGGCAGTGCTGGCACCAGGGCAGAGTACCGCTGGTCTCTGCCCACTCAGCAACCCACCGAGGAAGCCTACCAGTTCCCCACACAGCCATGGTGAGGCACCTGGACATGAACACGTTTCTCCCTTACTCAGGTGTAGTAACCATTTATTGTGGGTGGGCTGTACTGCTGTTTCTGTTTTATGGGTGGGCTGCTGGACTAACCAGGGCACTGACCGGCAGTAGGTCAGATATCCTGTTAGTCTGTTTGGAAAAGGGGAGAGATGTGACGAGACCAATCTTGCCACTGTGCATTGGAGGAGCCTGGTTGCCTGCCTGATGCCTTTTGATTATGGACCGGCATTTAAATACTTTATTTTCCTATGCAGAAAGGTCTATGCATGTATTTCTGCCCTGGCGTTCGGTAGATTCTCGGATTTACTGAATGAACTCATTTAACACAGATAGCTATGCCATAATACATAATTTGTGTAATAAAAGACTTTGGCTCCATGGCAATTGAACTGTATGTGTGTTCTGAGCGCCGTTCAGTAATAATGTGCGCTCAGACCTAAGCTATCTGGGGATATGTTGCATGTCTGTATTTTATGTAATAAATGTAACCTTGTGTTTTTTTATTGTATTTTACTGTATTTTGCTACCATGTGGCTAATGGAGTTTAGCCTCTGTCCTTGGAGATAATTGGATTACTTCTCAATTATCTCCAGGATAGAAGACTCTGTGGAACTGGTTTTGGGCAGAAAAGCCATGCTTCATTTGGTCACAAAGGACTTCAATCTATCTTTTGAACCAATGGACCAATTTGGATGATTTTGACATATGTTTGTATTTGGAGAATGCTGGTTCTGAAAATGAAAGTCTTATGTGAATGTGATGCATACCTTTAATGTTATGAATAATGTGGAAAAACTGTATTTCTCTGCCTGTGATAATTACATTACCCATTGTGTAAGGTAATTGTATCACAGGCAGAGGGGAGGATTTTGTGTGGGACTGTCTGAGTGTATTTTACGTGTTTATTGGTTGTTTTTCAAAACCCTGTGGGTGGTACTAATGTGTAAGAATGTGTATATAAGAACAATAAACCCACAGCTCTGTCTGTTCCTGCTTAACCCTCAAAACGGAGCCTTGTCTCATTCTTGGGGGGATTTATTGTATGCTGTTAGAGACTGATTGCCAGGAGTGTAAGCCGCTTGGGTGCTTTTGCTGTTCATCTGCTAGCAGCTATTCTTGAGGTTCCAGTTTGGGAGTTTGGAGTGCTAGTTTGTATCCTGTTCGGGAGTTTGGGGTTCTGTGGTAGCTGTGCCTGTGTCTCTGGAAGGGGAAGATCTTCTAAACGGCGGTTTAACCCCTTTATGCCTGGGGGTGTCGTTACATGCATATAATCAATGTTTCAGTCCAAATACCTTATCTTATATCTTTATAACTATACCCAACCTTTTAACAGCTATAGTCAAATACATAATCTCAGAAAATGATTAGGGAAGCAATAGAGTGACTATGGAAAGCAGATATCACTTATCATGTTTTGACTACCGGTCTGTTAACACACTGCTGTGAGAACATGAATACAGAGAGGGTTTACAGCATTTTCCTGACTCTCTGATTGTTTAACAAGAAACATTCTTATTTGTACTCCAAGTGGGAGCAGTATAATGCCCAGTGACCTTATTGACCTACACATATTAGGGTTATCCATGTGAGTTTCTCAGTGAGTTTCCAGCAATCTTTGTTTATGCAAGTCTCCGTTTTCTATGTTGCGGTTTTATTTCACTGGATGCAAATTGTGCATGCAAAGTCTTACAAAGACACACACCATGTTCACGTGCCTTGATAGGAATCCTCTGATATTGCAGTAGGGCTTTACTAGCACAAAGGGATACTATAGTGCCAGGATTACAAATCTGTATTTCTGGCACAATAGCTCCCTCTGCCTCTCTGCCTTTACTCACCCTTTCCGAGCGCCAATGTCCCTCGGCGCTGGATCCTGGTTCTGCCCCTTCCGACGGCCCACGACGAGCGTGAGGACGTCCAGCGTCCAATACTGGACCAAAGACCCATTTACATTCAGGAAGCCCTGTAGTGGCTGTCTGGCAGCCCACTGTGGGCAGACTTAGAGTTGCAATGTAAACATTGCAGTTTCTCTGAAACTGCAATGTTTAACATTGCATCACTAAGTATAAAAAGGACACTGCACCCAGACCACTTCAATCAGCTGAAGTAGTCTGGGTGCCTACAGTGTCCCTTTAACTGTAAAATAAAGCCTTCTCTCTAATCCATTCGACAAAAATAAAAACATATGTCCTTAACCATCCATTCCTGGCCTATAGCACCTGTTTACCTATGATCAAGACCTTTGGAATGTGAGAACAGAGTAATGTTGCAACTTTTGGTAGCATTATCAACCAATAGATGGGAAGATAGCAAGGAAGGAGAACTTGTGATGAGACATCTTACTCACCAGGCACCACCATCCAACAGGCATGTCACCTAGCAGGTTTTTTTTTTTTTTTTTAGAAGGACCTCACATGTGATAAGTCTACCTTAATTATTTACCTCTTTAGTTCTGGTGGACATGTGTCACAGTACCAAAACTGTGCAAGCAGCCATTCGGATTCATTGTTTGTAACCATCGTAAATTGAGATCTTTCTCAGTATTTCACATCGATCTTACAGACACTGTTATGATATGTAAAAATAATCATCACAACAGTGTGAATAAGCATGTTTTAGTAGCATTTGAATAGTTTATATATATTTCTAGATTTTATCCTTCAAAATCTCTGGTCCAATCCGTTAACCCATTACTCCAACTAGATTAATGCATAATCAAAGTTGGGGAACAGTATTTGTTTACTTAATTATTAAGAAATGAATGGAGATTTGGTTTGTCCTGAATGAAGTGGTGGAATAAAAAATATAAATATTGGTTATAGTCAAAGATTAAGTGACACTGACCAATAGAGTGAAAAAAGGAAGAGTAGTAAACCAAACTTTCAAGCAGGATTCTTCAGCACACTTTGATGCCTGCAGCATCAGTGATTGTGTGTGTTGCTATTGCTGTGCCTGTGTGGAAGTGGGGGATAAACTGTTTCAATGATTCTAGTGTGAGACTAGGACTGGGTTGTTTCTGTATCTACCTTCCTAGCTGCTTCCAGTGGCACTTAAAACAACTTTGAGTTGGCTGTTTTAATAACCCTAGTGTAACACTGTTGTTTAGGTTACTGCTGTGCCTACTGTTAAGCACTGATACTTCGCACCAACTTAGAATCACCAATTTATAGTTTGACAGGTCTACCAATCAACTTTACTATCCATTGTATTTGTTAAATTTGTAGAGTGTTCAGTCTAGTGTATTCTGTACTGTACAAGTGTAGGAGTGCTTCGTGCATTGTAGTTATTTTTAAAGTCAAAAATAGTAATGTCACAGTAGTAAATCCACCAAGCACCAACCCACACAAACACCCTTTTTTGCTGAATAAAGTTAGTTTAAACAATACATAGCAATTTGTGTCCCACCATTATCAATGTTATATCTTAATCCCAAGAAGCAATTCAGTGAGGGTAGGGGCAAGGGTAGTGTTCCTCAATCCGCCATAAACAGTAGTGACATGGACTTGAGACATGAGAGTCTGTAAACCTCTTCTTTGGCTTGCAGGGCTGCCTCCTCCACCACCAGCACCTCCTATATTAGTATTAGTAATATTTATTCTCAGGAGGTAGTTAAATTAGCCATATATCCATAATGCCTAATTCACAAACCAGGAGGCAATTGTTTTTTTCTTATCTTTTTCATGTTACAATAAATTGTGCAGATCATTCTACCACTGCTAATTCAAGTGTTATTCCTTCTTAACCCCTTAAGGACACATGACATGTGTGACATGTCATGATTCCCTTTTATTCCATAAGTTTGGTCCTTAAGGGGTTAAAGTCCCCTAAAAAGCATTTGAACGAGGGAACAGCAGAGTATAGTTTGTGGGGGTCATCAAAGACACTATTTAGTGAAGAGGTAGAGCAAAGTACCAAAGTAGTGTCCCCAATGTTTGATCTTGATGATGGTGTCTGTGATGAATCTGGTAATTAGAATTCTTTTTCCCCCACAACTACAGACATAGCATTTTTTCCTCTGCCCATGAGCTACTCAACTATGTTTATTAGATTTGGATACTTGCTTTGGGCCAAATTGAAGTTTAACTCAAATTCAGCCCGATCGTGTTGAATTCAAGTTGAATTTCAAATTTCTGAGCATGTCAGTATCTTGGGAAAACCAGCTTGCAAACGCCCAGATACATTTGGCTTTGTTCTTGATTCAGAGTGCCAATGCTGGGACCAAAAAACAAGGAGGATGGAATGGGCCATTATTTTTGATAGGAGCAAATAGGCAACTTGTTTCACATGATAGACAAAAAGTATGCCCAATCATGTGGGCTGAATCTCCTGTACAATGCAGAGGTAGAGGTAGCGGTAGAGGTAGCAAAAAATAATTGATGGGTTAAGGGATTGCCAGAAAATGTTCATTTCATCCTTAGATAAGTGACAACTGACCAATAGAGGGAAAAAGGAGGAGCAGTAAAACAATCTATACTTTCAAACACAATTTTCCAGACATTTTGACTGTAGCTACTGAAGGAGTGTGTTTAACGCTTGCTGTGCATATGTGTCAGTGGGAGATAGTCTGGGTCAATGATTCTAGTGTGTGACTAGGTTTTGATTGCTGCTGTATATAGGTACTTGCAGGGGTACGTGAAACAACTCTGAGTGAGTTATAGTAAATTTACATTTGGTAATTGCTCCTAGTGAGAGACCAGATTACCAATATGCAGTTTTTATGTATTGATTTATTTTTGTTAACTGTATGGAGGAAAACAAACAAACACAAAAACATATTTTAACCACTTAACACCATTAGGGCATACTATGCCACCCTGCAAACGCACACTTAGAATGATAATATATATTAACTCTACATATTATATTTTTGATTTATCTGGATGGCGTGGTCACTTTAAGGGCTGGCGTGACATCACAACATTTGAATTTATAAAAGACACACCGTGGCAAAGTCTAATATATTTCAGGGAAGAGGATTTTGGCCTTTGCGAACCAGCAGAGCGAGCTGTTCGCCAGTCCGAATGGTAAGTATTTCATGTGCAGGACACGCAGGCCCGTTGAGCTCCTCGCAACCTGAGGAGGGGAGCAAAGCGGCTCCAGGAGCAGGAAAGTTTGTGACAGGTTTGTGACTAAGTGGCTACTAAAAATGACTGCACTTATCCAATTTTGAATGCTTTGGGTTGTCTACTTTTATAAATGGTATGTAGAGATGTCCCGAACAGTTCGCCAGGAACTGTTCGCCGGCGAACATAGCTTGTTCGCGGTTGCCACGGAGGGCGAACATATGCGATGTTCGGTCTGCCCCCTATTCGTCATGGAGGTGGGAGGGTCTGGGAGGGAGGGTCTGCTGCTGATTGGCTGGAATGTGTCTGCTGACTGTGAGGTACAGGGTCAAAGTTTACTCAATGATGACGAATAGGGGGCAGACCGAACATCGCATATGTTCGCCTGCCGTGGCGAACTTTTCGGGTAATCTCTAATGGTATGCCATGATGGGGGTCATTTTCATTCCTGTGCATCCATATGGACTGAAAGGCAACATAGGCCCAGCATACCAATTTGGCAAATTTCCAAAATCCCATAAAACCTATACATGGGGAGTACTGTTGTACTCGTGAGACATTGTAAACGCAGCTGGTTCCCTTACTTACCACTATAACGTCTTAACGCATAGAACTTAGCAGGGCTAACCATACAGATATCTTTAGCCATAATATTATATAGTTAGCAAGAGATCCTGTATTTAAAATATAGAAATAGTTGAGAATACAATATAAAATATGGATTGTATTGGATGCAATAAAGTTTTTTTATATTTTTTTATTTTTTGCCTTTATCTTTTTCAGACACAATACATAGACCAGGTATAACATTGTAGTAAACCGTGTGATTCACTATTTTACATGAAATATAGCAAGTATAGGTACATGTCTTGATGACGTTGAGCAAAGTTTAACATATTAAACAATATACATAGAATTATAAGTATATATTAAAACATAATAACTTATCATTCTCCTGAGTACAATATGATCTGTGAAGTCTAATAGCTGTGGTAGATATTTTTTTTTTTTATATATATATAAATCTTTATTTTCATTTTTTTTTTAAAATTCATTCAAGTACAGATACAGCTTTCAACTATATAATTTTAAACACAGTACAAAAAGTTACTTTGCAATAGTGATACAATAGATAATAATTATAAATAACAGTCGGGCCGTGCTTCTAATAAATATCTACCAGTATTCTGCTGTATCTACAGCCATGCAAACATACCATACATTACATCTTGACCATACATACATCCCATTCTCTCTACTGCCTGCGGGTAGCTATCTCTATGAGGAGGGGGCCGGGGGGGGGGGGGGGGTTGCATTTTGTAGTTAATAAATCTAACCCAAGGGACCCAGACTTCATTATATTTTTCTTTAGATATCTTGGCTATCCCAGCTTCCATGTTGCGTTGGTAGTCAATCTGTGTACATATATCCTGCCAGTTTAACGCACCCATATTTCTCCAATTTCTGGCCATAACTATTTTTATTGCCATACAGAATAGAATCAAAATAATTTTTAGTTTTATATTGCTTTTTGGTAAATCTAAATGAAACAAAAACATTTGAGGCGTGATCTCAGTCCGAACTTCAAACATATAGTCTACCAGTTCCGCTAGGATTAGTTTCATAGGTTTCAACTCCTCACAGTCCCACCAGATGTGGGAGAATGAACCTAGCTCCCTACCGCATCTCCAACAATCTGGTAGGAGTGTGGGTTGGAATCTATGAAGGCGAGTAGGCACCAAATACCAACGGTATACTAGTTTGAAGTACACTTCCTGTATGTTCACCCCGTGTATACATCTTTTTACTGCTTGTAAACCCAACAACCAGTCCTCCACCGGGGATGAAAAATGAAGTTCTTGCTCCCATTTATACATTGCTGGCGCTTTATCTATTTGCCTTTGACTTCTTGCAAATTGATTATATATGGAGGCAATTTTTTTTTTATAATGGAATTCTACAAACTGGTCCATTAGAGAACTTTCCGAAGTCTTTTCCCATAATAAAGGATTTTATTCTTAAATAATTAAAAATTTCCTTCGAAGGGAGATTATATTTGGATTGTAGTGTTGGAAATGGCAACATTTTATTATTATTTAAAAGTTCCGCTATTCTTTCTACTCCACCATTTTCCCATTCTTGGATATTTATATCCTTTATATAAAGTTTTAGGGTTGTTAATGGGGCATTTAGTGATATGTGTTTTGTTCCGTATTTCTTTTTCAAGTGCTTAACGATATAGATCATTGTATTATTCATCGGATTGCTAGATCTTATATTTTTTAGAAATTCGCTATCGCACCACCAAAGCGATAGAGGTTCCATATCACCAAGATCTGATTTTTCAATATCTAACCAATTTGGTCCGGCCATTGTAAAGTTGTCACACTTAATTAGGTGTACTACCATGTTGTTCATATATAATTTCTGTATGTCTGGGAAACAAATCCCCCCTTCTTTCCAGTCTCTCTGTAATATTTCCAATGAGACTCTAGGTCTCCTATCTTGCCAAATATTATTTGATAATTGCCTTTGGAGTCCGCGTATCGTCTGGCATGACACCCTCAACGGGAGATTACTAAATAAGAATGTCAATTTAGGAAGGAGATAGAAATTTACTGCTTCAATCCTACCCAACCAAGAAAGTTCCAGTCCCTGACAGTTTTTTAAGGTGTTCCTAAAGTGAATGGCAATATCAGTGTAATTAAGTTCTCCAGTTTCTCTATAATCTAGAGAAAGTTTTACCCCTAAATATTTTATGTTTCTTGCTTCCCAATCACATTTAAAGTCTTTTTTGAGTTTGTCTACGCCTGGTCTACTTAGGCCTTTTATCAGGATTTGTGTTTTATTTATATTTATTTTATACCCTGAGTGTGTACCAAACACGTTGATAAGCCGAAATACGGCTGGAATAGATCTAATTGGATCTGCTAGGGTCAGTAGAACATCATCTGCATATAATGCAATCTTGTTCTCCATCTTATTCACTTTTAGCCCGCTGATGTCTTCGTTCTGTCTAATCGCGGCTGCCAACGGTTCTATGGAAAGGATATATAACAGGGGTGCCAAAGGGCATCCCTGTCGCGTCCCATTTCTAATAGGGAACCAATTTGATTGAAACATGTATCCTGACACTTTAGCTTGAGGATCCTTATATAGCGCCATTGTGCACTCCTTAAAGTAACCCTCGATGCCGAAGGCCCTCAGTACTTCTTCCATGTACTTCCAGTTAACCCGATCGAAGGCCTTCTCGGCATCGAGGGTAACCACCGCAAAAGGAGACAAGCTTTGGTCTGCATGATATAGGACATTCAGTAGTTTCCTAATGTTATCAGATGTGCCCCTACCCTCTACAAACCCACTCTGATCTATATGTACAATGTTGGGTATGATTTGTTTTAGTCTATCGGCCAGAATTCTAGAGTATACTTTGATATCTAAATTGATAAGAGATATTGGTCTATAATTTGAAGTGTACGTAGGGTCCTTGTCTGTCTTAGGGATTGGTATTATAGAGGCCTGGAGTAGTTCCGTTGGGATGGCTTTATGGTTAGCAAAGTCTTCAAATGTTCTTAATATATATGGAGAAATTATATCACTTAATTTTTTATAGAAGATTGAAGAGAAGCCATCTGGGCCTGGTGCTTTGCCTGCTGTTAGTGCTTTAATGGTATTACTAATCTCCTGAATAGAAAAAGGGGCATTTAATTGGCTCAAATTCTCCGCTGATATTGTTGGTAAGCGCAATTTATCCAGAAACTGTTTTGTTTCGCCCTCAGATGGCTCATTAAATTTTATGTTGTATAGGCTTTTATAATAGTCTTCAAATGCTTTAGCTATTTGGGTTGGAGAGAACATTTTTTTACTTCCAACTGTTATATAATTTATAGATTGAAGTTTATTTTTATTTTTTAATTTATTTGAAAGACTTTTCCCTGTTTTATTATTTCCATAATACCATCTCTGTTTTAGAGTTAACATAGCTTTATTAATCTTTTCTTGAGTTCTTACTAATATTTTTCCCCTAATCTCTTTAATATCCTCCAAGATTTTATAATCTATGGTGAGTTTATGTAGTCGTTCTTGTTTTGCCAAATCAATATAAAGCTCGTTGAGCTCTTTTCCTTTCTTTTTTTTATAGTAGCGCCCATTTTTATGAGGCATCCTCTCATATACGATTTAAAAGTGCACCATAGCATGGCATTGGAGACATCCCCTGTATCGTTACTTTCAAAAAATTCTCTGGTCTGAGTGCGTAGTACATCTACATTAGTTTCAGATTTTAGTAAATTTTCATTAAGTCTCCATTTGTCTCTACATTTATATTCAGGATTATTTTTTATGACTAGACTTACAGGTGCATGGTCGGACCATGTTATAGGTCCAATTGACACTTTCTTAACTCGCTCCAAAGTTTCAGGTTTTACCAAAAAATAATCAATTCTAGTGTATGTCTGATGAACATTGGAAAAAAACGTGTAATCTCTCGCTTCTGGATTAGACGTTCTCCAGGCATCAAATAAACAGTTTTTTGCCAAAGTAGTCTGCATCATAGATAGGCCTGTTCTTTGCTTGGCGTCTGTGTAAACGGACTTGATTCTATTCCTATCTATTTTATCATCTATGGTGCAGTTAAAGTCCCCCCCGATGATTAGGCTACCAGACGATACGCGGTCAATCTTTTGCATCAAATTTCCCAAGAATCTGTATGGGGATTGGTTTGGAGCATAAACATTTACCAAAGTATACAAAATGTCATTAATTCGAACTATCACTATGAGAAACCTGCCGCCAGGGTCAGTCTCCTCGTAGATCATCTCATATTTTAGGCTACCTGAAAAAAAAATTGCCACCCCTCTTTTCTTGTTCTTTCCCGCCAGATTAGATCTATGGACCACTGGGAATTTTTTATAGTTCCATAGTTTAGGCATAGAGTTAGACCAGTGTGTTTCTTGAACGAAACCGATATCTGTTTTACTATCAATCAATAATTTATACAAGTATCCTCTTTTCTGAACTGAATTTAAGCCCCTTGTGTTAATAGATAGTATGTTTAATGACATACTACCGCAGTTCACCCCACACCCTCATCCCCTCTATCCTCCCCTCAGATAGCATCCAACACTCAAATCCATTCATACTTCCGCCAGTCGGTCCTATATATTTGGCCCTCCTGGTGAAACTCCAACTTTCTAATACCTCAATCAATCCATAATATGAAGTTCTGTATACAGTCTTCATATTTGACCCTGCTGCCGTCGCAGGACCCTGGACCAGGATAGTAGGCATTTTGTTCTTTATTATAATCCCTCTGTCCTTCTTATGATTCTGCCCTTCTTTTCCCTTTTTCTTGCCAAACCTATTCCTAGAGGCGTAACGGTGTTCTTTCCCTTTATCCTGCCACGAGATCTATCTGCTAAGTCCTCCTTCTACTGACTTTTATTTTATCTGGGGCATTTCTATCCTCCTATTTTTCTCTTCTGATACTCCCTTTCCCTAGCCCTTGATTATAGTCTATAATCTACCTTCTCCTCCTTGTATGTGATTATAAGCTTGTGTTTATTGTGAAACCCTCTTCATTCGTTTCATTCATATACATTAAATAATGTGTCAATAAGTGTAACTTATACTTTTTACTCCTTTTCCCTATACATTGCTCTATATGTAAATCTATAATTATTACTCTATACGTGAATCTGTAATTATATTCATTATATACGTGAGTGGGTAACCCCACAATATAACACCTTTTCTACTGGTGCCTAAAAAAAAAAACTTATAAATTGTTTTCTAGAATTATAAGTGCTATATACACCTTTTTCGTTCACTTCATACTTATGTTAATTTATATATGTTTATATTAATTATAACTTTAAATCTGTGGTTCCCCCTCTATACATTTTAACATTTCTATACAATTCTATAAGAGAAGAGAAAAAAAAAAAAAAAAGAGAAGGAGGAGTTCGGTTTGACTAAGGGATCAGTTTCAAACTTGTCATCTTCTGCTTTAGTGCCAAGTTGTCTCTGAAGATGTATGATTTATCTTTAAAAAAGACCATAATTGCCGTCGGGAACAGCCACTTGTATCTAATCTCCTTATTCCTAAGGATAACCGTTTCTTCGAAAAAGGTTCTTCTTGCTTGTCTTGTCTTTTGGGATAAGTCCTGATAAACTTTTAAATGTCTCCATTCTTCCGTGTCTAGGATCCCATTTCTTATCTTCTGCATTATTTGGTTTTTCATCCAAAAACTAGAGAAACAAATCATAACATCTCTTGGATAGGATTTATCGGTTCCATTTGGTCTAGCCAATCTGTGGAATCTTTCGAAGATCTCAGGGCCCAGCGTCTGTCTGGATAGTATTTTTGAAAAGAGACTGTTCAAATACAGATATAAGTCTTCTTGTAAGATTGATTCCGGTATACCTCTGACTCTTACATTATTTCTCCTGGATCGATCCTCTAAGTCAGTCAACTTCATCTCGTTGTCCTGCAGTCTCTTCTCTAACTGTATATTAGATGCTTTAATTTGTTCGTATTCCTCTTGGACTTTTTGTAGTATAATTGCCTGGTTTGTAAATTTCTCTGAGAGAGTAGCAATTTCTGATCTGACATCTTTAGAGTTATTTTCAATATCCATTTGGATCTTTTTATGTAAATTGTCCAACATTTGAGTTAACAGTTGTTGTGTCAATCCCTGTGAGTTTTTTGATGGATGTGGTAGGTCGTCCTCTGATATATTTGATAATTGAAGTGCAGAGAGCTGAGCATTTTCTAATGGCAGGGACTTTCGTTGCCTCTCTAGTTCTATGCTAGGCACTTTGGGTGAATAAAATGTGCCTATTGTTGCCTTCTTTTTCTCCATATTTTGGGCTCTCTCTTTTTTAGGAGCCATATGAAGAGCTAAAGCTTCTAATTTAAGTTTTATACTCCGCTAGAGTTAGCTGTTGAAGATTTCTTTTGTCAACTTTAGCGGAATGTCTCCTTTGCTCTTTGCTGGTACACCAGATACTGTCCCTTTAAATTAACTCTTATTTGTCAAATGTGGAGTAAAGATCAGTGGACAATACGTAATTAAATATATTTTTACTCACAAAAATTGTTTTATACTTTCTTTATCGCATTTAACACCAAAATTTCCTTTCCTCTTCACTGCAACACCGGATGACTGTCCCTTTAAGTTAGCTCTTATTTATCAGATGTAGAGTAGAGATTTAGTTACAAATGGGTGGATGAATATATTTTTACACACAGACTTTAATTTATACCCTCTGGGACCCCTTTCCTTTCCTCTTAAACTCTGCCGAAATCAATCTTCTATTTACAAACTCAAATACATTCAGACTATAGATGTATACTTATCGCACTCAGCGTCTTCTCTTCTTCCGTGTGTCAGCAGCGCCCGGTAACTATCCCTTTAGTTAACTTTCAATCAACAGATAGGAGTAGAAAATCAGTGACAGATGGTTGCCCCAATGTATCAGCTTTGTGGCTTTGTATCTTTGTAACAGCTTTGTAGATTAGTAGCAGTTTACTCGTGAAAAGTTAGTGTATCCACTTTGTAACGTTGTAACTTTGTGACTTTATAACTTGGTAACAGCTTTATGTCTGCTGCTCATCGCCCTTGTGGAAATCCATGGCAAGAGGGCTCACAGTGTACCGGCTTTATAATTCGACAGCTTTGTGAACGCTGATCCAGTACCTGAAGCAGCTTGTAGCTTTATAGAGGCTGCTCCACTGCTCAGCCGCCTGTCGCGCTCGTGCCCAGCTGCCCTTCACAGTCTCTCCGCCCGGCGTTCTCACTGCCTCGACAGCCTCGCATGCTGCATTGCCCCACTTCCTGGTCCGTGGAGACGCGGCTTACGTGCGCACCGACGTCACGTACCGCCCGCCCATCACTGTGGTAGATAT
This sequence comes from Pelobates fuscus, assembly GCF_036172605.1. Classification (NCBI taxonomy): domain Eukaryota; kingdom Metazoa; phylum Chordata; class Amphibia; order Anura; family Pelobatidae; genus Pelobates; species Pelobates fuscus. The sequence goes on along the minus strand of NC_086318.1, from coordinate 106,967,804 downwards.
AAGAGCCCTGACGGCTCACTTTAAGTTGTGCGCGAAAATTCCTCCTAAGATGTCAGTGTACCTTTCAGAAATCGTTTCCATGGTTGCCAGATGTCTTGATATTTATGGTATTTATCTAACGCTCCCCACCTTAGTTCTTCCATTGTGTGGAAATGTTCGATTTTACTGTACCATTCTTTTTTAGTTGGGGTCATAGAGGTTCTCCAGTTATTCACTATGGTATGTTTAGCTGCTGTCAGCATGAAATATGTAAGAGAGTACCTGAATTTGTCTGGTGGCGTGTGTAAATGTAGCAAGAGGAGTGCTTCTGTGCTAAATAGGATGTTTAAGCTAGTTATTAGATGAACTGCGTTCCACACCTCTTTCCAGAATCCTGCAATTAGAGTGCATGACCACCATAAATGTTGGAATGTACCTCTCTCAAGTTTACATCTCCAGCACTCGGGAGACTTAGTCGGGTCGTATCTATGTACATCTACCGGCGTAGTGTACCAATTTGATATACATTTGTAATTTATCTCCTGTAAAGGGACACTAGAATGTGCATGGAAAATGGTCTTAAATATAGCGTTCCATTCTGCCTCCCCTAGCTCCGTGTGTAGGTGTGTTTCCCATGTTCTGGTGAAGTAAGGTAGTCGGGTGTGTGTTTGATCTTGGAGCAATTTGTAACATGCAGAAATTAGTTTGAGTGGGATTTTGTCTTGCAGACATAGTTGCTCAAACTTTGTCCTCTCCCTAGGGGTCCATTTCAGTAGGGCCTGTGCTCTTAGAAAGTGTCGTAGTTGTTCGTATTGGAAGTTTTGCATTAGAGTAGGTGGTGTACTGTCCGTCAGAAGAGACAGATGAGCTAATTGTCCATCAGCTATGACCTCAGCTAATTTTATAGGGCCCGCAGGGTCCATGCTATTTTGAGGCTTTAATAATAAACCGTTTTTCCCAGCCGGGAAGTTCGGATTGCCTGTTATTGGGTAATGTGGTGAGGGAGTTAGAGCTATATCTTTGCTGGAGAGAATTTTCTCCCATATTTTAATGGTGGGAGATATGGTTGTGTGGTTTGGAATTTTCCAGTCATTGGGAGCAGTTAAGAGCCATGGCAGCGTCCGGAGCGATATCCCTAACTGGTCCTGTTCTATGGGTATCCATAGTTTGGATGGTAACTGGTGTGACCAGTCGATTACGCGGCCCATATGAATGGCTTGGTAATACAGCCAAACGTCTGGAAGGCCTACCCCTCCTTTGTCTTTAGGCCTAGTAAGAATAGTATAACGTAGTCTTGGCCGTTTATTAGCCCATATGAATTTGGTAAATAGGGTCTGTATTTTCTTGAAAAACATGCGCGGAATAGAAATTGGGAGAGTGTTCAAAAGATAGAGTAGTCTTGGAAGTGTGTTCATTTTTAATATGTTGACCCTGCCGAACCACCTGAAGTGGGGTTTGTTCCAGCTGTCTAGGTCTGAGCCAATGGAATCTAACAGGTGTGGGAAATTGGCCCCGTACAGAAATTTAGTGTGTGAGGTTATGTTTATTCCTAGATACTTAATAGATTTTGTCGCCCATTGAAAGGGGTATGTCTTCTGAAGGTGTGTCCTGTCCCTCTCGGGTACTGTAAGGTTTAACATTTCACATTTATCTGCATTTATTTTGAAATTCGATAGAGCGCTATATTCAGATAGTGTATCCATCAGAGCTGGAAGAGACGTTGTAGGATTAGTTAAAGTGAAAAGTAGGTCATCAGCGAATGCTGAGACTTTGTATTGGGATTCACCCACCCGTATTCCCTCAATTTTTGATTGAGCCCTTGTTGCCTGTAGAAGGGGTTCGAGCCCTATAATAAATAGGAGTGGTGACAGGGGGCATCCCTGCCTCGTCCCGTTTGTTATTTGAAATGGTTCCGATAACGTTCCATTGATTTTAAGCCTAGCTGAAGAGTTCGAATAGATCGCTTGAATCCATTGCATCCATCTATTGCCAAATCCTAACATTTCCATCGTCGACAGGAGGAAGTTCCAGTCCACCCTGTCGAACGCCTTCTCCGCGTCTATAGCTAACAGCAGTGTAGGGTGGGCTATCCCTTGTGCGCTGTGGACCAGATTTATTATTTTCGTGGTATTGTCCTTCGCTTCTCGCGAGGGCACAAATCCAGCTTGGTCCGGATGAATCAAAGAGGGAAGAAGGGGTTTTAACCTTAATGCTAGCATTTTAGTGAAGATTTTAATGTCCACATTTATCAACGGAATTGGCCTATAACTGCCACAAATATCTGGGTTTTTCCCCGGTTTATGGAGTAAGGTAATATTGGCCTCTAAGCTCGAATTAGGAATCGGGTTGGCTGTGTTGATGGAGTTTATGGCTTTCAGCAAGTGATGACCTAATTCCATCATGTATGTTTTGTAATAAGATGCTGAGTAACCGTCTGGGCCTGGGCTCTTGCCAGAGGGTGTGGATTTAATTGCGTTCGCGAGCTCCATGAATGAAAAGGGTTCATCCAAGGATTTCATTACTGCCTGTGGGAGTATTCTGTCGAACTTGTCTGCCAGGTATGTCATTATCTGTTCCTTATCTAGGGAGTTTTTCGTGATATTATATAGGGAGTTGTAGAAGTCCGTAAAAGCTTTTGCTATTCCTTCATTTGTTTGTACTATTTTATTGGCAGTTGTTTTAATTTTTGGGATACATGTTTTTTCTCTTTTTCGTTTAATCGCATTAGCTAGAAGTTTCCCGCATCTATTACCCTGGGCGTAGAAAAGCTGTTTGTTCCATAGCAGTGATTTCTTAGCTTTATGTTGTAACAGTATTGTTAAGTCCGACCGCAGGGACAATAGTTTGCGGTGAGTCGCTTCCGTCATATTATTTTTATGAGTCTCCTCTAGCTGCGCAATGTCCCTCAATAGGTCTGTTTGTGCCTTGGTGCGTTCTCTTTTAAGGAAAGAGCCCCATTTAATTAATTCTCCTCTCACCACATATTTATGTGCCTCCCATTGTAGGAAGGGAGTAGTATCAGGGGTATTGTTGTCTTTAAAGTACTGAGAAATGGTGTTAGCTATTGCCTGTTTTGCTTTGTCATTGTGTAATATAGAGGTGTTTAACTTCCATTGTCCCTTTCCTTGCGCCATGGAGGGAATCCTAACTTTTATCTGGACTGGGGCATGGTCTGACCAGGTAATGTTATGAATGGATGCTGATAATATTAGAGAGAGGTCTCTCTGAGGTGTTAAGAACATGTCTATTCTCGTATATGTGGCAGCTGATCTAGAGTAGAAGGAATAGTCCTTCTTAGTAGGGTTTAAAGCTCTCCAGCAATCCACTAGTTGGTGAACGTGCATGAGGTTCCTCATCTGTAACCTGACTGATTTTAAATGATTTGAATGAGGAGCCGTGCTGTCTTTTTGCCCATCTATGGATATGTTAAAGTCTCCCCCTATGATTGTTATCCCTGTTGTGAGCTTTTGGACCATGGCTAGAATTCTGCGTAATGTATGACACTGTTTGGTGTTTGGCAGATAGATATTTACCAATGTGATAGGTTGATTGTAAATAGTGCCCTGGAGAATGATGTAGCGACCTGATCTGTCGGTATCATGCGATTGATATGTAAAAGGGATTTGGTCTCCAAGCAGGATTGCCACTCCTCGCGATTTGCTATTAATGAAGTTATTGTAGTAGGCTCTAGGAAAGTGCTTATTGTTTAATTTCGGGGCTCCGGGGTCCCTAAAGTGTATTTCTTGTACAAACACCACGTCAGCTTGGAGTCTATGAAAGTCCCTAAGTGCCATATGCCTTTTAATTGGTGAGTTTAGGCCCTTGACATTGTAAGAGAGTATATTCAGTGTATCAATTATCTCTGCAGTATTCTTGGAGGGTTTCTCCATATCTCACTCAATGAAGTTTAAGTGGTGTAGTCTTATATCTATACTTATGTCAAATTTTAGGTACTATATTGATGAACCGCTATTAGAATGTCCTGACCAGGTATAGTGGGAGAATAGAAAAGTATAAAACAAAAAGAAAATTAAAAATAATAAAGAAATAATCAAATAAACTAATAACCAGAACTTATTTACACTCTTCTGTAAATCCTAGGCCTAGGATCCACAAGCTAGAGCTGGTACTTGTACCAGTGTATAAGGAGTCAGTGCTCTATGACTTACTCCGTCAGCTTCACTTGCTGAAACGGGAATACTAGTGAATGGTATATAAGATTTTGTTAGTGCACTGCTCGTAACCTCTGTCGGTTACGTCAGGGGTATTTGATGATATTATTGTGTAAGAAAAGTAAGAATCGTAGCTATTCGTGGTAAATCTCTTACGGTGTTAAAGGGTTGTCGTAGCTCCCTACAACCTTGCGAGATTGTTTTAAAATGTTGCGCCGCCAAGTGCTAATAAAGGTAGTAATTAGTCTAGCATAATATCTAGCTAGAAATTAAAGGTAGCCTTGAGCGTTGTCCTGTCTAGTGGAGCCAAGCCCATCCTCGCTTCACATAACAAAGATACATATATGCATGTATATCATGAATTTAGCCAAAAACACAACTTTAAACATGACTTTAAACCTAGAAATATAATACATTTCCCTCAGGGGTGGGTATAGGGGCACTCCAAAGCTATGAGTCCTGTCTCTTAGAAATTAAAGCCCTATGCCGCTCTGATCCCTTTACCCTACTCATTTACAAATTATAGTTTTTTTTATTTTATTTAAATGCAAATGAAGGGCTAAACCAGCATATATGGTCGGGTAGGCTTCCTAATTAAAGGTCATATAACATCGGTTAGGCCTATGCCACAGTTGGTGTACTATATACATTACATGCTTCTTCTATGTCTATTGGTCCTTGACGTGGGGTCTAGTCCGTTTCCACAGGTTAAGGTGACCCTTTCAGTTCAGAGGCATTGTCTTGGAGACAAGTCCAGGGCCTTGATCCTCAAGGCATTAGTTTCCCCGAAGGGGTTCACAAGAATCTATGCAGCCTCACATATTTGGTGAATTGTTCATGCGTCCTGAGATGTTCAACGGGGTCTTGTAGTCGATGTAAATGGGAGCCGTTTTCCGGGTGTTCTCCTTTTCTCGGCTGGTCCCCTCCATCTAGATCTTTGTGGCAGAGCCTGCACAGCTTCCTGGGGCCACGAATTGTACCAGTCTGTTATTTCCACCTGGGGCAGGTCAAACAATTTAAGGAATTCAGGTATATCTTGTATAGTGGAGATGTTACCGTGTATTCCCTGATATGACGCCATTAGAGAGAAGGGATATCCCCACCTATATCTAATCTCCTTTGCTTGTAGAGCCTGAGTGATCGGACGGAGAGCTCTCCTGCCCTGTAGTGTTTGCCAGGCTAAATCTGGTAAGATCTGTATGTGGGGAGAAGAGGTTGCTAATGCTGGAGAGTTCCGAGCTAGTCGCAGGATGTCTTCCTTCAGGGCATAGTAATGCACCCTGCAGATGATGTCTCGCGGCATGTCTTGTGGCAGTCCCCTAGACCTCACTGCTCTGTGGGCTCTGTCCAATTCTATGTGGGTGTCCGCAGAGCGGTCCAAAATCTTGTTAAATAGAGCTTGTAGAACAGTCTTTACGTTTTCCGTGTCCCCCTGGGGTTCTGGGATACCTCTAACACGTAAGTTGTTTCGTCTGCCTCTATTATCGAGGTCCTCATTATGGTGAAGTAATTGTGTGATTCTAAGGTCCTGTGCGTCTTGTCTATGTTCTATTTCGTGTAATTTTAATTGCATATTGTCTCTGTCCCCTTCCAAGTCTCCCACTCTTAGGCCTATGTGACGTACCTCTGTATTTAGAGCAGAAAGTTTGTCCTGCATAGATGCCTCTAGTTTCGCCAGCATAGAGGCTATTTCTTCCTTCGAGGGGATTTTCTGCAGGATTTCTTGCAGCAAGTGGAAAAACGTCGCCCCCAAATGCCTGGGCAACAGTCCAGGCAGGCAAGCGGCTAAGTAAGAATCCGGCTCCTGCCATCACTCTGCGGCGCGCAAGGGAGCTGAGCAGAGACAGCTCACTAATCAGTGCTCCCTCGCCAGCACCGCCCACATGGATTCTTACCAAAGGTAGGGAGGCTGGGTGGATTTAAACTAAAAAAACTAAAAGTAATTGGTTAATGTTTGGGGAGGGGAGGTGAGGGGGGCCGATTGTGTGTGTCTGACTGTCAGTGTGTGTATGTCTGTCAGTGTGTATGTGAGTGATTGTGTATGTATGTCTGTCAGTGTGTATCTGAATGATTGTGTATGTATGTCTGTCAGTGTGTATCTGAGTGATTGTGTGTGTCTGGCTGTCAGTGTGTGTATGTCAGTGTGTATGTCTGGCTGTCAGTATGTGTATGTGAGTGATTGTGTGTGTGTGTGTGTGTATGTCTGTCAGTGTGTACCTGAGGGATTGTGTGTTTATGTCTGTCAGTGTAACTGTCACTGTGTGGCGATTGGAGTAACAAAATGACCTCCGTTTGTTTAAATATACATAGGGATTCAGGAGAGAGCGCAGGTAACTTTTTTACTGTATGTAAGGTGGCTGATGTGTACTGTGGTCGCTGCTGCCGCCCGGGAGTGAGCACAGGACTTGTATTTTTTTATTTGTATGCACTTTTTGTATCACACAGCTTTGTTACAATGCTGCCGCCCATCCATGTGTTCCCTATTAAGGGTTAATAAATATATAGGGGTGTATATAAAAAATACCCCTCTCTGTCTCATTAGAGATATATTTGCCAGAAGCTCAAGGAAGCAAGGTGAAAGGTCAGTGTAGGACCCGCCTAGGGGGTCTGCCTTGACGTTGGCAGGCACGCATTCCTTCCAATGGCCATTGGAGTAACTAAATGACCTCCATTTGTTTAAATATACATAGGATATTAAGGGATTACTGTATGTAAGATGGCTGATGTATACTGTGGTCGTTGCTGATGCCCCGGAGTGATGGGAGTGAGCGCGGGACTTATCTTTTTGTATTTGTATGTTAAAGCATGTTTGAAATTAATGGTGTACTATTTCTTTAAATAAATAACTTGGTAGTGAAGGCGTTAAATTGGAGAGGGACGTTCTCGATAGTAGAGCAAGTGGTAATGCTCTCACGCTAGTCAGTGGCTGACACCGAAAAGAGTAAAACAGTTTGCCAATGACATACAAATTACAATTAAGTGATGTGAACAGAATACATAGACAAATATAGGTTTATTTGTATTTGTGTTTTATCTCAGGTTAATTTTATATCTTGATGACGATTTTGCAACTTGATTTTTTTTTTATTAGGAAACTTGGGTGAGAATGATATCAGCCTTATCACTGGAACATTTTTTTGAAATTGCAAATGCATTCCCCTGAAAAGCTGTTTTGAAAAGAACAGAAAAAAATACATTAGTACAACCTCTCAAAATCTATTATTTCTCAGTTCTTAAAAGACTATTAAACTTCTGGTATGTAAATGCCTGAATGATCCTGTTCTATACTAATGGTAGGAATGAGTGTTTTTGAATTTTTTTTTTACATATACTTTATTTTTTTTAAAATCATTAAAACTTGGTGGATGGATTGTTATATTTAAAAAAGCTATTTTTCTCAAGTTTGCAGTTTCAATTGCTAGTAGATAAGTGCCTAATCTGGTACCCCTATTTATGGCTATCCTAAATAAGGATACCAAATTAGGAAACAATCTACTAAACAGATGAAAATTAAGAAAAAGCTTTCTATAAGCATGCAGACCGTTACCTGACAAGGAATATGCTCCGCCAATCAGGATCCTCTGAATACTTGTTTATGGAATTTGATCTTATTCCATAACCTCCTGTCCAGAAGGGTTTTCTGGAATATGTTATATATACCCAAGTATCAGTGCTACTGATAGCATCCATATTTCTGTTAGCAGTTTATACACAGCTTGTAATGAATTGAGTAAGCCAGAGGTAGGCAACCGTCGGCACTCCAGATGTTGTGGACTATATCTCCCATAACGTGTGACAGCCATAATGCTGGCAAAGCATTATGGGAGAATTGGTCCACATCATCTGGAGTTACATATTCATGGAAAGGTAAATCCGAGCACTATGGATCCTGAAGGTTAGAAAACCAAAAGGTTTCCCTACTCAAGTGTGAAAAGCCAATAAGGCTCCCATATATAACCGTTAGGAAGTGAGAGACCTCTGCTTCGTCCCCCACTCTATATGTAATAAGTGGAGCAGTCTCAGTAAAATAGACCATAAGACCATAGGTCGCCCTTGTTGCAAGCATGGTAATGATGGGAATTGGCAAATGGAAGTTTATGCTATCACCTGTTAGTGAGACGAGAGGTTATAATTTTCCCAACTGTTCTCATTTGTGTGCAGATATGGATAGATATGGATGTGTGGTGTTTATCTGTCTTTATTTCTGAGGAACTCATAATGCAATAGTGATTTCTTCAATGGGCATTTAACAGTGCAGAGTTAAAAAGTGTTTAATATGCCAGAATGTGATGAACCTAAATAGTGTCTAAGGCAGACATTCAACGTATGCAATCTATATAAAATTCATTTACAGAGGATACAAGGTTAAACAGGTGCTGGATCATATGCAAATGAATAACCACACAGCTAAACCGATCATTTGTATTGCAAAGAGAAAGACTACAATATACTCCTGCACCCATAATAAGTGTGGGACAAAAAATAGTTTTTATATAATAAAGTATAGAGAAGTGCACTATAAATTGGTAATTTTTCTAATTTCGTTCATCCAAAATCCAGAAATTATTGATTTGAAAAGCACAACGAAGTTCAGAATTATTTCCATTATTCCAAAAGATACAAATTAGCGCACTGTTTAGCAGAAAGCTCCCTAATTTGGTATCCTTAAATATGGTCCACATAGAGAAGCCTGTGATTGGACCGAGCGTTACCGACTCACAGCGCATGCATTTAATTATTGTGAAGTGTTGATTCTTCCGTCTATTTTCTTCTGTCTTTGTCTAATATTCAAGGCTACCTACATCATTCCCATCAAGTTCATGCATTTGTTGTCTCAACATACTAAATCTATCAAAACGAATTTTCGTTCACTATATATATTTCACTATATACATTATGTACATTATAACGAAAGATGCACTGCCAATAACTATGACCGAAGATGAAAATGTGCGGAAGCTCCTTAAAGGTCTATAATTTTGAAATTTTACCTTTTTGGGGGTAAAATGCAGGGAGGAGGAAATGTTTATGACAATGAAAAACCTTGGATTAATCATCTTATTTTTCATGTTCTCGTGTGCTATATTACCTTCTAAAAATAAATAACCTTTACTCCACAAAGCTCTACATCTAAAAATAGAGTGAAATAAATTTACCAGATCACTACATTTCTACAAATCTATGCCAGGAGAAAAGCCTTTAAAAGTATGGTTTACCCACATTACCATGCTGTCAAGAGGCAGTAGAGAAAGGTTTGTGAACGTTCAAAATGAAGAATCTCTATTTCTGCCCTATTACCTTCTTTTTAAATCGCATTAATTTGTTGAAACACCTAAAAAGTGGCATATGGACCATTCCCTTTGCGGTAAATGATAGCCAACAGGAAATGTTTGTCTTGGCAGCATGTGCTTGTTTTAGGCTATATTGATATAGAACGCAAACAGAGTTGCTAAGACATTGTATTAATCATAAATTAATTGCTATTTCTACTTTATCTTTATGAACACTTTCATATTTTTCCATTTATTTTTCAGTTATTTTAACTTTAAATATTATTCATTATGAGAGGTTAAAAAAAAAACAGCCACTGAGTAAAAGCTAGAGAACTTGTAGCACCCTCCTATAGCTTTAACAGCTTCTAGAACAAAGTTTTGTAGCCTTTTTGACCACGACTCAAATTATGTACATTGTATTAGCTCAATGAGCCATTCTTCAAAAATATTGCAATATGCAAACAGTAAAACATAGACGTTTACCTTTGCCATGGTTTCATCACTAAATTGTAAGAAATTAAAATCCAAATGGCAAAATGTAAACTAAAATAGCTGAATTTTAAAAATAATTCTCCAACACTATTGTAGTCATAAATTGGCTCTCGCTCTCTCATATGTGTATTATATATTTATGTGAATATTACTTTGTTATCATTAACACAAAGGACTAGCAGAAAGATGTTTGGGACTGTGGCCATAAAAGTTTGAAGGGAAACTCTAAGCCAGACACAGATCCAGGGGTGTAGTACTAGGACAAGTGCTTCCTGAGAAAAATGATCATCTTACCCTGTATGTAAAATTAATTCTCACCTAAGTGGTGTTGTGATGGATTGTAGTATCCGTCACAACACCAGGGGTTTTGAAAGATAGCTGCTTAGGATAGCTGCTTTTAAAGCACACACATATACTTTTCCTCATCAGTTTCTCCTATGTTTGACCAAAAATGAATCCCCAGATCATGCTGGTATCTGCATGCTATGTGCATGCACCAGGAGCCAACCCGGGTACCAACCAATGGGCTTTGTAAGAGCTGAAAAGCAGAGCTCGGGAAACAACCTCCTGCCACCCACACAGTCAACCCCATTGCCAGCCGTTGCTGGTAAAAAAAGTACTGATAAACTTCAAATGCTGTGTCAGTGAGTTTGTCTGTAGTGAGCTTGTGTGTCCAACGGACTCAACCCTGGAAAAAATCTTTACAGCCCTTTGGAACAAGAAAGGTGTTTGTTTCCTCTACATCTACATTGTTTCACCCCTTAAGGACACATGACGTGTGTGACACGTCATGATTCCCTTTTATTCCAGAAGCTTGGTCCTTAAGGGGTTAAATGGATTGCGTGAGAAAATCAGCATTTTCTAACTTTGTTGGTGCAATATTTCGGATATTTTTTTAATATTTCGTTTATTTGTTCGGTGGTTTTCAAACTGCCGAATGACCAACCACCCCTCTGGCTCATTATTACTAAAGGAAACCTTCAATTAAGCACTTTTTATATGTGGCTGCCATTCGTATAGCCAAACGCCACGTGGAAGAGAAAGCGGCGGCCATTTTGTTTGCACGAAAGGAGGCAGCGGGACTTGGTCGTCAAGTGTCTGGAACTAAAATCGGACACTCTACTTCCCAAAACACCGGTCAAACTGACGAACGCCTGCTTCCTTTTCTCGAATAGCTAGGAGAGCGCTGTTTGGTAGTTTGTTCCCACGAACCAGGGGAACAATCGCTACAATGAGCCAGAGGGATCCATTTGTGCATTGGTTCGGTTTTGTGACTTAACGTCCCAATAGACCGACCGCACAGCCTAAACACATGGAACTGTTTCTGGGCAGGAGCCTTGTGAGCGGTCGGTCAAATGGGACTTCCATGAAATTCAAAAACCCCTGAACCGATCTGGGTGATGTTGGTCACCCAGATCGAGGATATCAGGGAATGTAACATTTGTGGGGGGTCCTGTATGTTTTGGGGTGTGTTTCAAGTTATGTGAAACTTGTGTTCCCTCTGCCCAGATATAATTAAGTTATTACTTTATCTGATCCCATTATCTCCAGGCAGAGAGGAGGGAATTAACTGTTTGTACTGGGAGTGTCACTGTTTGTCCCTGTATTGGTTGTAATAAGCTGTGTCCCTGTTTTCCATCAGGTTCAGGGGGTGTTCCTCTGGCCTGGAGAATCACATAAAAGTCAGTGTGGCACAATAAAATTTCATTCCTGTTACACCCTTCGTCATGTCTCAGCTGATGTTTGGGTACCTGATTACTGCTTTTGGGAAATTCTGCTTGAATGCTGCATCTACTCTGGAGTAAGAGACAAATGGAAACCCGAACGGCAAGTTATAATCACTCTTGCTCTTAGCCGTTCGGGTAAAAACAGACGAACCCCTAGCTAGCACTTCAGGGTTCGTCACAACTGGTGGTAGCGGTAGGATCGGGGAGAGAGAAAGGGGCTGAGGGTCCTATCTGAGGTTCCTCGGAGTGCGCTGGCTTCCCTCTGTGTGCTTGGGCCCGGGTAGTCACTGGAAAGGACTCGGCTGCTGAGTTGCGTGTAAGCTGAGACGTAAGGCAACCCACATTGTTGGGTGTCCAGTTCTGTCCACTCATTGGGTAAATATTTTGTACAGCAATCTATATATTTTGGTCTTCTTTATTTGTATTAACTTTTGTTTCTTAATTACTTTGTCATTTTTTGTATTATATACATATGAGATAAACATCCTGCTTATATTCTGTATTAATTGAATATCGACTGCTGATTATTGCATTATTTACGTTTTACTATTGATTATGATAATAGGAGTGCGAGTATTTTCTTGAATATATGATTCCTGTCATATAGGTAGCAAGTGAACAGTCTGTTCTTGAATTTCATGTGTAGGAAGTAGGAAAGGGGTCAAGGGAAAAGATCTGAGTTACTTTGACAAGGGCCATATAGTGATGGCTAGATGACTGGACAAACTCTCCAAAATGTCAAGTCTTGTGGGATGTTACTAGTATGCAGTTGTTAGAACCTACCAAAAGTGATGCACAAAAGGACAACTGGTGCACCAGCATCAGGGTCATTGATGGCCAAGATTCATTGATGTACGTTGGGAGTGAATGCTAGCCTGTCTGGTCCGATCACACCGGAGAGCTAATGTTGCTCATATTGCTGAAAAACATAATGCTGGCCATGATAGAAAGGTGTCCAAGCACACAATGCATTGCAGTTTGCTGCGTATGGGGATGTGTAATCGCAAACAGGACAGAATGCTCATGATGGCACTGCCCACCACAGAAAATGCCTTCAATGGGGACATGAGCATCAGAACTGAACGATGGAGCAATCAAAGAAGGTTGCCTAATCTGAATCACATTTTCATTTATATCAGATGGATTGTCGTTTGCGCATGTGTTGTTTACCTGGGGAAGAGTTGGCAACAGGATGAGAAGAAAGTAGGTCGAAGAAGGCAGTGCCATGCATCTGCTGGCAAACATTGGGTCCTGGCATTCATGTGGATTGTACTTTCACAATTCCTCAGATCTAAATTCGATTGAACATCTATAGGATGTGCTGGAACAACAAATCCGATCCATGAAGGCCCCACCTCACAATTTGCTGGACTTAACCCCTTAAGGACCAAACTTCTGGAATAAAAAGGAATCATGACATGTCAGACATGTCATGTGTCCTTAAGGGGTTTTAAAGGATCTGCTACTAATGTCTTGATGCCAGATATATAGTTATATATTTGTGTTCGGGGAATAAAAGCTGTAATGAAAGCAAATTAAAGTAGCAATTAAGGACCCAATATGTAAAATACAGTAATGTGGAAAAGTCGGTTGTGGTGTGCCGGGATCGACGATGTGGTAGGTCTGTAGTAAAGAGGGCCCACCCTAGATATTGATTATAGAAAAGGGAGTGGTGGGAGGGGCAAATCGCCAGACCAATAACGGTAATGGGGAGAGGTCTGACGTCCTTAAGTATGGAAACCAAGCCCCTTCCACAACTACAAGACCAGCCTTTCATTTGTGTTTGGGGCATAAAAGCCCTAATGAAAGCAGAATAAAGTAGCAATTAAGGACCCAATATGTAAAATACGGTAATATGAAAAAGCCTGTTTTGGTGTGCCGGAACCAACGATGCAGTTGCCCTGTAATAAAGAGGGCAAAAATGAGTATACCATACAGGATTTAATCATGCTACAAATAACAAGCTTATACAATCTATTATACATTCATAATACGGAAGGCTTTGTGCATTTCCCACATGGGTTGGTGTATGTCTCTGGCGTAAGCGAAGGATTTCCCTTGTCCTAATGTTTTAATAATATGTAATGGTATGTTCTTGCTAGAGGCAGTGGTGGCTGCCCCGATTCAGAAGGAATAGCCTGAGTAATTGGATGGATTAAGACTTAATCTTACCAAGAATACCCTGACATAGAGCATGAATTTATTTGTTCTGAGAGCATTGCCGTGTATAGCTAGTATAGGTTGGTCAGAGGAACAGAGGTAATGAATTTATCTAGGATTCTGACTCTGCACCATTTGCTGTCTGTAGGGTAATAGGGAATTTTGAGCACCTGATCCCTCTGGGTAGTTTTTGTATGGCTGAGGGATAGTACATAGTGGTCTTGTATTTTAATAATCTGAGATCTCTTGGGGAAGTGATGTTTATGGTGGTAAATTGTCTGGGTCTTAGAAAACCATAGAAAGCTAGGTAGATAGTCGTTTTAATGACTTGATTTGTGTGAGGTTCGAAAGGTGCTGTGTCAATGAGGTCGGAAAGTGATTGGAAGAGTTGGCCATGGATAGGTAAGCTAGTGGATGGCGGGATAGGGGTTGAATAATTTTATTTTTTTATTTTTTTACATTTATTATTTTTGGTATCAATTCACATAAAGAAAATTATTCTGAAACGCAGTTCAGGGAGATAGAGTAGATATTCATAGACAATTAGGTCAGTTGAAAAGGCATCAGTCTGATAAAATATACAGTACATGAATCGAATATTTTTTAAATATGGTAACCGTGCTATCTTAAAACTTAGGACTAAAACAGATAAGGGTCATCCAACTCAACTTCACCGTGGGTGATTAGTGCCTGGGGCATGCGTTACGTAGTGGAAGTGGCAATAATGCTATGCTGGATGACAGATGTGGTTCATAGTTATACCCCCTTAGCCAGGCCATTTGGGCTTAATCTATGTGCAATGCTGTCTGAAGACAGGGGGAGGAGGGGAATTATGTAGGTTGAAAAACCTATTGAGCTGAGGGTGGACAGGGCGTAAGTACCCTAGACTAGCTGAGACATTTAACTAAAGCTGAACAAAACACAAACTAAATAGTAAAAGAAACATGTTGAGTGCAAATTGTGCCTAATTGGGTGAGTCAGGTAGTGTCCGCTGCAGGAGGGTCCAGATTTCCCCCTGGGAACGAACAGTGTCACCGCTGCCAGATTCCACCTGTGGGGTGTTTGTTCTGCCGCACGGGTCCCTGTTTGTGACACAGTGTCCTGAGGTATGTTCAGGGAGGTCAGAAGTGCCTTAGCTTCGGCCAGGTCATGTAATATGTGTTTGTCTTGGGCTTGCTCCCGAGCATTGTTCTCCAGGGTCCCCAGTCTGCTCAGCAGCCCCCTGATGTCCATGCGGATTTTGACGGTGTCCGCCAATATAGTTGCCTGGAGTTCCATCAGTAGTGTATTTAGGACCGTCGTGATCACTGGTTTGGAGTCGGACATCCCTGGTGCTGGGTCCGGGGACTGCGGTGCTGGAAGCTCCTCTGTGTCCTCCTAGAGGGAGAAGTCATCAGAGAACTCCTAGTAGGCCTCAGGCAGCCATCTTGGGCCCAACTGCACCAATTTCTTGGTGGAGAAGATCCCCAATATGCCAGTGACGGATCCGGGGGGGACAACGGGACAATTGCCCCCCCCCCCCCACCCCGAGAAAACCGAGCAGACGGAGGGTCTTCCTCTCCCCTGCCAGCACATGCAGCTGCATGCATGTGCCTTCACGGACCAGAGTGGAGATCAGAAGATCAGAGATCTCCCTCCCCAGTCCGCAGCTGGAAGGGGAAGGAGAGAGGACCCGGGGCTCAACCTGCAGCTCCTCCGGGTCCGTCTCTCGCGAGCACACAGCATTACCGTGGCAATGTTCCGGATCTTGCGGGAGCTGCAGGCTAGAGTTCACTCTCACCACTGGGACCACCAGGGATTGAGAAATGTCCCCTTCCTCCCTCAGTAAAGGTAAGAAGGGAGGGGGGACATAATGTATATTTATTTTGATTAAATAAAAAAAACATATTATAAAAAAGCCCCCCTACCCTTCTTATAACACACACATTGCCCCTCCTACACACACTGCCCCATACACATACACTGCCCCTATACGCATACACTGTCCCCCATACACATACACTGACCTCATTCACACACTGCCACCCATACACACACTGCCCCCATACACATACACTGCCCCATACACACACTGCCCCCATACACACACACACACACACACACACACACACTGCCACCCCATACAAACACACACACTGCCCCCCCATACCCACACATTGCCCCACACTCACAAATACACTGCAATCCTCACACACACACACTGCAACTGTCACATACATATACTGACCCACACATGCACTGCCCCCTAACACACACTGCACCCCTCATATACACTGCCGCCCTTACTCACACACTGCAAACTTCACACACACACACTGCTCACACACTGCCCCCCCACACACAGACACACTGCACCCCTTACACATTGCCCCACTCACACCAAACACACCACTGCTCCTATTCCCTACTACAGTCCCATTTCCCAGCAGACCTCAGGTAAGTTGTCAAACTGATCTTAAACGGTTTGACTACTTACTCTGGGAGGGGGTCCCGGCACTATTGGCACCATAACCACTACACTGAGCTGTAGTGATTATTGTGTCTGGATTATTTCTTTAAATAATCTACAAGTGCCCCTCCCGACAGACACATCGCCATATGAGTAGGTCTCATTCCCTAGGTTATCTTAGGAGGCAAGTAGGAGCGAGAACAGGTTGACATATTTTCCTTCCAAGATATCTTCTTTAATGTTGGCGGGTACCATATGTGCTGGTTTGCTAATATTTTGAGTTTTTTGAGAACCATTGGAATTACCCATGTAAATGCAGTGGAGAATTATCAGTTCTGGAGTGACTAATTCAGGAGGTGAATCAGGTCTGCTTCCAGACTCCAAGTGGTCCAGCCTTTCTTTAATCCGTCCCAAAGAGGACAGGACCAAAGATAATGGACGGCGGATGACCCGGTGTTATTCGTCATAGTATTGAACATTCTATATAGTTCTGCCTTCCTAGTAATGGCATGGTAGGGTGTATTCCTTTGCCTTAGTTTAGCTGTAATTCTTGGGATTGTCCAAGACCTGAGAGAAGTCGGGCTAGCTTGTCCCCACCGTATGATGGAGTGATTGACCTTGCTGGAGTGCTGGGAATAGATACATCGTCGACAACTTCAGGTAGTTGAGACATAGTAGGGATCAAATGAATATTAAGTTATAAAGCAAATCCCCTACTGCACTGGCTGGCTGACTAATGCCAAGTGGCAAAGAAATGACCTAATTTTGTGACAGGTGAAGCCCTGCTAATTGCCAAGCGGCTTGATAGGCTTTAGCTATGCGTTGGCCTGAGGAGATTTTGTGGCCACCCAACGATGTGGTGGGATGTTGGCCTCTAGGTGACTAGTATAGTATAAGATAGAATGGGAGTGACAGGTGAGGCCCTATCTATGCAACCAAGCAAGGCGACTAAATTTGAGTTGGGCCGATAAACAGGACGACTAAGTTAAGGCATAAAGGCCTGAAAAACTAACAAGAGGATTCCTGAACCCTGTAAGCCAGCAGACAGTTATCTAAAACTGAGACCTGTTGTATGTGTGGGGGGAGAGGGGGGACTGAGGTATGATAACATCTGGATTGACATACCCATCTGGATTGACAAACCCAAACAAACCTATGAAAGTAAAAGTAATGTTGCACTACCCAAATGGTACGGTTACTAAAGTTACTAACAATTGAGATACCTACCAGGCTGGCCTATGTTGAACTGGCACAAAAGAGTAAGCGGTCATTGAACTAGCTGGGCCTAGCACCTAATAACATAGAGATGAACATATTAGGTTTGGAATTAATTGTAAGCAGGGCTGTCTTTAATATTGATTGGGCCCTGGGCAAGCATTTGCTTGAGCCCCCTGGACCCACTCCCTGGTATGCAATCACGCCTTCAACCCCAATGCAGTGGCGGAACTAAAGTAGAAAGAACCCAGGTGCAAGAATTTTATTGGGCCCCCCAATGGCAAGGTTGGACAAAAGGTAGAACCCTATCTGTCTAGCAACTCCAACAATGCTTTGACAGCTGGGGCTCTATGTGTGTGTGAATGTGTTTGTATGTGGTATTAGAGTCTGAATGCAAGCAAGCATTTATGTGTAGTGTTGGGTTTTGAATGTAGGGGTGGGTTTATATATAATTTGGGTGTTTAACACAGGGGTGTGTTTGTATGTAGTGTTGATGTTTCAATGCAGAAGTGTGTTTATATGTAGTTTTGACGTTTCAATGCTGGGGTGTGTTTATATGATGTTCAGAGGCTCAGACACACTGACTACATACAGATACGCACACAGGTACACACGCTGACAACATACAGATACACAGGCACATATAGATACACAGACAGATAAACTGACAGACATACTGACACACACACAGACATATACCTACAGACACAGGCACATACAATGACAAACATACTAACACACACAGATACATACTCTGACAGACACACTTACACACACACACACACAGGCATATATACAGACATACTGACACATACACACACAGTATGTCAATGTATGTGCCTGCATGTGTGTCTCGATATGTCTGTATATGTGCCTGTGTGTGTGTGTGTGTGTGTGTCTGTATGTCTGTCAGTATCTATTTGTGTCAGTATGTTTGTCATTTAAAGTGCCTGTGTGTGTCAGTAGATCTATTAGTGTGTATGTGTGTGTGTCAGTATGTCTGTATATGTGCCTGTGTGTGTGTCAGTATGTCTATCAGTGTATGTGCCTGTATGTGTGTGTCAGTGTGTCTGTGTCAGGCACATACACTGATAGACTTACTGACACACACACACACACAGGTACATACAGTGACATACATACTGACACACACAGACACACTGATATACATACTGACACAAACAAAGGCACTGACATACATACTGATACACACAGACACATACACTGATATACATACTGACACACACACGCGCACATACACTGAAAGACATACGGACACACACAGACACACTGATAGACTTACTGACACACACACAGGCACATAAACTGACAGACATGCTGACACACACACAGACATACTAACACACACAGATACATACACTGTCAGACATACTGAAACACACACACAGACATGCTGACACACACATGCACATACAGTGACAAACACATGGACACACACAGATACATACACTGTCAAACATACTGATACACACACACAGACTTATTGATACACACACAGATACACAGGCATACGGACACACACACAGATACACAGACAGACAGACATACTGACACACACACAGACAGACATATTGACATACATGTAAAATTGACATATTAAACCCACCCTTCAGTTTCCTGCCTTTTGCTGGAGGTGACTTCCCTGGGGTCCAGTGTGGTGCCGGAGGCTGATGGGAGTGAGGAGCCCCCTTTCTCACTGCCTCCTCCTCCCTTCCATGCAGCAGCTCCCTTAATGGGAGCAAGGGGCCCGGTCGCACTGTTAAAGGGCCAAATTAGGTGGCCCTAAGTGCATGGGGCAAATGGTGGGACTCCTTAGAGTGCGGGGCCTATCTGAATCGGCTGGGGAATTTTTTTTTGGGCCCCCCAGGAGTAACTGGGCCCGGGGCAGCTGCCCCTTTTTTTCCCGAGTTAAAGGCGGCCCTGATTGTAAGGGTCAGATCATGGGCCCAAATAACTAAAAAACACTGACTAATATGAAACAGTAGAGAACAAGGAGTGCAGTGATTATTGCTCAAATTCTGAGCGCCTGAAATTTAATATGTGATAAATCAGAATCCATGGACTAATTGACATAACTACCATTAGCCTGTACGAATAGACCTTCCTAAATAAGAGTGGATCGTCGGAATAAGGAACAAATATTGTTTATCTGAAACCAAAAAGGAGTGTATGTAGACAAAATTATTAACCGTTGAGAGATGCCATGAGGGTCATTGGCCTTTATTTAACATTTTAAGCATAATCCGTTACAGGGAACCTCACCTAAGAGACCAATAGACCAGCTGAGACCCAGAACACAGGCTGACGAAAGAGTCAAATAACAAGGCAAAATAAAACAAAATACCATCTTGTCATAACATACCTGAGAATGTACATGTAATTGGACAAACAATGCACTTGCTAATACCTAAAACTACCAGAATAAAGCATCCTGTCTCAAAAACGTAACATTTATAGACTTATGTAGTACTATAAACTAACCACTAGAGGCCGGCATGACCCAGAATCTAAACCGAACAGATTAAACATTTTTTGTGATTCTCGCATAAATTCAGTTTAAAGCTATACAAATATAATTATTTTTATTATTAATCTTATGGTATTTATATAGTGCCATCAAATTCCGCAGCGCTTTACAATGGGTGGATGAACAGACATGTAGTTGTAACCAGACAAGTTGGACACACAGGAACAGAAGGGTTGAGGGCCCTGCTCAATGAGCTTACATGCTAGAGGGAGTGAGGTAAAATGACACAAAAAGGTAAGGATAGTATTAGACTAGTGATAGTTGCAGAAGAGGAACCAGTAAGGAGCTATTAACAGTTTAATAGGTTTTAATAGTTTAATAGTTAATAATAGGCCATTCGGTTACTATTACACAAATGGCCCACATGTGAAACAAAACTCGCATATGAACCAAACGTTTCCCACACTTAAAACAGTGTTAACATGAAGCTTAAAACATATGTACACTGGGGGCGTGGCCTGGAGCTCGATCGGCATGGACGCACACATGTAAAGCCCCTGACGTTTTAGGGATTAAAAGCACAAACAAACTGACTGCAACACGGAAATAACGACGCCCCAGGACCCACAATGACCCACAGGCAGAAACAAAAGAATGCCAAAGCGGGAGTCCTTCTTCCTAGCAAGATCCGCCGTTAAGAAACTGCGGGAAACTGGTCTCAACCAACTTAAGGACTGGGGCATCCAAATTTTGGGTGAGTTGAAACAACACACCACTACAGCCTCCAGGGTTGCAAGAGACTGGTCCACCACTTGTACGTTATAGTGTAAAACACCTCCGAAGGAGGCAAGTCACTTATACCCTCTATGCAGCATGCTAGAAACTTATGACACCCAAAGAACAAGTTTTATGTCAGTTATAACGTATGTTCCCCCATGGGCTTTATGTAAAAATATACTATGTTAACAGTATTTTACGTTGAAAGTTAAGGGCCAGATAGTTTGTTTCCAGGGCCTCAGAAGTACAAGCCCAGACCTTTAAGGGTCACCGAGCTGAAGCAATATAGAATTAAACCCTCTAAGGCCCTTGCCCCTACAGAGTTGCAATGCTAAATCCCACCGCTACGACCACTAATGAGTCACCGGAGTATAGCCGGGCTCATACCCCAACCCCACACAGTATGTGAATGGGACTCCCCCGGCACATCTCAGCTCCCTCTGGAGAAGTTATTTCGGGCGTACTGCCAAACTGTTTGTTATAACCCCCCCATGGTTCTACTACCCTTACCTGCCCCCCCCCCCCTCCCGGTACCTCCTCAGCATCAAAAAATGCCAACCTACATTTTACAACCATCTCGTCCCAATGACTACCATACTGTATATCTCTGAGAAATGGAGACACGTACGGTTTAGAGACCATTTGACATAATACTATGAAATTAGTCTCCTATAATGTAAAAGGATTAAACACCCCGGGCAAACGTAGACTATTACTCAAAGATCTCACTAATCACAGAGTTGACATAGCGTGTATCCAGGAAACTCACTTTAGAAAGGACCTCACCCCGACTATATATATGAAAAAATATCCCACCCAATTCCACTCTCTGGCCGCCACAAAATCCAAAGGGGTGTCAATCCTCATCCACAAAGAGGTCGCAGTTACGATACAACAACAATGTATAGATACGAAAGGTAGATATATCATACTGGTAGGCCAGTTTAATAACACTACAATCACGCTCCTGGCCACGTACTTCCCCAACGAGAAACAGGGGCAATACTTGCAAATGTTGCTCCACAAACTAGATAAAATTAAACAGGGCAATGTAATTTTATGCGGAGACTTCAACTGCATACAATCACCCACTTTAGACACGACTGCCACCCTCAAGGGCAATAGTAAGAAAAGGATGGTATCCACCAGCAAACACTTCACCAAGCTGATAGAACAATACGATCTATATGATGCTTGGAGGACACTCCACCCAAGCGACCTGGATTATTCCTTCCACTCAAGGGTCCACAACATATACACACGCATAGACACATTCTTCCTAGACAGACCACTTTTAGCACAACTGACAGGGTGTTCTATAGGGGACATAACGTGGTTAGACCACGGACCAATATACCTAGATCTACTTGATGCCTACCAATTTAAGGGAAGGGGAACATTTCGATTGAACGACTCACTGCTACTAAATACGGCTTTGCACAAGAAATTAGAGAGGCCCTACAGGCCTACTTCGCTACCAATAAAGGAGATGAGATCTCAGATACCACGGTTTGGGCAGCGCACAAGGCAGTTCTGAGGGGACTGTTCATTAGAAGGGCCTCCTTCCTGAAAAGACACCACCACACCAACCTCTTAGACTGCCATAAACAACTAGCCATAATCTCCAAAACAAACAACAACCTACACCAACACTAGCAACACAATTACAAACATTGCACACAAGACTAACGGAACTAAATGCAGAGAAAACTAAAACCTTGCTCTACAAACTCAAAGCCAATGTCTACCATAATAGCAGTAAAGCCAGTAAACATCTAGCCAAAAGACTTCGAACCAGATACGCCAATACTAAAATAGCACACATTATAGGGGAAGATAGCACACCGCACCAGACACCAGCAGACATCAACAGGGAATTCGCTAAATTCTACTCCAAACTATGCAACCTGCAATTATCAGGTGCCACATACACAGCGAATCACATGGAAATAGATAACTACCTAAGACAGACCAACCTCCCCCAACTAACCCAGGCTCAAAAAATAACACTAACCAAACCGATAAACCTACAGGAAATCCTGAAGGTGATAGCTGGTCTACCAAAGGGAAAATCACCAGGGGCAGATGGTCTCACCAATGACTTTTACAAACTGTATGCTAACGAACTCGCCCCGCACCTCCTTCGAGTGTACCAAACAGCTACAAACACATGGAACTTGCCACCAGAAATGCTTCTGGCCACTATTGTCACCCTCCCAAAACCAGTAAAGTCCCCTGATAAATGCCAAAACTACCGACCCACATCGCTACTGAATACCGATGCTAAAATATACGCAAAGATCTTAGCTAACAGACTTAGAGACATTCTGCCCGACCTCATAGGAGACGATCAGACTGGGTTTGTGACAGGTAGGCAGGGGCTAGACAATACACAGAAACTAACACTACTACTAGAGCCATTCCGAAAAACTAGGGAGGGAGGACTGCTCCTGGCACTAGATGCGGAAAAGGCATTTGACCGCCTCAGCTGGTCATTTCTAGACCGAATCCTGAGAGCATACGGATTCCCTCCTCCAGTGATAAATCAAATCTTTGCAATATATTCGGCTCCGGCAGCACAAGTCCTCCAGTCAGGAATTAAAATCGGATCCCTTTAACATTTCCAACGGGACGAGCCAGGGCTGCCCGCTCTCGCCTCTCCTGTATGTATTGGCACTAGAACCCCTACTTCGCACTAGTAGAGCCCACCCCCAAATAGAAGGCATTGCAATAAAAAATACCGAAAACAAAATCAGCGCCTTCGCGGACGACATATTCCTCTACATAACGCGACCCCTAGACTCCCTACCACATATCATGCAGGTGATACAGACATACGGACACCTATCGTACTATTCCCTAAATGCAGCAAAAACACACGCCCTGGGGATAAATCTTCCCGCACAAATAATTCGGACATTACGCACCAAATACAATTTTGAATGGAGGAAAGACTACATAACATACCTGGGGCTCCATATTACCAGACAGACTAAAGACTTAATACCAGGGAATTACATTAGAGTGTGGAATGACTGTAAAATGATCATTAAAACTTGGGGTCCCCTCAGGCTCACAGCCCAAATCCACGAAAACACCAAACAGTTCCACAAGACATGGGACCCTTGGCTCATGGCCGACACATCCTTACCCTGGTAAGACGACACATACCACACACCGCAAATTAGCACCAGCAAAATACAAACCACGACCCTCACCTAATTACAAGCCCACCAACGCTACTTGAGACACACCACGAGGTGTACCCACCCCCCACCCGTCCTCCCCACCCCCTTCCCGGGGGGGCCGTGGGACCCTGCAAACGAACACTCACTCCCCACCGACGATCTGACCACACCGGACCGACGACCCCCCCACACAGCCAGACGAGGACACCCCACCCACACCCTGACAGAGGTACCCATCGGCTGTACCACCCCAGTAATCACAGGACCACTCATGACGAAACAACCACACCTACACAGACGAAGTACCCACCTCACGAGACAACCACCTCTTATCCTAAGGACCACCCTGACGAGAAGACCGACAGGGCCGTACACGGCCAAAACAACTCGACAAAGCTAACTCAGCAACGAAATAAAGACCACGCAATGTATATACGCAGACCTGACACTTGCTGTCACATGTCTGGACCCCACAACCTCCCTCCCCTTGTTATTCTTGTATACTGTACCCCTGCCCTTGAATACCAATTCTATAAATAAGGAATTCGAAACAAAAGGGCATCCTTATCCCCTCCATTTCCTATGTTTGTACCCCTACCCCACCCCTCCCTAACCCTTAGATCCAGAGCAGCAACGAATGTTATATACAGAGTACAAATGTACTAACCAACATCTGATACTTCAACCAATGACAGACCGTATTTAACTTGTCTCTTATGCAAGATTGTCATCCACATACGAAATAAGCTTTGAGATCTCTGTAACTGTAACCTTATAACCTTATTCCCTTGTTTTCTTCTGTACCCCTACCCCAACGACACTGAAAACAATTCAAAATATGACAAATAAAGAATTTAAAAAAAAAAAAAAAAACTTGGGGTCCCCTCTTTCTCACATGGACAGAACGGATAATTGCACTAAAAATGTCCATACTCCCTAGATTACAATATATCTTTAGGACGCTGCCCATGAATGTCCCTCAAACATACTTTAAACCGATTCAGAAGGATATCGGCACATTCATATGGGCCGGAAAGAGTCAGAGTGTGGCTCGGACACTGCTGACGGCACCGCTGACAGCAGGTGGACTGGCGGTACCGGACGTACAGGCTTACTACCATGCTTCCATACTGGCATCGGCGATGCCGCATCTCACAGACCAACCCCCTCCTCAATGGGTGACACTAGAAAAACACCTGATGGAACCATATGAGATCCCCCATGTGCTATGGCTACCTAAAACACTCAGACCGCCACTGACCAATACCCCAGCTCAAATCACGCTACTACTGAGAGTTTGGGACATGCACAGACACAAGCTTAGCTCTAGCTCCCAAATCTCACAGGCCACACCGCTATGGGCCCAAACATACTGTATTCCCACATTTCATATAACACCATGGCAAGAGAGAGGCATCACGACCCTAACCCAAGTTCACACGGGAAGCAAGCTCATGGATTTCAACACGCTGCAAAAAACATATGACATACCGCCAACCTCACACTTCTCATACAGGCAACTATCGTCATTCCTCCATACACATAGCCCCAAAGGCCTCACGCAGAACAGCCCAAACCCACCTGCTTACACTTTATGGGAAGACACATGCATCAAACGTAAACTCCATAGGGTTTGCAGACCATTATCTACTTGCTATAAACTGCTCCTAGACTATATTCCTTTATCAATAGCTACACCGGCGACACAATGGGAAAGAGAGCTGGGTACAAACCTCACCAAAAAGCAATGGGACGAACTAGTGAGCTCCCCTAGAAAGTTGGCTAAATCTGCGACACACATTGAACAACACATGAAGATGGTATACAGATGGTACTTGGTCCCGGCAAAGCTAAACATGCTCTATCCATCCAGCTCACGAGAATGCTGGAGATGCACCAAGCATACCGGTACTACCTTACATGTCTGGTGGCAGTGCCCACTGATACAGCCCTTTTGGAGGGCCATGCAGGGAGTGCTCAAGGAAATCACGATCTCTGAACCACAATACAACCCAAGCACGTACCTGTTACTAGTGCTCCCTCTAATGACCCCACAACATATGAAGACGCTGGTTTACCACCTCCTGCTTACGGCCCAACGCGTAATCGCAAGGGGATGGAAATCCTGCAATACTCCTTCAATAGAAGCAGTCCTAGCAGAGGTGGATAAACAACGAATTTATGAAAAACACTTCTATAACATATGCCCCCCCAATAGTACAACACTGGCTACATGGGAGAGCTGGGATACATCGAGACAAATGCACCTCCCCAGTTTGCCATCTGCCCCATAACTCAAGGGATAACTAAAGGGATGTAGGGACACTGAAAAGAGACGGTATAGAAGAGTAAAGGTCGAGACAAATTGTACACAGCAATGTGAGGTGACGAAAAAGCTAAAAAAGTATTTTATGACGGTTCCCCTGAGGGGAAGACCAATGCTTGTAAAACCAATTGTAACTAAGTAAATGCTGCATTGATGCTTCCCCCTCCACCTCCTCCTCTTCTTTCCTTCTGTACCCTCTCCCCCTCTTCATCCCTCTGTTTTGACAATTCAAAATGAAAACAATAAAAATTGTCAAATTAAAAAAAACAAAGAAACATATGTACACTCAATCTACTCTGTTCACACGTATTGGGCCGAACAGGATGCACCCAAATGCCCACTAACTTATGCGAACAAACAAATATGGCTGAATAGTAGCCGAAAGACCAACAGTGCCCTATTTGTTAAAATGAGAGAGGGAGAGCCCTGTGAGTGGACTGGGGGTCAGTCCTCAGAGTGGACTTGGGCTGGGCCTTGTGGGCAGACTCGAAGACAAGCCATATAATATTTTTGTATAAGCTTTTCAAATTATTTAATATTATTGGACATATTTTTCTAATATACAGTTGCAAGAAAATGTATGTGAACCATTTGGAATGATATGGATTTCTGCACAAATTGGTAATAAAATGTGATCTGATCATCATCTAAGTCACAACAATAGACAATCACAGTCTGCTTAAAATAATAACACACAAAGAATGAAATGTTGCCATGTTTTTATTGAACACACCATGTAAACATTCACAGTGCAGGTGGAAAAAGTATGTGAACCCCTAGACTAATGCTTTCCCTTTCTCCCTCTATTATACACCTATGCTCACTAGGATTTGTAGGTATCACTTGATTATAGTTGTCTAACCTTTTCCTATGCCAGTTTTAGATCTCCTTCTTGGGAGATTTTTTCTTTTTTCAGTTTATTTGCATACTTTCAGGGACCCTTGGTGTTGTACGTGGCTGGGTGGAGGAAGAGACCTTCAATGACATCAGTGAGGACAAGGAACGGACATGGCTAGCTTGGTATCCAACCTTGTGCAAATGGGGAGTTTGCGGTTGTGCAAATGGACTGTTTGCGGTTGTTTGCGGTGCGTTAAACGGGGAGTTTGGTCTGTCACTGTGAAGCGGGCGTAACCCTTACACTACCTGATCGATACAACATCATACAGTAGGCCCCCCCTCATTATTTTTATGGCCCCCACCCACCGCTCACGGGTGGGGGCGGGCGGGAGGACAGTAGGTCCCCCCCATTGTGATTTATGGCCCCCACCCACCGCGCAGTGGTGGGGGCCAGGGGGGAGGACAGTAGGTCCCCCCCTTATCCTTATTTACTGAATATTCCCCTGTATAACAATGTTTGGCATTTAGTGAAAATTCCTTATTCTGCTCTGTGTCAGTGTGCATCAGGGTCTCTGAGGACAGGTGTCAATCCATATCTGCCAAGTGACCCTATGTAGGGGGAACAGTCCCTATTCTGCTCTGTGTCAGTGTGTATCAGGGTCCCTGAGGACAGGTGTCAATCCATATCTGCCAAGTGACCCTATGTAGGGGGAACAGTCCCTATTCTGCTCTGTGTCAGTGTGTATCAGGGTCTCTGAGGACAGGTGTCAATCCATATCTGCCAAGTGACCCTGGGTAGGGGGAACAGTCCCTATTCTGCTCTGTGTCAGTGTGTATCAGGGATCCTTAGGATAGGTGTCAATCCATATCTGCCAAGTGACCCTATGTAGGGGGGACAGTCCCTATTCTGCTCTGTGTCAGTGTGTATCAGGGATCTTTAGGATAGGTCTCAATCCATATCTGCCAAGTGACCCTGTGTAGGGGGAACATTCCCTATTCTGCTCTGTGTCAGTGTGTATCAGGGTCTCTGAGGACAGGTGTCAATCCATATGTCAAGGTGTCAATATGTCATATGTCAGGTGTCAATCCATATCCATTGTGATTTAGGAATGTTAGGTGATTTATGCCCTTTATGGATTAAAACCAGACTCTGCATCAACTGTGTAATTTTCCATGGGAGTTTTGCCATGGATCCCCCTCCGGCATGCCACAGTCCAGGTGTTAGTCCTCTTGAAACAACTTTTCCATCACTATTGTGGCCAGAAAGAGTCCCTGTGGGTTTTAAAATTCACCTGCCCAGGCGGTTCGCACGGTTCGCTGGTTCGCAAACGTTTGCGGAAGTTCACGTTCGCCGTTTGCAAACCGAAAATTGTGTGTTCGCGACATCACTATTAGGCAGGTGGTTTTAATGTTGTTACTGATCGGTGTGTAGACTGCAAATTAGTTTGATAAGGGCATCCAATAATCTTTTGTTTCCTTTGAACATCTCTAATATTTCACATAATGAAATGTGACTTGTGGCCAATATGTCAAACCATTTTGTCAAATTGTTGCATTTTCAAACATTACTTTTGAAATTGTTCTCTTTCTTTTGTGACTGATTCACCCTTGATTCGCACACTCACTATTTGGATTATTTGGAACCCTGGTAATGGCCATTTGCTACTCTGAAATCCCAATGAACAAAGACCTTGCCTTAAAGGAACACTATAGTCACCTAAACAACTTTAGTTTAATGAAGCTGCTTTAGTGTGTAGATCATGCCTCTCAGGTTTCACTTCTCAATTTACTGCCATTTAGGAGTCAAATCACTTTGTTTCTGTTTATGCAGCCTTTGCCACAGTTCCCCTTGCTCTGATTGACACAGCCTGCATGAAAAAACTGCTTTCACTTTCAATCAGATGTAATTTACCTTAAACAATTTTATCTTTTGCTACGTAAATTGAACTTTAATCACATACAGGAGACTCTTGCAGGGTCTAACAAGCTATTAATATAGCAGGGAAGTAGAAAATCTAAATTAAATAGAACTTGCAACGAAGGAAGGATAAACATTAGATGACCTTTATAGGCAGTGTTTCGGAAGGCTGTGCAAGTCACATCCAGGGAGGTGTGACTAGGCAAGAAATATATAGTATATATATAAAGTGGATAGCGCACTGAAAACCCAAGAAAGTATATCAGGGTATTTTATACAAATGAAAAATATACAATACATATACCCATTAAGCAGATCTTTGTCTTGATATCTCTGAAAAGAGTAAAGCTTACATAGGGCAATATTGTACTGATAAGTATCCAGATATCATATGTTTGTGTTTAAATGGTAGAAATTCCTACTCACATTTAAATGAGCCTGTATTCAAACTGGCTCAGGTATATAGGCATGAGTAGGATATACAGGTCAAATCCTTCAGTGGGTATGTTCCTCCCCAATATGATTGAATATGGGAAATCAGAGAACAATAGTGAGGACAAAAGTTTTCAACATTTATTACAAACTGAATAATACAATCTTACATTGAAGAAGTATAGGTTCAACACAATGCGTTTCGGCTAGATGCCTTCATCAGGTGCATAAAAAACATATCCCCCTTGCCCCTTCTTTTAAAGCCCACTTTAAAAGTCCAAAATCCATTAAGCCCCGCCCACATTCATTGCGTTGCGTCACTTCCGGTCATACGAACTTCCGGTTTCGGCTGTTCCATCTTTATTATCCTTCCGTCCTTTTAGTGTCCCAGGAAGTGTCCCACTTGATAAAAAGAGGTTCCCTCTTCATGTTTACTCATTTATTCAGTGCTCTGTAATCATAATACCGGAAGTACTCCGGCGGCCATTTTTGAAGTGGTATACATATAGAATGTGTATGGGCAAAAGAGACATAGAGAGAAATATATATAAAAAATTAAGTTATCCAATTACAAATGGAATATAAACATGAAATATTAATACATATACTAAAAAAGTGTGTATATCCTCCACCATCATTTAAAAAGAGAAGACACAATCAAATATAATTAAAAATCTCAAAATCAATGTTCATTCCAAGAGGGGATAAAGTGTCTAGCTCAAATATCCACCTCATCTCTGTTTTGTTAAAAAGTTTTATAAAATCACCCCCCCTCCATGGTTTTTTAACTTTCTGTATGCCAATAAAATGTAAATGCTTGGGATCCCCATTATGTTTTTGTGCAAAGTGTGCAGAAACAGAATGATTTAAAATCTTATTTTTAATATTTCTAATATGCTCCCCTATTCTCAGGGCCGGATTAAGAGCACACTGGGCCTGGTGCTGACAATTATGATGGGCCTAATTACGGAATCTTATCGACCAAAAACACTAAAACTGTCATACTTCCCAAGCGTCATGTATCTGATGGAGATGGTGCTGGAGGATGCAGCTATAAGAAAACATACTCTATGCTAATCTCTCTCTAATTTATGCTTTCATCTTTCAAGTAAATCCATAACCCCTAACAGCAGTGAAGCAGGAAGTCAATGGGCGGGGTAAAAGAGTGGGCCACTGCTGCGAATCATGTGACCAGACCTGCCAAAAGGGGAGAACATGCCCAAAAAGGGGGCATGTCTGTCCAAAGAATTTGAAGGACAGCCTGGCATGAATGCATGTCAGGCTGCCCACCAATCCTGCAGGTTGTCCAATTAAGGGCATATTATGCAGGCAGCACCCTGAGCTTGACATAAATGCGTCTAATGATGCGCTCCATGCTTTCTAAGGACTGTCCCCTAGCACTCGCTGCTCCACTTGTCTCCTTACCTTCTTACTAGCAGGCAGAAGTTCCTGGCATATAGTCTGAGACAGAGAAAATGTGTATGTAGTGAGTGTAGAAGAAAGGGGACATGCCACAGTGTTAGAAAGACCAACGTCTGCATTACCTAAACTAATTTTATTGTCAGCCAGTTCACACAAGTTTTGTTCACATACATCCCTCTTAAGCTTCCAAACTTAATAGTCAGCAGAACAACTACAGCTTATTGTATTTGTTCTGGTAAGTAGAATCATTCCATCCAGGCCTTTTGCAGTAAACATTGTCTTTTCAGAGAAAATAACTCCACTGGCCACTCCTTAGATGGCTGCTAGAGGTGCTTCCTGGGGCAGTACTGCCTAGTGTGCAGCACTGCCATTCAGTGTCTCCACCCTCTGCATGCAGACACTGAACTTTCCTCATAGAGATGCATTGATTCAATTTATCTTTATGAGGAGATGCTGATTGGCCAGGGCTATGTTGGACTTGTGCTGGCTCTGTGTCAGGGTACCTGTAGTCTCTACCTCAGAGGAGGTGAGAGACTTAGACGTTTATCCTCCCAGAGGGGTTGTTTCTTCCGTTCCTCGCGGTTCTCTCGGCCATTTACAAGCCGACCGCGAGGGATCCACTTCCTTATATGACGCGACGCTCAGTAGTCGACGTCATGACGCCAACCCGGGTCGACCTGTCAGTCAAGTCCCGAGCACTAATCAGGACTCGTCAGGGGCGTGATTACCCTCTAGAATCAAGGTATAAAGTAAGGCTTTCGGCATCTGCTCATTGCCCTGTCGAGGTTCTAGCCTGTCTAGTCACTCAGTGCTCTTGTATTCTAGTTGTCTCTTTGGTTCTGACCCGGCTTGTTTGTACTACCCTGTTTATCTCTGTTACCCTTTGACTCGGCTTGTCTCTTGCTTACCTGTCCTCTCGTTCCCTCGACCTCGGCTTGTTCCTAGACCATTCTCTACCAACTCCTTACGTTAAGTCCAGCCATTCTAAGGTCCGGTATACGTACCTACCACCTGTTTGTACTCTGCGTGTTGGATCCCTGTCCCGATCCTGACATTACGACAGGGCCAATGGATCCTGCAGGTACAAACACTCAGGTTGGTCCTTCTGACTCTAGGTTCGACGCCATGGATCACAGAATGGACCAGATGGCTCTAGCACTACAGGCGTTACTATCTCGTTCTGGTAATCAGCCAGAGGAGATGCATAATACTTCTATCTCTCCTGTGAGTTCAGGTCTAGAGGTAGCCACTGTAGGTGCTTCTTCCCGTATCACTCCACCTGTACGTTATGGTGGTTCTCCAGAGAAGTGTCGTTGTTTCTTGAACCAAATAGGTATCCATTTCGAATTACATCCCCGCTCCTATCCTACAGATAGGGCGAAGGTTGGATTTATTATCACATTACTTGTTGAGAAAGCTTTGAGATGGGCCAATCCATTGTGGGAAAATGATAATCCGTTAGTATATCATTATAATGCCTTTGTAGCTGCTTTCAGAAGAACTTTTGACCCTCCAGGTAGAAAGGTCAATGCAGCTAGATTACTGTTGCGCCTTAGAAAAGAAAACCGAACACTTGTGGATTATGCACTAGAGTTCAGGTCCTTGGCGGCAGAGGTTAAGTGGAATGAACAGGCTTATATAGATGTATTTTTAAACGGGTTATCAGACATAATCCTTGACGAGGTTGCTACTAGAGAGCTTCCTGAAAATTTGGAGGATTTAATTTCTTTTATTTCTTGCATTGACAAACGTTTACGAGAGAGGCAGAACACTCGAGAGAGAAACCGTAGACCTTCCTTTAAACTAGCTCCTTCATTTCAAAGTTCTGAATCCACAACCTCACTTTTTCCAGAACCTATGCAGATAGGCAATACTCGCCTCTCAGAAGAGGAGAGACAGTACAGGAGAAGGGAGGGGTTGTGTATGTACTGTGGAGTCAGAGGTCATTTACGCCTAAATTGTCCTAGTCGCTCGGGAAACGCCCGCACCTAAGTTTCTCTAGAGGACAGGCCTTGGGTGTTTCTATTTTGTCCTCTAATCTTAATTATAAAGATCACAGGCTTCTGCTACCTGCTTCTTTAACTTGGGAGAAGGGAGTACTAGAAACTATGGCATTGATAGATTCCGGAGCTGCTGAGAGCTTTATCGACCAAGTTTTTGTTACCAAACACGCTATCCCATCCCAGTTAAGGGAGACACCCTTGGCCGTTGAGGCCATAGATGGTAGACCTTTAGTTGAGCCTGTTATTTTCCGTGAAACCATACCCGTTAAATTAACTGTTGGTATCTTACACGAGGAAGACATATCTTTATTGCTTATTTCTTCTCCTTCTGTTCCCATAGTCCTGGGGTACCCTTGGTTAAAAAAACATAACCCTATTATTGATTGGGAATTAGGGGAGATAATCTCATGGGGTCAGGGTTGTCAGGACAGGTGCTTACGGACAGTGTCACCGCTTTGCACAGTTAACACACCGATTAATTCTACCTACTCTACAGAGGTACAAATACCGCCCCTGTACCTGGATTTAAAGGCAGTATTTGACAAAAAGAATGCTGATACTTTACCTCCACACAGGTCTTTTGATTGTAAGATTAATCTACTACCTGGTACTATGCCCCCCAGGGGTAATGTATATCCTTTGTCCACTAAAGAGAACTTAGTCTTAGAGGAGTATATTCGTGAGAACCTTGAAAAAGGATTCATTAGGAGATCCTCCTCTCCTGCCGGGGCTGGGTTTTTTTTTGTTAAAAAGAAGGATGGTACACTAAGACCTTGCATTGATTATCGAGGTTTGAACAAAATAACCATTAGAAATGCCTACCCAATTCCTTTGATTACCGAGCTCTTTGATCGTCTAAAAGGCTCCAAGATTGTCACCAAGTTAGATCTCAGAGGGGCGTATAACTTGGTGAGAATTCAGCAGGGACAATTATAGCTCCTATTACCAATATGACCAGACAGGGGGCTGACACTAAGAACTGGTCTACTGAAGCCCTTCTTGCCTTCAAAACACTCAAGGAACTGTTTGCTTCTGCACCAATTTTAGTTCACCCTGATACGACTCTGCCTTTCCTACTCGAGGTAGACGCCTCAGAGACAGGTATAGGTGCTATCCTGTCCCAAAGGTTAGGTGTGGATAAGCCCTTACATCCATGTGGTTTTTTTTCCAAGAAACTATCAGGCCCTGAGAGCAGATATGACATTGGTGACAGGGAACTACTAGCAGTTATCATGGCTTTAAAGGAGTGGAGACATTTATTGGAGGGCACCTTACATCCTGTTACTATTTTGACGGACCACAAGAACCTGTCCTATATTGGGGAGGCCAAGCGCTTGTCCTCCAGGCAAGCTCGTTGGTCTTTATTCCTCACGCATTTCAATTACGTGCTCACTTATAGACCTGGTTCTAAGAATTCTAAAGCCGATGCTTTGTCTCGACAATATGAACCTTCTGCGATATCTGAGCCGGTTTTGTCTTCTATAGTACCCAGGTGCAATATTATCGCCAACACGAGTCTTAAGATTCACTCTCCGTTGCTTGGTCAGATCATGAAGTTGCAGCATCTGGCGCCTAGACAGACTCCTGGGGCAAGGCATTTCGTTCCTCCTGAACTCCAACTGGAACTCTTACAGTGTTTTCACAACAGTAAGGCGGCTGGGCATCCGGGTATTCGCAAGACATGTTCCTTGATCTCTAAAGATTTCTGGTGGCCTTCTTTACGGAAGGATATTAGGGATTTCATCGGAGCATGTGAGGTCTGTATGAAGACTAAGCAACCTCATACACTTCCATGTGGGTTGTTACATCCCTTGAACATTCCAGAGAGACCATGGTCCTGTTTGGCTATGGACTTCATTGTAGATTTGCCTGTTTCTAAAAAACAGACTGTGATCCTCACGGTGGTTGATAGGTTTACTAAGATGGCTCATTTCGTGCCCTTAACTAAACTCCCGACTTCTCCTGAATTAGCGGAGATATTCGCGAGAGAGATTTTTCGCTTACATGGGATACCTTCCGAAATTGTTTCCGATAGAGGTTCCCAATTTGTTTCACGTTTTTGGAGATCCTTCTGTTCTCAACTAGGCATCAAATTTAATTTTTCTTCTGCCTATCACCCTCAGTCTAACGGAGCTGCTGAACGTACCAATCAAAAGATTGAACAATATTTGCGTTGTTTTGTTTCTGAACACCAGGACGATTGGGTCGGTTTGATTCCTTGGGCGGAGTTTGCACACAATAATCTTGTTTGTGATTCTACTCGTTCCAGTCCCTTCTTCATGAATTATGGCTTTCATCCTTCCATTCTTCCCTCGGTTTCTCCTTCCCAAGGGGTACCGTCGGTTGATGTTCATGTTGCCAATTTGAGGAAGTTGTGGGATCAGACTCGACAAATTCTCCTACATAATTCCATGTTGTTCAAGAAACACGCTGATAAGCACAGAAGGGCGGCTCCGGTTTTTGTTCCAGGTGATAGGGTATGGTTGAGTACTAGAAACATTCGTTTGAAGGTTCCTTCTATGAAATTCGCTCTTCGTTACATTGGCCCTTACAGGGTTCTGACTCTAATTAACCCAGTTGCGTATCGCCTAGCTCTTCCAGCTGCCTTACGCATTCCTAACTCCTTTCATGTTTCTTTACTGAAACCGCTAGTCTGTAACAGATTTTCCTCCACTATATCCTCTCCTCGCTCTGTTCAGGTTGAGGGTCAGGAGGAGTATGAAATCAACTCCATCATCGATTCTCGAATCTCCCGGGGGAAGTTACAATATCTTATTGACTGGAAGGGATATGGTCCTGAGGAGAGGACTTGGGTACCTCAGGAGGATGTACATGCTCCTCGCCTCCGCAGGGCTTTTCACTCCCGTTTTCCATCTCGTCCCGGTTCCTTCCGCCCGGTGGGCGTTTCTGAGAGGGGGGGTACTGTCAGGGTACCTGTAGTCTCTACCTCAGAGGAGGTGAGAGACTTAGACGTTTATCCTCCCAGAGGGGTTGTTTCTTCCGTTCCTCGCGGTTCTCTCGGCCATTTACAAGCCGACCGCGAGGGATCCACTTCCTTATATGACGCGACGCTCAGTAGTCGACGTCATGACGCCAACCCGGGTCGACCTGTCAGTCAAGTCCCGAGCACTAACAAGGACTCGTCGGGGGCGTGATTACCCTCTAGAATCAAGGTATAAAGTAAGGCTTTCGGCATCTGCTCATTGCCCTGTCGAGGTTCTAGCCTGTCTAGTCACTCAGTGCTCTTGTATTCTAGTTGTCTCTTTGGTTCTGACCCGGCTTGTTTGTACTACCCTGTTTATCTCTGTTACCCTTTGACTCGGCTTGTCTCTCGCTTACCTGTCCTCTCGTTCCCTCGACCTCGGCTTGTTCCTAGACCATTCTCTACTTACTCCTTACGTTAAGTCCGGCCATTCTAAGGTCCGGTATACGTACCTACCACCTGTTTGTACTCTGCGTGTTGGATCCCTGTCCCGATCCTGACACTCTGCCCCTGATCTGCCTAGTTGACAGTCTCAGCCAATCCTATGGGGAAGTATTGTAATCTGCTCAGACCACCACTTCTGATGATGTCAGCAGACAGTCAGTTCAGAGGCAGAGCCAGCAGCTGCAGACTTGAATACTAGTAATATTTTACTATACTTAGGGAGGCAAGAAGGGGCCAGGTGGTTTTAACATAATCGGGTCAGAAATACATGATTGTGTTCCTGACCCTATAGTGCTCCTTTAAGCAAGAGTATGTGAAGAGTAGTTAGGGTTGCCACCTTTCTTGGAAAAAAATACCAGCCTTAATCATTTGTATAATCACAAGGAGTGACATCAGAGAAAATTCTGTAAAATCACCAACAAACTACTCACAGTTTGATTCTGCTGTATAGATGGATTGCTCCCAGTGTCTCAGTCTCGCAAGTCACCCAGTGTCTCAGTGTCCCTATGCATTACAGTGTCAGTGTCCCCATGTCGCCCAGTCCCCTAGTCTCTCAGTGTCCCCATGTGTCCCAATGTCTCAGTGTGTCCCCATGTCACTAGGATACTGGGGACACAGTGAGACATGGGGACACAGAGACCCGGGGGCACTGAGAGACATGTGGACACTAAGAGACATGGGGACACTGAGAGACCCTTGGACACTGAGAGACCCGGGGACACAGAGACATGGGGACACAGAGACATGGGGACACTGGGAGATATGGGGACACTGAGATATTTAGGGAAACTGGGAGAAATTGGGACACTGAGACATTAGGGACACAGACACTGGGAGACATAGGGACACTGAAACATTTGGGGACACTAAGACACTAGGGACACAGAGACATGGGAACACAGACACGGGGAGACTTGGGGATAGAGACACTAGCGACACTGGATGTGGGACACTGCGAGAAATGGGGACATAGTGTCTCCGTGTCCCAATGTCTCAGTGTCTCCCAATGTCCCTATGTCTCACAGCGTCCCCATGTGTCTCAGCACCCCCTAGTGTCTCAGTGTCCCCATGTGTCCCTGCTGCCTTTCCCCCTATCCCTCACTTACCTGAGCTGTAGAGCTGCTGTCTGGACTCTGTGCTGTGCTGCTGCTCCCCCACAGATCAGTAAGTAGTAGAGAGAGGCAGGGATATGCTGTAACTTCCTATCCCTGCCTCTCTCCACACACAGTGACCCCTACTGGCCGGTGCTGGTATTGCACAGTCATCTCCATTTATTCGGAGAAAAATACCTGCATTTGTATTGCCGGTATTACTGCAATACCGGCACGGTACGGCAGCCTCAAATATTGGCTGTGCCAGTAAAATACCAGTCAGGTGGCAAACCTAAGAGTAGTGTGTAAAAAAAAAAAAAAAATTTTTTTTTAAATGGGCCTATTCCATGGGCCTGGGCCTGGAGCTGCAGCTCCATCAGCCCCTATGTTAATCCGGCCCTGCCTATTCTTGTTTTTAGTGGTCTGGTGGTTCTACCAACATACTGCAGTCCACAGCTGCATGAAAGGAGATAAATGACATTATTTATATTACATGTGATAAAATAATCAATTTTGTACGTTTTTTTGGTAGTATAAGATGTGAAACTGTCTGTCTTTTTATTCTTAACTATAGTTTCTTTGCACGCTTGGCAAGTTCCACAGTTAAAAAAGCCTTTTAGTTTAGAGCTTGGGAGGTCACCATCTGTCATTTCTTTAGTTATACAGCTTTTGGTTAAAATCTGTTTAAAATTCCGGGCTCCCCTATATATAATTCGCAGCTTTTTCAACAGGACCAAATAGATTTTATTATGAAGGGAATTGAATTAATTATATGCAACATTTTTTTCTGGTTTCAGGGTGATTTTTACTTAAAGAAGAATGGCACTGCCATGGGGACCAAGTTTGCACCCAGTTATGCCAATCTTTTCATGTCCTATTGGGAGAATTCTTTTGTTTTCTCTGGACATGACTGGGGTGCAAACTTGGTCCTCTACAAGAGGTACATTGATTACATCTTTTTTATCTAGAAAGGAGGCTGTGCCATTTTGGATACTTTTATTAGTTTTTTAAATTCGAACACTTGGGGAATTGTTTTAACTCAAGAAATCAGTCAGGTAAAGGTTAACTTCCTAGACCTGCAGATTTATGTAGACAAGGGATGTTTAAAAACTAGCACATATTTTAAGACTGTGGATATTAACAGTTACATTAATATGGATAGTTGCCATTTTTCCCCGTGGCTAACCAATATACCCAAAGGACAATTCACCAGAATAAGACGGAACTGTACAGACAATAATATTTTTAAAGAGCAATCCGCTATTTTAACAAAACAGTTCCTAGAGAAAGGATATAAAAATTCAGAGGTAGACAAACAATATAAAGAAATCCTGGATAAACCCAGGAAAGACCTCTTAATGTATAAAGCTAACAAATCACCGGAAAAATTGATTCATTTTATATGTAATTACAATTCACAGAGTAGTATTTTTAAAAAGATTTTAAACAAACATTGGCACATTTTAGAACAAAATGAAGACTTAGAACAATTTATTGGAAAGAAGCCTAAAATTATATATAGGGGAGCCCGGAATTTTAAACAGATTTTAACCAAAAGCTGTATAACTAAAGAAATGACAGATGATGACCTCTCAGGCTCTAAACTAAAAGGCTTTTTTAACTGTGGAACTTGCCAAGCGTGCAAAGAAACTATAGTTAAGAATAAAAAGACAGACAGTTTCACATCTTATAAGAATAAAAAGGTATAAACAATATACCAGCGAGTGGAGCGCTATAATAAATATTAATATAAATAATGAGGGGGTATACTCACCCCTCCAACATAGTGATACAATGCGTCCAAATGTACATACAAAGTAAAACAACAAAAAGTGAAAAAAGAGAATATAGTGCAGATGGTTTACAAAAATAAAAAATGAATAATAGTAGCAATTGGTTGAAACCACTCACGTGGGTTGGAGCCTATAAGCTATTGGCTCCGTAAGTGACTCCTTTTTGCTCTTGAGGCAGCAACACACCCCTTTATCCCAAACGATGTTCTCCCGAAGATATGGAACAAGCAGAGAGAGAGAACCTCATAGGTGGTATTGTACAGATACTGTATACAAAATAGTGAGATAGTAATGGTTATGCTCACCTTAGACAGAGCCTTGAATTCCTGGCTCTGAGGTTTGTTGGCAATATGCTAATTTATTGGGATAGCATTCCCCACATAGTGTTCCTGGAGGCTAGAAAGGACTATATGGACTAATATAAAAAAATAACGATTTATTGTAGAGATAAAAAATAATAATAAAAACAATATTAAGACTTCTCAAAAGCATATCAGCTAAATGGTAGAAAGTCCAAGTATAAAAGTCCAAACTCCAGCTAAACGCGTTTCACTCTTGTATGAGCTTCCTCAGTAGCTGTGAAGTAGCCTCAGGAATCTTCCACTTTATAAGTGTTCTAAAGTTAATTCGGATCCTCCCTTTGGGGTCACAGGAAGTGTGATTATCCAATCATAAGGTCAGAGTCTCTTTCAAATTTCTTTTACTGATCACCTGTAGTAAAAAAGCTTACATTGGCTGAATTGCCTGTCAATCAATTAAAAAACTTGATTAGAACGAATTCTATTGGTGGTTGGATGGGGCTTTCTATTTCAAATTTCTTATATTGATCACCTGTGGTAAAAAAGCTTGCATTGGCTGAATTGCCTGTCAATCAATTAAAAAACTTGATTAGAACAAATTCTATTGGTGGTTGGATGGGGCTGTCACGCATAGCACCCATTTTGGGCAGTGGTTGGCGGAAGTGACATCACTTCCGCCCTCCAACATCTTCCCAAATGTCATTGTAAAAAAAAAAAAAAAAAAACGGAATGAATATTAACAAAGTAAAATAAATAGATGGGTACAATAACAGAGAGGTATCCATCAAATATAAAATAAAATAAAAGGGATTACCAAAATGGGGGTCGATTAAAAACTTACTGGATGATAGAGTGCAATCAAAACTAACTCCTCCCATTGGAATTCAATGCCCATAAATATGAGCCCCTGAGGATTGCTGTTGTGTGTAATCTTGAAATGATTGGATACACTGTGTCCTTCATATCCCTTCTTACTGTTCCTTATATGCTCTTCTATCCTAATATGCAAATTACGTTTTGCGCGGCCCACATACTTGAGGCCACATGGACATTCCAATAGGTACACTACATTGGTTGAATGGCAAGTGATGAGATTGTTTATGTTGAACTCTTCATTTTCTTTAGTACTTTTGAATTTCCCTACATGTCTTTTTTTGCTTCCAGTGTTCCTGCACGCCAAACATATTCCACAACCAAAGAAACCTTTCCTAGTATCTATTGGCTTTATGCTGCATGGTTTTCTGATGTGGTTCCTTACTAGTAATTTTTTCATGTTAGGTGCCCCTCTAAAGATCACCTTGGGTTTGTCTGGTAGAATGGTGGACAGGACTGGGTCTTCCTTTAGGATTGACCAGTGTCTATTAATATTTTTTTTTAAATGACGGTTACCATGACTGTAATTACAGAAAATAGGTATGTTGTCATTATCATTAAATCTTTCTTTATTCTCATTAATCCCTTTATCTGTTAATAGGGTTTCTCTCTTAATTGCCATTACTTGATTAAGATCTTTGGTTAGATCATCTTGTTTATATCCTTTTTCCAACATTTTACCTTCTAATTTATGCGACTGTTCAATAAATTTAGTCTCCTCAGTGCAGTTTCTTTTTATCCGGATAAATTGGGATTTGGGGATTCCCATAAGCCAAGGTGTAAAATGACAGCTCGTGGTGTGAATAAAACTATTTACATCTACTCTTTTAAAATGAGTGCTAGTTTTGATTTTATTATCTTCAATAAAAATGTCAAGATCTAAAAAGTTCACTCTCGTTTTGTTAAAATCCATAGTGAGGGCTATGCCCCAATCATTATTGTTCAATGTATTAAGGAAGTTGGTTAGTGATTCTTCTGTGCCTTCCCAGATAAAAAACAGGTCATCTATGTAACGGCAATAGGTAACGAGGCCCGTCGCCCAGCCTGCCCCATGTGGATGAACTGGAGCTCCCAATTTGCCATAAAAAGATTGGCATAGCTAGGCGTGAACCTCGTTCCCATCGCCGTTCCACAGGCCTGTAAATAAAAATGTCCATCGTACCAGAAGTAATTGCTGGTTAAGATTAAAAGAATCCCTTGCATAATAAAATCTATATGGTCAGGGGGGAAATAACCTGATTGCTCTAAAAAGAACCTGGTGGCCATACAGCCCCTATCATGTGCAATATTGGTGTAAAGGGAGCTCACATCAGCAGTGGTCAGAAAATGAAGAGTTCAACATAAACAATCTCATCACTTGCCATTCAACCAATGTAGTGTACCTATTGGAATGTCCATGCGGCCTCAAGTATGTGGGCCGCACAAAACGTAATTTGCATATTAGGATAGAAGAGCATATAAGGAACATTAAGAAGGGATATGAAGGACACAGTGTATCCAATCATTTCAAGATTACACACAACATCAATCCTCAGGGGCTCATATTTATGGGCATACACAAAACTTTAGGAAATTGGAGAGGCGGTGATTTTAACAAAATTTTAGCTCAAAATGAAATTAGGTGGATTTTTAGCCTTGGGACTTTACAACCCAAAGGTCTAAATATAGATTTTGAACTCTGTAATTTCCTTTAATTATCTTTAACATATATTTAACACTATCATATTATATCTGCACCACCTGCAAATTTATGCCATTTGGTTTTATGTCCTTTTCAAAAATTAAGTCTTGAATTCCAATGGGAGGAGTTAGTTTTGATTGCACTCTATCATCCAGTAAGTTTTTAATCGACCCCCATTTTGGTAATCCCTTTTATTTTATTTTATATTTGATGGATACCTCTCTGTTATTGTACCCATCTATTTATTTTACTTTGTTAATATTCATTCCGTTTTTTTTTTTTTTTTTTTTTACAATGACATTTGGGAAGATGTTGGAGGGCGGAAGTGATGTCACTTCCGCCAACCACTGCCCAAAATGGGTGCTATGCATGACAGCCCCATCCAACCACCAATAGAATTTGTTCTAATCAAGTTTTTTAATTGATTGACAGGCAATTCAGCCAATGCAAGCTTTTTTACCACAGGTGATCAATATAAGAAATTTGAAATAGAAAGCCCCATCCAACCACCAATAGAATTCGTTCTAATCAAGTTTTTTAATTGATTGACAGGCAATTCAGCCAATGTAAGCTTTTTTACTACAGGTGATCAGTAAAAGAAATTTGAAAGAGACTCTGACCTTATGATTGGATAATCACACTTCCTGTGACCCCAAAGGGAGGATCCGAATTAACTTTAGAACACTTATAAAGTGGAAGATTCCTGAGGCTACTTCACAGCTACTGAGGAAGCTCATACAAGAGTGAAACGCGTTTAGCTGGAGTTTGGACTTTTATACTTGGACTTTCTACCATTTAGCTTATATGCTTTTGAGAAGTCTTAATATTGTTTTTATTATTATTTTTTATCTCTACAATAAATCGTTATTTTTTTATATTAGTCCATATAGTCCTTTCTAGCCTCCAGGAACACTATGTGGGGAATGCTATCCCAATAAATTAGCATATTGCCAACAAACCTCAGAGCCAGGAATTCAAGGCTCTGTCTAAGGTGAGCATAACCATTACTATCTCACTATTTTGTATACACTATCTGTACAATACCACCTATGAGGTTCTCTCTCTCTGCTTGTTCCATATCTTCGGGAGAACATCGTTTGGGATAAAGGGGTGTGTTGCTGCCTCAAGAGCAAAAAGGAGTCACTTACGGAGCCAATAGCTTATAGGCTCCAACCCACGTGAGTGGTTTCAACCAATTGCTACTATTATTCATTTTTTATTTTTGTAAACCATCTGCACTATATTCTCTCTTTTTGTTGTTTTACTTTGTATGTACATTTGGACGCATTGTATCACTATGTTGGAGGGGTGAGTATACCTCCTCATTATTTATATTAATATTTATTATAGCGCTCCACTCGCTGGTATATTGTTTATACCTTTTTATTCTTATATTTTGCACTTTATTGTGGATTAAGGTATTCCACTTTTTGTGTTGAGCTGCTTTTATTCAGGCACTTTAGTATATCACTCACTATCTCAGTAAGGGATAGTTATTGTTTTCTTTGTGAGTTTCACATCTTATACTACCAAAAAAACGTACAAAATTGATTCTTTTATCACATGTAATATAAATAATGCCATTTATCTCCTTTCATGCAGCTGCGGACTGCAGTATGTTGGTAGAACCACCAGACCACTAAAAACAAGAATAGGGGAGCATATTAGAAATATTAAAAATAAGATTTTAAATCATTCTGTTTCTGCACACTTTGCACAAAAACATAATGGGGATCCCAAGCATTTACATTTTATTGGCATACAGAAAGTTAAAAAACCATGGAGGGGGGGTGATTTTATAAAACTTTTAACAAAACAGAGATGAGGTGGATATTTGAGCTAGACACTTTATCCCCTCTTGGAATGAACATTGATTTTGAGATTTTTAATTATATTTGATTGTGTCTTCTCTTTTTAAATGATGGTGGAGGATATACACACCTTTTTAGTATATGTATTAATATTTCATGTTTATATTCCATTTGTAATTGGATAACTTAATTTTTTATATATATTTCTCTCTATGTCTCTTTTGCCCATACACATTCTATATGTATACCACTTCAAAAATGGCCGCCGGAGTACTTCCGGTATTATGATTGCAGAGCACTGAATAAATGAGTAAACATGAAGAGGGAACCTCTTTTTATCAAGTGGGACACTTCCTGGGACACTAAAAGGACGGAAGGATAATAAAGATGGAACAGCCGAAACCGGAAGTTCGTATGACCGGAAGTGACGCGACACAATGAATGTGGGCGGGGCTTAATGGATTTTTGCCGCGAAAGTGGGCTTTAAAAGAAGGGGCAAGGGGGATATGTTTTTTATGCACCTGATGAAGGCATCTAGCCGAAACGCGTTGTGTTGAACCTATACTTCTTCAATGTAAGATTTTATTATTCAGTTTGTAATAAATGTTGAAAACTTTTGTCCTCACTATTGTTCTCTGATTTCCCATATTCAATCATATTGGGGAGGAACATACCCACTGAAGGATTTGACCTGTATATCCTACTCATGCCTATATACCTGAGCCAGTTTGAATACAGGCTCATTTAAATGTGAGTAGGAATTTCTACCATTTAAACACAAACATATGATATCTGGATACTTATCAGTACAATATTGCCCTATGTAAGCTTTACTCTTTTCAGAGA
The DNA here is from genome assembly GCF_036172605.1 of Pelobates fuscus. NCBI lineage: Eukaryota > Metazoa > Chordata > Amphibia > Anura > Pelobatidae > Pelobates > Pelobates fuscus. Next base: position 106,923,125 of record NC_086318.1, on the reverse strand, counting down.
TATCAAGACAAAGATCTGCTTTATGGGTATATGTATTGTATATTTTTCATTTGTATAAAATACCCTGATATACTTTCTTGGGTTTTCAGTGCGCTATCCACTTTATATATATACTATATATTTTTTGCTTTATGCTTTTCTGTGAAACTGTGTGGTTGATTTCACTGTGGTTTTAGCAGCACATTATAGCGCCATATTACCACCACCCTCTTTTTTCTGTAGGTGTGACTAGGGTTCATAAACAAAGTGATGTAACTCCTAAATGGCAAATAATTGAGCATTGAGACTGCAGGGGCATGATCTATTCACCAAAACTGTTTAATTAAGTTTTTTTGGTGACTATAAAGTCCCTTTAATTTGTTTGAATCAGCATCAGAAATGATTACAATCTGTTAGAAAAAAAAATCTTTTCAAGGTTTACCAATACCTTTACATATACTTCTGTACATAAACCATTTAAAAAGGTGTTTTTACCACGTTGGAATCTTTTCTGGTGCTCTTTTAAACTACCGTATATACTCGAGTATAAGCCGAGTTTTTCAGCACATTTTTTGTGCTGAAAAACCCCAACTCGGCTTATACTCGAGTCAGAGTCTGTGTTATGGCAATTTGCATTGCCATAATACAGACAGGGGGGGAGGGGGGCTGTCAGAGCTGTAACTTACCTTCACAGCAGCTCCTGTCAGCTCTCTCCTCCTCCGCGCCGTCCGTTCAGCACCTCGGTCAGCTCCCAGTGTAAGTCTTGCGAGAGCCGCGGCTCTCGCGAGACTTACACTGTGAGCTGACAGAAGAGCTGAATGGACGGCGCGGAGGAGAAGGGAGCTGACAGGAGCTGCTGTGAAGGTAAGTTACAGCTCTGACAGCCCCCCTCTCCCCCCCACTGAACTACCAATGACACTGGACCACTGTCAGGATCGGGACAGGGATCCAACACGCAGAGTACAAACAGTAGCCAGATACGTATACCGGACCTTAGAATGGCCGGACTAACGTAAGTAGTACAGTATAGAATGGTCAAAGACAAGCCGAGGTCGAGGGTAACAGAAGCCAGGTAAGCGAGAGACAAGCCGAATCAAGGGTAAGAGAGATAAGCAGAGTAAGGTAAACAAGCCGGGTCAAAACCAAAAGGGATAATAGAATACACAAGCACTGAGTGACTAGAACAAGCTAGAACCACGACAGGGCAATGAGCTAATGAAAGAAGCTCTGTTAAATACCCTGTTCAGAGCAGTAACCACGCCTCCAAGGCGTCCTGATTGGTCCTGACAGGTTGTTCCGGGGGAGTGTCCTGATGACTACTTCCTGCCTAGATGCTGTAAAAGGCAGTCACTCCCTCGCGGCCGGCCTAGCATGACCGGATAGACCGCGGGGAAGGGAGCCATCAGACCGTCTGGATGGAGGAACAGCTAAGTCTCTACCTCTTTCGGAGGTAGAGACCACAGGTACCCTGACAGTACCCCCCTCTCAGATACGCCCACCGGGCGGAATGAACCGGGACGAGATGGGAAGCGAGAGTGATACGCCCTGCGGAGACGGGGAGCATGAACATCCTCCTGAGGTACCCAACTCCTCTCCTCAGGACCATATCCCTTCCAATCAACCAGATATTGTACTCTCCCCCGGGAGATTCGAGAATCAATAATAGAGTTAACCTCATACTCCTCCTGACCCTCCACCTGAACGGGGCGAGGAGGGGCTATTGTGGAGGAAAATCTGTTACATATGAGTGGTTTCAGCAATGAAACGTGAAACGAGTTCGGGATGCGTAAGGTATTAGGAAGAGCTAAACGATACGCAACTGGATTGATACGGGTCAGCACCCTGTAGGGTCCAATATAACGAGGAGCGAACTTCATGGAGGGCACTTTTAAACGGATGTTCCTCGTGCTCAGCCATACCCTATCACCTGGAACAAAGACCGGAGCCGCCCTTCTACGTTTATCAGCGTGTTTCTTGACCAACATAGAGTTGTGCACAAGGATTTGTCGAGTTTGATCCCACAACTTCCTCAAATTGGCAACATGAACATCAACCGACGGCACCCCCTGGGATGGGGAATCCGAAGGAAGAATAGACGGATGAAAACCATAATTCATGAAGAAGGGGCTTGAATGAGTAGAATCGCAAACGAGATTGTTGTGTGCAAACTCCGCCCAAGGAATCAAACTGACCCAATCATCCTGGTGTTCAGAAACAAAGCATCGTAAATATTGTTCGATTTTCTGGTTGGTACGTTCAGCAGCTCCGTTAGACTGAGGATGATAGGCAGAAGAAAAGTTTAATTTAATACCAAGTTGAGAGCAGAAGGACCTCCAAAAGCGGGAAACAAATTGGGAGCCTCTGTCCGATACAATTTGAGAGGGTATCCCATGTAGGCGAAAAATCTCCTTAGCGAATATCTCTGCCAATTCGGGAGAAGACAGGAGTTTAGGCAGGGGAATGAAGTGTGCCATCTTAGTAAACCTGTCAACCACGGTGAGGATAACAGTCTGTCTTTTAGAGATAGGTAGATCGACAATAAAGTCCATGGCCAAACAGGACCATGGTTTTTCTGGAACCTCCAAGGGGTGCAGGAATCCACATGGAAGCGTATGGGGTTGTTTGGTTTTAGTACAAACTTCACATGCAGCGATGAACTCCTCAATATCCCTCCGTAAAGCAGGCCACCAGAAGTCTTTAGAGATCAACGCGTAAGTTTTGCGAATACCAGGATGTCCCGCCATCTTGCTATTATGTAAACACTGTAAAAGTTCCAGTTGAAGAGCAGGAGGAACGAAATGACGGCCCGCAGGAGTCTGTTTAGGTGCTAGATGTTGCAACTTAATGATCTCGGCCATTAATGGAGAATGAATCCTGAGATTCGTATTAGCAATGATATTGCATTTCGGAACTATAGAAGAAAGAACTGGTTAAGGTACAGTAGAAGGTTCATATTGGCGAGATAATGCATCGGCTTTAGAGTTTTTAGAACCAGGTCTGTAAGTCAGTACATAATTGAAGTGAGTCAGGAATAAGGACCAACGAGCTTGTCTAGAGGATAAGCGCTTAGCCTCCCCAATATAGGACAAGTTTTTGTGGTCCGTCAAAATCGTAATAGGGTGTAGGGTCCCCTCCAACAAATGTCTCCACTCCTTTAAGGCTTTAATGACTGCTAACAGTTCCCTTTCCCCGATGTCATATCTGCTCTCAGGCCCAGAAAATTTCTTAGAGAAAAAACCACAAGGGTGTAACGGTTTATCCACCCCTAACCTTTGAGACAGAACAGCCCCAACTGCTGTCTCAGAGGCATCGACCTCGAGCAAGAAAGGCAGAGTCGTATCAGGATGGACTAGAATGGGAGCCGAGGCAAAAAGTTCCTTGAGAGTCTTGAAAGCACCAAGAGCTTCCTTAGACCAGAACTTAGTATCAGCCCCTTGTTTGGTCATATTGGTAATAGGCGCAATGATAGAGGAGTATCCTTTAATGAAGCGCCTATAGTAGTTGGAAAAACCAATAAACCTTTGGATAGCCTTGAGTCCTTTGGGCAAGGGCCAGTCTAAAATAGATTGGAGTTTTACAGGATCCATTTTAAAACCCTCCCCAGAAATCACGTATCCAAGAAAGTCTACCTGAGACTGATCAAAACTGCACTTTTCCAATTTGCAATATAGACCATGTTGCAGCAGCTTGTGTAATACCTTTCTGACCTGTCTATGGTGAGTCTCAATCTCCTTAGAGTGTATTAGTATGTCGTCCAGGTAAACAATAACACAATCATGCTGAAACTCCCTAAGTACCTCATTAATCAAATCTTGAAATACTGCAGGAGCATTGCATAGTCCAAATGGCATAACAGTGTATTCGTAATGGCCATACCGGGTATTGAATGCCGTCATCCACTCGTGACCTTGCTGGATTCTCACCAAATTGTAAGCCCCTCTGAGATCTAACTTGGTGAAGATTTTGGATCCCTTAAGACGATCAAATAACTCGGTAATCAGTGGGATAGGATAGGCATTTCTGACAGTTATTTTATTCAAGCCTCTGTAATCGATACAAGGTCTCAGCATGCCATCCTTCTTCTTAATGAAAAAGAACCCAGCCCCGGCCGGAGAAGAAGACCTCCTGATGAATCCCTTTTCTAAATTCTCCCGAATATACTCCTCTAGAACCGAGTTTTCCTGAACAGACAAAGGATATACATGGCCCCTCGGAGGCATAGTGCCGGGTAGCAGCTTAATCTTACAGTCAAATGACCTGTGTGGAGGCAAAGAATCGGCATTCTTCTTGTCAAACACTGCCCTTAAGTCTAGGTAAAGGTCTGGTATTTGTCTTTCTGTGGACTGAGTAGGATTCTCCGGTATGTTAATATTAGCTAATGGAGAAACCTTGCACAAACACCGATCCTGGCAGCCCTGGCCCCACGAGAGTATCTCTCCTAACTCCCAATCGATAATAGGGTTATGTTTTTTCAACCATGGGTACCCCAGAACTATGGGAACGGAAGGAGACGAAATGAGCAGAAGAGATAAATTCTCCACGTGTAGGATACCAACATTTAAATCAATGGGTACGGTCTCACGAAAGATAACAGGGTCTAGTAGTGGTCTACCATCTATGGCCTCAACGGCCAAAGGTGTCTCCCTTAGCTGGGATGGAAAATTGTTCTTACTAGCAAAGGCTTGGTCGATAAAATTCTCAGCAGCACCGGAATCTATCAATGCCATAGCCCTTACTACTTCCTTCCCCCAAGTTAAGGAAACTGGTAGCAGAAGCCTGTGATCCTTATAATTAGGAGTAGAGGACAAAATAGAAACACCCAAGGCCTGTCCTCTAGAGGGACTTAGGTGCGAGCGTTTCCCGGGCGGTTAGAACAGTTCGAGAGTAAATGACCCTTGGCTCCACAATACATACACAAACCCTCTCTTCTCCTGTGCTGTCTTTCCTCCTCAGAGAGGCGGGTATACCCTATCTGCATAGGTTCAGTAAGCAAAGATATCATGGAGTCAGGACTTGGAAAAGCAGGAGCTAACCTAAAAGAAGGTCTCTGGTTCCTCTCTCGAGTGTTCTGTCTCTCTCTTAGACGTTCATCTATACGAGAGATGAACGAAATTAAATCCTCTAAATTCTCAGGGAGTTCTCTGGTAGCAACCTCATCAAGGATTACATCAGATAGGCCATTCAAAAATACATCCATATACGCCTGCTCATTCCACTTGATTTCTGCCGCCAGAGACCTGAACTCTAGTGCATAATCCACCAGTGTTCGGTTCTCCTGTCTCAGGCGCAACAGTAATCTGGCTGCATTAACCTTTCTACCTGGAGGGTCAAATGTTCTTCTAAAAGCAGCTACAAATGCGTTATAGTTATAAACTAATGGGTTATCGTTCTCCCATAGTGGGTTGGCCCATCTCAGAGCTTTCTCAATGAGTAGGGTGATAATAAATCCTACTTTTGCCCTATCTGTAGGATAAGAGCGAGGTTGCAATTCAAAGTGGATACTAATTTGGTTTAAAAAACCACGACACTTCTCAGGAGCCCCACCATAGCGTACTGGGGGGTAATGCGAGAAGAAGCACCCACTGTGGTTACCTCTAGACCTGAACAGACAGGAGAAACAGGGGTATTACGTATCTCCTCTGGTGGGTTATTGGCACAAGCTAATAGAGCCTGTAGCGCAAGCGCCATCTGATCCATTCTGTGATCCATGGCTTCAAACCTAGGATCAGGAGCAGCCAGCTGACTGTTTGTACTTGCAGGATCCATTGGCCCTGTCGTAATGTCAGGATCGGGACAGGGATCCAACACGCAGAGTACAAACAGTAGCCAGATACGTATACCGGACCTTAGAATGGCCGGACTAACGTAAGTAGTACAGTATAGAATGGTCAAAGACAAGCCGAGGTCGAGGGTAACAGAAGCCAGGTAAGCGAGAGACAAGCCGAATCAAGGGTAAGAGAGATAAGCAGAGTAAGGTAAACAAGCCGGGTCAAAACCAAAAGGGATAATAGAATACACAAGCACTGAGTGACTAGAACAAGCTAGAACCACGACAGGGCAATGAGCTAATGAAAGAAGCTCTGTTAAATACCCTGTTCAGAGCAGTAACCACGCCTCCAAGGCGTCCTGATTGGTCCTGCAGCCATTGACTGACAGGTTGTTCCGGGGGAGTGTCCTGATGACTACTTCCTGCCTAGATGCTGTAAAAGGCAGTCACTCCCTCGCGGCCGGCCTAGCATGACCGGATAGACCGCGGGGAAGGGAGCCATCAGACCGTCTGGATGGAGGAACAGCTAAGTCTCTACCTCTTTCGGAGGTAGAGACCACAGGTACCCTGATAACCACCAGGGAAGGAGCCCCCCTCCCTGCCATGTATCAAGCACGGAAGGGGGACGAAAAAAAATATAATAATAATAAAATAAAAAATTATATTTTAAAAATAATATTTTAAATATATTTTAAAAATAATAATAATAAATTATAATAAATAATAATAAAATAAATAAAAATAATAAAAAAATTAATCTAACAAAAAAAATATTACCATTATAATAATTAAAAAAATAATAAAAATGCCCAGCCCCCACCAAGGCTCTGCAACACACTGCACACACACACACACACACATACACACTGCACACACACTGCACTCACACACACTGCACTCATACACACACACACTGCACTCATACACACACACTGCATTCATACACACACACTGCACTCATACACACACACTGCAGTACTGCACTCATACACACATTGCACTCATACACACTGCACACACACACACACACACACTGCACGCACTCACACACACTGCACTCATACACACTGCACTCATACACACTGCACTCATACACACTGCACTCATACACACACACTGCACTCATACACACACACTGCACTCATACACACTGCACTCACACACACACACTGCATTCATTATATACACACACTGTAAATAAATATTCAATTAATATAATTTTTTTAGGATCTAATTTTATTTAGAAATTTACCAGTAGCTGCTGCATTTCCCACCCTAGTCTTATACTCGAGTCAATAAGTTTTCCCAGTTTTTTGGGGTAAAATTAGGGGCCTCGGCTTATATTCGGGTCGGCTTATACTCGAGTATATACGGTAATTAAATTTAGGTCAAAGTGTTAAATTTTCAGATATTTTTTAAGCTAACGTATCTTATCATTGCATCTGCTTTATATAATTACCATCTGGATTCTATTGTATGAAATGTTTCTAGCATGCGGACAGTTTTTCACAGAATCCTTCTCTTGGTCCTATGAACATCCAGGTTAAATGTGCATGAAGCAATTCTATGTAATTACTATTCCAGTAGGTAGGCTAGTATGACAAAAGCACATGCTTTCAATATATAATTGCCCAATAATTTTATGATACCACGCTTAGAATACTATGCTTAGTCACAGTGTTGCCTTTGTTAACACATAAATTAAAGAGTGACATTCATATTGATTGTATAATTATTAATACTGAACAAAAGAATATAGATTATAATTGTTTAATCAGTTACTGCAAAGCAAGGAAATGAGACATATTTTACATATTTACCTACGTATGTAAGCCAATCTAAATATCAAACATGAATAGTCACAATTGTAGTTAATTGATTTAGCTATTCATGTGTAGGACCAGTATTTTATTTGAATTTACTCTGAATGTAACTTATTTTTGTAATTTAAATCCAAATAGAAAAATTGTGACAAAAAGAGCTTATCCTTATTCCTGTTAAATTTGTGAAAAATTCACAGTTTAGTAGTTAACCCTGATTGTCAGACCCTCTGTCCTCCATCGTAACTGTGTTTAATGTGCTTGCTGAGTATGGCCTTGATTTAATATTATTTGATGAGATTTTAAAATTAATAATTTTTTTAAAAATAGCAAAATGTTACAAAATGAAAATATTTTTCATAAAATAATTCATTTTAAATGCTTTTCAAAAAAACATGAAATCATTTGAAAAGCTTATCCAACAATATTAAATTGACCCCTATGTGTAATATGTGTGTTTAATGTGTGCATAGTGTGTTCTGTTTGTGTGTAGTGTGCATGATGTTTGCTGGCTGTGTGTAATGTGTGTAATGTTTACTAGCTGTGTATGTGTGAGTGTGCTGTGTTTTTATTATTATTATTATTATTATTATTATTAATATCTTTTTTTCACAATTTACAATTGGCCAATAAATAAATGTTTTCATGTTCAACAGCACAGTAAAATTAAAACACACTATGCAAAAAAAAATAATAATAATAATAATCAATAATGTATACTTTTATATGAAAAAGAAAAGCATCCTAAATACACATAAGGCACACCGCCTTCTTAGGGGGTGCAGGGGTTTTGTAGAACTGGGGGAGGACATGCATTTTATAGAATGGCGGGCAGGACATTTAAAAAATATTGTGGGTGTTTTTACATTTTAAAATGCAGAGGAAGGGAAAACAGGATCCGCCCCGGCTGCCAAATGCTCTAGGTACGCCCCATGCAATAGTGTCTTTAAAAGGAAGAGTGTTGGATATGGACAAGAATGCTGACTTTAAAAAAAGATTTTCAACAGCAAAAACACCTAGAGACACTAGAGGGCGTCAAAACCCAATAAATAAATACAATACATACCACAATTCTTTAAAGTCAATATATGATACCAACTCCATCGATACACTAATAATATGTGGTATGTATTGCAATTTTTTATTAGTGTTTGGTGCCCTCTAAAGTTTCTATGTGATATTAATTGATATATTGATATTTGTATTAAATATGTTATTTTTCAATATTTTAATATTTTCACAAAATAATTTGAAAAGCTTATCCCCCCCAAAAATGAATTGAGGCCTAAATCTTAGTGGCAACACTGAGGTAAAAATACTTGATATAGGAACATTCTCCAAATTAGCTATAGTCACAGCGTGGCTAATTTAGACATAATTTTGCAATTTCAAATTATTATTATTATTATTTTATTATTTATATAGTGCCACCAGATTCCGTAGCGCTGTACAATTAATCAAAATTTCTCAAATTTAGACTTTAGTGACTAACCCTGGTAATCATAGATATATAAGGTTTTAAGCAACATTTTGTTTTACTTGGACATACTGTACACACATCGTCAAATAGTTCAATGAACCTTCTTCACTTTATATATTATAAAAAGCTGTTGGATTTCCTGAAATCTGAAGGGTCTGATTCGCTGCTTACATCACATGATCTACTTAGCATGTGGGTTTTTTTCTTTTTTCTTCATGTGTTCATCCTTGCAGAAAATGTACAAATTTTGAGGCAATTCCTGGATAACAACAATCCCACTGAAACATATACAGATCTTTACATGGTAAATACTAGACTTGGGCATTCGTATTCGGATGAACACGTTATTGTCCGACCTTCGGCTATTTGTTTATTTGTCAGAAAGAAGAAAAAACAAAAGCAAGTTGAAACGAATGAAGCAAAGAACAAATTCCTTGTTGGACGTAATTTCATCCGTGCAATTCATTCTTTCATTTGTTTGTTTTATATTACATGGAGGGAGCTACCGGCTCGTGGCTTCCTCCTCGTAATACTTAAAATAAAGAGGAGGGGAGCATAGTTAAATCCCTTCTATGCTCCCCTCTCGCCCTCGGCATAAGGGGATCAATATGACCCCCTATATTAGTATAAGTGAAGTTAAATCCTCCCTACTGCCCCTACCCACTCTGCCAAGAGTAGGGGCATATCTACTAAACATGCTGTTATAAAAAAAAGACAGGCGACTGAGCAGCTATTGCTGCCCAGTCACTAATCCACTAAAGGGCAACTTGGAACAAGTCCCCATGCCCCCATTGTGATACACCTAATAAAATAATTAACATGGGGGGCATATTTTCCACCCTATGCTTCCACCTTTACTCTGCAAGTGGAGGCTATTAAACTAAACAGGGAAAAGGACATAGCACTTTATCAGTCAGTCTCAAGATTTACCTGTCAGATTGCTATGACTGGTTGACTTGAGCCAACCAGCCAGAGCACTCTGACTCAAACTGCATGACATGGGAAATCCTTTATAAGACTTTCACTGGCCTGCAAGCTCAGTCTGCTCATAGCTCTCGAAAGGTGAAGATGGATTATTTTTTCTACGGGGTTTTTTTTTCCACCATTTTTTTTTTTCTTTATGGTTCAAATGTATGGATTGGCTGCTCACTGTTTAGTAAACATGCTCCTACTTGCAGCACAACAGGTAGGGGCAGGAGAAAGGATTTAAGTATTTTTTACTTAGCATAAGTAAAGTTGTCTGAAAGACCAAAATTAAGAAAAGTAAGGGCTTTTTTTGTAATTTTTGTCTTTCAACTTATCTAGTCCTTGTGGGATTGCAATAAGGAATACCAAAACTGAGCTATATGCTAAGCAGTTCTCTAATTTAGTACCCTTAACGGGATTGAATTCCATTTGTTTAAATGAAATTCCAAAATGAAAATAAAGGAGGAATTTCATCATAAAATGAATGAACAAATGTATTTCGATGAAACAAAAATGTTGGCGAGCCTAAGTCTAATAATTATAGCTCAATTTATTGTAGTTTGCACAAGGTAAAACCAAAGTCAATCCGTTGGAAATATTGTTTTAAACTGACTGTGACGTCTCTGGCTCTAAAGGTGTATCAGTTCAGGCACGCTATCGTCCGTGGGTTTCTTTAACCTAACCTACACCACTAACTGCTTCACTAAATGCTAAGACTCGGCTTCGGTAGCATACCCACTGGAAATGCAGAATATACTGAAGACTCTGGATACTACAGGACAACTAAGGGCCACTTGCAATTACTGATCTATGGGTGATAGATGACTGTAGGAATAGTTACTTCAAGAAACAGACTAGCTTCTTCTTGCTGCAAGCAGGAGCAAATTAACTTTCTTTGACAGGTACCATGGTTTTTAAACACTCAACACACAAGATGCAACTATATAATGTAATACGGTTCCCTTCCCCCTTTGTGCATGTCCACCCTGACAACAAAGGGCCATCTAGATCAGCCAGCCAGATATCTCAGCATGACAGTCTGGATCACAATCTCTTTTTGGTTCCAGCTGGAGGGGAGATGCTCTCTTTCTGGTGCCATGTGACACATCCAACTCCCTTTTGTCACAGTGAGGATTAAAATGGAATTCACAGTGAATTTTAAATTTTAGGCCAAGGCTACTGAACTGGAAGGATAGCTAAATTTGAGAATTTTTCCAGTTTGGCTGTTTTACCCGAAATTTTAAAAAATTCACTTTCAATTAACTTTGCATTCTCACTTTATTGAATGACTCTGAATAAAGCCATGCATGTTCTGTGTTTGTGGTTATTTTAAGTAACTTAAACTATAAACAAAAACATTAAAAGTGTTGCTCTCAGAATAAATACTTATCAAACAAATCTAGTGCAGACTATCTAATTCAACCACAAAATGTAGTGATATATATATATATATATACACATGTATATTGTGATTACACTCACATTTTCCAGAGCCTTATCAATCCTAGGGTGAGAGAAGCTTCTTTTGAGAGGGAATGGATCCCACAACTTAATAGTCATACTTTGGTAAAGTAATCTTCTTGAGCAGAAACTATGGAGGAAGACAAAACCAGGGACCCCCAATGGCACAGTATCACATCAACTTGTATTAATATAATTTTATTAAAGGGACACTCTAGTCACCAAATCAACTTTATCTTACAGAAGCAGGTGTGGGGTATAGAACATGCCTCTGAAGTCTCACATTCAGAAGTTCAATGACATTTTGTTTCTGTTTATGCAGCCCTTACCCAGCTGAGTAAACCATTGGCGAAACACGTCCTGGGAACTGTCTTTTTATTACACTTACGGCATTTTTCCTGCTACTATAAAGAAGGAATGAAGTCCTTAACCACATATGTGATTTAATCTAATCTGAGCCTATTGGAAGGCTCTGGGGTTGTGAGTACTAGACTTACCTTTCTTTTGACCACTCATGCAAAGAACAACAATATTGCACTTTATGTGTTTTTTCTCATAATACTATATAGGACAGAACACACAGCAAATTGATCATAAAGAAGGGAAAGGGTCGCCTCAACGGACCCCAAAGCATATTAAGTTGAGCCAAATCTTTAGCTCAAAAAAATGTAAGTGGTGACTTGACTCAATATTTTATTCTATACATTTTGCATAGTCTGCACTATGATATGTATTTTTATGTTTTAAAGGGATACTACACAAGCACTAGGATTCCAAAGTAGGGAACCAAGCTAAGGTATATAACCAATTATTTTGCACACTGCATATTATAGTGTTATTATATATAGTTTCCACCTAACATTACCATAGCGCATTACCATTAGACTTTTTCTGGATTTTAACATTAAAAGATAAGATTATGGTGATATAGCAGCTGGTTTACTAAGTATTCACATACTGTAGTATAACATTTTATGAAAAAATACTAGAGCTGGATACATTATTTTGTCTCCAAAGCTTGATTTCCAAACTTTGAAACCCCAATACTGCTGTAAGAAAGTCTGAGCTCCATCAGCTGATTTTCTGCAAATCGTCTGCAGTGTGTGTCTGCAAAGGTAGCCTTCTGGAAGACCACACTAAGATTCTATTCTGCACAGCATCATTTATATTTAATTTAACCACCTGTACATTTATTTTATTTTATATATCCTGTGTGCATTGTATATTTTCTTGCATTTATACCTTGTCTGTTATGCTAAAGTGTAGTTTTGCTAGCCCTGTATGTAATTGTTTTAGTCACCTATATGCATTCCTCTATTTCCACTCTGATTTCTGACTGACCTCTGACCCCTCCCTTCTTTTATTGATATGTTTGTTTTTATTTGAATAACCATCCCTTCATCTCTGTGCCTAGATACATATCCCCCTCCCTCGGCTTTATTGCAGGCCTATCTGACCCTCACATATCTTTATTCAACAGCCTGATTTCCAAACTTTGAAACCCCAATGCTGCTGTAAGAAAGTCTAATACCCACCCTCACCACCCCACCCCATGCTCATTATTACATTTATAGATTGTGTGTCACACCCACATTTTAGTAAAAATAACAGGTGTACACATTGTCTCTTATTAGTATACTCCTGTACTCCTTTATTTTTGAGTTTTCAAAAGAAGAGTTTTCATCTCTTTTTTTTTTCTTAACCCATAAAACTTAATATTTATCCTACCTTCACCTGCTATTGATATTCCAATTACAGCGCCTTGCAAAAGTATTCACCCCCTGTCATTATTCGTGTATGTTGCCTCACAACCTGAAATTAACATGGATTGTTTGAGGATATGCATAATTTAATTTACAGAACATGCCCACAACTTTGAAGATTGTTTTTTTTTTTTTTTTTGTGAAGCAAACAACAAATAGGACAAAATAACAGAAAAAGTCAATGTGCATAACTAGTGTTGTCGCGAACCCGAAATTTTCGGTTCGCGAACGGCGAACGCGAACTTCCTCAAATGTTCGCGAATCGGCGAACCGCGCGAACCGCCATTGACTTCAATGGGCAAGCGAATTTTAAAACCAACAGGGACTCTTTCTGGCCACAAAAGTGATGGAAAAGTTGTTTCAAGGGGACTAACACCTGGACTGTGGCATGCCGGAGGGGGATCCATGGCAAAACTCCCATGGAAAATTACACAGTTGATGCAGAGTCTGCTTTTAATCCATAAAGGGCAGAAATCACCTAACATTGACACCTGTCCTCAAAGCCCCTGATACACACTGACACAGAGCAGAATAGAGACTGTTCCCCGTCCTCAGAGACCATGATACACACTGACACAGAGCAGAATAGAGACTGTTACCCCTACATAGGGTCACTTGGCAGATATGGCGGGGTCGTGGATGGGGGAGGATGACTTTCACCTCTTCCCCTGTTAGATTCCCGTTGTGCTGTGACATCACCCTTATACGCTGTGTAAAGCATACTATTTAATTTGATCAGCATGGCCACTTGAGTTTTCACGCTGCTTGTAGTTTATATATGGTTCACAAAAATCAAACAAACGATAAAGTAAACATGTAAGGATTCAGAATATTCTTTCAAACCCTTACACATTGTGTGTACGTACTTTTTGTCTTAAGTTTGTGGCTTTAAAGAGGTTCACGTTGTTTCTATGATGTGCATAACATGTTCTTGTAAATGTTTGTTCAATTTTTCCTGGAATTGTAATTTTGGAATCTGAATAAAGATAGTCAAATCCCTGATACACACTGACACAGAGCAGAAAAGAGACTGTTCCCCCTATATAGGGTCACTTGGCAGATATGGATTGACACCTGTCCTCAAAACCCCTGATACACACTGACACAGAGCAGAATAGAGACTGTTCCCTGTCCACAGAGACCATGATACACACTGACACAGAGCAGAATAGAGACTGTTCCCCGTCCACAGAGACCATGATACACACTGACACAGAGCAGAATAGAGACTGTTCCCCGTCCACAAAGACCATGATACACACTGACACAGAGCAGAATAGAGACTGTTCCCCCTACATAGGGTCACTTGGCAGGCATGGATTGACACCTGTTCTCAAAGCCCCTGATACACACTGACACAGAGCAGAATAGGAACTGTTCCTCCTACATAGGGTCACTTGGCAGATATGGATTGACACATGTCCTCAAAGCCCCTGATACACACTGACACAGAGCAGAATAGAGACTGTTCCCTGTCCACAGAGACCATGATACACACTGACACAGAGCAGAATAGAGACTGTTCCCCGTCCACAGAGACCATGATACACACTGACACAGAGCAGAATAGAGACTGTTCCCACTACATAGGGTCACTTGGCAGGCATAGATTGACACCTGTTCTCAAAGCCCCTGATACACACTGACACAGAGCAGAATAGAGACTGTTCCCCCTACATAGGGTCACTTGGCAGGCATGGATTGACACCTGTTCTCAAAGCCCCTGATACACACTGACACAGAGCAGAATAGGGACTGTTCCCCCTACATAGGGTCACTTGGCAGATATGGATTGACACCTGTCCTCAAAACCCCTGATACACACTGACACAGAGCAGAATAGAGACTGTTCCCCGTCCACAGAGACCATGATACACACTGACACAGAGCAGAATAGAGACTGTTCCCACTACATAGGGTCACTTGGCAGGCATAGATTGACACCTGTTCTCAAAGCCCCTGATACACACTGACACAGAGCAGAATAGAGACTGTTCCCCCTACATAGGGTCACTTGGCAGATATGGATTGACACCTGTCCTCAAAACCCCTGATACACACTGACACAGAGCAGAATAGAGACTGTTCCCTGTCCACAGAGACCATGATACACACTGACACAGAGCAGAACAGAGACTGTTCCCCGTCCACAGAGACCATGATACACACTGACACAGAGCAGAATAGAGACTGTTCCCTGTCCACAGAGACCATGATACACACTGACACAGAGCAGAATAGGGACTGTTCCCCCTACATAGGGTCACTTGGCAGGTATGGATTGACACCTGTCCTCAAAGCCCATGATACACACTGGGGGGAGCTACTGTCCTCCCCAACCCCTGCCATAAATCACAATGGGGGGGCCTACTTTCCTCCCCCCCGGCCCCCATCCCTGCGCGGTGGTTGGGGGCCATAAATCACAATGGGGGGGCCTACTTTCCTCCCCCCGGCCCCCATCCCTGCGCGGTGGGTGGGGGGCATAAATCACAATGGGACGGACCTACTGATAGGAGTGGAGTATTGTTCATATCAGTTTAATACCTTCCGCGTCTCCTATCAGTGGACGTGTATATGGCAGCCATTTTAGGGACTGCACACCTGGGACCCGAGCAAGGTCACCTCGTTCAAGCTGCTCTGGTTCCTTGATGAGCCAGCTGCCCGTGAGTTAACATGTCCCGTGGAGAAGCACTCTGTCCTGTAAAGTCTCACCACAAAAAAATTAAATAAATAACAGCACTCGGAGTGGTGAGTTTAGTAAATGTTCATATCAGTTTAATACCTTCCGCGTCTCCTATCAGTGGACGTGTAAATGGCAGCGATTTTTAATTGTGGAATCACCTCCCCTTTTTAGGGCAAGGTGGGCAGATGCTTAGACCACTGGTATATTGGTGCCATCTTGGAGGATTTTTTTTTGGTTTGGTTTTTGAAGCCACAGTGCTGCACCATGTACACATGCCTGAAAAATTTGGTATTGTTGCAGCCGCTGCTGTAGCAGCGGCCAGAAAAATTGATGTTTGTTTCACAGGCAGAAAGTGCCCTAAAACATGGCGGCTTGAACCCTAGTTGGTGGCGGATAAGTCACGCAAGTCAAACGTAATTCAGAGCTAAAATACAGCAGCGTGTGGACCATTTTTAGCCCAATGCAGCTCATCTCATCAGGCCTTTTTTAATCAAATGTATCGCCCACTGTCAGTCCCTTCGGGATCCATCCCTCATTCATCTTAATAAAGGTGAGGTAATCTAGACTTTTTTGACCTAGGCGACTTCTCTTATCAGTGAGAATACCTCCTGCTGCACTGAAGGTCCTTTCTGACAGGACACTTGAAGCGGGGCAGGCCAGAAGTTCTATCGCAAATTGGGATAGCTCAGGCCACAGGTCAAGCCTGCACACCCAGTAGTCAAGGGGTTCATCGCTCCTCAGAGTGTCGATCTCTGCAGTTAAGGCGAGGTAGTCTGCTACCTGTCGGTCGAGTCGCTCTCTGAGGGTGGATCCCGAAGGGCTGTGGCGATGCATAGGACTTAAAAAGGTCCGCATGTCCTCCATCAACAACACGTCTTTAAAGCGTCCTGTCCTTGCCGGCGTGGTCGTGGGAGGAGGAGGAGGATGACTTCCACCTCTCCCCCTGTTAGATTCCCGTTGTGCTGTGACATCACCCTTATACGCTGTGTAAAGTATACTTTTTAATTTATTTTGCAAATGCTGCATCCTTTCCGACTTGTTGTAATTCGGTAACATTTCCGCCACTTTCTGCTTATACCGGGGGTCTAGTAGCGTGGACACCCAGTACAGGTCGTTCTCCTTCAGCCTTTTTATACGAGGGTCCCTCAACAGGCAGGACAGCATGAAAGACCCCATTTGCACAAGGTTGGATGCCGAGCTACTCATTTCCCGTTCCTCCTCCTCACTGATGTCATTGAAGGTATGTTCTTCCCCCCAGCCACGTACAACACCACAGGTACCAGATAGGTGACAACGAGCACCCTGGGATGCCTGTTGTGTTTGGTCTTGCTCCTCCTCCTCCTCCTCAAAGCTACAATCCTCCTCTGACTCCTCTTCCTCACAATCCTCTTCCAGCGTTGCCGCAGGTCCAGCAAGCGATGCTGATAAGGCTGTTTCTGGTGGTGATGGTGACCACAACTCTTCCTCTTCCTCTTCACGCTCATCTATAGCCTGATCCAGCACTCTTCGCAGGGCACGCTCCAGGAAGAAAACAAATGGTATGATGTCGCTGATGGTGCCTTCGTTGCGACTGACTAGGTTTGTCACCTCCTCAAAAGGACGCATGAGCCCTCCCCAGAGGCTGTCCTAGCACCCCGGTCATACAAATATTCATTAACAGCTTTTTCTTGTTGGAGCATGCGGTCGAACATTAGGAGTGTGGAATTCCAACGTGTAGGGCTGTCGCAAATCAAGCGCCTCACTGGCATATTGTTTCGCCGCTGGATATCGGCAAAGTGAGCCATGGCCGTGTAGGAACGCCTGAAATGGCCACACACCTTCCTGGCCTGCGTTGTACGATCAGATTACACACATGTGCCATGCACGGCACATGTGTCAACTTGCCCAACTTCAATGCCGCTATCAAATTCTTTCCGTTGTCACACACCACTTTGCCGATATCCAGTTGCTGCGTAGTCAGCCACTTTTCCACCTGTGCGTTCAGGGCGGACAGGAGTGCTTGTCCGGTGTGACTCTCTGCTTTCAAGCAAGTCAAACCCAAGACGGCGTGACACTGCCGTATCCGGGATGTGGAATAGTACCTGGGGAGCTGTGGGGGTGCCGTTGATGTGGAGCAAGACGCAGCAGCACAAGAGGACTCAGCCGAGGAGGTTATGGAAGAGGATGGAGTAGGAGGAGTAGAGGAGGTGGCAGCAGGACTGCCTGCAATTCGTGGCGGTGTCACCAACTCCTCTGCAATGCCACGCATTCCATGCTTGTCAGACGTCAGCAGGTTTACCCAATGCGCAGTGTAGGTGATATACCTGCCCTGACCATGCTTTGCAGACCAGGTATCAGTGGTCAGATGGACCCTTGCCCCAACACTGTGTGCCAGACTTGCCATGACTTCCTTTTGCACAATCGAGTACAAGTTGGGGATTGCCTTTTGTGAAAAGAAATTCCGGCCGGGTACCTTCCACTGCGGTGTCCCAATAGCTACACATTTTTTGAACGCCTCAGACTCAACCAGATTGTATGGTAAAAGCTGGCGGGCTAATAGTTCGGACAAGCCAGCTGTCAGACGCTGGGCAAGGGGGTGACTTGGTGACATTGGCTTCTTACGCTCAAACATGTCCTTGACAGACACATGACTGTGGGCAGATGAGCGGGAACTGCTCAAGGCGGGAGACGGAGTGGCGGATGGTTGAGAGGGGGCAAGAAGGACAGCAGTGGTTGACGTGGCTGAAGATGCTAGACCAGGAGGAGGATGGCGGCTTAGAGTAGGTGTGCTGCTTGTACTCATGTGTTGATCCCATAGGCGTTTGTGATGTGAGATCATGTGCCTACGCAAAGCAGTTGTACCTAGGTGGGTGTTGGACCTCCCACGACTCAGTTTCCTTTGGCACAGGTTGCAAATGGCATCACTGTTGTCCGAGGCAGACACACAAAAAAAATGCCACACTGCTGAGCTCTGCAATGACGGCATTCTGGTGGTGGACACAGCATGCGTTGATTGGCGTGCTGTCGGGCTGACCCCGGGTGCCAATGCATGCTGCCTGACTGTGCCACTAGCTCCTTGCGACGACCCCCCCCCTGCTTCCAACTCGTCTCCTCCTCCTCTCTGTCTCCCCATCTGAACTTTCGCCCTGTTCTTCTTCTTGCCGAGCGGGCACCCACGTGACATCCATGGACGCATCGTCATCATCAACCGCTTCGCTTGTATCTGACAACTCAGAAAAGGAAGCAGCAGCGGGTACAACATCATCATCATCACACCGTACCTCCATGTGTTTAATGCTGCCTGCCTGAGACATATCCCTGTTATCTATATCCTCTAGCAATAATGGTTGCGCATCACTCATTTCTTCAAACGGGTGTGTGAATAACTCCTCTGACATACCAAGTAAAGCGGCTGTGGTGCTAGTTTTGGTGGTGGCAGCAGGCGGGTGAGTGGTATCTTGAGAGGTGCCTGAAGCTAAGCTGGAGGAGGATGGTGCGTCAAGGTTCCGAGCGGAGGCTGTACAAGATTGGGTGTCCTGTGTTAGCCAGTCAACTATGTCCTCAGAACTTTTCAAGTTCAGGGTACGTGGCTTCTGAAAACTGGGCATTATTCTAGGGCAAAAGGGAATCACAGCACAACGACCACGACGGCCCCTGCGGGGTGGCCTGCCTCTGCCTGTCATTTTTTGGGGGATTAGTGGTACTATGCGTGCAAGCTACTGTGAGACCAGATATGATTGGCAATGTGAACTGTAACAGTTCTGCTGAGCACACACTGTAGGCCTGACACACCCGCTTGAAGACAAGTAACTGCTATTCAATCTATAACAGTGAAAAAAAATAATTGGTTTTAAAAGCACGCTATAGAGACACCAGATATGATTGGCAATGTGCACTGGAACAGTTCTGGAGAGCACACGCTGAAGGAAGGACTGACAGAGCCGCTTGAAGGACACTGACTGGCTGCTATTAGCTTACACTAGAAACCTTTTTTCTTTGTAAAAGCACGCTAAAGAGACACCAAATATGATTGGCAACTGTCAAAGCACGCTGGCACAGGTCTGCAGAGCACACGCTGAAGTAGGCCTGACACCCAGACGCTTGCAGACAACTAACTGCTCTTCTATTACAGTGAAAAAAAAATATTTCTTTTAAATCTAAAGCTTAAGCTATTGTAAAAACAGATATGAGTGGTGGCACTGGGCAAGAGGGCACAGTATCCACTGTGAACCTCACACAGAAGCTGGCAGGCAGGCAACTGCTCTTCTATTACAGTGGAAACAAAATTTTGGTTGTAAAAGCACGCTATAGAGACACCAGATATGAGTGGCAACTGTCAAAGTACGCTGGCAGGGTTGTGCAGGGCACACGCTGAAGGAAGGCCTGACAGAGCCGCTTGAAGGACACTTACTGGCTGCTATTAGCTTACACTGGAAACCTTTTTTCTTTGTAAAAGCACGCTAAAGAGACACCAGATATGATTGGCAACTGTCAAAGCACGCTGGCAGTGTTGTGCAGGGCACACGCTGAAGGAAGGCCTGACAGAGCCGCTTGAAGGACACTGACTGGCTGCTATTAGCTTACACTGGAAACCTTTTTTCTTTGTAAAAGCACGCTATAGAGACACCAGATATGAGTGGCAATTGTCAAAGTACGCTGGCAGGGTTGTGCAGGGCACACGCTGAAGGAAGGCCTGACAGAGCCGCTTGAAGGACACTGACTGGCTGCTATTAGCTTACACTGGAAACCTTTTTTCTTTGTAAAAGCACGCTAAAGAGACACCAGATATGATTGGCAACTGTCAAAGCACGCTGGCACAGGTCTGCAGAGCACACGCTGAAGTAGGCCTGACACCCAGACGCTTGCAGACAACTAACTGCTCTTCTATTACAGTGAAAAAAAAATATTTATTTTAAATCTAAAGCTTAACCTATTGTAAAAACAGATATGAGTGGTGGCACTGACTGTGCAAATGGGCAAGGCATCTAACCTGACACAGAAGCTGGCAGGCAGGCAACTGCTCTTCTATTACAGTGAAAACAAATTCTTTATTTTAAATCTAAAGCTTAACCTATTGTTAAAACAGATATGAGTGGTGGCACTGACTGTGCAAATGGGCAAGGCATCCAACCTGACACAGAAGCTGGCAGGCAGGCAACTGCTCTTCTATTACAGTGAAAACAAATTATTTCTTTTAAATCTAAAGCTTAACCTATTGTTAAAACAGATATGAGTGGTGGCACTGACTGTGCAAATGGGCAAGGCATCCAACCTGACACAGAAGCTGGCAGGCAGGCAACTGCTCTTCTATTACAGTGAAAAAAATATATTTCTTTAAAATCTAAAGCTTAACCTATTGTAAAAACAGATATGAGTGGTGGCACTGACTGTGCAAATGGGCAAGGCATCCAACCTGACACAGAAGCTGGCAGGCAGGCAACTGCTCTTCTATTACAGTGAAAACAAATTATTTCTTTTAAATCTAAAGCTTAACCTATTGTTAAAACAGATATGAGTGGTGGCACTGACAGTGCAAATGGGCAAGGCATCCAACCTGACACAGAAGCTGGCAGGCAGGCAACTGCTCTTCTATTACAGTGAAAACAAATTATTTCTTTAAAATCTAAAGCTTAACCTATTGTAAAAACAGATATGAGTGGTGGCACTGACTGTGCAAATGGGCAAGGCATCCAACCTGACACAGAAGCTGGCAGGCAGGTAACTGCTCTTCTATTACAGTGAAAACAAATTATTTATTTTAAATCTAAAGCTTAACCTATTGTTAAAACAGATATGAGTGGTGGCACTGACTGTGCAAATGGGCAAGGCATCCAACCTGACACAGAAGCTGGCAGGCAGGCAACTGCTCTTCTATTACAGTGAAAAAAATTATTTCTTTAAAATCTAAAGCTTAACCTATTGTTAAAACAGATATGAGTGGTGGCACTGGGAAAGTAGGCACAGTATCCAATGTGAACCTCACACAGAAGCTGGCAGGCAGGCACCTGCAATTACATTACACAGGAAAAAAAAAAAAAAAAAAGCAGCCTGATGTTATAGCCCTAAAAAGGGCTTTTTGGGGTGCTGTCCTTACAGCAGAGATCAGATGAGTCCTTCAGGATTGTAGTGGACACTGAATACCCTAGCCTAGCTATCAATTTCCCTATCTAATCAGCAGCAGCTAAACTTTCCCTCCTCTCACTAAGCATGCAGCTTCAGAATGAATCGAAAATGGATGCTGGGAGGGAGGTTGGAGGGTGTGGAAGGGAGGGAGTGCTGCTGATTGGCTGGAATGTGTCTGCTGACCGAGAGGCACAGGGTCAAAGTTTGCCCAATGATGACAAATAGGGGGTGGATCGAACTGCGCATGTGTCCGCCCGCCGCGGCGAACGCGAACACGCTAAGTTCGCCGGGAACTGTTCGCCGGCGGACAGTTCGGTACATCACTATGCATAACTATTCACCCCTCTAAAGTCAATACTTTGTAGAGCCACCTTTTGCGGCAAACACAGCTCCAAGTCGCTTTGGATAAGTCTCTATGAGCTTGCCACATCTTACCACTGGGATTTTTGCCCATTCCTCCTTGCAAAACTGCTCCAGCTTCTTCAAGTTGGATGGTTTGTGCTTGTGAACAGCAATCTTTAAGTCTCATTGTGGCGGAACCAACCTCGCCACTGGCCACTGGAGGAGCCTGGTTGCCCACCTCTTGCCGGTGGACTATGGCCCTGCATTAAAAACCTTTTATTTTCCCTATGTGAGCAGTGTTACCCCAGATAGCTAAGCCATGGAGCCCATTCGTATACCGAAAGACTATGGGAAAGACTTTGGCTCCATGGCGATTGAACTGTATGGATGTGATCTGAGCACCATCCGGTAATAATGTGCGCTCAGATCTAAGCTATCTGGGGATAGGTAGAATGTGTATGTTCTATGTGGTAAATGTAACAGTATGTATTTTTATGTATTTTATTGTCCTTTGTCTGCCATGTGGTTAATGGAGTTTTGCCTCTGTCCTTGGTGATAATTGGATTACTTCCCAATTATCTCCAAGACAGAGAGGAGGGATTGCAATGCATTGTGGGAGTGTTTAAACCATGTGTGTCTGTGATTGGTCACTGTCCAATATATGTCCCAGTCTTCCATCTGGTCCCCTAGGGGAGTGTCCACCAGGTGGGAGACCTGCATAAAAGCCGGGCAGGTAGCCCCAGTAAATCAGTTCTGCTTGACCCTCAAACGAAGTGTCGTCTCGTTCTTGGGGGGGAATTGGATTGTATGCTGTTACAGTGCGACTGGCAGGAGTGTAAACTGTTCGTATGGTTTTTCCTGTTCGGCTGTTTACAGCATTCGTGTGTTTCCTGTCGGGAGTTTGGAGCATTCCCCTGGTTCCAGGTCGGGAGATTGGTGAATTCATGTGTTTGCAGTTCGGGAGTTTGAGTATTCATGTGTTTGCAGTTCGGGAGATTGGTGATTGCAGTAGCTGTCTGTGCATCTGAAAAGGGGAATATCGCCTCAACAGTTTTTAACCTCTTGTGTGCAAAACGGTCCTTTACAATTGGTGGCAAGCGGCGGGATCATTCCCACAGCCCAGAAGGACAGCTACAAGACAACACCATTTCCTGGATTACAAATTGAGGGCAACGCTAGTACCCGTACAGCCTATCTACAAAGGAACCAACTTCGGCAGAGAAAGCATGGCGCCAGGCTACACTCAGGAGCAGTTTGACACAGAGGTTAATGTGGTGCTGGCGGTCTATGGACCCAACCCCTCGGAGAGATCCGTGCAGCACGTCAAGAAAATAATAGGAGAGTATCTGCAATTCCTAGCAGAGTTGGCCAGGGGGGAGAGACCCCAGCGGCCGAGTAAGTTACAGGGAGATGAAGGTGCCGTCCTTCCTCCCCAGCGGCAGTGTGAGTCCCAGGGAGCTGAAGGTACCATCCTCCCTCCCCAGTGGCAGTGTGTGTTACAGGGAGCTGAAGGTGTCGTCCTTCCTCCCCAGCGGCAGTGTGTGTCCTTAGGAGAGGAGACAGTTGGTCCCTCTCCCCAGCAGTCAAGGGAATTACAGGGAGACGAAGGTGCCGTCCTTCCTCCCCAGTGGCAGTGTGTGTTACAGGGAGCTGAAGGTGTCTTCCTTCCTCCCCAGCAGTCAAGGGGATTACAGGGAGACAAAGGTGCCGTCCTTCCTCCCCTGCGGCAGTGTGTGTTACAGGGAGCTGAAGGTGACGTCCTTCCTCCCCAGCGGCAGTGTGTGTTACAGGGAGCCGAAGGTGCCGTCCTTACTCCCCAGTGGCAGTGGGTGTTGCAGGGAGCCGAAGGTGCCGTCCTTCCTCCCCAGCGGCAGTGTGTGTCCTTTGGAGAGGAGACAGTTGGTCCCTCTCCCCAGCAGTCAAGTGAGTCCCAGTGAGCTGAAGGCGCCATCCTTCTTCCCCAGCGCCAGTGTGTGTTACAGGGAGCCAAAGTTGTCGTCCTTCCTCCCCAGCGGCAGTGTGTCCTGCCGGGATCAGAGACAGTCGGTTCTCCTCTCCACCAGCAGAAAGAGTGTCAGGGAGAGGAGCTTGTTACCCCCTCTCTCCAGCGGCAGCCTAGCCCACCAAGGGGAGATGATAAGACCCACACCAGTGCAGATGGGACCGTAGTCTCTGTGCCCAACCCACAGGGGGTAGAGACAGTCAGTCCTGTCCCACAGCAGCAAGGCTGGTTGCTCAAAGGGGAGACAGTCGGTTTCCCCTTACAGCAGCAGCACCAGATCCAGAGAGGGCAGCCTACTACCCCTTCTCCTCAGCGGGGCTCCAACCAGGCTACTCCCGTTATAGCGCTGGCACCAGGGCAGAGTACCGCTGGTCTCTGCCCACTCAGCAACCCACCGACCCGGAATAACAGCACCCCACACAGCAGTGGTGAAGCACCTGGACAAAGGCAAGCTACTCACTTCCCCAGGTGTAGTAACCCTTTATTGTGGGTGGGCTGTACTGCTGATTGTGTTCTGTAGTGGGTTGCTGGACTAACCAGGGCACTGACCAACAGGAGGTCAGATACCCTGTTAGTCTGACTGGTAAAGGGGAGAAGTGTGGCGGAACCAACCTCAGTGCAGTTCGGGAGATTGGTGATTGCAGTAGCTGTATGTGCATCTGAAAAGGGGAATATCGCCTAAACGGTTTTTAACCTCTTGTGTGCAAAACGGTCCGTTACACTGATCACAGATTTTCTATTGGATTGAGGTCTGGGCTTTGACTAGGCCATTCCAACACATTTACATGTTTCCCATTAAACCACTCAAGTGTTGCTTTAGCAGTGTATTTGGGGTCATTGTCTTGCTGGAAGGTGAACCTCCGTCCTAGCCTCAAATCACGCACAGGGTGGTACAGGTTTTGCTCAAGAATATCCCTGTATTTAGCACCATCCATCTTTCCCTCAATTCTGAACAGTTTCCCAGTCCCAGCTGCTGAAAAACATCCCCACAGCATGATGCTGCCACCACCATGTTCCACTGTGGGGATGGTGTTCTTTAGGTGATGTGATATGTTAGGTTTGCGCCAGACATAGCAATTTCTTTGATGTCCGAAAAGTTCAATTTTTAGTCTCATCAGACCAGGGCACCTTCCTCCATACATTTTAGGAGTCTCCCACATGCCTTTTCGCACACTCAAAACATGCCATTTTGTTTTTTGCTGAAAGTAATTGCTTTCTTCTGGCCACTCGGCCATAAAGCCCAACTCTATGGAGCGTACGGCTTATTGTCGTCCTATGTACAGATACTCCAGTCTCTGCTGTGGTTCTCTTTAGCTCCTCCAGGGTTACCTTAGGTCTCTGTGCTGCCTCTTTGATTAATGTCCTCCTTGCCCGGTCTGTGAGTTTTAATGGGCGGCCGTCTCTTGGCAGGTTTGCTGTTGTGCCATGTTCTTTCCATTTGGTTATGATAGATTTGATGGTGCTCCTGGGGATCATCAGAGATTTTGATATTTTTTTCATAACCTAACACTGACTTCTCAACAACATTGTCCCTTACTTGTTTGGAGAGTTCCCTGGTTTTCATGGCAGTGTTTGGTTAGTGGTGCCTCTTGCTTAGGTGTTGCAGCCTCTGGAGCCTTTCAAAAAAGGTGTGTATATGTAATGACAGATCATGTGACACTTAGATTGCACACATGTGGACATCATTTCACTAATTATGTGACTTTTGCATGTAATTGGTTGCACCTGAGCTTTTTGAGCTTCATAACAAAGGTGGTAAATACATACGCACATGACAATTTTCTGTTTTCTATTTCTAAAAAATAGTTTTATGTATATATTTTTCTCATTTCACTTCACCAACTTAGACTATTGTGTTCTGATCCATCACATACAATTCAGATTAATAAAACATTGAACTTAAGGCTGTAATGTTACAAAATAGGTAAAAAGTCAAGGGGGTGAATACTTTTGCAAGGCACTGTATTTCCAATTAACTTTTTCATAGTTTAGCAATTATCTGTCTTCTCCTCATCTTTATTTCCTCCTTCTTCCTCAGTATAAAAAAAATCTCTCCTTAACCCACTTCACTCATCTCCCCATCCACATTTTTATATTCCCCTCTCTGCTACACTCCCCCCTTCTCTCATCTCATGCCTTACACTCATTTTTCTACTCTCTCACTCCTACCCACAATCGATCTCATCCTAGGCCCCATGCATACAAAACCCTTTCACACCCAGGGCCGGATTAACATAGGGGCTGATGGAGCTACAGCTCCAGGCCCAGGCCCATGGAATAGGACCATTTAAAAAAAATATATATATATTATTTTTTTTTTTTTACACACTACTCTTTGGTTTGCCACCTGACTGGTATTTTACTGGCATAGCTGGTGTTTGAAGCTGCCTGGCCAGTGCCAGTATTGCAGTAATACTGGCAATACAAATGTACCTAGGTATTTTTCTCAGTATAAATGGAAATTACTCTGCAATACCAGCACCAGCCAGTAGGGGTCACTGTGTGTGGAGAGAGGCAGGGATAGGAAGTAACAGCATATCCCTCCCTGGATATCTCTACTACTCACTGATCCATGGGGGAGCAGCTACACAACACACAGAGTCCAGACAGCAGCTCTACAGCTCAGGTAAGAGAGGAATGGGGGGAAAGGCAGCAGGGAGACCTGGGGACACTGAGACACTTGGGGACACTGGAAAACACAGGGACACTGAGACACTAGTGGACACTGGGAGAAATGGGGACACTGAGACACATGGGGACACTGTGAGACATAGGGACATTGGGAGACACTGAGGCATTGGGACACGAAGACACTAGGGACACAGTGTCCCCATGTTTCCCAGTGTCCCCTAGTCTCCCAGTGTCCTCTAGTCTCCCAGTGTCAACTAGTCTCCCAGTGTCTGTGTCCCCATGTCTTAGTGTCCCCATGGCTCCCAGTTTCCCCATGTCTCCCAGTGTCCCTAGTGACTCAGTGTCCCCAAGTGTCTCCTAGTGTCCCCAAGTGTCTCAATGTCCCCAGGTCTCTTAGTGACATGGGGACACAGTGAGACATGGGGACACTGGGAGAAATGGGAACACTGAGACACTGGGAGACTAGGGGACTGGGCGACATGGGGACACAGACTATGTGATACATAGGGACACTGAGAGACTGGGTGACTTGCGAGACTGAGACACTGGGAGACAGGGAGACACTGGGAGCAATCCATCTATACAGCAGAATCAAACATGTGTCCTTAAGGGGTTAAAGGAGCACTATAGGGTTAGGAACACAATCATGTATTTCTGACCCCATTATGTTAAAACCACAACCCTAACCCCTTCTTGCCTCCCTAAATATAGTAAAATATTACTTGTATTCAAGTCTGCAGCTGCTGGCTCTGCCTCTGAACTGACTGTCTGCTGACATCATCAGAAGTGATAGTTTGAGCAAATTACAATACTTCCCTATAGGATTGGCTTAGACTGTCAACTAGGCAGATCAGGGGCAGAGCCAGCACACGTCGAACCAGTGGCGTACACACAACCCATGGGGCCCCGGTGCGAAAACAGATCTGTGGCCCCCCCCCCCGCGCTTACTCTGCGCGGGCTGGGGCCGCAACACATGGCGGGCGGGTACCTGGTCGCAGGGCTGCGACCCGTGCGACCGCGGTATGTACGCCAGTGCATGCATAAACACATACACTTAAAGGACCACTACAGACACCCAGATCAAATCAGCTCAATGAAGTGGTCTGGGTGCCAGGTCTCTCTAGTTTTAACCCTGCAGCTGAAAACAGCAGTTTCAGAGAAACTGCTATGTTTCACTGAGGGTTAATCCATCTCTAGTGGCTGTCTCATTGACAGCCGCTAGAGGATTTTCTGCGATTCTCACTGTGAAAATCACAGTGAGAAGACGCTGAACGTCCATAGGAAAGCATTGAGTAATGCTTTCCTATATGGGCGGTTTGAATGCGCGCGTGGCTCTTGCCACGCATGTGCATTCGGAGCCGAGAGGCGGATCGGGACGGAGAGATCCCCAGCGCCAAGGGAGCCCGGCGCTGGAGAAAGGTAAGTGCTTTAGACACACACACACACACTCATGAACAGACGCACACATTTACTGACAGACACACACTCAGTGACAGACGCACACAAACATACTCAGTAACAGACACACACACTAACACTAACACACTCACTAACACAATCACTCACACTAACACACTCACTAACACACACTCACTAACACACACTCACTAACACACACTCACTCACACTCACTCACTAACACACTCACTCACTAACACACACACAAACTAACACAAACTAACACTAACACACTCACTAACACACACTAACACTAACACACTCACTAACACAATCACTAACACAATCACTCACACACTCACTAACACAATCACTCACACTAACACACTCACACTAACACACTCACACTAACACACTCACACTAACACACTCACACTCTCACACTAACACACACTCTCTCACTAACACACACTAACACAAACTAACACTAACACTAACACACTCACTAACACTAACACACTCACATTAACACACTCACTAACAAACACACTCACTCACTCACTAACACTCACACACTCACTAACACTAACACACTCACTAACACACTCACAGTAACACACTCACTAACACTAAAACACTCACTAACACTAACACACTCACATTAACACTAACACACTCTCTCACTAACACACACACACACTAACACTAACACACTCACTAACACACTCACTAACACTAACACACTCACATTAACACACTCACTAACACACACACTCACTCACTCACTAACACTCACACACTCACTAACACACTCACATTAACACACTCACTAACACACTCACTAACACTAACACACTCACATTAGCACACTCACTAACACTCTCACTAACACACTCACTCACTACCACTCTCACTAACACACTCACTAACACTAACACACTCACTAACACTAACACACTCACTAACACACACTCACACACACACGTTTTTTCTGTTTTTTTTTTTTAAATCCCCCCAGCCTCCTTACCTGTGTGAGAGCTGGGGGGATTCCCTGGGGTCCAGTGGTGTTGCTGGTCACCCGGCTGGCGGGCGCGCGAGGGAGCACTGTCCCCTGGGTGCTCCCTCTTCTGCTCCCTTGCGCGCCGCGTACTGATACCGGAGCCGGAAGATGACGTCATCTTCCGGCTCCGGTTTCAGTACGGTGCGCGAGGGAGCTGAAGAGGGAGCACCCAGGGGACAGTGCTCCCTCGCGTGCCCGCCAGCCGGGTGACAGCAGGGCCAGCCTCGGGGGGCCCGGAGGTGGCCGGCTCCTGGGCCCCCCAGCAGAAGAGGCTGGCCCTGTGGGTACATACCGGGTCGCAGGGGCGGCCGGGCCCCCTGGTGGGCCGGGCCCGGTCGCAGCCGCGACCCCTGCGACCCTGGTATGTACGCCACTGCGTCGAACATAGCCCTGACCAATCAGCATCTCCTCATAAAGATAAGTTGAATCAATGCATCTCTCTGAGGAAAGTTCAGTGTCTGCATGCAGAGGGTGGAGACACTGAATGGCAGTGCTGCACACCAGGCAGTACTGCCCCAGGAAGCACCTCTAGCAGCCTTCTAAGGAGCGGCCAGTGGAGTTATTTTCTCTGAAAAGACAGTGTTTACTGCAAAAAGCCTGAATGGAATGATTCTACTTACCAGAACAAATACAATAAGCTGTAGTTGTTCTGGTGACTATAGTGTCCCTTTTAGTTTAGGTAATGCAGATGTTGGTCTCTCTAACACTGTGGCATGTCCCCTTTATTCTACACTCACTACATACACTTTTTCTGTCTCAGACTATATACCAGGAACTTCTGCCTGCTAGTAAGAAGGTAAGGAGACAAGTGGACCAGCGAGTGCTAGGGGACAGTCCTTAGAAAGCATGGTGTGAACGCATCATTAGACGCATTTATGTCAAGCTCAGGGTGCTGCCTGCATAGTATGCCCTTAGTTGGACAGCATGCATGATTGGCAGGCAGCCTGACATCCATTCATGCCAGGCTGACCTTCCAATTCTTTGGACAAACATGCCCCCTTTTTGGGCATGTTCACCCCTTTTGGCAGGTCTGGTCACGTGATTCGTGCCAGTGGCACAACCTTTTACTGCGCCCATTGATTTCCTGCTTCACTGGACACTGCTGTTAGGGGTTATGGATTTACTTGAAAGATGAAAGCATAAATTAGAGAGAGATTAGCATAGAGTATGTGTTTTCTTATAGCTGCATCCTATGAGTTTCCCTCCAGCACCATCTCCATCAGATACATGATGCTTGGGAGGTATGACAGTTTTAGTGTTTTTGGTCGATAAGATTCTGTAATTAGGCCCATCATAATTGTCAGCACCAGGCCCACTGTGCTCTTAATCCGGCACTGTTCACACCTCCTGTCACTTTCTCTCCTCCTGCTTCCAGCAGCTGGTGATGTCTCTCCCAATCCCTTCACCTTCTCTACACACACTAAGAAAACCAGAAACCCCACAAACCTCATCACAATACCCTGCCCTTTACCCTCACTTACCAACATTCAGTGTGCACTTTGTAACGCCCGCTCCATCTGCAGTAATTTAATATCAACAGCCTGTCACGTATTCAAAAATATAAAAATGTGGTCAATGGCATTTACTGTCCACACAGGAAAAGTTGTGCCGAGCAGCAGCCAAATCCACAGAAGGGTTAATGCTGAGCAGCAATTATGCAAATTGGAACCTGGTAACTGCCTTTGGGGTCAAAGGCCGGTTACAGCCTATCAGATCTAGAGGAGGGGTGTTTAGGCCCAGTTCTCATCCTGCTCAGTGCCCTGTTGTGGTTTCCCTTGTGGTTGTCCGAGAGCGCGTTCCTGATTCAAGTTTCTTCTGGTTTTTTACTTTGCCTTTGATTTTGACTTCCCTGTATTCTTTATCCCTGACTTCTGGCTTTCTTTTATCGCTGTGTCTCTTTCTGTTTCCCTTGACCTTGGCTATTCCTGACTATTCTTTGGTACGTTAAGTTCGGCCATTCTAAGGCCCGGTAATACGTTACCTATTAGTCATCTGTGTGACACAATTCTACGTGCTGGATCAACTAGTAATCCTGACACAGCCATACACAACTTTTTCCTCTCAAACTCACTCACGCTACTTGCACTTACATAGACCTGGCTGTCCCCCTCTGATAATGCTACTTCTTCTTTATGTTTTGGTGGGTTACAATTCTCTCACACTCCCAGATTCAACTGTAAAGGAGGTGGTGTAGGCATCCTTCTTTCCCCTCAATGTACCTTTCAACCAATCATAACCCCCCTGCCCTATCCTTTTCTTCTTTTGAAGTTCACACTGTCTGCCTTTTTAAACCCACTCCTTTAAGAATTGCTATCTGACTTTCTCCACTATAAATTTATGCTGAGCTCATACAGCTTTGCTCTTTCCTCTGCAAAACTAAATTACTTCAATACCCTCATAACCACACTCTCCCGCAAACCCAAACAACTATTTTACACATTTAACTCTCTTCTTAGCCCTATTGTTCCTCCTACACCTACTAACTTGACCACCTCAGACTTTGCAACTCACTTCACTGACAAGATCTCTACAATCAGGGAAGAGATCACTCATCTTTCTTCTTCCCCTTACAATATTTCCCCTAACCTCACTCCCTCGGCTGTTCTATGTTCATTCGGAAGAGGTTTCTGCTCTGCACCAGTCCTCCCACCCCACCACCTGCTCCCTAGATACAATTCCCTCGCATCTCATTCATACTCTGTCTTCTTCTCTTTCTCCACCTCTCACTAAAATTCTCAATCTCTCTCTCTCCTCTGGCATATTTCCATCGCCCTTCAAACATGCAACTGTAACCCCAATTCTAAAGAAGCCCAAACGTGACCCTAACTCCCTGTCCAACTACTGTCCTATCTCGCTACTGCCTTTTGCATCCAAGATCCTTGAAAGAGTTGTGTATGCGAGATTGACAGACTTTCTCGAGTCCAACTCTCTGCTAGACCCGCTTCAGTCTGGTTTCCACGCTAAGCACTCTGTGGAAATGGCACTGACCAAAGTAACCAATGATCTACTCGCTGCAAAACCTCGTGGTCACTACTCTATCCTAATTCTATCCTAATCCTTATCAACAGCTTCTTCTCATCCTCCGCAATATTGGTCTACAAGATATTGCTCTCTCCTGGTGCTCCTCCTACCTCTCCCATCGCTCTTTCAGTGTTTCTTTATCTGGCTCTGCTTCTTCTCCTCAACTCCTCTCTGTTGGTGTCCCCCAAGGTTTAGTCCTTGGTCCCCTACTGTTCTCTATCTATACTGCCTCCCTTGGTAAACTCATTAGCTTCTTTGGCTTCCAATAATTTCAGCGGCCTTTGACACCGTTGATCATGCTCTCCTTCTTCAAACTCTTCAATCACTTGGTCTCTGTGACTCTGTCCTCTCATGGTTTTTCTCTTATCTCTCCCAACGCTCATTCAGTGTCTCTTTTTCTAATGATACCTCCTCCCCTCGTCCTGTCTCGGTTGGAGTCCCCCAAGGCTCCGTCCTTGGTCCCCTTCTATTTTTTCTTTATACTGCCTCTCTTGGCAAACTTATTATCTCTTTTGGATTCCACTACCACCTCTATGCTGATGACACCCAGCTATATCTCTCCTCCCCGGACCTCTCCCCTGCCGTCCTGCAACATGTCACTGCTTGCCTTTCTTCCATCTCTGACTGGATGTCCTCACGCTTTCTGAAACTCAATCTCTCAAAAACTGAGCTCCTTGTCTTTCCTCCTCCTAATACTGATCCTCCTCTTTCGCTCTCCCTTCAAGTTTCTGGTACTAACATCAGTCCATCCTTGCAAGCGCGCTGTCTTGGTGTCATACTTGACTCTGGTCTCACCTTTGAGCCTCACATCCAGCATGTTGCCAAATAGTGTAGATTCCATCTTAAAAACATAGCCCGCATCCGCCCCTTTCTTGCACCAGTTTCTACCAAGGAGCTTGTCCATACTCTAGTAATTTCTCTAGTAATGGATTATTGTAACCCTCTCCTGGTCTTCCCAAAAGCCGTACTGCACCCCTACAGTCCGTAATGAACGCTGCTGCTAGACTGATTTTCCTCTCTAGTCATTTCTCTCACACCTCACCCCTCTGCCAGTCCTTACATTGGCTTCCTGTATGCTATAGGAGTCAATTCAAGGTACTAACTCACACCTATAAAGCACTGAACAACTCTAGCCCCTCTTATATCTCCTCACAGATCCATAAGTATGTCCCTTCTCGGTCTCTCCGCTCTGCCCGGGACCACCTCATGTCCGTTGTCCGCACCCGTACGGCCAACTCGCGTTTGCAGGACTTCTCGTGCGCGGCTCCCTTACTATGGAATAGCCTGCCTACCGCCATCAGACTCTCCCCTAGTCTTGCATCTTTTAAGAAGTGCCTTAAAACCCATCTCTTTAGAAAAGCTTATGGCCTCCAAGACTAACCCTTACCTCTCCTAAAGGGCAGCCCACCTTATTTGATTGCAAATTCCTGTCCTAATGTGTTTTACACCCCACCTCCTATAGAATGTAAGCTAGATTGAGCAGGGTCCTCTTCAACCTATTGTTCCTGTAAGTTTATTTGTAATTGTCCTATTTATAGTTAAATCCCCTCTCATAATATTGTAAAGTGCTACGGAATCTGTTGGCGCTATATAAATGGCAATAATAATAATAATAATAATAATAATAATAATAATAATATCATTTCTATGTTAATGACACGCAAATCTACCTGTCCTCTCCTGATCTCTCTCCCGTACCTCTTGACTAGTGCCTCTCTGCTATTTCTAACTGGATGGCTGCCCACTTCCTTAAACTCAACTTGACCAAAACTGAAATTCTGGTCTTTCCTACCTCAAGTGTTGCTACTCCTGTGTCTGTCTCCCTCCAAGTCAATGGTGCTACCATCAGCTCCACCACGCAGGCTCACTGTCTAGGTGTTCTTTTTTACTCCGACCTCTCCTTCACGCCTCATGTTCAGTCTATCACCAAATCCTGTTGTTTCCATCTCAAAAACATTGCGCGCATCTGACCCTACTTAACGCCAGATGCGACTAAGGTGCTGGTCCATTCCACTGTCCTTTCTCGCCTTGACTACTGTAATCTTCTTCTCAGTGGTCTTACGTGCTGCCAACTTGCGCTGTTTCAGTCCATAATGAATGCGGCAGCGAGGCTTATCTTCCTGTCCGCCCGCACCTCCCACGCCTCATCCTTCTGTCAGTCCCTACATTGGCTTCCTGTAAGATATAGGGCTCAATTTAAAATTCTGGTTCTTGCTTTCACATCTCTACATAATGCTGCTCCCACCTATCTATCCTCCCTAATACACAAGTATGTCCCGTCTAGGCCCTTACTCTCTGCTGAAGACTTACGTCTATCTTCTGTCCGTACTCCCACCTCTGATGCTCGCCTTCAAGACTTCTCGAGGGCTGCACCGTTCCTGTGGAACTCACTTCCCTCCTCCGTTGGATGCTCACCCAGTCTCCACACCTTCAAAAAAAAACGTTAAAAACCCACTTCTTCATAAAAGCGTATCAATTAAACTGTTAATAGCTCCCGACTGATTCCTCTCTTGCAACTGTCATTAGTCTAATACTATCCTTACCTTTTTGTGTCATTTTACCCCACTCCCGTTAGCATGTAAGCTCAATGAGCAGGGCCCTCAACCCCTCTGATCCTGTGTTTCCAACTTGTCTGGTTACAACTACATGTCTGTTCGTCCACCCATTGTAAAGCGCTATGGAATTTGTTGGCACTATATAAATAATAACATAATAATAATAATAATAATTATTATCCTTTGTGTGTTATTTAAGTTGTTAACACATTGTCTTGTCATTTTAAGCACTTTCCACTTCTTGGTTGCTTTTATATTAAGTGACTTATCAACTTGTTGTTCATTGTTGCTTGTGACTCTGCCCCTTTCTGCCTGTGGTCAATGTGTGTCTTTATCAATGTTTGCAGACCTAAAGTGAAATGAGCGAAAATATATTAGACAGCAGGAAGGAGGTCCGTACTTTCTATACTGTATACATTTAGTGTAACAATTAGACACAATACACTAAAAATGGCTAATTCATTAAATGACAGGCTCATTGGATAGCATCTTTTAAACCCAAACGCACAACTACTAGTGGCAGGCCATTGGACATTAAAAGGTTTAACTATAAAACATATGCATGTTTATGTTATATATAGGAGGAATGTACCATCAAAATAGTGTTTAGAATAGATTACAGCATACAAGATCCCTTATGTAAAGTATAGAAAAGAACCATGTGGTCACTATGTGTGGAAACAATTGTACCAACAATGTAGCTAAGAATTATGAGTTTGGGATTAAAATTATGTAGCTGGTGAGCAAGTCTTGTACAACTTTCTTACTTTTTATGTTTAAATCAAAACATATTTTTTTTTTACATATAACCTTTTGCTAAAACAATTGTATTGCCATAAACCGGGTAATTCCGTGAGAAACACAGAAGGTTCTATTGCAGCAGATGATAACACTCAATGTTTGGGCAGTCGCCCAGAAAAAACAGGAAGTTTAAAAAAAAAAAAAAAAAAGAGTAAATGTACTTTTTTTTTAACCAACAACTTTACAAGAACTAACTATAGAACAACACATAATTAATTCTCCGTGTTCCATTCCTGTTGACCATGGGCTGCTGATACAGTTTCTTCATTGCAGTTTATACTAATAACTCACAGTGCTGCAGAACTCTGCTTACTCTTCTGGACTTGACACAGTTTCAAAATCTTCTGTAAGTAAAACATCTCTTAGTAGATTGTGCTCTAAAATGCTCTGTTTGCGTAGAGTCTAGAGTTTTTTTTATTTACAACATTGCAATAATTAAAACACAAGTTATAATGAAACAATTTGGAAATGTTTTTTTGATGTGTTTAAATTTCTTTTTTTTTTTTTTTTGTTAATCATCGTTTTTATTGAAAACATGTTAGCACAAGAATAGGGCACGCAGGCCTGTATAAGAAATATTTGAAAAGACAAAGTACAGGTCAAGAGTTAAGTATTGTAAATACAAAATGATAGTCTATGGATCATTGCTTGGTTACATAGTTATTTCCCATGTGGGGTATAGCATCATTTAATGTGATCATGCCATGAGAGCGTTGTCTAATTACGTAAACCTTGTCCAACGCACTGTTCTGCGGATTTACTTGTCGTTCAAGGCTGAGCGTATGTCACTATGTGGGTATATGGCTGTTTCCCTCGACCTAGTATAAGGTTGTGATCTCCTTTTTTATACGTAGAAGTTGCTCTTAAACCTACGTTAAGTATCAGGAGACCTACGTCCTATACACTTTTTGTAGATGTGGAGTTGTAAGTCACCGGTACTGGTGTCAGGGTGTTGGACTTTAGTCGTTTACCTCGCAGATAACAGTGTGCGGGTGTAGTGTTGCACTGTGCTTTTCTATAAGCCTAAAGTTGTTATCTATCGTCCCTGTCTCGATGATTACTGGCGCGGTCGATTTTCTCGTGTTCGTGGGGCGGTTTGCAGTCCGGATTAAGAGTCGTGGGGTGTGGGTAACAGTGTCGTCTGTGGTCATTGTGTTCATGTGTGGTGTAGTGCGTGTTTTACGAGTACTTGGGTGTATTAGTCGTCCTTTCCTTCCGTGGACTGGAGGCAGTGTAGTTGGGGTATTGCATGTTAGGGGTTGTAGGGTGTGTTACTCTCCTCCCCTTTCGTGTGTTTAAATTTCAACTTCCTACATTTTTCAGGTGATTTTATTTCTTTCTATAGCACGAGTTGTCTAAAAAAAATCATAAATTATTGCGCATTGTAAATGGCTGTTTTTACACTTTGCTATGTTGGCCTAAAATGAGCAATTCCTTTTATCATTACTTTATAAGTCATAGTTTAGTAAATTAACCCTCTAGTGTATATCTGTATATTATTATTTTAATTACCAGTTAGTATTGTAATTTGTGTAGATTTCTCTTACAACAGGTTTTCATATTGTGTAAGAACTAATTTAGTTTTTTTTCCACAAGGGGGCGCACAAAGAAGTAAGAATCTTTGCTGATAAATATAATGTTTTAAATATATATACATATATATCGACGGAAGGTTAAATGGCGCACAAGGAGGAAAATATATGTATAGCGAGCATACACAATATAAATCGAAACAAATAGCTGCAACTCACTGGGAGTCCTGGTGAGATCTCCTAAGTGCTAAATAGGTAATAAGGAATAGTGAGTGCGCTTACAATAAATAAAATACAGTGTTAATCACACCTAAAAAATTTGAAGGGCATATAACACATTTGATTACAATGCAATAATACCAAAGTGCTATAGTGCTTTAAGAAATTTACACAATATGTGGAGTGCCAAAGTGCATATATGTGCAGACAAGGGATATCCAATATAAATAAAAAAAGGACTGATATACTTGCAGAGCTTCTGGAACAAATAATACACGGCT
Organism: Pelobates fuscus; assembly: GCF_036172605.1. Taxonomy (NCBI): domain Eukaryota; kingdom Metazoa; phylum Chordata; class Amphibia; order Anura; family Pelobatidae; genus Pelobates; species Pelobates fuscus. The sequence goes on along the minus strand of NC_086318.1, from coordinate 106,885,262 downwards.
CTGTAATACAAATAATACAACACCTAGTGCAATATGTTTGTACAGTGCAAAATTAACAATAAATAAATAGGTATCTCACTCACAATGGTGGAGTGGTTGAAGTACCACCCCAAACTATCAGGCTCCAGGGAGGATCAGCCCCCAGTGATCGTGGGATCCACTCAGTGTAGAAAGAACGTGGGCCAATCCGGATATGTGTAAACCAAGAATTTCTTTATTACCAATGCATAAAAATATAAAACACCAGTCTCCTGCAACCTGCTACCGATAGTCCGAGAAAGAGAGAGAAGGTCTATAATCAGAGTGTCCTCCTCGCAGCTCAATCCTCATGGATACACGGATACACGGTGTAGGTGCAAAAACTTCCGGATTGTTTAGATGCAATGCATTTCTCCCCTCCCACGGGGCTTTTTCATGCACTTTGGCACTCCACATATTGTGTAAATTTCTTAAAGCACTATAGCACTTTGGTATTATTGCATTGTAATCAAATGTGTTATATGCCCTTCAGATTTTTTAGGTGTGATTAACACTGTATTTTATTTATTGTAAGCGCACTCACTATTCCTTATTAAATATATATACATGCCGTCTTCTCACCAAGATTTGGGGAAATATAGCAGTATTATCGCACATTTTAGGGCTTTCGTCTTTTGAAATATGAAGGAATGTCTAATTAGCATTTGCAAGTTGCATTACCTTCATGTTAGACAAGACATCATGTGAATATTATTAAGCTTTTTGTTCAAACAGCTTAACCAATGCCACATGGCTTTGTGCTGTAGTGCAATTAACCTTAGAAAATCATGTGTTAAAATTCACAAAATATTGACAATGGGAATCACATGGTATAACCATGGTTTATAGAGACATAAAGGAAGACAAGCAAATGCCCATTTCTTTTCCTTACACCATTATGGATAATTTAATTCAGGAACAGTCATATCTCACTCAATGTACATAATAAATAAATAATAATTATAAAGTAAACAAAATAATTTTAAATTAACTCATCGCTTACTATTCCTACTTTCACTATCTATAACTTGAAAATGTGAATTTTCTGTCTCTGAAAATGATAACTTGAATTAAATGAGAAAATAAAATGCACAAACCTCTAGTGATGATAGAGAGCAGAAAAACACACAACACAAAATAAAAACAAAAGAATTCAGGGAAACAATCTTATGGATACCCTGAATATTCCTTAACCTAAAGAATACGTTGCACAAACAGAGATATTTAGGTTACCTGCTGGGTTTAAACTCTACTGACTATCATTAGCAACCCCAGAGCAAGAGTTCTGACTCGCTAATGCCAATTCTGGGAATATGCCATTGCCAAGGCACTCATTCGTTAGCTAAAAATGCGCTACTCATGCTCTCAGCAGGTGAACAAGCAGCAGGATCAGAATTCGGCTACTGCAGCTCTGTAGAAGCCAGATGGCCAGATGCAGTTAAGCCAGCATTGTGGCAGTCCCAAGGAAGAACCAACCAGTTTGAATATGGCTTGCTCCCTTACCATGGAATGGTGTCAGGACATTCCCATTTTCATAGCCAGTTGAGTTGAGTGAACCCGGACTGAAAAAGTTTGGGTTTGTACAGAACATTAGGTTTTTTGGACCCCAGGCCCGAACACGGACATATCACATTCAGGTTAGAGTTCGGTGTTCAGCGATTTAATGGCGTTTTCAAAGGCTGCAGGGAAGCCAATCAACAAGCGTTTGACTCATGTGCCCTTAGAAGCCACACACAGCCATGCCTACTAATGGCATGGTTGTGATTGGCCAGTGCAGCATGTGACCCAGCCTCTATATACAAGCTGGAGTTGCGTAGCGCCGCACGCACCTGAGGTCTTATTAGTGTAGGGAGAGGATGCTGCCGCTGATAGGAAAGAATTCTGCAAACTAGTACATTAGTGGGGTGGGGTGCACTTAATATCTGAGAGTCAAATAGAAGCTTCAAATACCGCGGTTACATTGGAGTTTTAAAAAGTCAATTTGTTTTGGTGCTAAATAGTACATTAGTGGGATAGTATATTAGTGGGGTGCACTTCATATCTGAGAGTCAAATAGAATAATCAAATACTGCTGTCACATTGCAGTTTTAAAATGTAAAAAGTTTTAGGTGCTAAAAAGTACATTAGTGGTATCCACTTCATATCTGAGAGTCAAATAGAAGCGTTTAATAATGTGCTTACAGCGCAGTTGTAAAAATTCTAATTTTCTGGGTGCTAATCTGCTAAATAGTACATTTTGTGGCCTGCTCTTCATATCTGAGAGTCAAATAGAAGCGTCTAATAGTGTGCTTACAGCGCAGTGGTAAAAATTCTAATTTTCTGGGTGCTAAGCTGCTAAATAGTACATTTTGGGGCGTGTACTTCATATCTGAGAGTTTAAATAAAAGCGTCTAATAGTGTGCTTACAGCGCAGTTGTAAAAATTCTAATTGTTTTGCTGCTAATCTGCTAAATAGTACATTTTGTGGCCTGCTCTTCATATCTGAGAGTCAAATAGAAGCGTCTAATAGTGTGCTTACAGCGCAGTGGTAAACATTCTTATTTTCTGGGTGCTAATTTGCTAAATAGTACATTTTGGGGCGTGCTCTTCATATCTGAGAGTCAAATAGAAGCGTCTAATAGTGTGCTTACAGCGCAGATGTAAAAATTCTAATTTTCTGGGTGCTAATCTGCTAAATAGTACATTTTGTGGCCTGCTCTTCATATCTGAGAGTCAAATCGAAGCGTCTAATAGTGTGCTTACAGCGCAGTTGTAAAAATTCTAATTTTCTGGGTGCTAATCTGCTAAATAGTATATTTTGGGGCGTGCACTTCTTATCTGAGAGTTTAAATAAAAGCGTCTAATAGTGTGCTTACAGTGCAGTTGTAAAAATTAGATTTTTTTTGCTGCTAATCTGCTAAATAGTACATTTCCGGCCTGCGGTGCACTTCATATCTGAGAGTCAAATCGAAGTGTCTAATAGTGTGTTTACAGCGCAGTTGTAAAAATTCTAATTTTCTGGGTGCTAATCTGCTAAATAGTACATTTTGGGGCGTGCACTTCATATCTGAGAGTCAAATCGAAGCGTCTAATAGTGTGCTTACAGCGCAGTTGTAAAAATTCACATTTTCTGGGTGCTAATCTGCTAAATAGTACATTTTGGGGCGTGCACTTCATATCTGAGAGTCAAATCGAATCGTCTAATAGTGTGCTTACAGCGCAGTTGTAAAAATTCTAATTTTCTGGGTGCTAATCTGCTAAATAGTACATTTTGGGGCCTGCGGTGCACTTCATATCTGAGAGTCAAATAGAAGTGTCAAATAGTGCGCTTACTGTGCAGTTGTAAACATTCTAATTGTTTTTCTGCTAATCTGCTGCTTACATTGGAGTTTTAAAAAGTAATTTTTTTTTGGTGCTAAATAGTATATTTGGGGTGTTCACTTCATATCTGAGAGTCAAATAGAAGCATCTAATAGTCTGCTTACAGCGCAGTGGTAAAAATTCTTATTTTCTGGGTGCTAATCTGCTAAATAGTACATTTTGTGGCGTGCGGTGCACATCATATCTGAGAGTCAAATAGAAGCATCTAATAGTGTGCTTACAGTGCAGTGGTAAACATTCTTATTTTCTGGGTGCTAATCTGCTAAATAGTAAATTTTGGGGCGTGCTCTTCATATCTGAGAGTCAAATCGAAGCGTCTAATAGTGTGCTTACAGCGCAGTTGTAAAAATTCTAATTTTCTGGGTGCTAATCTGCTAAATAGTACATTTTGGGGCTTGCACTTCATATCTGAGAGTCAAATAGAAGCGTCTAATAGTGTGCTTACAGCGCAGTTGTAAAATTTCTAATTTTCTGGGTGCTAATCTGCTAAATAGTACATTTTGGGGCGTGCACTTCATATCTGAGAGTCTAATAGTGTGCTTACAGCGCAGTTGTAAAAATTCTAATTTTCTGGGTGCTAATCTGCTAAATAGTACATTTTGGGGCTTGCACTTCATATCTGAGAGTCAAATAGAAGCGTCTAATAGTGTGCTTACAGCGCAGTTGTAAAAATTCACATTTTCTGGGTGCTAATCTGCTAAATAGTACATTTTGGGGCGTGCACTTCATATCTGAGAGTCAAATCGAATCGTCTAATAGTGTGCTTACAGCGCAGTGGTAAACATTCTAATTTTCTGGGTGCTAATCTGCTAAATAGTAAATTTTGGGGCGTGCACTTCATATCTGAGAGTCAAATAGAAGTGTCAAATAGTGCGCTTACTGTGCAGTTGTAAACATTCTAATTGTTTTTCTGCTAATCTGCTGCTTACATTGGAGTTTTAAAAAGTAATTTTTTTTTGGTGCTAAATAGTATATTTGGGGTGTTCACTTCATATCTGAGAGTCAAATAGAAGCATCTAATAGTCTGCTTACAGCGCAGTGGTAAAAATTCTTATTTTCTGGGTGCTAATCTGCTAAATAGTACATTTTGTGGCGTGCGGTGCACATCATATCTGAGAGTCAAATAGAAGCATCTAATAGTGTGCTTACAGTGCAGTGGTAAACATTCTTATTTTCTGGGTGCTAATCTGCTAAATAGTAAATTTTGGGGCGTGCTCTTCATATCTGAGAGTCAAATCGAAGCGTCTAATAGTGTGCTTACAGCGCAGTTGTAAAAATTCTAATTTTCTGGGTGCTAATCTGCTAAATAGTACATTTTGGGGCTTGCACTTCATATCTGAGAGTCAAATAGAAGCGTCTAATAGTGTGCTTACAGCGCAGTTGTAAAATTTCTAATTTTCTGGGTGCTAATCTGCTAAATAGTACATTTTGGGGCGTGCACTTCATATCTGAGAGTCAAATAGAAGCGTCTAATAGTGTGCTTACAGCGCAGTTGTAAAAATTCTAATTTTCTGGGTGCTAATCTGCTAAATAGTACATTTTGGGGCTTGCACTTCATATCTGAGAGTCAAATAGAAGCGTCTAATAGTGTGCTTACAGCGCAGTTGTAAAAATTCTAATTTTCTGGGTGCTAATCTGCTAAATAGTACATTTTGGGGCGTGCACATCATATCTGAGAGTCAAATAGAATCATCTAATAGTGTGCTTACAGTGCAGTGGTAAACATTCTTATTTTCTGGGTGCTAATCTGCTAAATAGTAAATTTTGGGGCGTGCTCTTCATATCTGAGAGTCAAATAGAAGCGTCTAATATTGAGCTTACAGCGCAGTGGTAAACATTCTTATTTTCTGGGTGCTAATTTGCTAAATAGTACATTTTGGGGCGTGCTCTTCATATCTCCACCGCTGCTTCCACCTACACTGCCATGGTCACCACCTCCTCAACCTATGGGTCACTTAGTATAAACTATGTACACATTAGAAGAAGCTTGTGAAGGCCTTTTCTCCATGCATCAGGACTGCAAGAAATGCACCGCAGGCCACAAATGTTTCTTTTTTTGTATTTTCTCCATGCATCAGAAGTTGAGCTCAGTTTGAACAATGAAAGAGATTACCCTGCACCCCAACCCTCTCTCAAATGGATAATTCTGGTGATCCTCCTGACAGCTATGCTTTAGATTTTGATTTATGTTCTTCCAAAGCTAAAATCAAAGATTCCATCTAGTGCTATTTTATGGCTCAGCTCCTACTCTTACCGCCATTTTATTTGCTTTTGCAGCTCTCTAGCCCTTTCCAGGAGTTTCTCAGAGGCATTTTTGTGGCCAAAAGTTCTTGTCCCCACTGACTTCAATGGACCCGAACCCGGACTTTTTTTCAAAGTTCGGCCGAACCCGCCGAACCCGAACATCCAGGTGTCCGCTCAACTCTAGTTATGATGCTTGGAGTAACCCTTTGAAGTGGCTCTGTCATCTTCTGGGTTCTTCTTTGCATGTTTTGGTTTGGTGTATTGTGGCACAAGAGTGAAGTAGAAGGTAGGTTGTACTTACCTGAACCTGTTCCTTGTGCCATCTTAATCCATTGCATCATCTTTATTTCCTGATGCTTAATTTCCTAGGAGCTGATGTCAATGTTTTACCCTTCGCATGCACAAGAGTATGAAACTGATAAGACCACAGAAGCCTCCATAGAAAAAAATGTTTTTCCCGTCCAGTAACCAGTCAGCTCTGCATTTTTGTCAAGCTTTGTCAAGTGTAGTGAAAATACATAAGACAAAGTAGTCCTTAATTTTTTACATAAAACCACAGCGAAATTTCAACACAGTCTTTGTAGCATTTTAGATTTGATCTTTACGAAACAACTATCCAGGGTGGGGGGATAGTTGACAGAGCTGTTTTAATATCAACACATTATTTCATGTCTTCATAATCCATGCTGGAATTGACAAACATAAAATTTTAAGTTGAATGCTAATTTAATTATTTTAAAATAAATAAAGCATAGTAACAACCCATGGATTTTGGGCTAAGGTAAAATCCCCAGGACGTACTTGAAAACTAGAGTAATCTGAACGCACCTTTCCTGGTTAAATACTTTGTTATTATTATATTAGTGATGGTACATCATCTATTGCAAACTCCAAGTGTATGCTTAGACAAGCAAGTGACTTACATCCATATTCTGGTCCTCTAGAAACTACACTGCTATACATATTAATAGCAGTTACCATTCAAATTTTATTAAGTTTCCAAGTAGACTCATCCATGTTGTCAAAATACAGATTAAGGAATAGCACACACACAAAAAATATAGTTTTTACATTTTACAAGGCTTCTTAAAATCATCCAACTTAGCAAACAAATATAAGGATTCGGTTACTCCATATGGCCATATCGTGTTTAGCCAGCCACTCACTACCAGTACCCGATATTGGTTTCGGTATTGGTGGGCTTTACATGATATAACCATAAGTTGTATTAGAATCCCCATATTTGTTTGTTCAGATATTTTTACATAGCTTGCAAAATTTAAAACAAATGTATTTTTTTTGTATGCGCACTGTTCCTTAATCTGTATTTTAAATATATATTATGTTCTGAAAAGCAAAAGTTGCTGCTAAGAAGTCAAAGTTCTGGGTGTGCTCCAATTCCCTTTTTTTCTGTGTATATTTGTAATCCAGACCAGATTCTTTCTGGGTTAAGCACACCACACCCGCACTCCAGTGCTCCTTTGGAGGTGACCACAGAGAAGTATAAATTGAGAAGTCTCTGGAAGTGGTTTAAGCAGTGAGTATTGCAGCTAGCATGCTAATTGCCCATGTCATGTTACAATTAGTGTAGGACCCAATGATATTGTTGATGTAGTGATGTAGTGACATTATATTGCCATATGATGAAACTGAATATCCATATTTTCTTGCCAAAATAGGTGATTATTGTAAAATATTGAACTGTATATTTGTGCACACTGTTCCTTAATCTGTACATAATCAAGAAATGTTCTCTGCTGAGCAAATATAAGTTGTATGTGTGGCAACTTCATAACAGCTATAACTGATTAAACTGCACATATAACATTTTCACATTTTACCAAATGCAATTGTTTGTATAAAGGCAGATAGTGTTATTGTAAAATGATATAAAATGTCACGTTAAAAAAAAAAAAAAAAAACACTAAGCAACCCTGTAATCTTGTAAATGTATTGAGTATTTCAATGAAAGTGCAACCATGGCATGTTATTAAACCAGATTAAATAAAATTGTAGAGTCTTCCTGAATCCCAGTAACCGTTAGAAAACCTCAAGAGTTTATTTAAGCTCAATGTACTAAAGATTAATCGTGAATTAATTCCTACAAGTAAAATGTGTACATGGAATAATATTGAAAAAAAAAAAACAGTCTTAACAGTATTGTTTTCTTTTTAACAGATGGAAGAAATTATGATTAAAAATCAAGAGTCCTTAAGCAATGACAGCATTTATTGTGAACAAGATTCTAAGTACAAACAACATGTATATAGTGCTGTTTACATTGTTGTGTTTTTTATCGGGGTTCTGTTTAATGGAGCAGCACTATATGTCTTCTGCGTGGTCAATAAAAAAAGAGGACCATCAACATTATGCTTGATGAATCTCGCAGCTGCCGACCTCTTCTTCATAATATTTCTCCCCTTGAGAATAACATACTTTCAAATGGATGCAACATGGATCTTTGGAGACATCATGTGCCGTGTCACAACTTACTCTTTTTATTTCAGCATGTACACCAGCATCTTCTTCCTAGCCTGTCTCAGCCTTTTCAGATATTACTCTGTTACATCTTACAAAGTAATCAATGTGAAAAGGGTCTCGAAGATATGTGTGATCATTTGGCTCTTCACAGGAATTAGCACAACACCTTTCCTGTTCACTGGCTCCCACGTCCGCAAAAATGTAACACGGTGCTTTGAGCCCTCAGGCTTGTCTGCTTGGACCAAGATAATGTACATGAACTATTATGCTCTGATTGTTGGATTCATCATTCCATTTTTGACCATTTTAGTATTTAATGGATTACTTATCAGGTATATATTACTGATACCTATGGAGAAAAAACACGTTCGAAGACAAGTCACAATGATTGTATTGGTCTTAATAGTTTGCTGTGTTTGCTTTTTACCCTACCACATTCAGAGGACAGTACATTTACACTATTTGGTTCATCACCCCGATATCTGTAGCTTGCACGATGTTCTAGAACGCACTGTTGTGGCCACTCTTAGTTTAGCTATACTGAACAGCTGTCTTGATCCTCTATTGTATGTTTTTGTAGGCCATGGTTTTAAAACATGGCTACTTTTATTATGTAAAACTAAAGGTAGTTTAAATGTGAGACCTTTGTCAACTGAATCTGGTGATGTAAACAATGTGTTGGTGGAAGAAGTACAGATGGAGGAAACTTTAGTAAGAAAGACATAGCACATTTTTGACCATGCCCATGTGATTCTGCTCCATGTTGTTTGCTGTGATGAGTAGTGGTTAAGCATGTATTCATTTTAACAAAGGGACATAAATCACTTTTAAACAACTGTCTCATTTAAAACTTTCCGTTTTAATTAGACCGTTGCCTCATTCCGCAGGCTGAAAAATGCAGGTATATATTATTTATATATATATATATATATATATATATATATATATATATTTAGCTGTTTCCTCTCTCTAATGCTTTCCACACCCACTCCAGGAGAGACACAGATCTAGCCAATCCGTATCCTATCCCTAGGGATGCTGGAAAAGTGCATTGGGCATGCCTGACAGATTTACACATGTGCATGTTGGAAAATGCCTTCAACTTGCAGAGGGAGAAGAGAGGAGTCTGATCAGTGTGATTCAAGTAGACCAGGCTCCAGTATGTGGTTTCTCTCTCTCTCCCTGGTGCACAATAATGCGCTGTTTCTGTTTATAGTGGACTGGTCTGGAACTGTGGGGAAGAGAGAATGGGGAGGCTGAAAAACTAGCTGGGAGATGTGCCCCATAATGCAATTTGACTGAGTTTAGAATGATTTTATGAATGTTTATTATACCTCTTTCAATGCTTTTTTGCTTTATTTTGGTTTGTATATTTGTTTAAAAGGGTTTGCTTGTTGGTTTAAAAAAATTGGCAAAATGCCCCTTTTAACTTTCTAAATGCCCAGACCAGAAAATGCAAAAGGTAGATATATCAATCTCTAAACATTTCAATGCAGAACAAAATGGACACCCTGGGTTTGATCTAACCCCTGTTTAAATTCACTAGATAAATAATGCAATAAAAGTCAAAAATACATTAAATGAAAATAAAATATAATACATCCTAACAAAAAAAAATCTATTTTTTTGTGTATTTTTTAATAAACCTCACAGGTATCAAAATGAGGGGATGGATTTATGGCTGCAGTGATTTTGTAAATATTTGTACTAAGAAACAGTTTGCATAGACAGAGGGTCATTGGAATTGCTTGCACCATAACCTACTTTGTTACTTTGCCTTTGGCAGTAGACATGTACATTCATATTCTTAAAGGGACACTATAGATACCAGAACCACTACGGCTTTAGTAATGGCTCTGGTATCTATAGCCGGCCCCTGCAGGCTAAGCACTGTGAACACTGCATTTTCAGAAAAAAAGCAGTGTTTACTTTGCTGCTTACGAACACCTCTAGTGGCAGTCATCTAGATGGCCACTAGAGGTGCTTCCTAGTCAAGTGCTGCACAGAGCGTCATCATGCTCTGCATGGAGGCACTGAATGTTCCTCATAGAGAGGCATTGATTCAATGCATCTCTATGAGGAGATGTTGACCGTTGAAGCACTGAGTTTTGCTATCTGAAAACATTGGATAGGCTATAGCTTTTAATAGTATAGTTAAAATTAATGGTATAAAGGTTATACAAATAAATAAAGTGGATACTATGTACAAGGATCAGTATAGTATATAGATATACCTAATGAAGGTACAGAATGAACAGTCACTAAAATGACACAAAATATAAAACAATTGTTACAATGATCCATATAAATAGAATGTCAGTGGGGGAAACAAAGACTTACACTTAGTCTTTTGCTGCAATCTAGGTCAAAATAAGGAGGTCCTGTTCAAAGGTTTTCAGGATCATTCTCCTAATATTGTATTCAAAAACCGAAAGGTTTTGCAATAGAGTAGCTAGACAATTAATCAATAGATATAGAAATATATGTGGTGAGTAGAATCCTTAAAATAACATATTGTCTACATATAACAATGATTTGGATCAGTTACCCATGCTTGGTTTACATAAATATACAAGCATGGAATATATATGTAGCAGGTACGGACAGAGATATGTCTGCACGATCAATGGTCACATTTACAGTGCTTCTTGATCATAAAAGAGGCACTAGAATTTGTATAAATGGTGCAAGAAAAAAATGTAACTGCACAAAATAAGATAGCTCCTGCTATAGAACTGGGGAGTAATGCCTGAATAAATCAGGAATGTGGTCAGAATTAACCCTCCACTATTGTAGCCGGAATCAAACTCGGGATCCAAAGATCAGTGCGATACAAATTGGTCTTAACACAAGCTGATACAAATGTCTCTGAGATCACCAGAGGGCCCCTGACGCACGCGTTTCGCCCACAGCTCATCAGAGGGTAACTGATGTGCGGGAAATAACCGATGTTATAAAGGTAAGTGGACAGTTCTTATTGGTTTGATTTGAAAATGGTCATTCGTTTTTAGCCTCCCCTGATGTAGGTGGGGGGCGAAATCATTGCACCACCTACATCAGGGGAGGCTCCCTTGGGCATTATTAATTCATCCATCCTGTGAGTTATATCTAATATAGCGCATTTCTACCCTGTTATACAGTGTTACACTATTATTTGTTCCATATTTTTTGGTAGATCCACAGCTGCATCCTCAATTTTGTGTATACCTATTCTATATTGTAGGGATTATTGCTGGGATATCCCTGGAGGAAGCTGTAACCACTGTCTAATAAGATAAGTGTTTCTCACCTCCTTGTTTTATGTGCAAGGGTGATTGTTTCTGTTCTATATATCTATATGCTAGACTGATCCTTGTACATAGTATCCACTTTATTTATTTGTATAGCCTTTATACCATTAATTTTAACTATACTATTAAAAGCTATATTTTAACACTTAAGGGCACTCACTTTTTCCTCGTTTCCTCCTCACTACTATTGTAGTCCCCAAGGGGTAACCCCTATATGAGTGTATTCCCTTGCTTCCAGTTCTTTCTTTTTTCTTCATTGGATAGGCTAAGATCATAAAGACTGATGATCTCAGCCATGGAGGTAAGATCAGCAGTGGTTAGACTGGCATGGCGTGGGAAAAAAGGTGGATTTGTATTCCTGACACTATAGTGTTCCTTTACGGATTACAAAATGACTGGAAATGTTTGGTCATTTAGTCAGAAAAAGAATTCAAAGCAGCCATTAACAGAATAAAAGAATGGCTTATAGACCAAATTCATTCAGAAATTCCATCAAGCAGCTACTGGCTGCTCGCTATTTAGCAGATATGCCCCCATTCACATGGCGAGCATGGGCATGGGTAGGTGTAAAACTGTCCATGTCTTGCCCTCAATCACCCTTGCACAAGTTTCTGCTCAGTCACTAGGAATATATCCCCTCCCATGCTCCTAAACACTAATTTATAGAATGGGCCGCACCCACCCATGGCCAACCAACCATTGAACTTTGACTAAAATTGCATAACATGGGAACAATTCTCACACTATGACATATCAGGTAAAGAGCTCTGATTTATAAGGCCTTTACACGCTCTGCAACCTCAGTCTGTCAGATGGATTTTTTTTTTATTCCATTAGTTTTTTTCTTGCAATTTTTTTGTTTTTACACCCGCTGATTTTTTTAAATTTTAATATTTATGTTGGGTTCTTCTGGAATTTTTTTTGCCCAGTGGCTGTTCATAGGTTAGCAGACTTTTATTTTTTACATTTTTATGTGGCAGCTTAGTACTCCATTTGCCAGGAGACATGAGAGTGCAACATTGAGGCCTATGGAGTTTCCACAATCCCGCAGGCCCGTCTCCATAGATGATGTATCATGATGAGCGAGATGATATCTGAATCACACAGCAATCTTTTGTGACAGCTCTAGGATTGGGAAAAAGTTGACGGTGAAGCTCCATTTTTTGGTCATCTTTTGAGAGCCTCCGGCTAGTCTATAGGACAAAGTAGATCCTATTTTGTCTAATGGAATCTTTGGATTGTCTTGGATTTTCAATGAAATTCAACACAGTCAGCATTAAATATTTCATTAAAGATTATATCTCTATGAAATACTAGGAAGTGAAAGAGATGATGTTATTCACAATATTTAAAAATCACGTTATTAATAGACTTATTAATGGCAAGAATATTTTGCGCACTATAGACAGTTTTTCCTAAAGGAGATAATTTTTCAGCACACCTGAAATTTGGCCAGATATCTGTTTAGCTCTGCAGAATTTTGGAACTGCTGTTTCAATTTGAGAGTCAAATCAGAAAAACAAAAAAATACATGACAATTGACCAATCAGTGTTCTGTAAACTATATACATAATGTAATATTGTGTCTATTTTGCATTAAGGTAATACGAGTATTTTCCCTTCACTTGGTTCACAGATGAAGTGTGAAAAAGTAACCAATAAAGGGAGAAACAAGAGCAGCAGTAAAAAGCCTAAATGTATGTCGTTATGTATTATATATTTATTAAATATATCTTTTTTCTCTTTATTGCTCACTTCTCACTTTATTTGTGAATAAATACAACATTTAGTGACTGTCCCATAGCCATATTTCATGTTTTCCCCTATCAATTTTTTTGGTGCAAAAGTAGCGAAGCACCCCTCCAATGAACGTAGTCAAATAATTTAGTAACAGTTTGACTAGTTACCTGGGGCCTGTGCCGCTTCCTGCATCTCTGCAGCCAGAAGCGAGTACCAGATACTTCTAAAAGTAGCTGCTTTTAGCTTTCCTGTACTGCAGGGTTCTGTACCGTGAAGTTACAGCTGCAGAGAGGCAGAGACTGCCATCAGTGATACCACAGAAAGCAAGTGGTTTGATTACCATTAAAAAAAAATGGTTTGATTACTTACAATGTGGGGGCGTCAAAGCATATGACACCATAACCACCACAGTGCGATGGAGTCATAATGGTGCCTGCAGTGCCCCTTTAACAAGCATACAAGTATTCTCAAAGCAATTCATATTTTGCGTTACACTAACTTTAATAATGTTAACAGAATACAATACCTGTAGCAAGACTTGCTTTCGTTTAAGAAACATTTAGGGTTAGATATACTAGCCACTAAAAATGAACTTGACTGCTGACCCATAATCCATGTCCACACCGTTGCCCCCCAATAACACACAGGACACCTTCTTAGTGGATAAGGACAACGGCCACAGCTTTATTAAATTTATAACTTTTAACATTATCCAAATCTGTCAGCTGTTGAGTGGTTGCCCAACGGACAGTTCCCCCAACCTTTTTCCATGAGCCTAAACAGACGGCACTCTGCCATCAGCTCCCATGCGGGCTGTCATCTCCCCAAAGCAACTCTTCGTCTTAACCTTTTCATTTGCGCTGTCCAGGATACCGCCAAGCTGTGACAAAACAGAAAACAAAGCCAGACACCAAACAACCAACAGGGTGCATGGGCGGGAACGTCAGTATTCTCCTGTCCCTTGTCTCTGGTGACTGGTGAGTCTCCTCCCCCAGCCTCTTACCAAACTGACCAATTTGCAATATTGTATAATTTTATTATCCAGCCCCTTATTCATGGGCAGCAGTCATGCTCCCCATTCCCAATTTGTCCAGGGGGAAACTTTTTGCGTGAGCAGGGATATTGTCTTAAAATGAACTTCTTATGGTATTGCCTAGCCTTATGGTATTGCCTAGACGCTCATTTCAATAAAAGTTCAATACTGTTCAAGAAGAGAAAAAGAAATAGAATGAGTATCATAGGTCCACTTGAATGCTCATTTATGTTTTAACAGAACCAAAATGAGCAACATTTGCTGCTGTTTCGCACTTGCAACAGTATAGAAAATTCAATGTTCTAGAAAGTAAAGTAAGGAAAATTCAATGTTCTAGAAAGTAAAGTAAGGAAAATGCAATGTTCACATAGACTTACCGTCTACATTTACTTCCTCTTGCTAGTCTATATAAAGCAGTGTTAATTTTGGCAGTAAATTTCTATTTAGTTTTAGTCATAACCTTTTGACTAAAAAGCCATTTCAGTTTTAGTCGTATTTAGGTCATCTGAATTGTTTTAGTCTAGTTTTAGTCAACTAAATCTCCAGTAGATTTTAGTTGACATGACTAAAATATAATGGGTTTAGGTAGAGCCTCTATCTGTCTCTTTTGCCCCTTCCCCAGCCCCTCTAGGTGTCCCTCTCCAAAGCCCTGGCCTGTCTCTTTTGCACCTCCCACAGCCCCTCTGTGCAGTATTAATTTTGGCGCCAAATTTGAATTTAGTTTTAGTCATAGTCTTTTGACTAAAATGCCATTTTAGTTATAGTCGTATTTTAGTTATCTGAATTGTTTTAGTTTTCGTTTAGTTTTAGTTGACTAAATCAAAACATTTTTCGTCGACTAAATTTGATATAAAGCAAACGTTCATTGCTGACACTGGTTCTAGAAATAACAACAAAATGATAATTTTAAACTATAATCAATTAGAATCCATTTACAGTCTTAAAAACTTCTAAAGGGATTGTGAGCAAACATGTAATAACATATTACATGTTTTTTTTTATAATTATTGTCTAAAAGTGAACAACTATTGATGAATGTTGCAGAAAGGGGGAAAAAGCTTGTAATGGCTAAATTGCTGTTTTTGTAACAATGTATTAAATGTGTGAAAGGTAAATCTGCTACTCGTGTGACTCGGTCCCTCTGGTCACTATTCTCCAACCCTCGATTGTCAGCTGAATATTCAGAGATGATTTATGGAAGCGATTAATCAGACACACACTCTCTCTCTCTGCTTTCCATAATCATCTGATCATTTATTCAAAGAGTCTCAATATTTATGCTATGTTTGTCACATACATTGGTTACAAATAGGTTACACAAAGGTTACATAAAAGAGGAAGTAGTTTCTGCTGTTACGTTCAATATTCCATAATCTATTCTTACAAAATATCACATGTACATTGTGGGTAAGCGTATCCTGTTACAACTTGTGACTTTCAGTTATGTTTTGTAAGCGGTTCTGCAAAAAGAGCTTGCTAATACATTTACAAAATAATTCATTTTATACAACACTGACAGATTAATTGTTTAATATTCCTTCATTTCCCCTCTTTGAGCAAAATTGCTCATATCCTATTAAAGGAGTCCTAGTCAGACAACTAGCCATCTGCCATGGTATATTCAGGATTGCTAGCCAATCCTGCAGGTCTTTCATTATGTCTTCGGCCACTATTCCCATAGCATAGGACTAGGCATCTGACCAGTACCATAAACTTATAGATCTGTATCAGCTTGTTTACCATTGCTTCGATTATGTGTGTACATTTGGAGATACTCATCATAGCAAGCTGGGGATTTTACAGGAACAGTTTTGTGTGTATGTCTGTAAATGCAGAATACAATAATCTTAAACATAGCATAAACAAATAGAGCAAGGACCAGAACCATAACAATAATTATTGCAATATTCTTTAGCCAGTCTAGGATACTGTCAAACTTAAACATATCTGCCCATGGGTGATCAATACCTGAATTCCTTTTCATTTCTATGGACAGGTCTTCCAATTTCTTTATAGCTAGGGTTACTTTAAAATTAGGGCCAGTGTTCTCTGGAATATAGGTACAACAAACACCGGAGTCAAGTAGTTTACAAACTCCTCCCTTTTCTGCTAAAATCATATCAAGGGCCATTCTATTCTGGAAAGTAATTTGTGAGGTAGCCTGTAATTGTTCAGCAAGACCTTGTAATGCATCTCGTGTTGAATTTACAAATCTTTGCTGATTATAATATATATAATTAATCCAGTTAACATTCTTGTTAGCTGTTATAATGGGAAATATTGATTCAAATCCTGCTGCCACCTCGTCTCTAGCTTTAAATTCATTAGGGACCCCTCTTTGAATACCAATGGCATCTAGATAGATATGTGGGTCGAAACTACCTTGTTGGGATTCCCTTTTCCTTCTTGTGGAATCAGTTACAACCTTAATTTCAGGGAGAGAGTCGCCAAATATATGGAGGGGCATGATTATTTTGGCTGGGGCACATTCTCGTCTCCAGGGGGTGGGGAGTCTAGAACGTATTTTCATATCTCCACATATCCAGTAAACATCTCCAACAGATTGTGTTTGATTCACTAAGGTAATATTACTGTAGGCGGAGCAGAATCCTGAAGAGAAGTTATCAAATGGTTTACCCACCTTACCATCATTATTTCCCTGAAAACAAGTATAATTACCAGGGTATACTGAGACAGCATCATTTAATTTAAACTTGGGTTCACTAATAGGGTGATCCCTCTTCCATTCTGCACATCCTATAGTATTGACAGTAGTACCTGTAAATAAGCTTAGGAAACATTCCCAGTACTCATCAGGGACATGTAAGGGTTCCTAGATGAGGTCTGGCACTACCACATACATAACAGTTTGACCTGTTATTGGAATGGGCATTATATCTCATCCATTCTAGCCATAGGTTTGTATCTGTATACCCTGTTTCTAGCGCTACGGTATCTTCAAACGTGGGATCTGCTATGGCCATCATATCACCAAGGGTTTGAATGTGGGGTTTTAGAGGATTAACAAGGGTTTGTCTAGAGGTGAGGCTTTCCCATTCTGAGGAGTTCCACATATCTTTTAACTGGAATTTTCCTCGATATATTGCTCATATTATCGGTTAACATTCTCCCAAGACAGAGAAATTTCCACATTATGGCATTCCCAAGCAATCATGGGGTCTACAAGAAACAGAAACTCAGCAGAAAAAAAAAACACTTAATACTTTTGCAGACAGATATATAGAAAATGGATGTTTAAGACAGAATGGAACTTGGGCTTATAGCAAATATATTATTGCACACCCAGGACCTTGCGTCCTATATCTTTTAACCATTTCCCTATTCTAAAGGTCCAGTCAAAACCAGTCATATTCTCACGCAGTTCCTCAAAACATGGGAATCCATCCTTGGCACACTCAACATATATTAAAAACACACATAGTACATTTATCCCTGGGTCAACTAACACTTCCTCTCTCTCTGGCTAACTCTACAAAAATAAAAATAGTTCAATAGTTCAGCATAGTTCAGAAAAATAGAATAAGTCTTTCATAGAGTATAAAGAAATCAGTTTAGACACCAGACATTTTGTTCCATAAAAATGGCTAAGGGTAGCAATATGGCTGACAACAAGACAATGTCAGCTTCCACATAGTTCTTCTTTTGTTTGCTGGATTTTCACCACAATGCTCTGTGCAACACCCCAATGGTTGAAAGGGTTATTACAGAACCAGCGGTATTAGACAGCACTGCACCTTCAGGACTTTCCAGGTTCTTGCGTGCAAAGTTTATGTCCTCATAAATAAGTATCTCAGTTTCTTCGGCCTGCATGGATAATGACCAAACAGATGTAATTGCAAAATACTTTTTGCATGGTCAGCCAGAGAGATTGGTGTGTAGTCCCAGAAATCAGGCGGCACAAACACTCCAGGATGGTCTCTACAATCATACAAACACAAGGATCAATACAACATTAATACATTAATTACCTAGGCTAAAACTTAAATGAGAGATTAAGGTTAAACCCTTAATTTGTGTAACATGTACTTCTCTTATATTTGCTTAAATTGTATGCAATCTGTCTTCTATGAAGTTTTACATAATACCCCTTTGGAATGCCTTTATTCGGATGAGAGAAGCACTCACTCTATAGAAATGCTTGTTAGGATGAATATTAAAACACTAACATATACATATGGGGATAATTTCCAATAAAACTCTGTTCCTAAACTGGAACCTTGATTTGATACTCAAAATTAATTACTTTAATAATCCCGAATAATTCAATACTCTTGGATTAACACCTAAAACTATATAAAATATTAAAAACATGAACCATCTGTGTATTAGGCTGGGGTTGTTGGGTGTGGGTATAGGTTGGAAGCTATGGTTGGTATTGAGGAATCTGTGGGGGTGGGTTTGGGCACTCATTTTTCCAGTGACCCTGCTATCCATAATTAGAACAGTTGTTCCACCAATGCTGAAGTTGTTGCCTCTACAAAAGTTAGACCCTTTAACCAAATCCTCTACCTCTGCCTTTATTCCATATGCAGGATGGGATTACCTAACTCACACCCCCTCTTTGTGTACCACACAGATATAATATTAATAAGCTTTTAAAGGTTGAATTGATAGTTAAATTGTGTATATAAAGCAAGGTTGTCTAGGGTATATACATCGACAATGAAAGCATAGCCTTCATATAGGGCTTGCAATACTGACAGTCTGTGACATGAGCGTAATGCAGATATGCAGTTAGGTACTTTTCCATTGTTATAATATATTGAAAACACTAAGACCTTGCAAATTTTTAAAACGCATATTGCTTCCTGTACCTGGTGCCGTGCAAGGATGTAGTTGGGACATATTTCAAATTGAGTGTCAAAAGTCTAACCACAAAACTAAATGTTATACGCTTATCAAGAAAGTTTTAAACCGTTAGTGCATACTTTGGATAGCCTCTTTGCATAATTTGGCACCTGGTGAGATTATTATATTATTTATTAATCCTCTTCTGGATCTACAAAATGCTTTCAATTTACCCATACAAATATAATACAGTAGTTTTGGAGATTAAAATTACCTCACTTATACATTTCAGAAATTGTCTAATCTCTATTAAAAATACCATGTAATTATTACCCCATAATCAATGAGGCATATTAGATGAATCTTATTTTGACACAAACAATGCAATATACTTTTAAAAGTAGAGTTAATTCTGAGCTGGACAATACTCCCCTATTAGAACTCCTTTTTGATGGAGAGACATCTTGTCCATTCAATCCTTTTTATCAGTAAAATAATGACTTTCAGGATTAATCAATTTGCAAATGCAAACGTGGACCCACGATTTGAACAGCAGAAGTTTGCGGGGCCCCTTTCACGTGGGATGTAACAAGCGCTTTTCTTGCTCCAGGAGCGATAGCATACAATGGTTTCATTCCAGCCGGCTGGACAGCATTTCACCTTTTATAAAAACACTAAATGCTTACGTTAATCATATGCAAATCACTCTGCTAGTTAAACTCCTACACCATGGATAATAAAATACATAAAACACATAACACACCAATTTATTTCAAACCATATAACTCATATTCAGCATCCAATGTAATATTACACTTCATCTCACAAAACAGACATTTCACAAAACAGACGTAGTAGAAACACATAATGGGTACCCAGCAGATATGCCAATACAGAAAACACATCCATTGCACGCAACTACACACTCTGTGTCCCTTCTAGGAAACACGGGTAGACACAATATAGCTATATCAGACCACAACACAGAGACTCCAACTACTCTTGGCCAAACACTAGTATTCAACAGCTAATAAAACAGTTATTTGCTAGGTTATTTGGCTGGCATTCTTATCAGTAGCACTAGACTGAGACAAACTGATTCAAATATAATTTAAAACAACACAGCAACATATAAGTTAAACCACTTTCCAGTTAACACATTATCACAGTCACCATTTACACAGAATAAACAGTTAACAGCTGTATTCAGAACATATTATTGTAAGGTATACCAATTGTATTTTTTTCTTAATTAACTTCATTACTTTAATCTACCATAGTATTGTATATAAAAAAAAGGATCCATTTATATAGCGCGCTCATAACTCAAATATTTGTATAAAACTTCCATTAACTAATCTGAGATGATGCTGCATCAACTTAAATCTTATAGAAACATCTGGACCAGATTATACAGACATGGTTTCACCCGAATCTTTCAGAACTCTCAGAGACTTAAAAATTTATACTAAACCATGTTTAAAAGGCATGGCAAACCTTAGACTGGTCAGTCTCCAAGAGCCTTAGTAACACAGGTAGAAACCTTTGTCCATGATCTCTGATTCAGGCTATATACCACAATTTAAAAGAACACATATAATGTGAGACATAGAAGACACAAAATATATGCAGAAGGCATCTGTAGCAATAAAAAGGTTAGCTTACAGCACAAAATGAAGCATGTGTTGGACCGCTGAAAATGTAAATTTTGCTCTTATTTACAAACAAAAATCATATTTACAGTATGGATCCTTTGCAACAAACACGCAGGGCAGGGAAGATGTGCTGATTGGTGTTCTTTACAATTAATCCCATATGGGGAATTAACTTTAAAATACTAATGAAATGATACTGAGCTCATCATGCAAATACACTATCCCACTCTCACAGAAAATTTAGTGGGCTTATGGTATTAAAGTAACAATCATACCAGGCACACAGATCCCATGTGAAATAACTTACAATAAAACAGAGTAATAAACTTATACTTCTATGTGACATAAAGAATAAAGCAAAAAGAGTTTAACTACTTCATATTCTTACATGGTTATTTCCCATTCCTAGGACAAATCTTTCAAACACTTATTCACACACACAATCACCACCAGACTTAACTAATGACAATTAGAGGGTGGACAAGGTGAACCTATTTATCTGTGTGCACTTTTTCTTTATCCTAGTATATTCACTTATATACTAAATCCTGTCTATTCACTTATAGACACCTTAGTCTCTTACTGTCTAGTTCTCTTACTAGACCTATTTAGTTCACTTACTAGAAATATATATATCCTGTCTAGTTCCCTTACTAGACTATTTAACGGGACCTTTATTTAAACTGAGTCACATAAAACACATATAATAAATAACCTTTCCTTAAATGATGTAGGCTTACAAAACCATGGGGATCATAGATTCAGGGCGTCAAGATAGACACAAGGAATTACTACTCACCCGAAATGGTTTGGCTACAATCCCACTTCTGACACCAAGCTGAAAGGTAAATCTGCTACTCGTGTGACTCGGTCCCTCTGGTCACTATTCTCCAACCCTCGATTGTCAGCTGAATATTCAGAGATGATTTATGGAAGCGATTAATCAGACACACACTCTCTCTCTCTGCTTTCCATAATCATCTGATCATTTATTCAAAGAGTCTCAATATTTATGCTATGTTTGTCACATACATTGGTTACAAATAGGTTACACAAAGGTTACATAAAAGAGGAAGTAGTTTCTGCTGTTACGTTCAATATTCCATAATCTATTCTTACAAAATATCACATGTACATTGTGGGTAAGCGTATCCTGTTACAACTTGTGACTTTCAGTTATGTTTTGTAAGCGGTTCTGCAAAAAGAGCTTGCTAATACATTTACAAAATAATTCATTTTATACAACACTGACAGATTAATTGTTTAATATTCCTTCAATGTGTCTATAGGTTAAATTGGAATAAGTAGCTTTTTACTTCATAGGCTGTTAGTAGCAGCTGGTTTAATACATTACTCCTAGAAATACAGCCAGATCATGTCACATGCAAGATTGTTCCATTAAAATGATGCAAGATCCCTTCAAATTTCAGAAAAATACAGGCAGATATTGCCTCCTGCCATAACAAAAATGGATACTTCAT
Organism: Pelobates fuscus; assembly: GCF_036172605.1. NCBI lineage: Eukaryota > Metazoa > Chordata > Amphibia > Anura > Pelobatidae > Pelobates > Pelobates fuscus. Next base: position 106,863,151 of record NC_086318.1, on the reverse strand, counting down.
ATTTCACAAAAGCATGATGCAATTCTACATGCTCCATGTATATATTCCTTAAAAATAAAAAATAAATGCTGAATCCTGCAGCCTTGATGGATCTTGCCAAATTCCTGCAATTTCTGTAGAAATACACACTGGGGTTAATTTATATGTACTCTTTCTGGGGTTAATTTATATGTATATATGTACTCTTTCTGGGGTTAATTTATATGTACTCTTAAGATTATGCAGTTTTTGGCAGTACAATAAAATATGCATATACATTTTAAATAATGAAATGGTTGATTGCAAATGTTATACTATGAACTTGAAATTTAAAATAATTTTGGACATGTAAAACTGAGAATTTTATGGCAAGACAGGAGGCTTCATATTTGCTTATCTTTCTTTACTGAAACCTCCAGCAACAAAGAAACAGTTAACATAAGAGTAAAAAAAAATCAACCAATCAGAATGCATAACAGTAATATACAGTGCCATCAGACTCCTCCCAACTCCTCTTTCTTTGCTGCTTGCCTCCCAGGTGAGTCAATTCTGATTACATTGCCTTAATCATTTTAGTTTGTCCTTATTCTTTATATTTTATATATATATTTATTTATGTTTTTCTGTTTATTTTTTTCCAGTACTTTGTATATTTTCAATTTCTAGTATATATTTGTATTAGTGTTACGTCACCATATTGTTTTCTGGTTAGATTGATTTTTATCTTGTTGGGCCGTTTTTTATAACTGCCCCCGCAGGGTTTTATCGCAGTTTCTTTTCTCTCTCGAGGCCTTCACAGCCTTTTTTCTTGACCCGCCTCCTCACATCTCCCACATATCACAGCCGCAGACTCCACTTCCCAGGGAGCCGCAACACAATTTTGCGCCCTTTTTCAGGGGTCTTTCCCTGTGACGCGATCTCTCCGCCTACCTGTTTTGCAGCGGCCATCTTGTCTGTCTTCGTTTTTTTTTCTAGCCTTTTTTCTCTGGCGCATTAACGGACGGCATTGTGGGCACATCCACTTATATGTTTCGCCTGTGGTAAGTTTTTACTCTCCAATACATCCCAATACTTATGTTTGTCATTACGATTAGCCTCTAAGGTTTTTCTGATTGCCATTCTTTTATTTCAACAGATTAATTATTTGAATCTGCTGCTTCATTCTAAAGGGCTTTTGTGGGTGACCCCCACTATTTATTTTAATACTGACTTTGTGGCTAAGTATAATACTATACTTGATGTTCTATCACCTAATCTCATAAATTGTGGATAATCACACTAAAATTTACAAACCTAACATGGTAAACTCCACCTCTTGTCTTACTACACCCACTACTTTTTATTGCCATTCACTGTGTGGGCTGACTCCCCACTGTTTTACTTTGTAGGTGACCTCCACTGTTTTGCCTCAGGGCAGGGGCATACCTAGAGCATTTGGCACCCGGGGCTGGTCCTCGTTTTGGCACCCCCCCCCCCCCCTGCACACTTTAAAATGTAAAAAACACCCACCATTTTTTTAAATGTATGTTGCATTGATCAATGTCTGCGTGTTTCAATGTAAGCATGTTTTTGTATGGAGTAAGTGTGAGTGAATGTAGGGTGTGTTTGTATGTAGTGTTGGCATTTTAATGCAGGCATGCATTTGTGTGTGGTGTTGGCGAGATGCAGTGGTGTGGTTATATATAATGGTGATGTTTTAATACAGAGGTGTGTTTGTATGTAGTGTTGGCAAGATGCTGAGATGTATGCAGATATATACACACACTGATACACATGCAGATACAGACACACAGTCACAAAAAGATACAGAGACACATATATACACACATGCAGCTACACAGACACACATACACATACAGAATGCCATCCTCCTGTTTCATACCTGCTGGCTGGGGCTTTTGGGAGTTGGGCTCTGGTTCTCTCTCAATCAGTGCCGCCCTCCATCCTGCGTGTCTTAGTGTTAGTTGGGAGGAAGTGACTGAATTTCACTTCCCCCCAGGGCTGCCATTACATTATTACAGAAGCCTGGTCGCACCATTAAAGCACCATAGCGCACAACCGGGCTCCTGAAGCAGTGGTGACTCTAGGAACAATATATAGGGGAGGCACATAAACAGGGAGGGCTGGGAGCATGAATAATTTTCACTAGGTAATGGGGTAATGTGCTGCCATTGGCTGTCTGACGACAGCATGTTGTGCATGCTGGCATCAGACAACACATTTGCATAGAATTCACATTAGCCACCTAGATTTCTGGGATGGCTGACACGTCTTAACTTTGATCTTTGTTTAGTAGATAACTCACTTATTTGTTATCCTTATGTGGGATTGACATATTTAATTAGGGAGCTATGTACTAAACACATACACAACCACAGATATACGCACGCATTTAGTTATTAAGAGGTCCACCCAACCTCCCTACCTTGCTCTGGGAGGGCTGGACTGGATCCTCCACATGGTGACTAGCGGTTGCTGCAGGGCTGGGATCTCTCTGTGCTCTTCCTGCACAGCTCACTCGCACGACCAGTAGTGATGCCGATGCCAGGATCACGTCATATCCTGGCTGTCGGCTTACTGCTGGGCACGCACAAACTCCTATATGGTCTGTAAAAAATGTTTAATCTCACTGCCTCTCAGTATATATCTGTCTTAGCCCCTTGTGTGAAAATGTGCGTTTGTGATAGCCTATGTACATGCAATGTGTGTGAATGTGAGCCTGTGTATAATGTGTGTACGTGACAGTGGGGGAACAGTTGTATGTGCCTGGGACTAAGTCGGTGATATTGCATGGGGGAATGTGACAACGTGGAGGTATATGTAAGTGGATGAGTATTACTAGTAGGAGAAAGGTGTCAAGGTGTTTTCTTTCTTCTAAAATCTTATTTTTTCAGCCCCAAAAAAGGTCAAACAAAAAACCATAATAACCGATGCAATTATAAAAAATACATTTAAAAAACGAGTGCAAACAAAGATCAAAGTTAAGACGTGTCAGCCATCCCAGAAATCTAGGTGGCTAATGTGAATTCTATGCAAATGTGTTGTCTTCACCCATGGAGGGCTCCGTGCAGACTGAGCTCTGCAGGGCGGGGGAAGGCTTATAAAGCCTTGCCCCACCCTGCAATTAGGCTCAGAGCACTCTGATTGGTGGGTTTAAGCCATCCAATCAGAGTGCTCTGACAGGTAAGTGAAGAGACTGACAGGTATGTCTCTACATTTACCTGTCACAGCAATCTGATTGGTTGGTTTGAAATCCACCAATCAGAGTGGTCTGTGTCATTTTACACAGCGTAGGAAAGTTCTTTGGAATGTTCCCACGCTGTGTAATGTGACTCATAACTCTCTGATTGGTTACTTAATCCACCAATCAGAGAGTTATGACTCAAATTGCACAGCGTGGGAAAATTCCAAAGAACTTTCCCACGCTGTGTAAAATGACACAGAGCACTCTGATTGGTGGATTTCAAACCAACCAATCAGAGTGCTGTGACAGGTAAATGTAGAGACTTACCCATCAGTCTCTTCATTTACCTGTCAGAGCACTCTGATTGGATGGCTTAAACCCACCAATCAGAGTGCTCTGAGCCTAATTGCAGGGCGGGGCAAGGCTTTATAAGCCTTCCCCCGCCCTGCAGAGCTCAGTCTGCGCGAAGCCTTCAATGGGTGAAGAAGGATTATTTTTTTTTTTGTGCTCGTTTTTTTTTTATATATAATTGCGTCGGTTATTGTGGTATTTTATTTGGCCTTTTTGGGGGCTGAAAAAATAAGATTTTAGAAGAAAGAAAACATCGAATGGTAAGTTGTTTTTTTTTTTTACAGGTACATAGTTAAAGGTCCCCCCTCATTAGTTTTTAGGGTGAGGGGGGTAGGTAGGGGGATCATTTTTATTGGGGGGAGGGGGTGACTAGGGGTTTGGGGACCCCTAGTCACCTTGGGGGCGGGACACATTTTTTTTAGGGCCCCCTCCCACTGTTCCGAAGTTGCTGAAGTTCCGAAGTCTTGAAGTGCCGAATTGCCGAAGTCCCGAAGTCCCGAATTGCGAAAATCCCGAATTTCGGAATGCCGAACCGAACTGAAAATGTTCCCCATGCACATTCCTAGTGACTGGTGACTAAGGGAGGGGGTGACTGGTGACAGAGGGAGGGCGTGAATGGTGACAGAGTGACTGAGGGGGTGACAGAGTGACTGAGGGAGGGGGTGACTGGTGACTGAGGAAGGGGGTGACTGGTGACAGAGTGACTGATCGGGGGGTGACAGGTTGACTGAGGGAGGGGTTGACTGGTGACAGAGTGACTGAGGGGGGTGACAGGTTGACTGAGGGAGGGAGTGACAGGTTGACTGAGGGAGGGAGTGACAGTGTGATGGAGGGAGGGGATGACTGGTGACAGAGGGAGGGAGTGACAGAGTGACCGAGGGAGGGGTTGACTGGTGACAGAGTGACTGAGAGAGGAGGGTGACAGAGTGACTTAGGGAGGGAGTGACAGGGTGACTGGTGACAGATGGAGGGGGGTGACAGAGTCACTGAGGTAGGGGTGACTGGTGACAGAGGGAGGGGGTACAGGGTGATTGAGGGAGGGGGTAAGTGTATTATGATTAGGTGTAGGTGAATTTACAATATCTTACAATTCAGGGGCTGCTTCTCTCCATCCCAGCCCAGAGTCAGGCAGTGCAGTAGGTGCAGGTAGAGTGGCCGCGCAGGGGAGGCCCCTTTCCGAATAAACGCTCTGCGCCCCTTGCTGGTACACTCCGTAACAACCTCCCTGGTGCTCAGTGATAACTCAGAACACAGACTGGGAATCCCCTCACCGTGTTCTGACTCACTGACTTAGCGCCGGAGCCGCGAGGGAGAGGATTACTATTGTGAACCAGCAGGAGGTACAGAGTGTGGCACCTCCCTACTGAGTGGTACCTGAGGTATTATTAAACCTGATAATACAGGCTTGGGTATCCCTAAGCCCAGGGAGCCCTTGGGTATCCCTAAGCCCAGGGAGCCCTTGGGTATCCCTGAGGCCTTCTGGAGGTCTCCCATTCCATGACCCTAGAATAATCCAGCACCCATGCTCTGCCGAGTGGGCTCCGCCAGACCACATAGCTAATTTCTGCATAATGTGGCTGCGCAAGCCCTTAGAGAAAGAAATTAGAGCAAAATTGAGGGCTGAATGCCCCAAGCCAACTAATCCTGATAAAGTTGCCTCCTTTTTGGAAATCTGGCCTTCTAACGAGGCCTTATCCCTACGCCAACTCTCTGCCAAATTGGCCCTGCTTTTGTGCCTTGTGTCTTTTCGCAGAGTTTCTGATGGTCAGGCCTTTGGCTCTCACATAGTGTTTTTCTTTCATCAGACGGAGTCAGATTTACCATTACCAGGTGTACAAAGATGAATTACTCATCGTTTTTTAACCCTAACTTCCTGGAAAGTCTGTCTCTCTGCGTTGCCAGTTGTACCCGTCAATACATTTAAAGCACAACTAATCTACATTCTTCTTCGAGACCGCTTCTTATTTCTTATGTTAGACTGCACAGACCAGTCTCCTCGCTGGATCAGATGGTTGCTCCATAATGCAGGAATTGACCAATCTGTTGGTGCTCATTCGGTTAGAGGTGCTGCCACATCTTCTGCATTTCGTGCAGGCAGTTCTCTGTCGGATATTTTCTCTTCCACAGGTTGGTCCAAAGAATCCTAGACTTGCGCTGCTTTTTCTATTATAGAAGAGCGTTAAAAAAGCAAATATGAAGCCTCCTGTCTTGCCATAAAATTAGGGATTATTTTAGTTTAAGCAACCGAATAATCTAAATTTTATTGAAGACAGGAGGCAAATATTTTCCCTACCTTACATTAGTTTTCTCCCACCCTTCAAGGTCTCAGACGCTAATATTTATTTGTTCACTCTGGATTAAAAGGTTAGTCGTATACCACTTGTTATATCATATGCTATTGCCTTAATGTGTGGACTATAGTTCAGTTGTTAGATTGTTTAAAATAAACTCATATTTCAATTAATCTTAAAATTACATGTGAGTACTGAATTTCTCTTACCCAAGAGACCATACTTTCATGGTTCTCTCTCTTTTTCTCCTAGTGTGAAGTTTTCACATTGACTCTGCAGGGAGTTTCTAATCTGTTTTGGTACAGTTCGTTTACCTGGTTGGCTTCAAAAGGATCTACTGTTTCGTTGATAGTTTCGTTATTACAGTTCGGCAACATCAAGAAAGAAGAATTGGGAGGAGTCTGATGGCACTGTATATACTGTTGTGCATTCTGATTGGTTGAATTTTTTTTTACACTAATGTTAACTGCTGGAAGTTTCAGTAAAGAAAGATAAGCAAGTATTTGCCTACTGTCTTTAATAAAATTTAGATTATTCGGTCACTTAAAATAGAATTAGCCCTAATTACCATGTTTCTTGCTAAAATTACTTATTAATTATTAAAAACTGTAGTTTCATTTGAAATACATTGTATGAAGGCATGCAATGGGAGAATTGTCACAGTTTCAAAGTCTCACCTTGAAGTTCGCAACACATTTCGATTGGCACTGTTCCATGAAGCAGCTCCAAGAACAGAAAAGTCATGATTTTAAGATTATGTTTAATCTACCGTGAGCTAATTAACTTTTTTTTTACGCATTAGTAGAGGTTACATACTTGAACTTAACTTGGTTCTTTTAAACTTTTTTACTTTTTTTATTTGCAGTTTTTACCTTTTACAAATGCACAGTAGAATACAATGAGCACAGTAGAATGAAGTTTGTACAGTGAAAATTGTATAGCAAAGTTTTGTGCATCATATAAAGTACATTGTATAGACAAGAGGTTGTTAGGAGCGTTGGTGGTAACATAACAGTTGCAGAGTGACGTTTGTAGGCAGTGTTGCCTTCCTCTTAGTCTGTGATCTCTGAGTGTCATGCATTCATTTCGTAAGCGCTGACTTTACTGTGGGGAATTAGACTGGGGAGAGTCAACCTAGTGGGGGAAAAGGGGAAGAGTGGCGATGGGAGGGGGTCCATATTGCTCCGTTCATCTAGCTTTAGGTATGGGTGATCATGGCTATCTGCCCTTAGTGGGTCGCCAAATGGTTTGGTCTTATACCCAGAAGCGTGGATACCTGCTCCCTTGCCCTAGGCATTCTTCTCTGGGGTCCTGGGTGGGCCAATATATCAACCTTTGGGCGGTTGTTTGGTTCTTTTACATTGAAAAAAATAATATTTAATGAATACCTGAAGGGGCCCAGTCACTTCTATATTAAAATAAATCTGATCCTTACAGTAAATCAGACTTTACCTTAAATGTACAAGAAGCAATGCATCTAGTATCATTTGCTTGTCCAAAAATAAATCAATTATGGAAATATTAGCCATAATTTTTTCTTGAAAAATATATACTTATTGTGCCTGGCATGCAGGTGAAATGGTCAATTGACCCCTAGGCTATTAGTATAGAGAGGCTGTGTGCTGCAGCCTCACATCATTCATATGGAGGTTAAAATAACAGGAGGCACACAAGGATGTCTGTTTAAAAAGTATTGCAACAGTAAGGCAGAGGACAAAGTTTTGTGTATTTTGGGTTTGTGTATGGGCTGGTGACCCACGTCAATATGGATGTTTCCATGTATAATGCAATGTTCAGGGCTGACCAGACTGCCAGATTAATGTCAATGGAAGTGTTACAAGTAGAAGCAGACTGAGATGAGAATGTGCTAAAGAAATCCGTAACAGACACTAGTTGTCAGTGTTGGCAATGGAGTTATTTAATTTATATATTTAATCATTTATTTAAAATCTCATTTTATTGTGAATACTTTATCATGCTGCAATATCTTCCACCATTGGGTGGTATGGAATCTGGACTGGTGAATCAACATTCAGGGGGAGATGAAAGGGGGAGTCATCACCAGTGATTCATCTTGCATCACTGGTGACACCAATAATGGGCAAGCCAAACAAGATATTGGGTGGAACTGCCCACTGAATGGGAGTGTCAGCCTTGCATCAAGCAAACCTGGCTGAGAAACAGCCTCCAACATACAGGACCATGCAGATAGTGCTGATGAATCATTATCTGCATGAACCAAGTGCAAGCTGCACCTTGAGATCATCTCTAATGATATTCTCATGCTGTGTTTCCTGATCTCCCCGGATGCGGACACCAGTGAATAAAATTGGAACAGTGGGACATGTATCTAAATATCATGGAAACACCAATGCAGGAACGTTGGTTGGTTATTGGTTGCAGGGATATATGATGTTACACCATGAATCTCCAGCAGCCTACATCTCTCGGATCCATATAGTGCATGTTTTGTGTGAATAGGACAATTCATATCATGAGATATGTGATTTCAATGCTCAAAAAGGTTTTTTTTTTGGAACCCCAAGACAAAAGTTGCCAGCCTTCTCTTGCTGCTCCTTTTTATTTCACCTAAAATATAGCAGGATGTATTCTGGAGAAGAAACAACCAGAATATGTTATACAATGTTCCATTGTCTCAGAAACTGGTATGTGATTTAAATTTTTTTGTAAGGTATCCTAAGACCAATCTTTCTCCTCTGCTTGCTCAGTGTTGAGTACTTTGACAATGGTAATTGTAAGCATACATCATGAAAACGCACTGTAAAAAAGCAAAATAAAAAACAAGAAAAAAAACTAAGAGAGGTTTACAAGCAAAAGGACAAAATGTGTCATTTTTCTTTTTTTAAGTGTGTACTTTGAGGCATTATGATTCACTACTGTACAGAAGAATAAAGGTTCTTGTTACATCCCAAAACAGGGAGGAATGAAAAGAAAGAAAAATAATAAAAAATAAACAACTTTGTACAAAAACTGCAATTTAGCGATTACACACTTTTTTTCCTTCCTAAAAAATGAATCAATCATTTTTCACTTTCAGACAATAATTATAAAGAATATGTCATATGTTATTAAATGTTAGCTCACACTCCCATTAGAAGTTCCTAAGACTGCAAATAGATTCTAATAGATTTTTTTTTAACAGCACATTTATTGCATTCAGTGGTCAGCTGAAGCATTGTGCATAACAGTAACACTTTATTTTACATTTAGATTGTCATCGATGGTTTCTTTCTAGTAAACATGCAAATCACATACAGTAAGTGCCCAAAATAAGGATGTATTATACAAAACAATTCAGCTGAATTATGTCTAATGAAGTAACATTACTTCTCATGACTACTATAGAAAATGGTCAGTAAATATTTAAGACACATAGGGTGCTACATATGCAATTGTGAAGTATTTTTTACAAGATGAGTGTAAATACGTTATTACAACTTTCCTATAGCCAGCTCATCTGAAAATCAAACATTTAGATAGATATTTTAAAACATTGTGCCTGTGTTTATTAACATCACTGAATGTGGTCAAATCTTTCCTGCCATCCAAAAATAATTTTTAAGGAAGCGGAATTTTGATCATATGGCAGTTTGACATATTTCACTAACTCAGTAATACAGAGTTGTAGTGTCTTTGCAGAAGTTGCTTACTACTAGCATTAATGAGACATTCTTTAACTCGTCCCCTACTCACTTAATTTACACTTTATAATTCTCTCTTTTGGGAGGCTGTCAAATTAATGCCAAACTTTGCTGCGGCACAATATATTAGACTCAACCTTTTTCACCTTGTAGCTAATGAATTTACATCAGTGGCAGTTGAAGCTATAGCAACATTCACTTGTATACTAGAACTTAATGGATGATTAATGGCAATGAGAAGGAAGGTTGTAGTGAGGTTATTGTTGCACTGGTATGAGATGATGCTTCAATTGTTTCCATCAAATGAGGAAATTCAACAACAGATAGAGATGGACTTAGAAAATAATGGCGAGTGCACAGAAGGTGCGGAAAATATTGCACCGCTGCCTCTGCAATCCAGACTCTTCTCATAACCAAGTTCCTCCTGTGACCGACTTAAACAAATGTCATATTCATCACCAAAATCAAGACTAGATACTGGTGCCCCCTAATCACTCCTTGGGTACTCTGCTCTACCTCTTCGGTGAAGGTAGTCTATGAGTCTATGATGGCACCAAAAAAAAGTCTCTGCTGAGCTCTCCCTTAGTTGATATTTGGTGGTGGTGGCGTCTAAAAAAAGTAGAAGGTAACTTTGGGAATGGCAAAATCCCTTGCTTCGACCACCATAAAGCACAGGAGGTGTAGTGCTTGAACTAGCTATGGTGGAAGGAGCTGCAGTGAAAGCAGCAGAAGTTATCGTGCGGCTGGAAGTCAAGTTTGTGAGCCTAGCTGACCAGGTCTCCCACACGCACACAGGCACTGCAATGGTAAAACACACAGTCACATATGGTCTGTCTCTTTAAGTTCATGCAGTCAAAGTGTCGATTTTCCCCTATTGGTCAGTGTAACTATCTATAAATAAAACAAACATTTAGTGTCTGTCACCTAACTAGTTGATCATCTTTATTACATCCTCGTGGTTGAAGAGGAGAAAGACCACATGATTGGGCAGACCTCTTGTCCCTGATGACAAACTTATTTGTACCTAGCCCAAAAAAAAAAAAAAGCTTCTTCTCAATTCCATTCCCCCTTTTTTTCTGGTGCCTGGAATAGAAATTTAAAATCACAATTTAAAATAAACATGTGCTGCCATTGTATAAGTCTTTGGTTTCATGATTAGTCTACATTGTGCTTTGGAAATCGGAAATTCAGCCGATTACCCAATCGTCCCAAGCATGAAATGTAGTTTGAAACAAAACAAGTCTCCAAATCAACAATTACACTACAACTCTAAATGTCTACAATTCTAAAGTGTAAACTATGTTACAAGGAAGAAACAATGAGAAAATTATGGGCGGTGAAGAAAGAAAAGTCTTACATTATCACAATCTAAAGGAGTCTGATTGACTGGATCATCCAAGCACATTACTTAAAGCGGCACTGTCATGCCGAATCCCGTTTTTTTTTTAACCCCCCTCCCGCCTCCACTACATCCAATCGACCCCCTAGTCACCCCCAAATGCCCCTAAGCCCCCCACATTACCTCTTTTTAATTCTTTATCTTCTGCCCCGATCTATATTCAGGGCGCCGCCATCTTTGTGTGGGTAGGTGAAGTCCCTGTGGGACACGTCATCTACCCACACAACACAGACTGTGAGATTCCCGCACATGCCCAGTGAAACACCTGGACATGCGAACGGGAATTTCATCTATTCATTCATTCATCAGACAGACGAATGAATGAATAGAAAAAATCAGATGAACAAACTAACACTGAGTATCAGTGTTAGTTTGTTCGTTCAGTTTATTACAAGGAGGGAGCTACCGGCGTGCAGCTCCCTCCTTGTAATATGTAACTATAGAAGCGGCAGGGAGCAGTGCTCCCCACCACTTCATAAGCCCCCCAGGTCCCCTCCTCACTCTATGGGGGTCAATATGACCCCCATAATAGGACAAGGGAGATTAAAATCTCCCCAATACCCCTACTCGCTATACCGCGAGTAGGGGCATGTCCACTAAACAGTGAGCAGCCTGTGGCTGCTCACTGTAAAAAAAAAAAAATGGTAATAAGGGGGGGGGACCTACTGTCCCCCCCCCCGGCCACCACCCCTGCGCGGTGGGTGGGGGCCCTAATAAAACAATAAGGGGGGGGGACCTTCTGTCCTCCCCCCTGGCCCCCACCCCTGAGCGGTGGGTGGGGGCCCTAATGAAAACAATAAGGGGGGGGACCTATTGTCCTCCCCCCCTGGCCCCCACCCCTGCGCGGTGGGTGGGGGCCCTAATAAAACAATAAGGGGGGGGGACCTATTGTCCTCCCCCCCTGGCCCCCAACCCTGCGCGGTGGGTGGGGGCCCTAATAAAACAATAAGGGGGGGGGGACCTATTGTCCTCCCCCCCTGGCCCCCACCCCTGCGCGGTGGGTGGGGGCCCTAATAAAACAATAAGGGGGGGGACCTACTGTCCTTCCCCCCGGCCCCCACCGCTGAGCGGTGGGTGGGGGCCCTAATAAAAACAATAAGGGGGGGGGACCTACTGTCCTCCCCCCCGGCCCCCACCCCTGAGCGGTGGGTGGGGGCCCTAATAAAACAATAATGGGGGGGACCTACTGTCCTCCCCCCTGGCCCCCACCCCTGCGCGGTGGGTGGGGGCCCTAATAAAACAATAAGGGGGGGGGACCTACTGTCCTCCCCCCTGGCCCCCACCCTTGCGCGGTGGGTGGGGGCCCTAAATGACCCCCCCCTCATCAAGGTGACTAGGGGTCCCAAGCCCCTAGTCACCCCCCACCCAAAACATTCTATCCCCTACCTACCCCCCTCACCCTAAAAATAGTGAGGGGGGAATAAAATAACTAACCTGTAAAAAAAAAAAAAATTAAACTTACCATTTGACGTCTTCTTTTTTCTAAATTCTTCTTACTTCAGCCCCCCAAAAGGCCAAATAAAAATCCATAAACCCGTCGCACTTTAAAAAAAAAAAAAAAAAAACTGAGCGCAAACAAAAATTAATCCATCTTCACCCATGGAGGGCTCCGCGCAGACTGAGCTCTGCAGGGCGGGGGAAGGCTTATAAAGCCTTGCCCCGCCCTGCAATTAGGCTTAGAACCCAATGATTGGTTGGTTTAAGCCAATCAGAGTGCTCTGTGTCATTTTACACAGCGTGGGAAAATTCAAAAGAACTTTCCCACGCTGTGTAAAATGACAGATCACTGTGATTGGATGGTTTTCAAGCCATCCAATCACAGTGCTCTGTGTCATTTTACACAGCGTGGGAAAATTGAACTTTCCCACGCTGTGTAAAATGACACAGAGCACTGTGATTGGATGGTTTGAAATCCATCCAATCACAGTGCTCTGTGTCATTTTACAAGCGTGGGAAAGTTCTTTGGAATTTTCCCACGCTTGTAAAATGACACAGAGCACTGTGATTGGATGGTTTGAAAACCATCCAATCACAGTGATCTGTCATTTTACACAGCGTGGGAAAGTTCTTTTGAATTTTCCCACGCTGTGTAAAATGACACAGAGCACTCTGATTGGCTTAAACCAACCAATCATTGTGTTCTAAGCCTAATTGCAGGGCGGGGCAAGGCTTTATAAGCCTTGACCCGCCCTGCGGAGCTCAGTACGCGGCGTGCCTTCCATGGGTGAAGATGGATTAATTTTTGTTTGCGCTCGGTTTTTTTTTTTTAAAGTGCGACGGGTTTATGGATTTTTATTTGGCCTTTTGGGGGGCTGAAGTAAGAAGAATTTAGAAAAAAGAAGACGTCAAATGGTAAGTTTAATTTGTTTTTTTTTACAGGTTAGTTATTTTATTCCCCCCTCACTATTTTTAGGGTGAGGGGGGTAGGTAGGGGATAGAATGTTTTGGGTGGGGGGTGACTAGGGGCTTGGGACCCCTAGTCACCTTGATGGGGGGGGGGGGGTTCATTTAGGGCCCCCACCCACCGCGCAGGGGTGGGGGCTAGGGGGGGAGGACAGTAGGTCCCCCCCTTATTGTTTTATTAGGGCCCCCACCCACCGCGCAGGGGTGGGGGCTAGGGGGGGAGGACAGTAGGTCCCCCCCCTTATTGTTTTTATTAGGGCCCCCACCCACCGCTCAGCGGTGGGGGCCGGGGGGGAGGACAGTAGGTCCCCCCCCTTATTGTTTTTATTAGGGCCCCCACCCACCGCTCAGGGGTGGGGGCCGGGGGGGAGGACAGTAGGTCCCCCCCCTTATTGTTTTTATTTGGGCCCCCACCCACCGCGCAGGGGTGGGGGCCGGGGGGGAGGACAGTAGGTCCCCCCCTTATTGTTTTATTAGGGCCCCCACCCACCGCGCATGGGTGGGGGCCCAGGGGGGGAGGACAATAGGTCCCCCCCCTTATTGTTTTATTAGGGCCCCCACCCACCGCTCAGGGGTGGGGGCCGGGGGGGAGGACAGTAGGTCCCCCCCCCTTATTGTTTTATTAGGGCCCCCACCCACCGCGCAGGGGTGGGGGCGGGGGGGGGGACAGTAGCTCCCCCCCCCCACAATCTTTAACCCCCGTGCAGGGGAGGGGGGGTGTTTATTGTTTTTTTTTTTTGTTTTGTTTTTTTTACAGTGAGCAGCTGCTTCACTGCTTACTAGACATGCCCCTACTCGCGGTATAGCGAGTAGGGGCATATTATTTACTAATACTAAGTAATTTTTACTTAGTATTAGTAAAGTTGGCTGAAAGACCAATTCAGGTCTTTCAGCCTTTTAGTAGATAGCTCCCTGATACCGTGGGAATTAGGGAGTTATCTACTAAGCGGCTGCAAGATGCAGCCACAGCAATGAATAGGATCGGAGTTTCATTCATTAGAATGAAATTCCGATACAAACAAAGTACCGAATTGCATCCTAACACCAATGGAGAATTCTGTTAGGATGCAATTCGGCAGTTTTGCTGGCGTTCTGTCTAAGTGACAGGACGTTCGGCAATACTGACAGGAAGCATTGTGGGAACAGGGAGGAAAGCTAGGGATCATGGGAAAATTGCTCTGACCAGCGGAAATGAAGCACACTTTACTCCTCCGCTGGTCAGAGCTGGTCAAGCGGAGGAATCGCATAAGACAAAGAGTCCCTACTTTGTCTTATGGTTTTAAAGAAAACTAAAGGAGACAGGAAGAAAAGAAGAACAGATCCTGAGATAGGGGTAGAAGAGGAAGAGATTGAGGAAAGGTAAGTTCGGCATGACAGTGCCGCTTTAAGGTGTTCTCCATTGACTTATGCTTATTTTAGTTTGCATTGGAATGTCATAGACTGGAAGAAACCATCCCAGTGAAATGGCTTTATTGACAGTAAGAGTTCCATGAATGGGCACAGAGATAGATAAATTTTAAAGCATTAAACGGATTCCCACTGCTGCCACACATAAAAAATAAGAACCACTGTTTAGCAGATATACCATATCTGCTAAAATCCCCTTCTCAGCGGACTTACGTGTTCCCAGCTTGCACCGTTGCAACCTCATCTTCCTGTCCGCCCGCACCACCAATGCCTTCCACCTCGGTCAGACCGTACTTTGGCTTCCAGTAAGATATAGGACTTAATTTAAGATTCTGGTGCTTGCTTACAAGTCTACATAATGCTGCTCCAACCTACCTATCCTCCCTAATACATAAGTATGTCTCGTCTAGGCCAAAGACCTACATCTATTCTCTGTCCGTGTTGAATGTCTTCTTCCTGTTGTAGGGTGTGCCAATTCTACAACAGGAAGAAGACATTCAACAGTACATAGGCACTAAACCGAAGTTCATTTTTAGGGGAGTAAAAAATCTAAAACAGATTTTGACCTCTAGTTTTACAAAAACAGAAGCTCCGAAAAACTTTTTAATAAATTGGACACAGGAACAGAAGGGCTTCTTCCATTGTAGGACTTGCAAGGCTTGCTGCAGTACCAAGAAAATTAATAAAAAAGTGGAAGATTTTTATTCCGTTGTCACCAACAAGTAGTATCATATCAAATCTTTAATTACATGTCACTCCTCTAATGTAATCTATCTGTTGCAGTGTAGCTGTGGTTTCCAGTATGTGGTAAAAACATCCCGACAGCTAAAAATAAGGGTTAGTGAGCACTTTAGAAATAATTAAAAAGGCTTCCCCAACCATAGCATGTCTAGACACTTTTTGCAACATCACAATTCGGATCCAAAATTCCAAAGTTTTTGTGCAATCGAAAAGGTAATTGGAAATTCTAGAGGAGGGTACATATCAAAGACCCTTAGTATAAAAGAATCTAAATGGATCTTTGAGTTACGTACGCTAACCCCAAAAGGACTTAACATTGATTTTGAAATTAATAATATTTTATAACAAAGATTTTTTTTAGATACGTTTGTTTTGGTCTTTGAATTTTTAGGGGGATTTTTACTATTTTTATGACCAGTGGAGTGCTTAAATTCCCACCTTGTATTTTCTATAGAGATATCTATTTTTGATTATTACTCAATGTTTTTAATATACAATTTTTTCATACAATGCAATAATAATATTTCAACCTAAATGTCCCCGCATTTTGACATATATAGATTATTATTTTTATACATAGGAGACTCTTGATTTATTTTTTAAATGACCCTTATGATCTCATTTGGGGAGTTTACCTGTTAGAGGTTTACTCTGGTTTTGGAATTTTTAGGGTATTTTTTACTATCATTTTTATGATTAGTGGAGTGCTAAATTATCTTTGCTGGGTTTCCTTTGTTCTCGTTGTACTTTGTTTAAGAAGGATTTAGTATATATATTTTTATGAAGCTATTTGTATAATGTAACTAAAACCCCCCTTTCTTTTTTACATGTCCTCTTTATTGATAAATAATTATCCTAATTACTATATACGAGACTCTTTCTACCACTCTGGAAATGGCCTCTATGGCCTCATTTGGGAACTGTATCTATCATACTACGCTACAGAGAAAAATAAGGAGCAGTCCGAAGAAATCCGGTGAAAACGGAAGTGACGCGACGGACCGATTTAATGAATACACACGTCACAGGAAGTGACGCAACGGATTAACGGACTTAATTTCGGTATCCCCATAAGCAGAGACATCAACGAGTTACCCATATCGTTGTTATGGTCTCTGATAAAGGGGATAAACACTGATTTATTATAATTATTTATGTACTTATGTTTTTGAAATGCTTTTTTTTGCGAAATGATTTATAGGGATGGATGTACCAATATGACACCCAGGGTATCCGGACCGGATGTGTAGCCATATTTGAGGTGGCAATACACATCCGGTCCAAACCCTATAAGGAAATGGGTGTGATGTTTGCAATATGTGTAACCAATTATGCTATTAAGTATCTATGCTATGGCCTATATAAACAGTAGTGATGTACCGAACTGTCCGCCAGCGAACAGTTCCCGGCGAACTTAGCGTGTTCGCGTTCGCCGCGGCGGGCGGACACATGCGCAGTTCGATCCGCCCCCTATTCGTCATCATTGGGCAAACTTTGACCCTGTGCCTCTCGGTCAGCAGACACATTCCAGCCAATCAGCAGCACTCCCTCCCTTCCACACCCTCCAACCTCCCTCCCAGCATCCATTTTCGATTCATTCTGAAGCTGCATGCTTAGTGAGAGGAGGGAAAGTTTAGCTGCTGCTGATTAGATAGGGAAATTGATAGCTAGGCTAGGGTATTCAGTGTCCACTACAATCCTGAAGGACTCATCTGATCTCTGCTGTAAGGACAGCACCCCAAAAAGCCCTTTTTAGGGCTATAACATCAGGCTGCTTTTTTTTTTTCCTGTGTAATGTAATTGCAGGCAGAGGCGGCTCTCTAATTAGGCAGTTTAGGCGGCCGCCTAAGGCCTCGCGCTGGCTGGGGCCTCGCGGCCGCCTAAACCGCCTGTTGGCAGAGTGTGTCAGGTCCTCGGTCACTGACCGAGGACCTGACACCAGGAGGGGGCCCGGCGGCTTGCCCGGTATGCCGCCGGGTGCGAGGCCCCTCCTGGCTGCCGGCCACCATCGCAGACACTGGTCTGCAGCTCCGCAGTGTGCAGAGCTGCAGACCATGTGACTCGCGAGAATTGGCCAATCAGAGCGTTGCCGCGGGTTACCACGGCAACGCTCTGAAATCTCGCGAGATTACACGGTCTGCAGCTCTGCGGAGCTGCAGACCGGAAGCAATGGCCACCGGAACACCAGGGAGCCCACTGGACCACCAGGGAAAGGTAGGCTCTCCCTCCCCATCACCCCCCACCACCCCCAGCCGTTCCCCCCACAGCCTCATCACCCTCAGCCTCACTCACCATCACCCCCCACCACCCTCAGCCTCACCCCCCCCTCACCACCACCACCCTCAGCCTCACTCACCATCACCCCCACCACCCTCAGCCTCACCCCCCTCACCATCACCCCCCTCAGCCTCACTCACCATCACCCCCACCACCCTCAGCCTCACCCCCAGCCTCACTCACCATCACCCCCACCACCCTCAGCCTCACCCCCAGCCTCACTCACCATCACCCCCCCCACCCTCACCCCCACCACCTTCACCATCACCCCCCACCACCCTCAGCCTCACCCCCCCACCATCACCACCCTCAGCCTCACCCTCACCATCACCCCCACCACCCTCAGCCTCACCCCCCCACCACCCTCAGCCTCACCCCCCACCACCCTCAGCCTCACCCCCCCCCCACCCTCAGCCTCACCCCCCCACCCTCAGCCTCACCCCCCACCACCCCCAGCCTCACCCTCACCCCCCACCACCCCCAGCCTCACCACCCCCCATCACCAACCATCATCCCTCACAACCCTCAGCTTCACCCCCCCACCACCCTCAGCCTCACCCCCCCCCACCACCCTCACCCTCTCCCCCCACCACCCTCAGCATCACCACCCCCACCACCCTCAGCTTCCCCCCCACCACCCTCAGCCTCACCATCCCCCACCACCCTCAGCCTCACCATCCCCCACCACCCTCAGCATCACCCCCTCAGCCTCACCACCCTCAGCCTCACCCCCCACCACCCTCACCCCCACCACCCTCAGCCTCACCCCCACCACCCCCCTCCACCCTCACCACCCCCCCACCACCCTCAGCATCACCCCCCCACCACCCTCAGCCTCACCCCCACCACCCTCAGCCTCACCCCCACCACCCTCAGCATCACCACCCCCACCACCCTCAGCTTCACCCCCCCACCCTCAGCCTCACCACCCCCCACCACCCTCAGCATCACCCCCCCCCCCACCCCCAGCCTCACCACCCCCATCACCAACCATCACGCCTCACAACCCTCAGCTTCACCCCCCCACCACCCTCAGCCTCACCCCCCCACCACCCTCACCCTCTCCCCCCACCACCCTCAGCATCACCACCCCCACCACCCTCAGCTTCCCCCCCACCACCCTCAGCCTCACCATCCCCCACCACCCTCAGCCTCACCATCCCCCACCACCCTCAGCATCACCCCCTCAGCCTCACCACCCTCAGCCTCACCCCCCACCACCCTCACCCCCACCACCCTCAGCCTCACCCCCACCCCCCCACCACCCTCAGCATCACCCCCCCACCACCCTCAGCATCACCCCCCCACCACCCTCAGCATCACCCCCCCACCACCCTCAGCCTCACCCCCACCACCCTCAGCCTCACCCCCCACCACCCTCAGCATCACCACCCCCACCACCCTCAGCTTCACCCCCCCCCACCCTCAGCCTCACCACCCCCCACCACCCTCAGCATCACCCCCTCAGCCTCACCACCCTCAGCCTCACCCCCCACCACCCTCAGCCTCACCCCCACCACCCTCAGCCTCTCCCCCCCCACCCCCAGTCTCACCACCCCCCTCCACCCTCACCACCCCCCACCACCCCCAGCCTCACCACCCCCCACCACCCCCCACCACCCTCAGCATCACCCCCACCACCCTCAGCATCACCCCCACCACCCTCAGCATCACCCCCCACCACCCTCAGCATCACCCCCCACCACCCTCAGCATCACCCCCACCACCCTCAGCATCACCCCCACCACCACCCTCAGCATCACCCCCACCACCACCCTCAGCATCACCCCCCCACCACCCTCAGCATCACCCCCCCACCACCCTCAGCATCACCCCCCCACCACCCTCAGCATCACCCCCCCACCACCCTCAGCATCACCCTGCCCACCACCCTCAGCATCACCCCCCCACCACCCTCAGCATCACCCCCCCCACCACCCTCAGCATCACCCCCCCACCACCCTCAGCATCACCCCCCCACCACCCTCAGCATCACCCCCCCCACCACCCTCAGCATCACCCCCCCCACCACCCTCAGCATCACCCCCCACCACCCTCAGCATCACCCCCCACCACCCTCAGCATCACCCCCCCACCACCCTCAGCATCACCCTCCCCCCACCCTCAGCATCACGCCCCCCCCCACCCTCAGCATCACGCCCCCCACCCTCAGCATAACCCTCCGTCACCACCCTCAGCCTCACCCCACTCACCATCACCCCCTCCTTCTCACATTACCCACTCTCACTCTCACATTACCCCCCCTCACTCTCACATTACCCCCCCTCACTCTCACATTACCCCCTCTCACATTACCATCACCCCCCTCCCTTTCACATTACCATCGCACCCCCGCTCCCTCTCACCATCGCACCCCCTCTCCCTCTCACCATCGCACCCCCTCTCCCTCTCACCATCGCACCCCCTCTCCCTCTCACCATCGCTCTCCCTCTCACCATCGCACCCCCTCTCCCTCTCACCATCGCACCCCCTCTCCCTCTCACCATCGCACCCCCTCTCCTTCTCACCATCACCCTCCCCTCTCACCATCACCCCCCCCCTATACACACACAACACACTTCAAGCAGCTACCCCATACACATAGAGTCTCAGACAAAAACGCAAACATGCTCACAGAGACATACATTCAGACACACAAGGATACTCTCTGTCAGACACACTCTCAGGCACATACACAGGTAGACAGCGCATCAATGTGTATATGTGACACTTAGTGGGGCCTCATGTTTGCATTTCGCCTAAGGCCTCATAAAGTCTAGAGCCGCCTCTGATTGCAGGTGCCTGCCTGCCAGCTTCTGTGTGAGGTTCACATTGGATACTGTGCCTACTTGCCCAGTGCCCCCACTCATATCTGTTTTTACAACAGGTTAAGCTTTACATTTAAAATAAATATTTTTTTTTCACTGTAATAGAAGAGCAGTTGCCTGCCTGCCAGCTTCTGTGTCAGGTTGGATGCCTTGCCCATTTGCACAGTCAGTGCCACCACTCATATCTGTTTTAACAATAGGTTAAGCTTTACATTTAAAAGAAATATTTTTTTTTCACTGTAATAGAAGAGCAGTTGCCTGCCTGCCAGCTTCTGTGTCAGGTTGGATGCCTTGCCCATTTGCACAGTCAGTGCCACCACTTATATCTGTTTTAACAATAGGTTAAGCTTTACATTTAAAATAAATAATTTTTTTTCACTGTAATAGAAGAGCAATTGCCTGCCTGCCAGCTTCTGTGTCAGGTTGGATGCCTTGCCCATTTGCACAGTCAGTGCCACCACTCATATCTGTTTTAACAATAGGTTAAGCTTTACATTTAAAAGAAATAATTTTTTTTCACTGTAATAGAAGAGCAGTTGCCTGCCTGCCAGCTTCTGTGTCAGGTTGGATGCCTTGCCCATTTGCACAGTCAGTGCCACCAGTGGCGTACTAAGGGGGGGCGGGGGGTGCGGTCCGCCCCGGGTGCCACCAGTTAGGGGGGTGCCACCAGGTAAGGGGGTGCCTCCAGCTCCAGGGCTTGTGACTCTGTGAGCTGTGTGGCTGCACAGGGCGCCGGGAGCCACACAGCTCACACACGCAGGGGCTGGGAATTCAGCAGTACAGTGTACTGCACGGAGAAATGGGGGCGGAGCCAAACCAGATGCGGGGGCGGAGCTACAGCCAGCCTCCATTTGCTGCCTTTCACTGCAGCACACTGAGGGGAAGCAGGAAGGAGGCCCTGCTTCCCCAACTCCAACACACCAGGGACTCACTGACTGGACTCCTCCACCAGTAAGTAAGAGAGAGAGAGAGAGAGAGAGAGAGAGAGAGTGTGTGTGTGAAACTGCTTGTGACTGTGTGTGTGAATCCCTGCCTTTGACTGTCTGTGACTGTGTGTGTGAAACTGCTTGTGACTGTCTGTGAGTGTGTGTGAATGTCTGCCTGTGACCAGTGGCAAATCTGATCTGTGCCCCCCCCCCCTACCCTGACCCTCTCCCCCCTGACTGTGGGTCCTTCCCCCCCGACACATACATACAGACACAAACACATTCACACACCCCCGACAGAAACATACATACACACATGCAGACACATACATACAGAGACACAGACACACACATACATACACAGCCATACATACAGATACACACATACAGAGACAGACACACACATACACACATACATACACACATACAGAGATACACACATACAATCATACACACATACAGAGACACAGACACAAACATACATAAACACATGCACACACACATACAGAGACAAAGACACAGACAAACATACACACAGAGACACACACATACATACAAACACAGAGTCACAGACATACATACGGATACACACACACAAAGAGACAGACACACACAGACATACATACATACGGATACACACATACAGAGACACAGACACACATACATACACACATACAGAGACACAAAATGTTTCCTACCATGTGTGATTTCCCTGGGGTCCAGTGGTGGCTCAGCCTGATGGGAGTCAGAGTTCTCACTCTGACTCCCTCCTCCTTTCTGTTTCCTTCCGCGCGGGCTCTCAGTATGCTGGGAGGAGTGACGTGCGGTCACTTCCTCCCAGCGTGTGATGATCTCATCACAGGGGGTCCGGTCGCGCTCTTAAAGCGCTCAGCGCAGACCGGGCCCCCTTACAATCCATGTCCATCAGGTGGCCCCTTAACATGCGGCCCCGGCGGTTTGCCGCCGGGGCCGCAAAGCATGGCAGCTGCTAACCGGTCGCAGGGGGCCGCAGGGCGGCCGGGCCCCCTGGAGTGCCGTGCCCGGTCGCAGCCGCGACCCCTGCGACCGCGGTACGTACGCCACTGCCTGTGACTATCTGTGACTGTGTGTGTGAATCCCTGCCTTTGACTGTCTGTGACTGTGTGTGAATGTCTGCCTGTGACTGTCTGTGACTGTGTGTGAATGTCTGCCTGTGACTGTCTGTGACTGTGTGTGAATGTCTGCCTGTGACTGTCTGTGACTGTGTGTGAATGTCTGCCTGTGTCTGTGAATGTGTGTGAATGTCTGCCTGCGACTGTGTCTGTGAATGTCTGCCTGTGACTATCTGTGACTGTGTGTGTGAATGTCTGCCTGCGACTGTGTCTGTGAATGTCTGCCTGTGACTATCTGTGACTGTGTGTGTGAATGTCTGCCTGTGACTATCTGTGACTGTGTGTGTGAATGTCTGCCTGTGACTATCTGTGACTGTGTGTGTGAATGTCTGCCTGTGGCTATCTGTGACTGTGTGTGAATGTCTGCCTGTGGCTATCTGTGACTGTGTGTGAATGTCTGCCTGTGACTGTGCATGAGACTGACTTTTGGTGACTGTGTGTGTGACTGTCTGCCTGTGCCTGTATGTATGAATGTCTGCCTGTGATTGTCTACCTGGGACTGTCTGCATGTCACTGAGTGTGTGTGACTGTGTGCTGCCTGTAACTATGTTACAGTCTGCCTGTAATTGTGTGTGTGTGAGACTGTGTGTGTGTGTGACTGCCTGTAGCTGTGTGTGTGTGACTGTCTGCCTGTAGCTGTGTGTGTGTGACTGTCGGTCTGTAACTGTGTGTGTTACTGTCTGCCTGCAGCTGTGCGTTTGACAGTGTGCAAGTGACTATGTGTTTGGTACGGTGTGCATGTGGCTGTATTTGACAGTATATGCGTATAACTGTGTACATCTGACTGTATCTGACTGTCTTCGCCCTGCAGTGAGTCGGCACATAACATCATCCAAGCATCGGCGTCATATTACAGGATGTGCAAGGGACGTGTGCATGAAGAGCACAGAGATCCCAGCAGCAACCACTGACTACCAGGGACTGAGGATCCACTCTAGCCCTCCCAGAGCAAGGTAGGGAGGCTGGGTGGACCTCTTAATTATTAAATGTGTGCATGTATGTGATGTTTGCGTGTGTATATCTAATTATGTGTGTTTGTAATTGTATGTGTGTGGGTCTGTGATTGTGTATGTATGTGTTTATGTGTGTGGTTGTGTGTGTATCTCTGTAGTTAAGTGTGTGTGTGTGTGTGTGTGTGTATATATATATATATATATATATACACACATATATATACACACACAACACACTTAACTACAGAGATACACACACAACCACACACATAAACACAGACATATACAATCACAGACCCACACACATACAATTACAAACATACATAATTAGATATACACACGCAAACGTCACATACATACACACGTGTGTATATATATACATACACACACACAATCACAGATATACACACAGACATACACCTATTGTGTTATTGTGTGTGTATATAAATGTGTATGTGTTTGGTACATAGCTCCCTTATTTGGTGTCCTTAAATATTGCAATCCCACATAAGGATAACAAATAAGGGCGTTATCTACTAAACAACTGAAATTAGGAAAAGTTTTTTTTTTTTTTTTTAATTCATCTTTTAGCTGTTTAGTTGATAATTCTCTAAATTGGTGTCCTTATGGGAGATTTCCATATTTAAAGATACCAAATTAGGGTTCTGTTTAGCAGATGGCTCCCTTATCCTTATTTGGTGTTCCTAAATATGGCAATCCCACATAAGGATAGCAAATAAGGGAGTTATCTGATAAACAAAGATCGACGTTAAGGAAGTCAGCAAGCCCACGAACAAGAAATCTGGGTGGCTAATGTGAATTATATGCAAATTTGTTGACTGATGCCAATGTGCATTGCATGCTGCCAATGGCAGCACATTACCCCATCCCTTAGTGAAAAGTTTTAGTGCCCCCCCCCCCAGTTTGGATTGTGGTATCTTACCCCCTATATATTGTTCCTATGTGTCTATGTATCTGCATGTGTGTCAGTGTGTATTTAGGTGTGTGTATGTGTATATGTGCATACATCTCAGAATCTCGCCAACACTACACACAAATACAACCCTGCATTTCAACGTCACCATTATATATAACCACACCACTGCCTTCAAAAACCACACTACATAAAAATGCATGCCTGCATTCAAACGCCAACACCACATACAGACACACATCCTACATTCACTCAAACATACTCCATACAAAAACATGCTTACATTTAAAAGCATAAACACTGCTTAATACTAAATACATAAAAAAAAAAAAAAATTGTGGTTGCTTTTTACATTTTAAAGTTGGGGGGGGGGGGGGGGGTGCCAAAAATAGGACCCGCCCCGGGTGCCAAATGCTCTAGGTACGCCCCTGAGTGCCACCACTCATATCTGTGTTAACAATAGGTTAAGCTTTACATTTAAAATAAATAATTGTTTTCACTGTAATAGAAGAGCAGTTGCCTGCCTGCCAGCTTCTGTGTCAGGTTGGATGCCTTGCCCATTTGCACAGTCAGTGCCACCACTCATATCTGTTTTAACAATAGGTTAAGCTTTACATTTAAAAGAAATAATTTGTTTTCACTGTAATAGAAGAGCAGTTGCCTGCCTGCCAGCTTCTGTGTCAGGTTGGATGCCTTGCCCATTTGCACAGTCAGTGCCACCACTCATATCTGGTTTAACAATAGGTTAAGCTTTACATTTAAAAGAAATATTTTTTTTCACTGTAATAGAAGAGCAGTTGCCTGCCTGCCAGCTCCTGTGTCAGGTTGGATGCCTTGCCCATTTGCACAGTCAGTGCCACCACTCATATCTGTTTTAACAATAGGTTAAGCTTTACATTTAAAATAAATATTTTTTTTTCACTGTAATAGAAGAGCAGTTGCCTGCTTGCCAGCTTCTGTGTCAGGTTGGATGCCTTGCCCATTTGCACAGTCAGTGCCACCACTCATATCTGTTTTTACAATAGGTTAAGCTTTAGATTTAAAAGAAATAATTTTTTTTCACTGTAATAGAAGAGCAGTTAGTTGTCTGCAAGCGTCTGGGTGTCAGGCCTACTTCAGCGTGTGCTCTGCAGACCTGTGCCAGCGTGCTTTGACAGTTGCCAATCATATCTGGTGTCTCTTTAGCGTGCTTTTACAAAGAAAAAAGGTTTCCAGTGTAAGCTAATAGCAGCCAATCAGTGTCCTTCAAGCGGCTCTGTCAGGCCTTCCTTCAGCGTGTGCCCTGCACAACCCTGCCAGCGTACTTTGACAGTTGCCACTCATATCTGGTGTCTCTATAGCGTGCTTTTACAAAGAAAAAAGGTTTCCAGTGTAAGCTAATAGCAGCCAGTCAGTGTCCTTCAAGCGGCTCTGTCAGTCCTTCCTTCAGCGTGTGCTCTGCAGACCTGTGCCAGCGTGCTTTGACAGTTGCCAATCATATCTGGTGTCTCTATAGCGTGCTTTTACAAAGAAAAAAGGTTTCTAGTGTAAGCTAATAGCAGCCAGTCAGTGTCCTTCAAGCGGCTCTGTCAGTCCTTCCTTCAGCGTGTGCTCTCCAGAACTGTTCCAGTGCACATTGCCAATCATATCTGGTGTCTCTATAGCGTGCTTTTAAAACCAAATTTTTTTTTCACTGTTATAGATTGAATAGCAGTTACTTGTCTTCAAGCGGGTGTGTCAGGCCTACAGTGTGTGCTCTGCAGAACTGTTCAAGTGCACATTGCCAATCATATCTGGTGTCTCTATAGCGTGCTTTTACAAAGAAAAAAGGTTTCTAGTGTAAGCTAATAGCAGCCAGTAAGTGTCCTTCAAGCGGCTCTGTCAGTCCTTCCTTCAGCGTGTGCTCTCCAGAACTGTTCCAGTGCACATTGCCAATCATATCTGGTGTCTCTATAGCGTGCTTTTACAAAGAAAAAAGGTTTATAGTGTAAGCTAATAGCAGCCAGTCAGTGTCCTTCAAGTGGCTCTGTCAGTCCTTCCTTCAGCGTGTGCTCTGCAGAACTGTTCCAGTGCACATTGCCAATCATATCTGGTGTCTCTATAGCGTGCTTTTAAAACCAAATTTTTTTTTTTCACTGTTATAGATTGAATAGCAGTTACTTGTCTTCAAGCGGGTGTGTCAGGCCTACAGTGTGTGCTCGGCAGAACTGTTCAAGTGCACATTGCCAATCATATCTGGTGTCTCTATAGCGTGCTTTTACAAAGAAAAAAGGTTTCTAGTGAAAGCTAATAGCAGCCAGTCAGTGTCCTTCAAGCGGCTCTGTCAGTCCTTCCTTCAGCGTGTGCTCTCCAGAACTGTTCCAGTGCACATTGCCAATCATATCTGGTGTCTCTATAGCGTGCTTTTAAAACCAAATTTTTTTTTTCACTGTTATAGATTGAATAGCAGTTACTTGTCTTCAAGCGGGTGTGTCAGGCCTACAGTGTGTGCTCTGCAGAACTGTTCAAGTGCACATTGCCAATCATATCTGGTGTCTCTATAGCGTGCTTTTAAAACCAAAAATTTTTTTTCACTGTTATAGATTGAATAGCAGTTACTTGTCTTCAAATGGGTGTGTCAGGCCTACAGTGTGTGCTCTGCAGAACTGTTACAGTTCACATTGCCAATCATATCTGGTCTCACAGTAGCTTGCACGCATAGTACCACTAATCCCAAAAAAAATGACAGGCAGAAGCAGGCCACCCCGCAGGGGCCGTCATGGTCGTGGTGCTGTGATTCCCTTTTGCCCTAGAATAATGCCCAGTTTTCAGAAGCCACGTACCCTGAACTTGAAAAGTTCTGAGGACATAGTTGACTGGCTAACACAGGACACCCAATCTTGTACAGCCTCCGCTCGGAACCTTGACGCACCATCCTCCTCCAGCTTAGCTTCAGGCACCTCTCAAGATACCACTCACCCGCCTGCCGCCACCACCAAAACTAGCACCACAGCCGCTTTACTTGGTATGTCAGAGGAGTTATTCACACACCCGTTTGAAGAAATGAGTGATGCGCAACCATTATTGCTAGAGGATGTAGATAACAGGGATATGTCTCAGGCATGCAGCATTAAACACATGGATGTACGGTGAGATGATGATGATGTTGTACCCGCTGCTGCTTCCTTTTCTGAGTTGTCAGATACAAGCGAAGCGGTTGATGATGACGATGCGTCCATGGATGTCACGTGGGTGCACGCTCGGCAAGAAGAAGAACAGGGCGAAAGTTCTGATGGGGAGACAGAGAGGAGGAGGAGACGAGTTGGAAGCAGGGGGGGGGGTCGTCGCAAGGAGCTAGTGGCACAGTCAGACAGCATGAATTGGCACACGGGGTCAGCCCGACAGCACGCCAATCAACGCATGCTGTATCCACCACCAGAATGCCGTCATTGCAGAGCTCAGCAGTGTGGCATTTTTTTTGTGTGTCTGCCTCGGACAACAGCGATGCCATTTGCAACCTGTGCCAAAGGAAACTGAGTCGTGGGAGGTCCAACACCCACCTAGGTACAACTGCTTTGCGTAGGCACATGATCTCACATCACAAACGCCTATGAGATCAACACATGAGTACAAGCAGCACGCCTACTCTAAGTCGCCATCCTCCTCCTGGTCTAGCATCTTCAGCCACGTCAACCACTGCTGTCCTTCTTGCCCCCTCTCAACCATCCGCCACTCCGTCTCCCGCCTTGAGCAGTTACCGCTCATCTGCCCACAGTCATGTGTCTGTCAAGGACATGTTTGAGCGTAAGAAGCCAATGTCACCAAGTCACCCACTTGCCCAGCGTCTGACAGCTGGCTTGTCCGAACTATTAGCCCGCCAGCTTTTACCATACAATCTGGTTGAGTCTGAGACGTTCAAAAAATTTGTAGCTATTGGGACACCGCAGTGGAAGGTACCCGGCCGGAATTTCTTTTCTCAAAAGGCAATCCCCAACTTGTACTCGATTGTGCAAAAGGAAGTCATGGCATGTCTGGCACACAGTGTTGGGGCAAGGGTCCATCTGACCACTGATACCTGGTCTGCAAAGCATGGTCAGGGCAGGTATATCACCTACACTGCGCATTGGGTAAACCTGCTGACGGCTGACAAGCAAGGAATGCGTGGCATTGCAGAGGAGTTGGTGACACCGCCACGAATTGCAGGCAGTCCTGCTGCCACCTCCTCTACTCCTCCTACTCCATCCTCTTCCATAACCTCCTCGGCTGAGTCCTCTTGTGCTGCTGCGTCTTGCTCCACATCAACGGCACCCCCCCAGCTCCCCAGGTACTATTCCACATCCCGGATACGGCAGTGTCACGCCGTCTTGGGTTTTACTTGCTTGAAAGCAGAGAGTCACACTGGACAAGCACTCCTGTCCGCCCTGAACGCACAGGTGGAAAAGTGGCTGACTCTGCAGCAACTGGATATCGGCAAAGTGGTGTGTGACAACGGAAAGAATTTGATAGCGGCATTGAAGTTGGGCAAGTTGACACATGTGCCGTGCATGGCACATGTGTGTAATCTGATCGTACAACGCTTTGTGCATAAGTACACAGGCTTACAGGACGTCCTGAAGCAGGCCAGGAAGGTGTGTGGCCATTTCAGGCGTTCCTACACGGCCATGGCTCACTTTGCCGATATCCAGCGGCGAAACAACATGCCAGTGAGGCGCTTGATTTGCGACAGCCCTACACGTTGGAATTCAACACTCCTAATGTTCGACCGCCTGCTCCAACAAGAAAAAGCTGTTAATGAATATTTGTATGACAGGGGTGCTAGGACAGCCTCTGGGGAGCTGGGAATTTTTTTGCCACGTTACTGGACGCTCATGCGCAATGCCTGTAGGCTCATGCGTCCTTTTGAGGAGGTGACAAACCTAGTCAGTCGCAACGAAGGCACCATCAGCGACATCATACCATTTGTTTTCTTCCTGGAGCGTGCCCTGCGAAGAGTGCTGGATCAGGCTGTAGATGAGCGTGAAGAGGAAGAGGAAGAGTTGTGGTCACCATCACCACCAGAAACAGCCTTATCAGCATCGCTTGCTGGACCTGCGGCAACGCTGGAAGAGGATTGTGAGGAAGAGGAGTCAGAGGAGGATTGTAGCTTTGAGGAGGAGGAGGAGGAGCAAGACCAAACACAACAGGCATCCCAGGGTGCTCGTTGTCACCTATCTGGTACCCGTGGTGTTGTACGTGGCTGGGGGGAAGAACATACCTTCAATGACATCAGTGAGGAGGAGGAACGGGAAATGAGTAGCTCGGCATCCAACCTTGTGCAAATGGGGTCTTTCATGCTGTCCTGCCTGTTGAGGGACCCTCGTATAAAAAGGCTGAAGGAGAACGACCTGTACTGGGTGTCCACGCTACTAGACCCCCGGTATAAGCAGAAAGTGGCGGAAATGTTACCGAATTACAACAAGTCGGAAAGGATGCAGCATTTGCAAAATAAATTAAAAAGTATGCTTTACACAGCGTATAAGGGTGATGTCACAGCACAACGGGAATCTAACAGGGGGAGAGGTGGAAGTCATCCTCCTCCTCCTCCTCCCACGACCACGCCGGCAAGGACAGGACGCTTTAAAGACGTGTTGTTGATGGAGGACATGCGGACCTTTTTAAGTCCTATGCATCGCCACAGCCCTTCGGGATCCACCCTCAGAAAGCGACTCGACCGACAGGTAGCAGACTACCTCGCCTTAACTGCAGATATCGACACTCTGAGGAGCGATGAACCCCTTGACTACTGGGTGTGCAGGCTCGACCTGTGGCCTGAGCTATCCCAATTTGCGATAGAACTTCTGGCCTGCCCCGCTTCAAGTGTCCTGTCAGAAAGGACCTTCAGTGCAGCAGGAGGTATTGTCACTGAGAAGAGAAGTCGCCTAGGTCAAAAAAGTCTAGATTACCTTACCTTTATTAAGATGAATGAGGGATGGATCCCGAAGGGACTGACACTGGGCGATGCATTCGATTAAAAAAGGCCTGATGAGATGAGCTGCCTTGGGCTAAAAATGGTCCACACGCTGCTGTATTTTAGCTCTGAATGACGTTTGACTTGCGTGACTTATCCGCCACCAACTAGGGTTCAAGCCGCCATGTTTTAGGGCACTTTTTGCCTGTGAAACAAACATCAATTTTTCTGGCCTCTGCTACAGCAGCGGCTGCAACAATACCAAATTTTTCAGGCATGTGTACATGCCTAATTTTTAGGCCCACTGGTGCAGCACTGTGGCTTCAAAAACCAAACCAAAAAAAAATCCTCCAAGATGGCACCAATATACCAGTGGTCTAAGCATCTTCCCACCTTGGCCTAAAAAGGGGAGGTGATTCAACAATTAAAAATCTCTGCCATTTACACGTCCACTGATAGGAGACGCGGAAGGTATTAAACTGATATGAACAATACTAAACTCACCACTCCTATCTGGTGGCACATTAGCTTGCCCGCGCAGTGCCCCAAATTTCAAGTAAGAGGACCGACCAAGCATCTTCTTCCATCTCCCTGTTACATAAATCAATGCCATATCCAAAGAAATTGTAGAGAATATCCAGGATAGTTTTACAGGGCCAAATCATGTCGCCTGTTGAAAGAGGTGACCTTGCTCGGGTCCCAGGTGTGCGGTTCCTAAAATGGCTGCCATATACATGTCCTCTGATAGGAGACGCGGAAGGTATTAAACTGATATGAACAATACTAAACTCACCACTCCTATCTGGTGGCACATTAGCTTGCCCGCGCAGTGCCCCAAATTTCAAGTAAGAGGACCGACCAAGCATCTTCTTCCATCTCCCTGTTACATAAATCAATGCCATATCCATAGAAATTGTAGAGAATATCCAGGATAGTTTTACAGGGCCAAATCATGTCGCCTGTTGAAAGAGGTGACCTTGCTCGGGTCCCAGGTGTGCGGTTCCTAAAATGGCTGCCATATACATGTCCTCTGATAGGAGACGCGGAAGGTATTAAACTGATATGAACATTTACTAAACTCACCACTCCGAGTGCTGTTATTTATTTAATTTTTTTGTGGTGAGGCTTTACAGGACAGAGTGCTTCTCCACGGGACATGTTAACTCACGGGCAGCTGGCTCATCAAGGAACCAGAGCAGCTTGAACGAGGTGACCTTGCTCGGGTCCCAGGTGTGCGGTTCCTAAAATGGCTGCCATATACACGTCCACTGATAGGAGACGCGGAAGGTATTAAACTGATATGAACAATACTCCACTCCTATCAGTAGGTCCGTCCCATTGTGATTTATGCCCCCACCCACCGCGCAGGGATGGGGGCCGGGGGGAGGAAAGTAGGCCCCCCCATTGTGATTTATGGCCCCCACCCACCGCCCAGGGGTGGGGGCCGAGGGGGGAGGACAGTAGGTCCCCCCATTGTGATTTATGGACCCCACCCACCGCGCAGGGGTTGGGGAGGACAGTAGCTCCCCCCAGTGTGTATCATGGGCTTTGAGGACAGGTGTCAATCCATACCTGCCAAGTGACCCTATGTAGGGGGAACAGTCCCTATTCTGCTATGTGTCAGTGTGTATCATGGTCTCTGTGGACGGGGAACAGTCTCTATTCTGCTCTGTGTCAGTGTGTATCATGGTCTCTGTGGACGGGGAACAGTCTCTATTCTGCTCTGTGTCAGTGTGTATCATGGACTCTGTGGACAGGGAACAGTCTCTATTCTGCTCTGTGTCAGTGTGTATCATGGTCTCTGTGGACGGGGAACAGTCTCTATTCTGCTCTGTGTCAGTGTGTATCATGGTCTCTGTGGACGGGGAACAGTCTCTATTCTGCTCTGTGTCAGTGTGTATCATGGACTCTGTGGACAGGGAACAGTCTCTATTCTGCTCTGTGTCAGTGTGTATCATGGTCTCTGTGGACGGGGAACAGTCTCTATTCTGCTCTGTGTCAGTGTGTATCATGGACTCTGTGGACAGGGAACAGTCTCTATTCTGCTCTGTGTCAGTGTGTATCAGGGGCTTTGAGGACAGGTGTCAATCCATACCTGCCAAGTGACCCTATGTAGGGGGAACAGTCCCTATTCTGCTCTGTGTCAGTGTGTATCATGGTCTCTGTGGATGGGGAACAGTCTCTATTCTGCTCTGTGTCAGTGTGTATCATGGTCTCTGTGGACGGGGAACAGTCTCTATTCTGCTCTGTGTCAGTGTGTATCATGGACTCTGTGGACAGGGAACAGTCTCTATTCTGCTCTGTGTCAGTGTGTATCAGGGGCTTTGAGGACAGGTGTCAATCCATACCTGCCAAGTGACCCTATGTAGGGGGAACAGTCCCTATTTTGCTCTGTGTCAGTGTGTATCATGGTCTCTGTGGACGGGGAACAGTCTCTATTCTGCTCTGTGTCAGTGTGTATCATGGTCTCTGTGGATGGTGAACAGTCTCTATTCTGCTCTGTGTCAGTGTGTATCATGGTCTCTGTGGACAGGGAACAGTCTCTATTCTGCTCTGTGTCAGTGTGTATCAGGGGCTTTGAGGACAGGTGTCAATCAATACCTGCCAAGTGACCCTATGTAGGGGGGACAGTCTCTATTCTGCTCTGTGTCAGTGTGTATCATGGTCTCTGTGGACGGTGAACAGTCTCTATTCTGCTCTGTGTCAGTGTGTATCATGGTCTCTGTGGACAGGGAACAGTCTCTATTCTGCTCTGTGTCAGTGTGTATCAGGGGCTTTGAGGACAGGTGTCAATCCATACCTGACAAGTGACCCTATGTAGGGGGGACAGTCTCTATTCTGCTCTGTGTC
This sequence comes from Pelobates fuscus, assembly GCF_036172605.1. Lineage (NCBI taxonomy): Eukaryota > Metazoa > Chordata > Amphibia > Anura > Pelobatidae > Pelobates > Pelobates fuscus. The sequence goes on along the minus strand of NC_086318.1, from coordinate 106,829,910 downwards.
AGTGTGTATCATGGTCTCTGTGGACAGGGAACAGTCTCTATTCTGCTCTGTGTCAGTGTGTATCAGGGGTTTTGAGGACAGGTGTCAATCCATATCTGCCAAGTGACCCTATGTAGGGGGAACAGTCCCTATTCTGCTCTGTGTCAGTGTGTATTAGGGGTTTTGAGGACAGGTGTCAATCCATATCTGCCAAGTGACCCTATGTAGGAGGAACAGTCCCTATTCTGCTCTGTGTCAGTGTGTATCCGGGGTTTTGAGGACAGGTGTCAATCCATATCTGCCAAGTGACCCTATGTAGGGGGAACAGTCTCTATTCTGCTCTGTGTCAGTGTGTATCAGGGATCATTAGGATAGATGTCAATCCATATCTGCCAAGTGACCCTATGTAGGGGGAACAGTCCCTATTCTGCTCTGTGTCAGTGTGTATCAGGGATTTGACTATCTTTATTCAGATTCAAAAATTACAATTCCAGGAAAAAATTAACAAACATTTACAAGAACATGTTATGCACATCATAGAAACAACGTGAACCTCTTTAAAGCCACAAACTTAAGACAAAAAATACGTACACACAATGTGTAAGGGTTTGAAAGAATATTCTGAATCCTTACATGTTTACTTTATCGTTTGTTTGATTTTTGTGAACCATATATAAACTACAAGCAGCGTGAAAACTATAAAAACTCAAGTGGCCATGCTGACCAAATTAAATAGTATGCTTTACACAGCGTATAAGGGTGATGTCACAGCACAACGGGAATGTAACAGGGGAAGAGGTGAAAGTCATCCTCCCCCTCCCACGACCCCGCCATATCTGCCAAGTGACCCTATGTAGGGGTAACAGTCTCTATTCTGCTCTGTGTCAGTGTGTATCATGGTCTCTGAGGACGGGGAACAGTCTCTATTCTGCTCTGTGTCAGTGTGTATCAGGGCAGGGCTTTCAGGACAGGTGTCAATGTTAGGTGATTTCTGCCCTTTATGGATTAAAAGCAGACTCTGCATCAACTGTGCAATTTTCCATGGGAGTTTTGCCATGGATCCCCCTCCGGCATGCCACAGTCCAGGTGTTAGTCCCCTTCGCGAACATTTGCGGAAGTTCGCGTTCGCCGTTCGCGAACCGAAAATTTCGGGCTCGCGACAACACTAATAAACAGTTTTATGTTCATTGTAATGTTGAACAGCACCTGAGGAAGACCATATGCAGATGGTTGAAACACGTTGTGCACTTTTTATTTTATCTTGTTTTATATGAAGTAATAAATTATTTTTACTATATCTTCAACTCCTGGCTCCTGATTTGAACTTTCCAATATACGGATAAATCAACAATCGGAGAATCCATTTGAAAGGAGAAAAATCATCTATGTCCTTGAAAGTGGCATAAAGGCTGTATAAGTTCCGAGCCAACTTCTAATCGGCTCCAAAAATTGTGAATGGTTTCAGCTCAAAATCTCCATATTATTTCACATTATATACAGATTACACTATGTTCTGTTATGTGCTTATATTTCTGTATAGGTAAAGTGTACCATGTGTTACCGTATACATCCTTCGTATAAATAGAAGGAAAACCTGCATCAGTTACCAGTTATAATATTATACATATATTACATGTAACCAGTTTCTACCTTTTTGTGTGCGCTTTTACCTTTATATCTTTACATTGTTCAGCTCATTGAGTAGTTTTTGCAAGGCAGATGCTCTACCTGCCTCTTGAGTTTAGCTCGGCTGAACTAAACAACCAGGAAGTGAGTGGACTAGTGATGTCGCGAACACGAAATTTTCGGTTCGCGAACGGCGAACGGGAACTTCTGCAAACGATGGAAAAGTTGATGGAAAAGTTGTTTCAAGGGGACTAACACCTGGACTGTGGCATGCCGGAGGGGGATCCATGGCAAAACTCCCATGGAAAATTACACAGTTGATGCAGAGTCTGGTTTTAATCCATAAAGGGCATAAATCACCTAACATTCCTAAATCACAATGGATATGGATTGACAACTGACATATTGACACCTTGACATATGGATTGACACCTGTCCTCAGAGACCCTGATACACACTGACAGAGAGCAGAATAGGGACTGTTCACTATACATAGGGTCACTTGGCAGGTATGGATTGACACCTGCCCTCAGAGACCATGATACACACTGACACAGAGCAGAATAGAGACTGTTACCCCTACATAGGGTCACTTGGAAGGTATGGCGTGGTCGTGGGAGGAGGAGGAGGAGGATGACTTCCACCTCTTCCCCTGTTAGATTCCCGTTGTGCTGTGACATCACCCTTATACGCTGTGTAAAGCATACTTTTTTATTTATTTTGCAAATGCTGCATCCTTTCCGACTTGTAATTGCGTAACATTTCCGCCACTGTCTGCTTATACTGGGGGTCTAGTAGTGTGGACACCCAGCACAGGTCGTTCTCCTTAAGCCTTTTTATACGAGGGTCCCTCAACAGGCATGACAGCCTGAAAGACCCCATTTGCACAAGGTTGGATGCCGAGCTACTCATTTCCCGTTCCTCCTCCTCACACAGAGCAGAATAGGGACTGTTCCCCCTACATAGGGTCACTTGGCAGATATGGATTGACACCTGTCCTCAAAGCCCCTGATACACACTGACACAGAGCAGAATAGAGACTGTTCCCCCTCCATAGGGTCACTTGGCAGATATGGATTGACACCTGTCCTAAAAGCCCCTGATACACACTGACACAGAGCAGAATAGGGACTGTTCCCCCTACATAGGGTCACTTGGCAGGTATGGATTGACACCTGTCCTCAGAGACCATGATACACACTAACACAGAGCAGAATAGAGACTGTTCCCCCTACATAGGGTAACTTGGCAGATATGGCGTTTTCGTAGGAGGAGGAGGATGACTTTCACCTCTTCCCCTGTTAGATTCCCGTTGTGCTGTGACATCACCCTTATACGCTGTGTAAAGCATACTTTTTAATTTATTTAGCAAATGCTTATTTTGCAAATTTGCTTATTTTGCAAATCCTTTCCGACTTGTAATTCGGTAACATTTCCGCCACTGTCTGCTTATACCACTTTTTTTGCCACTCAAGGACACTGACTGCTATTAGCTTTCACCGAAAAACTTTTTTTCTTTGTAAAAGCACGCTATAGAGACACCAGATATGAGTGGCAAAGTACACTTGCTGAGGTTGGCAGAGCACACGCTGAAGGCCTGACACCCAGACGCTTGCAGACAACTAACTGCTATTAGCTTACAGTGAAACACTTTTTTTTTTTTTTAAAGGCACGCTATAGTCACACCAGATATAAGTGGTGGCACTGGGCAAATGGGCACAGTTTCAGCTGTGAGCCTGACACAGAAGCTGGCAGGCAGGCAACTGCAATTACATTACACAGAAGAAAAAATAAGCAGCCTGATGTTCTAGCCCTAAAAGGGCTTTTTGGGGGTGCTGTTCTTACAGCAGAGGTCAGATTAGTCCTTCAGGACTGTAGTGGACACTGAATACCCTAGCCTAGCTATCAATTTCCCCATCTAATGAGCAGCAGCTACACTTTCCCTCCTCTCACTAAGAATGCAGCTTCAGAATGAATCTAAAATGGATGCTGGGAGTTTGTTTTCCTGGCACTATAGTGGTCCTTTAATGTATAGTGGTCCTTTAATGTGAGTTGGGGAGGAAATTAATTGTGTTAGCTGCAAAGTCTTAAACAGCCTACATGCTTTATTATTTTTAAATAATAGGTGGGCGGTAGATTCCAGCAACAATGATAGTTTTAGTGAAAGGGATCTCAATTGTGCCAGAAACAAAATCAAAAGCAGAAGGGGAGTTATAGTTTTTTTTTAAAGGAGTAAATTTTATGGACTTAACATAAATAACAATGCCTCCTTCTCTCTTTACTCTGTCATTTCTAAAACATTAATAACCCTGTATTGCAATGGAGGTGTCTGGTATTTTAGTCGTTACCATGATTCTGAGAGCACAATGATTTTTTTTTTGTTTGTAATGGGAACACCAGGCTTGCAGTGCATCCAGTTTAGGGAGTAAACTACGGATGTTGCAGTGCACAAAAGAGAGGCCTTTTTGAGTGGGGAGATTAGGACTAGAATTAGCTGGAGGACCAGTGTTAGACTCCACATCATTTGCTAGGGCAAGTTACATAAGGAATAGGAATTTGGACATCATTTTTGTTTGGCCATATAGTGAATGGGATACTTTATAATTTTGTGAGGTGGGGGTAGGAGGCTACTTTTTATAACCCTCCACCAGCACTCAGTCACCTTTGGTAGGCTTAATTCCTAACCTTCTAGTAGTGTGCCTTTAAGGTGTCCATCCTCAATTTAATATTGTTGGATAAGATTTCCAAATGTTAAACTTTTGTGGATAAACTTTTTTAAAAAGTTTATTTTTTCAACATATTAAAATATGAAAACATATATCCTACATCTATATAAATAAAAATGCAAAATGAGAATATATTAAAAGTTTTTCCAACAATATTAAATCATTTTGAAAACGTATCAAAAAATATTAAAGACTTTGTAGTCAAAGACACTGGTACATTTATTAAGAACATAAGGAACCAATACATGTCTCAGTACCAGAGTATCTATATATTACCATGAACAATATTGTAGCATTGAAGTGAATGTCCCACAATATTGCTTTTTTCAAGTATGTGTGAATGCATTACAGAAAAAAGGAATTACCAAAATTTCACATTTAATGCGGGAACATTTGCTAAAATGCTGGTGAGATAACTAAGTGGGCTAATGCATCATCACTGGAATCTGGTCAACCCTTGGGTCGCAGATTTAAATCCCAGCAGGGTTGACTCAGCCCTTCATCCTTCCGAGGTAGATAAAATGAGTACCATTAGATTGGGTAATAGTAACAACCCCTGAATGTTGGCTAAGGTAACATCCCCAGGACGTACTTGAAAACCAGAGTAATCTAAACGTACCTTTCCTGGTTAAATACTTGGTTATTATTATAGGAGCTGTAGTCCATAACATTTGAAGGTTGTTTACCCCTGGTATAAGGTGACATTGACAGCATAAATAATGTAGGTCATTGTACATAACCTATAGAATTGATATATGACATTACTATGAAGTTAAATACTGACACAGTTCATCAATTTTTGCTGATTACTCGAACACAGGAAACACTCTAGTTGTACTTCCCTTATCGTTCATGGCAAAACCACTCAAATGTGTAACTGTAAAGGAAAATTTTGTAATAACACACAAAACTCCCTTGTAGCATACCCATAGTTCTATTCCATACAAGGAAGTATAGCTATTTCACTTCTTGGTTTACAATACAGCTAGTATAAGCAAGTTTGATTTTTAGAATTACCGTATTTTGTGTGGTACAGTAACAAAAGGCATTTGTTTACACACATGGTATATTTAGATTTGTAAATAGGAATAGTAAAAATGAATTTCCTTTAGTGCTTACTAATTCCTCTAAATACGGTTTTCTTCATAGACGAGTAGTTAAAAAGCAATACTTTCCACCTCTTAGTAAATATGAAACACTCCAATGTTAAAACCAATATTCAATTTTCCTTTTGATATGTTTCACTCCATCCTTTTGACGGTTAGTGAAAACACTCCCCCCATTCTGTCTTGCAAGAATTGGTACATACATGTTAATTCCTGCAAATGTGCCAATCATGGCCTTGATTTATTATATTTGTATGTGTTTCAAATTATTTAATATTTTAGATGTACATTTAAAAAAAATAATTAAATATCAATATATCTCAATTTTTTTAAATCAAAATCAGCAGTGTGATTCCCAATCTATACAGTATAGGGCACTCTGTACTGTATGATTGAAGTATGAGAGGGAGATGCCTGTTGTCCCCCAAAGAGGGACAGGGCCCAAAAATCAGGACTGCCACACCAAAATTGGCACCTTTGGGGGAGGGGGGGGGAGGGGAGGTGCTAATTCTGACATTAGCAGCACAGAGCATTTACTCAGGTTATTTCTTAGTGAAATACTGCACCTACATACTTCAAGCACCATCATCACTCCAAATCAAAGTCATCATGGTGCTTGGAGTAACCCTTTAAATACATTTGATTAGAGAGAATGCTTCAAATGCCTGTGTTTTGTGTAGGCTAATAAAATATAGTTACATAGGCTGAAAAGAGAAAGGTGTCCATCAAGTTCAGCCTTCCTTTGTTTGTTTGTTTGTTTTTGCTGTTGATCCAAAAGAAGGCAAAAAAAAAAAAAAAAACTGTTTGAACTTTGAAGCACTTCCAGTCCTAACTTGGAATAAAATTCCTTCTTGACCCCAGAATGGCAGTCAGATTTATCCTTGGATCAAGGAACTTGTGATGGATCACCTTGCCCCCAGCTGGGCACCTCCGCCAACAGATGCTTCTTAGCTGACGCCGAGGACTGTAAGCACCGCACCGGACACCACAACCGCTGTAGCTCAGCTGGGATCTCGCAGTCTTCCTCCCACCCTGGAGCAACCGTTGATATCCAGGACCGTGTGGGAAAGACCTCTCCTGGGGAGTATGGCAATCCCTAGTGTGAATAAAGCAGTATAGCAGTTGCCCTCCAATCACGAGACTAAGCTACGTGTTGAGGGTAAAGCAGGACTCCCTTTTAATGTTGCCACAGCTGACCTTATATTCAAGTCCCCATGCAAGGGAACACCCACCTGGACCTTGTGGGGAACAGGATGACAATTGTTACAAGCCAATGATAATGCAGTACAGTAGTTGACAATCCCACACATTACACACAATCCCTCCCCTCAGCCTAGGAGATAATGGAGTCAAGTCCTGTATGTAACTCAATTATCTCCAGGCAGAAAAACACACATTTTTCTGAAGTATGAGAAAGTACCCCAAACACAACATATCCCCATAAATGTCACATCCCCTGAAAGCCCTGATCTGGGTGACCAAGATATCCAAATATCACCCAGATCAGAGCAGGGGTTCAGAAAGTTCCTGGAAGTCTCTTTTTGACCGCCCGCACGCATGGTTTCATGCCCAAAATAGTTCAAGAGAATTCGGCTGTGTGGCCGGTCTATTTAAAACAGTCAAAATACAGTTAGAATTACCGAACATAATGCTTGATGAACATAGTCAGTGTGTATCCCTTGTTCGTGGGCTTCGACTCACCGAATGCCATTTGACTCCCGTTCGAATAGCCAAAGTTCCATGGAAGGTAACTGTTCAGCGGTGTTCATGCCATCGCATGTTCGATTTCCATGAACTCGAAGACAAAACACTGCTGAACATGTTTGACTAAACAAGTTGGCCGCTGCCACGTGTTCGACTATACGAAGGGTGACCACCCAGCCGTTCGCCAACTTGGCTGTGATTAACTACCAGCCTGGGAGGTAAATAGGCTGCACATTCCACTTGTGTGTGGTCCGGCTGTTCGGTGGTTTGAAGTGGCACTGCAACCACTTTTAAAGTTCGAAGAACCATTGTTCAAAGTCCCAATAGGCACAAAAAAGGGTCTCTCAGCCACAATAACTTAAAGGGGCCATAGTCACAGGGTAAAAGGCTGGCAAGTAGTCCCCTCCAAACCACAGTGGTGAAGTGGCTTTCACCACAGAGCTATTACCCTACAATTTAAAAATTATATATTTGAATATTAGGTTTTTGCAAGTATGCATCTAGTAGCTGTTTAAACATCTGCTCAGACTCTGATAAAACCACTTCTTGGGGCAGAGAATTCCACATCCTTATTGCTCTTACGGCAAAAAAAAACTAAAAAAAAAAAAAAAACTTTCCTTTGCCTTAGATTAAATCTTCTTTCTTCCAGTCTGAAAGCATGACCTTGTGTCCTATGTATAGTCCTGTTTGTAAATAGATTTCCACAGAAGGTTTACATTGTAATTCTCTGTGATGAATATACAATTGTAGCAAACCGGAGATCAAAAGTCAGGAGTAACAATATTAGAATATTAAACCACCAACCTTGTAAGGCTTCTCCTAAACCTAAATCTTAAAATAATAAGTCAGAGCAAATAGCAAAAAAGGGTGGAAAACTGTAAACAAAATATGCTTTATTATCAGGGTCACTATGACCCAGTGTTCAGTCTCACAATGATCCAAGATCAGTAGCCTTGCTTCTAAACCTATACATCATCCCATAAATTGTGTGCATGGAGTAGTTAGTTGAGACTTAAATTCGCACAATATCCCTCATGAGCCCATGTTTATTAGTTGATTACAATACTAATAAGTACGTGGTTCATAGCCATGTACTTAATAAATCAAATCAATTACAGTTAATACAGAAAGTTGCTGGTAAATAGACAGATTACATAGGATAGAGCAAGAATCAGCCCCTCTCTCTGTAAAACTAGCTAGATAGATAAAGGAGAATAATTAGGAAAGAAAAAGCCAAATCAAATCAATGCAAAAAATAAAAATAACGCCAAAAGTGCCAAAAAAGAAATGTGAAGTGCCCATTAAGAAAAACAGACTGCTGACATGTGTTTTGGTGCAAACCCACAGGTACCTAAAGAGCCAATATGCCAGTAAATATATTGTAAAACTGCCCTTAACTTGTTGAAATTGGCATTTTAACCCCTTACGGACCAAACTTCTGGAATAAAAGGGAATCATGACATGTCACACATGTCATGTGTCCTTAAGGGGTTAAAATTATGTTTTAGTATACCACCTGTGCTTTTGCTTTTTTGAGTTTATTTCAAAGGACACTATATTGTGATCACCATTTCCCAAGCGCTCACCTACTTGAATGTTGGTCAAAAGATCAACATTGTTTGTTAGAACCAGGTCCAGGCAAGCATCCTTTCTAGTTGGCGGTTGTACAAATTGTGACATGAAGGCGTCATTTAACAAGTTCAAAAACCTAATTCAATTTGCTGAACTACCAGTCCCTCTTTCCCAATTTATACCCGGGTAGTTAAAATCTCCAATAATTAACGTGTTACCTAGATTTGCAGCTTCCTCAATTTGCTCAAACAGTTGTTGTTCACCATGTTTCAGTTATGCCTATTATGTCATAGTTCTTAGTGTAGGCTATTACCTCTAGTTCCCCACATTTTGTTATTTAGGCTCCTTGTGATAGTAAGCATACATTTAATATTATGAGTCACTTGTACTTTTTCTGAATTTTTATTAATATTACATACCTCCTCTGTTCTGATCTTGCTCCTCCCTCCATCTCCACCGCCTTGTACTTATCTAAAGCCAATTTCCTTTCTGCCCTATCTCCACTTTGTAGCTTACTATGACCCTCCCCCCTACCACTAGTATAAAAGCTCCTCCAATCTTCTAGCCAAACTGTCCCCCAGCACAACAGACCCTCTCCCATTTAGGTGCTATTCATCATGGCTATAAAGGTTGTACCAAAGCGCAAAATTCGCCCCAGTGCTCTAAAAACCCAAGAATTCAGATACACATTGACCTCTGTAATCTCCCGCTGCCTTTCCTCTGTAGCATGTGAAACAGGTAATATCTCAGAGAATACCACATTGGAGGTCCTTTTCTTAAGTTTACTACCTAATTGACTGAAATCATTTAAAAGTTTTTATTTTAAAGTTACAAATGAGAAAAAAAAAGTATGCTTGTGAACACACATCCAAGTGCTAAAATGTATACAAATATATTATATTTATATTTTGTAAACATTACAGCACACCTTGGGAGACATCCTCTGTGGATATAAAGGGGGATAGAATGGAGTATTTGTCTGGAAATTTGTTGAAGCATCAGTTTAAAGAGGATAGCTAATATATATATATATATATATATATATATATATATATATATATATATATATATATATATATATATATATATATTCCACATAATACAATGAGAAACATCATATCTACACTCATTGTATTATCTGCATCATTGGATCTTTTTTTAAGCTTAAGAACCAAAAGTAAGGTTTGGCTTATAAACACAATCTATAAACATGAAAAAACAAAATGTATTGCAGCTGGTATGGGGTAAATGATGAAAACACAAAACAAAAACAAACAAACAATGTCTGACGTGGCATCAACTTGGGAAACTATAAAATAAAGTAAACATTTACAACCGTCCGTAGATAACATGTATCTCTCTCACATGGCACCAGTTTATTGAAATTTTTTGAAGTTAACAATTTTCTCTTAAAAAGTCATTGGCAGGATCTCTATATCTCAATTCTCTTTACAATAAAGAACAGCCTGCAATTTTTTGCAGGCATCAACAATAAGGCAAATATTACAATGCACGATTAAACAAAATATGTACTATAACTGTATTGATATTACATACATGCTTTCTCTGGCTTATATTATTTAATCGTGAAAATGTAATTTAAAAAAACAAAAACATTTACTACGTGTGTAAAGTTTGTGTGTTTTGCAGCATAAAGCACATTTATTTTTCCATTTCCTTTAGGTCTACATTATAATAATAATAATTAAAAAAAATGCATTTTTCATAACACTTAAGTATTAAAAAAAAAAAAAAAAAAGCAGAACAAACAGAAGAGTAAATAAACCATGACAGAAAAAAAAAACCTGCCTCCACCTCCATGCAAGTGAGTCCTTTGTATACTAGCTTAAAACACACCTTATACAATATCTTTTTTTCCAGCAAAATTCTATGACAGACGTTACATTCTGGGTTTGGGTGATGACTCATGGTCGTGAAAATTATATCATAAGTACAACCAATTTAATTTTACAACACTGGCCATCTATATAAATGAAATGTCTTCATAAATTGTCATTGAGAAAGTTTAGGTATCTTAGTGTTATTTGATGGGCTAAATTCATTTCTAATGGCCAGATGCTTATTATAAGTATGCCATGGAATGTACTGTCATAGTGATCATGTACGACCTCCACCCCGGCTTGTCTAAGTCTTGAGACATACATAATACCATCATCTCTGAGGACATCATACATACATGTAATTACATAGGTTAATGGTAAACCTTGCAACATTTTATCTTCAACCAGCAGTGGAGAAGCTCTTGCATCCAAAATTCCAGGATATTTTTTTACCAATTCAGGGGTTCCATATTGAGGTGAGTAAACATACTTCTTTCTCAGGTTTTCAGGCAATAAGGTACTCCAGTCAACAAACTTAAATAAATCTGCTTTGTCACGTGGTATATGTCTGTTTGCCATCATTGCTTCATACAAAGTTTTATCAGTAGTCATGTATTCACTCCAGAAACGAACCATCAGAGACCTCGGTAGTATGGGCATGTTGGCATTTTCTTGATATGATGGAGTGTTAAAGTCGATATCCTGCATAACTGGGTATATTAACGCTTGCATCTTTAGTTTAACTTTTATTTCAGGATCATGTAATTGCTGTAAAAATCAGAGAGAATTTTAAACAAACAATTAAAATGAAGGTTTAATATTACCCCTATTAACAACAGCTACTGGACTGCTAATAAAATACAGAGGGACCTGCTACAGGGCACATTGTGTTATTCATACACAAGATGTTTCCTGATTACATTCAGTCCAGCCAATGAAAGATCAGTATGAGGTGAACTGTTCCCATCACATAGTCACGTCTTCTTATTATGTGTACCCTTTACCCTTAGTTCTTTTATTAACTGTATGTATATAACAACTGTGCTGTGATTGGCTGTGGGTTTGAAGTCATGTCAGCAGCTCTTTTTTTTTAGGACTGTAAAAGAAAGGGGAACAATGAGGGGCAGGCATCAAGAGAGAAGAAGGTAGGATCGTTTTTCGTGAAGAGCTTGAGTGGAATGAGAAGAATTTATGATATATGGAGAGACAGATAAACATTTGAGACAATGGTGGGAATCATTTGAGATGGATAGAGAATGAAAGGAAGGCAGTCAGAGTGTATAAAGAACATTAACATATGAAGTGGAGGATGGGGAGTGTTCAAATAAGAGAAGACTAAGAAAGGTTGTAGACAACAGGGAAGAAAATTATAGAAGAGACAGAAATGGATGGCGGAATAGGGAATGTGTGGGACTGCCATGACTTTTTTTTTGTTTGTTTGTTTTTTTTGTTCTAAAAATTATACCTTGTAGTGAAGGTATTTATTTATTGTTTTTTTTTAATGACTAACCAACAAAGAAGAAATAAGACATAAGACATAACTTTAATACTTTATTATGCATACCTGTTGCATTACAGCAGCGGCCAAGTTTCCTCCAGCACTGTCACCTGATATGGCCACACGGTTGGGATCCACAGAATATTTTTGAAGAGTGCTTTCATCTAGGAGGTATTTTACTGCAGCATATACATCATCAAATTGAGTTGGGAAATTTACTTTAGGGGCTAAACGATATCTGGAAGTGAAGATTGGAAGAATAACAAAGAAAAAGGTTAATAATTTAATTTAGGGCTATATTTGGGACTGAGGGGATGGGGAATTAGGCTGCTTTTTATGTTTGTCACTATTCTGTGCTGATTATTTTACTTTATGGTCCCTGAGGAAGTTCACATATAGTGAATGAAAAGCGTAGGGCCTCTTGACATTTTATATCTTATTTTATATTTTATTTTATTAATGGTTTGGTGGTATTTTTTCCACCTTATTAATAAAGCTGCTATTTTTTTCATCATTTCTGGAGTCCTGCATTGTGTATCCATCGGTGAACTACAGAAGGGATAATTTGGCCCCCCCATTGCTATCCGGGGAGGCACCCTAGAGCTTATTTTTTCACGAAATCCTGTGAGTGCATTACATTTATGCGATTTGTTTTTTTCAAACTGTATCACACTATGTATGTGTTTTGTTTGTTGTAGATTTGCAGCCGTATCCCAAACTTCTCTGTTATCTTATATTTCTGCTGTGTAAAGGTCATCTTTTCTGGGTAGTGATCTGGGAGGCTGCCGCATTGTATCTTTTGAGATAAGTATCAATTTATATTGTTTTTCTTTTCCTGTGGTGGTGCCTATTTCAGATGCAGTCGGGTGACATTGGAGGGTGCGGAGTGCCAACCCAGCACTGAGTGACATTAGCATTTGAATCTGGAAAGTATTACAAGAGAGGGGGCGCAGAGGGAACAATAGTAAGAAGGGGGGAGGGGGGAGTAAGAAGATGGGGAGGGGGGAGTAAGAAGATGGGGAGGGGGGAGTAAGAAGAAGAGGGGTGGGAGTAAGAAGAAGAGGGGGGAGTAAGAAGAGGGGGAGCGGGAGTAAGAAGGAGGGGAGATAAGAAGAAGAAGGGGATAAGAAGAACAAGGGGGGAGTTAGAAGAACAAGGGGGGGAAGTGAGAAGAACACAGGGAGGAGGGAGGGTAAGAAGAACACAGGGGGAGTGAGGAGAGCACGGGGTGGGTGGGTGAGTGTGAGAAGAGACCGCTAAGGGAGGGTGGGTGAGAGAAGAGACCACTAAGGGGCAGGGGAGAGCTCTAAGGGACAGAAGGGACAGCTCTATAGGACAGGGGGGCAAGACAGGGAGCTCTTTCACACTACGCACACACACACACACACACACAATGCATCCCTACACACACAGAAATACAACATGCTTCTCTTACACACAGAGAAAGACACAATGCATCCATTACACACACACAATGCAACCCTTACACACAAAGACAATGCATCCTTTGCACACATACACAGAAACACACAATGCAAACACACACTGCTTTTCTTAAATACACACAGAAACACAATGCATCTTTTACACTCAATGCACACACATACAGACACACACCTTGCATCCCGTATGCATACAAACACAGATTCACACAATGCATCCCTTACACACAACCAGAAACACACAATACATGCTTTATACACAAATACACACTGCTTCCACTACACACAAAAACACTGCATCACCTACACAAACTGGTATCCCTATACACTACATATCATAAGCACACATATTAGATCCTCTACAATAACACAACACATCCCCTACACACTCCACTCCCTGTGAGCGAATTCATGGGTGGGTGGAACATATAAGTGGACTTATGAGTGGGCCTTATGGGCATACTCACCGTCAGGCCCTGGGGCCCAGACCTTGAGCTGTGTAAGGGGCCCCCCAAAAATGGAGCTGCTTCCAATTCTCCCAGAACATTGAATTTTGTGACCACAGTTGCAAACCGCCTCCAGAGATCCTGTTCTACACCAGACCAGTGGAGCCAAACTGCAGCCCATCATCATCCTCATCTTGGTGTAAGTAGGCAATCTAGTATATTATCAGTGACACTAATCTATAATTTACCTCACATTAAAGGGACACTATAGCTTAATGAAGTCGTTCTGGTGTCTATAGCCGGTCCCTGCAGGCTTTTTAATGTAAACACACACTGTGTGCAGCACTGGCGTTAGTTCATATGGCAGATCATATGGGTGGGGCATTGTGATGTCACATGGGGGGGGCGGCAAATTTTTCTTTTGTCTACGGCGGCAAAAATCCTTGCACCGGCTCTGATCCTCGGCAGCTGCACCAGTCTACTGGTGACCCACAGGAGGGGAGTGCACTGATTGCACTGCACTCTCTTCCTGCCCAGACCTGTCAGGTGCCCTCTGCCCCTAATTTACAGTGGCTCACACTCACAACAAGCAGTGCCTGGAGCCCTTTGCAGAGACGGGAACAAAGAGGATCTGCGGCAGCTGGCCGTCCTGCAAGCATTACATTAAACAGCTGTTCCCCATGCAGCCACCGGTGGTGCTGTGCTGTGAGAATGTGATTACTCTTCACTTCCTCCCAGCCTGCAGAGCAGCACATGGGAGAGAGAGAGGAGGAGGCATGATTTAATCTTACAATAAATCCTCTAAGCAAATCTTTATAAATTTGGGGGGGATCAGCTCTGTTTCCACTGTTTATTGTGTTTATACTGATGTCTGTATTAATATTGAGGGATGTCTAAGTAGTAACATCAGTGTGTGTCAGCAGGGCCAGTCGTTGGGGTGTGCACGCTGTGCGGTCACGCAGGGTGCCATGACAACAGAGGCGCCCGGCGGCCAACACAGCTCACAAGTTGGGTACACCAGCATATTCAATTTAAACGATTTGTTGGTGGTCCACTGGTGCGCACCAGCAGTAGGTGCAGTCAGATCATATCCTCTCCCTCGTGGTTCCGGCGCTCAGTTAGTGAGTCAGAGCACAGGCTCAGAGATTCTCAGCCTGTGCTCTGACAACATTGAAAGTCAGAGCCGTGAAGGACATTCCTGGTAATATAATAAATGCAACCCTTTGAGTAACATTGTAAAAAAAAAATACTAAATTCAGAAGCAAATTGTTAAAGCATTAATATATGTGTTTTTTTTTGTTTTTTTTTTTACAAATAAGTAACCAATGATTAATTAATAACCAATTTGCCAATTTTTGGCCAACATGTTCCAGTGAAAAAACGGGTTTCTAAAGCTATAGCAAAATCAGATATATTGTTCTATGAAATAAATAATTTATTATTAATGAATTTAAATGTATGAAAAATAATAAAAATGCACAATATATTTTTGATGCCTTTGCATTAGTTTCTTACTCTATTGAAACAACGAGAGCACCGAGCTTCTGTGCAGTCTGTTTTGACAGGAGATCATATGGTTTCATGGCTGAAAGGAAAGTAAACATTACTAAATAAGCATAAAGTATAACATAACTGTTGATAAATTATATTCATAATAGACACAAAACACACTCAACTCTGATTTTATTCTTGCTTAACAGTTCTACATGTTGTGCCTCATTGAACAGTGCATACTACTCATTGGCTTTAATTTCATTCTTTCTGCCAAAAACAGTCAGTCAATTATTTCCCTTTTTTGCCTGATTTTTAGGGCTGAAATTCAAGCAGCCAAACCCAATAAACAGAAAAAGGATCTAAATAAAACAGCTGATAAGTGTGCATGAAAAGCACATTTATGGTCTTTATGACTAACCAAGTTAGTCATTAAAAAATATAAGTATAAGTGTGGTTTAATACTGTAAGAAATTGATATGCAAAACTGCAATATTGTATGTATATAACTTTCAGTGTATGTGACTGGTTTTACATCTTGGGGGTCTTCTACTTGATAACAGTGTGATAAGGTTCAAAGCTTTCAGTTGCATTTTACAACACCCAGCTAAAACAAAAGCTTACATCCCTCCAGCAGTTCTCCTGCCAACCAGTTTTCAATGCATGTTATCAGACGATCAGAGTAATGAACATCTAGGTGTAACCATTGAAGTGTGTGTTTTCCCAAGCTATCTTGTCTCTTAAAGAAGTCCAGGCCTGCTCCCAACCTACCCAAAATCCAACCCTAACTGGTTACATCTTACACAATGTTACAGTGTAGCTGGAGGGAAGCGATCAAAGGGAAAGACTTGTGTAAAGACAGAACTCTCTGAAAAAAGGGGGTTGGATAAACCACTTTTGGGAGGGAAAATTAATTCTGGGACTTGTAGCTAATGACAGCAAGAATCAGTCTTTAAAAATAACAGCCAAGGAGGTTGGGCTCCTCTCTTCCTCTCTTTTGAAGAGGAGAGCAAGCAAGCAGTGGTGCCATGGTGAACTGAGAGAGACTGTCCCAGACTACCAAAGATAAAGGCGCAAGGGGAAGATCTTAATTTAAATGTCTAAGTATTGCCCTTTTACTATGTATCTTTTGATTATGTACTGGTTAGAATGTGTAATGTGCAAATCCCTTTTTAAATCTGTAACAGTATCCTAAATCAATATTAGCAATACATTGTATTATGCACTTGTGTTTGTGTCTTATTTGTCATACATTCCCTAAAAGAATATCCTTGCAAGAGGGTCATAATTTCCTATAATACCTCCCTCATGTCCCTGCAGGCAGTGCCACGAGTAGTAGTCAGTCTACAAAATCCAGTAGCCGCACACTGCAAAGAAAAGCTAGTGACTAGGAAATGAGTCAATAAAAATATAGTGGGGGTCATGGCAATTGTCTTACACCTGTGGGCATCAGGTATTGGCTTAAAGTTTAATTATGGGGTGTAAACATCTCACTGTCATTTCCTCCTTCTAACAGGGTGGGGGCTATTAAAAAAAAAAAAATTGGTGGGACATCCAAGTGTCCTTCTAGACCCCACCCATGAGCAGCGGGTCAGTTGTACTAATTAAATAAGTGGTGTAGACTCATTATGAGGTCCTCTACCAAAGGCCTAGGAGACAGTGTTCTGCTCAGTATCTTAACTGTTCCTAGAACTGCACTCTCCTGGACAGGAATATCAGATGTCCCATCTGGAATCTGCTGAAGCCACTCCACCAAATTAGGTTCACGGCCCAGAGGGCTCCTATCACAACTTGGACTACTACTGCCTTCCCTTTCTACATCATTTCAAGCTCCTCATTCAGTCCTAGGTATTTGTCCACCTTCTCCTGGTGATTCTTCCTGATATTATGGTCGCTGGGTATTTCCACATCCACCACTACTGCAGTCTTCTGTTCCATGTCTACCACTACTTACTTGACCATCTGGATTTGAATATATATATATAGCTGTCACATGCTATGCAAGCTCACTCTGAGTGCTCGTATTGGTCGTGTATTTTATTATTAGTGACAGGGCAGCAAAACCCATTTAACAGGCAATGTGTGCCGAATACATAATAAAAATCACCAAATCTAATATTTTTAAAAGGGACACTCCAGGCACCCAGACCACTTCTGCTCATTGGAGTGGTCTGGGTGCCAACTCCCACTACTCCTAACCCTGCAAGTGTAATTATTGAAGTTTTTTTATAAACTGCAATAATTACCTTGCAGGGTTAACTCCACCTCTAGTGGTTGTCTACTAGACAGCCACTAGAGGGAACTTCCTGCTTCATAGTACAGGAAACCTGTGCTAGAGCGTTGCTGGACGTCCTCACGCTGTGTGAGGACCTCCAGCGTCGCTCAAATCCCCATAGGAAAAGATTGAAATTCGTTTTCAATGCTTTCCTATGGGGAGACCTAATGCGCATGCACAGCATTGCCACGCATGCGCATTAGGTCTCCTTGACCGGTGGGCGGGATCAGTCTCGCCCACCGGCTGACGGAAACACAGGGAGGAGCGTCGCGGAGGAGGAGACAGCGGCGAGAGACATCGCCGCTGCCTCAGGCAAGTCACTGAAGGGGTTTTCACCCCTTCAGTAACTAGGGATTGGGGGGTGGGAGGGAGAGGGACCCTCCAGTGCCAGGAAAACGGATCATTTTCCTGGCACTGGAGTTTCCCTTTAATGTAAAATATATCGGTTATTGATATTCAAACCAATATTTATCGGCTTCCAAAAAGCATTTAACTGCACTAATTTTTTTTTTTTTTTTTTTTTTATTCTTTATTTTTGAGTGCAGAGGTGATTACAAGCTTAATCGATTACATGTTTAGTATACAATATTATTGCAAACAGTTGATGCATATAGTCAAGAGGTGCTGCACTTTTTTTTTTTTGTCGAGTAGGAACATGAATTAAACAAGAAGTATTGCAAGAGAAAGAAGTAGTCATAGTCGTGTTGTGAAACATGTTAACTTGTATGTTTAAGATGAATTAACAAACAATGTAGGAGGCTCTATCAGCTAAAAATGATGCATGATGCGCTCTGTGGAGAGCTTAAATGTTATAGAAGTGAGGTCTCAGCTCTGGGCTTCAGCTTTACGTGCTAGGGCAGCAGTGTTGTGTATGATGTTCATTTATTCGTAGGGCAGACTGAGGCAGGTGTCATATTCAGTGAGTTCTTATCTGTGTTAAGGTAACAGGTCATCACCTAGTAGGCTGCTCTCCATGCATATGTACCAGGTAGCATGTTGTTACATGTGTGCATAAGTGAGGAATGAGTAGGGATAATGCCACTCGTGGTGTGTACGGTAAGCATTTCTAATGGTGTAGTGGCCCATCTCTCTACAGGTGCGGTGAAGCATCACTAAGCATAAGGATATGAGGCAAAAAGTATGCAATAAAGATTCACATATTCCGAGAGGTATAGTCACATATCGACTGTCTAGTGTGAATGGCTGCAACACATTTAACATTAAGAGTCAGGATAACGTCCGTTTATAATTATATGCCATTTCCCCCGCTTGTTGTGGGTGAGGTGGATGGCTTGTAAGTCTGTGAGGCTGCGGCATTTTCAACCTATGCCCGCCCTCCGAGTTACAAAGTCCCGCAACCAGTATGAGCACCGAGCCTCGGCGTCGTGGGTCAAGTGAGCTGGTGTGGTTCTGTCTCTGCCCCCCAATCCTCCGTGAGTACCTCGAGTGGAGGGGGTCTGGGCCTGGCGGCATGTCGACCTCTTCGCTCCCAATGCAGCTCTGTAGGCAAGTATCACTTGTTGTACTCCTGATGCAGGGGTAGGGACCTTCTGGGTATCGGTATCGGCTGTTTGGGAATGTCCGTTTTTTTTTTCCCACCGCTTGTGTAAGTATGCGTGTCCGGGTTAGCGCGGTCTGCTACCCGCCTGTGTGTTTGTCCGTGCTTGCTCCGTCGGACGCCCGCCTGAAATATCCGCTGTGGAACATCATAGTAGCTTCGGCGGGTCGTTGGGCGGATCCACGTGGCCACAGTTCGGGCCGCTTGATGGTAGGGCATACCCCGACTGCACATCATGTCATAAAAGGCTGAGCAGAGTCTGTCGAGGGCCTCTAGGGAGTTGGGCATCTGACTGCTGCTCGTGGTCTGTCGCTGTGCTAACTGCACTAATTTAATTGATTCGAACTGATAAAATGCTTCCTGGAAACCAATCAAATGTATCAGTTCTAATTAGATTGAGGTCTTTGTCAGAAGTATGGATATCAAATACAGTGAGTATCCTTGCAGATGTGATAAAACTATATGGGTTCCAATTTAGGTAACAATGTGTAAGGAGCACAACCATAAATCTTTATATATATGAAAAAATCTTTATTAAATGGGTATATACTATAGGACTGTCTCTTTAAATATTATCAACAAAGATACAAAGTCATGCTATTATAAAGCATTTACCAGAAAAAAAAAAATTCTAAACATATATAAACGCGCAATGCGTGATATATAAATGAAAGAAGTATCATGCAAACAGACCACTGTAATACTAGTATAATCAAAACCCAGACATATAAAAAATGCAAAAAACCATACCACGTTCAGTGAGAAGCAGGGACAGAGTCAATAAAAAAAAAAAAAAACAACGTTTCGGCTGAAAAGCCTTTATCAAGGGAGAGGCTTTTCAGCCGAAACGTTGGTTTTTTTTTTGATTGACTCTGTCCCTGCTTCTCACTGAACTTGGTATGGTTTTTTTGCATTTTTTTATATGTCTGGGTTTTGAAATATACTAGTACTACAGTGGTCTGTTTGCATGATACTTCTTTCATTTATATATCACGCATTGCACGTTTATATATGTTTAGACATTTTTTTTCTGGTAAATGCTTTATAATAGCATGAGTTTGTATCTTTGTTGATAATATTTAAAGAGACAGTCCTATAGTATATACCCATTTAATAAAGATTTTTTCATATATATATATATATATATATATATATATAAAAAAAGATTTATGGTTGTGCTCCTTACTCTATTCACATTGTTATGTATTTTGGGTTCTTCAGGGGATAGAGCCTTATGTGGGTGAGCACCCAGTATTTATTGTATTAGTCTTCTCCTGGGGCTATTTTGTCGTTTAGTCGAGTGTGCCCACCTTGTCTTATTTCCAATTTAGGTAAACCAGATTGTCATTAGAGGAAAATTTTTCAAATGTAAACTGTGATCAGCAGTGGTCAAATTATACATCTAATGGCCTTTAAATCAAAAATGTATTTTAGACTCTTTCAACAGGTGCTATATAGTTCCGAGCTGCCGAGTCAATTCTCGGCATAAAAAGGAGTCTTGTCAGCATGCATAGGCTTTAGTTGGAGTTACCCTTTAAATATGTATGTCAAATCAATTATAAGTCAAGATCTTATAAGAAGAAAATGAGAAGTGGAAAACGATAGTGATCTTATTGTTGGGCAGACAATGTTGTAACGGCTTACATCCTTCCTCAAATTATTAGTTTAGAATATATGACGCCTCCAAAAATGCCATCACACATATTAACTCACATAACATAGTTACAATGTTTGCAAAGCAAATTATTCTCTCTCCTGGAATACGAATCCACTATGCATACATTTTGCATAACTAAAAAGACCATTTGAACCTAGAGATACCTAGAATTAGAGTAAGGGACATGATTAAATCCTTCCAATTGTTTGCAAGGAATTTAAATTACTGCTTTTATTGGGGCATATAATTATGAGTATGTTATTAGAATCTTACCCCTTATATTCTCCTCTATAGTGAAGATATAATTCCCAACTAGGTACATTTGAACATGGAGGTTTGGGAATGCCTGAGGATATGAACTCAGACTTCAACTTGACACTTACCCGAAGCATTACCCAGAAAGAATATCAATATTTTTCAGATATGACTTCAGGGGTAATTGTAGTATGTTCATTAACTTGGTTGTCATTGGTTGTCAAAGGGACACTCCACTGGAATAATTAAAGATTTAAATAGAAATAATAACATATAGGGGAAATGCTTTAGGGGTCTGGTGTGTTCCCTTAACTTTTATTCTTACCGATTAGGTTACTTTATTTCCCACTGCACATCATGCATGTTTCGCTTACCAAGGTCAGTATTTCCATGTATTCTTTCTCAAACATGCAAATACATGCACATACATTTGCCTCAGTTAACATACGCATGAAGCATACCAATAAACAAAGATAAAAGATAAATACTAACAAAAATGACATGGAATTGCCAAAGACAGTAAGAATCTAATATAGATTAACTTTAGACGGTATAAAGAATTATGCAGTCATTACTGTACCATTATAAAAAATAAAAAAAATAAAAACAACAATAACCACCACCTTTTTCTTTTGCCAATTATTGAATTGTATGATTGTTGATAAGAGAGATGAGGTAACATAAATGTGCATTTACTTTAAATAAATAATTTTAAAAAAAAATCATCAGGATGCAAACATTATGTTTTATACAAGTATATCTTCCTACCTGCACTGCCAGCGCACCACCCCCCACCATGAATATAGATAACCCCTCTCTTTAGTTTGTCTGATGACTTTGTTGGAATGTATAACCGAACTGGAATGTTATTCAACGTGGTGTCAGTGATGGTCATATTCTCGTCAGATATTGGCTCTACATTCTCCATGAATGTTAGAAACATCATAACTTCCATGAAATGTTTCAGTCCAAGTAAATCAGCATAATAAGCCTGTGGGACGTTAAAAAAACAATGTTACTACAAATATCACAAATACATCACTTTACATGCTTTGACCTCCATGCAGAACAGGGGCGTGTGAAGACATATCAGGCTTGGGAAATTTTTTTATGGAACTAAACATACATTGCTATGGAGTTGTTTTTGCAAAATTAGATTATAAATAGATTGATTTACAAAATTTCAAATAGAAAAACAAATGGGTATTTACAAGAAAATTAAGTTAACTTATCTATTTTTTTATTTTTTTTTATTTTTTATTGTTAATGGGTGTTGGGCTGCATTGCGGACGCAATATTGCCCCCCCCCCATCTTTTTCCACCCGTCTTCCCCACCCCTTTTTGTTTTATCCCCGAGTTTATTATTATTCTATCAGTATTATACGTTTTCTATTGGTCACTATGGCATTAACACTTTTAAATTAATGACTTCTAGTTTATTATCTCAGCCATTGTATTCTAGTTATGTATATACATTTGTTTTTGTGACCATTACCTATTATATTATCTCACGTAGATCATTACCATTTCCGTTTATTAATTAACATAATATTTTTCAGGATAAAAACATTTGGAAAAAAAAAAACAAGTTATATCAAGTCAGCAGCTTTACGCATTTCTGAGATATCTCAAGTTAGGAGACATTTGAATAATTATTTTCAGTTCAATAGTTAAAAAGAAAAAGGTGTCCAACCACAAACAAAAATTCTCAAAACAAAATCCATACTAAGATAAGGCAAAGGAAATTGTTTATATCTTATTTAAAAAGGTCCAACACATTCCGTAGGGCTGTGCATGGACATGCCCCCCAACTTTCATTGATACAGTCTCGATTTTGGGCTGCCATCCCACTTAAGTTTCCTTGTGTCCCATATGTGTGTCCCTGGACAAAACATCTCAAGTCCATCATTAGACGCGCTTGTTCTGTACAATGCACACTAGGAACATACAGGGAGTGCTTCTGAGGGGTGGTGAGGCAGATTGTAAAGTGGGTGAGCCTGCACCTTTTTTTATTGGAAGGGCACACCACTGCTAATAACTAGGCTTACATCGTGGTCCCTCCACCCTGGTACTGATTACCTCCAAGTTGGGAGGTATGCATGGGTACAAATGATATGAGTAAAAAGACAAAAAAAGTACAATACATATAAGAGACAATACAACATTTGACAAATAACTACAGGATGAGTTGCGGGTACTCTATACTCTTGGCAACATACAATCTAAAATCATTAAATACCACACTGTTCAATGTAATGTTTGACCAAGAGGTCTCAAACACATAATAAAGGGTTCTGGACCGATATAACCACTTTATGGCTCTGAATAATATGGCTCACTAAACTCTGCTTACACAGAGCACATATTAATCATCCATGCATGTCTCCTTCCCTAGGTGGCAGTGTTGTAGTTTCTAATCTTCAAATCCCACAGATCTACACAATGGTATTATTGCACGATGTTATGTGATTTCTATTTTTACTTTCAGTATTCTCCACAAAGTGAACCTACATATTGTTTAGAGCAGGTTGATAACTTAATTACATTAACAATATCTAGCATTTCTTGAGTTTAAATCAATATGTTGACAGATTGACATGTTAACTATTTTATTTATGTTTACAAAAATATTTAGCTAAAATAAAAAATTTGCAGCATCTACAGGGGTATCATCCAAATTTGCGAGTGCATAGGCAAGACAGTCCCATGTGAATATAAACTTGGCTACAGTGTACAAATACAAATAAATTGAACACTGGTTTCTGCTTTTCTCAGCCCTGCTTTATACGCATTTAGATTGACACGGTTGTTGAAGGTAATATAATGGGAATCAGGATTCACAATCTACCTACCTCTAATATTTTAACAAGGTCAATTATGTCTAGTCTGATTATAAAAAAAATAGTAATATGAGACTGGAGTTCATGGCTACTTTCTCCTATTTTCCATAATGGAAAAAAGTCCATTACTATGTGTGCTTAACCCCAGTAGGACAGCAAAGTCCTCAAATTTTGGCTGATTTATGCATATCACTAAATAAGTATGTATTTCCAGATAGTTAACATTTAGCAGACAAGGGGGATTGCCATAAGTAAGACATCAGTCAGTGCTAACTAAGCTGCCTTTATGTTAAAATCAGAACAGTGCTCTTGATTTATGTAGATGGCTAGGTATAACAAGATGACTGACAGTGTTAACTAATTCTGGGGAATATTAATATGATTCTGCTACCAGATGGGTACCCCAGAATCTTGAGTGGGTCAACCCTATCCACTTAATGTCAACCTCTAAATATGTAAGTGATTCTGCAAAGGATGTTTATCATCACCTCTGCTATATGCGTTGTCTACCTGTGATCCCCTGAAAGCAGTTTTATTGCAATGAACACACATAGACTTGACAACATGTATTTTATATAGATTTATAAAAAATAACGGATGATAGAGTTACAATGGCAACTGTCAAGGGGTGGGATATATTAGGAAGCACTTGAACAGTTAGCTATTGAATTTCATATGTTTTAAGCAGAAAAAATGGGCAAGCAAAAAGATCTGTGTGATTTTGACATGGGCTAAATAGTGATGGCTGGGTCAGAGCTTCTCCAAACGGCAAGTCTTGTTGGGTGACAAAATCAAGATGGCTGCCAGGCCATGTGACCGTTGACTGTTTTGTTGCATAGGATATAGCGTACTATAGGCCTCCACTATTGTGCAGGTCTCAAAGTTTTCAGTTAGTGGTTTGTTTTTTTATAAACAATTGGTCAGTAAAGGGGGGGGGTTGGCAATCTTAACAAAAACAATAGGTCAATAGGTTGCCTGGCAATTTGGTAACGTGGACCTATGACTTCTGGCAAAAGAGGTTACTGGTGGGATACAGTGTTCTGTTATAGCGAGAAGAAAAATCACAGGAGTTATTACGGTATCCCATAATGTAAGAATCAAAGGCTTTTTTCTTTTATTACGTAACTATTTAGGTTTAGCTGGAATGACCAATGGCTCAGGCTCAGAGTGTCTAAAATATGGTAAAAGTGCTGATTTGGAGATTTTTTTAAAATAAGTTTTGCTAGCTTGGCCTACATGTTGAATCCCCTTGCAACTTCACCCCAAATTCACATCTAACTGATAGACCCTTATTTATACTATACAGGACGTGTTATGTGATCATGTAAAAATGTGCAACTGTTAAAATCTACTTCTAGAAACTATTATCTGCTGAGGTCACCTCCTGAGGCTATTCATTCTGAAGGAAATATCTGTAGATTTTTTTTGTACAACTATGGCTTAACAATCATTATTCTAATAGTAATTTACATGCCACAGATTTCAACCGCTAAATTTTGGGAGCAATTCTTATACTAATCTGGCCACTGGGAAAAAAAATCAACCCGGGCATTTAAAAGGTAGAGCAGCCCAGTAGGTGGGGGTGGAGAAAGAAATGGGGCATGCCAAGTCTTCAGCAATGACACACGCCACCTCAAAGTGAGTATGTTGGTTTGCCCTGTGTTTATATTGCACAGCACAGCTTTGCGTTTGCTGGAGGCTTGTCTCTGGTGTCCCTAAAAGAGGGATACCAGAGGGCAAAAGTGAGGCATGGCCAGTAAAGCATTCTGTGTATGTGTGGGGAAGCTCTCTGTGGTGTTGAATGTAGTTGGAGGCCAATTGTAGGATTGTGTGTGCGTAGAAGTGACTGTTTGTGGTGTAGTGTGTATAAAGGTTGTGTACTATTTGTGGCTAGGGACTGTAGTGTGTATGTTTATCCACTGGGTGTAAAGTGTGGGGCTGTAGAGATTGTGTGTGCGTTTGTGTCTAACGTTTGTAGAGAGATAGAGAGAGAGAGAAAGCATGTGTGTGTATTTATCTATGGCGTATAGTGTTTCTATAGGGTGCAGTGTGCATTCTTGTCTATAGGGTCTGTTGTGTGGGTGTACAGGGGCTGTAGTTTGTGTGTACATGCTAGTTTGTGTTTAGGGACGATAGTGAGTGTTTGTGTGTCTATGAGGTGTAATGTATGTGTTTGTATATGGGGTGTAATTTGTGTCTGGAGGGTGTGTGGGCACATCTAGGGGTTGTAGTGTGCTTAGAGATGTATAATGTGTATGTATATGCACCCCTGATCAATCGGGTTTTTGCCAGAATTACTCCACTACAACTGCCCTCTTAAAAGTTTGCAATGACATCCAAACTGGCATGGAACAAGGAGACCTAACTGGAGCTATTTTCATTGATTTTGCAAAGGCCTTTGACACATCAGACCACGACATTCTACTGCACAAACTCAAAAACTATTGGCGATTGTTCGCTAACCTGGTTTCGATCGTATGTATTGGATTGCTCGCAATGTGTGTCCATTTCTGACAGCGACTCCCTCCCTCTCCCAGTCACATGTGGTGTTCCCCAAGGTTCCATTCTCGGCCCCCTACTATTTACATTATTTATAAATGATCTGCCTAATGTCTGCAAATCCTGAAATGTACACATGTACACATGTACACAGAACACACAGTAATCTATACAAGCAAATCCAATTTACCGCAGCTTGAGGCTGTGCTCCAAGACCAGTTTACAGAAGTAGAAAAGTTGATCGCAAAAAACAAACTCTTCCTAAACACTGACAAAACTGTCACAATGATCTTTGGAACAGTACCTAAATTACACAAATTACACAATTCCCACCTATTCATCAAAACTAATTCAAATGGCACACTGACCGCAGTCCACTCTTTCAAATACCTGGGTATGTTGTTAGACCCCAATCTAGCTTTTGGCCTCCACATAGAAAAACTTGCATCTGAACTTTATACAAAACTAGGTGCCCTGTACAGAAACAAATCCTGCCTAAGCCCAACAGTAAAGGAAAAGATTGTACAGCAAATGCTGATGCCAATCATTGATTATGGGGATGTAGTATATGCATCTGCACTGCAATCCCACATTAATAAACTCAATACATTGTATAACTCGTTCTGACGATTTGTGCTACAATGTAATTACATGACCCACCATTGTGACATGCTAAAAGAACTAAACTTGCTGTCCTGGAATCCAGACGCACCCTTCATCTTTCCAGCCTTGTGTTTAAGAGCTTTTCTGGGAAGCTCCCACCCTACCTGAGCTTAATGCTCTCCTCAGCTGTCTCCACCTCCTATAACCTCTGATCCAGTACCAGCACTTTATTTATATTTAGTCTACCTCAATACAAAAAGAAAGCAGCCCGATCCTCCTCCTCCTACAGAGCGCCGCGATTGTGGAACGACCTCCCGCACACTTTCAAATCTTCCCAAATCCTAAAGTCCTTTAATAGCCTCAAAACAAAAAGCACCTTTCTACATACCTCAAAACAAAATGCACGTGTTATTGTTGATTATATATTTCCTACCTGTTCTATCTTAAATTTTGTATATATTGCGTATTAATATTGTTTTTGTATTGTATTGTACCGTATTGTATCAATGCAATGTTTTATGGACCCAGGACATACTTGAAAATGAGCGAAATCGCAATGTATCTTTCCTGGTAAAATATTTTATAAATAAATAAATACGCAATGTGTGTGTATATTAATATAGGCCGTAGTATGAGTATGGTTTATAATGTGCTTGGATTGGGAGTGTTTTGTGTGTGTGACTGTGTATATTGTGGGCTTTATTTTATATTAATGGAGCTGTTTTGTGTGTGAGGGGGCATAGGTATCCAGAATGCACAGGGAGGAAAATATGAAAAAAAAAAAAAAAAAGAAGACAAATACTTTATTCCCCCCCCCCCCCCCCCCCCTCCCTTTTGTTACCTTTGGCTAAGGGGGAGATCTGCAGAAACCAGATGTCGTAAATTCTGTTTTAGAGCAGACCAGGAGTCCGGCCAGACACAGGTAAGAAATAGTTTTCCCCATTACCAGGCAACCAGGCCAGGGTACTCTTGGCATCATAACCACTACAGCGGGCTGTTGTGATGATGATGCTTGGCATAAGCCTTTATTGCTGAATAAATGTTCAGCATTATCTGCCCTTTGTGTTAGATACTCATTCAAATGTCACTGCGGATACTCCTGCAGATTATATTGATGGACTTGAAAAACATGAATGTAAAGCAGAAGGTAAGTCTCATGAACTTATGTCTAGTAATGAAGATGAGTGAGCTTGAAACAACCATATCATTGCAATAAAATGATATATTTCATTTAATTCACCAGCTTCTGCTGCTATGTCAGATTGTCCATATCCACACCAAAGCTGAATCCCAGGGCAGCCTATGGAGGGGATCAGCCTCTGTGCTGGGCATCCCACTGGTTAAAAAAGGGGGCTCTCCCCTAGTGGAACACACCTGATAGTGCTGCAGGGCCATTTTTTTCTTACTGCTGCCTTGCAATCACACTCCAAGTAAATATAGAATGACTACATTTAAACTTTTAACATTTATTTTGCCTATTACATTTAAATTGATACGTGAAGAGATAGTGAAAAAAGTGATAAGTGTTCTCTATCCAATAAAGCAGCTATTCACCAACAAGGAGTTATTTTTACCTTGTGAACAATAGAACAAAACAAGCAAGTAAATTAGGTGGACAGTGCTAAGAATTATTATAATAAAATCATACATACACAGGTAGCAGCAGATTTCGCAATTATGTGTCTTACTCTTTAAAAAAGGGAATTAAAAGTACAATGATAGTGCAGTATGTTATGAATAATATGGTTATACAAATATTTTCCAAAGGGGCACTCACGTTTTCCAGAGCTTAAAATGCTCTATTTTAGGAGCCTGGACGGAACAATCCAGGGGAGGGGCATGGCTGGGGAGCAAGCCTGGTCTCCTACTTTAGATTCATCAACGATCTTTTATTTATTTGGGATGGCCCCATATCCGAAGCAAAAGATGTTATCAATTATTTAAATACAAATACAGAGGGCATTGTTTTAACAGCCGATTTTAGTCAAAAGGAAGTAACCTATTTAGATTTTGTAGCCCCAAGGAGCCAAAGCGCAGCTTAGCGGAGGAGGGCCTTGACAGGGGTTAGGAGGCAGGCTTAGGAGGAGCCGGCCAGGACTGGGTGGTTGTGGGTAATAGGGCTGGTCTACTTAAATAGGCAGCCATTTTAGTCAGAGCACATTTAATTTCTTACCTAGCCGAGTTTGTGTGCACTTCGTGTTCACTGCTTTGCTGGGTAGGGTTTTCCTTTTGTCTCCTCTGCAGGGCCATGGACGAAGTGGAGAGGTTACTTGCTGGAATCCGGACGGCGGCGCTGCGACAGGACGCGGGCTGGGTTCGGGCCCAACTAGACCAGATCCTAACGGCGGCGGCGGAGAGGGATGGCGGCGGAGAGAGGCCACAACGGGCCAGGAGGCCTCCGCGGCGTCTGAGTCCTGGATCGGGACTGGAGGATGGAGGTGACGCCGGAATGGAGGCCGCGGGCAGAAGCGGCACGTGTAGCAGGCCCGCAGACCCCGTGGTTGAGGCCCCGCCTCCCGCGGCGCGGGCCTAGGCGAGGTGCTTCCCGGCGGGTGGCGGCTGAAGAGGCTGGCGGTGCGCACCCCGGACCGGGTGGGGTGGCACCTGGCGTGAGGAGGCGTGCGGCTGATGAACGGCCCTCTCCAGGGCCAGGCCCGTCTGGGATGCAGCCCGGGAGGGCACCCACTCCACTGGAGGCCGGGAAGGACGGGGCCCAGGGCAGGACGGCCCGGAGAGGGCCCCTGGCGAGCCGGAAGCAGCAGGCAAGTGCTGGGGATCCTCAAGGAGCCCCCCATGATGTGTCCTGTGCTAAGGGTGCTCGTTTGAGGGACAGGGCCCAGGCTGTAGGGGGGACAGGGGGTCGGGCTTCCCCTAAGAGACTGGTAGTGGGGGAGGGGGGGCCGGTTAGCCGAGGGCGGAAGGGGGCAGGAGGTGGTCGGGCTGTAGTGGCACGGGGGTCCAGTGGTAAGGAGGCCAGAGAAGGGGAGGTAGGGGGGAGGGCAGGCAGCGGGCTCTTCCCTCTGGTAGGTCAGGGGGTTTGGCGAGGAGGGCTGGGCAGGGGGTAGTAGAGGTTAGGGGGGGGAAGCGTAGGGGCAGTTTTTCAGGGCACAGTGGGGGTGAGGAGGGTGGGGCCCTTAGTAGTTCGGGGGCTGAGAGGGGGGGGCGTAGGCGGGGTCGGCCCGGTGTTAGGTCGGGTGCTGGGTCTAGCAGTGGGAGTCCCTCCCCAGTTAGGTGCGCTAGGGCCGGTAGGAATTTCGAGAGGCGGCGACGTCGATCTTCATCTAGTGGGTCCGCGGGAGGTAGGGGGGGGTCCCCCAGGCATGGTCGACGGGGGCAGGTTTTAGGTGGTGTCGGTAGGAGTCGTAGCCCGCGGGGTGTGGCCCCTGGAAAGCAGCGACAGGACAGCGGGTGCCGGGAGGCCTTGGTGGTCGGCAGGCGCTCCCTGGGTCGGGACGGGAGGGCTGCTGGGGAACAGTACACCCTGCCCAGGACTTCTCCTCGTTTCAGGTCGCGGAGCCGCTCCTCATCAGTGTTCGGGAGGCACCGGGTGAGCTCCCCGGTTGGCAGGACTTCAGTGGACGTTGCCCTTCGTGGAGGCACAGCAGTTCCCATCGCAGCCCCGGGCGCTTCCGGTTCTGGGGGCTTGGCCGGTGAGTCCAACGGATCATTGCACTCAGACACGCTAATACAAACACTACAATCACTGCTCCACTCATTGGGGAAGGGGGGTGGTTCAGGGGTGAGCGTTGGGCAGGTGTGGGCGCAGGGGGTAGCGGCTAGTGGGCCCGGGGTGGGGACCCCGGCGGTGCCAGCAAGCAGTGTGGAGGCAGGGGCTGCGCCCAGCGCAGGAGATGCCGGGAACGAGTGGGCGGAACTGACTGGGGGGGTGTCGGATGCGGCAAGGCAACACGCATACGTATCGTTTGCTGGCCCGCTCGGGGTCCACCTTAAACAGGAGGTGAAAGACAAGATCTGGAAGGGGGAGTACTTAGAGATCTTCTCCCTCCTTCCCTTGGAGGAATTTATTGACCTCAAGGAGGAAGATAAAAAAAGATGAGAAGAAGGAGGAGGAGGAGAAGCGGAAGAAGTATCGCAAGATACCGAAATCCTTTGGGAACTGGTTGAGGGCGTTTTGAGTCTTGGCCAGCGTGATAGGGGAAAAGTCACCGGGCGTCTGCTCTTCCTTGTTCTGCTACTTGGACGGGATTTGGGAGGCATACCGCACCTATGGCGGGCTGGCATGGTGGCGGTATGACGAGCAGTTCCGACAGCGGATGACGGCTAATCCCGGTATGAGGTGGGACCAGATGGACCTGCCTCTCTGGATGAAGCTGATGATGGCGCAGAAGGCGCAGCCCTTTCAGCATGCGGCTGGCGCAAACGGACAGTCCGCCTCGTCGGCCGCCTCGCAAAAGGGACTCTGCTGGCTGTTCAATGAAGGCCAATGCAAATGGGGTGTTTCCTGCCGATTTAAACATGAATGCTCCGGCTGCGGGGGGGCACATGGGCTGCAGCGCTGCTTCAAGAAAGGCAAGTCTGGGGGTTCGGGAGCCGGGTCCGCGGTTGGCGGTGGAGGGGCTTCCGCTGCCCAGGGGACTCACCCCAGTGAGGCTAGACGCGATGGAACCCTGGCTAAGCCGCTACGGTAATAGGGCGGACGCCGAGCTCCTCAGGGCCGGGTTCGGGCAGGGTTTCTTTATCCCGTTCCAGGCTAGAGAGAGCATGGGGCACCCGCGTAATCTAAAATCAGTGGCGGAATTTCCAGGGGTGGTACGGGACAAGCTGGGTAAGGAAGTTATGTTGGGTAGGATGGCTGGGCCGTTTCCGGTACCGCCGATAGAGGGCCTTCGGGTTTCCCCTCTTGGAGTGGTCCCTAAGAAGGAGCCCGGGAAGTTTCGGCTCATTCACCACCTGTCGTACCCTAAGGGCGGGTCGGTTAACGATGACATTGATAAGGAGCTGTGCTCGGTCTCTTATGCATCATTCGACCAGGCGGTCGAGCTGGTGAAGAAGGCTGGGCGTGGGGCTCTTATGGCAAAGGTTGACGTTGAAGCGGCTTTTCGGCTGCTCCCTGTCCACCCGGCGTGTCATCACCTGCTGGGGTGTCTTTTCGAAGGGGGCTACTATGTGGATTTGTGCCTCCCAATGGGATGCTCCATTTCTTGCTCCTATTTCGAAAAGTTTAGTTCTTTTCTTGAATGGGTGGTGCGGGTTGAGGCGGGGGACAGGGCAGTGGTACATTACTTGGATGATTTTTTCTGTGTGGGGCCGGCTGGCTCCCCGGCTTGCCTGCACCTGCTGAGAACCATTGAATGGGTGGCAGGCCGATTTGGGGTGCCGCTAGCGGCGGAGAAGACGGAGGGCCCGACCGGGTGCCTTAGCTTCTTGGGTTTAGAGATCGATTCTGAGCTTGGGGAATGCAGTCTGCCGCTGTCCAAATTGGAGGCGCTACGGTCCAAAGTGGGTGCGGTGAGGCAGGCGCGTAAGGTGACGCTCCGGCAACTGCAGTCGTTGATAGGGATGCTCAACTTCGCCTGCCGGGTGATCCCGATGGGTAGGGTGTTTAGCCGCAGCTTGTCAGCAGCTACGGCTGGGGCCCGGTCTCCACACCATTTCATACGAGTATCCTCGTCTATGCGGGCTGACTTGGTCGTGTGGGACACCTTCTTGAGGGATTTCAACGGGACGGTGTTCTTCCGACGGGAAGGCGTGTCGACAGCCGAGCTAGAGCTGTTCACTGACGCGTCAGGCAGCGTGGGGTTTGGGGCCTACTTCGGTGGACAATGGTGCGCAGAAAAGTGGCCGGTGGCGTGGGGGCAGAGCCCCCTCATGCGTAACTTGGCCTTTCTGGAACTGTTCCCGTTGGTGGTGGCGTTGGCCTTGTGGGGGGATAGCTTGCGGGACCAAAAAGTGGTCTTTTTCTCGGACAACATGTCCATGGTGCATGCAGTTAACAACCTGTCCGCAGCATCTTGGCCAGTGGTGGCGTTGTTGCGGCGATTTGTCTTGCTGTGCATGTCCCTTAATGTGGTCTTTCGCGCGCGACACGTACCAGGGTACTTGAACGAGGTGGCTGATGCTCTGTCTCGTTTTCAGTGATCCAGGTTCCGGACGGTGGCCCCGGAGGCGCTGGACGTGGGCCTGGCGTGCCCGGACGAGATGTGGCAGTTAGGAGCGTCATGCTTGGAGGACTTGTGAAAGCGTCGCTCGCACCGGCCACCTGGGCCGCCTACAGTAAGGTCTGGGGTGCATGGGAGCGTTCATGGGACGGGCTGGGGAGGCGAACGTCAGGGGAGCCACCGCTGGATGCCTTCCTGTGGTTCATCTTCCATTTGTTGGCAAGCGGTGCGTCTCCGGCGGTAGTGGACAGGACCATGGCGGCAATGGCCTTTTGGTTTAAGCTCCGCGGGGGGGAGGACCTTACAAAAACTTTTGTTATACGGCAGGCTCTTAAGGGCTACCGGAGGGGACGTAGGGTGCCGGACGCTAGGCGCCCGGTGTCGGTACGGGTGCTGGGGGATCTGATTCGGGCCTTGCCTGACATCTGCTTCAATGGGTTTGAAGTGGCTCTGTTTAAGGCGGCATTCCTCCTGGCCTTTTTCGGGGCCTTCAGGATTGGTGAGTTGGTGAGTGCCGCGCGGTCGGCCTCAGGAGGCATACAGGCATCGGGGGTTTGCTGTCAGGATCGGGACAGGGATCCAACACGCAGAGTACAAACAGTAGCCAGATACGTATACCGGACCTTAGAATGGCCGGACTAACGTAAGTAGTACAGTATAGAATGGTCAAAGACAAGCCGAGGTCGAGGGTAACAGAAGACAGGTAAGCGAGAGACAAGCCGAATCAAGGGTAACAGAGATAAGCAGAGTAAGGTAAACAAGCCGGGTCAAAACCAAAAGGGATAATAGAATACACAAGCACTGAGTGACTAGAACAAGCTAGAACCACGACAGGGCAATGAGCTAATGAAAGAAGCTCTGTTAAATACCCTGTTCAGAGCAGTAACCACGCCCCCAAGGCGTCCTGATTGGTCCTGCAGCCATTGACTGACAGGTTGTTCCGGGGGAGTGTCCTGATGACTACTTCCTGCCTAGATGCTGTAAAAGGCAGTCACTCCCTCGCGGCCGGCCTAGCATGACCGGATAGACCGCGGGGAAGGGAGCCATCAGACCGTCTGGATGGAGGAACAGCTAAGTCTCTACCTCTTTCGGAGGTAGAGACCACAGGTACCCTGACAGTACCCCCCCTCTCAGATACGCCCTGCGGAGACGGGGAGCATGAACATCCTCCTGAGGTACCCAACTCCTCTCCTCAGGACCATATCCCTTCCAATCAACCAGATATTGTACTCTCCCCCGGGAGATTCGAGAATCAATAATAGAGTTAACCTCATACTCCTCCTGACCCTCCACCTGAACGGGGCGAGGAGGGGCTATTGTGGAGGAAAATCTGTTACATATGAGTGGTTTCAGCAATGAAACGTGAAACGAGTTCGGGATGCATAAGGTATTAGGAAGAGCTAAACGATACGCAACTGGATTGATACGGGTCAGCACCCTGTAGGGTCCAATATAACGAGGAGCGAACTTCATGGAGGGCACTTTTAAACGGATGTTCCTCGTGCTCAGCCATACCCTATCACCAGGAACAAAGACCGGAGCCGCCCTTCTACGTTTATCAGCGTGTTTCTTGACCAACATAGAGTTGTGCACAAGGATTTGTCGAGTTTGATCCCACAACTTCCTCAAATTGGCAACATGAACATCAACCGACGGCACCCCCTGGGAAGGGGAATCCGAAGGAAGAATAGACGGATGAAAACCATAATTCATGAAGAAGGGGCTTGAATGAGTAGAATCGCAAACGAGATTGTTGTGTGCAAACTCCGCCCAAGGAATCAAACCGACCCAATCATCCTGGTGTTCAGAAACAAAGCATCGTAAATATTGTTCAATTTTCTGGTTGGTACGTTCAGCAGCTCCGTTAGACTGAGGATGATAGGCAGAAGAAAAGTTTAATTTAATACCAAGTTGAGAGCAGAAGGACCTCCAAAAGCGGGAAACAAATTGGGAGCCTCTGTCCGATACAATTTGAGAGGGTATCCCATGTAGGCGAAAAATCTCCCTAGCGAATATCTCTGCCAATTCGGGAGAAGACGGGAGTTTAGGCAGGGGAATGAAGTGTGCCATCTTAGTAAACCTGTCAACCACGGTGAGGATAACAGTCTGTCTTTTAGAGATAGGTAGATCGACAATAAAGTCCATGGCCAAACAGGACCATGGTTTTTCTGGAACCTCCAAGGGTTGCAGGAATCCACATGGAAGCGTATGGGGTTGTTTGGTTTTAGTACAAACTTCACATGCAGCGATGAACTCCTCAATGTCCCTCCGTAAAGCAGGCCACCAGAAGTCCTTAGAGATCAACGCGTAAGTTTTGCGAATACCAGGATGTCCCGCCATCTTGCTATTATGTAAACACTGTAAAAGTTCCAGTTGAAGAGCAGGAGGAACGAAATGACGGCCCGCAGGAGTCTGTTTAGGTGCTAGATGTTGCAACTTAATGATCTCGGCCAGTAATGGAGAATGAATCCTGAGATTCGTATTAGCAATGATATTGCATTTCGGAACTATAGAAGAAAGAACTGGTTCAGGTACAGTAGAAGGTTCATATTGGCGAGATAATGCATCGGCTTTAGAGTTTTTAGAACCAGGTCTGTAAGTCAGTACATAATTGAAGTGAGTCAGGAATAAGGACCAACGAGCTTGTCTAGAGGATAAGCGCTTAGCCTCCCCAATATAGGACAAGTTTTTGTGGTCCGTCAAAATCGTAATAGGGTGTAGGGTCCCCTCCAACAAATGTCTCCACTCCTTTAAGGCTTTAATGACTGCTAACAGTTCCCTTTCCCCGATGTCATATCTGCTCTCAGGCCCAGAAAATTTCTTAGAGAAGAAACCACAAGGGTGTAACGGTTTATCCACCCCTAACCTTTGAGACAGAACAGCCCCAACTGCTGTCTCAGAGGCATCGACCTCGAGCAAGAAAGGCAGAGTCGTATCAGGATGGACTAGAATGGGAGCCGAGGCAAAAAGTTCCTTGAGAGTCTCGAAAGCACCCAGAGCTTCCTTAGACCAGAACTTAGTATCAGCCCCTTGTTTGGTCATATTGGTAATAGGCGCAATGATAGAGGAGTATCCTTTAATGAAGCGCCTATAGTAGTTGGAAAAACCAATAAACCTTTGGATAGCCTTGAGTCCTTTGGGCAAGGGCCAGTCTAAAATAGATTGAAGTTTTACAGGATCCATTTTAAAACCCTCCCCAGAAATCACGTATCCAAGAAAGTCTACCTGAGACTGATCAAAACTGCACTTCTCCAATTTGCAATATAGACCATGTTGCAGCAGCTTGTGTAATACCTTTCTGACCTGTCTATGGTGAGTCTCAATCTCCTTAGAGTGTATTAGTATGTCGTCCAGGTAAACAATAACACAATCATGCTGAAACTCCCTAAGTACCTCATTAATCAAATCTTGAAATACTGCAGGAGCATTGCATAGTCCAAATGGCATAACAGTGTATTCGTAATGGCCATACCGGGTATTGAATGCCGTCATCCACTCGTGACCTTGCTGGATTCTCACCAAATTGTAAGCCCCTCTGAGATCTAACTTGGTGAAGATTTTGGAGCCCTTAAGACGATCAAATAACTCGGTAATCAGTGGGATAGGATAGGCATTTCTGACAGTTATTTTATTCAAGCCTCGGTAATCGATACAAGGTCTCAGCGTGCCATCCTTCTTCTTAATGAAAAAGAACCCAGCCCCGGCCGGAGAAGAAGACCTCCTGATGAATCCCTTTTCTAAATTCTCCCGAATATACTCCTCTAGAACCGAGTTTTCCTGAACAGACAAAGGATATACATGGCCCCTCGGAGGCATAGTGCCGGGTAGAAGCTTAATCTTACAGTCAAATGACCTGTGTGGAGGCAAAGAATCGGCATTCTTCTTGTCAAACACTGCCCTTAAGTCTAGGTAAAGGTCTGGTATTTGTCTTTCTGTGGACTGAGTAGGATTCTCCGGTATGTTAATATTAGCTAATGGAGAAACCTTGCACAAACACCGATCCTGGCAGCCCTGGCCCCACGAGAGTATCTCTCCTAACTCCCAATCGATAATAGGGTTATGTTTTTTCAACCATGGGTACCCCAGAACTATGGGAACAGAAGGAGACGAAATGAGCAGAAGAGATAAATTCTCCACGTGTAGGATACCCACTTTTAAATTAATGGGTATGGTCTCACGGAAGATAACAGGGTCTAGTAGTGGTCTACCATCTATGGCCTCAACGGCCAAAGGTGTCTCCCTTAGCTGGGATGGGAAATTGTTCTTACTAGCAAAGGCTTGGTCGATAAAATTCTCAGCCGCACCGGAATCTATCAATGCCATAGCCCTTACTACTTCCTTCCCCCAAGTTAAGGAAACTGGTAGCAGAAGCCTGTGATCTTTATAATCAGGAGTAGAGGACAAAATAGAAACACCCAAGGCCTGTCCTCTAGAGAGACTTAGGTGCGAGCGTTTCCCGGGCGGTTAGAACAGTTCGAGAGTAAATGACCCTTGGCTCCACAATACATACACAAACCCTCTCTTCTCCTGTGCTGTCTTTCCTCCTCAGAGAGGCGGGTATACCCTATCTGCATAGGTTCAGTAAGCAAAGATATCGTGGAGTCAGGACTTGGAACAGCGGGAGCTAACCTAAAAGAAGGTCTCTGGTTCCCCTCTCGAGTGTTCTGTCTCTCTCTTAGACGTTCATCTATACGAGAGATGAACGAAATTAAATCCTCTAAATTCTCAGGGAGTTCTCTGGTAGCAACCTCATCAAGGATTACATCAGATAGGCCATTCAAAAATACATCCATATACGCCTGCTCATTCCACTTGATTTCTGCCGCCAGAGACCTGAACTCTAGTGCATAATCCACCAGTGTTTGGTTCTCCTGTCTCAGGCGCAACAGTAATCTGGCTGCATTAACCTTTCTACCTGGAGGGTCAAATGTTCTTCGAAAAGCAGCTACAAATGCGTTATAGTTATAAACTAATGGATTATCGTTCTCCCATAGTGGGTTGGCCCATCTCAGAGCTTTCTCAATGAGTAGGGTGATAATAAATCCTACTTTTGCCCTATCTGTAGGATAAGAGCGAGGTTGCAATTCAAAGTGGATACTAATTTGGTTTAAAAAACCACGACACTTCTCAGGAGCCCCACCATAGCGTACTGGGGGGGTAATGCGAGAAGAAGCACCCACTGTGGTTACCTCTAGACCTGAACCGACAGGAGAAACAGGGGTATTACGTATCTCCTCTGGTGGGTTATTGGCACAAGCTAATAGAGCCTGTAGCGCAAGCGCCATCTGATCCATTCTGTGATCCATGGCTTCAAACCTAGGATCAGGAGCAGCCAGCTGACCGTTTGTACTTGCAGGATCCATTGGCCCTGTCGTAATGTCAGGATCGGGACAGGGATCCAACACGCAGAGTACAAACAGTAGCCAGATACGTATACCGGACCTTAGAATGGCCGGACTAACGTAAGTAGTACAGTATAGAATGGTCAAAGACAAGCCGAGGTCGAGGGTAACAGAAGACAGGTAAGCGAGAGACAAGCCGAATCAAGGGTAACAGAGATAAGCAGAGTAAGGTAAACAAGCCGGGTCAAAACCAAAAGGGATAATAGAATACACAAGCACTGAGTGACTAGAACAAGCTAGAACCACGACAGGGCAATGAGCTAATGAAAGAAGCTCTGTTAAATACCCTGTTCAGAGCAGTAACCACGCCCCCAAGGCGTCCTGATTGGTCCTGCAGCCATTGACTGACAGGTTGTTCCGGGGGAGTGTCCTGATGACTACTTCCTGCCTAGATGCTGTAAAAGGCAGTCACTCCCTCGCGGCCGGCCTAGCATGACCGGATAGACCGCGGGGAAGGGAGCCATCAGACCGTCTGGATGGAGGAACAGCTAAGTCTCTACCTCTTTCGGAGGTAGAGACCACAGGTACCCTGACATTTGCATACTTGAAGGAAAGTTGGTCTTGCACCTGGCCAGGTCTAAGACTGACGTCAAAGGGGCAGGCAGGGACGTGACCCTGGGCCCCCTGCCGGGTTCGACCTTGTGTCCAGTGGCTGCGGTGGTGCACTACTTGGAGCGGAGGCCGATAGTGGACGGGTCGTTCTTGGTGCATGCGGACGGCTCGTCGCTATCCCGCTTCCAATTCACTAAAGTTTTCCGGAAGGGCCTAGTACGGCTGGGGTTGAGTGCGAGCGCCTACGGCACCCACTCATTTCGCATCGGAGCAGCCACAGAGGTTGGGGGACGAACTGGTCAAGAGGATCGGGAGATGGGAGTCTGTCAGGTTTCGCTCTTATATTCGTTTGGGTTTATTGGAGTGCTAGCTAGGGCGCAAGTGGGGGGAGGGGGCACCCTGTTGGGCCCGGGGGGTATTTATACTCTGTTCTTTTCCTCCTTCCCCAGATCGTGTTGCATGGATCGTGGGCCATTCCTTCGTCTTCTGGGCCGCCAGGAGGGCTGCAGCTCGAGCGAAAGGCCAGCAGCTGGGCTTTCCAAAGGACCAGTTGGCAATACAATGGCTTGGGTACAGGGGATATTGCTGGAGGGATATATGCGGGGTGGTGTTGCGGAAGGTGGCAAGCGGGGTAAGGCCCGACATGTTGGTACTACATGCGGGGGGCAACGACTTGGGCCTCATTCCGCAACGGAGGCTAGTAAAGTGGATGAAGCAGGACCTTAACAGGCTGGTTGATCTGCTTCCCGGGGTCATGTTGGTATGGTCGGAAATGGTCCCGCGGCTGCGCTGGAGGCACGCCCGGGACTACGCGGCTTTGGATAAATGCAGGGGCAAGGTTAATAGTTTGATGGCTAGCTTCGTGAGGAAGTTGGGGGGAGTAGTGGTGAGACACGTGGAACTGGAAGGTGGTTTGCCAGGGTACTATCGCCCGGACGGCGTTCACCTGTCAGCTGTGGGCTGGGACCTGCTGAACCTGGGGCTGCAGGAGGGGATGCAAAGGGCACTCTTTCTCCGGGGTGGGGGAGCTCAGACAGCTTAAGGGGTCAAGGTCTGAGCCCGTGGCGGGTTAGGGAGCCGAGGAGGAGGAAATAGGCTCACATGAGGAACGTCACGGACATGGAAATTGTGGTCACTGGTGGTTGGTAGGTTTCGAGTCCTGGAGGTGACTCAGAACCTGGTGGGGTAGGGGTATCCGGGTATACCCCTACCGTGGTTATTTATGGTTGGCACTTAAATGGTTATGTTGGAATAAGGTTGAAAATTGTTAAAGATATATTTATGTGTTGGTATGTTGGGGGTCATTGCCCGTTATATTAAAAGAAGGATGCGGTTGCGAGGGCGGAGTATGGGGGCAATGACCCATATTTATATGTTAAATTATTATTATATTTATGAGTGTTATTATTGATGATAACTTATTAAATAAATGGTTATAATGGTTAATAAAAGCTGTGGACAATTTTACCCATATACCCTAGTGTCAGCGTATTATTGGGTTAGGGATGTGGGGTTTTTTGTCCTAGGTTACGACTGCCCATATGGCGACTATACACCTGTCATGTAGCCCCAAGGAGCCAAAGCGCAGCTTAGCGGAGGAGGGCCTTGACAGGGGTTAGGAGGCGGGCTTAGGAGGAGCCGGCCAGGACTGGGTGGTTGTGGGTAATAGGGCTGGTCTACTTAAATAGGCAGCCCTTTTAGTCAGAGCACATTTAATTTCTTACCTAGCCGAGTTTGTCCCGCCCACCCTCCCTTGGGTTTTTTAAGATCACTAATGGTTTCCCGTTTTGTCACAGCGGCGGGTTAGGGAGCCGAGGAGGAGGAAATAGGCTCCCATGAGGAACGTCACGGACATGGAAATTGTGGTCACTGGTGGTTGGTAGGTTTCGAGTCCTGGAGGTGGCTCAGAACCTGGTGGGGTAGGGGTATCCGGGTATACCCCTACCGTGGTTATTTATGGTTGGCACTTAAATGGTTATGTTGGAATAAGGTTGAAAATTGTTAAAGATATATTTATGTGTTGGTATATTGGGGGTCATTGCCCGTTATATTAAAAGAAGGATGCGGTTGCGAGGGCGGAGTATGGGGGCAATGACCCATATTTATATGTTAAATTATTATTATATTTATGAGTGTTATTATTGATGATAACTTATTAAATAAATGGTTATAATGGTTAATAAAAGCTGTGGACAATTTTACCCATATACCCTAGTGTCAGCGTATTATTGGGTTAGGGATGTGGGTTTTTTTGTCCTAGGTTACGACTGCCCATATGGCGACTATACACCTGTCAGGATATTTATATTAAAGACTGCACTCTTTCAACAAAAACACATTTTAAAAAAGTACATGCCAATACTTTTATTAGCCAAGATAGCTGCCTTAACCCAGTATGGCTGAATGGGGTACCAAAAAGCCAACTCCTTAGATTAAGAAGAAATTGTTCCGAAAAAGACACCTTTCAATTACAGGCTAGCAATATCAAACAGAAATTTATAGAAAAGGGGTATAACCCAAAGTATTTAGACAAAGAAATAGAACAAATAGGTAACACAGAAAGAGAATCATTATTAACGAAAAAAATTCACAAAATTCGACCAGGCAATACATTTACCCTCCCTTTGATATTTGATTATAACAATAAAAGTAAACAGATTAAAAGAATAATAAATAAACATTGGAACATACTAAAAGAGGACAATCTACTAAAAAGGATCTTACCCGATAAACCAACAATAATATTTAGAGGCGCCCCCAATCTAAAAATGAAACTTACTAAAAACTACACTAAACATAAACATACACAGGAAAAAAACATTTTTTTTTTTAAACACTAAGAAAGTTTTTTTTAAATGTAATGTATGTGCAGCATGTAAGAAAACACAAAAAAATGATAAATTCATCCCAAATTTTAAATCCATGAATACGAACAATTTTTTTTTGCACATATGATGTAATAACGTGTAACAGTACCAATGTAATATATTTGTTAGAGTGTCCTTGCTGACTACAATATGTTGGCAGGACAATTAGACCACTAAAAGTGAGAATAAGCGAACATTGTCGAAATATAGAAAAAGGACTCATGAGCCACTCTGTTTCCGCCCACTTTATGCTGCACAATAAAGACCCTAGTCAATTAAAATTCATAGGAATCGACAAATATAAACCTCATTGGAGAGGAGGTGACAATATTAAAAATATAAGTAAACTAGAAATGGAATGGGTCCACCACCTAGACACCCTCACCCAAGCGGTCTCAATATAGAATTCGATCTAATAAATTTTTTATAATATCCTTTTTATAATACATTTTTAAAAGTTATGCACAATCAATTATAAAATGTTTGGATTGTAAAATTGTACTATCATCTGGAACAATATAGAATTTTGATTTTTTTTAAATATGTTTTTTTTATAATTCATTTGTGTATATGATTTTTCCCCTTTTTTAACCAAATTTCCTTTGATTGGTTACTTTTATACATATATTATCTTAAAACTTTGGATTTCTATTATATACATCCAGACTTGTTCCTTGTTCTATTAGTACTATTTAGAAGAAATCGCTGTGTAAATACATGTGATATACGGTGATCCCTATTCAGCATTTAGCACTATTATAATCTCTATAACTATATATGCAGAAAATATGCAAGATTACATCTTGATTTGTTTGTTTTAATTTACTTTTATATTAACCCCTCTTTTTCTTGGACTTTTGCCATTATCCAAAATGGCCATTATCACTTCCTGTATACATCATTATGGAGATACCCACCAAACCGGAAGTGATGTAACACATGACCTGGAATTAGAATTGCAGACTATACACACCAGAACTGAATAGAGAAATTAAGAGACTATTTAAACATCAACTGACCTGAACAGCAGACATTCACTTTTGAGAAAGCTGTAAGCGAAACATGTCAAGTGGAGATTAAGGATTGCCTACAAGGACTGGTTTTATTTATAGTTCTTTTTACTATATAGTTCACTTTTAATAGTTTTATTTATTCGGTTTAATAATAAAGATTCTGTTTTAATACCCAGTCACTCTTGAGCTCCTTATACTCTCACCATCACTCTGCTGTTCCTGATCTACATATATCCCTAGGTGGGGATTGTTCCACCTAAAGCTCCATACACTAGAGC
Source organism: Pelobates fuscus (assembly GCF_036172605.1). NCBI lineage: Eukaryota > Metazoa > Chordata > Amphibia > Anura > Pelobatidae > Pelobates > Pelobates fuscus. Next base: position 106,786,561 of record NC_086318.1, on the reverse strand, counting down.
AGGTCATTGCTCTAGCAAATGTAAGTAGGTCAAATATTATTTACTTATCCTACTTTTACATACGTACTGTACCATTGGTATACATCCTTATTTTTTTCATATGATGAATCGCACTACCTTGGGAATCTGATACCAGCAAAAAGAAATCCTTAGACGGGGATTGTTCCATCCAGGCTCCTAAAATAGAGCTTTTTAAGCTCTGGAAAATGTGAGTGCCCCTTTGGAATATATTTTTATAACCATATTATTCATAACATACTGCACTATCATTGTACTTTTATTTCCCTTTTTTTCAAGAGTAAGACACATAATTGTGAAATCTGCTGCTACCTGTGTATGTATGATTTTATTATAATAATTCTTAGCACTGTCCACCTAATTTACTTGCTTGTTTTGATACGTGAAGAGAACCTAATGGAAAAAGTATTATTTACCAATACTTAGAGTATGCGGATAAAAAACACACCCTCTCTCTCTCTCTCTCTATATAATGTCAACGTGATACTATTTTTGTGACCAGTATTAAACTGTGTGCGTTTAGGTTTTACACTAAAAAAAATAAATAAAGAGAATAGAGGTGAATTTGAATGGAAGTCCAATGCAAAATCTAGGCTAAAATAGCTGTACTGGAAAACATGCCCTATTCAGTTCTTCCGCAACAGACAATTTGGCCAAATTTTTGCAATTCCCTAGGAATACCCTTGCAAATACAACTGAATTAACATTTTTGTGAATACATATGGTTTAATTTTTCACATGTGTTGGATGACCATGATGTTTGAATATTTACATGTGCTGAACGCAGGGAATTGTCCTTTGAACCACTCCAACTGCATCCACAGATTCCCTCACTCTGGCCCAGGCAGCATACTTCTATTATTTGCTCTGAACACTGAGCTGAATAGGACTGCCCTGATAACAGCAGGCACCAGCACTCTGTCCTCATCATCTGTTAGGACCTCATTGGCATTCATCCGGTTGTGCCCCGGGTGGTTGATCCACTCCTACACACATTCTCCTCAGATGACTTTCCACCACTCAGGTAAGAGACGCACCTTCTCTTATGGCTTTGATGGTGCATGTTCTGCCTCCCCCTTCCTCTCTGTGACTGCAGGTTTACTCATCCCTGCCCAGCCTCCCTTCCTAAGCAAATCTCCCCCAACCCCTTACAGTCTTCTGCCATCCTCCCTGTAAGACCTTTCCCTGCCCCTGGAATGTCTGAGAATGATAGAGAATTAATCATATTTAAAAGTCAGCTAATGTAGCCTATTGAAATTAATACTGCATGCTGTTAATTAAAATCGTTCATAATGTCTCCCAAAGTTGTGCACTAGCGGAGTTAACTAAGCATAGGTAAACGCTGCTCACTTAACTTGCCCAGACGACACATTTGCTTAGAGATATCAGACATATGTAAACTACATGTTTTCACCATGATCAACCTCTCTATAAGTAGCTTAACAATGTGCACAACTGGGTTAGCATAACTAAAATAACCAGCCTAGTAGCATGTTATTATATCTTTTGTTCTGACGTTTCTAAACATTATGATTTTTCTATTCGTATACCTACTAACGCTGATACTTGCATGTCATATATCACTAGATAGTCTTACCACGTTTGAAAATGTTTAAAAAATATGCTTTCACCTCAATGCCACATATGTATGAATCTGTGATATTACTGTGATTTTGTCTGCTGTTGTGGCAGCGTATATCATTTCGTCAAACCATGCACAGCAAAAATAAAGAATAAAAAATAAAAAAAAAAGATGATGTGAGACACATGCCATAAGAAATACAAACGTATTTAAAAATATATCAATTTTTAATTTACAATACAAGGAAAAAGATCACCACCAAAAAAAAAAAAAAAAAATCTCTACAGAATATTAGTTTAAACAACAAACAAAAATGAGAGTTTACTTTGAAGATTTAAAATATTAGAAACCAGAGATTACATATAGTTACATTAAAAAAAGTTCATCAAGTTCAACATTTGAAAATCATTCCTTTATGTTGTTGAATCAAAAGAAGGCAAATTAAATAAAACTTGTAGCCATTACCAATTATGCCACATACAAAAAATAACCATATCCTTGATGAAGCTGTTTTTGCAACAAAAATTCAAGCTTTTAATAATAAAAACAAAAAAACTGAAAAGAATCTGAAAACACAACCTCTTTAATAAGTGCAGGCATTTCACATTTTATTGTTCTTACTATAAAGAATCCTTTCCTCTGCTTTACTAAAAAATTTAAAGGGTGACCACTTGTCCGCTGTATACATGCCACACCAAACCAGACGGGAGGTGCAGACTATGCAAAGAGGCCTCCACATAATGCAGCATATAGTAGATGGGTGAAGGGACAGCATACTCAAAGCCAAAACCAGGATGCAGTGATTGTGCACAGATTCTGGGTTAAACCGGACTTAGTCCAGATGGGAGATACCACAAAGGGTAGTTGAGAATGACCTGGCTAAGATCATGGCGAACTTCCAGATCCAGACAGACAAGCAAGTACTGACCAACCAACATAACATTGTGGTGGTCGACGTGGCAATATCCAGTGACCATAACATTAAGAAAGAAAGAACTTGAAAAGGTGGACAAATACTAAGGACTGACAGAGGAGCTAGAAAGAAACATAGAATGTGACAGCAGATAAGAACCGTTTGGCCCATCTCGTCTGCCCAATATTTCAAAATACTTTCATTAGGATGTGGAAAGTGAAGGCAGTAGACACCGTTGTGATAGGAACACTCAAGGATGTAACCCCAAAGTTAGGGAGAGTGGCTTCAGCAAATTCCAGATGGGACATGGGAGATCTCACCCAGTCTCCACTCCTTCAAAAAGTCGTTAAGAACCCACTTCTTCATAAAAGCGTATCAATTAAACTGTTAATAGCTCCTGGCTGATTCCTCTTCAGCAACTGTCACTAGTCTAATACTATCCTTACCTTTTTGTGTCATTTTACCCTACTCCCTCTAGCATGTAAGCTTAATGAGCAGGGCCCTCAACACCTCTGTTCCTGTGTGTCCAACTTGTCTAGTTACAACTACATGTCTGTTCGTCCACCCATTGTAAAGCGCTGCGGAACTTGATGGCGCTATATAAATATCATAATAATAATAATAATAATAATAATAATAATAATAATAATAATAATATAAGAGTGCAGTTCTAAGATACTACACAGAACCCTCAGACTCCAGGCCTCTGTTAGGGGACTCAAGAATGAGGAACACGCAAAAAATATCACTGTGAGGGGTAAGAATGTCAATAGTATTGCTGTTATTATTAATATGCCATTTTAAATAATAAAAGAGACCTTTTTGGTTAATAATTTCAATACAACTGATCATCAGGAAAACTGATCAAGGAAAGTGATAATCAAGTATGCTTTTACTAGCAGGGTTATACATTAAAGAGGGATTTGAAAGGCAATTTCAAAATGTTAAAATAGTTAAAAGTTAAATAGTTAAAATAGTAGAACTAGGAAGAAATCCAACAGATTTTCATTTCAGCATAGCCAGGTGGCATACAATTTTAAACATTTCCAACAATTCACACCTTCGTAAATAACCCTGTAGGAATGAGATTTTGGCTAGAAAGTCTATTTGTCGTAAGCAAGTGTATTATGTTGCAATGTATTTGTTTATACAGCAGATGTTATGGTTGAATGCAAGACTATCATACAGAGCTACGATGTAAGGCTTGCCCTTGTTTAAAGAAAACTCCCTGTATTTTGAATGATTGCCCAGCATATAAAATATGATCTACAATGGGATGGGTGGTAATAAAATTATGGAAAGAAAACAAACAAAAGCAAATCCCATTGGATGCCAGCTACTAAAAACCAAAGGATAAATAAAAGTGACATATATGGAAAGCTAAGTTTCTTAAAGTTAAATCTAGGCTACAGTGTTTAATTCATATAGATTTAATTTCTTTTACGTATTACCCTAGAAGTATCACAGAAAATCTCACCCACACTTTTGTGGTACCAACTTACTTAAAGTAAATCTGTTTTGTGGTATGATTATTTCACATACACCATATTACACTGGAAGGGATTAAATGCTATTTTATTAGCATTAACATGAGAACCACTGTATGCATATTTCTGAGGTAGACCTTAATAATACCCAAAGAGAGTGTAAACTTTTATTTATATAGATTTTGTAGTATAGAATTTAGTTCATAATTCATCACTCACCCTTATTTATACTCTAGTTAGGTTTACCGGCCTTATCTGTAACTAACTAATCTTACTGATTGGGTAACTAAAATAATAGATCAGTTGACATTGCTTTTCAGGAAGGCTTTTGACACTATTGCACACAGAAGGCTCATCAATAAACTGCAATCTTTCAGTTTGGATTGGATTCCGATATTGTTGAATGGTTAAGGCAGTGGCTGAATGAAAGGCAACAGAGGGTTGTAGTCAATGGAGTATATTTAAAGCCAGGTCTAGTTACCAGTGCGGTACTTCAGTACTTGGACCCATTCTCTTCAAAAAAATGTATTAGTGATATTGCAGAAGGTCTTGATGGTAAGGTATGTCTTTTTGCTGATGATATTAAGATATGTAACAGGGTTGATGTTCCAGGAGGAATAAGCCAAATGGCTAATGATTTAGGTAAACTAGAAAAATGGTCAGAGTTGTGGCAACTGACATTTAATGTGGATAAGTGCAAGATAGTGCATCTTGGGCGTAAAAACCCAAGGGCAGAGTACAGAATATTTTATACAGTCCTAACCTCAATATCTGAGGAAAGTTATTTAGGGGTAATTATTTCAGAAGACTTAAAGGTAGGCAGACAATGTAACAGAATGGGAGGAACAGCCAGTAGAATGCTTGGTTGTATAGGGAGAGGTATTAGCAGTAGAAAGAGGGAAGTGCTCGTGCCATTGTACAGAACACTGGTGAGACATCCCTTCGACCGTATCTCCAGAAGGATATTGATAATTTAGAAAACGTTCAGAGAGGGGCTACTAAACTGGTTCATTGATTGCAGGGTAAAACTAAAAGGATCTCCATATGTACAGCTTGGAGGAAAGACGAAACAGGTGGGATATGATAGAAACATTTAAATACATAAATGGAATCAACCCAGTAAAGGAGGAGAATATATCTAAATGAAGGAAAACTACCACAAGAGGACATAGTCTTAAATTAGAGAGATAACAGTTTGAAAATATTAGGAAGTATTACTTTACTTAGAGGGTAGTGGTGCATGGAATAGCTTTCCAGCTGAAGTGGTAGAGGTTAGCACAGTGAGGGATCGTAAGCATGCATGGGATAGGCATAAGGCTATCCTAGATATAGATATAAGAGACTAATGCAAGTATTAAGAAAATTGGGCAGACTAGATGGGGCGAATGGCTCTTATCCGCGGTCACATTCTGTGTTTCTATGAAAGTTCCAATAGGTATAACTATTCCTACAGTCAGATGGTGGGAGGAGTTAAATGATCTTTGATCCTGGCCTCGCATTTGTCCTCATATCCATTCTGTTGCTAAAACTGGTCGATTCCACCTGAATTATATTGCCCGGATCTGCCGTTTTCTTACGCAAGATGCTGCCAGGTGTCAATTCAAAATACTAACCCTTACCGATAAAGCTCTTAAGAACTCTAGCCCCATTACATTTCTTCACTGACTCGTAGGTATTGCCCTTCTTGATCTCTCCACTCTGCTTGTGACCTTCTCCTGTTTTCTGCTCAGACCCGTGTTAATGCTAACCCGCACTTGCAGGACATTTCATGGGCGGTTATTTTCCTTTGGAACAGCCTGACTAACCACATCAGACTCTCACCTAGTCTTCAATCAGTTGGCCTTCCAGAATAAGTTCTATGTCACAAATCTGTCTCTTGCTTTCTCCTAAAGAGCCAAAGCACGCTCTCACCTCGTGTCTATAGTGTCTTTAAACTCCACTCCTCTAGACCAGGGGAACCCAAAAGGTACCGGTAGATGCCCACAATATGAGTCCCATGATGCTTTGTGAATAAAGCATTATGGAAACTGTAGTTTTAAAACATCTGATTATCTCCTATTGGGCACCCCTGCTCTAGACTATAAGCTTTTGAGCAGGGTCCTCATCCACCTATTGTTCCTGTATAATTTTGTAATTGACTCTTTTTTTGTTAAAGTCCCCCCTTTCATAATATTGTAAAGTGCTGCGGAATAATTACATAGCTGAAAAGAGACTTGCGTCCATCAAGTTCAGCCTTCTTCACATATGGTTTTGCTGTTGATCCAAAAGAAGGCAAAAAACCCAGTCTGAAGCGCTTCCAACGTTGCAACAAACTAGGACAAATATTCCTTCTTGACCCCAAAACAGCAGTCAGATTATTTATAAAATATTTTACCAGGAAAGATACATTGAGATTTCTCTCGTTTTCAAGTATGTCCTGGATCAAGTAGCTATTACTCCACTAATTAGAAATTATATCCCTGTATGTTATGTTTTTGCAAGTATTTATCCAATTGCAGTTTAAACATCTGTATGGACTCTGATAAAAACCACCTCTTCAGGCAGAGAATTTAATTTACTTATTGCGCTTACTGTAAAAAACTTTAAAAAAACCTTTTCTTTGCCTTAGATGAAATCTCCTTTCTTCCAGGGTAAATGCGTGACCTCGTGTCCTGTGTATAGCCCTGTTTATAAATAGATTTTCAGATCATTGTTTGTACTGGCCACAAATATATTTGTATAATGTTATCATATCCCCTCTGAGGCGCCGTTTTTCCAAACTAATGAGATTTAAATTTTTTTACCTTTCTTCATAACTAAAATGCTCCATTCCTTTTATCAATTTTGAAGCTCGTCTCTGCACTTTTGTGGTCTTACCAGTGATTTACAAAGAGGCAAAATTATATTTTGATCCCGAGAATTTATGTTCCTATTTATACATGACAAAACCCTACTGGCCTTAGCAACTGCAAATTGACATTGCATATTGCTGCCTAATTTGTTGTCTATAACAATTCCCAAATCCTTCTCGTGTGTGGTTATCCCTAATTCATTACCATTTAGGGTGTAAGTTGCTTGTGCATTCTTGACCCCGAAGTGCATAACTTTGCATTTCTCTACGTTAAATTTCATCTGCATTTTAGTGCCCAGTACCCCAATCTATCCAAATCCCTCTGCAGCAAAGCAATATCCTGCTCACATTTTATTACTTTACAAAGTTTTGTCTCATCTGCAAACACTGAAACATGGCTTTCAATGCCTATTTCAAGATCATTTATAAATATGTTAAATAGAAGCGATCCCAAAACAGAACCCCGAGGGACACCACTTACCACTTTTGTCCAGCCTGAAAATTTACCATTAATGACAACACGTTGTACTCTATACGTAAGCCAATGTTATACCCAAGAACAAGAATATTCATATAGACCAATTTCTTTTAGTTTGAAGACTAATCTATTGTGAGGAACCTTGCCTTGGCAAAATCCAAGTAGATCACATCCACTGCAACACCCTGATCTATACTTCTGCTTACTTCTTCGTAGAACACAATTAGGTTAGTTTGGCATGACCTATGTTTCAAAAAACCATGTTGATTATTGCTAATAAAGTTCTTCCCAATAAATTCCTGAATATTATCCCATAATAGCCCTTCAAATATTTTCCCAATCACAGAAGTTAAGCTCACAGGTCTATTATTTCCAGACAAGGATTTGTAACCCTTTTTAAATATAGGATCAACATCTGCCTTCCTTCAATCCTCCAGTACAATACCTGAAACAAAAGAATCTTGAAAAATTAAATACAGAGATTTACCTTTTTCCCCACTTAGCTCCTTAAGTACTCATGTTTGAATACCGTCAGGCCCCGGAGATTTATTTGCATACATTTTCTTCAACTGCTGTAGCACCTTGTCTTGAGTCATCCAATCACAAGTTTTTTTTCAGCAATCATTTTCATATCTCTTGCCATGGGATCCTCAATATTTACTGAAGAAAAATAGTTATTTAAAATTTCTAGTTATTTAATAGTTATTTAAAAAAAGAAAATTAAAATTTTCCTGGTTTTCATTAGCCAACAGGCCCATCTCTGTTTCCAGTGTACCTACACTTTCATTTTTTTAGCATTTGATGTACTTGAAACAAAATTTAGGGTTGGTTTATCATTCTTTGGCTATCAATTCCTCATTTTCTAGTTTAGCCACTTTAATTTCCTTTTTGCAAGCATTTTTGGCTTCCTTATATCTTATATAGGATGCCTCTGATTTGTCCAATTTAAATGCTTTAAATGCCCTTTTTCTTATTTTGAATCTCGTTTTACTTCTCTACTAAGCCACATTGGTTTCAATTTGTTTCTTTTATATTACTCAATGGTACATACTTGGAAATGTACCTTTCTAATATTTGTTTTAATAGTTTCCATTTATCCTCAGTGGTTTTTTTGTCCTCAAAGTAATGGTCTAGCGACTGGGATACCGGTTCCCGTGTGCCCGGATCCAAGAGGAGGGCCTCAGTCAGTCTCCATGTCCAGGTAGAGGGTTGGAAGAATGCGAACTCAAGTTCAATGATGACCGAGCCATGATCCGACCATGTAGCGGATTCAATCTTGGCAGATCTCAGTCGCAAAAGGCCTACTTGCTTAATGAAAAGATAGTTGATCCGAGAGTATCGATCATGAAGAGCAGAATAATAGGTGAAGTCCTTAGTCAAGGGATTGAGGGTCCTCCAGCAGTCTACGAGATTCATGTCGACCAACGCTCTCATAATAGAGCGTATACAGAGTTGGGAGATGCTACTGTGTCCCGTCGAGGAATCCATGACAGGATCCAGTGGGGCATTGAAGTCCCCCCTGAGGACCAGGGTGCCCTCTGAGAAGTTGTTTAGCTTAGCTAGGGTCCCTCTTTTATTGGTAATGTGGACACTGGCAAATGTATAGATCATGCCCGCAATCACCCCTTTCAAGAAGAGAAAGCGTCCGTGGGGATCACATAGGATATCCAGCTTTTGGAATTCCAGTGTTGCTGCTAATAGAATTGCTACTCCAGCCTTCCGGGCCATGGGATGGTTGCAAAAATGGTTCGACGGGTATGTTTTGCTCTGGAGTTTGGGGGCAGCACCAGAGCGAAAGTGTGTTTCCTGTAGCATCGCAACCGATATGCGTTGGTGTTTCAGTTCCCGGAGTAGATTTGTTCTCCATTCCGTTATGTTTAATCCTCTGCAGTTGTATGTGAGAACAGACAGGGGAGCAGGACGATAGCAGTCCCGGTCCCGAAGTCTACGCCCGTTCAATGCATCTCACTTTCACAACCCTCCCCACACTGCACCCCATCACGAGGCCCCCTCGAGAGACCCGGCCTCCCGGTATGGATCCGCCAAGTGGGAGAGGGAGGAAGATCCCTGGAGTGGAGCGCAAGGCCATGGGGGGGGGGGGGGGGGGGAGGGGGCCAGGATCAAGTGGGAAGAGGAAGGTGATGCGAGAAAGGGAAGAGAGGGGGGGAAAGAGACAGATACCCTATCTGACTGGCTCTGACGTTGGGGTGAGAAGTACCCCAAAGGTATCACCTCTCCAAGAGAGGCGACTCATGCTACGGCGGATTACTCTGAGAACACGCCCCAGTAACCAGACCAGGTGTCCGCTGTTCGAGTGTGAGCACGAGCGTGGGTTGAGGTATGCGGTCCCGAGTCCGACCAAGTGTGCTCAGATGTGTAGGGTATGGACAGATCCAATCCACACTGTACCCCTACGTTGCTAATCTCCAGTTGAAAGAGTGCGATTCATTGTAATCATAAATAAGCATGTATAACAGAACGGTAAATGGAACATAAATATAACAGGGGGGGGGGGGGAAGAGGATGAGGAGCAAGACAGGGCTTCCCGGGTCTAAATGGGTACGCACTCAGCAGAGCCCTCCTGCCCCGGCATCTTCTGGGCTGTGGCTCCAGTGGGGATCCGCCTCTGCGTCTTCGTGGAGCCTGCTGTGGTCGTGGCTCCGGTCCCAAGGGCGCCGGAACCCAATTGCAGGTCCAGGGCCTCCAGGAACCACGGTATCTCTTCTGGCCAGCGCGCTGACACCCAACCGTCCTGTTGGGGGGCCAGCAGAGCGAACGGGAATCCCCATTTGTACGTGATGTGTTCACGGAGGGCCATTGTCACCGGTCGGAGTGCCCTCCTAGCTGCGAGCGTGATGGGTGAGAGGTCGTTGTAGATGGATACCTGGGATCCCTGGTAGTTCCACATGGGGCGTTCTCGGGCCCTTTGCATAATAGCTTCTTTGACCGTGAAGGAGTGGATGCAACAGATCATCCCTTAATCAGTCCTCCATAGAGTGTGGCCGTAAGGCTCTGTGTGCCTGCTTGAACTCAAAACACTGGGGGGCATCATTCTGCAATAGGAGCTGAAACAGGCCTGATAAGACTTCCTCCGCGTTCTCTTTCCCCTCAGACTCTGGGATCCCTCGAACCCGAACGTTGCACCTGCGACCTCTGTTGTCCATGTCCTCCAGGTGTCTTCTCATATTAAGGATTATATCTCCCTGCCTTGCGATAGCCACATCCTTGGTGCTTGGGCGGTCACTTCATTCCGGATTCCCGCCATCTCTGCATGTAGGGCATCTTGGATGGTGGTAGTCAGGGTAAGTAAATCAGTTTTGGTAGCCATCGATGCCGCTTTGGAATGGAGTTCCTCTCCAATCCACTCCAACGTAAACTGCTCTGTACCCACCGATGATACAGGTGACGGTGGTGCCGATCCCGAGCTCACATGCTCGCCGCTGGGTCCGCGGTGGGGTTGCACAAAATCATCCATCGGGCCCTGTTGTTGGCCCGGTTGTGAACCCCTCAGGGTTTGGGGGTGCTACGTGCGGCGATTACGACCCATTTGCCATCTGTAGCTTTATTTTAATTGCATTTTGAGGGGTTTTGTGGAGCGGAGCACACTGATCAAGCAGCCATCTTGGTCAGAGTCGTGGCCATGCCCCCTGCTTTTGCTTTTTTGAGTTTATTTAAAAAAATTACCATATTGTGATTACTATTTCCCAAATGCTCCCCTACTTGAATGTTGGTTAAAAAGATCAACATTGTTTGTTATAACGAGATACAGACAATCATCCTTTCTAGTTGGTGCTTGTACCAGTTGTGACATGAAGGTGTCATTTAACACATTCAAAATCCTTATTCCCCTTGCTAAAGTACTAGTCACTCTATTCCAATTTATGTCCAGGTAAATAAAATATCAAATAATTAACGGGTTATCCCAATTTGCAGCTTTCCAAATTTGCTCTAACAGCTGTTCTTCCTCATTAATATTTACATTAGGTGTTTATAACATATCCCAACCAATAATTGATTTCCCTTAGATTGCCCCAAGCAGATATCTACCCATAAAGCTTCCACATTTTCCTCATCAAACTCCACATGTCTAAGATTTGACTTTAACTCCTGGTTGACATACAAACAAACCCCACCACCCTTTTTGTTTTTCCTATCCTTCTTAAATAATGTACACCCATTTATATGAAACTACTACTAATAATAATAATAATCTAAACCACTAGTGTAGAATGTAACATTCTATTTTCCTATTCAGATTAGATACGGATGTCTATGCCTACTTGGTCCTCTCCAAATTCATATAAGCAAGTTTTTTGTTTATATAATTGGTCACATTTACAATGTGTGAAAAAAAAAATTAAATAAAGTTTAGACCCTGTTTGCTAGACTTTACCCCCTGACCTAAGATGTGGGTTCTACTCGTTTAACCCCATGTACTCAATCCAAGACAAAGGGAGGGGTCGTGGCCTTATGGTTTAAACATCATAAACCTTTTAGATTTGAAGTAGGCAACCTTTGAAATTGCAGATGTCTAGCAAGGCATTAGGAGAGATGTCTCTGGATTGTAGAAGGTTGCCGACTCCCGCTGTAGATATGCGTTTGTCACTTTAAAACGACTTTATAAAGAGATCCAAATTCACCCTGTGATATTTTTTCCCCCCACCAGTGATAGCCCTAGTAGAGAAGCCAATATGGAGGCTTGTCTATTAGAGCATCCAGAATCCAACAGCCATGTGAAAATCCCATGGGTGACACAAACAATCCTGTTAGAGCTTGCAAGGTGTGAATGGATTATTTCCAGATAATTGGCATTTTTCTTCACAAATACTCACACACTTGTTCATTCACTCAGCAGCACCTCCAGCCACTGACAAGGAGATGTGGGGGAGGTTAGCTGCAGAATTAATCAGGACATATGCAGGATTATATTTTAACACCATGCTTAGTGTTCGTTCTTACAATGCTAATAGAATTTTGAAATAGATTGCAAATTAAACAAGGGGTGGGGGACATTTAACCACCTTCCTCCATAGACCAGTCTCCACTAGCAATGAATCTGCCAAAGCGGATTTTATTAATTTAGCAATTTCGTAAAAAAAAAAAAAAAAAAAAAAAAAGGACCGTGATATTTACCATTAGAACTCACGTGCAGAGCGCAGCTCAAAAAAACTTATTTTCCTAGCATAAGTGCAGGATTTGTATGATGCTGGAAACGTTCCACTTTCTCACTGTTTGCAACTCTAAATATGGAAAACCTCTTAAAAAGCATGCTTGAGTCTGTAAGACCCCAGAATAGATTACAAACAAGTTTTGCAATTTTGCTTTCAATTTACTCCAATTTGATGTGACTACTGAATAAATGGGACCGTGTATTGAGCAAATCTAAAGGAAAACATGTCACCATTACTATGGATATGTAATTATACTAAACAATGCGGTAGAGGTCTTGCTGTTCCAAATGTGAAAAACAATTCCCATAAATATGCTAGATGTTTTTCTTAATTCCTGCCATTAGATCAGGAATTAAATCACTTTTGCTTATGTAGCCCTAGCCACACCTCCCCTGGCTGTGACTGACACAACCTGCATTAAAACAAAATGGTTTCTGTAACGGAGCTCCCTGTACCCCGGCTGAATACCTCTGCCAAGGACCGTTTCCTAGCTGGAACAGAGGACAGACCTCAGCACTCCTACCCCCCCAGTCACCGTGACTTGACTGGGGTCCTGAAACCACTCTGCCCTGGAGCCGAATGGGGAACACTTTCTATCCACCCACAGGCACTTGAATTTCACAGGAACTGAACTAACAATTATCTCCAGGCACAGAAAACCATTCAATATTACAAAAAAAAACAAATACCTTTAAAACACAAACACATAAAAGAAAAAAAACCCACAAAAGTTACATCCCCTGATAGCTCCGAACCGGGTGACCAATATATCCAAAAATCACCCAAAATCGGTTCAGGGGTTTGGAATTTCCCTAAAAGCAGGGCTCGAGTCCTGCAGGAATGCGTGGGAACGACATTCCTGCACTTTTTTCACAGCAGGAACGCCGTTCCCCCTGCAGGCCCTCAGGGGGCGGCAAAATAATGCCACCCCCAAATGCCCTGTGTTCCGTCTGAAATGGGGGGGGGGCACCTGATGGACCCCCCCTTCAGCGGGCGGCTCTCTCCCTGTCACACGCGGCGAGGGAGCGGTGTCCTCTCTGCTCCCTCTCGCCGCACGCATTTTTCTGATGCAGGGAGCCAGAATATGAGGTCATATACTGGCTCCCTGCATCAGCAGAGAAGACACCGCTGCCTCGCCGCGTGTGACAGGGAGAGAGTCGCCCACCTCACTGCAGCCAGCTTTCTTAACAGGTAGGGAGGCTGGATGGGTGGGAAATGTTAATTTTAATAATATTAATAATTGGTATATATGTATGTCTGTTAGTGTGTGTGTGTATGCTTGTGTGTGTGTGTGTGTGCATTTACGTCTGTAAGCGCATGTACGTGTGTGTATGAGTGTATGTGCTTCTGTTAGTGTATGCGTGTGTGTATATGAGTCACGTGTGTGTACTTCTGTTAGTGCATGTTTGTAAGTGTCTGTCAAATCAGGGAGTATGTTTGTCATTTAGTGTGTGTGTCTCTCTGTCAATGAATGCATGTGTGTCATTGAATGTGTGTGTGTGTCAAATCAGTGACGTCTGTGTGTTTGTCATTGGGTGGGTGTGTGTGTATCTGCCAGTGTGGGTGTCTGTCTGAGAGTGTGCTTAAAGGGACACTATAGGCACCCAGACAAATTCAGCTCATTGAAGTGGTCTGGGTGCAGTGTCCCAGTCCCCCTAAACCTGCAATAATTACCTTGAGGAATAACTCCACCTAACTGATGCTGGACGTCCTCACCCTGTGCATGAGGACATCCAGCATCTGCTAAATACCCATAGGATTTTAACCCCTTCAGTGTCGAGTGGGGGAGGGGAGGACATGAGGGAGGGGGCACTATAGGGAATTATAGTGCCAGGAAAACAGCTTTGTTTTCCTGGCACTATAGTATTTCTTTAAAAGTAGCAGGAAAAGGTGGGTTCTTAATCAGGAAGCAGTGCGCCCTTGACAGGAGTGGGTGGTAAATTTAGATTGGGGTGTGCTCAGGTATAGTCATGCCTAGGGCAGCACAAAATTAAAATACACCACTGTGTGAGTGTCTGAGTATGTGTGTGCCTCTGTGAGTGTGTCTGAATGTGTGTGCACACACACGTTTATATATGCATACGAGTGTTCCCACACTTTTTTCCCAGGACTTGACCCCTGCCTGAAAGTCGTAATTTTGACCGACCATAGTCCTATGCTCAAAACAGTTCCATAAACCAGTGCTAACGGTCGTTCAAGTTCGGTAGTTTAAAAATGACCAAACTACCGAACGGAATCCATAGTTCTACCCTTCTACAGTCCCCTTCTAAGTTGTGAACAACCGAACGCAGGCGATGATGGAAGTCCAGCAGTGTTTGGGAGTTTCTGTGTCAGATTTCAGTTTCATGAACTCGACGACCAAACACTGCTGCCTGCGTTCATGCAAACAAGATGGCTGCCACCTCGTGGTTGTTCATGCAAACAGCGGCCACCCAGACAAACAATTAGAACACTGCAGTGGAACATGTTACAAACTGTCAATAAGGCTTAACAAGCTCCCGGGTGGTCCATGATTTGTGCGCCTGTTCGGTTCCCAAACCGAATAGAGAAAGGGCACAAACCAAGCAAGTTAAGAGGGAGGGGTCCCAAGGTGTCTCCGGCTGCCACTGGGGAGAGAGGCCATTTGTCTCCTCTCCCTGCATGATACACTGCTGCTGGGGAGAGAGACCGATCGTCTCTTCTCCCAATAACACACTCTGCCACTGGGGAGTAAGGACAACACACTTCTCTCCCAATTACTCGCTCGGCCATTGGGGAGGGTCACCGAGGGTGACCGACTGTCCCAACTCCTGACATCTCCATCTGTGGTTGGAAATCTGGGCAGCCTGCCCAGCATCCCTGGAGGGCCAGTGGAGAGACCTCGGTCCCATCTCCACCTGCCAACTGGAGGGGACTTCCCAGGACCAGTCGATAAGGTCTCTTATTTCTGGGTCTGTTTGGGAAGTAGGTGGTACAGTGCCCAGGTCGCCTGATGACAGGCATAGCTGCTGAGGAGGAGGGAGGAAATTCAATGCTCAGTCCATATGCCCCGTCATGTCTGAGACAGGTGAAATTACACTTTGGAGAAAGCAAGCATAGTTCTGTTCGAGCTCGCACTCCAGGTTAGCCAGGAAGGACAAATCCTGTTGCAATTTTGCCACCAATGTAAGCCCCAAGCTGACTTCCTGTTTGTTGCGTATGCACCCGTAGCGGGTACTGTCCAGGTTTTCAAACCCTAGGGGATCCACAAAAGCCTCCCATAACAACCCAAGCCCAACTTTCCTTTCCCTCTGGGAGCTGGTAGGGTAGAGGTGGCCTGCATGCCACTGCAAGGCCCGGTGGGATTCGTCCAACCATATCTCGATTTTGACCAACCGCTCTAGTTCTCTTACCCACTCCTCTAAGGGCTGCTCTCCCAGAAACTGTATTTGCAGGTCGAATTGAACAAGCCCCCAAACAGAATCCATACTTCTACCCTGGAGCTTGTTTCCACCGAACAGTGCCCTTCTAAGTCATATAGAACTGATGTCAGGTGACGATGGAAGTCCAGCAGTGTTCAGGAGTTTGTGTGTCCAATTTCTGTTCCATGAACTTGAATGACCGAACACTGCTGCCTGCGTTCATGCGAACAAGATGACTGCCACCTCGTGGTCGTTCACGCGAACAGTGGCCACCCAGACGAACAATTAGAACACTGCGGTGGAACGTGTTACAAACTGTCAATTAGGCTTAACAAGCTCCCGGGTGGTTCATGCATCTGTTCGGTTCCCAAACAGAATAGAGAAAGGGCACGAACCAAGCCAGTTAAGTAGTCTTTTACAGGTTTCCCTGCAGGGCCCATAGTCTGCAAGCAGGAGGCTGGCAAGCAAGCTCCTCCAGGAGCCCGTGGCAAACTCACATGGGAAGGGGAGTTTGTCACAGTTTAATTTTCAATCAGAAGTAACTTACTTTAAAAGTTTGTATCTCTTGCTCTGTAAAATGAACTTTAATTATATACAGGAGGCTCCTGAATGGTCTAGCAAGCTAAGAAAGCAATAGATAGAAAATTCTAAAATAAACAGAAATTTGGAAATGTAAATATTAGATGACTCTTTCCAGTAAGTGTTTAGGAAGGCACGCAGGGAGATGTGACAAGAGCTGTATAAACTATTAATTCACAATTTATTGAATAGCGGTGGAGAAATGTGGAAGCGCAACACTATGTAGAAATATGCTGAGCAAGGAATGAGGTTACAGGCACCAGGGGTTCTTTGTCAAACCCAACATTTTTGTTGAACTAGGGGAGGGTAGCAGTGGCCGGTTGGCACCATGACTACAACAACAGGCTGTAGTTGTTATGGAGCTTAGAGTACTCATTTGAACAGGTTCTAGTTATTTGATCATGCATACCATATGATAAAAAACATACACACATGCTTTCATTCTGTGTAATATCAAAATAATTTATCCACCTTCAATTTCTGTAAACAAATTAGAAAATACATGAAAACAAATATTTTATTACATTTTAAATCTATAGTTATCCCTGAGAATATGCATGACATTATTATTATACAAGTGAGTGATATATAGAATAGTGATATAATGAATAAAAAAAAAAAAAAAAAAATTATATATATATATATATATATATATATATATATATATATATATATATATATATATATATATATATATATATATATATATATATATATATATATATATATATTGAATGGCGGAGCCAGCGCCTGAATGAGCTAGACGCAACTTCCACAGCTCCGCATCTTAGTTCCGATAATACGGATTTTCCAGAGCCTGAAACTTAACTACTGGGCTCAGAGGGCTTTTTCGAATACCCTGATATTTCACAGGGACTTCTCCAGACATACCCTCACATGGTGCAGAGCTTTTCGCCACGTAGCAAAGCAACTTTAGGAGAATTCTATCCCTTATAAGTGGGGTCCTCACCGCCTAATGGCGGAAAAAAATGGCAAGACGCCACTCTTCTCGCATCTCTCTGACGTTCCAACTTTTCTCCAGTCCTTGGGTCTCCCAGCGACAGCAGCTCCAACAGATGCCCGTCCATCCTGGAATGTTGCAGAAATAAATCCCTTTGTTCCCAGAGGAACAGTGCAAAGAACTGATGACTTTCCGACTTGAGATTTGCAGTTGCCTATCCATGTGTCAACTTATATTGTTCCATACTTTTCTATTTACAGTACATAGTGTTCAGTTTCATTTATTTGTTTATTAGTTCTTTTATGTTGATATACTGAACCTCACAATCTACATCCTCCGCATTCTACCCTAATTACCACACATTCAGCTACTTACCAGGAGTACCTTACCCATTACAAGATAAATGTCCAAGGCCCTGGATAATGGCAAGCCATTATGTCCACGTTTTTCCAGCCAAAGTGTGCATGAGATTGATATTTTGTATGTGTGGAACTCGGGCGCTTATTCATAATATGAATGAATTGCATTGGCAATAGCTGCTGTAGCACTCTATGGGTTACCCTATTGACCCAGAAATCAAACAGTAAACAAAATAGATTAAGAATAAAATACGCTGTCCTCCATTATTTGGACTTTTGAAATACGGCGCTATTAAGCGCAAGGACATTGTAGCTTTCTCTTTCATCAAACAAACGAACGGGATTAGCCAGATTCATCATTTCCACCATTTGTATAAAGAACTGGCATACAAACAACGTACAAAGTCAGCCAAACACGTCACTTCTGCCATTCGTACGAATTAATAAGTAAAGGATTAGTGAAAGCACATGGTTCCGATAATGCCCCCCACCAAACGAACATCCTATTGGACGAAAGAACCACTGAACCCTTTATAAAAAGAGGGATGCGAATTGAAAAATGCACCACTTGTAAAAGCCTGTGGACAGCATATTTTATTCATCTACTTCGTTTTATCTCCCATGTGGAGTTTACTTTTGTTTGTAATTTAATAAAGTTAGTTATTTTTAATTTACAAAACCCTCTGGAACCAGCATTCTTTTTATCTACATCTCAAGGGGGTCTTTGCCACTCCATAATTGGCAAGTGTGAGCTAAAACTTGGTGCCAGTAACATATGGGCTCCAAATCAAAAACACACACACACTCTGACGTTTGTAAAGGGCTACAAGAAAGAAGGTCTTGGTTACTACCATAAAAGGCACAGAAAGCCAGCACGTTCAGAGCCATAACGTCAAAAGGCTCTTTAATTGTGAGCCTTCCCTTTTTATTGTAACAATATCACACTATTATATTTTTTCTCTGTCTTTTTCCGGCATGTGTATGAAAACATTCTATAATGCATGGGTAAGCTATGAATCTTGTTAGCGCTGCACTTTACACTGTTTGTGTCAAAAGGGGGTAATATCACCTAATTCTGTCTAAACACATTGTGGTTTTTTTGTTTACAACCTGTGCATTAACCTATGTACGGCAAAATACCCCACCATCACTCTGCAGGGCACATAACGCCAATTACCTGCACCCTCCTAGACAATTGTTCGCACATTTCTTGATTAGACATGCGTTTGACAGAATAATTCAAAAATGGGTGGATACCTTACCTGTGCTGATATTCGTACTAAACACAGTTTTCTCTATCTAATGTTCTTTTATGCACATGGTGTAAAGTGATATTTATGCATACCCGCAAAAATAAAGCATTTAAACAACAACAACAAAATATATATTTTGAATGAACAAATGCAGATAGCGAAGAAGATAACAAAGATGGTTCAGTTAAGGATACCAAAGCAAAAAAAAAAAAAAAACACACAGCAGGGTTGCAATGATCATATCAACCAGGAGTACAGCCCCAATAGCATTCAGTTAGGGCTAGTTTTACAGATGTATAAGCAGAATGTTTTGACAAACACACCAAGCAGAATTATGATGATTTTGCAAGACCACGTGAAAGAATTGTAGGAGTCACACAGCTTATAACGTTATAAATCAAGTCCAATATAGTTCATATGATAAAGCCACTAAAATGACAAACAAATCCCATAATACAATCTTCCTTTGCACCAAGTTACTTTAGGTATTTACTTGTAGCTTGGAAACTTGGTAGAGTTACAACAATGTAACATTTATCATTCTCTGCCAATGCTGGCAAGAAAACATAATGAAAATAGCACATTTTGTAAAAATTGCAACACAACTTTTGGCTCCCAAGCACTTCCTAGTACAGAGGCTGTTAAACGTGTATCCATTCTATTATTGCTGGATTACATTTCCATGAAGCAACAATCAGATAATGTAAAATTGCATTTAAAACATTTTTTAAAAAAATGTTTTAAAAAATAATTAATAAACCCGCCAATAATGGCAGATCATTTTGCAAAGTTCGAAGCTATTTCAATTACTGAGTTTCGCTGTCCACGCTCTGAATTGTCATCATTACTCTGAGACTTCTAGGGAAGCACAGCTTCATAAGATAAAACATAAAATAAAAGTTCATAATCAAAACACAAACATTGCTATACTGTTTTTATGGTCACCCCTCTACAACAACATGTTCTGCAGAAAAATATTATGCTAGTGTTTTATGGAAGATAAGAAAGAGCTAGATTTCAAAGTCCAAACTTCAATTACTCATAATTAGGAGGTCTGGCTTTAGATGTTTTTTTCATTGCAGATATTCCCACAGCTCCTCCCTATTCCACAGAGACAGCCCATGACAACACAATGTACAAAAATAAACATCAAATGCATATAGAGGATAGCTCCTGTGTCTGTTTTAATAAGTTATACCACTGCGCAAATTCTTCATAATTAGATTGATGGCTACCACAAGGGGTTAATCTTGTTAAAGTGATTCTCCCCTATTACTTTCATCTTAGTATATATATATATATATATATATATATATTAAAATAAACATAACACAAACAACACAACACAGAGCGAATTCGCCTTCATCAATGCAAATCCACCATTATATATGGCATATTACTTTTTTACATTGTAGTGGTTATTTCACAGCCTTTTAAGGGTACCCATGCTGGAAATTTAAATATGAATATACACATATATACACACACACACACAAAAATCTATATGGATTGTATGAATACTGGGGTAAAGCTGAGAACATAAAGCACCCCTTTAGCATTATGCATTGATTTAATATATATATATATATATATATATATATATATATATATATATATATATATATATATATATATATTAAAAGCTATATTTGACTAATGCTCATGAATGCTGCACAAACAAAACAAACAAGAGCAGGAATGAACAGATTTATTTGGAAGTCAAAAATCTGCAAATAGACTGTTTACACAAGGAAGGGGATGATAGGGCCATGCCAAGTTTAAGTAACACACAAGGTCAGCAAACAGGACTGCACTCCTCAATAAAACCCATAGAACCTGCTGCAGTATGGTATTTATACTCCCATTAGGCAGTGGCACTGAAAGAATAATAAATAGGGTATTCTATTCCAATTTAGTAACAGGTGAAGGATGCAGGACCATGACAAACCCCCTAGGATTAACTCTTTCTGAGCTACTCTTTTTTTTATTTATTTTTTACCACAAGCACACAAAATGTAAAATTCTAACTAATAAGCAAGGTAATAACTAATCTATTGAATGCAAGGAGGGTGCCTAAATAATTGCATTCTAAAGGGGTTAATTGGATTCTTCATTCATTTGCCATTTTTCCCATCTGAAGACTGACACAATAATCAATGAAGGCATATTTTTGTCTCATATAGAAAATTATCAGAAAATAAGAGAATGAGTGAACTCACCACATGACCAAGAGTCCTGAATGTTGCACTCAACAATAAGATTTTCCATTTCTCCTCTACGTTGTCTGGAAGGGGTTGATAGATGTAATAAGCCAGCAGCAATGTCACCAGTCCAAAGCAGAGTAATTTGGATGCCATGTCTAAATGCTCACTAAACGACTAAAGTGATTAAGCACCTTCTCACAAACTGTGACAAGTCAGCAGCAGACACTGATAGGGGAAAGTTAATCTGCTGGACCTAAGCTCATGTGTATCTGATCAGAAGCAGTGCACACAGCCTGCTTGCAACAGCCAGTTAGAAGGCGTGTTAGCAAGCTCTTTAACAAGTAAGCAAATTGCATGTACTCAAAGTTAAGTTTATACTGCAGTCACAATGTATCTGACAGACTCATTGTTATTACAGTTTGTCCTTCCACCCAGCATGCATATTGCAGGGTTCATTAGCTGAAATTAATGATGTGCACTTTTAGAAACGCATGCAGGAAATTGAATGCAAATGTTTAATGTATTAAATTACCAGAGAGCTTAAAGTTAGCTTTGCTAGTTTCTGGGATTGACATTTCAGTAAAAAAGAAAAAAATGTGAATCCATTGGTTTACTTTCTCCTGTCATAACATTGAAATCAGCAAATTGGAGGTTTGTTCTTGACAAATAGCATAACATTAAAATAAAAAAAATAAAAACAACAACCAAATTTCTAGTAATTTAAAACAAATACTGAGGAAAACACAAACTCAGACATATCAGTTTGTTTACTAAACTATCTGGACATTGTTCATAATGTTTAAAAATGTTTGAATTTTGTAATTTGGTTCCGAAATAAGTCAGACTTTTTTTCTGGATTTCAACTAGACCAGACAATGCTAGACAACTGAACTATAGACTCTGATGTTTAAAATCCACGAACATTACTTACAGGGACACTCAAGATTCCCAAAGCTGTTCAGCTTGCTGAGGTAATTTATGTGTGATTTTTTAATTACATTTATAAAAAGAGCGAATTTTAATAGAAATTAAACTTGTAACAGCCCCCTGGCTGTAAGTCAGACAACTTCCTGGTTTGGTTAGCTCAGTGGAGCTAAACTCAAGAGGCAGCAATTACCCAGAGCTGCCTTGCAAAGAATTCTCATTGAGCTGCATTGGGAAGTCTGTGTTTGGACAGCCACAGAAAGTCTACGCTGGGGAAGAAGGGGAGGGCTTGCAAAAAGCTGTGATCTGCGACTTTTCATGCTCTTATGAGATATGGTCCCCAATGAAAATGCATAATTAAATGTATGCATGTTTGCATTGGGTGTATTTATACTAAACAGTGACTTTTATTTATGTTAGTATTTTGACAGTGGAGTGTCAATTTAAAAGAACTGACAGTGTAAAAATAATGGAAAGAAAAAAACAAACCTTGGCTGTGCAAGGATTGAACACGGGGCAGCTGGCCATTGCTTGCTAGTCAGCCACCACATTAAAAAGAAGTGTAATTTCTTCTAAATTGTTCCACCTGCCATGCAGAGGGTGGGGGCATATGGGAGCTTTTTTTATCCTCCCTATAGTTAGGTGGGGGTCATATCACTCCCATATCTTTTTGTTTTAACATTATACAGGGATATTTATTAAAGTGAGAAATCAAAGTCCATTTCAAATTTAAAGTCAAAATTACAGAACTGGAAAAATTATTGTTTTGCATATTTCCAAATGTGCATCCTTGCTGTTGCATTCAGTCCCAATTTTGCTTTTTTTTTATTTTTAGAAAGTATTTCCAGTTCGCCTGTTTTTAATTTAAATTTAAAATTAATTTTGAATAACCCTCTGTGTGTGTAGTAACACTGCATTACTAAACATTCTGTTTTGCCATTCTGATTTAATTCACAAAAATTCTAAATGTAATGACTTTCACACATTCAAATGACCTCAGATTAAGCATTTAAGGAACTGAAGTTGAAAAATCTGTGTGCACTTAAGTGGGTTAAAGGGACTTAAAAAGTTCCATTGCCTAAAAATTATCTTTAGATCTTGATAAGGATTTTGATTAAGGATTTTGATTTTCTTGTAAACCTTATTTGGCAAGAAAGGTTGTAATATAATGGCATGAATTCAGTTCATGCAAGTTCTTACATGGGAATCAGTACTGTACATGCCCATGTGCTTTCACTGCAATTAGTCAAGCTAATTACATAGTTTGAGATTTCAAGTGCTTTGTGATCATGTGTATGGCATCACTCACAATCACTAAAGAGGATGCATCGTAGGAGAGTACCTGAAAGTAAAACATAAATAAGTGAGAGACAGAGATAGCGTGTGTGTGTGTGCCATCACACCTATATGATCTTGTTGGATATTCCATTACAATACTATGGGCATTAATATGGAGTTAGCACCATCTCTCATCCGGAAAAACTTTCCACACAATTCTGCATTGTATCTGTGGGGATATGTGCCCAATCAGACAAAAAGCTGTGAGGTTAAAGGACCAATATAGTGCCAGGAAAACAAACTCGTTTTCCTGGCACTATAGGGTCATTAGGTTCCCCCCTCCGGGCTGAAAGGGTTAAACTCATACCTTTCTCCAGCCCCGGGCTCCCTTGGCGCTGGGGAACTCTCCTCCCTCTTCCGACATCAGCGCCGAATGCGCATGCAAGAGCCGCACAAGCATTCAATCAGACCATAGGAAAGCATTTCTCAATGCTTTCCTATTGACGTCAGCATCTTCTCACTGTGATTTTCACCGTGAGAAGCGCGGAAGCTGGATTAACCCTAGTGTAAACATAGCCGTTTCTCTGAAACTGCTATGTTTACAGCTGCAGGGTTAACACTAGATGGACCTGGCACCCAGACCATTTCATTGAGCTGAAGTGGTCTGGGTGCCTATAGTGGTCCTTTAACCCCTTAAGGACACATGACGTGTGACATGTCATGATTCCCTTTTATTCCAGAAGTTTGGTCCTTAAGGGGATTTAAGCACTGATTTAAGGCCTGACTCACAATCGGCGTCCCAATTCATCGTAAAGGTATTCAATACATTTCTGGTCAGGAATTTATGCAGGATACTCGAGTTCCTCCACACCTTGCTTCAAAAGACATTTTTTTAGGTTTTGCTAATGTTTTATGCATGTTTACATCCTTTTATTATTTATTTTATTATTTATATAGCGCCATCAGATTCCATAGTGCTGTACAATGGGTGGACTAACAGACATGTAATTGTAACTAGACAACTGGACACACAGGAACAGAAGGGATGGAGGACCCTGCTCAATGACCTTACATTCTAGAGCAAGGGTTCTCAACCTTGTCCTCAAGGGCACCCTTCCAGTCCAGGGTTTAGGGATTACCTGGGTGTGTCTAAGGTGTTTAGAAAAAGAAAAAGAAAACACCTTAGAGTGGGATATAGTACCACAAAGGGTAAAAGTAGGGCTTTTTATGTGGCTTTTCATGACTGAAAACTTTTGTTTTTATATGGTTTTAAAGATAATGCTCAAGGTGTACTGCAGATCCTAAGAGTCCTCAATTCTATATTTAAAAGTCTAAGTTGATATATTCAGTACAACAGATTGTTTATTAAAGAATCTGATTTTGACACAACTTACTATTTATGTTGAGTTTGGAGTCAAATCTTTGAGTTTGGATTCCAATATTGTTGAATGGGTAAGGCAGTGGCTGAGTGACAGGCAACAGAGGGTTGTAGTCAATGGAGTATATTCAAAGCTTGGGCTTGTCACCAGTGGGGTACCTCAGGGATCTGTACTTGGACCCATTCTCTTTAATATTTTTATTAGTGATATTGCAGAAGGTCTTGATGGTAAGGTGTGTCTTTTTGCGGATGATACTAAGATATGTAGCAGGGTTGATGTTCAAGGAGGGATAAGCCAAATGGAAAATGATTTAGGTAAACTAGAAAAATGGTCAGAGTTGTGGCAACTGACATTTAATGTGGATAAGTGCAAGATAATGCATCTTGGACGTAAAAACCCAAGGGCAGAGTACAGAATATTTGATAGAGTCCTAACCTCAACATCTGAGGAAAGGGATTTAGGGGTGATTATTTCTGATGACTTAAAGGTAGGCAGACAATGTAAAAGAGCAGCAGCAAATGCTAGCAGAATGCTGGGTTGTATAGGGAGAGGAATTAGCAGTAGAAAGAGGGAAGTGCTCATGCCATTGTACAGAACACTGGTGAGACCTCACTTGGAGTACTGTACACAGTACTGGAGACCCTATCTTCAGAAGGATATTGATACCTTAGAGAGAGTTCAAAGAAGGGCTACTAAACTGGTTCATGGATTGCAGGATAAAACTTACCAGGAAAGGTTAAAGGATCTTAACATGTATAGCTTGGAAGAAAGACGAGACAGGGGGGATATGATAGAAACATTTAAATACATAAAGGGAATCAACACAGTAAAGGAGGAGACTATATTTAAACGAAGAAAAATTACCACAACAAGAGGACATAGTCTTAAATTAGAGGGACAAAGGTTTAAAAATAATATCAGGAAGTATTACTTTACTGAGAGGGTAGTGGATGCATGGAATAGCCTTCCAGCTGAAGTGGTAGAGGTTAACACAGTAAAGGAGTTTAAGCATGCGTGGGATAGGCATAAGGCTATCCTAACTATAAGATAAGGCCAGGGACTAATGAAAGTATTTAGAAAACTGGGCAGACTAGATGGGCCGAATGGTTCTTATCTGCCGTCACATTCTATGTTTCTATGTTTCTATATGTTGCGAGTCCCCATCAGCTTATCCCATATGTGCTGCTTAGGATAGTGAGTAAACATTAGCCTAAACAGAAATGTTGGCTGTGATTGGCTGAAAGTGTCAGCAGATTACTTTCAGTGTATCACAGTGCCCATTGATGGTATGACTAGGTATGGAACTAAATGTGTTACCTGTGCCATAGCCATGCCTCCAGTCGGAACTGTGGGTTGTCAGGGACTCCTATTTAATTTTTAACTTCCTCACTCCAGGGAACCTATTTTCCACTGAAAATGGTTTAACTCTGAATGGAGTAACAGTGTCAGAGGGCTCCAAGCATTATAACTACTTCAATGAAATAATTATCATGTCCATTATCTTGTCCCTTTAAGTTGACCCTCCACTGGAACTAAGGGCTCTAGCCCTGAAATATAGTGGACCTTGGTAGGTAGCATTCTCCTGGCATCCATTACACTCTTCCACCAGACTTCCGGATAGTGAAGCGTGGGCCCTCTCTCCAAGGAGTCCATTTCCACTGCTCCAGAGTCCAGTGACAGTGGTCCAGAATCCAGCTAACATTTGACATTACACTTATTGAAGTGTGTGCCGGCATTTACCATCACCAAGAGCTTAAGATGGACAATTCAATTAGGTATCTGAATGATTTATATGTTTAAGTCACCCTGTGTCCATTGTGGGTGCAGGGTGGGTGTGTAATGTGGTTATTTGGGATTAAATGTTAGTATGCTCTCTTGTCTTGCTAAAGCTTGCAATCAACTAGGCAGATTTGGCTGTGGAGCCTGTACAGCGCCACCTGTTGGTTGCAAGGATCTAGCTACAGCGATATGCACTACTTGAATAGCAAGACTTGCCAATTTGCACATTCATGTAGATTTGCATATTGCTAATTGTGCAGTCAGGAGAGATATTTTCTGTAAAATTGTCTTTCCCACCCCTTTATAAATATGTAATTGTGCTATAATAACTTGCTGTATGTTGTCGGCTATGATTTGACTGTTTGTACTTTTATTGAGTTGTCACATTAATGTAAATGTTGTGAGCATATGAGCTAGTCCTGACTAAAAATTAAGAATCGTATGTTAGTTCCTTCGTCCGGTGTAGATTTGTAGGGATCCCAGTGACAGAGTCTTCGGACCTGTTTGCTGGCTGTAGGATTCCTCTAGCCCTGGGATAAATCAAGAGAACTAGGCCTGAGATCCACAATTGCTTTCATAAAGGCAATAACTATAGGCAGAGAGGACGATACCTGCCAGGAAGGAGAGCTGTAGAGGAATAGGCAGAGGTGGCGATACCTGCCTGGAAGGAGCAGCCTGGTCGGGTGGAAGAGCACCGGAGAGACCCCAGTCAAGCTTCGGTGACTGGGGCTGAAGCTTTCCAGGGTCCCTGCAAGCGGCTATGAAGCAGACTGGGCAGAGGTACTTGGTAGGAGTACAGGAGTGCTGTCACAATGTAAGGTTTGTGTAAAGCTACTCAGCCATGGAAACCTATTTCAACAAGCTCTCAATTCACAGTTCTTGTACGTCTTTTGTTTTATAAGTATATTTATTATAAATAAAATTAATGTTTTCATATTTTGGAATGCATGGATTATCTGTTTATGAATTTGTATATATTAGGAAATTTAAGGACTCATCTTTGTCTGTTTGTCCCCTACAACAATTGTATGGCTATAGTTCTTGGGTCTTCCCTTACTATATTGATATATGTTACAGGGTATATCATCATGAATGTGATTTCAGGATACTGGAGTATTAAACAATAAGTGATCTGATCTTAGGTTTTTCATACAATAAGGTGGACAGCCTTATTAGATTGATAAAGATATTTTATTTCTGGCCTTTCTAATTTGGACACTTTAAAACATAGCTTAGTGACTAAGAAAATTAGAAATGTATTATGTGTTGTATTTCAGAACAATTATTAAGTACTTGAAAGTCAAGGGTATTCCTACGACAGAGTATGCATGTTTTAGTACTCAATATGTTAACTACAACGTCTTCAACATGCTTATCCCTGCCCTAGGAGATAGATTGTATATTAGACCAGTTGTTTTGTCATAAAAGACCAGGTGGAAAAGAGAAGGTTTTAAATAAATGTAACCTTGACCTCATTGCACTGACAGTGGATTTGTTGTAATGTAGGAGCATTTTAAGAGATTTTTATGTGAACATATAGAATCTGAATTCATTTATAGACTTTATTGATTGATTAATTGCAATGCCTTGTACTTGGAGCTATTTAAATGGGTTTGTAGGACTGACAGATACTGCTTTGACAAAACCCCAGGAAGAAGAGTGTAACATGTCAGCTTACTCTGTCATTGGTTAGTCACCACACTGTGCACACAATACAATACACAATACAGCATGTTTTTGGAGACAGAGTTCTACCCAAACCATCTGGGATGATACAGATTAGGTATTTGGTGGCCCTAGTTTGAACACAAACGTGGGCAATATAGATCCAGTCTTGCATTGTTCCTACATATTCCATAGGAGGCAAATAGTGGCTCTGTGGGTGACATTTATCAAGTGCATTAGTGCAGTGGTGTATCCTGGTTTTGTGCTGCCCTAGGCAGGACAAAACTCAGGCGCCCCCCTCTCCCCCCGCGCTACCCCCACCCAACCTTTCCCCCCGCCCCGCATTCTAAATACACACACACACACTCGCTAACAGAAACACACACACACTAACAGACACACTCACACTCACTAACAGACAAACACACTCACTAACAGACACAGACACACGCACACACACACACACACAAACACACTAACAGACACACACACACAAACACACTAACAGACACAGACACACACACTAACAGACACACACACTAACAGACACAGACACAAACACTAACAGACACACACACTGACACACACTAACAGACACACACACTGACACACACTAACAGACACACACACTGACACACACTAACAGACACACACACACTAACAGACACACACACTGACAGACACACACACACTAACAGACACACACACACACACACACAGACACACACTAACAGACACACACTAACAGACACAAACACACACTAACAGACACAGACACACACTCACCCACCCACATTAACACATTTTTTAAATGTATTTTTAACACATTTTTTTATTTTTTTAACACATTTTTTAAAAAATTTTTTTAACACATTTTTTTTAAACACGTTTTTTTTTATTTATTTTTCACACATTTTTTTTTATTTTTTTTTCACACATTTTTTTTTATTTTTTTTTCACACATTTTTTTTTTATTTAACACCCCCCCCCCCGCCTCCTTACCTTTGGGAATGCTGGGGAGGGGGGTGTCTCTTCCTCCCTGGTGGTCCAGTGGCTGCTGGGCGATCGGGCGGCACTGCCTGGCGGGCGGCCGGCCGGCGAGGGAGCACTTCCCCTGAGCTGTCTGCTCAGCTCCCTCGCGCGCCTCAGAGTGAGGCTAGGAGCCGGAATATGACGTCATATTCCGGCTCCGCCTCCCAGCCTCACTCTGCGGCTGGCGAGGGAGCTGAGCAGACAGCTCAGGGGAAGTGCTCCCTCGCCGGCCGGCCGCCCGCCAGGCAGTGCCGCCCGATCGCCCAGCAGCCCGCCGGCATGTCTGTTAGCCGCAAGGCTAACAAGGCATTTGCCCTGGGCATTTGGGGGCGGCTTTTTTTGCCGCCCCCTGGAAAATGCCGCCCAAGGCAAATGCCTTGTTTGCCTCGCGGCTAATACACCCCTGCATTAGTGGGTTTAAAACCTTAATAAGGTCCCTCAAGATCTAGTGTAAGCTTTTTAAAACCTTTTGTTGTTTTTGTATCTATAATAAACATTATGATATGTTATTTATTTAATTTTTTGGTATGGGGCTGCAAGGAACAACCCACATTATAAGAGGCAGCTCTATTTGTGATTATTTGCTAAACAGTGTACTCTCTATCTCTATCTCTATCTCTAGTGTTTTTGTATATCACATTGATTACACTAGAGTGTGTAATATGTATGCACTTAAAAACACACAAGAACTTTTTCTTAGAGGTTATGTAATTTATTGGTTTTATCAATAACACTGTATACACAACATGTAGGATTAATTTCAGAAATTAAAGTGAGTGTGGAGTCATTTGCGATTGATCTGTTGAACTGGAAAATAAGCAAAGTCAAGACAATTTACCACAGACTTTCTGAATAAGTTATTTCACTGAGGCTTCCGATGTCTTATTCCTATTGATAGTAGCAGTCTACAAAACCCTATTCCACATGTAGGTAGTTTACAAGCCGTAGTCAAGTTTCTCTCAGTCTGATTCAAACCCTTCAGAGTCCCAATTAATACTTGATCTCTTTGAGTTTGTGCCTCAAGGAATTACTTTCATTATGAGAAGAACTCAGAAGATAACTCTGAAGGACTGTGATGGGTTTGAATGTAGTTCCATCCTATGCAAATGTGTCCATGGCACACTGTAACTATAGCAGCGTTTATAACCAGATATTTAGGTGATGTGTTCCCTTTTGGCTTAGGTACATCAACAATATCTTCTTTTTATGGAAAGGTAAAAGTGATGAGAATCACCTTTTAAAGCAGACTAGATGAATGCTTACACACCATACCTTTCACTCTGGAGTAAGACACCAGTACTGTTAATTTCTTGGATGTACAGTTAGGCACAACACTAAACATACTATATAACGATATTGTTTTACTATTATTGGATTCCAATTTTTGCAGTATTAGTATAAACCATACTTATAATGTGCTGGTTTGGCCATAAATTAGGCAATTTATTTGTATTTGGACCTCAGACCACATGTAACCAGGCCTCTCTTGGTAGAATTTGACATCAATGATCATACCTGCATCACTATAACTTTCACTCCCCTAGATTGAAAGAGGGATTAATTTACTCCCACGTTCTTGTTAGAGTGAAACATACTATCTCTAGTGACAGTTTTCAACATTAGGGGTGACGCTATGGTGAGACATTTTGCCATCAGGAAGTTTTTGGAGACTGTTCTGCAAGGGCAGTGTTGCTGCATTGGGTAATGGTTACCTTAAGGAGAAAGAGTATGAGAAGTAGAGGATTGACTTTTTTAAAAAGCTTCCAATAATGTTTTATAAAAGTTCTAAAAGTTTACATGATGAACAGATATGAGGTTTCCACACCTATAGATAATCATATTGGCTCACCCTGCCTAAGGGGATGTAAAGGTGTGAACATTGTGTCTACTGTTATAATGTATTCCGCTGTGCTGCAGGGAGATTTTATTCAATTAATATGTTCTTGAACTGCCAAACTTTTTTCATTGTATATCTGTTGATACATACCTGCAGCCTTGCCTATAAAGGGGAGACATGTAGGAATATTAGATGATAAAAGCTATACAGCACAAGGTCTATTATGTACTTGGTTGCTAAACACTTTAACATACCTTGGCTTTCATTTTATATTGTTTGATACACTTTTAATATTTTTGGATTAACTTTTCAAATGATTTAATATTATGAAAATGTTTTTAATATTTAGATTATTTTTATATATTGATATTCTTTATATATATATATATATATATATATATATATATATATATATATATATAATGTGTGTGCATGTATATATGTATGTATGTATGTGTGTGTGTGTGTGTGTGTGTATATATATATATATAATATTCACACAATATATTGTTTTGATCATTCAACATGTTGAAAAAGATAACTTTATCCACTTTTATCCAAAAATATTTAGTCATTTGGAAAGCTTACCTAAAAAGACAATATTGAGGCCAATGTGGACATTCTGTATCACAGCTACAATTCATAGCAATGGAACATTTAAAAAATATTTATATTTATATTTTGGTGTTTGTTACCATATTGGGATTTGGCATTTTATTGAGCTTGTCTTCTATGTAGACCTTTTCTACATGGTCTGTGCTGTATATCCAGCAAATCTCCATGGCAATGTCATATGAGCATATACTGCATGGTACTTTCATGAGCTATTTTGACCCTTGTAGGGATGCATAAGAACTATAATTGGGAACCCATTGCTGTCCCTTTGCCACTTTGCGTTCGCAATTTGTCCAGTTATCATTACGACTGGCTATATTGTTAGAGGACGTTGGAGCCTGTCCTTATTAGATGTGACCTTAACTTACATTTAGCCTTACCCATTCATGTTATGGTTCCAGCAATACAACATTAGTGTGACTATTAAAACTGCTGTTTATGCATGTTTGGATACAAACCTTGATAAAGACCACTGGGTCCATCAGGGTGCTAGGAGGTCTCTATTACAGATTTAACTTCACTCAGTATTGTTAGGGGTTGAACTCTGCACATATACTGATAGAATATTCTTTTCTTGAGGGTACATGGTTAATAAAAGAGGCTTCTACTTCATAAATAAAGCATAGATGCTACCAAGGAGCTTGTCCATGCTCTAGTAATTTCCCGCATGGATTACTGTAACCCTCTCCTGATTGGTCTCCCCAAAAGCCATACTGCCCCGCTACAGTCTGTAATGAATGCTGCAGCTAGACTGATTTTCCTATCCAGTCGGTCCTCTCACACCTCGCCCCTCTGCCAGTCCTTACATTGGCTCCCTGTATCCTATAGGAGTCAATTCAAAGTGCTAACCCATACATTTAAAGCACTGAACAATTCCAGCCCCTCTTATATCTCTTCACTGATCCAGAGGTATGCCCCTCCTCGTACCCTCCGCTCTGCCCGCGACCACCTCCTGACCGCTGCTCGCACCCGTACGGCCAACTCACGCTTGCAGGACTTCTCACGGGCGGCTCCTCTCCTATGGAATAACTTGCCTACTGCCATCAGACTCTCCCCTAGTCTTCAATCATTTAAGAAGGGCCTTAAATCCCATCTCTTCAGGAAAGCGTATGGCCTCCCAGAGTAATCTCTCCCTTACATACCTGTCTCTTGCTCTCCTATGGGATAGTGCTTTGCTCTCTCCTCCAGCTCTGCTCACTCCTACTTGATATTTCCTATCCTAATGTTTCTAATACCCCACCTCCTATAGACTGTAAGCTCATTTGAGCAGGGTCCTCTTCAACCTATTATTCCTGTAAGTTTTCTTGTAATTGTCTTATTTATTGTTACATTCCCCCCTCTCAAAATATTGTAAAGCGCTACGGAATCTGTTGGCGCTATATAAATGGCAATAATAATAATAATAATAATAATAATAATAATAATAATTCGGCAAAATGTTTTTTTGTTGCAAAAATTACCAAGATCTGAACATGCAAAATAACTGAATATTAATGAGGTGAAAACCTATTAAATGCATTAAATTATGCCATTTTACATTGTTTCCCTAACATAGGGAAATGGGCATGCTAGTGCATTTCATGATATCCGTGACACAGTACGTGGTGCCATCATGCATGTAATTTCCTCTGGCATTATATAAAATTCCATGACCTCCCCCAGTTCAGAGCTCAGTAATTGCACTTATCCCTATGTTTCTCACCATTTATTTTCTATGTTTTTCTGGTTTCCTGACCTCTAGCCTCTAAGTTAAATTATTGTCTAAGTTCATTATGACAAGTGCACTTTTATCTCAGTGACATGCCAGTTCTCACATTGCAGTGTAATTAATTGGTATTGTGTCACTGATCTGTCCTTCTTTAGAAGGAAAACATATTTTAAAAGTCAACTTACTGTAATTATTTAATTCTAACTAGATTATTTTTATTAAGCATTCAAGACTTTTTTTTTTCTTATAATAGCGTAGCAGCTGCTGTAATCAATATTGCTCATATTCAGTTAAATCCCTAAGAGTACAGCATCTGTTGATATTACCCGCAGTGATCCCAGCTTGGCGCTTGCTTTATGATTCAGTGATGTAATCATCACATAAGTACTGAAATATTATACATTGTTTAGATATATAACCAGGGCTTAGATGGACTGTAAAAATATATCATTTTCGTTATGTAAGTTAATAAGTATTGAATGAACTAGAAAAGAGATCAGCAAATATAAATGTTCATTTGTGACATTTGATTTTAAACAAAAAATAAAAATAAATAATGTTTGGACCTGAAAAGTGTAACACTCAATAAGTTTTCAGAAAATTACAACTCTATTGGTAGACCTATTAGTATATGTTGTGAGGCCAAGTGGACATGATTCCCTATTTCTTGTATAAGTGCTGTCAGTCAATGTGCTGTCGTTTATTGTTAATCGTAAAAATATTGTCAATACATGTGCTTTGTGCAGTGGATACATGGAATGGTTACCCAATATAGATGCCATGATAAGCATAAAGGTGAACTGTCACTAGGAAGCAATGTGTTAAACATTGTTGTAGTCTGGAAAATACCTTGATATGGTACAAGAATTAAGGCACATTTTATTTTCCTAAATATAAACCAAATAGCGCAGAGAAATGTTCAGCCAGCAGTGGTCCAAGAATGAGTGATCATTATTACTATCAGGGCCTTATCAGACAAGCTGTCAGTAAGAGAGGGATCTGCAATGTATCTGAGTTCAGTGAAGAGTAACTCATGTAAAGTTTTGGAAGTGATTTTGGATGATCTGACCTGGTTACAACGAGATCAGAAACACCCATACATACATTGGCCCTAATACAATGGGAATCCCTGCAGCCCCCTGCTTCTCCTCTTTAGAAAGGACAGGCAAGTACCTGAGATAAGAAGAAAAGTGTATATAGTCTATGATGAAAAATAACTTTGTATTCTATTTTGAGAGCCAGATCAAATTTGTAATGGATTTCCAATTTCCTTACCAAAAGCTCTCTTGGTATAGAACGACTGGTACTTTGCTAGTGCAGTAAGTATTAGTGTTTTCTGTTATTTGTTCCCTTTTTATTTATGTCTATTTGTTAATTTGTGGAAATTGGTTTGTAACACATTTTGTATATGTATGCTCTGTCACTATGGTTTTGTTCATAATAAATGTCTTTCTTGAGTTATGTCTTCACTATATACAGGGTGAGGTAGAGGCAAAAAATGCCTACAAAATCAAACTATAAACAAAGAAAAATTGGACCTGTGCTGCAGATACTCCACACTGAAGTCCCAACAGTGTATATACAACCAACAGTGGTTGAGTTATGTCTCTGCCTGGTATCAGAATCACTTTACTGAAGAGACTTCTATGCAAACATTGTGGTTTCATATATATTTTTGCTAAACTGTTTTGTGGGTTTTTAATGTAATCTGAGATGCTTTGATGATTAATTATCTTGGTGTT
Organism: Pelobates fuscus; assembly: GCF_036172605.1. Lineage (NCBI taxonomy): Eukaryota > Metazoa > Chordata > Amphibia > Anura > Pelobatidae > Pelobates > Pelobates fuscus. The sequence continues at coordinate 106,751,387 of NC_086318.1, read as the reverse complement.
TGTTCCTTTTTTTTTTAGACAAATAATGATTTTTTTATTCCTTTCACCCACAGAAGCAAGTCACGTGCACAGGGCCGCCATCAGGGCATGACAACCATAACAGTTGTCATGGGCCCGGCGGCCCTGTGGGGCCCGGCCGCCCGGGCCCCACGTGTGGGGCCCATCGGGTGGCCCACACACTTAGGGCCACCCGATGAGCCCCCTTCTTCAGGGGCCCGGTCAGCGCTATGGCCGTTGTATAGCGCGACCGGGCCCCTTTAAAAAAAAAAAAAAAAAAAGCAGTCGCAAGTGCTGCTGGGAGGAAGTGCTCACTTCCTCCCAGCTCACTCCGCGCGGGAGGAGCGCGCCCGCCCAGCCGTAAAGAGGGAGAGCCCAGCAATGAAGAGGGAGCAGCGCCGACTCCCATCATCCCCAGCCACCCTCCTGCAAAGAAAAGGTAAGAGACAGGAGGGTGGCTGGAAAATGAGCTGGCTGTGTGCATGTATGTATGTATGTCTGTGTCTGTCTGTATGCATGTATGTGTCTGTCTGTCTGCATGTATGTGTGTGTGTCTGTATGCATGTATGTGTGTCTGTCTGTCTGTCTGTATGTCTGTATGCATGTATGTGTATGTCTGTCTGTGTGTCTGTATGCATGTTTGTGTATGTATGTGTATGTCTGTGTGTCTGTATGCACATCTGTGTGTCTGTATGCATGTCTGTGTATGTATGTCTGTCTGAATGTATGTCTGTCTGTATGCATGTATGTATGTCTGTCTGTATGTGTATGTCTGTATGTATGTCTGTCTGGATGCATGCATGTCTGTCTGTATGTCAATGTCTGTATGCGTGTATGTCTGTGTGTCTGGATGCATGTATGTGTATGCATGTCTGTATGCATGTATGTCTATGTGTGTATGTCTGTCTGGATGCATGCATGTCTGTCTGTATGTCTCTGTCTGTCTGTCTGTATGCGTGTATGTCTGTCTGTATGCATGTATGTTTGTGTGTCTGGATGCATGTATGTGTATGTATGTCTGTCTGTGTATGTATGTCTGTCTGCATGCATGTATGTCTGTCCGTATGTCTGTGTGTATGTATGTATATGTCTGTATGTATGTATGTATGTATGTCTGGATGCATGTCTGTGTGTATGTCTATGTCTGTCTGACTGCATGCATGTATGTCTACGTATGTATGTCTGTCTATGTATGTTTGTGTATGTCTGTATGCATGTATGCCTGTATGTATGTATATGTATGTCTGTATGTCTGTATGAATGTATGTCTGCATATTATTATGAACGTAGGTCTGTGTGTATGTGTGTATGGATGTCTGTATGCATGCATGTCTGTCAGTATGTCTGTATATATGCATGTATGTCAGTCTGTATGCCATTATGAATGTATGTGTGTATGGATGTCAGTGTCTGTATGTATGAATGTGTGTGTGTGTGTGTATGTATGTATGTATGTCGGTGTCTGTATGTATGTGTGTCTGTCTGTCACTATGTATGCCTGTGTGTATGTCTCAATATGTGTGTGTCAGTATGTATGCCTGTATGCGTGTATGTCTGTTTCAGTATGTGTGTCTGTTAGTATGTATCAGTGTGTGCGTTTGTGTCTGTGTGTGGACCCAGTGAGCGGTATTTGGAGGCGGGCTCCAGGGGGCCCAGACCCTGAGCTGAGTTAGGGGCCTCAAAATTTTTGGTGGCGGCCCTGCACGTGCATGCCTGGGAGTGGTAATGTTTTTTATAGTAGGATTAATACTTAGAGACAGTGTCTTGATTGTTTGTGTTTTTAATGCCTTACAAATGGGCCTACATAATAGACAGGGGCAAAAGGAGAGTGCTTATGCACCCTGGAATAGCACTTTATAGTTCCAGTTAGAAAATCACACAAACTAAAATAATACACTCTAATAATTTAAAATCTGCCCCGAATAGGACTACATTGCAGAACATGGTTGCTGCACTAGCTGCACCATCTTCCTTATAAACAAGGATACGTGAGCAAACCCAATAGAGTAAATAATCTCACACTAGCAGCAAATATACAGACAGATGGGTGCACACTCTCTCTCTAGGAGAACCTGCACAGAAAATTTAAATATTTACCTTCTTAGACACGGATAATTTAAAGGATCACTATAGGGTCAGGAACACAAACATGCATTCCTGACCCTACAGTTTTAAAACCACCATCTAGCCCCCCTGGGCCCCTCATGCCTCCATAAATATAGTAAAAATCTTACTGTATTCAAGCCTGAAGCTGTAAATCTGCATGCTGTTAGACTCAGAAAAACAAGCTGTCTGCTGACATCATCAGAAGTGGTAGCCTGATCCAATCACAATGCTTCCCCATAGGATTGGCTGAGACTGACAAAGAGGCAGATCAGGGGCATAGCCAGCATGATTCAAACACAGCCCCGGCCAATCAGCATGTTCCTCATAGAGATGAATTGAATCAATGAATATCTATGAGGAAAGTTCAGTGTCTGCATGCAGAGGGAGGAGATACTGAATCACAGGATGCTGTGCACAGTGCTGCCCTGTGCTCTGCTGACAGCAGATCTGAGTGTATGGAGGCATATTATGCCTCCATCAACTTCGAAGTCCCTCTGGTTCACTCTGAGTGACTGCAACTGGAGGTGTTCCTATCTTTCAATGTAAACACTGTATTTTCCCAGAAAATACAGTGTTTACATGAGAGAGGCTGCAGGGAGCTATAGTTCTCACCTGAACAACCTCATTAAGCTGAAGTTGTTCAGGTGACTATAGTGTCTAGTAACAATCAAACCATGACACCAACTTGAATGAAAAACATATGTTTGATTCCTTGCCAAGCAATAGGCGTTCCGTAAAATACATTAAATATAAAAAAAATGTAGAGTACAAACTCACATTCTTAGACTCCAAATAATACCTGAAGTCTTTATGTATGGCATACAAGAACATCCTCAGGGCTAAACAGTCCCATGTAACAATTCCATATTTATACACATATCAGTTATATAATCACACCCCAATCTAGATTAGCAATACATCTATTTCCTAAGAAAGAAAGGAATCAACAAATAAAACTATATATAAAAACTATAAAATAAACAATATATTAAAAACAAATAAGTGCTGTAATACATAACAATCTTAAAAAAAAAAAAGGCTTTCAGTTCGTCTTAGCCATAAAGGTTTACTCCAAACACCATGACCTCTTCAGTGATTTGAAGTCATCATGGTACTCTGAGTGCACAACAGAATTGAAAGCATGGGAGTTGTTTTTTTTTTATTTTTTTGGTTGCGGTTTTGATTTTATTTATTTAGCTTTTTGTTTTGCACATTTAAAAAAAATATATATTTTTTTATTTTTTAAAGAAGCCTTGCGTAATTGAAGAATATAGGATAAGAGTTAGAAGAAAGAAGACTTCTTATAATGTCTTTTTTTTTTTTTTTAATGGAAATTAGTTTAATGCCCTCCCTCACTATTATTAGGGTGAGGGAGTATATATGGTTGCAGGAGAAGAGAGGAATGCCATGCCACAATGGCATGTCCACCCATTGAATAATTATTTAATGCCTACTCACCACCCATGGCTGGGGTGCGTGACTAGGTCTCCCGTTGTATAACTATTATAGCCCAATCTACTGTCAATGGGTAGTGGTGGGGTTACTAGCATCACCTATTTTGCCAAATTATTAGAGCCAGGTGGGGGCATAGGGAAGTTTAAAATCTCCAGTATAGCAATATGAAGGTCATATAAATGCCCATAGTCTTTTTCATTTATGTATTAACTTTATTTTAATTTGGCAGCTGGATATTAAGAGATGGCCAGGTGCCACAAGGTTAACCATTGCAGTGTTAGGGGTTACTTAACTATTTCCCTGCTGCCTGCTATTACTGCCAGGGGGCAAAAAAAGTATCTTTAACTTGCAAAAAGAAAGTAAACAATTAGCAAACTTTCATCTTGCCGGATGCATTCGGTTCAGAATTTTGTTAAAAGCTGCACTATTTGTTTTGTCCGAATCCTATACTTTTTAAAGCAGATTGTAATCTAGACACTGAATGTATCCAGGTGATTTCTGCAAAAACAGACAGAATTCATCCATTTTTACTGGATTTTATTTTCCATCTGGACAAAATACGATGTTTAGTGAATAACCCTGAGAAATATTACATTTGACTGAAATTTGCTGAAATATTAGTTGATTTACTAAATTTCAATCCACCGTTAATCTCTGGCCAGCTGGCAGCTACAGATACGTTAGGATGTCCCAAACTGATATTAGTTAAATGCCCCCCTCAGTATTATTCGGGTGAGGGAAATCTATAGGGTTCATTTAATTTAAGGGGGTTGTCTAGGGGCTTCAGGACTCCTTTATTAATCAGAAAAATTAGGTGCACTTAATGAACTAGAATATACTTTCAGTGCATTAATTTATCTAGAAAAAAAATCATTTTTTTGCATTTTTTTTTTTACATTTAATATTTTGTACTTACATTTTTTTTTTTTTACTTTCTTTCCCTCAAAACAGATACAAGACTGCAGTGCATGTTACAAGGCTAAACCCCCTTATGCTAAACTGAAACTACTATACTTGCTTATTCTCAAATTTAAAAAAAAAAGTACACAAATTATAACATCCAAATATTTGAGAATGGAGAGAATAAATCTCTAGTGGTTAAAACTATGGATAAGATTAATTGTCTTTCTATTAATTACCAGCTTGTTTTTTTTCTCAGTAGTAAGGCAGCACTCTGCAAGAAACAGAATACAATACAAAAACCAACACAATGCAACTAATTCACTGTCATTGTTCCAGTAACAGAAAATGAAAAACGGACAGGCAGTCCTATTTGAAGATTATCAAAGCCATCCCTTTAAAGTTCAAGATTGGTCTAAGCCTGCAGGAATCTGACATTGGTTGTTGCACCCCTTTATAAAGTAAAAAAAGAAGTTAAATGTACCTCTCATACATTGGTGTCCCAGTCTCAGGTTGGGTGCCACTCTTCCTTCTTCTACGATAATTACTAAAATGTTCTCAAACCAAACCAAAGCTTCATCATTGCAAAGCAATAGAAACATAGAATGTGACGGCAGATAAGAACCATTTGGCCCATCTAGTCTGCCCAATTTTCTAAATACTTTTATTAGTCCCTGGCCTTATCTTATAGCTAGGATAGCCTTATGCCTATCCCACGCATGCTTAAACTCCTTTACTGTGTTAACCTCTACCACTTCAGCATGCATCCACTACCCTCTCAGTAAAGAAATACTAATTTAAGACTATGTCCTCTTGTTGTGGTAGATTTTTTTCTTTTAAATATAGTCTCCTCCTTTACTGTGTTGAATCCCTTTTATATATTTAAATGTTTTGATCATATCGCCCCTTCTCGTCTTTCCTCCAAGCTATACATGTTATGTTCCTTTAACCTTTCCTTGTAAGTTTTATCCTGCAATCTATGAACCAGTTTAGTAGCCCTTCTCTGAACTCTCTCTAAGGTATCAATATCCTTCTGGAGATACGGTCTCCAGTACTGCGTACAATACTCCAAGTGAGGTCTCACCAGTGTTCTGTACAATGCCATGAGCACTTCCCTCTTTCTACTGCTAATACCTCTCCCTATACAACCAAGCATTCTGCTAGCATTTTCTGCTGCTCTATTACATTGTCTGCCTACCTTTAAGTCATCAGAAATAATCACCCCTAAATCCCTTTCCTCAGATGTTGAGATTAGGACTCTATCAAATATTCTGTACTCTGCCCTTGTGTTTTTACATCCAACATGCATTATCTTGTACTTATCCACATTAAATGTAATTTGCCACAACTCTGACCATTTTCTAGTTTACCTAAATCATTTGCCATTTGGCTTATCCCTCCTGGAACATCAACCCTATTACATATCTTAGTATCATCAGAAAAAATACATACCTTACCATCAAGACCTTCTGCAATATCACTAATAAAAATATTAAAGAGAATGGGTCCAAGTACAGATCCCTGAGGTACCCCACAGGTGACAAGCCAAAGCTTTGAATATACTCCATTGACTACAACCCTCTGTTGCCTGTCACTCAGCCACTGCCTTACCCATTCAACAATATTGGAATCCAAACTTAAAGATTGCAGTTTATTGATAAGCCTTCTATGTGCAACAGTGTCAAAAGCCTTACTGAAATCTAGGTAAGCAATGTCTACTGTACCACCCACTCTGCACGAATAAAAGCTCCTCATAGAGAATAATTATAACAGAATTCGATGGTGTCATGATGACGAAGACTTTAGAATTTTTTATTTGGCATCAGAAAGCCTATTATTGAGTCAATTCATTGCACTGGATTATGCTGTAATAAATCTGCCATGGATTCAGTCCAAATTTGTGCCTCGTGCTTTCTTCAATTATTTTGCCTTTTTTAAACTCTTACTAGGGGATGTCTCTAGTGGCTGTCTAATTCACAGCCCTCAGTGGCACACTGACAAAATGTAAACATTGCTCTGTCGCTGCAGAGACCACATTTAGGCATTACGATCATTACAGTAAGCTTAGACTATGCCATTATACGGGTGAAGTTGATCCAGATTACTCTTGGGCACATATTTAGGAATAATTCAAGACAATCCAACAATTATTACACCCTTTTAGTCCACTCAAGTTTAAGTGATGAAACTCTTCTGTTTTATCACAAAAATGCAACATCCTATTTCAAAGGAACACTTGGCAGTACAAATACAAATATTTATTCCTTATACTAGAGTTTCATGCTACCTATTTATGTCTGTGTCCCCCACCCCCTTTATGGTTTAAATGTAATATTTTCTTACCTTACAGCCCGCAGCATGCTGATCTCCGCCGCTTCTTAGGCTGAGCTCATTCATCTTGATTATTCCAGCCAATCCAATGCTTCTCCATAGGGACTGAGTGGGAGGCTATTGAGCATCAAAGCCAAAAAAACACCAATGTACTAATCAAACGCTTTGTATGAGATGCATTCATTGAATAATTAAGTCCAATTCGGTTATTGCAGCGGTAGCACCACTAGAGCCTGTCATTATCCTTGCAATAAGTACATTGCAGATTCTGCAAAACGTAATGTACCACATTGCAGGGTAATAATGACAGGGAAAATGCACCCAGACCACTTCATTGAGATGTAGTGTTCTGTGTGCCTTTCGAGTCCCTTTAAGACTAATGCACAAATATTAATAATACACATATACACACACCAATGTACTACTACTACTAATAATAATAATAATTAAAGCAGTAAATATCTGGACTTAATGAATTTTAAATACATTTCAGCAATACATTTCAGCAAAATACAGTATCTATATTAAAAAAAAGCTTTAGTTTGTTTTATCTTTTTAATTTTTAATGTCGATTTTGTTTACCATTGATCTAGAGGTCCGTAAATATCAAAAATAAAAAAGCAAACATCTATGCAATTCTTTGTGAAAATTAACAAGAAAATGCAAAAATGCTTTCTCTGCGCATCAGAATTCAGTACATACATTTTATATTAATATTTATTGTGATCTTGTATTTCCTACTATGCTGGTTGGTGCCTTGCTACAGCTATATCTACTGTAAGAGATAGGCCATCTTCTTTTATTTGCAGTTTTATTTCTGTTTATCGTGTGTCTTCTGTTACCTTCAGTCTGGATACCATAGGATAGACAGTTTGTTTTTTCACAACTGTTAGTGATATCTATCACCAACGCTAAACTATATTCCTCAAAGATATTTCTCCGATAGAACCCTACTGATGTAAAAGATTAATTTCAAAGTTTGTTTTCCAAAAACTTAAAACACTGAATATTTCTTGACATACACAAACATACCTAACTGATCATTTAGCTTCTAAAGATCTATACATGGGGGATCAAAGCCAGATGCGTGGTGCACCAGGGAACCACCTTGAAGACAAATTTAGTGTGGATGCAATGTTAGTGGTATCTTTTATTCCGTCAAACATCCAACTAGCTAGTTAACAGCATGGGTCGCTATAGCATGAACCCATTCTGTCTCTCACAACAGCCCTCTTATCTGCCCCCATATAGATGGATTCACTTGTCGTGTACCTTCTTACATATTCCCCAACGTTTTACCATCATTAATATTCATTCAGCCACACATCCATGCAGACAACCATATCCAGTCACATACACCAACCCACTAAATCACATTTATCCCACCAAATTAACTACATATTTCAATCCAGTCATATTCATTCACCCTGACACATGCCTACACATAGCCACAGTCACCCACTCTGTCCGACAACCACCACACTTTTCACATACCTCTATATGCCCGGTTACATATACTTACAACAGTCACATAGCTCCCTGCACCCTAAAAACCAATATATATCCACCAATACAGTCAAGTTCATCTACCCACCACAACCATTTCCTTACATTAAGCACAAGCTCACATACAGACATTGCCTTTATATGCTTGATCTTCACATGCACGCATTCAGATATCACATTTGCAGGCTTATATTGACATTTGCAAGAAATCTGAACCCTTATGTTGACATGGCTACATCCATATAACGCACTGACATGTTTTGCACCCATGTATAAGTAACCTTTGGCTTACCTTTGGATTTAAACTCTATTCTGCTTTCCTATTCTCTTCTATGAACTCTTCCCTTAACAGCAAAGATGCAAACTATATGCCTAATAATTTATATATAAAATGACAATGTTCAGCGTGTTTTACGCAAAGTTATACTTTGTAAGTCATATATTACAAAAGCTACAAGAAATGTTACAACAAAATGTGTCCTCTAACCTCAATATGATTCAGCTGACTACTTAAATTGAAAGTAGAAATAGATCTATAATTAAATTGCTTGATTAAAAAATATGACAATCTTGGTTTGCTGCTGCATAATGACCTTGTTACGTTAAAAAAACAGCCCTTTGAACATGACACTTTATACAGACTCTTTTGTAAGCGTACTTTTAAACTAGACAGAATTATGTAATAAGTGATTTATCAGCTTGTTCTTCTGTAAGCAGTGCAAAAACAGCAATACAAAAAAAGTTTGCTGAAAATAAACATTTAGAAAGAGTATAATGTTTGGAATAAATAAATACCCTGCAACCAGCATAGTGGGAGTCATAAGAACATTACTTGTTACATTTATGTAATGTCCAAGAAATTGAATTGTGTTTGTCATACACAGAATATGGAGTGCAGAATAGATTTGACACAGTTGGTCCAGTTTTAAACATTTATTTATTTACCATCTAAGCATTAGGCCACGCCCCACGTTCGTGTCCACGGACACATCCCACTACCTCCTTCGTTCCTCCCTCATCTCACACACGTCCCTCCCCTTCACCAGCTCGTCAGCGGACATTATGTCCTGACCACCACTGTTCAGCCCTCTGTCATATACTACAGCCCCCATAATGCACAATGGTGGCCATGTTACATAGTTACATAGTTACATAGCTGAAAAGAGACTTGCGTCCATAAATTTCAGCCTTCCTCACATATGCTTTTGCTGTTGATCCAAAAGAAGGCAAAAAAAACAGTCTGAAGCGCTTCCAATTTTGCAACAAACTAGAAAAAATTCCTTCTTGACCCCAAACTAGCAGTCAGATGTCTCCTTGGATCAAGCAGCTATTACCCCACTAATTAGAAATTATATCCCTGTATGTTATGTTTTTGCAAATATTTATCCAATTGCAGTTTAAACATCTGTATAGACTCTGACAAAACCACATCTTCAGGCAAAGAATTCCATATCCTTATTGCTCTTACTGTAAAAAAATATTTTCTTTGCCTTAGATGAAATCTCCTTTCTTCAAGCCTAAATGTGTGGCCTCGTGTCCTATGTATAGCCCTGTTTATGAATAGATTTCCAGATAATGGTTTGTACTGGCCCCGAATATATTTGTATAATGTTATCATATCCCCTCTCAGGCGCCGTTTTTCCAAACTGAAGAGATTTAAATTTTTTAACCTTTCTTCATAACTAAAATGCTCCCTTCCTTTTATCAATTTTGTAGCTCGTCTCTGCACTTTTTCTAGTGCCATGATATCTTTCTTTAGAACAGGTGCCCAAAATTGCACAGCATATTCAAGGTGTGGTCTTACCAGCGATTTATAAAGAGGCAAAATTATATTTTCATCTCGAGAATTTATGCCCCTATTTATACATGACAAAACCTTACTGGCCTTAGCCAACGGCAGATTGACATTGCATATTGCTACCTAATTTGTTGTCTATAACAATTCCCAAATCCTTCTCGTGTGTGGTTATCCCTAGTTCACTACCATTTAGGGTGTAAATTGCTTGTGCATTCTTAACCCCGAAGTGCATAACTTTGCATTTTTCTACATTAAATGTCATCTGCCATTTTAGTGCCCAGTCCCCCAATCTATCCAAATCCCTCTGCAGCAAGGCAATATCCTGCTCACATTTTATTACTTTACTGTTATGCTACAAGGGGTGATTTGGGTTGGAACTCAACTGCAGCTTGTAAACTCCCTAATTACAATAGTAAAGAAATGGAGAATCCTTAAGTATCAATACTGTAGCTTTAAGAAAAGAGAGAATCACTGGTAACTTGATTCAACCGAAGTTTTAATAAGAGTTAAACTTAAATGAATTGCATTTAGGCAATAATCCAATAATAAGAATTGCAAGTAATTCAACAACACAAAGTTCAGAATTCAGTATTTCTTCAGAGATGCATTAAATAACTTTAGTTCATAGAGATGCATTAAGTAACATTAGTTCATGAGAATAATCTTCAATAGGAACAATAATCAATTAGCTGAGAATAGTTGCAAAGCAAGAACAGTTCATAGTGAATAAGCATGATGGGAGTTGTCCTTCATGAGATTAGTAACTTGTAGCAATGAATATATTTGCAGAGCAAGAAAAAGAACAGTTCATAGTGAATAAGCATGATGGGAGTTGTCCTTCATGAGATTAGTAACTTGTAGCAATGAATATATTTGCAGAGCAAGAAACAGTTCATAGTGAATAAGCATGATGGGAGTTGTCCTTCATGAGATTAGTAACTTGTAGCAATGGAAGTTTTTGCAATGCAAGAAACAGTTCATAGAATATGATTTTGTAATCAATTAGCTGAAAGATATACTTAAGGTTTATATGGGTAGTCCTCCAATAGTCCAGACATATTGTCCACTTGTAAAGTAGCAAAGTTTCCTTTCTCCAGTAATCCTTTATGGCTTGCAGCAATCCTTGCATTTGCTCAAAGGCTGGAAGGGTTTGTCTGGTCCAAGTTTCCCAGTAGCTGAACCTATGGAGCTCCAGGAGGGAGCTCACACGTTAGCTCAAACAATCAATCACCAAGCCCCCTCCCTCTGGCCCAGTCTCCCTAAATACTGTCAGAGCTGTGTCAGAGGTGGGGTGGAGTCAGGCTCCTCACTGCTGAGAACTTAACCCTGAAGTGTTACTCCATTACATTTACAAAGTTTTGTGTCATCTGCAAACACTGATACATGGCTTTCAATGCCCATTTCAAGATCATTTATAAATATGTTAAATAGAAGCGGTCCCAAAACAGAACCCTTAAGGACACCACTTTTGACCAGCTTGAAAATGTACCATTTATGACAACAAGTTGTACTCTATCCTTAAGCCAATGTTCTACCCAAGAACAAGAATATTCATCTAGACCAATTTATTTTAGTTTGAAGACTAACCTATTGTGAGGAACCGTATCAAATGCCTTGGCAAAATCCAAGTAGATTACATCCACTGCAACACCCTGATCTATATTTCTACTTACTTCTTCGTAGAATGCAATTAGGTTAGTTTGACATGACCTATGTTTCATGAAACCATGCTGATTATTGCTAATAATAAAGTTCTTCCCAATGAATTCCTGAATATTATCCCTTAATAGCCGTTCAAATAATTCCCCAGTCACAGAAGTTAAGCTCACAGGTCTATAATTTCCAGGCAAGGATTCTGAACCCTTTTTAAATATAGGAACAACATCTGCCTTCCTCCAATCCTCCGGTACAATACCTGAAACAAAAGAATCTTGAAAAATTAAATACAGAGGTTCACTTATTTCCCCACTTAGCTCCTTAAGTTCTCGTGGGTGGATACCGTCAGGCCCTGGAGCTTTATTTGCTTTAATTTTCTTTAATAGCTGTAGCACCTTGTCTCGAGTTATCCAATCACAAGTTATCTGCAAGTTTGTTGCAGCAATCATTTGCATATCTCTTGCCATAGGATCCTCATTAATATATACTGAAGAAAAATAGTTATTTAAAATTTCTGCCTTTTCCTGGTCTTCATTGACTAACAGACCCATCTCTGTTTTCAGTGTACCTACACTTTCATTTTTGTTTTTTTAGAATTAATGTTGATTTTGCCAAAACCGGAATTTACACTATTCAACTTTTATATTTTGATATCTACATCTGTTTCCTTAGAATTTTCCTGAGCAGGGCTGACAACTGCACTGCTTTTAGCAGGTCGGCAATATTTAAGCTTTTCCACTATTCCAAATATTTGTAAGGTAGCACCCAGTGAGGCAGCTGTGGCTAACTAAAGCTCTACATCTTTAGGGCCTCTATCTTCTAAAACCAGATCATCTACAGCTCCTTGCAGATGAAGGAGCCAGGAGCTGTATCACTCATGTACTTCCATGATAGAGTACAAAATAGGAGTCTGTGGCAGATTCTGTAAGACAGATTATTATTATATCTTCTCACACATGCTGATTGAAATGTGCATTATCTTATGCGAGTGCTTGAAGTTTAACCCCTTGACACAATTTATAAAAAAAAACAAGCAATAAAAGGCATATCAAAAAACAAGCAATAAAAGGCGTATCAAAAAAACAAGCAATAAAAGGCGGTATAAAAAAAACAAGCAATAAAAGGCATATCAAAAAACAAGCAATAAAAGGCGTATCAAAAAAACAAGCAATAAAAGGCGGTATAAAAAAAAACAAGCAATAAAAGGCATATAAAAAAAACAAGCAATAAAAGACTCCAGACAAAGTGATTTTTTTTTAGGGAGAATGAGAGAAAAAGTCTCCTTCTCACCCCTAAAAAAGAAGGAGGGACAGAGAGGATGTAGAGGAGGAATCAGATTACAACAACGAAAAAAGAGGAAGAATGTTCAATTGGAGGGACTAACCTGTCTAACTTCACACCAAATAATGATGAAATTAGGATTTTAAATAAAGGCCTAAAATTCGCCCCGAGTAAGAATTTTAATTATTTTTCTGTTTACATTGACATACTGAAATATTCTAGGACACTTACTCTAAAAATATTTTTTGAAATCAATAAATATACAGACACAAGGAAAAGTTACAATCATACGTCTTTAAAAAATAAGTCCAATTTTTGGGGGGCGGGGCCGGACCGCCGAGCTGGACGGTCGCAAGGGAGACCAGCTCCTGCAACTTAAGTCCAGATAAGCCTAAAAAGACAAGATTACTGACGAAAAACCAACCGGCAACGGTGACCCTCAGTGGGTAGAGGGCTCTGGATCCAGGGTGAGGCTGGCTCTGAGGGCTTCAGTCCCCTGGAGGAAGATTCCTCACTGACATTTTCGAGGCCTACTCCGGTGGTGAGCGGGGCGGACGGCCGCTGCCCCGCTATCCTGCCAAACAGCGCTAAACCATATGTCATCCCGCGGGGAACCGGCTCCGTACCCCCCCCCTTTGGACCGGGGGGGTGATCCCGGTCCCCACCCTCAAGACCGAACCACCGCGAAGCAACTCCGGTGCAACAACAGGGCCACCAAGACCCGTAAGCCAGGCACCAAAATCAAGATGGCGGAGGCCATGCGAGATGGCGCCGAAACCAGAGCCCCTACAAGCTACACACCTGCACTGGCAGAAACCGTTAACAATAGAGGCACAGATCCTAACTGCAGCCATCCGCCTGCACCCTCAGACCTCATCAAACTACCCACCTCCACCACGACTGAACTCACAGAGGCATCCCGCGGGGTCCCGGCGCTTCCTTCATCCTCCGGGCAGGGTCACAAGACGGCTCACAGAGACATCGGCTGCTCGCAGCCTCTAACTCATCACGAGGGGAAGCAGAACACTCACCTACACCCCTGCTGGGGAGGATACCCCCTCTGGTGGTAAGCATACGGCAGAGAGCTCGCCCAACACCCAGCAACTGGCAGCAAACCGGGCACCCTGGCACAACAACTATGTGGTGGCTGAAGGGGCTACCTTTCACTCATTTCCAGAGGGACATTATATTCTGTCTCCAGCGCTCTCACCTGCTAGACCCCTGTGCCTCTATCGATTGGGAGAACGGTTCCCTGGTGGTATGTCTACCCCTAAGCTGACTTATAAATCGATCTATAATCCTGAGCACTCACCATGTCAGGTTAATTAGTCTGTCAAGATTGTTTTCGGTTTAATTACCATTACAAGAGAATGAGCATACTAGCACCTGTATACCATAATACTAAAAAAAAGCTTAGTGTAACTCGTGTGTTTCACCTATGACTCAATACACTAACTAACGTCAAGCTACTGTTACTACACAACAGAAAAATCAATATTGCTAAACCAGCATGTACCCAGCTTGATTCTGCTATTATTACCATATAAAATATGTGCGTACCTTCTGAATGCTATATAACAGTTCACACTCTTATATGTTCACATTGTCTATGTATGCTGTTGTGGCATTACTGTCATATGATTTTAACTCATGCACAACAAAAATAAAGAATTAAAAAAAAAAAAAAAATAAGTCCAATTTTTATCCGAGAAATTATAGAACAATAGAGATATTTGAAAAATCTGTCATTGAGGATTATGAGAAACTAGGGAGCTCTAATCGGAAATGTATTTTTAACCGTAATTTAAGTTATAATGAACATAAGGCTCTACAAAGTTTGAGGAATAATAGGGAGATAATAATAAAGCCAGCTGACAAGGGGGGTCATATTGTGATTCAGAATACTACAAATTATTTAAAAGAATGCTACCGACAATTAGAAGACAATATAATATATAAGGTTTTAGAAAAAGACCCCGTTACGGATATAAAATCCTCCTTAGAGAGCCTTCTTAAAAGAGGTAAAGATGAGGATATTTTAAATGAAAACGAATATAAGTTTCTACAGGTAGAGTTCCCAAGAGTGCCTGTTTTCTACACCTTGCCAAAGGTACACAAAAATTTGGAGAATCCTCCAGGTAGGCCAATCGTGTCCGGCATTGGATCTATCTCAGCTAATCTTTCCAAATATGTGGATATCTGGTTATAAAATGTAGTAAAAAACATGCCATCATATCTTAAAGATACCACGGCCATAATAAAAATTACTAAAAATATTAAATGGGAAGAAGGTTACTTTCTGGTAACTTCGGATGTAACGGCACTTTATACCTCTATTACTCACGAAAAGGGATGTAAAACAATATATGACATTTTAGTAAAATCAGGCAATTTTAGTGAAAATCATATTCTGTTTTTAATAGATAGTATTAAATGGATTTTAGAGAATAACTATTTTGTTTTTAATTCTAAGTTTTATCTACAATTACAGGGCAACGCTATGGGGACCAGGTTCGCCCCCAGTTATGCTAATTTATTTATGTCCGGTTGGGAGACAGAAGTTATTTACAACAGCCGTGAATGGGGGTTGAACCTGGTTACCTACCATAGATACATCGATGATATTTTTTTTATATGGAAGGGTTAAAAAATTGACTTCGAATCTTTTTTAGATAGTATGAATCATAACGAATGGGGTTTAAATTTTAGTAGTCATTTTAGTACGTATAATATAAACTTTTTAGACCTAGAGATTTACGTAGATGATGGTCTTTTAAAAACAAAAAATTACTTTAAAAAAGTAGATGCAAATAGTTATGTTTTATATAACAGCGGACATTACACCCCATGGCTAAACAATATCCCTAAAGGGCTATTACAAAGAATAAGAAGGAATTGCACTGAAAATAATATATTTGAAGAGCAAGCTGAAATAGTGATAAATAAATTTACCCAAAAACAATATCCTTCTCATATAGTAAATAAAGCATATGGCGAAGTTAAAGCACTTGATCAAGATGATTTGGTGTTCAAGAAGAATAACAACAATAGTGCACTTGAGAATCTTAATAAATTACCTTTGGTTTTAGATTTTAATAAGGATTCTAAAAAAGTTAGATCCATTATTAACAAGCACTGGCACCTTTTAAAAAAAGATAGGGAATTGTCAAAGATCATCCCTGACAAACCTTTTATCACATTTAGAGGTGCACCTAGTTTGAAACACATTTTAACTTTTAACCACCCAAAGAAGGAAGTGGAAAACACATTTTTAAGTGCAAATAAAAAAAGGTTTTTATTCATGTGGTCAATGTGTAGGGTGTAAGTGCAGTAAAACTAGAACCTTGAAATGGGTTAGTAAATTTAAAACAAACTATAAATCAGAAGAATACATTATTAAATATTTTATTACGTGTTTTACAAAAAACTTTATTTATCTTTTAATGTGCCCTTGTGGGTTTCAGTATGTGGGCAGGACTATCCGCCCTCTACATAAAATAATTTATGAACATATTAACAATATTCGGAAGGGGATAGATCATCATAGTGTATCTGCCCATTTTAAACAGGTTCATAATAAGGACCCCAGCGGCCTCACGTTTTTAGGAATACAAATAGTTAAAAAAATTGTGGCGTGGAGGTAATTTTATCCAACAGCTAGGGAAGGATGAAATGAAATGGGTTCACACACTAGAAACTCTTGAACCTAAGGGCCTTAATATTGAATTTGATTTATATAATTTTTTTTAATTTTTTTAATTTTTTTAGTTTTTTAATACTGTCCCTGATTCGGATGTATTTTGTATTATATAGTGGTGGAGTATTAACATTTTCTCTTTTTTTATTCCCTCTAGTAGTAGGTTTTCTATTTTTATTATCAAATTCCTATCTCTATGTACAAATTGATTTTATATGGTATATGGTTTATGTCTGTAATTTTATTGTCAAAACATATGTTTTCTGCTACTAGAGAATACATTGGGAACCATTTTTATTTGTATTATTTTGGCTATTATTGTATGTAATATGACTATGTATATTGATCATGTGTTTTGAGGTTATAACAAGTGAATTTTTTATATATCTTCTCTTTGGCATTTTATTTTGGACTTATATGTATAATATGGTGGGTTACCAGAATGAACATTTAGTAGAGAAGCCCCCTTTTTGAATAATTGCCAATTATCACGCCCACCATAAGGGCTTTATAAGACAGGACCTGGCTGAAGTAAGGACGTGATCTGAGGAAGCCTGCCTAGGCGAAACGCGTCATCACGTCCGCATACGACGTCATCACGTGACGTGATCGCACAGAAGTGCCTTCCACAGTGCCGCAAGCTGCAGAGACCGCGATTGCGGTTATCTCTCCAAAGTTTTGTATTGGACACTGGCCTTCTATGGGGAAGAGGGAGTTTTCTTTTTATTGGAAGAAATAAAGATGGTTTAGTTTTACTCAGCTGGCGTCCTGCTGCTTTCACTACCATCAAGTCCTGTGTTGTGGAGTTCATGCTGGATAAGTTAGAGCAGACTTTCACTGCTCTTCCCTTGTGAGTTTTATTTCAATTCTCTGTGTTGCTTTGCATAGTTTTATACAGTATTATGCTATGTTTTTCTTCTTTTTTATGTACCATATCCCCTATTTGGAAAAACTGAATGATATTTATTTTGTAAGTTATTTTTATATCTTTTAACCCCTTCAGGACGGAGTCAATAGTGCATGTTCTGATCAAAACAAAACGTAAACAAAAACTGGAATTTGCGCTATATGTCTGTTCACCCGTAGTTCCCCTCTTTCATATTACATGCACCCACACTTAATATATATCATTTTGTTCAGGAGAAACAGGGCTTTAATTTATCATTAACTATTCATATATGGAACATAATTCATTATGAATAAAATTTAAAAAAAATGTGAGAAAATAAGATTTTTTTTTTAAATTTTTATTTCCGTCTGACATTTTAGCTGTGAATGTCATAATACTGTTAGGTTTTACTGCACAAAAATGCACATATTTGTAATCAGCGATGTCTCACGAGTACAACAGTATCCCCCATTAACAGGTTTTATGGTGTTTTGGAAAGTTACAGGGTCAAATATAGAACGTTCCATTTTCAAATAGAAATTTGCCAGATTGGTAATGTTACCTTTGAGACGGTGTGGTAGCCCAGCAATGAGAATTACCCCCATAATGGCATACCATTTGAAAAAGTAGACAACCAAAGGTATTGAAAGTGGGGTATGTTTAGTCTTTTTTAGTAGCCACTTAGTCACAAACACTGGCCAAAGTTAGCGTTCATATTTGTTTTTGTGTTAAAAAAGCAAAAAATGAATATTTGGCCAGTGTTTGTGACTAAGTGGTTACTAAGAAAGACTGGACATACCCCACTTGCAATACCTTGGGTTGTCTACTTTTGCAAATGGTATGCCATCATGGGCGTAATTCTCATTCCTGGGCTACCATACGCTCTCAAAGGCAACATCTGGCAACAATCTGGCAAATTTCAATGTAAAAAAAATGAAATGCAAGCCTTATATGTGACTCTCTAACTTTCCAAAACACCATGAAACCTGTACATGGGGGGTACTGTTATTCTCGGGAGACTTCACTAAACACAAATATTAGTGTTTTAAAACATTAAAACATATTACAACAATAATATAGTCCATAAAAGTGCCGTTTGTTTGTAAAAAATGCAAAAAACTTCACTTTTACTTAAAATATCATCGTTGTAATACAATTTACCAATTTGAAACACTAATATTTGAGTTCAGCAAAGTCTCCCGAGTAAAACAGTACCCCCATGTACAGGTTTTATGTTGTCTTGGAGAGTTACAGGGTCAAATATAGTGCTTGCGAATTAAATTCTCTGCACTTTCTCCCTGTGTTGTCAGGTATGTCAATCAAATTTTAACAAATCACCTAATTATGTTAAAAGATTACTTAAATATACACGTAGAATTTTAATATATATGCATTTATAGGTATTTAAATTCTACGTGTATACTAATGTAATCTTTTATGTAATTACGTATATGTATTTATATATATATATATATATATATATATATATATATATATTTGCGGTTATTTGCATTTTATATATAGATTGCCATTCTAAGTGTATTTTGTTACCTATATATATATATTAATAACAAAATACAGTTAGAATGAAATTACATATGTATATATAATTTATATTAAATTTTGTTTCAATATTTTATTTATTAATTTTATTATTTTATTTATTTATTATTGTAATTATACGTATTTATATATATAATATATGTGTATATATCTATTATATATATATATATATATATATATAATATATGTATATTATATATATGTAACGTCATTCTAAGTGTATTTTAATACTAATATATGTACTTATATTAGTATTAAAATGCACTATGTATGACGTTAAATATATATAATATACATATATATTATATATATAATATATATACATATATTATATAAATAGATTTATTTTATTTTTAAACATGTTTAATATTTTTTTTTTTTTTACAGATCCCACCAGCAGGGGGACTGTCTGATATTTCAGACAGTCTCCCTGCTGGCAGATCCACAGCCAGCTATAGGGGGCCATGTGATCGCTCTTTGAGAGCGATCACATGGCCCCCAGGGGGCCTGATTTGCCGAGGGGGGGCTGCCTGGGCTGTGAGGCAGTCCTCCCGAAGCGGAGCGCCGGTAAGGTAAGTATACCGGGCGCTCCAGGGCTCAAAGCCGTTACGGCGTTCTATGCCGTCGCAACGGCTTTAAAGCCCACTTAAAGCGTGACGGCATAGAACGTCGTAACGGCGTTAAGGGGTTAACAGAGATTCACTTGCAATTTTTGCACATAATATACAACTCACTAAGTTTGTTTTTTATTTGTGCATTTATGTCACTTTTGCATGTGTCACTTTTGCACGTAGCCCTTTGCTGCACTTATATTTTAAAGGTATAGTGCACCTTCTTATGTTTCCTTGACACAATTTGTCAAAAAGTTCTTACCTATAGAAGACGATGTAGGTCATATGAGTTTCACTTAAATTCCAATGTAGTCTAAAAAAGTTTTTCATACATATTCTCTAAAATCTTTTTATCATTTAGAAGTTTATTGCATTTTTGTTTGAAGGGAAGAGAGGGTACAAAAAAATGAAGGAGAAGGGTATAATGCATCATACAATCAACATGTAATAACACGGTACATCAACAAGCTGAGAATATCACATGATATTACATTTTAGTCATCATGAGCTACCTACAATACATGGAATATGCCAACCTTACTACTCTGTGGACGTGAGGTCAAAGAAGCAGACAAATAGTCAAAGTAATTATTTGCACTCTCCTCAGATTAGTCATTGCAGTTATTGCAATGTGCATTGGTTTAAACCTTTATCTGATCTCCATGTGTCCCACATATCCAAAGTTTCCTGGAACACACAATTTGGGATACAAATAGCTCTAAAATTGCCTCATACATACTGTGGCGAAACCAACTTCGCCACTGTGAACTGGAGAAGCCTGGTTGCTAGCCTCCTACCTACTGACTATGGCCCCTGGAAAATTGGTACGTTTAAAGAACTATATTTGGGCATGTTGTACTTTATATTGCTGCTGCTGGCCCTTTTAAAATCATCTGTGGACATATTGGGACTTTTGGGACTACTGTCCCTTTAAGACTGTGGAGCATATTCCAGTATACTGCCTTTAATATTACATATGTATTTATGTGTTGAGTTTAACCTGGGATATGTATGCAGCATTCACATGATTGTTCGGTAGAATCACTCCCTTCAGTATATTGAGTGAAACTACCGAACAACCAGACCACCCAGGAATAAGTGTGCCTCCAATTACCGGTTGCAACAATGTTGCAAACGGGTAATTGGCAATCAGTGTAATATATTCTTTGTCCTCTGGGTGGCCGCCATTCGGGAAACGAACACGTGGCGGCGGCCATCTTAAACTACCGAACAGCGGTGTTTTGCCGTCGAGTGTCTGGAACTAAAATCGGACACTCGACTAGGCAAACACCGCTGAGACCTCCATACTTCCAGAAGTTCGTATAGAAACTACCGAATGGCCCGCCGTTCGGTAGAAAGAACCCCACAAACAAGGGAATTCATTCAAACCCTCTCCAGGCTCTATAACACAGGCAATTCGCCTGTTTCTATTCCCTTGTTTGTGACCGACCGCAGGGCCAAAATGCATGGAACTGTTTTCGGATACTTTACCCATGCGGTCGGTCAATACTTTAAAGTCCCATAACTCTCGAACCGTTTATCCGAATGGGCTGATTTTAACGTATGTTGTTCCTCCAGACTAGGGCTATCTGGAGATATTGGATTTGTGGATGTACCCCAAGTATTTAGGGTACATCCAAAACTTGGGTAAAACTATGTCCCTGTTAATTGTGTTAACAGATATGTTGGAGGGAGGAGATGTGTGGGTTGTACCTTAAACTGGATTGGTGTACTGTAAACCCCTCCCTTGCATGGGAGAATCTCATATAAGCCCGTGTGTGAATAAATCAGTGTTGTTGCTGTTAACCCTGAAGCTGGAGTGTCTCTTTCTTGGGGGAAAGGGGACCGTATGCCGACTGCCAGGAGTGTAAGCTGTTCGTATTGCTTTTCCTGTTCGGCTGCTTCCAGGGTTCGTGTGTCTGCTGTTCGAGAGTTGGTGAATCCGTGCAGTTTGGGAGTTCAGGAAATCGGTGCTTACAGTAGCTGCTGGTATATCTAAAGGGGATTATCGCCTAAACTGGGTTTTATCCCCTTGTCTGCTGAAACAGTCCGTTACAATTGGTGGCAAGCGGTGGGATGGCGTCCTAGTGCGAGGTAAAGCAGCTCGGAGACACAGTACGTTTGGATTTACAAATTGAGGGCGACGCTAGTGTGCCTACAGCGTCCCTGTCTACACAAAGATTTGGGAAAATGGGGTTCGTAGACCCCTGGGCAACATACACACCTGAGGAAGAGAGTGAATTAGAATGGAGAGATAATGCCCGGAAAGAATTATGGTACGATGCCCTGGAGGAAGTCCAGTATCAACGGCAGCAGCGCCTTCCTGGTGTCGCATACCAGTTGGAGGAACAAATGGCCTGGCGGATGCCGCTTCTGGGAAACCAACCTGGAGGGCAGCGGGTAAGACAACTCGAGTACCTCGTGGAAAGGGAACTGAGCCTGGACGCCTCATACCAGGCACTGTGGTGGTGCACTGTCCAGCCAGAGACGTGGAGGGCAGAGGGCATCCAGCCAGAGGGGGAGAACTACACAAGCCCTGGCCTGTTGTGGAAAGCCTTAGTGGAGGATGTCGACTTCGGCAGTCCAGCAGAGTCACGGTACTGGGCTATCTTTCATTACCGAGGTGAGATGATACAGGGCCCGAGATCTATTGGACTGGGAGAAGACCTCCGCCGTTTCGCTGCCATGGAACGAGAGCTGGAGATGGACTATGTAGAACTATTAAATTCCTGCCAGCCGCAGAGCAGGGACGCAGACCGGGAAAAATGGGTGGCAATCCCAGACCTGCTAGCCTATAGCTGGGAAAACGCGGCAGAGGTACCCCCTGCTTCACTACCAGTTGCAGAAGTAGGGGACCTCATAGACTGGTCCTGGAGAGACCCACAGATGGCAGGTGGAGATGGGATCGAGGTCTCTCTACCGGCCCTACAGGGATGCTGGGCAGTCGGCCCAGATCCCCAGCGGCAGGTTACAGTTCAGAGAGAGGAGCTTGTTACACCCTCTCTCCAGCGGCAGCCTAACCCACCAAGGGGAGACCGTAAGCCCCACACCAGCACAGATGGGACCGTGGTCTCTGCGCCCAAGTTACAGGGAGCTGAAGGAGCCGTCCTCCCTCCCCAGCGGCAGTGTGATTTGTTGAGAATTGGGAGCCCGGTCTCCATTCCCCAGCGGCAGAGTATCCAGCAGGGAATAGAGAGCCCAGCCCCCTTTCCCCCACAGCAGGACTCTGTGCTGGGAGGAGAGACAGTCGGTCTCCCTCCGCAGAGACGGGAAGTATGCATGGGAGAGGAGATTGTTACCACCTCTCCCCAGCGGCGGATCATTAATGTACAGGGAATAGAGAGCCCAGTCTCCATTCTCCTGTTTTACCCTCAAAGTGATGTGTCGTCTCATTATTGGGGGAAGGATTTATTGCATGCTGTTCCAGTTGACTGCTAGGAGTACAAGCCTATTCGTATGGTTCCTATTCAATGGTCTACAGCATTCATATGCTTGGGAGAATTTAAAGGTTTCTCGGATTCGGTGATTGTGGTGTCTGCCAGAGTGCTTGGAGTCCTCAGGAAGCGCTAGGAGCATCCATTAACGGAGGTACCCAGTCGGGGTGCCAGGTGATCCGTTACACATACAGTTTCTATCAATGCACTGGAGCATCGATTTCAAAAGGGAGTGACTTCAATGAGCGCATATTGTTGGGTTGTTAATATGAAATGTATGCAACATTTTTGTCGTGCCCTTGTAAGGTGATCCTGAAAGAGAAGTGAAAATAAATTTGATGCAGAATGAAAATAGATTAAATATTTTTGTATTTTTTTTTATAAATCCCAGCAGTTCTATAAATGCCAAAAGTAAGTGATTACTAGACTTGTGTATTGATTTTGGTCCAAACGGCAATTTGGACAAATTTAGGCCGATCAGGATTTCCCAAACTCTGAGACGAAATATACCTAAATCCCAAACCAATAACAACGCACAATTTCCGAGCATGTCTGTTTCTGTTCAGGATTCTGAATTCTGCTCATAAAAAAAAACAAAAAACATATGGTTGATGTTGTGATTAAAGGATAATTACTGGCAAGGGGACAGTCTGTGATTTTATTCACATATCAAGTGAAGAGTCTCAAATAGAGGGGGGGGGGGGGGGAAGAGGAGCAGTATCTTATCGAAATGTAAAAGGAATGCAGAATCAACACCATCTAATCAGATCTACTTAATGTCTTTAGCAAATAGAAATGGGACACATGTCTTTTTACTCAGGAGATACTAATGTTGTGTACTATAAGATAAAAACGAATTTATTCCGTTTTTTTCTATACACTAAACCGCTTCAACAAGGCATGTAAATAAACAAGAAGCACTTATTATGAGTTCTATTTTCCTTAACATACTTCAACCAACAGGGTCATTAGGTTGTTATGCCTTCATAAGACATGTTATCAGTAGTCACAGGATAGTTCGTCTCTTTGGTCTTTCACATGACACAAATGCTGTATTGACTCTTTGTAAATTACATCTGCTTTAGGGGATTTTAAATGAAATGGGCATCTTCTTTAAGACTTGACAATGAATAATTTCATTATGTCCAGGATCAGGAACTTTGGCTTATCATTTGGAATTTTTTGTAATGCAGGGAATCACTAGAAAATCGCTCATTTTAAAAATCCTAGGAACACACATGGTTATTGGGAAACAGGAGGAAATGTGAAACTTCACATTAGAAGCTTAGAGATGCCTACCTCCCAAATATCACTATTTTGGGCCCAAATTCCTCTGTCCCTCTTTTTCATCCTAATGCCCTTTCTACTCGAACGGTTTTACCCCAAAGTTGCCTCCAGCGATGATGTCTACTCCCTCTTTGATAGAAACTTATTTTTTCCAAGCAAGTTTTGTGAATGGGGAGTCACTGATTTGCTGATCGATCTCAGCTAATCAGAATTGTCCTTTCCCAGCGGCACTCCTTGCTTCCTTAAACAGAAATTTCAGAAGCCAGATGCTGCCTGGGAAAGGTTTTACGGGGTCCTCCTGGTACCATAACAACTTCATTTAGATGAAGTTGTTTTGGTGCCTGGAGTGTCCCTTTAAGTTGGCCCTGAAGAAAAGTTTCTGATTTTATGGAATAAAATCTAAGTACAAATCACATCATAAAATGAAAGGTATTTTATAGCAAAAGTGCCTTATATTATACAATGAACACCACATCACAGGGAAACTCAATTCCCTGGCACACAAATACACAAACATTGGCCTCAATTTAATATTGTTTTGGAAGGTTTCTAAATGTAACGTCTTTGGATAAACTTTTAAAATGCTTTTTTTCCACATATTACAATATCAAAAGGTATATTAAATATGAAAAACAATGTATGTATATCAAAACATATCAAATTATTACACAATTAAAATACTTTTCATAAAATGAAATAATTTTAAAAAATGTATCCAATATTATTAAATCATTTGGAAAGCGTATCCAACAATATTACATTGAGGCATTTGTCTAATTATTGGAAAGTGCCTTCCCCAATTCTAATGTTTTTGGGCTCATATGTATTATGCATAACAGGTTATATTGGTATATTAAACATATGATATATGCTGTCTGGAAGGTTTAAGTGGCAAATGAGTTGCGATGGTGCCTATAGTATCCCTTTATATGTCCAAAGTCCTCCCTCCCCTCACACTCTATCATAATAGCAGTCTTTTTGCAGTATCCTTTTTGTAGATTTTTCAAGAACTGAAACATACTGATGAAAGAAAAAGATGAGATAAATCTTCTGGGGAATTTTGCTGCATAATAAAAATGTGTTCAATAAATTCTTGCATAGCTATTGAGAAAACAAAATTAATATGGACTAAACATTGCTCCCAAAAGTCATCATTTAAATCAAGTACATGATAGCTTACCATAGCTGTTTTGTCTGCTTGCAAGCAAATTAGTTTCTAGAATTAGAAAATATAACCAGCTTGATTTATTAGTGTATATAGAGCCAGTGTAAGGAAAAAAAAAAAAAAAAAAAAAAAAAAAATGGGAGTATGAGTTTAAAGTGTTACTCCAACATTATTGAGGGGGGAACTTTTCGGTGTAATATGCCCAATTGAGCATAATGAAGTAGGTCCCTTCTTGTTTTGCAGAATAACCTTCAAAATAGGCTTTTCACTTGCCTGGAATTCAACGCCAGGTCCAGGCTTCCACGCTGACTTCCATGCTAACTTCTGAAATCACATGGGCCTCATGCACTCTATCTAAGCCGGCAACAAGAGAGAGGGTGGTGGGGGTAATTTAATTTAATAAATAAAAGTAAGACAAGTTGCGGAGGGTGGTGGTAGGAAGCACAGAGGGAGGGGGAGGGAGAGGGAAGTGATCGTCCCCTTGCAGGGGACAATATGCACAGAATTGACATTAGTCAGCCCAGAACAGAGTTCTGCTTAAGTTACATGTGCTGGGATCGCAAATAGTCCCTGTATGCGCAATGTTTAAAATATTGCACAAACTGACTCTTACCACCATGACCACTGCAAATAGCTCAAGTGGTTATGGTGGTTGGAGTAACCATTTAATGTTTTATCTATTTAATGCATTTTCATCTGAATGGTTCAACTCCAACCTTAAGCATCAATTTGAAAAAAACAAAACCTTCCAGATTGTGGATGACAATTCATTATATTGCTTTCTGCTATCAATTTGTTCCCCAAGTATTTAATACCAATTAAATAAGACTTGTGCTGCACGCCATCCACATACAGATGTTTAAACAGCAATTGGAAAAATGCTTGCAAAATCATAACATCCAGCGTGTTCGCGTTCGCCGCCGCGGGCGGACACATGCGCAGTTCGATCCGCCCCCTATTCGTCATCATTGGGCAAACTTTGACCCTGTGCCTCTCGGTCAGCAGACACATTCCAGCCAATCAGCAGCACTCCCTCCCTTCCACACCCTCCAACCTCCCTCCCAGCATCCATTTTCGATTCATTCTGAAGCTGCATGCTTAGTGAGAGGAGGGAAAGTTTAGCTGCTGCTGATTAGATAGGGAAATTGATAGCTAGGCTAGGGTATTCAGTGTCCACTACAATCCTGAAGGACTCATCTGATCTCTGCTGTAAGGACAGCACCCCAAAAAGCCCTTTTTAGGGCTATAACATCAGGCTGCTTTTTTTTTTTTTTTTTCCTGTGTAATGTAATTGCAGGTGCCTGCCTGCCAGCTTCTGTGTGAGGTTCACATTGGATACTGTGCCCACTTGCCCAGTGCCACCACTCATATCTGTTTTTACAATAGGTTAAGCTTTAGATTTAAAAGAAATATTTTTTTTTCACTGTAATAGAAGAGCAGTTGCCTGCCTGCCAGCTTCTGTGTCAGGTTGGATGCCTTGCCCATTTGCACAGTCAGTGCCACCACTCATATCTGTTTTTACAATAGGTTAAGCTTTAGAGTTAAAAGAAATATTTTTTTTCACTGTAATAGAAGAGCAGTTGCCTGCCTGCCAGCTTCTGTGTCAGGTTGGATGCCTTGCCCATTTGCACAGTCAGTGCCACCACTCATATCTGTTTTTACAATAGGTTAAGCTTTAGAGTTAAAAGAAATATTTTTTTTCACTGTAATAGAAGAGCAGTTGCCTGCCTGCCAGCTTCTGTGTCAGGTTGGATGCCTTGCCCATTTGCACAGTCAGTGCCACCACTCATATCTGTTTTTACAATAGGTTAAGCTTTAGATTTAAAAGAAATAATTTGTTTTCACTGTAATAGAAGAACAGTTGCCTGCCTGCCAGCTTCTGTGTGAGGTTCACATTGGATAATGTGCCCACTTGCCCAGTGCCACCACTCATATCTGTTTTTACAATAGCTTAAGCTTTAGATTTAAAATAAATATTTTTTTTTCACTGTAATAGAAGAGCAGTTAGTTGTCTGCAAGCGTCTGGGTGTCAGGCCTCCTTCAGCGTGTGCTCTGCAGACCTGTGCCAGCGTGCTTTGACAGTTGCCACTCATATCTGGTGTCTCTTTAGCGTGCTTTTACAAAGAAAAAAGGTTTCCAGTGTAAGCTAATAGCAGCCAGTCAGTGTCCTTCAAGCGGCTCTGTCAGGCCTTCCTTCAGCGTGTGCCCTGCACAACCCTGCCAGCGTACTTTGACAGTTGCCACTCATATCTGGTGTCTATATAGCGTGCTTTTACAAAGAAAAAAGGTTTCCAGTGTAAGCTAATAGCAGCCAGTCAGTGTCCTTCAAGCGGCTCTGTCAGGCCTTCCTTTAGCGTGTGCCCTGCACAACACTGCCAGCGTGCTTTGACAGTTGCCAATCATATCTGGTGTCTCTTTAGCGTGCTTTTACAAAGAAAAAAGGTTTCCAGTGTAAGCTAATAGCAGCCAGTCAGTGTCCTTCAAGCGGCTCTGTCAGGCCTTCCTTCAGCGTGTGCCCTGCACAACCCTGCCAGCGTACTTTGACAGTTGCCACTCATATCTGGTGTCTCTATAGCGTGCTTTTAAAACCAAAATTTTGTTTCCACTGTAATAGAAGAGCAGTTGCCTGCCTGCCAGCTTCTGTGTGAGGTTCACAGTGGATACTGTGCCCTCTTGCCCAGTGCCACCACTCATATCTGTTTTTACAATAGGTTAAGCTTTAGATTTAAAATAAATAATTTTTTTTCACTGTAATAGAAGAGCAGTTAGTTGTCTGCAAGCGTCTGGGTGTCAGGCCTCCTTCAGCGTGTGCTCTGCAGACCTGTGCCAGCGTGCTTTGACAGTTGCCAATCATATCTGGTGTCTCTATAGCGTGCTTTTAAAACCAAAATTTGTTTTTCACTGTTATAGATTGAATAGCAGTTACTTGTCTTCAAGCGGGTGTGTCAAGCCTACAGTGTGTGCTCTCCAGAACTGTTCCAGTGCACATTGCCAATCATATCTGGTGTCTCTATAGCGTACTTTTAAAACCAAAATTTGTTTTTCACTGTTATAGATTGAATAGCAGTTACTTGTCTTCAAGCGGGTGTGTCAGGCCTACAGTGTGTGCTCTGCAGAACTGTTCAAGTGCACATTGCCAATCATATCTGGTGTCTCTATAGCGTGCTTTTACAAAGAAAAAAGGTTTCTAGTGTAAGCTAATAGCAGCCAGTCAGTGTCCTTCAAGCAGCTCTGTCAGTCCTTCCTTCAGCGTGTGCTCTCCAGAACTGTTCCAGTGCACATTGCCAATCATATCTGGTGTCTCTATAGCGTGCTTTTAAAACCAACATTTGTTTTTCACTGTTATAGATTGAATAGCAGTTACTTGTCTTCAAGCGGGTGTGTCAGGCCTACAGTGTGTGCTCTGCAGAACTGTTACAGTTCACATTGCCAATCATATCTGGTCTCACAGTAGCTTGCACGCATAGTACCACTAATCCCAAAAAAAATGACAGGCATAGGCAGGCCACCCCGCAGGGGCCGTCGTGGTCGTGGTGCTGTGATTCCCTTTTGCCCTAGAATAATGCCCAGTTTTCAGAAGCCACGTACCCTGAACTTGAAAAGTTCTGAGGACATAGTTGACTGGCTAACACAGGACACCCAATCTTGTACAGCCTCCGCTTGGAACCTTGACGCACCATCCTCCTCCAGCTTAGCTTCAGGCACCTCTCAAGATACCACTCGCCCGCCTGCCGCCACCACCAAAACTAGCACCACAGCCGCTTTACTTGGTATGTCAGAGGAGTTATTCACACACCCGTTTGAAGAAATGAGTGATGCGCAACCATTATTGCTAGAGGATGTAGATAACAGGGATATGT
The DNA here is from genome assembly GCF_036172605.1 of Pelobates fuscus. Lineage (NCBI taxonomy): Eukaryota > Metazoa > Chordata > Amphibia > Anura > Pelobatidae > Pelobates > Pelobates fuscus. Next base: position 106,721,851 of record NC_086318.1, on the reverse strand, counting down.
CTCAGGCATGCAGCATTAAACACATGGAGGTACGGTGTGATGATGATGATGTTGTACCCGCTGCTGCTTCCTTTTGTGAGCTGTCAGATACAAGCGAAGCGGTTGATGATGACGATGCGTCCATGGATGTCACGTGGGTGCCCGCTCGGCAAGAAGAAGAACAGGGCGAAAGTTCAGATGGGAAGACAGAGAGGAGGAGGAGACGAGTTGGAAGCAGGGGGGGTCATCGCAAGGAGCTAGTGGCACAGTCAGACAGCATGCATCGGCACCCGGGGTCAGCCCGACAGCACGCCAATCAACGCATGCTGTGTCCACCACCAGAATGCCGTCATTGCAGAGCTCAGCAGTGTGGCATTTTTTTGTGTGTCTGCCTCTGACAACAGCGATGCCATTTGCAACCTGTGCCAAAGGAAACTGAGTCGTGGGAGGTCCAACACCCACCTCGGTACAACTGCTTTGCGTAGGCACATGATCTCACATCACAAACGCCTATGGGATCAACACATGAGTACAAGCAGCATGCCTACTCTAAGCCGCCATCCTCCTCCTGGTCCAGCATCTTCAGCCACGTCAACCACTGCTGTCCTTCTTGCCCCCTCTCAACCATCCGCCACTCCGTCTCCCGCCTTGAGCAGTTCCCGCTCATCTGCCCACAGTCATGTGTCTGTCAAGGACATGTTTGAGCGTAAGAAGCCAATGTCACCAAGCCAACCCCTTGCCCAGCGTCTGACAGCTGGCTTGTCCGAACTATTAGCCCGCCAGCTTTTACCATACAATCTGGTTGAGTCTGAGGCGTTCAAAAAATTTGTAGCTATTGGGACACCGCAGTGGAAGGTACCCGGCCGGAATTTCTTTTCACAAAAGGCAATCCCCAACTTGTACTCGATTGTGCAAAAGGAAGTCATGGCATGTCTGGCACACAGTGTTGGGGAAAGGGTCCATCTGACCACTGATACCTGGTCTGCAAAGCATGGTCAGGGCAGGTATATCACCTACACTGCGCATTGGGTAAACCTGCTCACGGCTGACAAGCAAGGAATGCGTGGCATTGCAGAGGAGTTGGTGACACCGCCACGAATTGCAGGCAGTCCTGCTGCCACCTCCTCTACTCCTCCTACTCCATCCTCTTCAATAACCTCCTCGGCTGAGTCCTCTTGTGCTGCTGCGTCTTGCTCCACATCAACGGCACCCCCCCAGCTCCCCAGGTACTATTCCACATCCCGTATACGGCACTGTCACGCCGTCTTGGGTTTGACTTGCTTGAAAGCAGAGAGTCACACCGGACAAGCACTCCTGTCCGCCCTGAACGCACAGGTGGAAAAGTGGCTGACTCCGCAGCAACTGGATATCGGCAAAGTGGTGTGTGACAAAGGAAAAAATATGATAGCGGCATTGAAGTTGGGCAAGTTGACACATGTGCCGTGCATGGCACATGTGTGTAATCTGATCGTACAACGCTTTGTGCATAAGTACACAGGCTTACAGGACGTCCTGAAGCAGGCCAGGAAGGTGTGTGGCCATTTCAGGCGTTCCTACACGGCCATGGCTCACTTTGCCGATATCCAGGCGCTTGATTTGCGACAGCCCTACACGTTGAAATTCAACACTCCTAATGTTCGACCGCCTGCTCCAACAAGAAAAAGCTGTTAATGAATATTTGTATGACCGGGGTGCTAGGACAGCCTCTGGGGAGCTGGGATTTTTTTTGCCACGTTACTGGACGCTCATGCGCAATGCCTGTAGGCTCATGCGTCCTTTTGAGGAGGTGACAAACCTAGTCAGTCGCAACGAAGGCACCATCAGCGACATCATACCATTTGTTTTCTTCCTGGAGCGTGCCCTGCGAAGAGTGCTGGATCAGGCTGTAGATGAGCGTGAAGAGGAAGAGGAAGAGTTGTGGTCACCATCACCACCAGAAACAGCCTTATCAGCATCGCTTGCTGGACCTGCGGCAACGCTGGAAGAGGATTGTGAGGAAGAGGAGTCAGAGGAGGATTGTAGCTTTGAGGAGGAGGAGGAGGAGCAAGACCAAACACAACAGGCATCCCAGGGTGCTCTTTGTCACCTATCTGGTACCCGTGGTGTTGTACGTGGCTGGGGGGGAAGAACATACCTTCAATGACATCAGTGAGGAGGAGGAACGGGAAATGAGTAGCTCGGCATCCAACCTTGTGCAAATGGGGTCTTTCATGCTGTCCTGCCTGTTGAGGGACCCTCGTATAAAAAGGCTGAAGGAGAACGACCTGTACTGGGTGTCCACGCTACTAGACCCCCGGTATAAGCAGAAAGTGGCGGAAATGTTACCGAATTACAACAAGTCGGAAAGGATGCAGCATTTGCAAAATAAATTAAAAAGTATGCTTTACACAGCGTATAAGGGTGATGTCACAGCACAACGGGAATCTAACAGGGGGAGAGGTGGAAGTCATCCTCCTCCTCCTCCCACGACCACGCCGGCAAGGACAGGACGCTTTAAAGACGTGTTGTTGATGGAGGACATGCGGACCTTTTTAAGTCCTATGCATCGCCACAGCCCTTTGGGATCCACCCTCAGAGAGCGACTCGACCGACAGGTAGCAGACTACCTCGCCTTAACTGCAGATATCGACACTCTGAGGAGCGATGAACCCCTTGACTACTGGGTGTGCAGGCTTGACCTGTGGCCTGAGCTATCCCAATTTGCGATAGAACTTCTGGCCTGCCCCGCTTCAAGTGTCCTGTCAGAAAGGACCTTCAGTGCAGCAGGAGGTATTGTCACTGAGAAGAGAAGTCGCCTAGGTCAAAAAAGTCTAGATTACCTCACCTTTATTAAGATGAATGAGGGATGGATCCCGAAGGGACTGACACTGGGCGATACATTCGATTAAAAAAGGCCTGATGAGATGAGCTGCCTTGGGCTAAAAATGGTCCACACGCTGCTGTATTTTAGCTCTGAATGACGTTTGACTTGCGTGACTTATCCGCCACCAACTAGGGTTCAAGCCGCCATGTTTTAGGGCATTTTCTGCCTGTGAAACAAACATCAATTTTTCTGGACGCTGCTACAGCAGCGGCTGCAACAATACCAAATTTTTCAGGCATGTGTACATGCCTAATTTTTAGGCCCACTGGTGCAGCACTGTGGCTTCAAAAACCAAACCAAAAAAAAATCCTCCAAGATGGCACCAATATACCAGTGGTCTAAGCATCTTCCCACCTTGGCCTAAAAAGGGGAGGTGATTCAACAATTAAAAATCTCTGCCATTTACACGTCCACTGATAGGAGACGCGGAAGGTATTAAACTGATATGAACAATACTAAACTCACCACTCCTATCTGGTGGCACATTAGCTTGCCCGCGCAGTGCCCCAAATTTCAAGTAAGAGGACCGACCAAGCATCTTCTTCCATCTCCCTGTTACATAAATCAATGCCATATCCATAGAAATTGTAGAGAATATCCAGGATAGTTTTACAGGGCCAAATCATGTCGCCTGTTGAAAGAGGTGACCTTGCTCGGGTCCCAGGTGTGCGGTTCCTAAAATGGCTGCCATATACACGTCCACTGATAGGAGACGCGGAAGGTATTAAACTGATATGAACATTTACTAAACTCACCACTCCGAGTGCTGTTATTTATTTAATTTTTTTGTGGTGAGGCTTTACAGGACAGAGTGCTTCTCCACGGGACATGTTAACTCACGGGCAGCTGGCTCATCAAGGAACCAGAGCAGCTTGAATGAGGTGACCTTGCTCGGGTCCCAGGTGTGCGGTTCCTAAAATGGCTGCCATATACACGTCCACTGATAGGAGACGCGGAAGGTATTAAACTGATATGAACAATACTCCACTCCTATCAGTAGGTCCGTCCCATTGTGATTTATGCCCCCCACCCACTGCGCAGGGATGGGGGCCGGGGGGGAGGAAAGTAGGCCCCCCCATTGTGATTTATGGCCCCCACCCACCGCGCAGGGGTTGGGGAGGACAGTAGCTCCCCCCAGTGTGTATCATGGGCTTTGAGGACAGGTGTCAATCCATACCTGCCAAGTGACCCTATGTAGGGGTGTATCATGGTCTCTGTGGACGGGGAACAGTCTCTATTCTGCTCTGTGTCAGTGTGTATCATGGTCTCTGTGGACGGGGAACAGTCTCTATTCTGCTCTGTGTCAGTGTGTATCATGGACTCTGTGGACAGGGAACAGTCTCTATTCTGCTCTGTGTCAGTGTGTATCATGGTCTCTGTGGACGGGGAACAGTCTCTATTCTGCTCTGTGTCAGTGTGTATCATGGACTCTGTGGACAGGGAACAGTCTCTATTCTGCTCTGTGTCAGTGTGTATCATGGTCTCTGTGGACAGGGAACAGTCTCTATTCTGCTCTGTGTCAGTGTGTATCAGGGGCTTTGAGGACAGGTGTCAATCCATACCTGCCAAGTGACCCTATGTAGGGGGAACAGACCCTATTCTGCTCTGTGTCAGTGTGTATCATGGTCTCTGTGGACGGGGAACAGTCTCTATTCTGCTCTGTGTCAGTGTGTATCATGGTCTCTGTGGACGGGGAACAGTCTCTATTCTGCTCTGTGTCAGTGTGTATCATGGTCTCTGTGGACAGGGAACAGTCTCTATTCTGCTCTGTGTCAGTGTGTATCAGGGGCTTTGAGGACAGGTGTCAATCCATACCTGCCAAGTGACCCTATGTAGGGGGAACAGTCTCTATTCTGCTCTGTGTCAGTGTGTATCATGGTCTCTGTGGACGGGGAACAGTCTCTATTCTGCTCTGTGTCAGTGTGTATCAGGGGCTTTGAGGACAGGTGTCAATCCATACCTGCCAAGTGACCCTATGTAGGGGGAACAGACCCTATTCTGCTCTGTGTCAGTGTGTATCATGGTCTCTGTGGACGGGGAACAGTCTCTATTCTGCTCTGTGTCAGTGTGTATCATGGACTCTGTGGACAGGGAACAGTCTCTATTCTGCTCTGTGTCAGTGTGTATCATGGTCTCTGTGGACGGGGAACAGTCTCTATTCTGCTCTGTGTCAGTGTGTATCATGGACTCTGTGGACAGGGAACAGTCTCTATTCTGCTCTGTGTCAGTGTGTATCATGGTCTCTGTGGACAGGGAACAGTCTCTATTCTGCTCTGTGTCAGTGTGTATCAGGGGCTTTGAGGACAGGTGTCAATCCATACCTGCCAAGTGACCCTATGTAGGGGGAACAGACCCTATTCTGCTCTGTGTCAGTGTGTATCATGGTCTCTGTGGACGGGGAACAGTCTCTATTCTGCTCTGTGTCAGTGTGTATCATGGTCTCTGTGGACGGGGAACAGTCTCTATTCTGCTCTGTGTCAGTGTGTATCATGGTCTCTGTGGACAGGGAACAGTCTCTATTCTGCTCTGTGTCAGTGTGTATCAGGGGCTTTGAGGACAGGTGTCAATCCATACCTGCCAAGTGACCCTATGTAGGAGGAACAGTCTCTATTCTGCTCTGTGTCAGTGTGTATCATGGTCTCTGTGGACGGGGAACAGTCTCTATTCTGCTCTGTGTCAGTGTGTATCAGGGGCTTTGAGGACAGGTGTCAATCCATATCTGCCAAGTGACCCTATGTAGGGGGAACAGTCCCTTTTATGCTCTGTGTCAGTGTGTATCAGGGGCTTTGAGGACAGGTGTCAATCCATATCTGCCAAGTGACCCTATGTAGGGGGAACAGTCCCTATTCTGCTCTGTGTGAGGAGGAGGAACGGGAAATGAGTAGCTCGGCATCCAACCTTGTGCAAATGGGGTCTTTCATGCTGTTGTGCCTGTTGAGGGACCCTCGTATAAAAAGGCTGAAGGAGAACAACCTGTGCTGGGTGTCCACGCTACTAGACCCCCGGTCTCTATTCTGCTCTGTGTCAGTGTGTATCAGGGGTTTTGAGGACAGGTGTCAATCCATATCTGCCAAGTGACCCTATGTAGGAGGAACATTCCCTATTCTGCTCTGTGTCAGTGTGTATCAGGGGTTTTGAGCACAGGTGTCAATCCATATCTGCCAAGTGACCCTATGTAGGGGGAACAGTCTCTATTCTGCTCTGTGTCAGTGTGTATCAGGGATCATTAGGATAGGTGTCAATCCATATCTGCCAAGTGACCCTATGTAGGGGGAACAGTCCCTATTCTGCTCTGTGTCAGTGTGTATCAGGGATTTGACTATCTTTATTCAGATTGAAAAATTACAATTCCAGGAAAATTTTTACAAACATTTACAAGAACATGTTATGCACATCATAGAAACAACGTGAACCTCTTTAAAGCCACAAACTTAAGAAAAAAAATACGTACACACAATGTGTAAGGGTTTGAAAGAATATTCTGAATCCTTACATGTTTACTTTATCGTTTGTTTGATTTTTGTGAACCATATATAAACTACAAGCAGCGTGAAAACTATAAAAACTCAAGTGGCCATGCTGATCAAATTAAATAGTATGCTTTACACAGCGTATAAGGGTGATGTCACAGCACAACGGGAATCTAACAGGGGAAGAGGTGAAAGTCATCCTCCCCCTCCCACGACCCCGCCATATCTGCCAAGTGACCCTATGTAGGGGTAACAGTCTCTATTCTGCTCTGTGTCAGTGTGTATCATGGTCTCTGAGGACGGGGAACAGTCTCTATTCTGCTCTGTGTCAGTGTATATCAGGGGCTTTGAGGACAGGTGTCAATGTTAGGTGATTTCTGCCCTTTATGGATTAAAAGCAGACTCTGCATCAACTGTGTAATTTTCCATGGGAGTTTTGCCATGGATCCCCTTCCGGCATGCCACAGTCCAGGTGTTAGTCCCCTTGAAACAACTTTTCCATCACTTTTGTGGCCAGAAAGAGTCCCTGTTGGTTTTAAAATTCGCCTGCCCATTGAAGTCAATGGCGGTTCGCGCGGTTCGCCGGTTCGCGAACATTTGCGGAAGTTCGCGTTCGCCGTTCGCGAACTGAAAATTTCGGGTTTGCGACAACACTATCCAGGGATATAATTTCTAATTAGTGGGGTAATAGCTGCTTAATCCAAGGAGACATCTGACTGCCATTTTGGGGTCAAGAAGGAATTTTTTCCTAGTTTGTTGCAAAATTGGAAGTGCTTCAGACTAGGTGTTTGCCTTCTTTTGGATCAACAGCAAAAACCGATGTGAGGAAGGCTGAAATTGATGGACGCACGTTTCTTTTCAGGTATGTAACTATACTCACTCAGACAGGAGTCAGCAATTAACTCTCACAGTCAGTAGAAAAAGTATTTGTTGACAATCTGTTAAATAGTTTTGATGGATTCTTACAGTATTTATTCCTGATTGTCTTTCATTATGGGCTTTGTGTTGTGGGGTTGGGAGTTCTCCTTTTTTCTTATTGAGATACCTGATGTGGGCTGATCACTGTGGAAGAAAGCAGCAGTCCTTTTGGGTTTCCAGCACACTCAGTTTAATTTCCTGATGCCATGGGTAGGTAGTCTGAGCAACCTTTTTGTCATTGCATACCTCCTTCTCATGCACTTTTCAGGGTTAGTATAAACCGTTTTTTTTTTTTTTTTTCATGCTTTGTCTTGATAAAAGTCAGTGAATAGGTCTGAAACGTCAATTTTGTTATATGTAAACTGCCATATGCAATAAAGGAATAGGGATCAGGAAAGAGGTTCAGCGCTGATAAGAAACAGGGAATATGACAACAAGGCAGCACACCTTAAAAAAGGGGAATCCCCTCTGAACCCCTTGAAATACAATGGAGAGAAAAGAAGGAATAAGGGTGCACCTAAAACAAGTGGAAATAACAAATAATAATATAAAAATAGGAGTAGCAGCAGTGACAAATCGTCCGAAAAATGTCCAAATGTAATATAAAAATTGGAATAACAACGGTACCTAATAGTCCAAATATAAAATGTCCAAATGTGCAAATGGTGGTCCTAGTGGTCCATCAAAAGGGTATGTAGCGTCCCGAATATATATCTGTAGTTTGAAGATGAATATGCGGGAAGAACAGAAGAGAGAGAACTCCAATGGTGTAGTATGAAAACAAAATGTGGATATTGTGTAAATAATAGTAGAACTACTCACAATATTCAGAGCTTAAATCCAGCTCCGGTATGGATAGCGTGAAGTGGAATAATCCCCACTCAAGGATATGTGGTGCTCCTCTTTGGTCCTTCAGTAAAATGATGGAGTAGTCCAACTCGGGATAAGAAAATAAAAAATATAGTGCTCACTGTATAGTTGATAAAATAATTAAAATGAAATAAAATATACTCACGGTATATAGAGCAGATGTACTGCTCGGTGGATGGCGTATGGGTGGTATAATCCCCACCTTAAGGATTCTTTAGTATTCCAATATGGTGGAAAACCAATGGTAGTTAGGTCTGGATAAAATAAACTTGCATAGAATAAAATAGCAAATAATATAATACTGAAGGGAAAAGAGGAATGTGGCAAACCAGTGTATAATAGCCAAATATTCCTTTAATAACACTTTGATTTTAAAAAAAGAGTTTCTATACGCGTTTCGCCAGAATAGGCTTCATCAAGTAGAAACATATAAAAAGAAAGAGAAAAACAGACCTAACATACAGTACTTTTATAGGGAACATTGAAATACACAAATAGTTTAAAATTCCCGCCAAAATGACGTCACCAGCATCATGGGAGGGAATACAATCCAATTTGTAAAAAAGATAAAATAGAAATATGTTACAATACAGTATGAGATCTGGGACATATTAGATGTAAAGAAATGTAGAAACGAGTACATACAGTGTCATAAATCATATGAATAAAAGCATCACGTGACGCAGAAGTAAATGAGGCCGCGTCACATTATGGTAAATGGACCGCACGTGTCATCCCCTAGTGGAACGCACACGCGGTCCAGCAAGGGACAACTTCCGGGCATGACACTCTGGGGGCTGAGTGAACGTTAATAGTAAAAAAGATATCCTGAAAGGCTGTATGGTGCCGGTGGCTGACCGCTCAAGACCATACACTTCACGAGTTCAAAACCCAACAAGGGTTTCTAGACATATTATAACAACAAATGGAAGTAAATGAAATATCAATAAAATGAAACATAAATATGAATAATATATGCAAATAAAAGGTAAGTATAACAGAATAGAATGTGCTTGGAGAGTAATAAGAGAATAATTAAAAAATATAAAATAAAATAAAATATATATTTTAGAAACTCTTTTTTTTAAAATCAAAGTGTTATTAAAGGAATATTTGGCTATTATACACTGGTTTGCCACATTCCTCTTTTCACTTCAGTATTATATTATTTGCTATTTTATTCTATGCAAGTTTATTTTATCCAGACCTAACTACCATTGGATTTCCACCATATTGGAATACTAAAGAATCCTTAAGGTGGGGATTATACCACCCATACGCCATCCACCGAGCAGTACGTCTGCTCTATATACCGTGAGTATATTTTATTTCATTTTAACTATTTTATCAACTATACAGTGAGCACTATATTTTTTATTTTCTTATCCCGAGTTGGACTACTCCATCATTTTACTAAAGGACCAAAGTGGAGCACTACATATCCTTGAGTGGTGATTATTCCACTTCACGCTATCCATACCGGAGCTGGATTTAAGCTCTGAATATTGTCAGTAGTTCTACTATTATTTACACAATATCCACATTTTGTTTTCATACTACACCATTGGAGTTTTCTCTCTCTTCTGTTCTTCCCGCATATTAATCTTGAAACTACAGATATACATTCGGGACGCTACATACCCTTTTGATGGACCACTAGGACCACCATTTGCACATTTGGACATTTTATATTTGGACTATTAGGTACCGTTGTTATTCCAATTTTTATATTACATTTGGACATTTTTCAGACGATTTGTCACTGCTGCTACTCCTATTTTTATATTATTATTTGTTATTTCCACTTTGTTTAGGCGCACCCTTATTCCTTCTTTTCTCTCCATAAGCAATACAGGCAGTGTTTTTTTTTTGTTTGTTTGTTTTTCTCATTTAACCCCTTAACACCGCAGCCAAATGTACAAGTTGTGAACGAAACAAAATGTAAACAAAACCTGGCATTTGCGCTATATGTCTGTCAAACCGTAATTCACCTCTTTCATATTAAATGCACCCCCCCTTATTATATATCATTTTATTCAGGGGAAACAGGGCTTTCATTTAATATCAAATATTTAGGTATGAAACATAATTTAATATGAAAAACATGGGAGAAAATAAGATTTCTTTTTTATTTTTTTAGTTCTACATGACATTTTAACTGTCAATGTCATAATACTGTTTGCTTTTACTGCAATAAAATACACATATTTGTATTCAGCAACGTCTCACGTGTAAAACAGTACCCCCTATGTACAGGTTTTATGGTGTTTTGGGAAGTTACAGGGTCAAATATAGCGTGTTACATTTGAAATTGAAATTCGTCAGATTGGTTACGTTGCCTTTGAGACTGTATAGTAGCCCAGGAAATAAATTTACACCCGTAATGGCATACCATTTGCAATAGTAGACGACCCAAGGTATTGCAAATGGGGTATGTCCAGTCTTTTTTAGTAGCCATTTGGTCACAAACACTGGCCAGAGTTAGCGTTAGTATTTGTTTGTGTGTGAAAAATGCAAAAAATGCCAATTTTGGCCAGTGTTTGTGACTAAGTGGCTACTAAAAAAGACTGGACATACCCCATTTGCAATACCTTGGGTTGTCTACTATTGCAAATAGTATGCCATCATAGGGGTAATTTTCATTCTTGGGCTACCATAGGGTCATAAAGGCAACGTAAGCAATCTGGCGAATTTTAATGTGAAAAAAATGAAACACAAGCCTTATATTTGACGCTGTAATTTTTGAAAACACCATAAAACCTGTACATGAGGGGTACTGTTGTACTCGGGAGACTTCGCTGAACACAACTATTTGTGTTTCAAAACAGTAAAAAGTATTGCAGCAGTAATATCGTCCGTGTAAGTGCTGTTTGTGCGTGAAAAATGCAAAAAACTTCACTTTTACTGGCGATATCATCGTTGTAATACATTTTACTGTTTTGAAACACTAATATTTGTGTTCAGCGAAGTCTCCCGAGTAAAACAGTACCCCCCATGTACAGGTTTTATGGTGTCTTGGAAAGTTATAGGGTTAAATATAGTGCTAGCAAATTAAATTCCTTATACTTTCGGCATGGGTTGTCAGGCAGGTCCCGCTAATTGTAATTAATTAGGATACCTAATTATGTAAAATTATTACATAAATATATGTGTAGAATAAATATATGTATATATATACATATGTGTATATATACGTATGTATTAAGGCCGTTTGGCCTGTATTTGTGGGAGGGGCTTAAATAATTCACTCCCCTATATAAGGGACACCCCTTACCTGACTCATATCGCTTGAGGTCAGCATCAGAATGATTTCCACTTCCGGGTCATCCAGACGCCATTTTACCTGATTACTCCATGAGGTTTTCTAAGCAGAGCTGTGTCAGGAATCCAGCCACAGGCTTTTCCGGCCTACCACCTTCTTTCTTCAATCCATCGCCGTGGATGGTGCCCAAGTGACTCACAAACCGTAAGTCGACCTACCCGTTACGCCAGGCATCAGTCCCACGGCACCATTCACGGGTCAGGTCCTCACTTTACGGCTGCATCAAGTCTGTTCTAAAACTATTGCATGTTCATGCATATCATTTGTTTAAACCCCCTACCAGTCTTTGGGTGTACTACAGGCTTCTTAGACATTATCACATTTCATGTACAAACCAACGAACCACTGCATTTTCGCCTACACACTGACCCCTACCGGCCATTCGGTGTACTACAGGCTTCTCAGACATTATTGCATTTCATGTACAAACCATCAAACCACTGCATTTTCGTCTGCACACTGACCCCTACCGGTCATTTAGTGTACTACAGGCTTCTCAGACATTATTGCATTTCATGTAAAAACCAACCAACCACCGCATTTTTCACCTACACACTGACCCCTATCGGTCATTCAGTGTACTACAGGCTAATTAGACATTATCGCATTTCATGTACAAACCAACGAACCACTGCATTTTTGCCTACACACTGACCCCTACTGGCCATTCGGTGTACTACAGGCTTCTCAGACATTATTGCATTTCATGTACAAACCATCAAACCACTGCATTTTCGTCTGCACACTGACCCCTACCGGTCATTCAGTGTACTACAGGCTTCTCAGACATTATTGCATTTCATGTAAAAACCAACCAACCACCGCATTTTTCACCTACACACTGACCCCTATCGGTCATTCGATGTACTAAAGGCGTCTTAGACGTTTTTTGCATTTTCATATACAAACCAATAAACCACTGCATTTTCACCTACACACTGACCCCTACCGGTTTTTGGTGTACTACAGGCTTCTTAGATATTAGCGCATTTCATGTACAAATCAACAAACAACTCTTTTTTCGCCTACACACTGACCCCTACTGGTCTTTTGGTGTACTACAGGCTTCTCAGACATTATTGCATTTCATGTACAAACCATCAAAACACTGCATTTTTCACCTACACACTGACCCCTATCAGTCATTCGGGGTACTACAGACTTCTTAGACATTTTTGCTTTTCATGTACAAAACAATAAACCACTGCATTTTCACCTACACACTGACCCCTACCAGTCATTCAGTGTACTACAGGCTTCTCAGACATTATTGCATTTCATGTACAAACCAACGAACCAATGCATTTGCGCCTATACACTGACCCCTACCGGTCATTCAGTGTACTACAGGCTTCTCAGACATTATTGCACTTCATGTACAAACCAACGAACCACAGCATTTTCGCCTACATGCTGACCCCTACCGGTCAATCGGTATACTATAGGCTTCTCAGACTTTATTTCATTTCATAAGCAAACAAACTAACTACAGCATTTTCGCTTTTATACTGACTCCTATCTGCCAAACGGTAGGATTAACCCCTTAAGGACACATGATATGTGTGACATGTAATGATCCCCTTTTATTCCAGAAGTTTGTTCCTTAAGGGGTTAAAGGGTATTTTAACATACAATCAGCATTTCTGACCCCTACTGGTCAACAGCAAAACAGTCTTCACATGTCATATACAATTTACCAGCCAATATAAATTACACATAAGATTGTTTTAAACATAACCATAAATTAAACTCCAGCACGGGCTCAACTTCAGGTTTAATTCACAATAATTTACATTTCACATCAAGACCAACAGTGGTTCTATCAACACTGCCACCTACAGGTCTGTCAAGTACATTGACAATTTTCATGGGGTTTTACAAACACCAAAACACTGACACCTATAGGTCAACAGACAAACAACATTTCACATACCAATCAGTATCCAACTACACTGCCACCTATAGGGCACTCGGCAGATCTCCAGTGCACTTGCATTTTGCAACACCATGTTCACTGACCCCTACCATTCAATAAGACATCCAACAATTCACATAGCAAGCACTATATCAACATCTGGTATAAATACATATATTATTACACAATAGCAGACGCATCTGTATATACGTAACTGGTAATATAGTTCACATACATTTTTCACAGCACGCTGCTCACGCAACAGACTTTCCCCTAGCAAGGGGACATACAACATACAAGGTGGAGACAGACCACATTTTCACTTGTACATACGGCACTTAATGGGTTAAGATTGATACATATTTAACCAGTATGGCTACGATGTTTAATATTTACACATCACGGCACTTTACTTTTCACATATACTGTACGTATTAAGATAAGCTTGGTCTATGCCATATTTCCTTATGCCATACAGTTTTATCCATTCAGGTTACAGTTACTACTAAAAAACCTATAGGGATTGTCAGGTTCAATACCATACTACCAAGTACATACACCTGCTCACGTAGTTATTCATCTCTTACCTTCCCTGGAATAGTAATAGTATACTGGCAATTAGGGTTCTAGGGCCCAATAGGTATTACCCCCTTTTTTCTCTGCATTATGCTTCGGTTAGTGGTCCCGCGAGGCCAACACCCCGCCTCACACTCGGAAGCATACACCCCTCGGGTCACTCGTGAGCTAGCCGCCTCGCATTGTATCATAGAGAGGGCCTCACCTGTCACTCCCCTTCCTATTTTCTGGTTACTGTCACCGAGAGGCCAACATCCTGCCACAACGTTCGGTGGCCACTCAAAATCCCCTCGCGCCAAGCATAGATAGAGCCTCTCAAGCCACTTGGCAACTAGCAGGGCCTCACCAGTCACCAAAAAACACCAAGCCTAATCGTTTCGCCTTACGGCTTAGCTAGCAAGCCAGTACAAGAACCCTGGGTACAAATAATAATTGCAGTCTTTATTGTTATTTAAGTATTTCTCAAAAAGATGGTGAAGAATCACCTCTTCCTAGCACCCCGGCTAGAATTGATACACCTTCAAGCAGAGGAGATGTTGCTAGTCCAGCAGCAATCAGATCCTGGACGATCCCACACATTACCACCGACCTAAGGAGGTGACAAATCCCCTACCCTGCTACAGCAAGGAAAGCAGTTATTCAAACTCCTCCATACATCAACGGACAACACGGAGGCAGGGGAAGGCCCAGCTACATCAACTCAGGTGACACCCAGGCTATACTAGCCTCACTCATAAACTCATGAGCCAAAAAATTTATGACAGACTGGCAATCTCGAGTTGGTCACCACAGCCCTCACAAGGCTGGGCCTCACGCTACTGTACAACCAGCACCAACCAAAACTCGGTTACCTGGTACAATCAATTCTTATGACACACAAGACGTTAACCCTGCACGTATGATGTCAGCACATTGGGGAAGCAAGGCATATATATGTATGATGATGTATCTGTGGTGGTCAGATCCAGGGATTCCAGGTAAATCGGGAACTGACCATCCCTTGGTTGGGTTGGCAATTGGAATATGTAGAGATGTTTATTTTTGCAGGTACCCATACAGAAGGGATTTTGTCCCAAACAAATGGACGAGCGCTCTCAGGCTCCAGGTACCAGCACCTCTGAACTACCAGAGACCATTGATATGAGTAGTTGCATTGCATATAGACTGTTGCATATATGTTCAAATGGTTCAGGGCACATGACAAACCATGTGTCCCAATACAACTTACAAATAACGTACTCACCATCTGTACACACCAATGCATTTTCAACACTACTGACTCATCACCCTTCCAGACTTGTAGTAGATTTACTAAAGCTCTGGAGCTTCAAAGGGCTCCCATACAGGTATCATAAACACACCTTCAAGGCATTGGCTGTAAACACACTCACAGCCAAGATTTGCAGAGGGGTCTTCCAATCTCCACCATTTACAGCATGGCACCAAACACATTGGTATTGTCACAAGGAATCTTCCCTTAAACAAAGACTAACCATAGACTTATTGGCACCACACACCTCCGCTACCCCAAGTCTCAACTCCCTCATACCCTCCGAGGAGTTTTCTTACTATACAACACCATTGATCTACCTTTACAGCTATCACTCAAGCATGGGTTGAAGCTTGGTTAAGTAAGACCAATATCATCAACGCAGTAAACGGCTACCATCTACCCTACACACTGGCACTTACATGGCATAAATTGGGCAATCCTTTCCCCGCTCAACTTTCGAGCTACAGATTAGACTACTATCGATATTCGCAGATACTCTGTGCTGGTTATGATAACATATCCAGAGGTCTTACTGTCATACACTATCTAGAAGACTTCTTGTTGATCAAAGATAACATATTTTTCACTAGAAGCCTCACGGCAGCTTAGTCTGGTTGACCACTTGGGCGTCCCAGTACCCCATAAGAAACAGAAGGCCCAGACACTATCATCACATTACTGGGCATATGACTTGAGTCGGCATCCATACACGCAAGTTACCACAAGACAAATAGGGAACATTCTCATCTACATCAATCACTACCTCCTGCTTAGTACTTACAACTGCAAGGAACTACAATCCCTACCAGGTTCCTTAATTTTGCCATGCCAATCATACCACAAGACCACACTTTCACATCCAGAGTACTTTCCCCTTTTTTCCACACTTCCAACATGATGATCAGATGATGTCCCTAGACACCTCAGCAACAGCAGACCTGCACATGGGGGGAAATTTCTTAACCACTTGGCATGGTAAAAGCATGTTCCTTCCAGGATTGTCTGACACTTCTCCAACCAGATGGTCAGACGCGGCGTCTACCACGGGTTTGGCAGCGATCTACCGGGAACGATTGCTTTGGAGCTGTTGGCCATGGCATCCAGGTTTGGAAAATTTTCCATCACCTCAGCCCCTTTGGGAGATCTACCCCATTGTAGCAGCTGCTGTGGCATGGGGTAAATCATGGTCAGGGTCATCAATCCGTTGTTACTCTGACAACTAGGCACAACTAGGTCATATCATCAACAATCGCCACTACTCATCCATAAGGTCATGATATTTCTGGGGAACTCACTTGGTTGGCCACTTATCACATTTCAGTTTCATGTACCAGACGGGGGTATACATCCCTGCCGATAATTGTCTAATTTATATTCCAGGCATGTTCATCATACGCTTCCTACAGCCGCCCATACAGTCACGGCCACGCTTTCGTTCTAGAGACAAAATCATGGATTAGACATACTCATGCAGCATAGCATGCACTATCCCACCTAGCACTTTCGTCCCATACTTGTAGAACACATAACACAGCTTTTCACCTGGCTTAAAGAATCTTATTGGAACACGACATAGTTCAACCTGTGTCATAACATTCTCCTAGGTTTTGCTTATTTTGCCACCTTAAACTTAAACTATCTCACACACCATTAATTATATAGTTTACAGGCATTCAACAACACAGGATAACCTATGGCCAAAACTACCATAACTTCATGCTATCATACCAGACAAGAATATACTCAGAGGTTTTCAGGAATCCATTCTCCCACGTTCCTCTCAGAGATTACCAATAGCCATCCAACTTTTCATCCTTATCGGACCTATTATATCTACAACCATTCAATTATACTACCAAGTCGGCCATTACCAGCCATGCACATTGCCTTTTATGCCTTTCTCAGGCCAGAGAATTCACTACCATCACCACCACTCAGACAGATCATTGTCTTCAACGATCCCACGTACGTAAACACATATTTCATTACCTATTGGCTCTACCACATTCCAAAACGAGTCAACATGGACCAACAGTAGAGATAACATACTATCCTATCCACAACACTTTCGGTCCTAGATTCCTACCTTCAAAATTCTTCCAGGAATTAAATACTGTAATGCATTTAAGGAAATGTCTGGTTAATTTGTATATATTTGTTGACTGTATTAAATCTTTGATTATTCATTTTTGCCCTCTTTATTTACAGGCCTACCGTATCGTCGGTCTCGGCACACCACAACCGACTTGCTCCCTTTATACTATCCTACGCTTATGCTGGATCCTTACTCCATATACGGCTATTTGCCCCTTACACAAGTATTAAGGCCGTTTGGCCTGTATTTGTGGGAGGGGCTTAAATTAATTCACTCCCCTATATAAGGGACACCCCTTACCTGACTCATATCGCTTGAGGTCAGCATCAGAATGACCCTCCCACCCACTCCTCATTTCAACACTTTCTCTTTTCTTTCCATTTACTTTACTTTCTTACTCCTTGGTGGGCCCTCTTTATTTACAGGCCTACCGTATCGTCGGTCTCGGCACACCACAACCGACTTGCTCCCTTTATACTATCCTACGCTTATGCTGGATCCTTACTCCATATACGGCTATTTGCCCCTTACACAAATATATATATATATTTTTTTATATTTTTATTTATATATAGGTATATATATAGTGATATATACGTATATATTTATGTATATAGATATATATATTATTTCTTTCTACGTGTATTTTGATATAAATATATATATATTAATATCACAATACAGTTAGAATGAAATAAAACACATCTATATATTTTTTAATATTTTATTTTTAATTATTTTTTTTATTTTATTTTTTTACGCATTTACATATTTTTTTTATATTATTTATAAATATATATATAACAATAATTATATATATATATTTAATCAGTATCAGTCTACGTGTAATTTTGATATTAATATATATATATATAATTATATATATATAAATATTAAAATACACCTAGACGGTGTATGTGTATGTGTGTATATGTGTATATATATATAATTAGATCATATATATATAATATATATATATGATCTAAGTATATATATATATATATTTTTTTTTTTTACACTTTTAACATTATTTAATTTGATTGCCAGCCAGCAGGGGGACTAACTGTCATTACAGTTGGTCCCCCTGCTGGCAATGCCTGAGCCAGCTATACCGGCCATGTGATTGTGAGGTCCTCGCAAGGACCTCACTCTCACATGACCGGGAGGGACCGGAGGAGGAAGATCTGCCGCGGGGGGGCTCCCTGGGAGTCCCCCCAACCGCGATCGCCGGCGTGGGACCACCGGCGACCGGGTAAGTTAAAAAAAAACGGCGGGCGTATATTTACGTCCTGCGGCGTTTAGAGCCGCTTTTAAAAGGACGTAAATATACGCCCGCCGGACTTAAAGGGTTAAAAAAGACCAGCGAGTGGCTTCTTCTGTTAGAATGTTGGCTTGAACTGCACTATGGCAATATTGAGATGTCAAGTGCAGAGAACAAATATGAACACAAAGTTTGGCCAGAGTTTGTGACTAAGTAGCTACAAAACAAAAATGGGCATACCCCATTAAGAATACCCTGGGTTGTCTACTATTGCAAATCAAATGGAGTGCTATGATGGGGGTAATTTTCCTTCCTGTCCTTCCTGTCCTGCCATACGGTCTCAAAGGTAACATAGGCCCAGCAAAACAATCTGGCAAATTTCAATGTGTAAAAACCGAAATATGCAAGCTCTATATGTGACCCTATAACTTTCCACAACACAATGAAACCAGTACATTGCAGGAATGTTGTACTTGTGGAACATCAGAGCACACACATATGTGTATTTTATTGCAGTAAAAGCGAACAGTTATGACATTAACAGTTAAAATGTCATGCAGAACTTGGAAAAACCACTAAATTTCTTAATTTTGCAAACTTTCTTTTTGATTGTATTCATATTAAATCGTGTTCTACATATAAATATTTAATATGAAAGAGGTAAATTATGGTTGAACAGACATATTGCGCAAATTCCAGGTTTTGTTTTGGTTTAGAACTCGGTTCTTATGTACTTAACAGAGATTAAATCAGAATAACAGAAATAATGTTTATGTTAGAACTAGAGAGACAGATTATTGAGTAATGCAAAGATCAGGGAACAGTCTTTCATTCTATGACCATTCACATTTGCTACAGCTCTACCTATTATGACAAATGTCTATGTAGTAACTGAATAAAAGGAATTACAGAAAATTAAAACAAAGATCAACAAAATGCACAAGTTACACACAAAAATAAAGATCAGGAAAGTTAGAAAAACATTATTAAAATGGTTGTAAAAAAGTTGTAGATATCTCATATCTGAAGTATCTTGGTTTGGGTTGATAATGCCACAACAAGATTCATCCCTTTGTCTAATTTGAATTAGCATTTTTTTTTTTTCATATACCTATAATGTTGCTTTTATGCATGCTTCTTAGCCGTCTCGAATTCGGTGGGACTGTCCTGATTTTCAGGTTCTGTCACACCGTCCTGCCTTAAATCCCTGCTGTCCCACTTTTGGGGACACCAGGGGACTGTCCTAAACAACAATAGCACAAGCGCATTGATTGACGCAGTTGCGCTATTATTAGGGCACTAGGAGCCTGCAGGGAGCACTGACAGTTATGACTTGCGAGGTATGTTTATATTCCCTCCACATTCTCTTCCCTTGAGAGGGTAGATTTGAACAGCAACAGGGAGAATAATATTGGAAAAAAAACAAAAAACAAATCAACCACTTATGTTTGCATGTCTATTTGAAAAGAACTTCACATATACTTTTTACCACCGCTAATTTGTAAATGTCATTTAGACAACATGTTTTTGCACGGTAATTGTTACGGTTGTAAGCATGATACGGTTTGAATGCCAACCGTATGTTGGGCCCTGGACTACTCCTATGTCTAAGTCACCCTGTGCCCATTTTAGGTGCAGGGTGTGAATAATGTGTTGTGTGATCTCTTGTCCTGCTGATGCTTGTTACCAGCTTGGTGGATTTGGCTATGGAACCTGTATAGCGCCCTCTGGTAGCAGCATCTTTATGCACTAAATTGCAAGGCTTGTTAACTTGCATATTCAGGTAGATTTGCAGATTGCTAGTTCTGCAGGCAGGAAATAGATTTTGTTTTAATTATTACCTCCCTAACCACTTTATAAATATGTCATTATGTTAGTACCGTTTGGAACTGTGTGGATCTTTAGGGATCACAGTAACAGAATATTTGGACTTGTTGGTTGGCTGCACGATTCCACTAGCCCGGAGGCAAAAAGAGAGCTAGGCCTGAGAGCCGCAAGTTAATTTATAAAGACAGAAGCTATCACATTGTAGACAGAGGGGACGACACCTGCCTGGAAGGAAGAGATCCAGAGAGATCCCAGTGAAGTTTTGGCAACTGGGGCTGAAACATTCCTGGGTCCCGGTAAGCAGCTAGGAAGTAGACTGGGCGGAGGTACTTGGTCGGAGTACAGGAGTTACGTCACAGTAATGCTCTTGGACTGTTTTATAGAATGTTGACCACACCAGCTAGTTGCTACACACACCTCGCATAATGTGAATGAATGCCTGCCGCCTTGGTATAAAAAACATTTACATGACGGGTTTACAAGAAGGGTTTTGCATTGTAAAATATTTCTGTGTTGCTTTTACTGTCTACGTTTTTACCCCAATTTTTGTTTGAGTTCCTAGTCCTACTATTTTTGGTTATCATACTTCTACAGTATTATTCAACATAGTAATCCCATTGGTTGGAACAATTACTGGGGCTTTCAGTGTTGCCAAGGTGCTAGCAGTGCTGGAGTAGCGTCTAGAGAAGGAATGAATTTACAGGTACAGGATTATTTCCAGAAAACTCACTTTAAGTGGACACTAAAATGTTACCTTAGTCCACATAGACCAAAATGTTACCTTATCGATCAAATCATGTGCCATTGGTCATACATTTTTTTTCAAAAATACTTCAGTGTTTTATGTGTGGGGTCATATCTTTCAAACATCATTTTTTGAGTTTAACTATTGGTTTGTGTGATACAAGGAATATTCACAGAGTGACGCTTTATTAATATGTGACACCATTTGTTCATTTGCAGACAAAATGCAACTTTATTCATACATATTGTTATATTAGTCTTATAATTCAAGTACCATGTTTGGAATAAAAATGGGCACCTCAATCTTGATAAGTAAAAATTTAGCATTTTCCTTGGTGTCAAAGATTGGGATTAAAGAGGGTAGAGTCATGTTCTCCACTATTGTAATGGTGATATCCTGGTATGGTCCCACCACTGTTCTGTTATCTCTAAAGGAACCCTTTCAGGCCAAGCTCCTGGGGTATAAACCGCTTGTGTCTGCCTTCCCCTCCCATGTAGCTCAATCTGTAGCTGGGAGGACGTGACTGGCTCTCACTGCCTCTACAAACTGGCTGCTGATATTACAGGCGTCAGGTCACAGTGTTAACCCCTTAAAGACTAAACTTCTGGAATAAAAAGGAATCATGACATGTCACACATGTCATGTGTCCTTAAGGGGTTAAAGGGCCGCAGTGCATGACTGGACCGCTGCTGACACATGCCCATCAGATGGCCATATTTGTATGGGCCACCCAATAGGCCCCCTCAGTGTGCTCTTATGGCCCCCATGTCTGCTTTACTTGTGGAATCAACCCACTCTTTCCATGCGATCTCCACCAATATCTTAACTTTTTACTACTCTTAAAGAAAAATACAGCTTAGCCTCAAACTTTTTATTTCTCTGCCTCCAGCTCAAGAGTGTAATCCAGTGGTTGCCAAACCACTCCTCAAGGCACCCCTACCAGTCCAGAATGTAAGCATTACCCAGTCGTGTCTAAGGTGTTTTTTTTTTTTCTACATCCTGGACTTATAGGGTGTCTTGAAGACTGGTTTGGGAACCACTAATATAATCACTAAATATATCCATATACCATGGCATCATTATTTCCAGTCTAATCCCTCAGTCCACTGAATCTTTCACAGGTGTTGGTCTTCCCTAACAAAAGCTAAAGCAGTGTAACTATGTCATGATGATTTGATGAATACTTTTCTGCACTGAAAACAGCTCTGGGAACAAAATTCTAAGGTGTTCTTCTCAAGGCGGGATTGGATCAGGCTGTTAACTGGTCTGATAGGGGTAACATGGTGTTACAATCATATTGAGGTTCACCGCAAAGTTCTTTATAGATACTCCAAAGTGTTGCTAGTCCTCAGTGTTTAAGATGCATCTGTGATGGGAGCACTGCACACCATATCTGGTTGGAATGTTAGGAGTTGCACCCATTTTGGACTCAGGTGCATGACCAGTTTACCACTATTTCTGGTTCTATACATGTGCTTGATTTTTTTCCACCTACTCTATCCTTTCCTGAATGAACTCATATTTTTTTGGTTTTAGATATAAGAGCCAAATTATACAGACTTACCTGGATAATCTAGCTCAAACTAATTTCTCATATGACTAGATGGCTTGCTATGGGCCCCCAAGATGTATTGTATTTTCTGACCGCTTACCTTGGTAAACTATCTATATCGTAATGTGGAACTCTACCTTTCCTTTTTATTTCTTCTTTTTTCCTCCTTATATTTTCAGTTGTTTATGCTTTTTTAACAGTTAACACGACACGCTTTATAAACTTCAGCATTCACAGATTTTGTAATATTTCCACTTTGTACTGTTTTGTTTATCTCGTTAGGTTTTAAAAAAACATAATATATAATAAAAAGATATCTGAAATATGTTTTAATGTTCTGATGCAGGACTTTGTAAGAGGAATGCTGTTTTGTAGAGTATGTTGCAATCGATTGGAAGTGCTGGGACTGAAGCCCATTTTCCAGAATATGATGATCATGACTAAGATGAATGATACCATAAATTAAATTTCTAGGTGTGATTAGGTAACATTGCCAAGTCTCTACTGCGCGCTGAAACCGACGTGCAATTTCAGGTGCACAGAAAACATTATAATTGAAATCATTTAAAAAAAAGTACATCTGGTTTTATGAATTTGATCGCATTGGCTTGCACAGTAATGTTATTTATTGTTAGTTTTGTAACCAAAGGATAACATCATTTCCTGATGACAGGCTGATTGAGCAACAAGATTGATAGCATTTTAATATTAAAAAAAATATATATTGTAGATTCATTAGAACTGTAAGTAGTAAAACACAGCAACAGGTCAAATAGGAGAATAGAGAAATAGATAAAGGTTAAAACATTTTTTTCCTATCAGATTAGAGGCAGTGCTTACACCATAGGGATATCCAATCTGGAGGGAAAAAACAGGCAGGCAAATCTCCAAACATTTTAACCCCTCCCCTAATTACCTCCTTTCCAATAAGTAGCAGCTCCTCCTGATCATCCCCAGTTCTTTGCCTGCCTTCGGCAGGGGAAGAGACAACATCGGATCGCTGGGTCCTTACAGTGATGGAGCACGGATACGCTCTGGAATTATCACAAGCCCCAAAGAACATGTTTCTATGTTCCGAGATTCATTCTCTAGATATGGAACTCCCTCTGATGCGGGAAGTATCGACTCTGTTACTAAAAAGAGTGGTGGAAGAAGTTCCTCTAAAGGAAAGACATCAAGGCACCTATTCAAGACTTTTCTTGGTGCCAAAACCAGATGGTTCGTTCAGACCTATCCTAGACCTAAAGGCCGTAAACAAGCGGATTATCAAAAAGAAATTCCTCATGGAAACAGTAAAGTCAGCTGCTCTGCTTATTCACCCATAAAGTTGGTTTGCGTCCCTGGATTTGAAAGATGCCTATCTTCATGTACCCATAGCAGAATCCAGCAAAAGTTTTCTACGGTTGCGGTGTGCTGCCAATCGGTAACCAAACATTACCAATTCAGAGCACTGCCTTTCGGCCTGTCATCAGCGCCCAGAGTATTCACAAAGCTTCTAGTAGTAGTTTCAGCTTTTCTAAGAGGTATGGGCATCGCTGTCATTCCATATTTGGACGACTGGCTGTTCATTGCAGAGTCCCAAGTTCAACTACAGTTAGACCTGGGGACAGCCATCAAATCGCTGGAAAAGCATGGCTGGCTAATAAATTTCAACAAATCGGAACTAGTGCCAGTTCAAAGGATCCAGTTCTTGGGTCTAGTTTTGGATTCTATCGCGATGAAGTTATTCCTGCCAGAAGAGAAGATACTAAAGATCAAGCGGTTAATCCGGAATCTCAGAGAAAAAAGTATGTTTTCAATCAGAGAAGCCAGGTGCTTGCTGGGTCTGTTTACAGCCTCAATCCCGGCAGTCGGTTGGGCAAAAGCCAGAATGAGACCTCTACAAAGAAACATTCTGCAAGTCTGGTATCGACAGGATCTCGGCCTAGATGGGCTGATGAGGTTTAACGATCTAACTTTGAAAAGTCTGCAGTGGTGGACATTTTCTCGATTCCTCCACGAGGGTCTGTCATTCCGGATGAAGTCCTTCACTATCATAACAACAGACGCCTCTGCGCTGGGCTGGGGGGCCCATCTGGGAGACATAAAGAAGCAGGAGTCCTGGCAAGAGAAGGATATGAGAAGTTCCTCGAACTTCAGGGAATTAAAGGCCGTATGGATGGCACTCTTGGCGTTTCAGTTTCTCATCAAAGATCAACATATTCAAATTCGTTCAGACAATCGAACGACAGTGGCATATTTGAACAAACAGGGAGGTACGAGATCAACAAGATTAGAAAGCCTTTGTTCAATAATCATGCTGTGGGCAGAAGTGCACCTTATGTCAATCTCTGCAGTTCACATTTTAGGAAAGTTCAATGTGGTGGCAGATGCCCTGAGCAGGCATCATTTGAAACAAGCAGATTGGTCCCTGTCATGCAGAACTTTCAAGTTCATCACAGACCGCTTCGGTGTTCCAGAGATAGTCCTGATGGCATCCAGAGTGAACAGGAAGACAAGACGTTTTGCATCCCTAAATCCAGCAGACAGGCCGGATTTCATAGATTCCCTGTCAGTACCATGGAAGTTCAACCTGGCATATATCTTCCCGCCAGTAGTGCTTCTTCCCAGAATACTTCAAAAAGTAAGGCTGGAAAATGTAAGTATTATCCTAATCCTTCCATGGTGGCCAAGAAGAAGTTGGTTCTCGGTTCTCCGGAACTTCCGGGGGCCACCTTTTGGAAGCTTCCTCTTTCAGGAGTAATTCTAGAGGACGCCATGGTGCCTCTTCCGGCCCTTCGGAGATTCCGTTTGACGGCCTGGTTTCTGAACTCCAGATTTTAGAGAGTAAAGGTCTGGATCCTGAAGTTATAAAAAATTTTTTTTGGCATCTTACAAGGAATCTACTTCAAGGTTCTACGTTAGGATTTGGAAGTTTTTTCAGCGGTGTTGTAGGTTTGAAGTCAACCCTGTTTCCGCGTCCATCCAGAAGATTCTATGCTTCCGTCAGATGGGATTTGCAAAGGTCTTAAACCTGCTTCATTTAGATTTCATGTTTCTGCTATCAGTTTCTTCTCCCTCAGATGTTTCACCTCGAATTTTCTGATTTCAAGGTTCTTCAGAGCTCTGACACGTTTGGTGCCCTTTGTTAGGGAAGCCTGTCCTCCCTGGGATCTGAATTTGGTCCTTTCCGCGCTTTGAGTACCGCCTGTTGAACCATTGGAAGAAGTTTCCCTGAAGATGTTTTCGTTGGATACCGTTTTTTTTTGGTGGCTATTCGTCAGCTAAAAGAGTATGTGAGATCCGAGCGCTTCGGGAGTATTTTCCCTTTTTTGTTTTTCATCAGGACAAGGAGGTTCTGAAGCTCGATCCTTCAGGTATCACTAAAGTTTTTTCTGTTGCCAATGTCAACCGAGAAGTGGTTTTGCCGACCGTTTGTCGGAATCCGTCTAATGCCTTGGTAAGTAATTTTCACTGCTTAGACGTAAAGATATGTCTTTGGCAATATCTAAAAGCTACGGAATCCTTCCGGTAGGATATCAGTATGTTTGTCTTGTTCATAGGCACAAAGAAAAGGTATGTTGGTTTCGAAGAGTTCTCTGGCTAGATGGCTGAAGGATTGTATTCTGTTATCTTATTCTAAGAGTGGCACGGAATTTGCAGGCCCTATAAAGGCACATTCTACTAGAGCTGTTTCGCCGTCATGGGCTCTGCGTGCAGCTGCTTCTCCGTCTCGAATTTGTTCAGCTGCTATTCGGTCCTCTCTCCATACGTTCTCAAGACACTACAAGTGGGACATACTGGCCTCGGAGTATGCAGCTTTTGGGCGCAGGGTGCTTCAAGCAGTAGTGAACTGAAACCCGCCCTCAGGATCTGCTTTATTATATCCCTATGGTGTAAGCACTGCCTCTAATCTGATAGGAAAAACATAAATTTTACTTACCGAAAATTTCTTTTTCCTGAAGATTAGAGGCAGTGCTACAATTCCCGCCCCTTTTTCTAATAAACTCAGTAATTTTGCAGCTATTTGGCTTATGTATTGTCTGGGGATGATCAGGAGGAGCTGCTACTTATTGGAAAGGAGGTAATTAGGGGAGGGGTTAAAATGTTTGGAGATTTGCCTGCCTGTTTTTTCCCTCCAGATTGGATATCCCTATGGTGTAAGCACTGCCTCTAATCTTCAGGAAAAAGAAATTTTCGGTAAGTAAAATTTATGGTTTTTTTCATTTTTAAAGATTATCAGCTAGGATAACATAGTATGTGGGAGGCACAGCCGCGTTGACCCCTACTCGAAGGGCACTTCATCAGAGACATTAAAATGGATATAGCTGCATATATTTGTTAAACACAATTAATGAAAATGTTTTAACATTAGACTAACTAGACATGGCATTCTTCATCTTTAGTTAGGGCAAAATAAGGGACTACATCCCAATAATATAAAGGATAGTAAAATTCTATCAAAGCTCAAATAGATGAAAACTATTGAATGCACATATTGTAGTAATACATAATAGTTCATGTGACCACTCTGAGTTCTACACAGACAGTGTTTTTTGAACTTGTAACAATATCAATTTGTGGTCTCTCCACCACTCCATCCATAGAAGTCACATCAGTACCTCGCACACTGTTTTTGGTTCCACCCCCCATTGCCTTGGTGCCCCCTCTCATGACAGCTTACCTCCCCCTTGTGAAGTGTGGCTGAGTGGACTGCAGTGGAGCATTTGCTGTTTCCTCTACCTGGTCTGACAGGAAGCTGTTTGGTGCTCTCTGTGCGCAGTTTCTCTCAGACCTGGTAGAGGATAAAAAAGGTCCCAGACTCAGCCACGCTACATGCAATGACTGGCAGGAGGTCACCCGGAGACTGTGCCCCCCGGGTTGGTGCACCTTAGGCAGCTGCCTAGTTCACATAGCTGTTGGTAAAGGTATTTTAAACATAGAGTGTGACGGTAGATAAGAACCATTCGGACTATCTAGTCTGCCCAATTTTCTAAATATTTTTATTAGTCCCTGGCCTTATCTTAAGTCTAGGATAGCCTTTTGCCTATCCCACACATGCTTAAACGCCCTCACTGTGTTAACCTCTACCACTTCAGCTGGAAGGCTATTCCATGCGTCCACTACCCTCTCTTTAAAGTAATACTTCCTGAAATTATTTTTAAACATTTGCTCCTCTAATTTAAGACTGTCCTCTTGTTGTGGAAGTTTTTCTTCTTTTAAATATAGTCTCCTCCTTTACTGTGTTGATTCCCTTTATGTATTTAAATGTTTCTATCATATCCCTCCTGTCTTGTTTTTCCTCCAAGCTATACATGTTAACATTCTTTAACCTTTCCTTGTAAGTTTTATCTTGCAATCCATGAACCAGTTTTAGTAGCCCTTCTCTGCTAGCATTTCCTGCTGCTCTATTACATTGTCTTCATACCTTTAAGTCATCTGCAATCAGGGCCGGCCTTAGGGGTGCGAGAGCTGTGCGGCAGCACAGGGCGCCATGGAGCAGGGCATGCCATGTGGCCGACACAGCTCGCACATGGCCGGTATCAGGGGAGCTAAAACAGGTACCCGGGTGGAGGATTTAATTATTCTCCACCCTGGTCTATTTAAAATAAATAAATATTGTGGCGGGTCTTAACGAGTGGCAGGGGCGGGGCTTATTAAGAGGTGGAGGTGGGGCGTATACATACCCGAAGCCCCTGGTAATACCTACCCAAAGCTGCACAGGAAGAGGGAAGCAGGAAGGCGTCCCTGCTTCCCCAACAACCAACTGCATCCACTACCCCTTCCAGTCATAATGGAAAGAGGCAAGTCTGTGTGTGTGTGTGTGCCTGCCTGTGTGTGACTGCCGGTATAGCTGCCTGCCTGTGTGTGTGTGTGTGTGTGTGTGTGTGTGTGTGTGTGTGTCTGTGTGTCTGTCTGTATGACTGCCTGTGTGTGTGTGTGACTCTGTCTGTGTGACTGCCTGCCTGTGTGTGTCTGTCTGTGTGACTGCCTGTCTTTGTGTGTGTGCGTGTGTCTGTCTGTCTGTGTTACTGTCTGTCTGTGTGACTGCCTGCCTGTGTGTGTGTGTGGGTCTGTCTGTGTGACTGCCTGCCTGTATGTGTGTGTCTGTCTGTGTGACTGCCTGCCTGTATGTGTGTGTGTGTGACTGACTGACTGTCTGTGTGACTTCCTCCCTGTGTGTGACTGTCTGCCTGTGTGTGTGACTCCAATTGTGTGTCGCTGTAGCTGTGCCATTGTGTGTGCCTGTATGTGTGACTTTCTGCCTTTAACTGAGTGTGTGTGTGTGCCTATCATCGTGCGTGAGTGTCTGCTTGCCTGCAACGGAGTGTGTATGACAGTCTGCTTGTAATGGAGTATTTGTGACTGTGTTTGTGACTGTTTGCCTGTCTGCCTCTAACTGTGTGTTTGGCTCTGTGACTGTCTGCTGTAACTGAGCATGTGTGACTGTCTGCCTGTAACTGTGTGTGTGTGACTGTCTGCCTGTAACTGAGTGTGTCTGACTGTCTGCTTGTAACTGTTTGTGTGACTGTCTGCCTAAGGCCGGCCCTGGTGACTGTATACAGGCAACTTGGTGGGGGAGGGGGGCGCCATGAAGACTTTTTGCCAAAGGTGCCTAATGGCCTAAGGCCGGCCCTGTCAGCAGGGGACGCCATGTGGCCGACACAGCTCACACATGGCCGGTGTCAGGGGAGTTAAAACAGGTACCCGGGTGGAGGATTTCATTATTCTCCACCCGGGTCTATTTAAAATAAATAAATATTGTGGTGGGTCTTAACGAGTGGCAGGGGCGGGGCTTATTAAGAGGTGGAGGTGGGGCGTATACATACCCAAAGCCCCTGGTAATACCTACCCAAAGCTGCACAGGAAGAGGGAAGCAGGAAGGCATCCTTGCTTCCCCAACAACCAACTGCATCCACTACCCCTTCCAGTTATAATGGAAAGAGGCAAGTCTGTGTGTGTGTGTGTGTGTGTGTGTGTGTGTGTGTGACTGTACCTGCCTGTGTGTGTGCCTGCCTGTGTGTGACTGTCGGTATAGCTGCCTGCCTGTGTGTGTCTGTGTGTGTGTCTGTGTGTCTGTCTGTATGACTGCCTGTGTGTGTGTGTGTGTGACTCTGTCTGTGTGACTGCCTGCCTGTGTCTGTCTGTCTGTGTGACTGCCTGTCTTTGTGTGTGTGTGTGCGTGTGTGTGTTTGTCTGTCTGTGTTACTGTCTGCCTGTGTGTGTGTGTGTCTGTGTGACTGCCTGCCTGTATGTGTCTGTCTGTCTGTGTGACTGCCTGCCTGTATGTGTCTGTCTGTCTGTGTGACTGCCTGCCTGTATGTGTGTGTGTGTGACTGACTGTCTGTGTGACTTCCTCCCTGTGTGTGACTGTCTGCCTGTGTGTGTGACTCCAATTGTGTGTCACTGTAGCTGTGCCATTGTGTGTGCCTGTATGTGTGACTATCTGCCTTTAACTGAGTGTGTGTGTGTGCCTATCATCGTGCGTGAGTGTCTGCTTGCCTGCAACGGAGTGTGTATGACAGTCTGCTTGTAATGGAGTATTTGTGACTGTGTTTGTGACTGTTTGCCTGTCTGCCTTTAACTGTGTGTTTGGCTCTGTGACTGTCTGCTGTAACGGAGCATGTGTGACTGTCTGCCTGTAACTGAGTGTGTCTGACTCTCTGCTTGTAACTGTTTGTGTGACTGTCTGCCTAAGGCTGGCCCTGGTGACTGTATACAGGTAACTTGGTGGGGGAGGGGGGCGCCATGAAGACTTTTTGCCAAAGGTGCCTAATGGCCTAAGGCCGGCCCTGTCAGCAGGGGACGCCATGTGGCCGACACAGCTCACACATGGCCGGTGTCAGGGGAGTTAAAACAGGTACCCGGGTGGAGGATTTAATTATTCTCCACCCGGGTCTATTTAAAATAAATAAATATTGTGGAGGGGCTTAACGAGTGGCAGGGGCTGGGCTTATTAAGAGGTGGAGGTGGGGCGTATACATACCCGAAGCCCCTGGTAATACCTACCCAAAGCTGCACAGGAAGAGGGAAGCAGGAAGGCGTCCCTGCTTCCCCAACAACCAACTGCATCCACTACCCCTTCCAGTCATAATGGAAAGAGGTAAGTCTGTGTGTGTGTGTGTGTGTGTGTGTGTGTGTGTGTGTGTGTGTGTGTGTGTGAGACTGTAACTACCTGCCTGTGTGTGTGTGTTCCTGCCTGTGTGTGATTGTCTGTATAACTGCCTGCCTGTGTGTGTGTCTGTCTGTGTGTGTGTCTGTATGACTGCCTGTGTGTGTGTGTGTGTGTGTGTGTGTGTGACTGACTGCCTGTGTGTGTGTGTATGTGTGTCTGTGTGACTGCCTGTCTTTGTGTGTGTGTGTGTGTGTGTGTGTGTGTGCCTGCCTGTGTGTGTCTGTCTGCTTGCCTGCAACGGAGTGTGTATGACTGTCTGCCTGTGACTGTGTTTGTGACTGTGTGCCTGTCTGCCTTTAACTGTGTGTTTGGCTCTGTGACTGTCTGCTGTAACTGAGCATGTGTGACTGTCTGCCTGTAACTGAGCGTGTCTGACTGTCTGCTTGTAACTGTTTGTGTGACTGTCTGCCTAAGGCCGGCCCTGGTGACTGTATACAGGCAACTTGGTGGGGGAGGGGGGCGCCGTGAAGAGTTTCCGCAAAAGGCGCCTAATGGCCTAAGGCCGGCCCTGTCTGCAATAATTACTCCTAAATTCCTTTCCTCAGATGTTGAGGTTAGTAGGGTTTCAAATATTCTATACTCTGCCCTTGGGCCCTTATTCACATTAAATGTCAGGTGCAAAAGCCCTGACCATTTTTCTAGTTTACCTAAATCATTTGCCATTTGACTTATCCCTCCTGCAACATCAACCCCCTGTTACATATCCTAGTATCATCAGGAAAAAGACATACCTTACCATCAAGACTTCTGCAATATCACTAATGAAAATATTAAAGAGAATTGGTCAAAGTACAGATACCTCCGTTGACTACAACCCTTTGTTGCCTGTCATTCAGCCACTGCCTTACCCATTCAACAATATTGGAATCCAAGCTTAAACATTGCAGTTTATTGATGAGCCTTCTTTGTGGAACAGTACCATAAGCCTTACTGAAATCTAGGTAAGCAATGTCTACTGCACCACCCTGATCTATTATTTTAGTTTCCCAATCAAAAAAATCAATAAGATTAGTTTGGCATGATCTCCCTGAAGTAAACCCATGTTGTCTCTGATCTTGAAATCCATGTGATTTTAGATGTTCAACAATCCTATCCTTTAACATGGTTTCCATTTATTTTCCCACTACTGAAGTAAGGCTTATTGGCCTATAATTGTCTGACTCCTCCCTACTACCTTTCTTGTGAATGGGCACAACATTCTCTAATTTTCAATCTTCTGGGACTACTCCTGTTAAAAATGATTGGTTAAATAAATCCATAAATGGTGTTGCTAGTACACCACTAAGTTAATTTAATAACTTTGGGTCTATCCCATCAGGCCCCATCGACTTATTTACAATACAAGAGATATGTATATAACACACATGCTCCCCAATAGGTAAAAGTATATAAAATAAATTTACCAAATGTATGATTGTAAGAAGAACCCTCTAATCTTCTTGATAAAAAATATAAGCAATACAATCTACTAAAAGAAATAAACATAGAGAAACATAGTGTAATAAATTAAAACACCAGAAGCGCGCTGATTCAAATTGCACTCACAGGATAAAAGGGCAGTACAGGCATATAGCGATCTTGTGGACTTGACGGATATCTGTAATCTTCTTTTTGACCTTATTGAAGAGGGAGAGACACGCAGGATATTGCACCAGTATAATGTAAAACAATATTATTTATTAAATTGCACTCACAAGAAAATGGTTGAAATCCAGCATATCAAACACTCAAGGGTTCACAGTGCCGACATCCTTCCTCCCGTAGCGAGTATTGAGAAAAGCTGGATAAAACCACATAAAACAATCAATAAAAAAACAAATCAAATAACAGGAATAAAATTAAAAATTCAATAAAGTGCTGTCGTAGTCCCTCCACCCTACGCGTTTCGTCCTAAACCGGACTTCCTCAGGGGAAAATTAATTTTTCTCCGTCCATCTTTTTAAAATAGATGTTAAGTATCCCGCCTTCTAAATGGCCAATCACGTTCCGTCATATTGAATCGCATCACCTGTATCCAGTTCATGAGTTCCATATCTCTTTTTCACATCAGCAGTTCACACAGTTACATCCGGTATCTCGTGGAACGCAAATATGCGTTCCACGATCGTATATCCGGAAGTCTTCCAATCCACATATGAAAAATTATAAAAAACATAGAAATAGAAGTTGTAGCAATCAGATCTTAAATGTAAGCGTTTTCAAAGATAAAAAATGCATTAAATAAACATAGAGAAAAAAAAGAAGATTTAATATTCAATACTAGAAAGCTTTTTATAAGGCATTTCAGCCATTAGAATCCATTGTGTATATAATTATAAAGAATAATAAGAATTAATAAATAATGGCATAAACATTCAAAGAAACGTATAAAAAAAATATTAATTCAATGCAATAAAAATTACATATGGTAAAAATATAATATAATAAAAATTGTCACATAACAATAAAAGTCCCATGCTTAAAAGTTCCATATTTAGACCTAAAAAAGGAGACACTTGGATGGCAAGAATAAGTATCTACAAATATATCAATTATTTAAGAAGCATTAAAATGGTGATAATTATAAAAAACACACCATATCAAAGTCGACATTTAGCCCTGTCGGGCTGAAGGTCTTTAACCCCTTAAGGACACATGACATGTGTGACATGTTATGATTCCCTTTTATTCCAGAAGTTTGGTCCTTAAGGGGTTAAATTAAAAATCCAATAACCTTCCCTTTGTCGCAATTTAATTAAATCTCCTCCTCTGTCATCCAAGGTAACCTTTTCGAACCCGTGCACAGAAATGTTTCAAACTTAAAATCTGGACAATTATTACAGTGGACAGGTACAGAATGGGTGGTCAATTTTTTCTTTATATTATTGCAATGTTCCATGAACCTAATTTTCAAAGCCCTACTTGTCCTCTACTTGTCCTACATACTGGATACCACATCCACAAGTTAAAAGATAAACTACATTAATAGTATTACAATCGATATGTTCATTTATTTTAAAAGATTCTCCTGTTTTATAACTATTAAAATATTGTGTTTTCTTAGGTAAAAATCTACATCCTTTGCATCTGCCACATTTATAAAAGCCCTTTAACCCCTTAAGGACCCATGACATGTGTGACATGTCATGATTCCCTTTTATTCCAGAAGTTTGGTCCTTAAGGGGTTAATGTTGTAGTTTCCGTTTCTTTAGCCCTAAAAGTACTGGGGGCTAAAACATTCTTAAAAATTTACTTTTCTTAAAAATCATTTTAGATGCCAGTGGAATTTGGTTTTTCAAAAGGTCATCTTCCAATAGAAGAGGCCAATGTTTCTGTAAAATCTTGGGTATTATATTGGGTAACAAAGGATAAAGTAAAATTGTCATTAGAATTCTTGTTTTTATCTTTATTCATTAAAAGATCATTCCTAGCAGTATTTTTACATCTATTTATTTCTTGATCTAAAAACTTAGGAGAATAACCTTTTTCTATAAATTTATTTTTAAGAAACTCTGATTGATCCAAAAAACAACTTTCTTCGGTGCAATTTATTTTATTCTAGTGAATTGGCTTCTTGGAACTCCTCAAAGCCAATTAGGATGGAGTGCACTTTTAATGTTAATAAAAGAATTAGAATCTGTGGGTTTAAAAAACTTTTTTGTTTTAATAATTGAATTCTCTATATAAAAAGTAAGATCTAAAAAATTTATACTAAGAGGATCTGCATGGGGAGTAAAAAACAATGATTGGTTATTTACATTAATATGCTTAAAAAATTATTGTAATAAATTAAATGGGCCTTTCCAGATAATTAAAATATCATCTATATACCTCCGCCATAGTACCAAGTTCGTGCCAAAAGGATTATTATTCCAAATATTGGAAGTCTCCCAATTAGCCATAAAAATATTTGCGTAACTTGGCGCGAACTTGGTACCCATGGCGTTGCTCTTAATTTGTAAATAAAAATTACCATTTAAACTAAAAAAGTTATGTGTCAAAATAAATTTAATACCATCTAAAATAAATCTTCTTGAGAGAGGGGATAAACTAGTGTCCAGATCCAGTACTCGTCTTACAGCCTCAAGGCCTACATTATGATCAATAATCGTGTAGAGCGAACTGACATCCAAAGTAGCCCATACGTAGTTTTCTCTCCATTCGATACACTCTAATTCTTGAATAAGATTTTTTGTATCCTTCAAATATGATTTTGCAAACATGATTTTGCGTATTTCTGAAGGGAAAAATCGATGTATTCTGACAACCTAGATGTCAAGGAGTCCACACCACTAATAATAGGACGTCCTGGTGGATGTAAAATGGACTTATGCACTTTGGGAAGAAAATAAAAAGTCTAGGAAAATCCAAGTGCAGAAAAGAAAATAATTTTTCGTCTACAACATTTTGACTTTTATAATCTAGAAGTAATTCTTTAAGTTTTTGGTTAAAATCTTTATTGGGTTTTTTTCTTAATTCAATGTATGTGTCCTTATCTCCCAACAGGCGATAAGATTCGGTTAAATAATACTGGGTGGGCATAACCACCGTACCTCCCCCCTTATCTGCGCTCTTAATTACTATATCCTCTCTCTTTTTAAGATTTTCTAAAATATCATTTTCTTTTTTAGTCAAATTAAAAAAATATATCTTTGGATTCATTTTCTCTAGATCTTTAATAACCATCTTTGAAAACGCCTCTATTTGACTCCCTTTATCATTGGGGTAAAAAGTTGATTTGGGTTTAAAAATAGCACATTCGGGTCCTTGGCAAATAGAACTTAATTGTGGTCTATCATTTTCTTTTTTAGCAAAAAAATCTCTTTAAAGAGAGTTTACATATAAATGTATTTACATCTATAAAAAGATTAAAAGAATTTGCTGGGATATTTGGGGAAAACTTAAGTCCTTTATCAAGTATTTGGATTTCTTCTAAATTAATATTAGCATCTTCTATAATAAAAATACCCCTACTTTGTTCAAACTCTTTCAATCTTCCTCTGTCTCTTCCCCACTCAACCTCCTCCTTTTCCCCGGAACATTCCAATCTCCCAAAGGCAAGGCAGACCCCCCCTAGGTGGGTCTTAACTCTAACCATTCACCTTGCTTCCTTGAGCCTCTGGCAAAAATCTCTAATGAGACAGAAAGGGGTATTTTTTATATACACCCCTATACATTGTTAACCCTTAATAGGGAACACATGGGATGGACGGCTGCATTGTAACAAGGCTGAGTAATACAAAAAATGGATACAAATGCAGAAAGAAAAGTCCTGCGCTCACTCCCATCACTGGGCGGCTGCAATGACTACAGTACACATCAGCCCCAATATATAGTAAAAAACAAAGAAAAACAAGTTACCTGTAGTGATGTCGCGAACATAAAATTTTCCGTTCGCGAACGCAAATGTTCGTGAACGGGCGAACCGCCATAGACTTCAATAGGCAGGCTAATTTTAAAACCCACAGGGACTCTTTCTGGCCACAATAGTGATGGAAAAGTGGTTTCAAAGGGACTAACACCTGGACTGTGGCATGCCGGAGGGGGATCCATGGCAAAACTCCCATGGAAAATGACATAGTTGATGCAGAGTCTGGTTTTAATCCATAAAGGGCATAAATCACCTAACATTCCTAAATTGTTTGGAATAACGTGCTTTAAAACATCAGGTATGATGTTGTATCGATCAGGTAGTGTAAGGGTTATGCCCGCTTCACAGTGACAGACCAAACTCCCCGTTTAACGCACCGCAAACAACCGCAAACAGTCCATTTGCACAACCGCAAACTCCCCATTTGCACAAGGTTGGATACCAAGCTAGCCATGTCCCGTTCCTTGTCCTCACTGATGTCATTGAAGGTCTCTTCCTCCACCCAGCCACATACAACACCAAGGGTCCCCGAAAGGTGACAACAAGCCCCCTGTATTTTTTTTTTAAATGTACACTACTGTTACACCAGATATGAGTTGCACTGGTGTGACACTGTGCCCTGGCAGGCCCTGAAACGCACACGTGTGAAGGAAACTGACTGCTATTATTTCACAGTCAAATTTCTAGGTTTTTTTTTTAATGTACACTACTGTTACACCAGTGATTGGCCCACGTCATGCATACGCCCCCAAAACGTCCGTGTGTGGGGGTGCTGGAATGACGTGGGCCAATGGGAGCCTGAATCAACTTTTGGCCCACTGCCCCATTAAGAGCGAGCTCGTGACTTGAGCCGTGCTCCTAGTGCCAGGCGGGCCACGTGACCGATCACTGCGGTCAGTGCACTGCGGTCAGTGCATGCGGCTAAGTCAGAAGAGGAGATCAAGCCGCATGCGGCTCGTGTGGAGGCAGGAGTGATCCAGCCATGCGCGGCTCAAGCTTAGGAGCCAGGTCGTTCCCAGGATAAGGTAAATACAGCCACAACCACTTATCCCAATCACACACCTTTCCTAACGTCCTATCCCATTAAAGCATATTACCGAGTATTTAATAAAACAGATAGACCCCCTACTTCATCCAGGTTACCGATTGATGGTTCGATATTCTGAGCCCTCTCTGATTTACTGTACACGACTATTCGATATTTCCACAAATTTTATATAGCATGTTATGTTTGTTTGAGACCACCTTAAAAATATTGGATATCGCTAAAAATCATGATCACTATATACTTTCTCTACAAACCTCTAAAACGAACCAAACTACTCATCCATCTGCTATACCACTTTATCCCACCTAGAACTAGTGCCCAGTTAAAATACTTGACTCTTACTTACCCACACTCAGTCACACCACACACATTTCACCACTACTCTCACTGAATCCCTCTGACTACGGCTAAATTCATCTTCAACATCAGAACACTACTCCTAAGATTGGGTTGTATCCATGTCTCGGGTCTTTCATTTAGAATAGGGGCATCTTCGGTCTCCTTCAACACTGACACTCCAGTGCATATTATTAAAAGATTGGGCAGATGGAAATCCTCAGTCTACAACCAATATATTCCTCATCCCGAGAAAGAATTGAGGAAAGCTTTTAAAAGTTTGGCTTTGTAAATTTGATGCAATAAGTGTGTTTTTCTTTAATACCTTTTCACCCTCTTTGCATGAACCCGATTTACATATATTACCAATATGTTTCTGAACATATATATTATATTATTCGCTCACTCACTCACTCTCTGGGCCGGCCTAAGACATCATGCTGCCTAGGTCCAACGATAAATGACTATGGGGGATAATGTATAATAAACACAGGTTACTGGCTATGGGAGGATAATGTATAATAAACACAGGTTACTGGCTATGGGGGGATAATGTATAATAAACACAGGTTACTGGCTATGTGGAGGATAATGTATAATAAACACAGGTTACTGGCTATGGGAGGGATAATGTATAATAAACACAGGTTACTGGCTATGTGGAGGATAATGTATAATAAACACAGGTTACGGGCTATGGGAGGATAATGTATAATAAACACAGGTTACTGGCTATGGGGGGATAATGTATAATAAACACAGGTTACTGGCTATGTGGAGGATAATGTATAATAAACACAGGTTACGGGCTATGGGGGGATAATGTATAATAAACACAGGTTACTGGCTATGGGGAGGATAATGTATAATAAGCACAGGTTACTGGCTATGGGAGGATAATGTATAATAAGCACAGGTTACTGGCTATGGGAGGGATAATGAATAATAAACACAGGTTACTGGCTATGGGAGGATAATGTATAATAAGCACAGGTTACTGGCTATGGGAGGGATAATGAATAATAAACACAGGTTACTGGCTATGGGAGGGTAATGTATAATAAGCACAGGTTACTGGCTATGGGGGGATAATGTATATTAAACACAGGTTACTGGTTATGGGGGGGATAATGTATAATAAACACAGGTTACTGGCTATGGGGGGATAATGTATAATAAACACAGGTTACTGGCTATGTGGAGGATAATGTATAATAAACACAGGTTACTGGTGGTGGGGGGATAATGTATAATAAACACAGGTTACTGGCTATGGGGGGATAATGTATAATAAACACAGGTTACTGTCTATGGGAGGGTAATGTATAATAAACACAGGTTACTGGCTATGGGAGGATAATGTATAATACACACAGGTTACTGGCTATGGGGGGATAATGTATAATAAGCACAGGTTACTGGCTATGGGGGGATAATGTATAATAAACACAGGTTACTGGCTATGGGGGGATAATGTATAATAAACACAGGTTACTGGCTATGTGGAGGATAATGTATAATAAACACAGGTTACTGGTGGTGGGGGGATAATGTATAATAAACACAGGTTACTGGCTATGGGGGGATAATGTATAATAAACACAGGTTACTGTCTATGGGAGGGTAATGTATAATAAACACAGGTTACTGGCTATGGGAGGATAATGTATAATACACACAGGTTACTGGCTATGGGGGGATAATGTATAATAAGCACAGGTTACTGGCTATGGGGGGATAATGTATAATAAACACAGGTTACTGGCTATGGGGGGATAATGTATAATAAACACAGGTTACTGGCTATGGGGGGATAATGTATAATAAGCACAGGTTACTGGCTATGGGGGGATAATGTATAATAAACACAGGTTACTGGCTATGTGGAGGATAATGTATAATAAACACAGGTTACGGGCTATGGGGGGATAATGTATAATAAACACAGGTTTCTGGCTATGGGAGGGATAATGTATAATAAACACAGGTTACGGGCTATGGGGGGATAATGTATAATAAACACAGGTTTCTGGCTATGGGGGATAATGTATAATAAACACAAACACACACAAAAAATAATACAAAAAAATAAAATGAATGCAGCTTCAGAATTAATCTAAATTGTATGCTTTCTAGGAGGAGGGAGGGTCTGCTGCTGATTGGCTGGCCAGCATCAAGGCAGGTTAGAGTTAGGACCCACCTAGGGGGGTCTGCCTTGATGTTGGCAGGTGGGCTCATCCTCTCATGGCCATTGGAGGTAACTAAAAAAACTCAATTTGTTTAAAAATACATAGGGATAAAGGAGAGAGCGCAGGTAACTTATTTTTCTTTGTTTTTTACTATATATTGGGGCTGATGTGTACAGTGATGGGAGTGAGCGCAGGACTTTTCTTTCTGCATTTTAATCTCCCAAAGGGGCAAAGCGATTGGTGAGATCTACTCTTGGTAATTTGGGGGAAAAGAACTGGGTAATTTCTTTCTTTTTTCTGTGGTTTGGAGCTTGTTCAAAAAAATCACTAGATTTACCTTGATTACTTTTATGTTTTGGGACATATTCTCTTGGTCTATACGATTCCTTACTTATCTCTTGTGGATGATTATAAGGTCTCCCTTGATTACTATTATTCAATGGTTGATTGTTTTTTTGTGGAAAAACACCTTTAAATGGTTTTCTCATAGGCAAGATATTTATAGAAGGCCTTCTGGAATTGGTAGAATTTGAACTTCTCATATGTTGAACTTTATTTGAAATCTTAGTAATAGAATGGAAATTGTTTTCTTTGTCTTTTTTATCTCTCTGATATTTTTTATTTTTGTTTCCGCTATTCTTTCATCAATTTTATTTACTTTTTCAAAAACTAAGCTTTCTTACTTTTTATACTCTTCACTATTTTTATCGACACAAAATTAATTATCTAATTGATCTATTTCTCTAGTCAATTCTTGTATATTATCTCTTTCAAATTCAATTATAATTTCCATTAGAATTGTAGAGCATTTCTCTAATGCTGTATCCCATTTACTTGCATTTTGAAAGCTCCAGACCATTGGAGAATTACATTTTCTTTGATGTAAGTTTTAAGAAATGAAATTTCCTACCATTTTGTTGTTTCTTTAATAGCCAGTTCCTCTAGTTTATGGAAATAAATATCATTAGTATTAACTTGAGGTTCTAATTCCCTATTAGTAGTAAATAGGGAATTATATCTTGCTTCTATAGTTTGATGTAAATTAGATAAAATGCTTCTTTTTTGTGTCATAATGGGTACTGTGTTATGTATACAAAGGGGAAATCTATACTAACAATACAAGAGATATGTACATAACACATGTGCTCCCCAATAGGTAAAAGTATATAAAATAAATTTACCAGATGTATGATTGTAAGAAGAACCCTCTAATCTTATTGATGAAAATATAAACAATACAATCTACAAAAAGAAATAAACATAGAAAAACATAGTGTAATAAATTAAAACACCAGAAGTGCGCTGATTCAATAAGGTCAAAAAGAAGATTACAGATATCCATCAAGTCCACAAGATCACTATATACATGTACTGCACTTTTATCCTGTGAGTGCAATTTGAATCAGCGCACTTCTGGTGTTTTAATTTATTACACTATGTTTTTCTATGTTTATTTCTTTTTGTAGATTGTATTGTTTATATTCCCATCGACATATTTGTATTTACTTTTGTCAGTTGAAATATAACCTCTTCCTCTGTAAACTCACGTGTAATAAATTACCCATTTGTCCTTTTTCTTAACTGAAGTCCCTCTCCTTCATTTTCATCTGTAAATAATGAACAAAAATATTAATTGAGGCAGTCAAGTTAGACCTTTATCCTCTTCTACATACCTTCCTTCTGTTGTTTTTAATCTATCTAATCCTAATCCTTGTTTTACTGTCCCTTTCTCATTTATGTATCTAAAAAATGTTTTTTACCCCTTTTTTTAATTTATTTTTTTATTAAACTGACTGTGCTATTCTCTCTTCTGTGTGTGCTTTGGAGGCTCTTTTAAATTAATTTGCCTCTTTCTGCCTAACCCTATAGATCTGTCTGTCTTCCTCACTCTGTTTTTTGTATACCGTATATACTCGAGTATAAGCCGAGTTTTTCAGCACATTTTTTGTGCTGAAAAAACCCAACTCGGCTTATACTTGAGTCACAGTCTGTATTATGGCAATTTGCATTGCCATAATACAGACCGGGGGAGAGGGGGGCTGGCAGAGCTGTACTTACCTGTCCTGCAGCTCCTGTCAGCTCTCTCCTCCTCCGCGCCGTCCGTTCAGCACCTCGGTCAGCTCCCAGTGTAAGTCTTACACTGGGAGCTGACAGGGAGAGCTGCACAGACCGTGCGGAGGAGGAGAGAGCTGACAGGAGCTGCAGGACAGGTAAGTACAGCTCTGCCAGCCCCCCTCACCCCCCCACTGAACTTCCAATGACACTGGACCACCAGGGAAGGAGCCCCCCTCCCTGCTATGTATCAAGCAGGGAGGGGGGACGAAAAAAAAATATAATAAAAAAAATAAAAATTAATAATTCAGTTAAATAATAAATAATAATAAAAAAATATAATAATATTAAAAAATAAAAAATAAAAGAATAATTAATAAAATAATTAATAATATATCAAAATGCCCACCCCCACCAACACATACACAAACACACACTGCATCACACACACTCACACTTCATTCATATACACACACACTGCACTCACACACTGCATTCATACACACACACTGCACTCATACACACACACTGCACTCATACACACACACTGCACTCATACACACACACTGCACTCATACATACACGCACTGCACTCATACATACACGCACTGCACTCATACACACTGCACTCATACACACACACTGCATTCATTATATACACACACTGGAAATAAATATTCAATTAATATATACGCACACACACTGCACTCATACACACACACACACTGCACTCACACTGCACTCATACACACACACACTGCACTCATACACACACACTGCATTCATACACGCACTGCACTCATACGCACACACTGCATTCATTATATACACACACTGTAAATAAATATTCAATTAATATAATTTTTTTAGGATCTAATTTTATTTAGAAATTTACCAGTAGCTGCTGCATTTCCCACCCTAGTCTTATACTCGAGTCAATAAGTTTTCCCAGTTTTTTTGGGTAAAATTATGGGCCTCGGCTTATATTCGGGTCGGCTTATACTCGAGTATATACGGGTAATTTCTAATTGCTAACTTTTTTTTTTACTATTTTGGACACTTCTGCAGAGCACCACACTGGTTTCGTATTTTTTCTGCTCTTCCTGACAAGCCTAATGGAATTTTAAAATGCTTTGCTCATTTTGGACATCAGTTTCTTTGTTTTCCCTATTTGATTAGTTGCTTTGTTGTGCCACACAGGCTTAGACCACAGGATAGTCCAGAAAAGAGCAGAAAAATAAAAATAGAGTTTTGTTTTGTTTAGATTCATTTTTTTCCTTTGTTGGTTACTGTTTTTTCACTTGATCCGTGAACCAATTGGTGGGAAATGTACAGGTTTACATTGGTTGGATCATTTTCGGGCCCTTTTGATTCAGCTGCCAAATGGAGCGAAACAGCCACATGTACAACATTCTGCCATCCTGAAATTTTGGACAAAGTGGTTTGACTGAAATTTATTTTTCTACTGTGCACAAGTCTATTTAGCGCCTTTTTCTAATAGGATCAGGGTATTTTTTTTATAGACTTTTGGTCTTAAGCAGTAATCATCCACTAATAATAATTTTAGATTTTAGTTCTGTGTGTGTGTGTGTGCTTATCTGTACACTGATTATTTTATTCTACTTTAACATGCAAGCTATGAAAACCATGTTTTAACTAAATGTGATTAGTTTTTATTTTTTTTTAATAAACAAAAACATCTCAGTAAAGATTTTGATGGCATAAAAAGCTATTCATTTAATAATTAGAATGTAAAGATTGTGAAATTGTAAGAATTTGCTTTTCTATTTAACATGCACCCATAAAAGATAAATGTGCAACCATAGTCTCTCAGCTATTGTTCAACTGCAACCTCTATAATCCCCATCCACAGAGCCACACAAGTTAATCATAAAATAGTTTTGTAACTGGCAGCAACGTGTATAAACAGCAAAAAATGGGACACAAGACCTGAAGCACCGAAGGTTTTATGAAAACAATAACACTGAAGGTGTCCACTTGTAGTATAAACAATATTAGAGTTTGTTCTGGCACGTTTTCTTCTGCATTGGTTTTTAATAACACACACACAATGTTAGACATACAAATAAATATGTGTATTATGTTCCCAACTTACATTATCATCCAGATGATCACTGAACACCCATCACAGGCCAAAGAATTACTCAATCACAATATTTATGTAGAATTGCCAGCATTGTGTGCATTATTTTCTCCATTATAAGGATCATACCAATTGTTCCCAGGACCAGGAAAGTTACATTCAGATTACTCTGGCTTCCAAGTATGCCCTGGAGATGTTAGCATACAGGGGTTTTTACTATTACCCAATTTAATGGTACTCACGTTCTCTACCTCAGAAGGATAAAGAGTTAAAGGACCACTATAGTGCTAGGAAAACAAACTTGTTTTCCTGGCACTAGAGCAGGGGTTCTCAACCCAGTCCTCAAGGACCCCCTACCAGTCCAGGATTTAGATATTATCTGGGTGTGTCTAAGGTGTTTAGAAAAAGGAAACAAAAACACCTTAGACACACCCAGTTAATCCCTAAATCCTGGACTGGTAGGGGGTCCTTGAGGACTGGGTTGAGAACCCCTGCACTAGAGGGTCTTTAGGTTCCCCCCCCCCCAACCCTCAGGGTCCCACTCCCACGGGGCTGAAGGGTTTAAACCCTTACCTTTCACCAGCGTCGGGCTCCCTCGGCGCTGGGGAACTCTCCTCCCTCTGCCGGCGTCAGCACCAAATGCGCATGCGTGACAAGAATCTTCTCACTGTGAGACAGCCAGTAGAGGCTGGATTAAGCCAAGTTTCTCCTAAACCGCTATGTTTACAGCTGCAGGGTTAACACTAGATGGACCTGGCACCCAGACCACTTCATTGAGCTGAAGTGATCTGGGTGCCTATAGTGGTCCTTTAATCCTGCTGGGAAATTAACCTGTGACCCCCAAGGGTTGAACAGATTCTACTGATGATGCATTAGCCCACTGAGCCATCACATTAGCCTGTATGAATTTAATACCTTTCTTGTACCCTTAAAAATAAAGCGCAGTAGGCTATAGTCAGCAATATTTGAACTGTGGTGAACTGGAACTTTTTTTTACAATATTTGACAAAACAGTCAAGTTTAAAAAAAGTGGGAGTTACAGTTAGCAAAGCTGTGTTATTCATT
The DNA here is from genome assembly GCF_036172605.1 of Pelobates fuscus. Taxonomy (NCBI): domain Eukaryota; kingdom Metazoa; phylum Chordata; class Amphibia; order Anura; family Pelobatidae; genus Pelobates; species Pelobates fuscus. Next base: position 106,676,886 of record NC_086318.1, on the reverse strand, counting down.
AAACTCCAAATATTAGCACGCTAAAATCTGAATGACAAAATTCTGGCTAAAAGAGCTCAGTAGGAATATTTTTTTTATCAACTGTTTCAGATTTAAATTTGTTACAATTTGAGTCTAGAGTAACTATGAAACGTTTGCACCAACTAACTAACCCACTTTTTTCTTGAACAAACCACATTTTGTAACATTGCTCTGTTATATTGCTATGGTTTCTTTTTATACCTATAAATACGATTGTAAAACTTGTTGAAGACTTCAAAGTAAAATGATGAGCTTATGTACTCTTTGAATGTTTACAAAATGTTCTGTAACAGCATGATGATATTGAACTCATTTCAACCTTATGTGCAGTGCATGATCTGCTGCATGTGTTATTTTTCAGTTTAGCTGTGAAATGTCTTAACAAAGGGAGCCAGTTTGAATTATTCTGCTATGTGATCTCTGAATTCCATGGATCCAGCTTGAGCTCTCTTTTGTATTTTGTTTTTAGCAAACTTTTTTTTCATGTAATTTAACAGATAATTTCAAGATTGAATCCAAGGTATACAGATTCCTTAAAATATATTTAATTGTGTAATAATAAGTTTATTCTGACAATTCCATTAACTCATGAGAATATGTTTACTAGAATAGTTAAATGATGAATGTGAGAATGAACACAACATATGAAAAGGCTATGTTACATGAATTTATTATGGGATGTTGGCCATAACAATATTTGTTTAACCATTAGATCCATTAATTGTATATATTTTTCTCACCACTGTCATTCCCGTATCAATTTTTAGTGAGTTTTTTTTTTAAACTGCACTTTATCAGGAGTTTCAGAATTTGTTGGCATCATAAAAATATATTCTCTCTGGAGAGTTTCTATAGCTTGTGTTATTGCATTTGACTATGTTTCCTTGTTGATCCTGACCTGGCTTGCTATTTGGCCATTCTCTCTCTACTGCTGTACTAACCAACCTCTAACACGTTTCTTGATAATGACGACTGATTGGTTAGTAACACCAATTCAGCTTTCCTGATTACCTATTATTGGTGTCTTTATTTATGTTAACTCCAAAACTCCAACTGGGTTATTTACTGAAGTCCAAATATCCCCATACTGAACAGTCTGCTGCCTATGGAGCCATTCATGCTGCAAAATCCAGATATTGCTCACTATGTTTAACAATGTCCATATTTCAGACCAAACGACATCCCACAGCTTCAAGTCTGGGTCCATATAAAAAAAAAATAAAAAAAAATAAAATCCAAACTATAGCACTGCTGGGGGCACTAGCCTCACACAGGAAAATAGTTTTAAAAAAACTAATCAACTGTTCGTTAATTATGAATCAGGTTGGTCAATAACACCCCCTGTATTACTATAAGGGATAGATTTCACCTCCCTAAGCACCCACCTGACATGCAGCAAGTTGGGGCATGTCTACTTAACTTTTAGAACTAGTGACTGGATAGTCATTGAGGATGGACCCAATTATAAAACGTGTGTGAATGTGTGTGTTTGTAGTCGGGGCACTTGCCGAGATAATAGTGTAACATAGCATATTATAACCAAAAGACATATTCAAATGACACCAGTCGGTTGTGGTGTGCCGGAACCGACAGTGCAGTAAGCCTGCAATAAAAGTGGGCCCACCTTAGAGGGTGATATGAATAGAGGGAGCGGTGGGAGGGGTGATTCGCCAGACTGTCCACGGTAAGGTGGGAGAGGATTGGCTGCCTTTTTAAAGGGAATTCAAGCCCCTCCCACAACTACAGGCCAAGGCCTTACATTTGTAGTCGGGGCACTTGCCGTGATAATAGTGTAACATAGCATATTATAACCAAAAGACATATTCAAATGACACCAGTCGGTTGTGGTGTGCCGGAACCGACTGTGCAGTAGGCCTGCAATAAAAGTGGGCAAAAAGAAAAATACCATACCAATTTATCATATACCAACAATCGTTTATTCGGACAAGTCACAAAAGCTTGTATTACCTCTTCCACTGGTTCGGGCTGTAAAGAGTATAGGTGGAGAACGTCCAGCATCCCATAGTCCCGACGACATGAGCTGGAATGTGGTTGGAGGAAGCTGAGAATGCTGCCCCAATGGGGTAGGAGTGTCCTGATGAAAGGTTTGTATTATGCCGAGCCTAGTTAACAGTAAGTGAACACGAAGCATACCTTAAGATGCTGTATGAATGGGAGCCATGAAGTTCTGACAATGGCTGGAGTGGTTGTATCTGTAAAGTGGCGCAATAAGTATCCAGAACTTTACCGGGCCCCATTGTTTAGAGTAGGTAATAGGGGTATGTTGCCGTATGTGCTATAGGGATAGGTATAGACTGATGTAAAGATAGGTCATAATGGTCTATGGTGTCTGTGGTAATTATATTCTTAGTGGTAAAGTCATGGGATGTAAGAACCCATAGTATGCTAGAGGTTTGGCTGTTTGATTGTTGTATGGTCATGTGCTCCGCAGGAGCTGAATCTATAGTTGGATAGTGAATGAATATGTCGTGTGGATGAGTAGCCTTTGATATGGCACAGGTGTTTGGATATGAATTCCTTTCAGTAGGTCTTTATCAGATAATATAAAAGGAATCCTGTATTGTTGGGGTGTCGTAGGTGCATGTGGTGTTGGATATCCATAAGATCCCGTTTAATTGTGTTAAATGATTATATAAGTTAAGGTGGCAAAATAAGTGAACCCCAAAACAGATTCCATAGCAAACATGTCTAGAACCCCCTAGACATAGCTATAACCCCCCTACAGCCTTAGTGAAAATATGTGAACACCCTATCGTACAATTACCTTTTTTCAACTGAAAGTGTAAGGTGAGAAATGTGATGTGCAAGGGTAAACCATACCTTATTCCACGAGCATGTCTCGGAATGGCGGGCCGGTAAGCTAGCCCGGAAGAGGTGGATAATGTCTGGCTGAAGCCCCGAAACGAAACCGATGAATGTGGTCAGCTGAGACGTTTGTGAAACCCGGCATGTGAATACAAGAGAAAAATTAGCAAGCAGCTATTTATGTGAGTTTCCTCAATAGTCTCCTTAAGACCAGAGATGAAGATTGGCCCATATGTACAATGGCTAGGTGTATGTGAATAATATCTGACAGAGTGACTAGACCATATTGGTCCCCAGGCTATGGCAGCCGTCATGAACGGATATCATGTGAAACAAGGTCGGAGTATAGGAGAAGCTGGGTCGGGACTTAATGCCTATGAGCCATGACGTGCAACACCATACATTCCCTCCAAAGGCCGTCAAACCAGAGTATGCCGCGGCATCTGTCCAAACAAAGGGTGAAATGTCAGAGAGGGTGGAATAAACATGGCTCGCCCTTCCGGTATTCGAAGAAAGTGCCAATAAGTAAATCAGTGGTTGCATGAGTGTCTAAACATGATATGTCTGTGATGAGTCGTGGGAATAAAGAGTAGTAATCGGGAAATTAAGGATCTACCCTGTGGTATGAATCACATGGCAACATTGAGCGACCCCAGCAGTAATCGAAGGTTCTTGCAGTAGCCAGACCTCGTTGCAATTAGAGTTCAAATGCACGATATGTGGCAGCCTGCATGTGGAAAGAGCCTAACCGGATCCCCAAAACTGTGTGAAAAGGAGGGGAACCAAACCCCCCTCCACAAACCCTTGAACTAGTTCCATCCTTATAACTGTACACATTAACTCTCAGTCTGTTAGATCTGTAGTAAGTTAGCATTCCACTGTCCCAGTTGTCAAATGTACAACCCATGTGGAACCCTAGAGTCAGCCTTTACGCATAAATTTAAACCAATGCTGTGAGGGATGGTATTGTAAAAGTGTAACCAATAACGTGATGTTGATGCCAGTGTGGTGAGGTTTTTAGGAAACTCTATATGGACACAAGGATAATAAAGAGAACAAAACGTGTAACAACCTACCTGAACTTGAACCTCCAGCTCCTCCAGAACTGTGACACATACCAGAAAAACATGTACCGTATATACTCGAGTATAAGCCGACCCAAATATAAGCCGAGGCCCCTAATTTTACCCCAAAAACTGGGAAAACTTATTGACTCAAGTATAAGACTAGGGTGGGAAATGCAGCAGCTACTGGTAAATTTCTAAATAAAATTAGGTCCTAAAAAAATTATATTAATTGAATATTTATTTACAGTGTGTGTATATAATGAATGCAGTGTGTGCGTATGAATGCAGTGTGTGCGTATGAATGCAGTGTGTGCGTATGAATGCAGTGTGTGTGTATGAGTGCAGTGTGTGTATGAGTGCAGTGTGAGTGCAATGTGTGTGAATGAGTGCATTGTGTGTGTATGAGTGCATTGTGTGTGTGTATATATTAATTGAATATTTATTTACAGTGTGTGTATATAATGAATGCAGTGTGTGCGTATGAATGCAGTGTGTGCATATGAGTGCAGTGCGTGTATGAGTGCAGTGTGTATGAGTGCAGTGCGTGTATGTATGAGTGCAGTGTGTGTGTATGAGTGCAGTGTGAGTGCAGTGTGAGTGCAGTGTGTGTATGAGTGCAGTGTGTGTATGAGTGCAGTGTGTGTATGAGTGCAGTGTGTATGAATGCACTGTGTGTATGAATGCAGTGTGTGTGTGAGTGCAGTGTGTGTGTGAGTGCAGTGTGTATGAATGCAGTGTGTGTGTGAGTGCAGTGTGTGTGTATGAGTGCAGTGTGTGTATGAATGCAGTGTGTGTGTGTATGAGTGCAGTGTGAGTGCAGTGTGTGTGTATGAGTGCAGTGTGAGTGCAGTGTGTGTGTATGAATGCAGTGTGTGAGTGCAGTGTGTGTATATGAATGAAGTGTGAGTGTGTGTGATGCAGTGTGTGTTTGTGTATGTGTTGATGGGGGTGGGCATTTTGATTGTTATATTATTAATTATTTTATTAATTATTTTATTTTTTAATATTATTATTTTTTTATTTTTTTATTATTATAATTTTTTTCGTCCCCCCTCCCTGCTTGCTAGCTGGCCAGGGAGGGGGGCTCCTTCCCTGGTGGTCCAGCATTGGTAGTTCAGTGGGGGGGAGGAGGGGGCTATCAGAGCTGTAACTTACCTGTCCTGCAGCTCCTGTCAGCTCTCTCCTCCTCCGCGCCGTCCGGTCAGCTCTTCTGTCAGCTCCCACTGTAAGTCTCGCGAGAGCCGCGGCTCTCGCGAGATTTACACTGGGAGCTGACCGAGGTGCTGAACGGACGGCGCGGAGGAGGAGAGAGCTGACAGGAGCTGCAGGACAGGTAAGTAACACTCTCTGCAGCCCCCACAGCCCCAGTCTGTATTATGGCAATGCAAATTGCCAAAATACAGACTATTGACTCGAGTATAAGCTGAGTTGGGGTTTTTCAGCACAAAAAATGTGCTGAAAAACTCGGCCTATACTCGAGTATATACGGTAATTTAATCATAGTGAGATGAAGGGATAGGGTACTGGCAGGCTAGCTAGAAGCCAAGTGGTGAAGAATTTAGCGAACTTAACGTGACAGATGAGGCCCTACTAATTGCCAAGCGGCGTGAGAGGCGCTAACTATGAGTTGGCCCGAGGGGATTTTGAGGCCACCGAATGTTGTGGCAGGGTGTTGGCCTCTCGGTGGCAACTAAAGCATAAGATAGAATGGGAGTGACATGGGAGGCCCTCCCTATGCAACCATGCGAGGCGGCTACCTATGATTTGGGCCAAGGGATGTATACCTCCGAGTATGAGGATGGGTGCTGGCCTCGCGGGACCACTAACGTATGGATTAAGACCAGAAAACAGAACCTAGTTGGGCAACCTAATTCTCAAAAAGCCAGTACTACCCTAAATAGAAAGTACAGGGATGTGAAAACGTGCTTGATACAGTTGACAGGACTAGATTACCAGCAGGAAAATAGGAGCGAGGGAGGTATTAGATACGTGCTGTAACCTAGTAAACGATAAGGGGATTGAGTATCCGTACATGTAGATTATGTGAGTGGCCCAGAACGCGGGCCTGAACAGTAACGGAAAACCTTCCAGAACATATAGAGAAGTAATGAAAATAATAAAAGGTAGGTGACGGAAATGCAACAGAAATACATATGTAACCTGATTATTATAAGTGAGAAGAAAGGACCTGGTACTGGCAGGCTAGCTAGAAGCCAAGCGGCGAAGAATTAAGCTACCTCAACGTGACAGATGAGTCCCTACTAAATTCCAAGCGGCGTGAGAGGCCCGAGGGGATATTTTGAGGCCACTGAACGTTGTGGTGGGGTGTCGGCCTCTCGGTGGCAACTACAGCATAAGATAGAATGGGAGTGACATGGGAGGCCCTCCCTATGCAACAATGCGAGGCGGCTACCTATGAATTGGGCCGAGGGACGTATACCTCCGGGTATGAGGATGGGTGTTGGCCTCGCGGGACCACTAACGTATGGATTTAGACCGGAAACAAAACCTAGTTGGGCAACCTAAATCTTCAAAGCCAGTAATTACCCTAAATAGAAAGTACGGGGTTGTGAAAACGTGCCTGATGTAGTCTGAGTCAGGACGAGATTATAAGCAGAAAATAGGAGTGAGAGGGAGGTAGTGGATACGTGCTGTAACCCAGTAAAACGATATGGGGAGTAACCGTGCGTATAGATTATGTGAGTGGCCCAGATAGTGGACCCTAATAGTAAATGGAAACCTACCATAACCCATGGATGAGCAATGAAAATAAGACAGAGGTAGGTGACGGAATTGCAGTGCTCGTACAGCAACCGTCCCGCAAGACCAAGGTACCTAAAGAAAGTGAGATGTTACTGCCCAATCAAAATAATCGACAATGAGTAAAACCCAAAACCACAACATAAACCCAATAAGGCCAAGTAATTGATTATTGATGTCACCAAACATAAGCTCAATATCCTGCACTGAGCTTGATGGGAACATGATAACAAATGTCAGCTAACAGATAAATAAATTAGACGACGTACCAAGGACTCCTATGGCAGGAGGCGACCGTGAAAGTAGGATACCAAAACAATTATACATACAAATGCAAATGTATACTGTTATATTAGAACATGTTAGAAGACGTTAGTATAACATATGTGGAACATAGGGTACACAGCACGGCCAAAAGTGTTTTATAGAACAACAGTGTTGTGCCTGGATTGCTGTCCAGAGAAACAGAAACATTAACCTTATGCAAATATACACATTCTTATAGACAAGCTCTGAAAAATTAATAAAAAGCAAAATACTAACACCACTTGGTAACAAAAATCAGACATTCAAAACTGTCATATGTACAAAGTTCTGCCATTTAGAAATATATATATGTATATATATATTTATAAGACTAATCCATACATTTATATTATACAGAGATATATGTGAACTGTGTTGTAGAACCTTTGAGGAGCTACTGGCTGTTAAGGATGAGCAACCACCTGCAAATCTCTTAACCGAATGCTGCAAATCCCCAGAATGAGGAGAATGTAAGTGAAAGCACTTACCCTTTTTTTAAAGGCTTCTCGTAAATAGCCGAAAAGAAAGTGCTGAACGTGGCACGAAAATAGAAAGAATAATGCGAGCAGCGTTGCTGTGAGCGGTTAAACCTGCCGAATGAACCCGTTCGGTAAAAAGCAAACCGACACGCGGCAAGTTTAAAAGTGCAAACTGACTACACATGCTCAACCCAGCGTGTCTGCGGGTTGGCAAGAGGCGTGTATGAGGGGGTATGTAATTGAAAACTTGGTGCCGGGATACCCGGTGAGTAGGAAGGGGACAGAACTACTGGTCCTGACAGCGTGCTAAGCGGCACCCTTCAGGAACTTACTATTAGCGGTCCGACCTCGTGGACCCGACAGGCGTCCGATGATGCTGACAGCGTTCTGAGAGGCACCCGTCTGTATAGACTCACCGGTGGGTAACAAACCGCGTGGGACGGACAGGTGCCCAGTAGAGGGGACTCACAGTGGGAGCAGGACCTCCGTGAAGCGAAGCCGGTCAGGACCCTTGATTCTCGACCCAGAAGTGCAACCTCCTCTGGGAACCGGAAGTCCAGTCTGAAGTGATTCGCCAGACTGTCCACGGTAAGGTGGGAGAGGATTGGCAGCCCTTTTAAAGGGAATTCAAGCCCCTCCCACAACTACAGGCCAAGGCCTTAGATATATATACACACACACACACACACACACAAACCCCCATTTAAAAGTTAACAAAATCCAGATTTCCAGCAACCTCGCTAAATATGTTATAGTTTATCTGCTTTACATATGCCATTGTAATATCTCATGATGCCAGAATGGTTACAAAGCTAAAGTTTTTTTTTTTTTTTTTTTTTTTATATTTATTTTTAAAATAATTTACAACATGCAATTTGAATGGAATTTAAATTAACATTTTTATATAAATATTTCACAAACATAGAAAATGGTCACTTATTTAACAGTGTATTCTCTACACTCACAGCATAGCCATTTTTAAGTGACCGAAAGTTGTATTTTGAAAGGCTAAGTCAAATGAACTTGTCCTGTAAGAAGAGCAGATTTAGCTCTACTTTCATGAACAACTAAAAATGGTTGGCACTAAAGTTTGTGCCCTGACCTATAGTTGGTGAATACTAGACTAACACAAACTAAAATGACTTGTTTCGTTCTCATGCTCACAATATGGAATCCTGGTTATGTACATATCATTTACTCAAAAGTTTCAATTAAAGTTCACGTTACTTACAGTAGTAATGCCACCGTCTGGAGTGTCTGCTCTGCTCACTCAGTCCCTCTGCAAACTGCACTCTCAGGTAGGTACGGTTTCACACCTTACGCGTGGCCGCCCTGCAAACTGTCTGCAATCTCTGGTAAGAAAGGTGATACTGTCACACCACTCTTTGCAATCTCAGGAGTAAGTGTCACTGTCATACCACTCACAGTCTGCAATCAGGGGTAAGTCACTTTTGTCACATTCACATCACTCACTGTAATCACTGCAATTAATACACTTTTCTCAGAACATAGATGTGGCACAGGCTGCTGGCCTCAATACCTGCTCCTCTCTGCCTCCTTGCTCTGCCTTCTCTACTTGCTCTGTTCTGCTCCCCTCTGCATGCTCTGCTCCGCTCTGCTGCTCTCTACTTTCTCTGCTCTGCCTCCTCTCTGTTTGCTCTGCTCCTGCAACCATATTGCCCAATATATACACCTCTATATAAGCACACTGCCTAATACATCCATCCATACACACATACTGACCAATACATACATGTATGCACACATATTGCCTAATACATACACATATATTGCCTAATACATACACTCATATATGCACACTGCTTAATACATACATACATACATACATACATCTATACACACATATTGCACAATACATACATCTATACACACGTACTGCCCAATACATATATCTGTACACACATATTGCCCAATAGATACACCCATACACACACACTGCCTAATACATACACCCATACATGCACACTGCCTAATACACATACATTTTACATTAAATACATAACATACAGCTGTGATTTATATCGGTTTAATTCATTTGGTTGTATTTTATTTAGAATATTGTGGCATTTAATTTATAGTAATGGGTTTAATTTAATTAATGTTACAGTGATCCTGTCTGACACGGCCTGATCTAGGGAGGACCATGGCCCCCTATAAAAAATATTCAGGAGCAGGATCCAATGTCCGCCCCACCATTTGCGGCAGTGAAGGCCCTAAAAATTATAAAATTCAGGAGAGAGGAACCAGTGTCCATCATCCCAGCCTCCAACCAATGGCAGGGGTGGGGGGGTCTAACTAATTGAACTATTGGGTGGCTATGTTATTGTCCATCGCCTCAGATAGTGGCATGACTCCACTCCCCTAGCCATCCTCATTACAAACATGACACTACCTACCTCCCCTAACTTTAAGAATAATGAGGGGGAGCCAATAAAACTAATTCCTGTAAAATAAAAAAAAACCTCCATAGCAGTAATACAGGGCACTTGTTGACCTTCATGGGTCTTATTTATTTATTTATCTTTATATTTTAACTATTGAATGTTGGGGCTGGCTAGAAAGGAATGGAAAGCCACCACATAATTAACCCTTGGACCGCCAAGGATTTTTAAATAATTTTCCTGCTTACTATTAGCGCTGCTAGCGGGCATGTAGTTCTTCATAGTATCAAATCAACTGCATAAAGCAAATGAATGATCATTTGGAAATGTGCATCCTACCGGATGCATTTGGCTCCACATTTTAAGACTGGTGCTTTGTGAATCATCTGAACTCTATATTTTCTATAGGATTCCGATGTGAAAGCGCCCATTTTAATCTGGACTAATAATGCATCAGGTTGATTACTAAAAATCCAGTCAGACCTACTGAATTCTGACTGGAATTGGAATGGTCAGAATTTGTTCATTTTCACCCAATTTTTACCATAAATTCTATATTTAGTAAATAACTACATTAAATTTGATAACATGACTGCCTATATGACCCAATTTTGTCAGCCAACCCTGAAGCTGACAAAAAATGCATGGCTTGCTATTCCTTTAGCCACAAACAGCTCTTAAACCAAAAATCAAATCTTAATTCTTTGACTCTTTCCACTGTAATCAACGTAAGCAGAAACAGGGGGAAAGCAGATGAGCTGTTTGTTATCATTACTAGGAGAAAAAAAAGTTAAACTTTTTGGCTCCTGTAAACGTAGCTCAACGCCAAACCAAAAATATTACACTACCATAAATAATGTCAGCAGTGCTGATATGGACAACCTCGTTAGATTACGAGTCATAGAAGGACTTTATTACTATACTATATGGAAGGAATATGGTGATACAAGTTTGTTCTAAATCATGGCTTGCTTTGGTTTGTTTGTGAGGAGTGTTATATTTCAAAGAATTGGGGTTTCAATAAATGTTGAACTCTGATATGAAATCTCTTTTTTCAAAAGAGCATATGTGCTTAATTCAAAGTGTAATGGTTTTTATACCACATGTTGATTTATAAGCACAGACTTCTAGAATATTAGCTGCAGGGGAATATGGAGGAGGAATCCCCAAGTTGGCTTCCCAAGTCTACAAAATGCCCTTTAGTAATGATTAGCCCAGACTTCCCAAGTCATGGGGCTACCTACAAACTCAGGCCTATACATGATGACAAATACAACTTATCTAATTTTAAATGATACCGAATTATGTATCTATACATTTTGCTAGCACAATAGATTTCTATAAGAGGTTAAAAAACAACCCACTCCTCTAAATCAAATGAGTCTATGCTGAACCTTTGCTGCTCAGCACAGAGACAAGAAGACTGTGCTCTGATTGTCTGTTATCAGGGAATCTTCCTCTGGAGGTCTTTTCTGCTTGAATTCAGCTAAATGGAAAGCAAAGCCTACTAGTAGGGAGGAGAGGTAAGCTCAGTGTGAGAGCAGCAGCAGCATGGAGAGAGAACAGAATTATCCGGTATGATTAATTGCAGCAGCTTTGGATAGGCAATATGAGAACAGAGAGGACAGAAAAGTTTTACTTACATACCATAAAGACAATATAAAGTGTAGGGAACTGTTAACCTGTTATGGGAAGCAAGCCTGTGTCTGAGAGGTGCGTCTTGCTGCAAGTGTAATACTTACTGAAAACATGATTGTTTAGAGAAAAGGGTAATGGAAATACATTAAAATGAGTTATCAAAAGTATTAAGCGAAGTAACATTTCATTGAACGATATGAGTTAACCCAGATTGTTAGAAAACTGCAAACCTGTATCTGTCTTGACAGGTTCACTTTAAACCCATCTCACCACCTCCCAGTGGAGACTTTAGGAACAATACACAGGAAGGCACATAAGACACCACAGTTAAAACCACGGAACATGTGTATGTGTGTCTGTATGTAACTGAGTATTCCAAGAGGTGTGTTAAGTGGTGGAATTTGGGAGAGGTCAGGGTGGGGCTTAGGAAAAGGTCAAAAAATAATTTATGAGCTGAAGCCCCAGCTGTTTTCTTGACCCTAGCAATGCACCTAATTATCTGCAATTAGGTATTACATTACTTCCACCAAAGTTGTCTCCCGTGCTAATCTTAACTCCCACAGAAGGCAACCATGCTGCCGGGATGGGACGCCACTGATTGGTCACCTAATGCTCTCAGCCAATGAGTGATTCTTCATGCCCAAAACTTTTTCACAAAAGTTTGTGAATGGAGTGGCACTGAGGGAAATTTCAGAAACCGAATGTTGCCTGGGGGAGTTGAGATCGACTTTGGTTGCAACATTGGGGTTAAACCATTCGAGAACAGTTTAATCCCTTGAGGTAAGAATGTGCCTAGGGGCTCCTGCCACCATGACAACTCAAATTGCCTCAAATTAAATACAAAATACTTGTGGATATTTAACTAGTATATACATGACAGAATGATTTTATCTTATGTTTCCTTTTTCTGTTTCAGCTTGTGTTACTATTTCTTTTTTTTTTTTACTTCCTGTGTTCCGACAGTTGAGACAATTGTCATATCCATGGAATTTCTTACTAATTACAAAAGGGTATTATTCTTTGTTCCTCCTTCATAGTCACTGTTTACAATTCTAGATTTCAAGTTTCTTGCTACTCTGCATGTAAACATTGTTCTTGTGGGAACATGATTTTAAAAACTGGGTCTTTGGGGGGGTGGAACCAAGCAGCAAAACCGAATGGCCACATGTTGTTACAACTCTGCACTGAATGGCTAATATTATACGAACCCCAAATACCCCCACGGGTACCTAAAACAGCAGAGACCAAGAAGGCAAAGCCTGACAAACTGAGGATGAGCATGAACATAGGAGATCTTTGGCACCAGGTAAACATAGCCATGGATCCCAAGATGGCCGCCTTCACTGACAACAGCTCAGACATCCCGGAGGATTTCTCAATAGGGGTAGTGGAGGAACAACTACCTGTAATGCCGACCCCCAGGCTGCCTCCTTCCTCACTAGGCTCATCCCCGGTCACAACGGCGGTAATCAAGGAACTGCTAGCAGGTCTCCAATGCACAATCTAGGCTGATATGGCCCAAATAAGCCAAGACCTGCGAGGCCTCACAGGCCGATAGGGAACACTGGAACAAGACACCCACCAAAATACGCAACACATGATTGTTTAGAGAAAAGGGTAATGGAAATACATTAAAATGAGTTATCAAAAGTATTAAGGGAAGTAACATTTCATTGAACGATATGAGTTAACCCAGATTGTTAGAAAACTGCAAACCTGTATCTGTCTTGACAGGTTCACTTTAAACCCATCTCACCACCTCCCAGTGGAGACTTTAGGAACAATACACAGGAAGGCACATAAGACACCACAGTTAAAACCACGGAACATGTGTATGTGTGTCTGTATGTAACTGAGTATTCCAAGAGGTGTGTTAAGTGGTGGAATTTGGGAGAGGTCAGGGTGGGGCTTAGGAAAAGGTCAAAAAATAATTTATGAGCTGAAGCCCCAGCTGTTTTCTTGACCCTAGCAATGCACCTAATTATCTGCAATTAACCCCTTAAGGACACATGACATGTGTGACACGTCATGATTCCCTTTTATTCCAGAAGTTTAGTCCTTAAGGGGTTAAACAAGTGGCTATTATTGACATACTTTTGTGGCTTCTGAATCATCTAATGGCACAGAATTTTTTTGAGTGCTGATTGCCTCAATTTAGTAAGATACTCTAGTGTGTGCATAGTTATTAATGATCAGCTCCAAGTTATGAAGAATAATATTAATTTATTCATTAACTTGGAAGTTGCAAGTAGGATTTTTGGCAGCAGTTTAAATACCCTCAGTCTATAACGTTCACTCACATGTTTTATTTAACTCCAGTAAGTTTTCAATGTGTGCTGCCAAACCTTAGGTATTACATTACTTCCACCAAAGTTGTCTCCCGTGCTAATCTTAACTCCCACAGAAGGCAACCATGCTGCCGGGATGGGACGCCACTGATTGGTCACCTAATGCTCTCAGCCAATGAGTGATTCTTCATGCCCAAAACTTTTTCACAAAAGTTTGTGAATGGAGTGGCACTGAGGGAAATTTCAGAAACCGAATGTTGCCTGGGGGAGTTGAGATCGACTTTGGTTGCAACATTGGGGTTAAACCATTCGAGAACAGTTTAATCCCTTGAGGTAAGAATGTGCCTAGGGGCTCCTGCCACCATGACAACTCAAATTGCCTCAAATTAAATACAAAATACTTGTGGATATTTAACTAGTATATACATGACAGAATGATTTTATCTTATGTTTCCTTTTTCTGTTTCAGCTTGTGTTACTATTTCTTTTTTTTTTTTACTTCCTGTGTTCCGACAGTTGAGACAATTGTCATATCCATGGAATTTCTTACTAATTACAAAAGGGTATTATTCTTTGTTCCTCCTTCATAGTCACTGTTTACAATTCTAGATTTCAAGTTTCTTGCTACTCTGCATGTAAACATTGTTCTTGTGGGAACATGATTTTAAAAACTGGGTCTTTGGGGGGGTGGAACCAAGCAGCAAAACCGAATGGCCACATGTTGTTACAACTCTGCACTGAATGGCTAATATTATACGAACCCCAAATACCCCCACGGGTACCTAAAACAGCAGAGACCAAGAAGGCAAAGCCTGACAAACTGAGGATGAGCATGAACATAGGAGATCTTTGGCACCAGGTAAACATAGCCATGGATCCCAAGATGGCCGCCTTCACTGACAACAGCTCAGACATCCCGGAGGATTTCTCAATAGGGGTAGTGGAGGAACAACTACCTGTAATGCCGACCCCCAGGCTGCCTCCTTCCTCACTAGGCTCATCCCCGGTCACAACGGCGGTAATCAAGGAACTGCTAGCAGGTCTCCAATGCACAATCTAGGCTGATATGGCCCAAATAAGCCAAGACCTGCGAGGCCTCACAGGCCGATAGGGAACACTGGAACAAGACACCCACCAAAATACGCAGCACACAAAGCTCCTCCAACAAGCAGTAGATGAGCTACAGCGACAACAAGCCAACACAGAAATAAAGTTTGCTGCTCTGGAGAATCAAAGGCGGAGTTTAAACATCAAAATAAGGGGAATACCCAAAGAAGTACCAGATGCAGAACTACCACATCTGTTGAGAAGACTCCTGGCGGCACTCCTGCCACCCAAACAGCCAAAGGCAGTGGAAACAGAGAGGGTGTTCCGCTTACCAAAGCCAGCCAAAGCACCATCCTCAATGCCTAGAGACGTGCTCATCCGGTGTCAAAAGAGCAGGATTAGGCAGGCTGTTATGACAGCAGCAAGCCAACACTCTCCATACACATTCGAGAGCATGACATTTGTCTGGGAGCACACTGGCTTGGTGCTGCTCACTCCAGCCCTCACGTCCACACTCCGATCTAACCACATACAAAACAGGTGGAGGGCACCTCACATGCTACAAGTACACCATGACAACACCATCTACCCCACCCAAGATCTTCAAGGCGAAAAGGGGCTCCTACTCACCTTGGGTCTCTCGCCGGACTCCTTCACTACCTGGAACCCGACCACAGCGAATCCGTTCGTCCCCAAGAGACCAGCGGCGAACTCGTATGCATCAGCTATTACCTGAGACAACTCAAACGGCCTTCAGTGTTAGGCCTGCCACCACCTCTCTCAAACCACTGTTTTAACATGCTTCTGTTAGTTTAACATGTTATTAGTTTGCAACTGTTTCTCACGCACCATTTATCAGCTAGCTATATTTACTAGCACGCACAGCACTGCATAGCAGTCAGACACCTTATGAGGCTGGTAAGTGTACCCGAACCGGGCCACACACACTCAGCACCTGCTCATGCTAAAGGCCCAGACCCATACCTTTTATAGCGAGCAAAACTGTTGCACCCCCCTCCCCTCACTGAGGGGTTAGCCTCTCAAAAGCATAGACTCCCCGTGAAATCTAATTATACCCAATGATAATACACTATAATTAAACTATAACAGAACCTCCATGATGTATGAAGCCTACCCTCTGCGTAACTTTTAACGATTACACTACCCAGTCACCACAGGCACAGCTACCCATAAACCAATAAGGCACCGGCAGCTAATCTCCCAGCCTACCGACCACATGACAGTTCAAATCACCTAAATCTTCAGCCAGCACTAGCTAGGACTCACACAGCCTCTTAGGTAACCCTAAGGGCGACACCTCGACAAGGACACACTGCGACTACTTAATTAGGCTACAACATCACACATGAGATTTGACTATTTATGTGTACAGCAATTGTTTAGAGTTCGTTTCGCGTTATTCTCTTAAATACATTAACACGAGGTTTAATAACATATGAGCTCTACTAAGTACCCTACGTCTTATTAAAACATAACAAAAATACCTAAACATAACAAATAATGAGGTATGACAACTACTGTTGCTATAAAGAGCATGCTCTATGATGTACTGTTATACAATATTATGCCATTGCACTTGTTATGCAAGCTACTACCTGAAAAAATAAAGAATTATTATAAAAAAAAAACCCCAAAAAACCTGGGTCTTTGGATAAGATTGGCCAGTATTTATTATTAATATTCCTTATTTGTTTATTTTCATGGTTATACGTAAATAAAAAAGGTAAAAAATCTAGATTATATTTTCTCTCGCTTTTATTTTTAGGTTGAACCAATTATTTTCAGTCTGTCTTGGCTATTTATAGCTTCCACCTATTCACCCATAGTGATGTACCGAACTGTTCGCTGGCGAATAGTTCCCGGCGAACATAGCGTGTTCGCCGCGGCGGGCAAACACATGCGCGGTTCGATCCGCCCCCTATTCGTCATCATTGACTAAACTTTGACACTGTGCCTCACAGTCAGCAGACACATTCCAGCCAATCAGCAGCAGACCCTACCTATCAGACCCTCCCACCTCCTGTACAGCATCCATTTTAGATTCATTCTGAATCTGCATTCTTAGATAGAGGAGGGAAAGTGTAGCTGCTGCTCATTTGATAGGGAAATGTATAGCTAGGCTAGTGTATTCAGTGTCCACTACAGTTCTGAAGGACTCAATTGATCTCTACTGTAAGGACAGCACCCTATAAAGCCCTTTTTAGGGCTAGAACATCAGTCTGCTTTTTTTTTTTGTGTTTCAGGCTCACAGTGGATACTGTGCCCACTTGCATCTGGTGTCACAATAGCGTGCATTTAAAAACATTTTTTTTCTCACTATTATAGATTGAATAGCAGTTAGTTGTCTGCAAGCGTCTGTGTGTCAGGCCAACAGCGTGTACTGTGCCAGTGCACAGTGCCACTCATATCTGGTGGCACAATAGCGTGCATTTAAAAACCCCAAAACTTTTTTTTTCACTGTAATAGATTGAATAGCAGTTAGTTGTCCTCAAGCGTCTGTGTGTCAGGCCTACAGCGTGTACTCTGCCAACCTCTGCAAGTGCACATTGCCACTCATATCTGGTGTCACTATAGCGTGCATTTAAAACCAAAAAACTTTTTTCACTGTTATAGATTGAATAGCAGTTACTTGTCTGCAAGCGGGTGTCAGGCCTACAGCGTGTACTCTGCCAACCTCTGCAAGTGCACATTGCCACTCATATCTGGTGTCACTATAGCGTGCATTTAAAACCAAAAAACTTTTTTCACTGTTATAGATTGAATAGCAGTTACTTGTCTTCAAGCGGGTGTCAGGCCTACAGCATGTACTCTGCCAACCTCTGCCAGTGCACATTGCCACTCATATCTGGTTTCGCAGTAGCTTGCACGCAAAGTACCACTAATCCAAAAATAAATGACAGGCAGAGGCAGGCCACCCCGCAGGGGCCGTCGTGGTCGTGGTGCTGTGATTCCCTTTTGCCCTAGAATAATGCCCAATTTTCAGAAGCCACGTACCCTGAACTTGAAAAGTTCTGAGGACATAGTTGACTGGCTAACACAGGACACCCAATCTTCTACAGCTTCCGCTCGGAACCTTGATGCACCATCCTCCTCCAGCTTAGCTTCGGGCACCTCTCAAGATACCATTCACCCGCCTGCCGCCACCACCAACACTAGCACCACAGCCGCTTCACTTTATCTTTCAGAGGAGATATTTACACATCCGTTTGAAGAAATGAGTGATGTGCAACCATTATTGCCAGAGGATGTAGATAACAGGGATATGTCTCAGTCAGGCAGCATTACACACATGGACGTACGGTGTGATGATGATGATGTTGTACCCGCTGCTGCTTCCTTTGCTGCGTTGTCAGATACAAGTGAAGCGGTTGATGATGACGATGCGTCCATGGATGTCACGTGGGTGCCCGCTCGGCAAGAAGAAGAACAGGGCGAAAGTTCAGATGGGGAGACAGAGAGGAGGCGGAGACGAGTTGGAAGCAGGGGGAGGTCATCACAAGGAGCTAGTGGCACAGTCAGACAGCATGCATCGGCACCCGGGGTCAACCCGACAGCACGCCAATCAACGCATGCTGTGTCCACCACAAGAATGGCGTCATTGCAGAGCTCAGCAGTGTGGCATTTTTTTTGTGTGTCTGCCTCTGACAACAGCGATGCCATTTGCAACCTGTGCCAAAAGAAACTGAATCGTGGGAAGTCCAACACCCACCTAGGTACAACTGCTTTGCGTAGGCACATGATCGCACATCACAAACACCTATGGGATCAACACATGAGTACAAGCAGCACGCCTACTCAAAGCCGCCATTCTCCTCCTGGTCCAGCATCTTCAGCCACGTCAACCACTGCTGTCCTCCTTGCCCCCTCTCAACCATCCGCCACTCCGTCTCTCGCCTTGAGCAGTTCCCACTCATCTGCCCACAGTCAGGTGTCTGTCAATGACATGTTTGAGCGTAAGAAGCCAATGTCAGAAAGTCACCCCCTTGCCCAGCGTCTGACAGCTGGCTTGTCTGAACTATTAGCCCGCCAGCTTTTACCATACAAGCTGGTGGAGTCTGAGGCGTTCAAAAAATTTGTGGCTATTGGGACACCGCAGTGGAAGGTACCCGGCCGAAATTTATTTTCACAAAAAGCAAACCCCAACCTGTACTTGATTGTGCAAAAGGAAGTAATGGCATGTCTGGCACACAGTGTTAGGGCAAGTGTCCATCTGACCACTGATACCTGGTCTGCAAAGCATGGTCAGGGCAGGTATATCACCTACACTGCGCATTGGGTAAACCTGCTGACGGATGCCAAGCATGGAATGCGTGGCTCTGCAGAGGAGTTGGTGACACCGCCACGACTTGCAGGCAGGCCAGCTGCCACCTCCTCTACTCCTCCTACTCCATCCTCTTCCATAACCTCCTTGGCTGAGTCCTCTTCTGCTGCTACGTCTTGCTCCACATCAACGGCACCCCCCCAGCTCCCCCGGTACTATTCCACATCCCGGATACGGCAGTGTCACGCCGTCTTGGGTTTGACTTGCTTGAAAGCAGAATATTTGTATGACCGGGGTGCTAGGACAGCCTCTGGGAAGCTGGGAATTTTTTGGCCACGTTACTGGACGCTCATGTGCAATGCCTGTAGGCTCATGCGTCCTTTTGAGGAGGTGACAAACCTAGTCAGTCGCACCGAAGGCACCATCAGCGACATCATACCATTTGTTTTCTTCCTGGAGCATGCCCTGCGAAGAGTGCTGGATCAGGCCGTAGATGAGCATGAAGAGGAAGAGGAAGAGTTGTGGTCACCATCACCACCAGAAACAGCCTTATCCGCATCGCTTGCTGGACCTGCGGCAACGCTGGAAGAGGATTGTGAGGAAGAGGAGTCAGAGGAGGAACGTGGCTTTGAGGAAAAGGAGGAAGACCAACCACAACAGGCATCCCAGGGTGCTCGTTGTCACCTATCTGGTACCCGTGGTGTTGTACGTGGCTGGGGGGAAGAACATACCTGCATTTTGATCACTGAGGAGGAGGAACGGGAAATGAGTAGCTCGGCATCCAACCTTGTGCAAATGGGGTCTTTCATGCTGTCGTGCCTGTTGAGGGACCCTCGTATAAAAAGGCTGAAGGAGAACGACCTGTACTGGGTGTCCACGCTACTAGACCCCTGGTATAAGCAGAAAGTGGCTGAAATGTTAACAAATTAAAACAAGTCGGAAAGGATGCATCATTTGCAAAATAAATAAAAAAATTATGCTTTACACAGCGTATAAGGGTGATGTCACAGCACAACGGGAATCTAACAGTGGAAGAGGTGAAAGTAATCCGCCTCCTCCCACGACCACGCCAGCAAGGACAGGACACTTTAAAGACGTGTTGTTGATGGAGGACATGCAGAGCTTTTTAAGTCCTACGCATCGCCACAGCCCTTCGGGATCCACCCTCAGAGAACGACTCGACCAAAAGGTAGCAGACTACCTCGCCTTAACTGCAGATATCGACAATCTGAGGAGCGATGAACCCCTTGACTACTGGGTGTGCAGGCTTGACCTGTGGCCTGAGCTATCCCAATTTGCGATAGAACTTCTGGCCTGCCCCGCTTCAAGTGTCCTGTCAGAAAGGACCTTCAGTGCAGCAGGAGATATTGTCACTGAGAAGAGAAGTCGCCTAGGTCAAAGTCTAGATTACCTCACCTTTATTAAGATGAATGAGGGATGGATCCCAAAGGGACTGACAGTGGGTGATACATTCGACTAAAAAAGGCCTGATAAGATGAGCTGCCTTGGGCTAAAAATGGTGACCCTATGTAGGAGGAACAGTCCCTATTCTGCTCTGTGTCAGTGTGTATCAGGGTCCCTGAGGACAGGTGTCAATCCATATCTGCCAAGTGACCCTATGTAGGGGGAACAGTCCCTATTATGCTCTGTGTCAGTGTGTATCAGGGTCCCTGAGGACAGGTGTCAATCCATATCTGCAAAGTGACCCTATGTAGGGGGAACAGTCCCTATTCTGCTCTGTGTCAGTGTGTATCAGGGTCCCTGAGGACAGGTGTCAATCCATATCTGCCAAGTGACCCTATGTAGGAGGAACAGTCCCTATACTGCTCTGTGTCAGTGTGTATCAGGGTCCCTGAGGACAGGTGTCAATCCATATCTGCCAAGTGACCTTATAAAGGGGGAACAGTCCCTATTCTGCTCTGTGTCCGTTTGTATCAGGGTCCCTGAGGACAGATGTCAATCCATATCTGCCAAGTGACCCTATGTAGGGGGAACAGACCCTATTCTGCTCTGAGTTAGTGTGTATCAGGGTCCCTGAGGACAGGTGTCAATCCATATCTGCCAAGTGACCCTATGTAGGGGGAACAGTCCCTATTCTGCTCTGTGTCAGTGTGTATCAGGGATCCTTAGGTCAGGTGTCAATCCATATCTGCCAAGTGACCCTATGTAGGGGGAACAGTCCCTATTCTGCTCTGTGTCAGTGTGTATCAGGGATCCTTAGGTTATGTGTCAATCCATATCTGCCAAGTGACCCTATGTAGGGGAACAGTCCCTATTCGGCTCTGTGTCAGTGTGTATCAGGGTCCCTGAGGACAGGTGTCAATCCATATCTGCCAAGTGACCCTATGTAGGGGGTACAGTTCCTATTCTGCTCTGCGTCAGTGTGTATCAGGGTCCCTGAGGAGAGGTGTCAATCCATATCTGCCAAGTGACCCTATGTAGGGGGAACAATCCCTATTCTGCACTGTGTCAGTGTGTATCAGGGTCTGTGAGGACAGGTGTCAATCCATATCTGCCAAGTGACCCTATGTAGGGGGAACAGTCCCTATTCTGCTCTGTGTCAGTGTGTATCAGGGTCCCTGAGATCAGGTGTCAATCCATATCTGCCAAGTGACCCTATGTAGGGGAACAGTCCCTATTCTGCTCTGTGTCAGTGTGTATCAGGGTCTCTGAGGACAGGTGTCAATCCATATGTCAAGGTGTCAATATGTCATATGTCAGGTGTCAATCCATATCCATTGTGATTTAGGAATGTTAGGTGATTTCTGCCCTTTATGGATTAAAACCAGACTCTGCATCAACTGTGTAATTTTCCATGGGAGTTTTGCCACGGATCCCCCTCCGGCATGCCACAGTCCAAGTGTTAGTCCCCTTGAAACAACTTTTCCATCACTTTTGTGGCCAGAAACAGTCCCTGTGGGTTTTAAAATTCGCCTGCCCATTGAAGTCAATGGCGGTTCGCCCGGTTCGACGGTTGTGAACGTTTGCGGAAGTTCCCGTTCGCCGTTCGCGAACCGAAAATTTCATGTTCGCGACATCACTAATGCTATGATTTGGACTGGAATGTCATGTAAATCCATGACACTACCTCTGGCGACCACCAGAGGGCAATAATTCAAACATTGATTGCCGAATCCAATGGAACGCACGGCCATTTTTATGAAGCCGCAGTGGAACGCACGGAAGTGCGCCGAACTGGAAGTAAAGTCCGGAACGAAAATTTTACCGCGAAAAAGAAGATTGAATGAAATAAAAACAGCTGGGACCCCTTTTAACTGCTGATAGGAAGCCCAATCAGAAGAGGATTATGTACCAACGCCCACCACACCACCAATGGACTCCCAGCTTGAGCATATCTAAGGGTTTGAAGGGGAGGGGGAAATAGGCTCATTTGTACACTTGTTGATTTTTTGGCAGTGTATGTGATTGTATGTTTTGTTTTTTTTTTTGAATTTGACAATTTTTATTTTTATTGTTAACGGGGGGGGATACAGAAAGGAAAAGGGTTAGGCATAATTGAGACATTATTGACCATTGACATTTGTTAAGTTTAATGATTATTGTATATGCAACTATACAGAGTAGAGTGGATTCGTTATTAGTCGGCAGCATAGTTTCACAAAATGTGTAGGCCTGTCAGGCTTGGTTAGAGTTGGTGTATGGTAGCGGGTCTCGGTTAGTGGAGGGCAGGAGGGTATCCCATGTCTTACTCATTATCGTATGCCATTGTAAGTTCGCTTATGTATGGGGCGGGAGGAGGGAGAGGAGTGGAGGTAAAAGCAAAGAGGGGTGTGGGTGGGGGTGGGGGGTAACAGCAGAGTGTGAGAGTGCATAGCTAGCTACGTGGCGTGTCGTGCCTGTGATTGACTATATGTCGGGTTTATGTTTCGTATTGCCCTGGGGTGTGGTGATGTAGTTCCAGTCAAGGAAATTATGTGCTTGGTTCTGATGTGAGCTGGTTTTGTACGTTAGGAGGTTCAAGTTGGGTATTGTCCCATAGTTCCCATGCTTTTTGCCAGTAGATGTTTCCCTGTTTTCTCTTCCGTGCCATAATTTCGTAGGTTTTGGTATTGTTTACCACTGTGATGCATTGGTTTATCGTCGGAATGCTTGTTTTCTTCCATTGGCGACTAATGAGTGTAAGAGCAGCAATTATGATGTGGTACATTAAGTATCGAAGATGCAGGTGTGGCATTTGCGGTAGCAGGAGGAGTAAAAATGTCTCTGGCGAGGCGTTGAGGCACACTCCGGTGCAGTGTTGTATTAGGCTTGCGACTTGGGGCCAGAAACTTCCAAGTGACGGGCATTGCCACCATATATGTATCATGGTACCCCTGTGGGCAGTGCACCTCCAGCATGTGTCTGACGCATCTGGATAGCTGTGTTTAAGTCTGGTGGGCACTAGGTACCATCTGTACAGTATTTTACGTGCGAGTTCTGTGTGAGTTGTGGAGAGGGTCATTTTCTTGTGAGCTCGGTAGATGTATTGCCATTGTTCATCATTGAGTTGGTAACCGAAGTCTTGTTCCCATGCTATTTTGAAGGATGGCGGTTTTATCTGAGGTTGCACATGCTCTGAGGCGTATATCGTGGAGATAAGTTTTGTTGCTGGTTTAGCTTTTGTACATATTTGTAGTAGGGTTATCCAGTGTGCGTTCACCCTGTCAGAGTATGGGGAGTCGGGCTGAGCTTGAGTCCAGGATTTCAATTGTCTGTAGGAGAAGGTCGCAGTACTTGGTAGTTTGAATTCCGCTTGGAGGGATGGTAGCGGTTTAAGGTCATTACTCTGCATTATTTGCGACATAGTTATCACTCCGTGCCTATGCCAGAGTTTGTGGTTGAAGTCTGGGATTAGGAGCCGTAGCGCTTCCAATGGGAGTGCCGGGGAGAGTGTCGCTGTTGCCCCCATCCTCTTTCGATATGTATCCCATATGGATAGGGTTATTGCCGTTGTGGGCAGTAATTCAGAAGTTTTTGGCCTATTCTGTTTTGGTAGCCATGCCAGGAGGGGTATGGAAAGTCTCTGCACGCGTGATTTCTCTATTTCAGCCCATGCCGGTAGGTCATGTCGGTGTGCGAGTGTGATAAGGGGTGCAACGTGGGCGGCTTTATAGTAACCTTCGATATCAGGGAGGCCCATACCTCCCTGCGTGGTGGGTCTATATAAGGTCGTTCTGGCTACTCTCGGTTTTTTGTGGTCCCATATGTAGTTGGTCAGGGTAGTCTGTAGGTCCATGAGGTATTGCTTTGGCAGTTTGATTGGGAGTGTGCGGAATAAATACTGAATTTTTGGCATTACTATCATTTTTATCGCTGCTATTCGACCTGTCCAAGATATGTATTTGCTTTTCCAGCTTTGCAAGAGGTTTTTGATTTCCGTGTGCAGCTTTACATAGTTTGCTTTATGTAGTGTATTTGCGGTGGGTGTGAGGTTGACCCCTAGGAATTTTATGCAGTCTTGTCTCCAGTCGTAGTTGAAATTTGATTGTAAGTTTCTTAAGGCGGGGGTTGGGATATTTATTCCTAGTGCTAGGGTCTTTGCAATATTTAATTTGTAATAAGAACAGAGACTGTATTGGGAGAGGAGTTTGTGGAAGTTGGGCAGTGAGATATGTGGCTGTTCAAGGGTTAGGAGTATATCATCCGCGAAAAGGGACATTTTGTATTCTGTGTCACGTATCTTAATCCCATGAATGTCAGGGTGCTCCCTGATTAATTGGGCTAGGGGTTCTAATGCAAGAATGTAAAGCAGCGGGGAGAGTGGGCAGCCTTGCCTTGAGCCATTGGAGATATCAAACGGTTTAGATATAAATCCCCCATTCACCACTCTGGCCGTTGGGGAAGAGTATAGGGCAGTAACTAGCGATATAAACTGAGTCGGAAAGTCAAATTTTCGTAGGACTGAGAGTAAAAAGGGCCAGTTTAGCCTATCAAAGGCCTTTTCTGCGTCTAGTGATAGTAGAACGCAGGGGGTTGATTGGTGTTGTATCTCATATAGTATGTTTAGGGTTTTCCTCGTGCCATCTGAGCCCTGTCTGCCCCCTACAAACCCCACTTGGTCATCCCCTATGATCGTTGGGATTATACGTGTGAGCCTATTCGAGAAAATTTTGGCTAGAATCTTAACATCAGTATTTAGCAAAGATATAGGCCTCAGGTTTTGGCATTTGTTGGGTGGTTTTCCTGGTTTGGGGAGGGTGGCTACATGCGCCATGAGCATCTCTTTTGGCAATGTTCCTGTTTGTAGCGCATGGTGAAAAACATTTTGTAGATACGGAGCTAGAGTAGGGGCAAAATGCTTGTAATAGGCGTTAGACAGGCCATCTGGGCCTGGTGATTTCCCAGGTGGGAGGGAGTGGATAGTGTCTAGTATTTCCTTCGTTGTTATAGGTTGGTTGAGGACATCTTTCTGTTCATTTGTGAGCGTGGGCAGAGTTACTGAGGTTAGGAAGTTTTCTATTTCTGGTCTTCCTGGTTGGTGCAGCGTTGGGTCTGTGTTGAGGTTGTAGAGGGAATGATAATAGTCAGCCATGTGATCATTGATGTCTTGAGGATTGTGAAGCTTATCACCTTTGCCAGTGAGGAGGAAAGGGATTTTGGAGTTCGCTTGTTTTTGTCTGAGCATATGAGATAAGTGTTTCCCTGCCTTGTTGCCTTGGGTGTACATGGTCATTTTCAGTTTGGTAAGGACGTGGGCTGTTTTTTCTAGCGATTTGACATTGATTTGTTTAGTAATATCTTTAATGCTTGCTGCCGAGATATCTGACGGATTCAGGAGGTGTTTTGCTGTGACATCTCGCAGTCGCCTGAGGAGGTCTATATGTGTTTTGTTGCGTTGACGGTGGAGATAGGAGGCTCGGCTTATCAGGTGACCTCTCATAACAGCTTTGTGAGCTTGCCATACTGAGACGGGTGATACTTCTGGGTTGTCATTTAACTGGAAATAGCTTTCTAGGTGTTCGGTTAGGCTTGCCGCATATGTATTGTCACATAATAGGGTGTCGTTGAGACGCCATGGTGGTTTCCCTCTATGTTGGTAATGGTTGTGCACAGTGAGGGTCACTGGGGCATGATCTGACCATACAATGCTTCCGATGTTGCATTCTTCCATTTGTGGGAGTAATGTGCCTGATATGAGTATATGATCTATTCTAGAATGAGTTTTGTGCACGTGTGAGTAGAATGTGTATTCTCTTGCTAATGGGTGCTTCGTTCTCCATGCGTCATACAGACCATATTCTTGTATAAGTTTTGTGAGTGCTTTGTTTGTGTTGTTTAGTCTAAGGTGTCTGTCTGAGGCGGTGGGTATCGTAGAGTCAATGCGTGAGTCCATGGTATGGTTAAGGTCTCCGCATATGATCAAAGGGTTTGCCATGTCATTTGGTATTTTATTTAGGACCTTATGTAAAAAGTTACGCTGTTGGTCGTTCGGGCTATAGAGACTCACTATGGTCATCGGGATATTGTTTATGATGCATTGGAGGATCACATATCTACCCTGGCTATCTTTTTTGACTTGGAGTGTTTCTACCGTCAGAGAATTGTGTAGTAAGATGGAAGCACCTCTAGATTTTGACGTGTGCGTTGCATGGTATTGTATTGGGTATGCCCTATTTGCAAAGTTTGGGGTTCGGTTGGTGACAAAATGGGTTTCTTGGATACAGACTATGTCTGCGTTGGCTTTCTTCAGGTCTTCTAATAGGATTCGCCTCTTATGTGGGGTGTTGAGGCCTTTGGTGTTGTGTGAGTATACCAGCATATTAGTTCTGTTGGCGTGTTTTACTGAGATCGTGTCGTCACGTAGCCAGGAGGTAACTATTACTCAGCAGTGTCGTTAAGCAGCGTGGGGTGTGTGCGGTGGGGGGGGTAGGGCGGGGATGTGTAGTGGGGTGTACAGGAAACCTGTAGTGCTGGTACTCTGGTCGTACCGTGGGGTATTGGAAGTAGTTTTCCAATTGGGTGGCTGGTTGGGCTCCATAATAAGGAGGTGTTTTGAACAGAAACCTTCAGTGTGAGGGTGAGAAACATTTTTTTTTTTTTTTTTTTTGAACGGTTATTAAACGATTATCACAAGAGACATACTATTAACTTGAGCATTGTAGGAGGCATGCAAGAATACACAAAGCATACAGACATTGTTGATTGGATCGGAGCAAACTGCTGTTGACCTGTAGCATTACATAGTGCATACATACAACTCAAACCCAGTAAATTTGCAGTCCGGTGTGGACGGGTGTAGGGCCCCATGATATAGTGGGCTAACTTGAGTGGCTAGGCGATCCTGGCTCGCTAGTTTCCAGCCATATGAGCTACACCCCCTGAGATCCCTAGAGGGGATATTTTGGGCGCTTATGTGGTTTGCCAAACTCCTAATCCCGTGCCATATAGTACTTTACCCAGGGTTTGACGGCCTAGTTGGGCCGCGGCAGGTAGATAAATAACCCCTGTTCAGAGGGTATTAGCCGTGGTCAGAAGCATTATGTGTGCAACGGGATCAGGTGCTATTACTGCAGTCAGGTGTAATATTTGGCGGAGGTGTAATATTTGGCGGGTAAAGGCGCCATAGATTGGTTGGACTTAGCGTCGGGCACTTATCGCGGCAAACATATGGGGGATATGCGCGCCCGGTTCGTAGCTACCGGTGCCAGTAAGGGAGGGGAACCAACTTGGAAGCAACTTGGGGCGAAGTGCCGTCTGCACAGGGTTGAGTGAAACAGTGTTTATACTCACAAACCTAGCATAGCAATCAGCGTGTTCAATACTTGCATTACGGTGCCTCTATCAGTTCGTTATTTAGTACGAGCATGGTGTTAAGTGATTAGTCCATATTTCCATTGCGCTTTCCTCGGGGTGAGTAGGAGTGTGGTCCCGGTGTAGGCGTGGAATCTAGGCCCCATTTCGCGAGTGCAGACTTCCCTTCCTCCGGTGACGAGATGGTGGTGGTTTCCCCGTCTCTGGTGAGTATGATCTTCGTGGGGAAGCCCCACCTGTATCTGATTCCATTGGAGCGGAGAGCTGTTGTGAACTGGATGAATTCTCGCCTGCGTCGGAGGGTGGTTGCAGAGATGTCCGCCATGATGCGTACCGATGGGTAATCAGCATGCGGGTCTGTTTTGCTGCGATGTGTCCGGAGGATCAGGTCTTTAATATGGTAGTAGTGCGCTCGCACTAGGACGTCCCGCGGGATGGCTTCAGGTAGGTGTCGCGGCCTCGCAACTCGGTGCACTCTGTCAGTTAGGAGCATGTCAGACGGGATGTCTGGAGCGTAGGCATGGAAGAGGCCTTGCACGTAAGTGTGTAGGTCGGCCGGAGTGACAGACTCTGGGATGCCTCTGAGCCTTAAATTATTTCGTCGCGCTCTGTCTTCTTGGTCTGCCACCCGGGTATCTATCTGCTCCATTTGACGTTGTAGAGCTTGTAGCTGACCCGACATGTCTGCCTGTGTGGAAGACAACTCCTCACAATGTCGTTCCACCGTGGCGGTTCTGGTGGAGAGGTCTCTCACCTCACTTTTGATCTGCTCCGCTGTTGTCTGCCAGGTATTTATAAGTTTTGCTGCCATTCCCTCCATAGCCCTTTCGAAGTGGTCCCGCGTGAGGTATTCTGCAGGCAGTGTGGATTCTGGCGTCGGGTGCTGCATTATGGTGTCTGAGTCGTCCGCGCCATCTTGAGTGGCCGCCCGTGCGGTCTCGCTTGCAGGGACGGATTTCTGCCCAAAAAAGCTGTTTTTGTCAGCCTTGGTGGCAGGTTTCTTTGTTTTGGAGGAAGCCATCGCACTTGAAGTCTGTTTTACGGTTTCAGTCTCGCGTAGGTTTGCTTTTGTCGGAGCCCATGTGCCGGAGCAATTCACTGAGCGGCCATCTTGCTCGGCGGTCAGCCACGCCCCCCGTGATTGTATGTTTTAACTGTAAATTTAATATTTGGTCCCTGAGGAAGTTTCCTAAGGGAGACGAAACGCGTAGGACCAGTAATAGCATTTTATTGTTTTATTTTTATACTTTAAAGCCAATAAATTCCATTTTTTACCAACCATTGGGAGTGTGTGGACTTCCTAATTTTGGAATTGGTGTGGTAACCAAACAGGAGGAACCCCCCTCACCATAGGGGAGGCAACCTGAGGGCTTGAAAAAAACCCATCAATTTGTGAGTGCAACCTTGAAATATGAAATTAATATTTAAATTGTAACTTTATTACTAGTGTTGTCGCGAACCCGGAATTTTCGGTTCGCGAACGGCGAATGCGAACTTCCGCAAATGTTCGCGAACCGGCGAACCGCGCGAACCGCCATTGACTTCAATGGGCAGGCGAATTTTAAAAACAACAGGGACTCTTTCTGGCCACAATAGTGATGGAAAAGTTGTTTCAAGGGGACTAACACCTGGACTGTGGCATGCCAGAGGGGGACCCATGGCAAAACTCCCATGGAAAATTGCACAGTTGATGCAGAGTCTGCTTTTAATCCATAAAGGGCAGACATCACCTAACATTGACACCTGTCCTCAAAGCCCAGCCCTGATACACACTGACACAGAGCAGAATAGAGACTGTTCCCCCTACATAGGGTCACTTGGCAGATATGGATTGACACCTGTCCTCAAAACCCCTGATACACACTGACACAGAGCAGAATAGAGACTGTTCCCCCTACATAGGGTCACTTGGCAGATATGGATTGAAACCTGTCCTCAAAACCCCTGATACACACTGACACAGAGCAGAATAGAGACTGTTCCTTGTCCACAGAGACCATGATACACACTGACACAGAGCAGAATAGAGACTGTTCCTCCTACATAGGGTCACTTGGCAGATATGGATTGACACCTGACATAATGATCCCTGATACACACTGACACAGAGCAGAATAGAGACTGTTCCCCCTACATAGGGTCACTTGGCAGATATGGATTGACACCTATCCTAATGATCCCTGATACACACTGACACAGAGCAGAATAGGGACTGTTCCTCCTACATAGGGTCACTTGGCAGATATGGATTGACACCTGTCCTAATGATCCCTGATACACACTGACACAGAGCAGAATAGAGACTGTTCCTCCTACATAGGGTCACTTGGCAGATATGGATTGACACCTGTCCTAATGATCCCTGATACACACTGACACAGAGCAGAATAGAGACTGTTCCTCCTACATAGGGTCACTTGGCAGATATGGATTGACACCTGTCCTAATGATCCCTGATACACACTGACACAGAGCAGAATAGAGACTGTTCCCCCTACATAGGGTCACTTGGCAGATATGGATTGACACCTGTCCTAATGATCCCTGATACACACTGACACAGAGCAGAATAGAGACTGTTCCCCCTACATAGGGTCACTTGGCAGATATGGATTGACACCTGTCCTAATGATCCCTGATACACACTGACACAGAGCAGAATAGCGACTGTTCCTTGTCCACAGAGACCATGATACACACTGACACAGAGCAGAATAGGGACTGTTCCCCCTACATAGGGTCACTTGGCAGATATGGATTGACACCTATCCTAATGATCCCTGATACACACTGACACAGAGCAGAATAGAGACTGTTCCCCCTACATAGGGTCACTTGGCAGATATGGATTGACACCTATCCTAATGATCCCTGATACACACTGACACAGAGCAGAATAGGGACTGTTCCTCCTACATAGGGTCACTTGGCAGATATGTATTGACACCTATCCTAATGATCTCTGATACACACTGACACAGAGCAGAATAGAGACTGTTCCCCCTACATAGGGTCACTTGGCAGATATGGATTGACACCTATCCTAATGATCCCTGATACACACTGACACAGAGCAGAATAGAGACTGTTCCCCCTACATAGGGTCACTTGGCAGATATGGATTGACACCTATCCTAATGATCCCTGATACACACTGACACAGAGCAGAATAGGGACTGTTCCTCCTACATAGGGTCACTTGGCAGATATGGATTG
This sequence comes from Pelobates fuscus, assembly GCF_036172605.1. Lineage (NCBI taxonomy): Eukaryota > Metazoa > Chordata > Amphibia > Anura > Pelobatidae > Pelobates > Pelobates fuscus. The sequence goes on along the minus strand of NC_086318.1, from coordinate 106,645,803 downwards.
ACACCTGTCCTAATGATCCCTGATACACACTGACACAGAGCAGAATAGGGACTGTTCCTCCTACATAGGGTCACTTGGCAGATATGGATTGACACCTGTCCTAATGATCCCTGATACACACTGACACAGAGCAGAATATAGACTGTTCCTCCTACATAGGGTCACTTGGCAGATATGGATTGACACCTGTCCTAATGATCCCTGATACACACTGACACAGAGCAGAATAGAGACTGTTCCTCCTACATAGGGTCACTTGGCAGATATGGATTGACACCTGTCCTAATGATCCCTGATACACACTGACACAGAGCAGAATAGAGACTGTTCCCCCTACATAGGGTCACTTGGCAGATATGGATTGACACCTGTCCTCAAAACCCCTGATACACACTGACACAGAGCAGAATAGAGACTGTTCCTTGTCCACAGAGACCATGATACACACTGACACAGAGCAGAATTGGGACTGTTCCCCCTACATAGGGGCACTTGGCAGATATGGATTGACAAATCCCTGACAAACAGCTACCACATGCAAGGAAGGCAGCAGGGGCGCAAATGACCCACTCCCGACGCGGGAAGGTAGTGACGACAAATAACAATACAGGACTCTTTAGAGGCCCTGTGATTGTAATCAGTCCACTTGAAATCCTTTAACTTTGATCAATTGGAGGGAAGTCTGGTGCAGAGCCACTGACCCATGCACAGGGCCAGCCTTAGGCCTTTGGGCGCCCTGTGCAAGAAATCTTCCCGACGCGGGAAGGTAGTGACGACAAATAACAATACAGTACTCTTTAGAGGCCCTGTGATTGTAATCAGTCCACTTGAAATCCTTTAACTTTGATCAATTGGAGGGAAGTCTGGTGCAGAGCCACTGACCCATGCGCAGGGCCAGCCTTAGGCCTTTGGGCGCCCTGTGCAAGAAATCTTCCCGACGCGGGAAGGTAGTGACGATAAATAACAATACAGGACTCTTTAGAGGCCCTGTGATTGTAATCAGTCCACTTGAAATCCTTTAACTTTGATCAATTGGAGGGAAGTCTGGTGCAGAGCCACTGACCCATGCACAGGGCCAGCCTTAGGCCTTTGGGCGCCCTGTGCAAGAAATCTTCCCGACGCGGGAAGGTAGTGACGACAAATAACAATACAGGACTCTTTAGATTTTCCAGACCCTGGGGTTGACATTAGTCCAGATTTACATCTTGTGACCCATGAGGATGTTCCAGGCACTACTTGTGAAATAAAGACAGATAATAAAGTGAATGATCCTTCTCCTTGGGACTTGCACCCTGTCGTTGAAGGTGGAGTAGGCAATGGCAAGAGCATGCTGTGGGTAGTCAGTGCAAACACTCTCTTCCCGGTGAATAATGAGGAGACTAACTATGATGACGTTATTTGCGTTGAAAGTAATGATGCCAGAGATCTTTTGAAACCATATGGAAGGAACGAATTGGTTAAAAGAAAGGCAAGAGACCACCTGCATATAGACAAGAATACGCATAAGAGAAAGAAGAGAACAGGTGAAAAAGAGAAGCTGCAGACTGCCTATCTGCAAATAGTTGAGTTATGTCCTGAAGATGTCCGTGTTACCACAGTGCAGACTCTGTTTGATACACTACTGAGGAGAGTCAGAGAAACCCCAGATCTTCACGTATTGGATGAGTCGGTGCGTGGAGTTGCAGAGAACGTAGAACAAGAAATATTTAAACTTTTCCTGTGTACTGACAGCAGATATACATAGGGTCACTTGGCAGATATGGATTGACACCTGTCCTCAAAACCCCTGATACACACTGACACAGAGCAGAATAGAGACTGTTCCTTGTCCACAGAGACCATGATACACACTGACACAGAGCAGAATAGGGACTGTTACCCCTACATAGGGTCACTTGGCAGATATGGATTGACAAATCCCTGACAAACAGCTACCACATGCAAGGAAGGCAGCAGGGGCGCAAATGACCCACTCCCGACGCGGGAAGGTAGTGACGACAAATAACAATACAGGACTCTTTAGAGGCCCTGTAATTGTAATCAGTCCACTTACACCAGTGGGCCTAAAAATTAGGCATGTACACATGCCTGAAAAAGTTGGTATTGTTGCAGCCGCTGCTGTAGCAGCGTCCAGAAAAATTGATGTTTGCTTCACAGGCAGAAAGTGCCCTAAAACATGGCGGCTTGAAACCTAGTTGGTGGCGGATAAGTCACGCAAGTCAAACGTCATTCAGAGCTAAAATACAGCAGCGTGTGGACAATTTTTAGCCCAAGGCAGCTCATCTCATCAGGCCTTTTTTAATCGAATGTATCGCCCAGTGTCAGTCCCTTCGGGATCCATCCCTCATTCATCTTAATAAAGGTGAGGTAATCTAGACTTTTTTGACCTAGGCGACTTCTCTTCTCAGTGACAATACCTCCTGCTGCACTGAAGGTCCTTTCTGACAGGACACTTGAAGCGGTGCAGGCCAGAAGTTCTATCGCAAATTGGGATAGCTCAGGCCACAGGTCAAGCCTGCACACCCAGTAGTCAAGTGGTTCATCGCTCCTCAGAGTGTCGATATCTGCAGTTAAGGCGAGGTAGTCTGCTACCTGTCGGTCGAGTCGCTCTCTGAGGGTGGATCCCGAAGGGCTGTGGCGATGCATAGGACTTAAAAAGGTCCGCATGTCCTCCATCAACAACACGTCTTTAAAGCGTCCTGTCCTTGCCGGCGTGGTCGTGGGAGGAGGAGGAGGAGGATGACTTCCACCTCTCCCCCTGTTAGATTCCCGTTGTGCTGTGACATCACCCTTATACGCTGTGTAAAGCATACTTTTTAATTTATTTTGCAAATGCTGCATCCTTTCCGACTTGTTGTAATTGGGTAACATTTCCGCCACTTTCTGCTTATACCGGGGGTCTAGTAGCGTGGACACCCAGTACAGGTCGTTCTCCTTCAGCCTTTTTATACGAGGGTCCCTCAACAGGCAGGACAGCATGAAAGACCCCATTTGCACAAGGTTGGATGCCGAGCTACTCATTTCCCGTTCCTCCTCCTCACTGATGTCATTGAAGGTATGTTCTTCCCCCCAGCCACGTACAACACCACGGGTACCAGATAGGTGACAACGAGCACCCTGGGATGCCTGTTGTGTTTGGTCTTGCTCCTCCTCCTCCTCCTCAAAGCTACAATCCTCCTCTGACTCCTCTTCCTCACAATCCTCTTCCAGCGTTGCCGCAGGTCCAGCAAGCGATGCTGATAAGGCTGTTTCTGGTGGGGATGGTGACCACAACTCTTCCTCTTCCTCTTCACGCTCATCTACAGCCTGATCCAGCACTCTTCGCAGGGCACGCTCCATGAAGAAAACAAATGGTATGATGTCGCTGATGGTGCCTTCGGTGCGACTGACTAGGTTTGTCACCTCCTCAAAAGGACGCATGAGCCTACAGGCATTGCGCATGAGCGTCCAGTAACGTGGCAAAAAAAATCCCAGCTCCCTAGAGGCTGTCCTAGCACCCCGGTCATACAAATATTCATTAACAGCTTTTTCTTGTTGGAGCAGGCGGTCGAACATTAGGAGTGTTGAATTCCAACGTGTAGGGCTGTCGCAAATCAAGCGCCTCACTGGCATGTTGTTTCGCCGCTGGATATCGGCAAAGTGAGCCATGGCCGTGTAGGAACGCCTGAAATGGCCACACACCTTCCTGGCCTGCTTCAGGACGTCCTGTAAGCCTGTGTACTTATGCACAAAGCGTTGTACGATCAGATTACACACATGTGCCATGCACGGCACATGTGTCAACTTGCCCAACTTCAATGCCGCTATCAATTTTTTTCCGTTGTCACACACCACTTTGCCGATATCCAGTTTCTGCGGAGTCAGCCACTTTTCCACCTGTGCGTTCAGGGCGGACAGGAGTGCTTGTCCGGTGTGACTCTCTGCTTTCAAGCAAGTCAAACCCAAGACGGCGTGACACTGCCGTATCCGGGATGTGGAATAGTACCTGGGGAGCTGGGGGGGTGCCGTTGATGTGGAGCAAGAAGCAGCGGCACAAGAGGACTCAGCCGAGGAGGTTATGGAAGAGGATGGAGTAGGAGGAGTAGAGGAGGTGGCAGCAGGACTGCCTGCAATTCGTGGCGGTGTCACCAACTCCTCTGCAATGCCACGCATTCCTTGCTTGTCAGCCGTCAGCAGGTTTACCCAATGCGCAGTGTAGGTGATATACCTGCCCTGACCATGCTTTGCAGACCAGGTATCAGTGGTCAGATGGACCCTTGCCCCAACACTGTGTGCCAGACATGCCATGACTTCCTTTTGCACAATCGAGTACAAGTTGGGGATTGCCTTTTGTGAAAAGAAATTCCGGCCGGGTACCTTCCACTGCGGTGTCCCAATAGCTACAAATTTTTTGAATGCCTCAGACTCAACCAGATTGTATGGTAAAAGCTGGCGGGCTAATAGTTCGGACAAGCCAGCTGTCAGACGCTGGGCAAGGGGGTGACTTGGTGACATTGGCTTCTTACGCTCAAACATGTCCTTGACAGACACATGACTGTGGGCAGATGAGCGGGAACTGCTCAAGGCGGGAGACGGAGTAGCGGATGGTTGAGAGGGGGCAAGATGGACAGCAGTGGTTGACGTGGCTGAAGATGCTGGACCAGGAGGAGGATGGCGGCTTAGAGTAGGCGTGCTGCTTGTACTCATGTGTTGATCCCATAGGCGTTTGTGATGTGAGATCATGTGCCTACGCAAAGCAGTTGTACCTAGGTGGGTGTTGGACCTCCCACGACTCAGTTTCCTTTGGCACAGGTTGCAAATGGCATCGCTGTTGTCAGAGGCAGACACACAAAAAAATGCCACACTGCTGAGCTCTGCAATGACGGCATTCTGGTGGTGGACACAGCATGCGTTTATTGGCGTGCTGTCGGGCTGACCCCGGGTGCCGATGCATGCTGTCTGACTGTGCCACTAGCTCCTTGGACGCATCGTCATCATCAACCGCTTCGCTTGTATCTGACAATTCAGAAAAGGAAGCAGCAGCGGGTACAACATCATCATCATCACACCGTACCTCCATGTGTTTAATGCTGCCTGCCTGAGACATATCCCTGTTATCTACATCCTCTAGCAATAATGGTTGCGCATCACTCATTTCTTCAAACGGGTGTGTGAATAACTCCTCTGACATACCAAGTAAAGCGGCTGTGGTGCTAGTTTTGGTGGTGGCGGCAGGCGGGTGAGTGCTATCTTGAGAGGTGCCTGAAGCTAAGCTGGAGGAGGATGGTGCATCAAGGTTCCGAGCGGAGGCTGTACAAGATTGGGTGTCCTGTGTTAGCCAGTCAACTATGTCCTCAGAACTTTTCAAGTTCAGGGTACGTGGCTTCTGAAAACTGGGCATTATTCTAGGGCAAAAGGGAATCACAGCACCACGACCACGACGGCCCCTGCGGGGTGGCCTGCCTCTGCCTGTCATTTTTTTGGGGATTAGTGGTACTATGCGTGCAAGCTACTGTGAGACCAGATATGATTGGCAATGTGAACTGTAACAGTTCTGCAGAGCACACACTGTAGGCCTGACACACCCGCTTGAAGACAAGTAACTGCTATTCAATCTATAACAGTGAAAAACAAATTTTGGTTGTAAAAGCACGCTATAGAGACACAAGATATGAGTGGCAACTGTCAAAGCACACTGGCACAGGTCTGCAGAGCACACGCTGAAGTAGGCCTGAGACACCCGCTTCAAGACAAGTAACTGCTATTCAATCTATAACAGTGAAAAACAAATTTTGTTTTTAAAAGCACGCTATAGAGACACCAGATATGATTGGCAATGTGCACTGGAACAGTGCTGCAGAGCACACGCTGAAGTAGGCCTGAGACACCCGCTTGAAGACAAGTAACTGCTATTCAATCTATAACAGTGAAAAACAAATTTTGGTTGTAAAAGCACGCTATAGAGACACAAGATATGAGTGGCAACTGTCAAAGCACACTGGCACAGGTCTGCAGAGCACACGCTGAAGTAGGCCTGAGACACCCGCTTGAAGACAAGTAACTGCTATTCAATCTATAACAGTGAAAAACAAATTTAGTTTTTAAAAGCACGCTATAGAGACACCAGATATGATTGGCAATGTGCACTGGAACAGTGCTGCAGAGCACACGCTGAAGTAGGCCTGAGACACCCGCTTGAAGACAAGTAACTGCTATTCAATCTATAACAGTGAAAAACAAATTTTGGTTGTAAAAGCACGCTATAGAGACACAAGATATGAGTGGCAACTGTCAAAGCACACTGGCACAGGTCTGCAGAGCACACGCTGAAGTAGGCCTGACACCCAGACGCTTGCAGACAACTAACTGCTCTTCTATTACAGTGCAAAAAGTTTTTTATTTTAAATCTAAAGCTTAAGCTATTGTAAAAACAGATATGAGTGGTGGCACTGGGCAAGAGGGCACAGTATCCACTGTGAAACTCACACAGAAGCTGGCAGGCAGGCAACTGCTCTTCTATTACAGTGGAAACAAAGTTTTGGTTTTAAAAGCACGCTATAGAGACACCAGATATGAGTGGCAACTGTCAAAGCACGCTGGCAGGGTTGTGCAGGGCACACGCTGATGGAAGGCCTGACAGAGCCGCTTGAAGGACACTGACTGGCTGGTATTAGCTTACACTGGAAACCTTTTTTCTTTGTAAAAGCACGCTAAAGAGACACCAGATATGATTGGCAACTGTCAAAGCACGCTGGCACAGGTCTGCACAGCACACGCTGAAGTAGGCCTGACACCCAGACGCTTGCAGACAACTAACTGCTCTTCTATTACAGTGAAAAAAAATATTTATTTTAAATCTAAAGCTTAAGCTATTGTAAAAACAGATATGAGTGGTGGCACTGGGCAAGAGGGCACAGTATCCACTGTGAAACTCACACAGAAGCTGGCAGGCAGGCAACTGCTCTTCTATTACAGTGGAAACAAAGTTTTGGTTTTAAAAGCACGCTATAGAGACACCAGATATGAGTGGCAACTGTCAAAGTACGCTGGCAGGGTTGTGCAGGGCACACGCTGAAGGAAGGCCTGACAGAGCCGCTTGAAGGACACTGACTGGCTGCTATTAGCTTACACTGGAAACCTTTTTTCTTTGTAAAAGCACGCTAAAGAGACACCAGATATGATTGGCAACTGTCAAAGCACGCTGGCAGGGTTGTGCAGGGCACACGCTGATGGAAGACCTGACAGAGCCGCTTGAAGGACACTGACTGGCTGCTATTAGCTTACACTGGAAACCTTTTTTCTTTGTAAAAGCACGCTAAAGAGACACCAGATATGATTGGCAACTGTCAAAGCACGCTGGCAGGGTTGTGCAGGGCACACGCTGATGGAAGGCCTGACAGAGCCGCTTGAAGGACACTGACTGGCTGCTATTAGCTTACACTGGAAACCTTTTTTCTTTGTAAAAGCACGCTAAAGAGACACCAGATATGATTGGCAACTGTCAAAGCACGCTGGCAGTGTTGTGCAGGGCACACGCTGAAGGAAGGCCTGACAGAGCCGCTTGAAGGACACTGACTGGCTGCTATTAGCTTACACTGGAAACCTTTTTTCTTTGTAAAAGCACGCTATAGAGACACCAGATATGATTGGCAACTGTCAAAGTACGCTGGCAGGGTTGTGCAGGGCACACGCTGAAGGAAGGCCTGACAGAGCCGCTTGAAGGACACTGACTGGCTGCTATTAGCTTACACTGGAAACCTTTTTTCTTTGTAAAAGCACGCTAAAGAGACAGCAGATATGATTGGCAACTGTCAAAGCACGCTGGCAGGGTTGTGCAGGGCACACGCTGAAGGAAGGCCTGACAGAGCCGCTTGAAGGACACTGACTGGCTGCTATTAGCTTACACTAGAAACCTTTTTTCTTTGTAAAAGCACGCTAAAGAGACAGCAGATATGATTGGCAACTGTCAAAGCACGCTGGCAGGGTTGTGCAGGGCACACGCTGAAGGAAGGCCTGACAGAGCCGCTTGAAGGACACTGACTGGCTGCTATTAGCTTACACTGGAAACCTTTTTTCTTTGTAAAAGCACGCTAAAGAGACACCAGATATGATTGGCAACTGTCAAAGCACGCTGGCACAGGTCTGCAGAGCACACGCTGAAGTAGGCCTGACACCCAGATGCTTGCAGACAACTAACTGCTCTTCTATTACAGTGAAAAAAAATTATTTATTTTAAATCTAAAGCTTAACCGATTGTTAAAACAGATATGAGTGGTGGCACTGACTGTGCAAATGGGCAAGGCATCCAACCTCACACAGAAGCTGGCAGGCAGGCAACTGCTCTTCTATTACAGTGAAAAAAAAATATTTATTTTAAATGTAAAGCTTAACCGATTGTTAAAACAGATATGAGTGGTGGCACTGGGCAAGTGGGCACAGTATATGCTGTGAACCTGACACACAGGCTGGCAGGCAGGCACCTGCAATTACATTACACAGGAAAAAAAAAAAAAAAAAGCAGCCTGATGTTCTAGCCCTAAAAAGGGCTTTTTGGGGTGCTGTCCTTACAGCAGAGATCAGATGAGTCCTTCTGGATTGTAGTGGACACTGAATACCCTAGCCTAGCTATCAATTTCCCTTATTATTCAGCAGCAGCTAAACTTTCCCTCCTCTCACTAAGCATGCATCTTCCGAATGAATCGAAAATGGATGCTGGGAGGGAGGTTGGAGGGTGTGGAAGGGAGGGAGTGCTGCTGATTGGCTGTAATGTGTCTGCTGACCGAGAGGCACAGGGTCAAAGTTTGCCCAAATAGGGGGCGGATCGAACTGCGCATGTGTCCGCCCGCCGCGGCGAACGCGAACAAGCTAATTTCGCCAGGAACTGTCCGCCGGCGGACAGTTCGGTACATCACTATTTATTACACTATGCTGCATTTTATGTTTACATTTTAGTGATACAAGCTGGATCCCTGGTCGATTTGTATTTTGTAATAGTTGTCTTGGCTATTTCCATTCTTGTCTCATTTAGTTATTGTTTGTTATAGCGCTTCTCTTCAAAAGACCATATCATACTTTTGAATGCATTAATGTTAATTTGTGCATTTTTTTCTTATTCTTAAATTGTATACAGAGAATGTTATCTTAACAACTAGGTAAATGGCAACTACTTTTTCCAACGTAATTTTTACTATTCATATGTTTACAAAAATGTTCTTGTTTTCCATTGTACAAAAAAGGCAAGGTCCAAAAAATTGACTTCTTTTTTACTCTAACTTGATTCTGCTGTTACATTGTTTGAGGTTCATAATACGTACATTTTTCCAGATCATCCTCTTCTTTAAATCCTTCTAGATATTATGCGTGAGGGAGGGGGGAGGCAGAGGGCACTATAGTGTAAGGGATACAGGTTTTAATTCCCAATATTATAGTATCCCTTTAAATAAAGGCATAAAGCTCCCAATCTTTGTTTATTCCATTAGGTCATAGTGTATCTAGTTCCCTAATCAAGAAAATGTATTTCCTTTTTAGAAGATTCTCTCGATTGCCTCCATAACTCGGTTTTGGGTCAGACCGTGCGGCAGGAGGAGGTATGCTAGGATCAAGGGAGGTGAATCTCCCTCAGTGTGCCACGCGGTCGCGTGGAGCAGTCAGACCGTGCAGCAGGAAGGGGATTGCGTGGCTCGGCGGAGGCAGGATATGCCTACCAGGCGTGAAGGACCAGGCTTGTCCTGATGACGGCGATGAAAGGAACGGACCAACCGAAGAGCATGGGACCCAGGAACGATCCTCAAGACCATATCCGTTCCAATGGACAACTCAAGAACCTAGAGTCAAGGACAGCAGCAACCTTATATTCCTCCAACCCCTCAACCGATACAGGAGGTGGAGAAATGTGAGGTCCAGTAAACCGATTACAGATCAGAGGTTTCAACGGGGAGGTATGGAAAATATTAGGCATATGCATGGAAAGAAGCAAGTCCAGAGCATATGATACAGAATTTACTTTGCACAGGATGCGGAAAGGACCGAAAGGAACGAAACGAGGAGAGAACTTTATGGAGGGTACCCTATCCCCCACTACATAGGAAGACACTGAACAACAATGTATATCTGCCTGTACCTTCTGTCTCTGAGCAGCCTTGGCCAATAATTAGTGAACCTGCTCAGAAGTACTACGCAAACTAGCCATGTGTTCATCCAGAGCAAGCATTCCCTGTAAGGAGAATGCAGTCGGAAGAACAACAGTATGCCGGCCATAGACTATGTGAAAAGGTCTGAACCCAGAGGATTCATGAGCAGCGTTATTGTGAGCAACCTCAGCCCAAGGAAGCAGGCCAATCCAACCCAGGCTTGTCTTCAGGGGACTCAGATTGAGTAGCTATGACGCGGCTTAACAATGAAGAGGATACGGAAAGAACCGTTGTGGCTACGATTCTTTCCAGAGGAATGATAAAACACTCCGACTTCTCCTCTTCACTCATATCGAATTGCCTGGACAAAGCATTGGCTTTGGCATTGCATGGTCCAGGTCTGTAAGTGATTATAAAATGTAAATCTGGAAACGAAGAGAGACCATCTCGTCTGCCTGGAATTGAGCAGTTTAGTTTCTCCAAGGTACAAGAGATTCTCATGATCGGTCAAGATCATGAAAGGATCTTGGAAACCCTCTATGAGATGTCTCCATTCTTTTAAGGCTATGGTAATGACCAATAGTTCTCTATTGCCAATATCATAGTTACGTTCTGCCTGCAAGAGTTTTCTAGCAAAGAAACCACACAGGTGCAAAGGCTGGTCAGGGGACAAGCACTGGGAAAGAATAGCTCCTACTCCTACCTCAGAAGCATCTACTTCCAATACAAAAGGAAGGGACGGGTCAGGATGTCTGAGGGTAGGAGCGGAAACAAAAGCTTTTTTCATGCTCTCAAAGGCTTCCCTCACCTTATTGAGCCAAACATAGTAGTTTGCAGCCTTCTTAGTGAGATTCATGATAGGGGCAATAACGGTAGAGAAATTCTTTATAAACCTCTGTGAAGAAATGACTCTATTATCCGGTATTTCTGCATATTTCTTGCTTTTTCTGTTTATTTTCAATCGGCAGATGGGACTGCCGAACAAAGACCACCCCTGGCTCACTTAACTTCAAAGCCGGCATCACTTTCACCCTCTACGTGTGCGGTCAGCGTTCGTACTGCCGAACGCCACGTGGCAGAGAAAACCGCGGCCATCTTTTTTTCCCGTCAAACAAAGGCAGCGGGACTTGGTCGTCGAGTGCCTGCAACTAAAATCGGACACTCGACTTCCCGAACACCGGTCTCAATCATACGAACGCTGGAACTATAGATACCGATTAGCTAGAAGAGCGCTATTCGGTACAAATGTGCACACGAATGAGGGGAACAATCGCTGCTAGGAGCCAGGGGAATCCATTCAGTACTTTTATTCGTTTTTCCCCTTTTTCTAAAGTGACCGGCAAAACCACACGAACTTCCACAAAGGACTTCCATGGTTTTTGCGAACCCCTGAACCGATCTGGGTGAAATTTGGATATGTTGGTCACCGAGATCGGGGCTATCAGGGGACATAGGATTTGTGGGGATACCCCATGTATAAAGGGGTGTTCCAGAAATTGGGGAAAACAGTGATTTTTCAGCCTGGAGATAATTAGGTTGTTACTGTATCAGACCTGATTATCTCCAGGACTAGGGGAGGGAATTATCTGTTTGTGTTGGGTGTGTTTTATATTTTTACTGTACAGGATTGGATAAATGTTACTCCTCCCTGTGGGATGTCCCCTTGCATGGGGACCTGCATAAAAAGCCATGTATGTGAATAAAGCTTAGTTCTACTTGTATCCTGATCCTGGACTCTGACTGTTATTTGGAATTCGTATGCTTTACCAAGGGAATTATCTTGTGAAGCTGTTTGTATTTCGTTTCCTGTAACTACCGAACAGAGGTCTCTCTACATTAGACTCTGGCATTCCGGGAGGAAACTACCGAAAGAGGTTTGGCTAGACTTGGTTTCCTTACAAATGCAGAAAGAAAAGTCCTGCGCTCAACTCCCATCACTACTGGGCGGCTGCAATGACTACAGTACACATCAGCCCCAATACATAGTAAAAACCAAAGAAAAACATGTTACTTGCGCTCTATCCTTTATCCCTATGTATTTTTAAAACAAATGGAGGTCTTTTAGTTACCTCCAATGGCCATGAGAGGATTGAGCCCACCTGCCACATCAAGGCAGACCCCCCTAGGTGGGTCCTAACTCTAACCATTCACCTTGCTTCCTTGAGCCTCTGGCAAAAATCTCTAATGAGACAGAAAGGGGTATTTTTTATATACACCCCTATACATTATTAACCCTTAATAGGGAACACATGGGATGGGCGGCTGCATTGTAACAAGGCTGAGTAATACAAAAATTGGATACAAATGCAGAAAGAAAAGTCCTGCGCTCAACTCCCATCACTACTGGGCGGCTGCAATGACTACAGTACACATCAGCCCCAATACATAGTAAAAACCAAAGAAAAACATGTTACTTGCGCTCTATCCTTTATCCCTATGTATTTTTAAAACAAATGGAGGTCTTTTAGTTACCTCCAATGGCCATGAGAGGATTGAGCCCACCTGCCACATCAAGGCAGACCCCCCTAGGTGGGTCCTAACTCTAACCATTCACCTTGCTTCCTTGAGCCTCTGGCAAAAATCTCTAATGAGACAGAAAGGGGTATTTTTTATATACACCCCTATACATTATTAACCCTTAATAGGGAACACATGGGATGGGCGGCTGCATTGTAACAAGGCTGAGTAATACAAAAATTGGATACAAATGCAGAAAGAAAAGTCCTGCGCTCAACTCCCATCACTACTGGGCGGCTGCAATGACTACAGTACACATCAGCCCCAATACATAGTAAAAACCAAAGAAAAACATGTTACTTGCGCTCTATCCTTTATCCCTATGTATTTTTAAAACAAATGGAGGTCTTTTAGTTACCTCCAATGGCCATGAGAGGATTGAGCCCACCTGCCACATCAAGGCAGACCCCCCTAGGTGGGTCCTAACTCTAACCATTCACCTTGCTTCCTTGAGCCTCTGGCAAAAATCTCTAATGAGACAGAAAGGGGTATTTTTTATATACACCCCTATACATTATTAACCCTTAATAGGGAACACATGGGATGGGCGGCTGCATTGTAACAAGGCTGAGTAATACAAAAATTGGATACAAATGCAGAAAGAAAAGTCCTGCGCTCAACTCCCATCACTACTGGGCGGCTGCAATGACTACAGTACACATCAGCCCCAATACATAGTAAAAACCAAAGAAAAACATGTTACTTGCGCTCTATCCTTTATCCCTATGTATTTTTAAAACAAATGGAGGTCTTTTAGTTACCTCCAATGGCCATGAGAGGATTGAGCCCACCTGCCACATCAAGGCAGACCCCCCTAGGTGGGTCCTAACTCTAACCATTCACCTTGCTTCCTTGAGCCTCTGGCAAAAATCTCTAATGAGACAGAAAGGGGTATTTTTTATATACACCCCTATACATTATTAACCCTTAATAGGGAACACATGGGATGGGCGGCTGCATTGTAACAAGGCTGAGTAATACAAAAATTGGATACAAATGCAGAAAGAAAAGTCCTGCGCTCAACTCCCATCACTACTGGGCGGCTGCAATGACTACAGTACACATCAGCCCCAATACATAGTAAAAACCAAAGAAAAACATGTTACTTGCGCTCTATCCTTTATCCCTATGTATTTTTAAAACAAATGGAGGTCTTTTAGTTACCTCCAATGGCCATGAGAGGATTGAGCCCACCTGCCACATCAAGGCAGACCCCCCTAGGTGGGTCCTAACTCTAACCATTCACCTTGCTTCCTTGAGCCTCTGGCAAAAATCTCTAATGAGACAGAAAGGGGTATTTTTTATATACACCCCTATACATTATTAACCCTTAATAGGGAACACATGGGATGGGCGGCTGCATTGTAACAAGGCTGAGTAATACAAAAATTGGATACAAATGCAGAAAGAAAAGTCCTGCGCTCAACTCCCATCACTACTGGGCGGCTGCAATGACTACAGTACACATCAGCCCCAATACATAGTAAAAACCAAAGAAAAACATGTTACTTGCGCTCTATCCTTTATCCCTATGTATTTTTAAAACAAATGGAGGTCTTTTAGTTACCTCCAATGGCCATGAGAGGATTGAGCCCACCTGCCACATCAAGGCAGACCCCCCTAGGTGGGTCCTAACTCTAACCATTCACCTTGCTTCCTTGAGCCTCTGGCAAAAATCTCTAATGAGACAGAAAGGGGTATTTTTTATATACACCCCTATACATTATTAACCCTTAATAGGGAACACATGGGATGGGCGGCTGCATTGTAACAAGGCTGAGTAATACAAAAATTGGATACAAATGCAGAAAGAAAAGTCCTGCGCTCAACTCCCATCACTACTGGGCGGCTGCAATGACTACAGTACACATCAGCCCCAATACATAGTAAAAACCAAAGAAAAACATGTTACTTGCGCTCTATCCTTTATCCCTATGTATTTTTAAAACAAATGGAGGTCTTTTAGTTACCTCCAATGGCCATGAGAGGATTGAGCCCACCTGCCACATCAAGGCAGACCCCCCTAGGTGGGTCCTAACTCTAACCATTCACCTTGCTTCCTTGAGCCTCTGGCAAAAATCTCTAATGAGACAGAAAGGGGTATTTTTTATATACACCCCTATACATTATTAACCCTTAATAGGGAACACATGGGATGGGCGGCTGCATTGTAACAAGGCTGAGTAATACAAAAATTGGATACAAATGCAGAAAGAAAAGTCCTGCGCTCAACTCCCATCACTACTGGGCGGCTGCAATGACTACAGTACACATCAGCCCCAATACATAGTAAAAACCAAAGAAAAACATGTTACTTGCGCTCTATCCTTTATCCCTATGTATTTTTAAAACAAATGGAGGTCTTTTAGTTACCTCCAATGGCCATGAGAGGATTGAGCCCACCTGCCACATCAAGGCAGACCCCCCTAGGTGGGTCCTAACTCTAACCATTCACCTTGCTTCCTTGAGCCTCTGGCAAAAATCTCTAATGAGACAGAAAGGGGTATTTTTTATATACACCCCTATACATTATTAACCCTTAATAGGGAACACATGGGATGGGCGGCTGCATTGTAACAAGGCTGAGTAATACAAAAATTGGATACAAATGCAGAAAGAAAAGTCCTGCGCTCAACTCCCATCACTACTGGGCGGCTGCAATGACTACAGTACACATCAGCCCCAATACATAGTAAAAACCAAAGAAAAACATGTTACTTGCGCTCTATCCTTTATCCCTATGTATTTTTAAAACAAATGGAGGTCTTTTAGTTACCTCCAATGGCCATGAGAGGATTGAGCCCACCTGCCACATCAAGGCAGACCCCCCTAGGTGGGTCCTAACTCTAACCATTCACCTTGCTTCCTTGAGCCTCTGGCAAAAATCTCTAATGAGACAGAAAGGGGTATTTTTTATATACACCCCTATACATTATTAACCCTTAATAGGGAACACATGGGATGGGCGGCTGCATTGTAACAAGGCTGAGTAATACAAAAAATTGGATACAAATGCAGAAAGAAAAGTCCTGCGCTCAACTCCCATCACTACTGGGCGGCTGCAATGACTACAGTACACATCAGCCCCAATACATAGTAAAAACCAAAGAAAAACATGTTACTTGCGCTCTATCCTTTATCCCTATGTATTTTTAAAACAAATGGAGGTCTTTTAGTTACCTCCAATGGCCATGAGAGGATTGAGCCCACCTGCCACATCAAGGCAGACCCCCCTAGGTGGGTCCTAACTCTAACCATTCACCTTGCTTCCTTGAGCCTCTGGCAAAAATCTCTAATGAGACAGAAAGGGGTATTTTTTATATACACCCCTATACATTATTAACCCTTAATAGGGAACACATGGGATGGGCGGCTGCATTGTAACAAGGCTGAGTAATACAAAAATTGGATACAAATGCAGAAAGAAAAGTCCTGCGCTCAACTCCCATCACTACTGGGCGGCTGCAATGACTACAGTACACATCAGCCCCAATACATAGTAAAAACCAAAGAAAAACATGTTACTTGCGCTCTATCCTTTATCCCTATGTATTTTTAAAACAAATGGAGGTCTTTTAGTTACCTCCAATGGCCATGAGAGGATTGAGCCCACCTGCCACATCAAGGCAGACCCCCCTAGGTGGGTCCTAACTCTAACCATTCACCTTGCTTCCTTGAGCCTCTGGCAAAAATCTCTAATGAGACAGAAAGGGGTATTTTTTATATACACCCCTATACATTATTAACCCTTAATAGGGAACACATGGGATGGGCGGCTGCATTGTAACAAGGCTGAGTAATACAAAAATTGGATACAAATGCAGAAAGAAAAGTCCTGCGCTCAACTCCCATCACTACTGGGCGGCTGCAATGACTACAGTACACATCAGCCCCAATACATAGTAAAAACCAAAGAAAAACATGTTACTTGCGCTCTATCCTTTATCCCTATGTATTTTTAAAACAAATGGAGGTCTTTTAGTTACCTCCAATGGCCATGAGAGGATTGAGCCCACCTGCCACATCAAGGCAGACCCCCCTAGGTGGGTCCTAACTCTAACCATTCACCTTGCTTCCTTGAGCCTCTGGCAAAAATCTCTAATGAGACAGAAAGGGGTATTTTTTATATACACCCCTATACATTATTAACCCTTAATAGGGAACACATGGGATGGGCGGCTGCATTGTAACAAGGCTGAGTAATACAAAAATTGGATACAAATGCAGAAAGAAAAGTCCTGCGCTCAACTCCCATCACTACTGGGCGGCTGCAATGACTACAGTACACATCAGCCCCAATACATAGTAAAAACCAAAGAAAAACATGTTACTTGCGCTCTATCCTTTATCCCTATGTATTTTTAAAACAAATGGAGGTCTTTTAGTTACCTCCAATGGCCATGAGAGGATTGAGCCCACCTGCCACATCAAGGCAGACCCCCCTAGGTGGGTCCTAACTCTAACCATTCACCTTGCTTCCTTGAGCCTCTGGCAAAAATCTCTAATGAGACAGAAAGGGGTATTTTTTATATACACCCCTATACATTATTAACCCTTAATAGGGAACACATGGGATGGGCGGCTGCATTGTAACAAGGCTGAGTAATACAAAAATTGGATACAAATGCAGAAAGAAAAGTCCTGCGCTCAACTCCCATCACTACTGGGCGGCTGCAATGACTACAGTACACATCAGCCCCAATACATAGTAAAAACCAAAGAAAAACATGTTACTTGCGCTCTATCCTTTATCCCTATGTATTTTTAAAACAAATGGAGGTCTTTTAGTTACCTCCAATGGCCATGAGAGGATTGAGCCCACCTGCCACATCAAGGCAGACCCCCCTAGGTGCGTCCTAACTCTAACCATTCACCTTGCTTCCTTGAGCCTCTGGCAAAAATCTCTAATGAGACAGAAAGGGGTATTTTTTATATACACCCCTATACATTATTAACCCTTAATAGGGAACACATGGGATGGGCGGCTGCATTGTAACAAGGCTGAGTAATACAAAAATTGGATACAAATGCAGAAAGAAAAGTCCTGCGCTCAACTCCCATCACTACTGGGCGGCTGCAATGACTACAGTACACATCAGCCCCAATACATAGTAAAAACCAAAGAAAAACATGTTACTTGCGCTCTATCCTTTATCCCTATGTATTTTTAAAACAAATGGAGGTCTTTTAGTTACCTCCAATGGCCATGAGAGGATTGAGCCCACCTGCCACATCAAGGCAGACCCCCCTAGGTGGGTCCTAACTCTAACCATTCACCTTGCTTCCTTGAGCCTCTGGCAAAAATCTCTAATGAGACAGAAAGGGGTATTTTTTATATACACCCCTATACATTATTAACCCTTAATAGGGAACACATGGGATGGGCGGCTGCATTGTAACAAGGCTGAGTAATACAAAAATTGGATACAAATGCAGAAAGAAAAGTCCTGCGCTCAACTCCCATCACTACTGGGCGGCTGCAATGACTACAGTACACATCAGCCCCAATACATAGTAAAAACCAAAGAAAAACATGTTACTTGCGCTCTATCCTTTATCCCTATGTATTTTTAAAACAAATGGAGGTCTTTTAGTTACCTCCAATGGCCATGAGAGGATTGAGCCCACCTGCCACATCAAGGCAGACCCCCCTAGGTGGGTCCTAACTCTAACCATTCACCTTGCTTCCTTGAGCCTCTGGCAAAAATCTCTAATGAGACAGAAAGGGGTATTTTTTATATACACCCCTATACATTATTAACCCTTAATAGGGAACACATGGGATGGGCGGCTGCATTGTAACAAGGCTGAGTAATACAAAAATTGGATACAAATGCAGAAAGAAAAGTCCTGCGCTCAACTCCCATCACTACTGGGCGGCTGCAATGACTACAGTACACATCAGCCCCAATACATAGTAAAAACCAAAGAAAAACATGTTACTTGCGCTCTATCCTTTATCCCTATGTATTTTTAAAACAAATGGAGGTCTTTTAGTTACCTCCAATGGCCATGAGAGGATTGAGCCCACCTGCCACATCAAGGCAGACCCCCCTAGGTGGGTCCTAACTCTAACCATTCACCTTGCTTCCTTGAGCCTCTGGCAAAAATCTCTAATGAGACAGAAAGGGGTATTTTTTATATACACCCCTATACATTATTAACCCTTAATAGGGAACACATGGGATGGGCGGCTGCATTGTAACAAGGCTGAGTAATACAAAAATTGGATACAAATGCAGAAAGAAAAGTCCTGCGCTCAACTCCCATCACTACTGGGCGGCTGCAATGACTACAGTACACATCAGCCCCAATACATAGTAAAAACCAAAGAAAAACATGTTACTTGCGCTCTATCCTTTATCCCTATGTATTTTTAAAACAAATGGAGGTCTTTTAGTTACCTCCAATGGCCATGAGAGGATTGAGCCCACCTGCCACATCAAGGCAGACCCCCCTAGGTGGGTCCTAACTCTAACCATTCACCTTGCTTCCTTGAGCCTCTGGCAAAAATCTCTAATGAGACAGAAAGGGGTATTTTTTATATACACCCCTATACATTATTAACCCTTAATAGGGAACACATGGGATGGGCGGCTGCATTGTAACAAGGCTGAGTAATACAAAAATTGGATACAAATGCAGAAAGAAAAGTCCTGCGCTCAACTCCCATCACTACTGGGCGGCTGCAATGACTACAGTACACATCAGCCCCAATACATAGTAAAAACCAAAGAAAAACATGTTACTTGCGCTCTATCCTTTATCCCTATGTATTTTTAAAACAAATGGAGGTCTTTTAGTTACCTCCAATGGCCATGAGAGGATTGAGCCCACCTGCCACATCAAGGCAGACCCCCCTAGGTGGGTCCTAACTCTAACCATTCACCTTGCTTCCTTGAGCCTCTGGCAAAAATCTCTAATGAGACAGAAAGGGGTATTTTTTATATACACCCCTATACATTATTAACCCTTAATAGGGAACACATGGGATGGGCGGCTGCATTGTAACAAGGCTGAGTAATACAAAAATTGGATACAAATGCAGAAAGAAAAGTCCTGCGCTCAACTCCCATCACTACTGGGCGGCTGCAATGACTACAGTACACATCAGCCCCAATACATAGTAAAAACCAAAGAAAAACATGTTACTTGCGCTCTATCCTTTATCCCTATGTATTTTTAAAACAAATGGAGGTCTTTTAGTTACCTCCAATGGCCATGAGAGGATTGAGCCCACCTGCCACATCAAGGCAGACCCCCCTAGGTGGGTCCTAACTCTAACCATTCACCTTGCTTCCTTGAGCCTCTGGCAAAAATCTCTAATGAGACAGAAAGGGGTATTTTTTATATACACCCCTATACATTATTAACCCTTAATAGGGAACACATGGGATGGGCGGCTGCATTGTAACAAGGCTGAGTAATACAAAAATTGGATACAAATGCAGAAAGAAAAGTCCTGCGCTCAACTCCCATCACTACTGGGCGGCTGCAATGACTACAGTACACATCAGCCCCAATACATAGTAAAAACCAAAGAAAAACATGTTACTTGCGCTCTATCCTTTATCCCTATGTATTTTTAAAACAAATGGAGGTCTTTTAGTTACCTCCAATGGCCATGAGAGGATTGAGCCCACCTGCCACATCAAGGCAGACCCCCCTAGGTGGGTCCTAACTCTAACCATTCACCTTGCTTCCTTGAGCCTCTGGCAAAAATCTCTAATGAGACAGAAAGGGGTATTTTTTATATACACCCCTATACATTATTAACCCTTAATAGGGAACACATGGGATGGGCGGCTGCATTGTAACAAGGCTGAGTAATACAAAAATTGGATACAAATGCAGAAAGAAAAGTCCTGCGCTCAACTCCCATCACTACTGGGCGGCTGCAATGACTACAGTACACATCAGCCCCAATACATAGTAAAAACCAAAGAAAAACATGTTACTTGCGCTCTATCCTTTATCCCTATGTATTTTTAAAACAAATGGAGGTCTTTTAGTTACCTCCAATGGCCATGAGAGGATTGAGCCCACCTGCCACATCAAGGCAGACCCCCCTAGGTGGGTCCTAACTCTAACCATTCACCTTGCTTCCTTGAGCCTCTGGCAAAAATCTCTAATGAGACAGAAAGGGGTATTTTTTATATACACCCCTATACATTATTAACCCTTAATAGGGAACACATGGGATGGGCGGCTGCATTGTAACAAGGCTGAGTAATACAAAAATTGGATACAAATGCAGAAAGAAAAGTCCTGCGCTCAACTCCCATCACTACTGGGCGGCTGCAATGACTACAGTACACATCAGCCCCAATACATAGTAAAAACCAAAGAAAAACATGTTACTTGCGCTCTATCCTTTATCCCTATGTATTTTTAAAACAAATGGAGGTCTTTTAGTTACCTCCAATGGCCATGAGAGGATTGAGCCCACCTGCCACATCAAGGCAGACCCCCCTAGGTGGGTCCTAACTCTAACCATTCACCTTGCTTCCTTGAGCCTCTGGCAAAAATCTCTAATGAGACAGAAAGGGGTATTTTTTATATACACCCCTATACATTATTAACCCTTAATAGGGAACACATGGGATGGGCGGCTGCATTGTAACAAGGCTGAGTAATACAAAAATTGGATACAAATGCAGAAAGAAAAGTCCTGCGCTCAACTCCCATCACTACTGGGCGGCTGCAATGACTACAGTACACATCAGCCCCAATACATAGTAAAAACCAAAGAAAAACATGTTACTTGCGCTCTATCCTTTATCCCTATGTATTTTTAAAACAAATGGAGGTCTTTTAGTTACCTCCAATGGCCATGAGAGGATTGAGCCCACCTGCCACATCAAGGCAGACCCCCCTAGGTGGGTCCTAACTCTAACCATTCACCTTGCTTCCTTGAGCCTCTGGCAAAAATCTCTAATGAGACAGAAAGGGGTATTTTTTATATACACCCCTATACATTATTAACCCTTAATAGGGAACACA
Organism: Pelobates fuscus; assembly: GCF_036172605.1. Classification (NCBI taxonomy): domain Eukaryota; kingdom Metazoa; phylum Chordata; class Amphibia; order Anura; family Pelobatidae; genus Pelobates; species Pelobates fuscus. Next base: position 106,624,174 of record NC_086318.1, on the reverse strand, counting down.
TGGGATGGGCGGCTGCATTGTAACAAGGCTGAGTAATACAAAAATTGGATACAAATGCAGAAAGAAAAGTCCTGCGCTCAACTCCCATCACTACTGGGCGGCTGCAATGACTACAGTACACATCAGCCCCAATACATAGTAAAAACCAAAGAAAAACATGTTACTTGCGCTCTATCCTTTATCCCTATGTATTTTTAAAACAAATGGAGGTCTTTTAGTTACCTCCAATGGCCATGAGAGGATTGAGCCCACCTGCCACATCAAGGCAGACCCCCCTAGGTGGGTCCTAACTCTAACCATTCACCTTGCTTCCTTGAGCCTCTGGCAAAAATCTCTAATGAGACAGAAAGGGGTATTTTTTATATACACCCCTATACATTATTAACCCTTAATAGGGAACACATGGGATGGGCGGCTGCATTGTAACAAGGCTGAGTAATACAAAAATTGGATACAAATGCAGAAAGAAAAGTCCTGCGCTCAACTCCCATCACTACTGGGCGGCTGCAATGACTACAGTACACATCAGCCCCAATACATAGTAAAAACCAAAGAAAAACATGTTACTTGCGCTCTATCCTTTATCCCTATGTATTTTTAAAACAAATGGAGGTCTTTTAGTTACCTCCAATGGCCATGAGAGGATTGAGCCCACCTGCCACATCAAGGCAGACCCCCCTAGGTGGGTCCTAACTCTAACCATTCACCTTGCTTCCTTGAGCCTCTGGCAAAAATCTCTAATGAGACAGAAAGGGGTATTTTTTATATACACCCCTATACATTATTAACCCTTAATAGGGAACACATGGGATGGGCGGCTGCATTGTAACAAGGCTGAGTAATACAAAAATTGGATACAAATGCAGAAAGAAAAGTCCTGCGCTCAACTCCCATCACTACTGGGCGGCTGCAATGACTACAGTACACATCAGCCCCAATACATAGTAAAAACCAAAGAAAAACATGTTACTTGCGCTCTATCCTTTATCCCTATGTATTTTTAAAACAAATGGAGGTCTTTAGTTACCTCCAATGGCCATGAGAGGATTGAGCCCACCTGCCACATCAAGGCAGACCCCCCTAGGTGGGTCCTAACTCTAACCATTCACCTTGCTTCCTTGAGCCTCTGGCAAAAATCTCTAATGAGACAGAAAGGGGTATTTTTTATATACACCCCTATACATTATTAACCCTTAATAGGGAACACATGGGATGGGCGGCTGCATTGTAACAAGGCTGAGTAATACAAAAATTGGATACAAATGCAGAAAGAAAAGTCCTGCGCTCAACTCCCATCACTACTGGGCGGCTGCAATGACTACAGTACACATCAGCCCCAATACATAGTAAAAACCAAAGAAAAACATGTTACTTGCGCTCTATCCTTTATCCCTATGTATTTTTAAAACAAATGGAGGTCTTTTAGTTACCTCCAATGGCCATGAGAGGATTGAGCCCACCTGCCACATCAAGGCAGACCCCCCTAGGTGGGTCCTAACTCTAACCATTCACCTTGCTTCCTTGAGCCTCTGGCAAAAATCTCTAATGAGACAGAAAGGGGTATTTTTTATATACACCCCTATACATTATTAACCCTTAATAGGGAACACATGGGATGGGCGGCTGCATTGTAACAAGGCTGAGTAATACAAAAATTGGATACAAATGCAGAAAGAAAAGTCCTGCGCTCAACTCCCATCACTACTGGGCGGCTGCAATGACTACAGTACACATCAGCCCCAATACATAGTAAAAACCAAAGAAAAACATGTTACTTGCGCTCTATCCTTTATCCCTATGTATTTTTAAAACAAATGGAGGTCTTTTAGTTACCTCCAATGGCCATGAGAGGATTGAGCCCACCTGCCACATCAAGGCAGACCCCCCTAGGTGGGTCCTAACTCTAACCATTCACCTTGCTTCCTTGAGCCTCTGGCAAAAATCTCTAATGAGACAGAAAGGGGTATTTTTTATATACACCCCTATACATTATTAACCCTTAATAGGGAACACATGGGATGGGCGGCTGCATTGTAACAAGGCTGAGTAATACAAAAATTGGATACAAATGCAGAAAGAAAAGTCCTGCGCTCAACTCCCATCACTACTGGGCGGCTGCAATGACTACAGTACACATCAGCCCCAATACATAGTAAAAACCAAAGAAAAACATGTTACTTGCGCTCTATCCTTTATCCCTATGTATTTTTAAAACAAATGGAGGTCTTTTAGTTACCTCCAATGGCCATGAGAGGATTGAGCCCACCTGCCACATCAAGGCAGACCCCCCTAGGTGGGTCCTAACTCTAACCATTCACCTTGCTTCCTTGAGCCTCTGGCAAAAATCTCTAATGAGACAGAAAGGGGTATTTTTTATATACACCCCTATACATTATTAACCCTTAATAGGGAACACATGGGATGGGCGGCTGCATTGTAACAAGGCTGAGTAATACAAAAATTGGATACAAATGCAGAAAGAAAAGTCCTGCGCTCAACTCCCATCACTACTGGGCGGCTGCAATGACTACAGTACACATCAGCCCCAATACATAGTAAAAACCAAAGAAAAACATGTTACTTGCGCTCTATCCTTTATCCCTATGTATTTTTAAAACAAATGGAGGTCTTTTAGTTACCTCCAATGGCCATGAGAGGATTGAGCCCACCTGCCACATCAAGGCAGACCCCCCTAGGTGGGTCCTAACTCTAACCATTCACCTTGCTTCCTTGAGCCTCTGGCAAAAATCTCTAATGAGACAGAAAGGGGTATTTTTTATATACACCCCTATACATTATTAACCCTTAATAGGGAACACATGGGATGGGCGGCTGCATTGTAACAAGGCTGAGTAATACAAAAATTGGATACAAATGCAGAAAGAAAAGTCCTGCGCTCAACTCCCATCACTACTGGGCGGCTGCAATGACTACAGTACACATCAGCCCCAATACATAGTAAAAACCAAAGAAAAACATGTTACTTGCGCTCTATCCTTTATCCCTATGTATTTTTAAAACAAATGGAGGTCTTTTAGTTACCTCCAATGGCCATGAGAGGATTGAGCCCACCTGCCACATAAAGGCAGACCCCCCTAGGTGGGTCCTAACTCTAACCATTCACCTTGCTTCCTTGAGCCTCTGGCAAAAATCTCTAATGAGACAGAAAGGGGTATTTTTTATATACACCCCTATACATTATTAACCCTTAATAGGGAACACATGGGATGGGCGGCTGCATTGTAACAAGGCTGAGTAATACAAAAATTGGATACAAATGCAGAAAGAAAAGTCCTGCGCTCAACTCCCATCACTACTGGGCGGCTGCAATGACTACAGTACACATCAGCCCCAATACATAGTAAAAACCAAAGAAAAACATGTTACTTGCGCTCTATCCTTTATCCCTATGTATTTTTAAAACAAATGGAGGTCTTTTAGTTACCTCCAATGGCCATGAGAGGATTGAGCCCACCTGCCACATCAAGGCAGACCCCCCTAGGTGGGTCCTAACTCTAACCATTCACCTTGCTTCCTTGAGCCTCTGGCAAAAATCTCTAATGAGACAGAAAGGGGTATTTTTTATATACACCCCTATACATTATTAACCCTTAATAGGGAACACATGGGATGGGCGGCTGCATTGTAACAAGGCTGAGTAATACAAAAATTGGATACAAATGCAGAAAGAAAAGTCCTGCGCTCAACTCCCATCACTACTGGGCGGCTGCAATGACTACAGTACACATCAGCCCCAATACATAGTAAAAACCAAAGAAAAACATGTTACTTGCGCTCTATCCTTTATCCCTATGTATTTTTAAAACAAATGGAGGTCTTTTAGTTACCTCCAATGGCCATGAGAGGATTGAGCCCACCTGCCACATCAAGGCAGACCCCCCTAGGTGGGTCCTAACTCTAACCATTCACCTTGCTTCCTTGAGCCTCTGGCAAAAATCTCTAATGAGACAGAAAGGGGTATTTTTTATATACACCCCTATACATTATTAACCCTTAATAGGGAACACATGGGATGGGCGGCTGCATTGTAACAAGGCTGAGTAATACAAAAATTGGATACAAATGCAGAAAGAAAAGTCCTGCGCTCAACTCCCATCACTACTGGGCGGCTGCAATGACTACAGTACACATCAGCCCCAATACATAGTAAAAACCAAAGAAAAACATGTTACTTGCGCTCTATCCTTTATCCCTATGTATTTTTAAAACAAATGGAGGTCTTTTAGTTACCTCCAATGGCCATGAGAGGATTGAGCCCACCTGCCACATCAAGGCAGACCCCCCTAGGTGGGTCCTAACTCTAACCATTCACCTTGCTTCCTTGAGCCTCTGGCAAAAATCTCTAATGAGACAGAAAGGGGTATTTTTTATATACACCCCTATACATTATTAACCCTTAATAGGGAACACATGGGATGGGCGGCTGCATTGTAACAAGGCTGAGTAATACAAAAATTGGATACAAATGCAGAAAGAAAAGTCCTGCGCTCAACTCCCATCACTACTGGGCGGCTGCAATGACTACAGTACACATCAGCCCCAATACATAGTAAAAACCAAAGAAAAACATGTTACTTGCGCTCTATCCTTTATCCCTATGTATTTTTAAAACAAATGGAGGTCTTTTAGTTACCTCCAATGGCCATGAGAGGATTGAGCCCACCTGCCACATCAAGGCAGACCCCCCTAGGTGGGTCCTAACTCTAACCATTCACCTTGCTTCCTTGAGCCTCTGGCAAAAATCTCTAATGAGACAGAAAGGGGTATTTTTTATATACACCCCTATACATTATTAACCCTTAATAGGGAACACATGGGATGGGCGGCTGCATTGTAACAAGGCTGAGTAATACAAAAATTGGATACAAATGCAGAAAGAAAAGTCCTGCGCTCAACTCCCATCACTACTGGGCGGCTGCAATGACTACAGTACACATCAGCCCCAATACATAGTAAAAACCAAAGAAAAACATGTTACTTGCGCTCTATCCTTTATCCCTATGTATTTTTAAAACAAATGGAGGTCTTTTAGTTACCTCCAATGGCCATGAGAGGATTGAGCCCACCTGCCACATCAAGGCAGACCCCCCTAGGTGGGTCCTAACTCTAACCATTCACCTTGCTTCCTTGAGCCTCTGGCAAAAATCTCTAATGAGACAGAAAGGGGTATTTTTTATATACACCCCTATACATTATTAACCCTTAATAGGGAACACATGGGATGGGCGGCTGCATTGTAACAAGGCTGAGTAATACAAAAATTGGATACAAATGCAGAAAGAAAAGTCCTGCGCTCAACTCCCATCACTACTGGGCGGCTGCAATGACTACAGTACACATCAGCCCCAATACATAGTAAAAACCAAAGAAAAACATGTTACTTGCGCTCTATCCTTTATCCCTATGTATTTTTAAAACAAATGGAGGTCTTTTAGTTACCTCCAATGGCCATGAGAGGATTGAGCCCACCTGCCACATCAAGGCAGACCCCCCTAGGTGGGTCCTAACTCTAACCATTCACCTTGCTTCCTTGAGCCTCTGGCAAAAATCTCTAATGAGACAGAAAGGGGTATTTTTTATATACACCCCTATACATTATTAACCCTTAATAGGGAACACATGGGATGGGCGGCTGCATTGTAACAAGGCTGAGTAATACAAAAATTGGATACAAATGCAGAAAGAAAAGTCCTGCGCTCAACTCCCATCACTACTGGGCGGCTGCAATGACTACAGTACACATCAGCCCCAATACATAGTAAAAACCAAAGAAAAACATGTTACTTGCGCTCTATCCTTTATCCCTATGTATTTTTAAAACAAATGGAGGTCTTTTAGTTACCTCCAATGGCCATGAGAGGATTGAGCCCACCTGCCACATCAAGGCAGACCCCCCTAGGTGGGTCCTAACTCTAACCATTCACCTTGCTTCCTTGAGCCTCTGGCAAAAATCTCTAATGAGACAGAAAGGGGTATTTTTTATATACACCCCTATACATTATTAACCCTTAATAGGGAACACATGGGATGGGCGGCTGCATTGTAACAAGGCTGAGTAATACAAAAATTGGATACAAATGCAGAAAGAAAAGTCCTGCGCTCAACTCCCATCACTACTGGGCGGCTGCAATGACTACAGTACACATCAGCCCCAATACATAGTAAAAACCAAAGAAAAACATGTTACTTGCGCTCTATCCTTTATCCCTATGTATTTTTAAAACAAATGGAGGTCTTTTAGTTACCTCCAATGGCCATGAGAGGATTGAGCCCACCTGCCACATCAAGGCAGACCCCCCTAGGTGGGTCCTAACTCTAACCATTCACCTTGCTTCCTTGAGCCTCTGGCAAAAATCTCTAATGAGACAGAAAGGGGTATTTTTTATATACACCCCTATACATTATTAACCCTTAATAGGGAACACATGGGATGGGCGGCTGCATTGTAACAAGGCTGAGTAATACAAAAATTGGATACAAATGCAGAAAGAAAAGTCCTGCGCTCAACTCCCATCACTACTGGGCGGCTGCAATGACTACAGTACACATCAGCCCCAATACATAGTAAAAACCAAAGAAAAACATGTTACTTGCGCTCTATCCTTTATCCCTATGTATTTTTAAAACAAATGGAGGTCTTTTAGTTACCTCCAATGGCCATGAGAGGATTGAGCCCACCTGCCACATCAAGGCAGACCCCCCTAGGTGGGTCCTAACTCTAACCATTCACCTTGCTTCCTTGAGCCTCTGGCAAAAATCTCTAATGAGACAGAAAGGGGTATTTTTTATATACACCCCTATACATTATTAACCCTTAATAGGGAACACATGGGATGGGCGGCTGCATTGTAACAAGGCTGAGTAATACAAAAATTGGATACAAATGCAGAAAGAAAAGTCCTGCGCTCAACTCCCATCACTACTGGGCGGCTGCAATGACTACAGTACACATCAGCCCCAATACATAGTAAAAACCAAAGAAAAACATGTTACTTGCGCTCTATCCTTTATCCCTATGTATTTTTAAAACAAATGGAGGTCTTTTAGTTACCTCCAATGGCCATGAGAGGATTGAGCCCACCTGCCACATCAAGGCAGACCCCCCTAGGTGGGTCCTAACTCTAACCATTCACCTTGCTTCCTTGAGCCTCTGGCAAAAATCTCTAATGAGACAGAAAGGGGTATTTTTTATATACACCCCTATACATTATTAACCCTTAATAGGGAACACATGGGATGGGCGGCTGCATTGTAACAAGGCTGAGTAATACAAAAATTGGATACAAATGCAGAAAGAAAAGTCCTGCGCTCAACTCCCATCACTACTGGGCGGCTGCAATGACTACAGTACACATCAGCCCCAATACATAGTAAAAACCAAAGAAAAACATGTTACTTGCGCTCTATCCTTTATCCCTATGTATTTTTAAAACAAATGGAGGTCTTTTAGTTACCTCCAATGGCCATGAGAGGATTGAGCCCACCTGCCACATCAAGGCAGACCCCCCTAGGTGGGTCCTAACTCTAACCATTCACCTTGCTTCCTTGAGCCTCTGGCAAAAATCTCTAATGAGACAGAAAGGGGTATTTTTTATATACACCCCTATACATTATTAACCCTTAATAGGGAACACATGGGATGGGCGGCTGCATTGTAACAAGGCTGAGTAATACAAAAATTGGATACAAATGCAGAAAGAAAAGTCCTGCGCTCAACTCCCATCACTACTGGGCGGCTGCAATGACTACAGTACACATCAGCCCCAATACATAGTAAAAACCAAAGAAAAACATGTTACTTGCGCTCTATCCTTTATCCCTATGTATTTTTAAAACAAATGGAGGTCTTTTAGTTACCTCCAATGGCCATGAGAGGATTGAGCCCACCTGCCACATCAAGGCAGACCCCCCTAGGTGGGTCCTAACTCTAACCATTCACCTTGCTTCCTTGAGCCTCTGGCAAAAATCTCTAATGAGACAGAAAGGGGTATTTTTTATATACACCCCTATACATTATTAACCCTTAATAGGGAACACATGGGATGGGCGGCTGCATTGTAACAAGGCTGAGTAATACAAAAATTGGATACAAATGCAGAAAGAAAAGTCCTGCGCTCAACTCCCATCACTACTGGGCGGCTGCAATGACTACAGTACACATCAGCCCCAATACATAGTAAAAACCAAAGAAAAACATGTTACTTGCGCTCTATCCTTTATCCCTATGTATTTTTAAAACAAATGGAGGTCTTTTAGTTACCTCCAATGGCCATGAGAGGATTGAGCCCACCTGCCACATCAAGGCAGACCCCCCTAGGTGGGTCCTAACTCTAACCATTCACCTTGCTTCCTTGAGCCTCTGGCAAAAATCTCTAATGAGACAGAAAGGGGTATTTTTTATATACACCCCTATACATTATTAACCCTTAATAGGGAACACATGGGATGGGCGGCTGCATTGTAACAAGGCTGAGTAATACAAAAATTGGATACAAATGCAGAAAGAAAAGTCCTGCGCTCAACTCCCATCACTACTGGGCGGCTGCAATGACTACAGTACACATCAGCCCCAATACATAGTAAAAACCAAAGAAAAACATGTTACTTGCGCTCTATCCTTTATCCCTATGTATTTTTAAAACAAATGGAGGTCCTTTAGTTACCTCCAATGGCCATGAGAGGATTGAGCCCACCTGCCACATCAAGGCAGACCCCCCTAGGTGGGTCCTAACTCTAACCATTCACCTTGCTTCCTTGAGCCTCTGGCAAAAATCTCTAATGAGACAGAAAGGGGTATTTTTTATATACACCCCTATACATTATTAACCCTTAATAGGGAACACATGGGATGGGCGGCTGCATTGTAACAAGGCTGAGTAATACAAAAATTGGATACAAATGCAGAAAGAAAAGTCCTGCGCTCAACTCCCATCACTACTGGGCGGCTGCAATGACTACAGTACACATCAGCCCCAATACATAGTAAAAACCAAAGAAAAACATGTTACTTGCGCTCTATCCTTTATCCCTATGTATTTTTAAAACAAATGGAGGTCTTTTAGTTACCTCCAATGGCCATGAGAGGATTGAGCCCACCTGCCACATCAAGGCAGACCCCCCTAGGTGGGTCCTAACTCTAACCATTCACCTTGCTTCCTTGAGCCTCTGGCAAAAATCTCTAATGAGACAGAAAGGGGTATTTTTTATATACACCCCTATACATTTGTAGCGGAGAGCTGATTTCTCGCAGCTATTCTCCACTTTAGATCCAAGGAAGGCTCAGGAACAAGTCATTAGTAAATCCACAGCAGAGTTTCCAGCAGGTAAAACGGTACAGCAATATCCCCACAGCACTCCCAATAACTGGACGACACACAGTTTCAGGAGTAGAACTAGCAATCGTTTATTCCAGGGTTTCTTATAAAGCCTGCTCCCATGCAAGGGAGGGAACTACAACAATTATGATAGTAACCAATAACATTCTTGTTACCTCCCACACATCTCCTCCCCTCAGAGTGGGTCATAATCCCCTTAAGTTGTACAGTAGTTTCCCCCAAACTTGGATGTACCTCTAAAATATCATATAGCTTTAATATCAGGGTACCGCTGGGTAGCCCTGATCTGGGTGAATATAATATCCAAAATTCACCCAGATCGGACCAGGGGTTCGGCAGTTACCGGCAATTGAAGTTTGACCGACCGCACACGAGTTGGTATCCGAAAAGGGTTCCATGAGAATGGGCCCTGCGGTCGGTCTCCGTTCAGTAGTTAAAATAGACATTTACAATTGCCATCCACATTTACATTCGCCTAGATAGTGATTCCCTCATTCGGTACTTTATTACTACCGAATGGGGATTCGTTATGTCTCTCCGTTCGGCAGTTACGGAGCTCTGGAGGTCTCAGCGGTGTTTGGTTGTCTGAGTGTCCGATTTGAGTTCCAGGCACTCGACGACCAAACACCGCTGGGATTTTCATGCGTAAGATGGCCGCCGCCACGTGTACGCATGCCGAATGGCGGCCACCCAGACACAAGGTTAATGCCGGTTAACTTGTGGTTTGGGAAAGAATGTGAGCCTTAATTGCTGGCACACTTCTCTCCGGGGTGGCCCCTCCGTTCGGTAGTTTCCATAAGTATGTAGTACGGATGGAAACTACCGAATAACATATAATTCACATAATAAACAGACGAACAGCAATTTTAACATAGGGAAAAATTATACGGACACAGTCACACAGGCATTTTGCAGGACAGGCTTACTGCATTCCGCTACACTGCTCCCCCTTGCCCACAAGCCGGCATACACAGTCTGATCCACCACGGATCGGCTTGGGGATGACCGGGGTGCTCACGGATCATTTCTCCAGATCAGTTTGTCGCGACAACCCGTCGGCGTTTCCATTTTGCTTACCCGGGCGGTATTGAATGTTAAAGTCAAAAGGCTGTAGCGCCAAACTCCAGCGCAGCAGCCTGGCATTGTCCCCCGCCACCCGGTTCAGCCAGACTAACGGGTTGTGATCCGTGAGCAGCGAAAAAGCCTGTCCATACAAATAGGGTTGCAATTTCTTCAAGGCCCACACCACAGCCAGGCATTCCTTCTCGATGGCGGCGTAGCTTACTTCCCGGGGTAAAAGTTTGCGACTGATGTAAGCCACGGGATGTTCTCCGCCATCGGCCCCGACTTGGCTTAATACTGCCCCCAATCCAAACATAGAAGCGTCTGTGTGGACAAGAAAACGTTTAGTTGGATTGGGAGCGGCCAAGACAGGGGCATTAACAAGTGCATCTTTCAAGTTTTGGAATGCCTGCTCACACTCCGGGGTCCAGGTTACTTGGCGGGGAAGGTTTTTACGGGTCAGGTCAGTGAGGGGCTTGGCCAGGGCACTATAATTGGGGACAAACTTCCGATAATACCCTGCTGTCCCTAAGAAGGCTAACACCTGGGTTTTAGTCGTCGGGGTAGGCCACTGGGATACCGCCTCTACTTTGGCGGGTTCTGGCTTCTGCTTACCACAGCCCACTCGGTGGCCCAGGTACTGTACCTCGGCCATCCCGATACTACACTTAGCTGGCTTTAGGGTCAAACCAGCCTCCCTGATCCTGTCTAGGACCGCTCCTATATGGGCCAAGTGTTCCTGCCAGGTATCGCTAAATATGGCAATATCATCGAGATATGCGCAGGTATAGTCTTGGAACCCATCTAGGAGACGGTCCACCATCCGCTGGAAGGTAGCTGGCGCGTTTTTCATCCCAAACGGCATGACCTTAAATTGGTACAGGCCGAATGGGGTGACAAAGGCGGACTTGGGGATGGCGTCCGGGGCCAGGGGAATCTGCCAATACCCTTTGCACAGATCAATCGTGGTAAGGTATTGCCCCCTGGCCATCCGGTCTAGTAACTCATCGATCCTAGGCATCGGGTATGCGTCGGATACGGTCTTCTCATTCAGTCTCCTGTAGTCCACGCAAAAGCGGGTCGTGCCGTCCCGCTTTGGTACGAGGACCACTGGAGATGCCCAGGGACTATCTGAGGGCTCAATCACTCCTAACTGTATCATCTCCTCAATTTCTTTGCGCATATTCTCCCGGACCGCTTCAGGGATGCGGTACGGGGTCTGGCGCATGGGGAGTTGACCTGGGGTGTCTACTCGGTGGGTAGCCAGAGGGGTGTATCCAGGTACATTAGAAAAGGTTTCCTGCTTTTCCTGCAGTAGCTGTTGTACCTCGATACGCTCCTGTGGGCTCAACCGATCCCCCAATACAACTGCTCCTAAATCCCCAGCCAGCTGTCCGTCTTCTAACAGATCGGGGAGGGGTAGGCTGTCGCTCTCTTCAGAGGTGGGGGCGCAGATCGCTGTCACCTCCTCTGAACGTTCCTGGTAAGGTTTCAGCATGTTCACATGGATCATGCGTCGCCCCCCATTCCCTGCGCAGTGGCCAATTATATACGTGGTGTCACATCGTTGTTCTACCACTCTATAAGGACCTTGCCAGGCGGCCTGTAGCTTATCGTGTCGAACAGGTTTTAAAATTAAAACTTTCTGTCCGACCTGAAAGCTGCGGTCCCTGGCGCCTCTATCGTACCAGGTGCGCTGCCGCGTCTGAGCTGCCTGTAGGTTTTCCTTTACCGTCTTGGTGAGTGCTTCCAGGCGATCTCGGAGGGCCAACACATATGGTACAATAGGGGTACCGTCCACGCTACGGTCTCCCTCCCAGTGCTCTCTAATCAAGTCTAGGGGTCCCCTTACTCTCCTCCCGAATAGCAGCTCAAAAGGGGAAAATCCCGTAGATTCCTGCGGCACTTCCCGGTAAGCAAACAGTAAGTGCGGCAGGAATTTTTCCCAGTCTCGGTGAGTCTCTGCGAAGGTTCGGAGCATTTGCTTTAAGGTGCCATTGAACCGTTCGCAGAGCCCATTAGTCTGGGGGTGGTACGGAGCACTAATTATAGGCTTAATTTTACAGAACTTCCAGAGTTGTTGGGTAACCTCTGCCGTGAACTGAGTGCCCTGATCCGAGTTGATCTCCCTGGGTAGCCCCATCCGGGAGAAAACCTGCATCAGCGCCTCAGCCACCGTCTCTGCATGTATATTAGTTAAAGCTACCGCCTCGGGGTAGCGCGTGGCATAGTCCACTACAGTCAGGATGTACCGTTTGCCCGAGGGGCTAGGTTTCCGGAAGGGACCTACAATATCTACGGCAACCCTATGAAAGGGTTCCTCAATTATGGGTAGGGGGTGCAGCTTCGCCTTATGCTTATCCCCCCTCTTTCCCACCTTCTGGCACGTGTCGCAGGTATTACAGTACCTGCGTACCTCCTGGCTAATCCCTGGCCAAAAGAAACTCTGGGTCAATCGATATCTGGTACGGCTGACCCCCAAATGTCCGGATAGCGGAATATCGTGCGCTATCCGGAGTAATTCGGTTCGGTACCTCTGAGGTACCACCAGCTGTCTTGTGGTAATGGGGTCTGACCCGTCTATTTGTTTACTTGATTCCCGGTATAATAACTGTCGGTCCCATACAAATCTTTCCCCCTCCGCCCCCGGTTGGATAGAGGTGACCTTGTCTCGGTATACCTGTAAAGTGGGGTCAGTGACTACCTCGGCTACAAACTCGTCAGGAGGGGCCCAAGGGATACAGTCTAGGGAAGGGGAGGAATCTCTTACCTGGACCTCCGGCAGTGCGTTATTTTGTTGGGTGCGGGCCTGTTGCCTGGTGACTACTGGGTGTGCTTCTTCAGTAGGTTGTGGTTCAAATGCGGAGGTGAGTTTGCCCAGGTCATTCCCCAGGACCACCTCAGCAGGTAGTTGCGGCATTAGTCCCACTTCCACATTCCCGTACCCCGCACCCCAATGCAAATGTACCCTGGCTGTGTCTAGCCGATACACGGCTCCCCCTGCAACCCTGACAGCCACAGTCTTATTCAGTTTAGCCTTATCTGGAACCAAATGGCTTTGCACCAGGGTGATGGTGGCTCCTGAGTCTCTGAGCCCCTGCATAGGCTTCCCTTCCAGATATACGGTTTGCCTATGGTGCTGGCGGTTATCCGCCTGTGCCTGTAAGGGGTTGGCCTCATGCAGCACTTCCCACTGTTCCACAGTCGTGACTGGAACGGCAGAGCTGTAGGGAAGTGGTACCTCGTCCTGGTAATGATGCGCTGCTGCTCTCGGTGGTGGTGGTGGGGGCCCTGGTCGGATCCAGGTGTTGCGTTCCCTGGACTGCGGACAATCTCGTTGGTAATGTCCCCACCTCTGGCATCGGTGGCATTGCACAGAAGCAGGTGTGCGGTATCTCGGCTGCGCTGCGGCTGGTGCTGGTGGAGGAAGGGATCTTGGTGGGGGTTGAGGGTTAGGAGAAAATGAATTTACCCCCAGTGGCCGCATGGCCGGTTTGTTACCCACTGTCTTGGTTTGTCTGCGAGCATCCATAAAGTCATCTGCCTTTTTGGCAGCCTCGGTGAGGGTGGTGGGGTTACGGTCCCTCACCCACTCCTGCAGTTCTGAGGATATCCCCTCATAAAACTGCTCCAACAGCAGCATTTGTAATAAGTCCTCCATGGACCTCGCTTTACTCGACTGCATCCACCCAAGGGCTGCCCTTTCTAGTCGGCAAGCCCACTCCGCATGTGAATCTTTGTCCACCTTTTTCAGTTCCCTGAAACGTCTCCGGTATGCCTCTGCTGTTATTGCATACCGGGCCAAGATAATCTCTTTCACCCGGTTATAGTTCCTAATTTCCACATCTGGTACAGTGCGGTAGGCTTCCGCTGCCCTTCCTGACAGCCGTCCCGCTAATATGGGTACCCACTCTTCCCTTGGTATGTTATGCAGTGTACATAGTCTCTCAAAGTCCTGTAGGAAGGCATCTATATCCTCCTCTGCTTCCACATACGTTTTAAAAGCTTGGTAGGGAATTTTGGGCTTACCCTCTTGTGCTATAGCTCCTGCGGTACCTCTTTCTGGTGTTTGTGGTCTCCTGTTTCTCTTTACAAATTCCTGCACCTCTGTCATGGTTTTAGAGATGATTTCTGTGGGTGGGTTTTCCCCATAGAAGGCCAGTCTGTATTGTAATTGCCTTTGGAACTCCTCCTGTTCTGTTTCAGGTCTTTGTTCCGTGGCCTGGACCTCCTCTGCTCTGTATTCTGCCATTACTTCGGTGATAAGCGTTGCTTTGGATTTGCTGCTGGCAGAAACACCTTTTGCTTCCAGAAGATCTTTCAAGGTGGTTCTTTTTAGCGTAGAAAGGTCAATCTCCATTAATCCTTGTTCCTCTGTGAGTCTGGATCCCAGCGCTGCCAACCAATGTAGCGGAGAGCTGATTTCTCGCAGCTATTCTCCACTTTAGATCCAAGGAAGGCTCAGGAACAAGTCATTAGTAAATCCACAGCAGAGTTTCCAGCAGGTAAAACGGTACAGCAATATCCCCACAGCACTCCCAATAACTGGACGACACACAGTTTCAGGAGTAGAACTAGCAATCGTTTATTCCAGGGTTTCTTATAAAGCCTGCTCCCATGCAAGGGAGGGAACTACAACAATTATGATAGTAACCAATAACATTCTTGTTACCTCCCACACATCTCCTCCCCTCAGAGTGGGTCATAATCCCCTTAAGTTGTACAGTAGTTTCCCCCAAACTTGGATGTACCTCTAAAATATCATATAGCTTTAATATCAGGGTACCGCTGGGTAGCCCTGATCTGGGTGAATATAATATCCAAAATTCACCCAGATCGGACCAGGGGTTCGGCAGTTACCGGCAAGTGAAGTTTGACCGACCGCACACGAGTTGGTATCCGAAAAGGGTTCCATGAGAATGGGCCCTGCGGTCGGTCTCCGTTCAGTAGTTAAAATAGACATTTACAATTGCCATCCACATTTACATTCGCCTAGATAGTGATTCCCTCATTCGGTACTTTATTACTACCGAATGGGGATTCGTTATGTCTCTCCGTTCGGCAGTTACGGAGCTCTGGAGGTCTCAGCGGTGTTTGGTTGTCTGAGTGTCCGATTTGAGTTCCAGGCACTCGACGACCAAACACCGCTGGGATTTTCATGCGTAAGATGGCCGCCGCCACGTGTACGCATGCCGAATGGCGGCCACCCAGACACAAGGTTAATGCCGGTTAACTTGTGGTTTGGGAAAGAATGTGAGCCTTAATTGCTGGCACACTTCTCTCCGGGGTGGCCCCTCCGTTCGGTAGTTTCCATAAGTATGTAGTACGGATGGAAACTACCGAATAACATATAATTCACATAATAAACAGACGAACAGCAATTTTAACATAGGGAAAAATTATACGGACACAGTCACACAGGCATTTTGCAGGACAGGCTTACTGCATTCCGCTACAACATTATTAACCCTTAATAGGGAACACATGGGATGGGCGGCTGCATTGTAACGAGGCTGAGTAATACAAAAATTGGATACAAATGCAGAAAGAAAAGTCCTGCGCTCAACTCCCATCACTACTGGGCGGCTGCAATGACTACAGTACACATCAGCCCCAATACATAGTAAAAACCAAAGAAAAACATGTTACTTGCGCTCTATCCTTTATCCCTATGTATTTTTAAAACAAATGGAGGTCTTTTAGTTACCTCCAATGGCCATGAGAGGATTGAGCCCACCTGCCACATCAAGGCAGACCCCCCTAGGTGGGTCCTAACTCTAACCATTCACCTTGCTTCCTTGAGCCTCTGGCAAAAATCTCTAATGAGACAGAAAGGGGTATTTTTTATATACACCCCTATACATTATTAACCCTTAATAGGGAACACATGGGATGGGCGGCTGCATTGTAACAAGGCTGAGTAATACAAAAATTGGATACAAATGCAGAAAGAAAAGTCCTGCGCTCAACTCCCATCACTACTGGGCGGCTGCAATGACTACAGTACACATCAGCCCCAATACATAGTAAAAACCAAAGAAAAACATGTTACTTGCGCTCTATCCTTTATCCCTATGTATTTTTAAAACAAATGGAGGTCTTTTAGTTACCTCCAATGGCCATGAGAGGATTGAGCCCACCTGCCACATCAAGGCAGACCCCCCTAGGTGGGTCCTAACTCTAACCATTCACCTTGCTTCCTTGAGCCTCTGGCAAAAATCTCTAATGAGACAGAAAGGGGTATTTTTTATATACACCCCTATACATTATTAACCCTTAATAGGGAACACATGGGATGGGCGGCTGCATTGTAACAAGGCTGAGTAATACAAAAATTGGATACAAATGCAGAAAGAAAAGTCCTGCGCTCAACTCCCATCACTACTGGGCGGCTGCAATGACTACAGTACACATCAGCCCCAATACATAGTAAAAACCAAAGAAAAACATGTTACTTGCGCTCTATCCTTTATCCCTATGTATTTTTAAAACAAATGGAGGTCTTTTAGTTACCTCCAATGGCCATGAGAGGATTGAGCCCACCTGCCACATCAAGGCAGACCCCCCTAGGTGGGTCCTAACTCTAACCATTCACCTTGCTTCCTTGAGCCTCTGGCAAAAATCTCTAATGAGACAGAAAGGGGTATTTTTTATATACACCCCTATACATTATTAACCCTTAATAGGGAACACATGGGATGGGCGGCTGCATTGTAACAAGGCTGAGTAATACAAAAATTGGATACAAATGCAGAAAGAAAAGTCCTGCGCTCAACTCCCATCACTACTGGGCGGCTGCAATGACTACAGTACACATCAGCCCCAATACATAGTAAAAACCAAAGAAAAACATGTTACTTGCGCTCTATCCTTTATCCCTATGTATTTTTAAAACAAATGGAGGTCTTTTAGTTACCTCCAATGGCCATGAGAGGATTGAGCCCACCTGCCACATCAAGGCAGACCCCCCTAGGTGGGTCCTAACTCTAACCATTCACCTTGCTTCCTTGAGCCTCTGGCAAAAATCTCTAATGAGACAGAAAGGGGTATTTTTTATATACACCCCTATACATTATTAACCCTTAATAGGGAACACATGGGATGGGCGGCTGCATTGTAACAAGGCTGAGTAATACAAAAATTGGATACAAATGCAGAAAGAAAAGTCCTGCGCTCAACTCCCATCACTACTGGGCGGCTGCAATGACTACAGTACACATCAGCCCCAATACATAGTAAAAACCAAAGAAAAACATGTTACTTGCGCTCTATCCTTTATCCCTATGTATTTTTAAAACAAATGGAGGTCTTTTAGTTACCTCCAATGGCCATGAGAGGATTGAGCCCACCTGCCACATCAAGGCAGACCCCCCTAGGTGGGTCCTAACTCTAACCATTCACCTTGCTTCCTTGAGCCTCTGGCAAAAATCTCTAATGAGACAGAAAGGGGTATTTTTTATATACACCCCTATACATTATTAACCCTTAATAGGGAACACATGGGATGGGCGGCTGCATTGTAACAAGGCTGAGTAATACAAAAATTGGATACAAATGCAGAAAGAAAAGTCCTGCGCTCAACTCCCATCACTACTGGGCGGCTGCAATGACTACAGTACACATCAGCCCCAATACATAGTAAAAACCAAAGAAAAACATGTTACTTGCGCTCTATCCTTTATCCCTATGTATTTTTAAAACAAATGGAGGTCTTTTAGTTACCTCCAATGGCCATGAGAGGATTGAGCCCACCTGCCACATCAAGGCAGACCCCCCTAGGTGGGTCCTAACTCTAACCATTCACCTTGCTTCCTTGAGCCTCTGGCAAAAATCTCTAATGAGACAGAAAGGGGTATTTTTTATATACACCCCTATACATTATTAACCCTTAATAGGGAACACATGGGATGGGCGGCTGCATTGTAACAAGGCTGAGTAATACAAAAATTGGATACAAATGCAGAAAGAAAAGTCCTGCGCTCAACTCCCATCACTACTGGGCGGCTGCAATGACTACAGTACACATCAGCCCCAATACATAGTAAAAACCAAAGAAAAACATGTTACTTGCGCTCTATCCTTTATCCCTATGTATTTTTAAAACAAATGGAGGTCTTTTAGTTACCTCCAATGGCCATGAGAGGATTGAGCCCACCTGCCACATCAAGGCAGACCCCCCTAGGTGGGTCCTAACTCTAACCATTCACCTTGCTTCCTTGAGCCTCTGGCAAAAATCTCTAATGAGACAGAAAGGGGTATTTTTTATATACACCCCTATACATTATTAACCCTTAATAGGGAACACATGGGATGGGCGGCTGCATTGTAACAAGGCTGAGTAATACAAAAATTGGATACAAATGCAGAAAGAAAAGTCCTGCGCTCAACTCCCATCACTACTGGGCGGCTGCAATGACTACAGTACACATCAGCCCCAATACATAGTAAAAACCAAAGAAAAACATGTTACTTGCGCTCTATCCTTTATCCCTATGTATTTTTAAAACAAATGGAGGTCTTTTAGTTACCTCCAATGGCCATGAGAGGATTGAGCCCACCTGCCACATCAAGGCAGACCCCCCTAGGTGGGTCCTAACTCTAACCATTCACCTTGCTTCCTTGAGCCTCTGGCAAAAATCTCTAATGAGACAGAAAGGGGTATTTTTTATATACACCCCTATACATTATTAACCCTTAATAGGGAACACATGGGATGGGCGGCTGCATTGTAACAAGGCTGAGTAATACAAAAATTGGATACAAATGCAGAAAGAAAAGTCCTGCGCTCAACTCCCATCACTACTGGGCGGCTGCAATGACTACAGTACACATCAGCCCCAATACATAGTAAAAACCAAAGAAAAACATGTTACTTGCGCTCTATCCTTTATCCCTATGTATTTTTAAAACAAATGGAGGTCTTTTAGTTACCTCCAATGGCCATGAGAGGATTGAGCCCACCTGCCACATCAAGGCAGACCCCCCTAGGTGGGTCCTAACTCTAACCATTCACCTTGCTTCCTTGAGCCTCTGGCAAAAATCTCTAATGAGACAGAAAGGGGTATTTTTTATATACACCCCTATACATTATTAACCCTTAATAGGGAACACATGGGATGGGCGGCTGCATTGTAACAAGGCTGAGTAATACAAAAATTGGATACAAATGCAGAAAGAAAAGTCCTGCGCTCAACTCCCATCACTACTGGGCGGCTGCAATGACTACAGTACACATCAGCCCCAATACATAGTAAAAACCAAAGAAAAACATGTTACTTGCGCTCTATCCTTTATCCCTATGTATTTTTAAAACAAATGGAGGTCTTTTAGTTACCTCCAATGGCCATGAGAGGATTGAGCCCACCTGCCACATCAAGGCAGACCCCCCTAGGTGGGTCCTAACTCTAACCATTCACCTTGCTTCCTTGAGCCTCTGGCAAAAATCTCTAATGAGACAGAAAGGGGTATTTTTTATATACACCCCTATACATTATTAACCCTTAATAGGGAACACATGGGATGGGCGGCTGCATTGTAACAAGGCTGAGTAATACAAAAATTGGATACAAATGCAGAAAGAAAAGTCCTGCGCTCAACTCCCATCACTACTGGGCGGCTGCAATGACTACAGTACACATCAGCCCCAATACATAGTAAAAACCAAAGAAAAACATGTTACTTGCGCTCTATCCTTTATCCCTATGTATTTTTAAAACAAATGGAGGTCTTTTAGTTACCTCCAATGGCCATGAGAGGATTGAGCCCACCTGCCACATCAAGGCAGACCCCCCTAGGTGGGTCCTAACTCTAACCATTCACCTTGCTTCCTTGAGCCTCTGGCAAAAATCTCTAATGAGACAGAAAGGGGTATTTTTTATATACACCCCTATACATTATTAACCCTTAATAGGGAACACATGGGATGGGCGGCTGCATTGTAACAAGGCTGAGTAATACAAAAATTGGATACAAATGCAGAAAGAAAAGTCCTGCGCTCAACTCCCATCACTACTGGGCGGCTGCAATGACTACAGTACACATCAGCCCCAATACATAGTAAAAACCAAAGAAAAACATGTTACTTGCGCTCTATCCTTTATCCCTATGTATTTTTAAAACAAATGGAGGTCTTTTAGTTACCTCCAATGGCCATGAGAGGATTGAGCCCACCTGCCACATCAAGGCAGACCCCCCTAGGTGGGTCCTAACTCTAACCATTCACCTTGCTTCCTTGAGCCTCTGGCAAAAATCTCTAATGAGACAGAAAGGGGTATTTTTTATATACACCCCTATACATTATTAACCCTTAATAGGGAACACATGGGATGGGCGGCTGCATTGTAACAAGGCTGAGTAATACAAAAATTGGATACAAATGCAGAAAGAAAAGTCCTGCGCTCAACTCCCATCACTACTGGGCGGCTGCAATGACTACAGTACACATCAGCCCCAATACATAGTAAAAACCAAAGAAAAACATGTTACTTGCGCTCTATCCTTTATCCCTATGTATTTTTAAAACAAATGGAGGTCTTTTCCTTACAACCTCCAATAATAATTGGCGAACCCTATGAACCTTTGGCTGACAACTTCTTGGGATCCATACTGAATCCAGAGGCCGAGATGACATAACCCAAAAAATGGACTTCTGTTTGATCAAACAAACACTTCTCTAGTTTACAATATAAACCATTGTTGTCGAGAAGTGTTCGTAAGATGTGTACGTGATGTGTACTTAGGTCAGGGGAATATATCAGAATATCGTCCAAGTACATCATTAATAAAATGTTGGAAAACCGCTGGAGCATTTCATAGGCCAAAAGGCATGACTGCATATTCATAATACCCACTTCTGGTGTTAATGGCGTTTTCCATTCATGCCCCTCTTTTATGTGTACCAAGTTGTATGCACCCCTCAGATCCACCTTGGTAAATAAGGGCAATAGGATATTTTTGATTGTGATCTAATTCAACCTTCTATAATCTATGCAGGGGCATAGGTCTCCCTCTTTTCTGGATACAAAAAAGAAACAAGCCCCAGCCGGACAGGAAGATCTATGTATAAAACACTTCACTAATGAATCTCCTATATACTCCTCCATGATGGTACTCTGCTGGGAAGACAAGGGATAAACCCTTCCTTTAGGTGGCATAGTACCAGGTAGGAGATCTATGGCACAATCATAAGGCATAAGAGGTGGTAATCTGTCTGCCTCCTTCTCAAACACTGCTTTCAGGTAAACATAAGGGGTATGTCTGTAGACAGCGGTGGGGCACTAGGGACATTAATGAGATGAACAGGAGTTTTTATACACTGCTCCTAAAACGTATCACTCCATGAGATGATTTCACCAATCATCAATGATTTCTCAAATCAATAGTGAGGTTGTGTAGACATAATCGAGGGTAACCTAGTACTACTTATG
This sequence comes from Pelobates fuscus, assembly GCF_036172605.1. Taxonomy (NCBI): domain Eukaryota; kingdom Metazoa; phylum Chordata; class Amphibia; order Anura; family Pelobatidae; genus Pelobates; species Pelobates fuscus. Next base: position 106,602,330 of record NC_086318.1, on the reverse strand, counting down.
AAGAAGGGGAGGTGATCACCTGAAAACACAAATCCTCCATGTGTAAAAGACCAGAACACATAGTCAACTGTTCTGTCTCATGGGTGATTAACAGAGAAAATAAAGGTCTACCATCTATGGCCTCAACGTAAAGGTGTCTCTTTCTTTCTTAGGGGTGGTAAGTGGGTCCTGACAAAACCCCTGTCTACAAATTTTCAGCTGCTCCAGAATCTACGAGCGCTCAAAACTAATTGCATAATCCGCTATGGATCTGTGTCCCTGCTTAATCCTTAATTAATTTATCTGCACTCTTCTCTCTGCCAAGTGAGTCAAACAATTTACAGAAGGCTCTTACAAAGGTCTTGTAATCGGAAACCAAGTCCTTGTTTGCCTCCCATAAAGGATTAGTCCATTCCAAGGCCTTGTCGGTTAACTGGTGCCTAAAGAACCCAACTTGGACCTTTCAGTGGGGAAAAGACCTGGGAGACATTTCAAAATGAAACACACTCTGGTTTATGAACTCTTGACAGGTCTTAGGATCGCTACCATATCTAGGAGTTTGTGTCAGGCTGGTGGTCATACTGATCTGATCAGAAGCTTCAATCACCACAGGCACAGGCTGGGTAGGCATAGTTGGAAGGTTTTCAGGAGAGAGGTAGGCTGTTCTGGCTAACACGGTCCGGAAGGCCTGAGCAAATTGATTCATTCTATGGTCCATTTCCTCAAATTTAGCCTGGCAATGATTCTGTAGAGCTCCCATGCCTACAGGGTCCATGGTCCTATCGTAATGTCATGGGAGTCATACCCCAACACGCAGCAAAAAGAAAACCCCGAAAGGTGGATCCGAAAGACATATTACCGAGCCTTAGAATGGCCAGACTTAATGTAAATATACAACAAGAAACGGGGTCAAGAATAAATCAAGGACCGGAATAACAGGAGTCGATACAAAACTGGGTCAGGATACCAGAAATCACGAGTCAAATACGAAGCCGAGGCCAGAATACCAGAAATCAGGAGTCAAACACGAAGCTGGGGTCAGGATACCAGAAATCAGGATTCAAATACGAAGCTGGGGTCAGGATACCAGAAGTCAGGAGTCAAATACAAAGCCGAAGTCAAACACCGTAAATCACAAGGGAATCTCTTGGAGCACTTCATGAGGATCTAAAAGAAACCACGATAGGGCAATGAATGGGGGCCAAAACAAGCCTTAAATAGGCTTACCTATGTTCTGATAGATCTATGTCATTGCTGCAATCCAAAACAGATTAGGATCGCAATGATGACCAGGTCACTTTAAGAGTTGGGGTGACGTCACGTCCACATCTATATACAGATGTCCTGCTGTGCGGCAGTGTAGTACAATCAGACCGCGTGGCAGGAGGAGGTCTGCTAGGATCGAGGGAGGTGAGTCCCCCTCAGTGTGACGCGCAGTTGGGTGGAGCGGACAGACCGCGCGGCAGGAGAGGATCTGTGTGGCTCGGCGGAGGTAAGTAATGCCACACATCCAACTTTTTTATATTTTCACTGGGGCAAAATGATAAATTCTTTCAAAGTGCTTTTTCCTTGATAGCTGTTAATGTTCTCTCTGAAAGGTGAACAATAAAGTCTGTTGTCTCGGTCTCTACCTGCATATTTTTCCACCCCTCATTGATCTCTTTGGGAACCTTGCATTTTGCTAGTAGTGTCAATTTCTGAAATTGTATCTTATCTTCCATGAATCTAATTCTCTTATGTTTTTCCAGTTGTCTGCATCATGATGAAATATAATCGGTAAGACAGAGCCCACATTATCATCATGCCGCCAGTTGTAGACTCTCCCCACTTCCTAATCCTAAAGCCATGAGCATGAGAAAATCTAAATCATGACAGTTAGGAGGCCTGCTAATATAAATGAAAATTATAAATGAAACACTTTCTTTCTCACATAATGTATTGGAAACGTCATTACTAAAATATGAGAGACTGACATTTAGACCTGGTTAATCCATTTTCCTTTGGAATGTGTGGCATTTCATTACACCGTACCAAGGGGTTTAAATAAACATTTGGAACAGCTGTATTATCTGTTTGTGTAGCTTAGCATGAATATACTGGAAAGAGACATTACAAAAGAGATTATATTCTGTCACATGTCACTGTGCACAGTTAGTATTGTAGCCTGACTGCAAGATAATGTTTGCTTTTTGTAGTCTTATAACTATACAAAAACCAAATGTAAATGTTTTTTGAATAATTTGTTTGTCGCTTGTTTTATAAATGTAGGCAAATGGTGAAATCTCAGATGCTTAGAAAACATCAGAATGCATCCATTACTATGTTTTAAATTGTCAGGATCGGGTCAGGGATCCAACACGCAGAGTACAAAGAGTAGCTGATACGTATACCGGTCCTTAGAATGGCCGGACTAACGTAGAACTACAATAGAATGGTCAGAGACAAGCCGAGGTCGAGGATAACAGAGGACAGGTAAGCGAGAGACAAGCCGGGTCAAGGATAACAGAAAGACAGGAGAGTAAACAACAAAGCCGGGTCAGAACCAAAAGACAAGTGAATCACAAAGCACTGTGTGACTAGGCGGACTAGAACCACGACAGGGCAATGAGTGAATGAGAGAACCACCGTTAAGTATCCTGGCTAGGGAGAGGGGACACGCCTCCGGCGAGTCCTGATTCGTCTCCCGAGATTTGAGTGGCAGGATGTTTCGGGTTAGCGTCATGACGTCTACCTCCGGTCCTTCTGTTATAAAAGGAAGTGACTCCCTCGCGGCCGGCGTTAGCAAGACCGAGTGAACCGCGGGAGACCGAGGAGACATGGCGTCCGGACGGATAACCTTCTAAGTCTCTACCTCTCTCAGAGGTAGAGACTCCAGGTACCCTGACAGTACCCCCCCCCTCAGATACGCCCACCGGGCGGAAGGAGCCGGGGCGAGATGGAAAGCGGGAGTGAAATGCCCTGCGAAGACGAGGAGCATGAACATCCTCTTGTGGTACCCAACTCCTCTCCTCAGGACCATATCCCTTCCAGTCAACTAAATATTGTACTCGTCCCCGGGAGACACGAGAATCAATAATGGAGTTAACCTCATATTCCTCCTGACCCTCCACCTGAACAGGGCGCGGAGGGGCGATTGTGGAGGAGAATCTGTTACAGATTAGAGGTTTCAACAATGACACGTGAAAGGAGTTCGGGATGCGTAAAGTAGCTGGAAGAGCTAGACGATATGCCACTGGGTTAATTCGAGTCAAGATCCTGTAGGGACCAATATAACGAGGAGCGAATTTCATGGAAGGAACTTTAAGACGAATATTCCTAGTGCTCAACCACACTCTATCGCCCGGAACAAAATTCGGAGCCGCCCTTCTACGTTTGTCAGCATGTTTCTTTACCAGTACAGAATTGTGTAGAAGAATCTGTCGAGTCTGATCCCACAACTTCCTCAAATTGGCCATATGGACATCAACCGACGGCACTCCTTGGGAAGGAGAAACCGGGGGAAGAATGGATGGATGAAAGCCATAGTTCATGAAGAAGGGACTTGAATGCGTGGAGTCACAAACGAGATTGTTGTGCACAAACTCTGCCCAAGGAATCAAACCGACCCAATCGTCCTGGTGTTCGGAAACAAAACAACGTAAGTATTGCTCAATCTTCTGGTTAGTTCGTTCAGCAGCTCCGTTAGACTGAGGATGATAGGCGGACGAAAAATTCAATTTGATGCCTAATTGAGAACAGAACGACCTCCAAAAACGTGAAACAAATTGGGAGCCTCTATCAGAAGTGATCTCCGAAGGAATCCCATGCAAACGAAAAATCTCTTTAGCAAAGACCTCCGCCAATTCAGGAGAAGTCGGGAGTTTAGGCAAAGGTACGAAATGTGCCATCTTGGTAAACCTATCGACTACGGTGAGGATAACAGTGTGCTTTTTAGAAACCGGCAGATCCACAATAAAGTCCATTGCCACACAGGACCAAGGTTTGTCAGGAATCTCCAGCGGTTGTAGAAGGCCACAAGGAAGCGTATGCGGTAGTTTGGTTTTAGTACAGACCACACAAACCCCGATAAAATCCTTAATATCCTTCCGTAACGACGGCCACCAGAAATCCTTGGAGATCAAAGAATACGTCTTGCGAACACCCGGATGACCAGCCACCTTACTCTCGTGAAGACACTGTAAGAGCTCCAATTGAAGTTCAGGGGGAACGAAAAGTCTGGAAGCCGGAGTCAGTCTAGGTGCCAGATGCTGCAAGTTCCTTATCTGATCAAGTAGCGGGGAATGAACTTTGAGAGTAGTGTTAGCGATAATGTTACACTTGGGTACTATAGAGGACAAAACCGGCTCAGATACGGCAGCAGGTTCATATTGGCGAGATAAGGCGTCGGCTTTAGAATTCTTAGAACCTGGCCTATATGTGAGTACGTAGTTGAAGTGAGTGAGAAATATGGACCAACGAACCTGTCTAGATGATAGTCGTTTAGCCTCCCCAATATAGGATAAGTTTTTATGATCTGTCAAAATAGTAACAGGATGCAAAGTACCCTCCAATAAATGTCTCCACTCCTTCAAGGCCATTATAACCGCTAGTAGTTCCCTGTCACCAATGTCATATCTGCTTTCAGTACCGGACAATTTTTTGGAAAAGTATCCACAAGGATGTAATGGTTTATCTACCCCCAACCTTTGGGACAGAACAGCACCTATACCTGTCTCAGAAGCGTCAACTTCGAGTAGGAAAGGTAGAGTAGTATCAGGGTGAACTAAAATTGGTGCGGAAGCAAACAGCTCTTTGAGTGTCTCAAAAGCCCGAAGAGCTTCAGTAGACCAATTCTTAGTCTCAGCCCCTTGTTTGGTCATGTTGGTGATGGGAGCAATGATAGAGGAGTATCCCTTAATGAAACGTCTGTAGTAATTAGAGAAACCAATGAATCTCTGGATAGCCTTGAGACCCTGAGGTAAAGGCCAGTCTAATATGGATTGGAGCTTCTCCGGATCCATTTCAAACCCTTCCCCAGAAATCACATAACCAAGAAACGTAGTTTGGGATTGGTCAAAGCTGCATTTCTCTAGTTTGCAGTACAAGCCATGCTGAAGAAGTTTGTGTAAAACCCTCCTGACTTGTCTGTGGTGAGTCTCAATATCCCTGGAATGTATAAGAATATCATCAAGGTATACAATTACACAGTCATCTTGAAACTCCCTAAGAACCTCATTAATAAGGTCCTGAAATACTGCCGGAGCATTGCAGAGACCAAAAGGCATTACAGTATACTCATAGTGCCCATATCGAGTATTGAATGCAGTTTTCCACTCGTCACCGTCGTGGATTCTCACCAAATTATAAGCACCTCTAAGGTCTAACTTAGTGAAAATTTTAGAACTTTTTAATCGGTCAAAAAGCTCGGTGATCAAGGGAATCGGATAAACATTTCTGATGGTTATCTTGTTAAGACCCCGGTAGTCAATGCAAGGTCTTAAAGAACCATCCTTCTTTTTAACAAAAAAGAATCCAGCCCCAGCAGGGGAGGAGGATCTTCTAATGAACCCCTTGTCTAGGTTTTCACGAATATACTCTTCTAGAACTAAGTTTTCATTCGTGGACAAAGGGTATACATGACCCCTGGGGGGCATGGTACCAGAAAGTAAATTAATTTTGCAATCAAAAGGCCTATGTGGTGGTAAGGTATCAGCCTTTCTTTTGTCAAAAACTGCCTTTAAATCTTGATACAAGGACGGTATCTGTACTTTGGTAGAGTCAGTAGCGTTATTAAGTGAGTTGACACTACAAAGAGGTGACACTTTCTTTAAACAACTCTCTTGACAATTCTGGCCCCATGAAACTATTTCCCCTGATCTCCAATCTATAACGGGGTTATGTTTCTTAAGCCAGGAGTATCCCAGGACTATGGGAACAGAAGGGGATGAAATGAGTAGTAGGGATATTTCCTCCTTGTGTAGAATACCAGTAGTTAAGTAAAGAGGTGTGGTCTCCCGGGAAATCACAGGCTCAACTAAAGGTCTACCATCAATGGCTTCAACAGCCAAGGGTGTCTTCCTTAACTGGGATGGAATAGTGTGTTTGGTGAGAAACTTTTGGTCGATAAAACTCTCAGCAGCGCCGGAGTCTATCAATGCCATAGTTTCTAAAGTTCCCTTCTCCCAAGTTAAAGAGACCGGTAATAGGAGTCTATGTTCTTTGTAGTTATGAGTAGAGGACAAAATCGAAACACCCAAGGTCTGTCCTCTAGAGAAACTTAGGTGCGAGCGTTTCCCGGACGGCTGGGACAGCTCAAACGTACATGACCTCTGAACCCACAATACATACAAAGTCCCTCTCTTCTCCTGTACTGTCTCTCCTCCTCTGAGAGACGAGTAAGGCCCAACTGCATAGGTTCTGAAACCTGTGGATCTTTGGTTTCAGAAACTTGAAATGATGGTACTAGTCTAGAGAAAGATTTAGCGGTTCTATCTCGAGTATTCTGTCTCTCCCTTAGACGTTCGTCAATACGAGAGATAAAGGAAATTAAGTCCTCCAGATTCTCGGGAAGTTCTCTTGTCGCTACCTCATCAAGTATTACATCAGATAATCCATTTAAGAATACGTCTATATAGGCCTGTTCATTCCATTTTACCTCTGCCGCCAAAGACCTGAACTCTAGTGCATAATCCACAAGTGTTTGGTTGTCTTGTCTAAGGCGCAACAGTAATCTGGCTGCATTGGCCTTCCTGCCAGGAGGGTCAAAAGTTCTTTTAAAAGCAGCTACAAAGGAATTATAGTTATAGACTAATGGATTATCATTCTCCCACAACGGATTCGCCCATCTCAGAGCTTTCTCAATGAGTAAGGTAATAATAAATCCCACCTTTGCCCTATCAGTAGGGTATGAACGGGGCTGTAGCTCGAAATGAATACTGATCTGGTTCAAAAAGCCACGACACCTCTCAGGGGAACCAGCATAACGTACAGGTGGGGTAACTTGGGAAGAAGCACCTACAGTAGCTACCTCTAACCCCGAACCCACAGAAGAAGCAGAAGTGTTACGGCTCTCCTCAGGTGGATTAATAGGGCGAGACAGCAGCGCCTGTAGTGCTAGAGCCATCTGATCCATCCTATGATCCATGGCGTCAAACCTAGGATCAGGAGAACCAAGCTGACAATTTGTACCTGCAGAATCCATGGCCCTGTCGTAATGTCAGGATCGGGTCAGGGATCCAACACGCAGAGTACAAAGAGTAGCTGATACGTATACCGGTCCTTAGAATGGCCGGACTAACGTAGAACTACAATAGAATGGTCAGAGACAAGCCGAGGTCGAGGATAACAGAGGACAGGTAAGCGAGAGACAAGCCGGGTCAAGGATAACAGAAAGACAGGAGAGTAAACAACAAAGCCGGGTCAGAACCAAAAGACAAGTGAATCACAAAGCACTGTGTGACTAGGCGGACTAGAACCACGACAGGGCAATGAGTGAATGAGAGAACCACCGTTAAGTATCCTGGCTAGGGAGAGGGGACACGCCTCCGGCGAGTCCTGATTCGTCTCCCGAGATTTGAGTGGCAGGATGTTTCGGGTTAGCGTCATGACGTCTACCTCCGGTCCTTCTGTTATAAAAGGAAGTGACTCCCTCGCGGCCGGCGTTAGCAAGACCGAGTGAACCGCGGGAGACCGAGGAGACATGGCGTCCGGACGGATAACCTTCTAAGTCTCTACCTCTCTCAGAGGTAGAGACTCCAGGTACCCTGACATAAATCAACTCTAATTTCATAGAGATATAATGATTGGGGCCAAGGAAATGTCTGATAATGAATAAATACAATCAAACCACAGACTATGGGCTTTGTACGATAACAAAAAACAAAAGAAGCCATACCAGACAAAGGTGTCTGAATGGTTACAAGAATAAGACTAAAAGTTGATCAATCTTTATTATGCAAAAAAAAAAAAGACATAAACAAAGTCCCAATATACACAGAAAATACAAAAATAGCTCCTAAAGTGTAGGTGTGCTTAAAGGGATTATATATTGTAAGGAATACTATAGTAGTCTCTGCCTCCCACCTCACTCGCACCCCCCTTCCCAGCATCGAAAGGGTTTCAAAACCATTTCTGTACTTACCCGATTCCAGCGCCGATCTACCTTCTCCTACATCACCCGATCTGTCTATTGAGAGGCATACAATAGTGCCTAAATACACGAATACCTCAGCATGCTATTAAGAATTATCAAGCTAATAAGATGGCTGAGAAAAAAAACATTTATGAGCTAGGTCTAAAGCTATACACACTAGGAAAACTGTGCCTACCCATAGGTTCATGCAAATATATTAAAAAGTGCTTCCTAAAGTGCCAGCCATAGTTAAATAAAATAAAATATTTGTTTATTTTATTTGGCTATGGGTAGCACTCCTCTCATGCTTCTTGGGATGCACCTCACCCTAAAACACTCACAGCTTTTTTTAATGCATCTTCTTCAGGAGCGTCACTGTGGACTCTACACTTAGTGTCTGAAGATAGGTATAATTAGTATCTACAGCCTGTAATATTCATGAAGCTTCTGACTCTGCAAAGGGAAAACAGAGGAAACAGAGGTGTTACCAAAGCAAACATTTACAGAGGGGGGAGGGGGGAACGGAGGATACACACATGTTTTATTTGGGGGTATATTTACTAAATTGTTTACAAAAAACAAATACATTTTCGGTAAAGTGTTCGTTTAAGTGTACCTTTCACTTAAAGTAATATTTATTTGGTTCAGTCAGTCTGCAGAGACAGGTACCATTACTTGGATTTAAAATAATATCTTTTACTGATATAACACACAGAATCTTAGAAACGCTGGATTTCACGGAGAAACCAAAGACTGATAGCTAATATCATTTAGACTTTAGGGAGGCCATCAAATTGGCTGACTGAGCATATGGTCTAGCATAGAATTACAAGATTTGACAGTGTAAACATTCAGTATCATATATCAATAGCAGAAATATAGAACTCGATTGTTTAAGAAATTAAAATATCTGCCAGAGGGTCAATTTTCGGTTCCTGGGATTGCTGCAAAATCAAATCTCCCAAGTAACTTTATGGAATTTGTGGAATGTGAAAATTGCAAGGGAGCTTTGAGCTACTCGGGTAGCCGTAAGAATACTTTGTGAGTGATTGACATCTATTGATTATTATTCAAACTTTACTTACATGCTCACTCTTCACTTTGAGACATAAATAAAATAGTAAAACTGTGATAGGAATTTTATGAATATGAATATTCCAAAGTTTGTTCATGCTTTCTAGTGCTATGCACAAGAGGTTGCTTCTATACAATATAGAGCTTTTACTTACCATTTACAGGCAACCTCTCCCCAAGGTAAAAGTGTCATCCAGGCGTGGACCCCTCGCTCACAGTGTCTAGAAAACCTCACTGACGAGGACTAACAATAATGAAACGGTAATCTGCATTTTGAAAAGTACCGCCCTTTCCGAGTGGGATCAGTCTGATGTACAAATGGTATAGGTTCTCTCTGAAATGGCACAAGATGAGCTAAAACCAGCTTAAGTACTGTGCAGGGATCCACTGAAAGGCCAGCTATCTGAGCTGTTGCACACTGTTTTTGATTTTTTTTTGTTCGGTTGTTTCGTAGATTACTTCTTAATTTGCTATCCTTATGAAAACTAATGCATCTGAAAGAATTAGGTTCAATTTGTTTTATATTCGTTCGTTATCATTTTGAATTCCATCAGTTTGCATATTCAGATGCTTCTGAATTTGGACAATATTTAATTCTGAACAAAACTAATTGCACATGTCTATTGCCCAGCCTCCCACACATTGCTTTTTTTTTTTTTTTTTTAATATTTAGTTGATTCCCTTTCCTACTTACTTTTTCTAAAATTTTGATTTCATTGTGTTTAGGTGGGATGCCATTAGGATCTGCCCCTCCAACTGGGAGCAAACCTCTCTGAATACCTCCTTCTGATCTTTTGAATGGGAGCGAGTATCTGTAGAGAGCTGTTCCCAGCTGTAGGCGCGAGGTATCCCCACCGTCTGTGCAGCTGCAGGGGGGCTTATTAGCACTATATTGTCTGTCTTGACAGCCATTGCAAATGAAACTCATTTGCAATAACTAATCTCATTTTCAATAGTTAACCTCTCTTAAAAACATTCTTTGTACCTCTGTATATAAATCACTTTTCCAGCTAATGTATCCCAGCATGACTTTCCAAATTCAGTTTTGGCACTTTTGCTGTGTGTTTGTTCAGCTTTCTGTACATTCTAATGAGCATCCTTACACACTATATCATATTTTGAAGGCCGGTAATAGATTATATTGGTCCTACTTATATATTCCTAACTTATCATGCATTATGTATTAAATACATTAAAAAAAATAATAAATAAAAAAAAAAAAAAACCTTCAAAACATGTTTTGTTTGGCTGTGTGCACAACCAATGTAGCTAAAGAAATCCAAATAGATTCATAGATTCATGTATTTGGCAGTTACATGTCAATTATTACAAGTAGTACATTATTATTTTAGTGATAGCAAATAGCAAAATGTATTGCGTTGAGGCTAATAGTGGCCACATGATCTAAAACAGATTCACAAAAGTATATATTTGTAAAACGTAGGCACCCCAGTGTATTAACCCCTTAAGGATAGAAGCAATTTCCACATTCTGAACCAAAACAAAATCTTGAATTTAAGGTGTAGGTTTGTTCCACTGTAATTTAAGTGTTTCTCTTGCTTCCATACATATAGTCTATATCACATAAAGGGCTACACCTAACACAACATTACATGTGAATAACGTTAACATTGGAAAATATAAAATTGTAAAAACAAATGTTTTCACATTTCTGCTTATAATATTTTTTACATATCCAGTTCAACTCACTAAAAAGAACTCAAATAGATTTATATATCAGTCCTTATTGTTAAATGCCTGATGTGTTTAGGATTTAGATAGTTTGGATAGTAGACATTAACCCTATATTAACCCCCACAATAACACTATACCAACCATACCCCTTACCCATTGCTAACACTAACTCGAACCACATACCTAGTCTAATCTTACCCCTAATCTCAACTATCTTTAACCTTAAAACAGCCCTAACCCTACCCCAACACGAAGTGTAACCCTAACCTACTCTTACCCCTAAATATAAACCTAATCCCAATCAATTCTGATATTAGAAATAGGTTTTACTATGTAACACAGTATATGGTGGTATGTTGCCACCATCAAGTGGCCATTTTCAGAATTACACCTAGTGGAATTGTGAATAAAGCCTGGTCCAAGAATATTATATAGAGATCAGTGCTGAGCAGCTGGCAAAGCCCAGCACAGGTCTCAATCGGCTGGGAGACCCTACCAGGGTCTATTCAGTCCATATAGTGTTGCCTCAAAGCTGACTGCACTCAAGAAAAACTGTGGTTCAGCATGATCACTCAGCCACGGTTTTATCAATGAGTTTAACCCCTTAAGGACCAAACTTCTGGAATAAAAGGGAATCATGACATGTCACACATGTCATGTGTCCTTAAGGGGTTAAAGGGCTCTGTGCTCAGCTGACTTCCAGCACTGCACAGAACTCATTTGTCAGCTTGGGGCAACTAAAAATTGACCCAGCTGACTTACAGGAGCAACAGGTATCCATTAATACCTGGGGTTAGTGGTGTGGCCATGGATTTAAACTTTCAAGTGTAGTTTTATTATCAAAAAGTCATTAGGGCATACTGCTCCTTTAAATCAAAGTGTATTCAGGAATAAATGTAAGTTTCTTTTCACAAAACGTCTTACCCTTTTTAGGAGGCTAACCAAACAGTTGCTTTCCCTCACTAGTGATTACTAGGCCAGCTATCCAGGCTTCCAGTGTAAATAATGAAAACATTCACGGCAGTCTTAAAGATACATGTTTCTCACCACATTATTGCCTTTATAGGAATTAAGATAATCTGTAGGTCTCCATCTACATCTCTCAAGTGCAGCCTGATTCTGAGATACCTCTCTGTTCTTCCAGATCTACTATACAGCTCTGGGCTAATTAACAAGGGACATGTGTGCTGGCTTAATCCCTTAGTGAAAGCAAATATTTGCTCTTTCTAGTCTCCTCTGATAAAACTAAGATTGAACTGATTAGGCTCAATTCAACCAGTCATGACTACAGGAACTGTTCGTCACCTGCACAAAACCATTGCAGTGGTAAACATTCTTTGAGTGTATTTTTCATTGGCAGGGACTAGGAGACTGGTCAGGGTTGATGGAAAGCTTAATGAAGGAAAAAAACTGAGATATCCTTAAAAAAAAAACAAAAAAACTGGTTCAGAATGTTAAGGCCAAAAGTTCACCTTCCAACATGAAAATGACTCTAAGCACACAGCCAAGACAATGCAAGAGTAGTTTAGGGACAACTCTGAATTTCTTGACTGGCCCAGCCAGAGCCTGGACTAGAACCCAATCAAATATTTCTGGAGAAACCTAAAAATTTCTGTCCATCAATGGTTCCCCTTAATGTTGTCTGAGTTTGAGAGGATATGCAACGATGATTGGCAAAAACTACCCAAGTCCAGGAGTGCAAATATTTTTGCATCATATTCACAAAAATTTGAAGCTGTAATCACTGCCAAAGGTGCTTCAACTTAATAAAGATGAGTTAAGGGTCTGGGTACTTATGTTAGTGTGTTATTTCAGGTTTTTCTGTTTATATAGAACAAACAAAACAAAGGATACAGGTAGCGCCAAAATAAATACAATATTGTGGTAAGTAATACAATTTTTTTAAAAAGGTACCAAGTAAAAGATAAAAATGTCCTTTTGAGGTTTTAAAAGTGTTCAAATGTTGAATAAGATGTCTCCGGAGTGGTATGACACATCAATGGCATATGCAAAAAAAGAAAATAGGAGACCAATAATGCAGTATTGTAAGTCTATGGACCATAGACAACATAGAACTAAAAATTGCCAACTCACGTTTTTCAGAGCTATAACCAGCTCTCGGTAAAACAGCTTATAGTGGTATTTCAACCCCCCACTTGTAGGATATCCCTCAGACGGTAGTTGTATTGTAGTTTTTAGGCAATTAAATAAAAAGAAGGCCCATAGTGCTTCCATATTTGCAAGGATCCTGAGCTGATCTCATTGCATTCATTATGATGCATCCATCAATAGTCGAGTGCCCACCAATCCCTGAGTGTTCTAGCCTACTTTAGAATATGACATGTGCAACAATGGGCTATTGCTAGACTGCATTACTTCGGAGGGATCAGATCATGCATGCCACCACTGGTGTTTGCCATTAGTATTGGAGGACCTCATTAGGGCCTCAGTAGCAGACATGTGATCTCTGTGATAGGCTGCAATAGTGATCACATGTATTTTTAGTGCCTGGAGGGTATTACTGGAGTGGATTATTGGCAAGGTATACAGCATTTGTTCCAGTCTTACCAAGATTGGTGAGACCCACAGCTCGGGTGCGAGGTGTGAGGTTTTTCTACTGTTACTAGTATTCTAAAGGTTAGCTTCATAGCTCATAGGTCCTCCGTAAGCTAGTGGATTAAATGAACACTCCAAGCACCATAACAACTACAAGTAGTGCTGTGGTCGAGTGTGCCAGGAGAATTCTGGCACTATAAACTAGGTACTGGTTATAATTCGAGGAGGGGCCTGACAGCACCCCAGAGTAAATAGTCAAGTCATATAAAAATGGTTTGAAAACTTACATTTGCTGTGTCCTCTGCCACTGTACTAAGCTTGGACATGCAGTGCTGTCCTCATTGACTGCGACAGATGAGCTGATGTTCTCGGTTAATGAGCCAGCCCTGCATGGTAAGGTTTGGCTTGGTGAAGTGAACAGAAGCTCAGGTAAGATGTCAAACAATTCTTAAAGCATAATTAATGTCAGCTATAGTGGTTATGGTGGTTGGAGTGTTCCTTTTACATTCAGCTATACTGACCTCGTTACTTGAACACCTACCACTCTGACCTCTACCATTTCCCAAACAATACCAAACAAATGTAATCTCGCCGTATTTGTATGCTTTAATAATTTGTGTACTGTTTCAAATATTTTCATACTCTTTGATTGCATTATTAGTATGCTCTTGGCTGTATGATTACTGATCTATGCAAAGCGTTGGATACTATATAAGCCATTTTAAACAAAAAACATGTAACAGTAATTCTAAAAATATTATGCAAAAAGAAAGCACCATACTGGGATATTATCAGGGACAGTATTTTACTAAATATCAGTTTCAAACACCTTCAAAGCATTTGGAAAAATATATTGTTGCAACATTGAACATTTGATAAAGTTGGAAACATATCTCGGGCAATGTGTGCGTCTTGATTACTGTAATCACTTTTTTTTTTTATATCAAATATTTAATAGCAAACTAACAGATACAAAAAATGTATAACTGTGATCCTACAGTAAAGTAATTTAATGTTTCAATATTAACCCCAGAACTAAATTTCTCACTAAGGAGTCATTTTCAGCTAACACTCCACAAATAGAATAAAATAGGATTTAGGTAATTGGATTTAGGAAATAATCGGATTACAATGCTGTAGAGAGATATGAGCATGAAATGATTTGTCCTTTCACTGAGTTAAGTACATAAAACCCATGACCAATCTTAATGTGGAATGCCAGGAATAAATGCACAGGATGGATATGAAGCACTGCAAACAAGTAAAGTTGGTCAAGCAGTTCAAAATACTGGGCATATTCCCTTCCAAGTTGATCAGTCTATTGCAAGCAAGAAATATGTTTAACGAGCGTCAGAAAAATTATGTGTAACTAAGTTTTACAGATAAATTGGTGGATCCAGTAAACACCAAATTTTGCTCAGATGCACAAAATGCAGTGATAACAGCCATATGTCCGACAGGAATGGCTATTCTTATATTTACTAAAACTAATTCCAGTCTGAATTTGGACAACCCCTCTGAATCTGCACCAGTCAGCCGGATGCATTTGGTGTCTGGTTTAAAATCACTGCTTTTCACATCAGAAACCTATGCAACATATAGGATATGGAATATGTACAAGGCACGGATTTTAAACAAAGTTAGGAATGAATGCGTTCAGTGGAATGCATGTTTGAAAACTAGCATGCACTTGCTTTTAGGTGAGCAAAACAATAGTTTGAAGTCCTATTTGTCTGCTGGCAATGCTATACCCAAAATATGGCTCGCGGGTGGGAGTTATAATGAATATAACCAGGGAGGGTCTAATGTCCCACACAGAACACAAGGCTTAGATTTTATGAATTTTACTGCCAATAGTCAGCGGGTGGGGGCTACCAGTAAAATATAGAATGCCAACTGCACCATGGGTCTTGCTTGGTGTGGTAGACTACTGCTTCTATTGATCTGGTGCTGAGTGCCTGTTCTTGTGCTGCTAAAATTATTGCCTCAGTGCTGTCTTTCAGTCCTGCACTTTCCAATCACGGGTAGAATTCATAATGTGAGCCACATCCACTATCTGAATAGAAAAAATGGAGAATGCCTGATACAGCAACAGATAGAGGATGCAGAAAGGGCAACCCTTTTCCTGTAATCTTTTGTGTCACACATCCACTATCTGCCTGTGGTACACCACATGGAGAGGATTGTCTGCTTTTCTGCATCGTCTATCTGTTGTTGTCTCAGGCATTATCTTAGCAGTTCATCTTTTGGAGTCATATTGATGTACTTGTGGCTGTTCTTGTGTTTCTTCCAGGAGTGTGGCCTTGAAACTATCTAGGTCCTTCCTTCTGGCTGGTGTACAGCCTCTGAGTGTTGCATCTCAGGTGGAAATCTCTATTTATAGTTTTCCAGTCTCAACATTCATGAAGACCAGCTCTTCTATTGGCCAAGTTATTATTCCAGTGGGGTACCTGATGACTGGTAGGGTATATGTGTTGATGGCTTGGATCATGTTCTTGTCAGTGAGCTGGTATTTCAAATTTCCTATTTGACATTCTGGTACTTGAACTCCTTTTGTCCTGATCATCTCCCCTCTTTTGTTATCATCCACCCACACGTATCTAGTCCGAACAACATTCCGATGTCCTTGCTGTATATCATAGTTAGGTGGATCAGAGAGTTAATGTCCCGCTCACTCTTGGCATTCAGGTTGTAGAGTAGGTGGCTGATGATAGCTCCACTTTTGAGTTTGTATGCATGTCCATTCTTTGTGATTATCTGGCTAAGGAGGTTGAGGCCTTTGCAGAACATTATTGAGGCTTATGCAGAACACCATTGTGGATAGCACATCATATATGCCACATTTGTTGTTCACATGTATTATTGTCCTGGAATTGACTTCTAGAGTTGTTTTCCACTTGCCCATTGAGTTGGGGGTTGGCAGTCCTAGGTTGGTTTGAGAGGTTAAAAGGGTGGCAATGGTATGTTCACCCACCTTCTTTTATTAGTAGCCCCCACCCACTGTGCTTTATTGGTGACTGGATGAACATTAGGTCCCCAAAGTTATAAAAAAAAAAAAAAATCAAAAAACACCAGCTGCCCATGGGTGGGGAACTCAGGGGAACAGTAGGTCTGCCTGTATATTTTAATTCTAGCCCCCACACACTGGCCACGTGTGAGATACGGCAAAACTTCAATAACTCTACTGTTTTATTTTAAAGCTGTCATCCAATGGCACAAGTGGGGTACAGTGGGACCTGTGCTAGGTCTCCTCCCCTAATAATTTGCATCTCACACTGATGAGATGGGACCTTTCTGGCTGATCACTGTTTTGTATACATGACCCTTACTGTTGCATGGCAGGTCCGGGCATAGGGAGGTTTAATACCGCCCTTATAATAAAATGGGAGTCATATTGACCCCCATAGGCGTATTTTTATTAAATTTTTACTTTTTAAGGTGACGGCTATTTAGTTTACTTTTTCATGTAATCAAAAATATTCTAATATTTCTATTTTTTATATATATATGGTTTTGTTTTTTTCTATATAATATATTTCTATATATTTTAATATTCTTAAAAAAAAAATTAAACTATCATCCAGAAAATATGATATCATTTGCAAAGCTTATCCAAAAATATTAAGTTGAGGTCATTTTTACATAGTGTGAATGTCCGGGTTTGCAATCTAAATGGTCCTGTACAACTGCAATGTTTTGCCCCATTCAAAACGGTGGCTTTCGGACTTTAGCCAATAACCCTGAAAATGTTAGTTTTCACATAATCCATGAATTTTTACATTTATGGTCAGAGTAGCCAAATTTAAAAGTATAGCTGACATAGAGAATGTTTCCATGTTGGCTATTTTGTCCTTTCACTTTCAAATCTTACTTTAGTAAATAATCTTGAATATGTATTAGACTGGTTGCTGTTCATTGCATACTAAACAGTAACACAAGAGAGCCTTCTAGTGGAAGCAGTTAAGAATAACACAGTAAAGGTACAGCAAGCTGTTAAAATCCTTGAAACAGATTAAGATTTCTATGTGCCAGTGTTTCTATATTTACTTATTGCTTTGTGACAATGTTTGGTTCCATGCTGGTGTCAATATTGTTATAGTTAGGAGTTTGAGTATTTTATTTTGGGTGGCTTTGCATTCTGTACACTTACTACATAATATCTGGGTTGAAGGGTTAAAAGGAGACTCTAACGTAATGTTAAAAGGAAAATGCATTTTTTTCTGTATGCACATAATTCATTGTTTATTTGCATTAATATTTCCTGAACTCTAAAAACTTACATTGCATTGGGCTCATTCACAACCTTATCACTACTTTTTTTTTCTTGGCAAGCTACCTGTCACTATCTTTAGAGAGTCTTGGATTTTTACCGACTGCAAAATTTGACAAGTAGCGATAGGGAGTTATCAGCTGCTGCTATTGGAAGCTCGACTTGTGCACAGTGGAAAAATTTGGTTCAGCCAAGACACTTGTTCCAAACCAAAATGAAATTTACTTCAAGCCCTCCAATACTCATCCCCATGTGGCGGTTAGGATGAATGAAAAATGAGGAATATATTGCACTTTTTGAAATTTTAAAAGTAGCGAACAGGGGTAATCATTGTAATTGCTTATTTATTGTGGGGAACAAAAATTGTAGACATAAACCAGGCAGTAAACAAAAGAGAAATAAATCCAAATTCAGGCAAAACAAATAATGGGGAGAGACCACTAAGCAAAAATGTGTAGCGGTTCGGCTGATATGCATTTCGTTCGTGAAAAATATTTGGAATATCCAAGAAAGTGCCTATCACTGTGCAGCAAAAACGGCTACAATATTGCCGAGCCTGGATAGATAATTATATTATTATATCTGTATTAAAAAAAAAAGTAAGAGCAGAAGTAGTTATAAAAAAATGTTGAACAGTTGCAGGATTAATTTTAAGCTGAAAAAAGAACATAAAAAGAAAAAATCAGTAACAATTGGCAACCCATTCACCCTCTACACCCTGAGAAGAACACAGCTTTCACACACATCCAGTCAGCAGGAATAATTTCATTTGAATTATTATTATTTTTTTTAAATAAATAATCAAATAAGAGTGGGAGAGTGGCTCATGAATTGACAAATTCATTTTTACTTTCATTTTATTGAAAAATCCTGTTTGAATATTGAATGACTCCTGCCTTTCATTGTTGTGTTCTCCCTACCTGACTGAGCAGTATGACTGACTATCCCTGCTACTGCAGCATATGCTTTTGGTAGGTGATATTAGGGCACTGTTCTTTCTCCTCATTAAATGGCAGTCACTCGCCCTACAGGCTGGATGTGTGGGAAAGCTTTGTTTTTTTTTTCTCAGTGTGAGGGATCTTTCACTGTCCACTCACAAATCACAGTGTCCTATTAGCTTATACCAGGGTTTCCAATTCATTTTTCCCATGGAACCTTTTGACATAGTGTACTAACATTAGGGATGTGCATGAGCAATGCCTGATGATGCTTTGGTGGTGGTAAAGTGGGAGATTTATAAAGGGTTAAAATTACCTTGAAGAATGAAGACTATCACTCCATTTTTGCAATGTAATGCCATACCCTGTGGACAGCACTTGATTGGAACCAAGTTCCTTCTACAACAGGACAATGACTCAAAGCACAGTTCTAAATCATGCAAAAACTATTTAGGAAACAAGCATTCAACTGGTATTCTTTCTTTAATGAAGTGGCCAGCATAGTCACCTGATCTCAAACCTGTTAAGTTGTTGTGTTAGCAGACTGAGTCTACGGTATATAAGAAGTACCCATCAAGCCAATCCAACTTGTGGGAGGTGCTTCAGGAATCATAGGGTAAAATCTCTTCAGATAACCTCATCAAATGAGCAACTAGAATGTCAAAGGTCTGCAAAGCTGCATTTGCTGCACATGAAGGATTTTATGAAAGAAAAGAACCATGTTGCCATTGTCTACGTCTTCCAGCATCAGCACCAGTAGCATAACCCCAAGACAGCAGAGTGAAGCACATTTTGGTTTAATGCTTTTGGAGGTTTGGTGGGCACGTGGTAAGCAGCAACTAGCTAGATGACTATTAATGTCAAAGGTCAAAATGTACCTATCTGAATCTCTGTTGGGTCCGTCTGAGCTACTGTCATGAGAAGAAGAGTGTGTGGCCTGCTCTGTGTCTGGTTGCACTGCAGCTATTGTCACGTCCACCAACCACAGTCCAAAGTAAGCAAGTGTTTCTTGTTACAGGGTACATTTTGAATCCCCAATGCTAACAAATGCCCTGCAATTGATGGAGCAAAGAGCCTTCCCAAAGTTCAATCTCCTTACCCTTCAGTTCAATACTTGAGGCATCATTATCTGCCAGATGAGATCTGATTGGCCACTCACCTCTCCATTCAAAGTGGTTACAACAAAAAAATAATAATTTGAATTGCTACCCCTTTTTTGAATAGATAAAAACACACAATTGGGTCAGTGCTTAGTAACCCTTCAAGATACACAATGAAAAAGACAAAGGGATGCGCCACATAACATTAAACAAATAGTACTGTGAACCTCGTTCCAGCAGTGCAAATTGTCCCATATAGAAGTGTCTCTTTATCAAGAAGTAGATACAATTGTGGTTTCTAAGTTCTTTATGCTTGGGGGATGTGGAAGATCTGAGTGTCTTTAGTCTCTGTATATGAGTAGAAGAAAGACAAAATAACCTAATAGTGCAATATGTCAAGACTTGATAGGCAATGCGTAAATAATAGTGATATTGAACTCACATGTAAGAGAGCTATGACCAGCTCTAGTGTGTAGCGCATATAGTGGTATAATCCCCACTTATTGAATATGATGAAGCAGGTGGTTGTCCAAGTACTCAGAGAGGGAATAAAAAATAGCCACAATTAGTGCTCTCAATTAGACAATAAAAACGGTATAAAATTAAACAAAATTGTACTCACAAGTGTAGAGCAGGCTCACTGCTCTATGATGATAGCGTTGGTGGTATGATCCCCACCTGGGATTTTCTTGAGAGTAGAGATGATAAAGTAGGATAAGAAAAAAATAAATAAACAAAAATGCCAGGAAATAGTTTTTGAAATAAAAAGGTGAGGGTACAATACATTTTTGTAAAACCAAAATCCTTTATTCAATCAGATAAAAAAAAAAGTAATGTCCATAACGCGTTTCGTCATAACAGATTTTTTCAAATGGATCCATTTGATGTTTTCCTTTCATTTTTAAATAAATCCCTTTTTAAAAAAAAAAAAAAAAAAATCACTCCTGTTCCCTATTTTACATAATGCAAGATAGCATAAGTTAAAAAAAATAAAAATACAATCATTTTAAAACTAAGTACTCTCATTGATTATAATTTTATCCAAATATATAATCTAATGTTGTCAATAGTGATGTACCGAACTGTCCGCCGGCGAACAGTTCCCGGCGAAATTAGCGTGTTCGCGTTCGCCGCGGCGGGCGGACACATGCGCAGTTCGATCCGCCCCCTATTCGTCATCATTGGGCAAACTTTGACCCTGTGCCTCTCGGTCAGCAGACACATTACAGCCAATCAGCAGCACTCCCTCCCTTCTACACCCTCCAACCTCCCTCCCAGCATCCATTTTCGATTCATTCGGAAGATGCATGCTTAGTGAGAGGAGGGAAAGTTTAGCTGCTGCTGATTACATAGGGAAATTGATAGCTAGGCTAGGGTATTCAGTGTCCACTACAATCCTGAAGGACTAATCTGATCTCTGCTGTAAGGACAGCACCCCAAAAAGCCCTTTTTAGGGCTATAACATCAGGCTGCTTTTTTTTTCCTGTGTAATGTAATTGCAGGTGCCTGCCTGCCAGCTTCTGTGTGAGGTTCACATTGGATACTGTGCCTATTTGCCCAGTGCCACCACTCATATCTATTTTAACAATAGGTTAAGCTTTACATTTAAAATAAATATTTTTTTTCCACTGTAATAGAAGAGCAGTTGCCTGCCTGCCAGCTTCTGTGTGAGGTTCACATTGGATACTGTGCCTATTTGCCCAGTGCCACCACTCATATCTGTTTTAACAATAGGTTAAGCTTTACATTTAAAATAAATATTTTTTTTTCACTGTAATAGAAGAGCAGTTGCCTGCCTGCCAGCTTCTGTGTGAGGTTCACATTGGATACTGTGCCTATTTGCCCAGTGCCACCACTCATATCTGTTTTAACAATAGGTTAAGCTTTACATTTAAAATAAATATTTTTTTTCACTGTAATAGAAGAGCAGTTGCCTGCCTGCCAGCTTCTGTGTGAGGTTCACATTGGATACTGTGCCTATTTGCCCAGTGCCACCACTCATATCTGTTTTAACAATAGGTTAAGCTTTACATTTAAAATAAATATTTTTTTTCACTGTAATAGAAGAGCAGTTAGTTGTCTGCAAGCGTCTGTGTTTCAGGCCTACTTCAGCGTGTGCTCTGCAGACCTGTGCCAGCGTGCTTTGACAGTTGCCAATCATATCTGGTGTCTCTATAGCGTGCTTTTACAACCAAAATTTTGTTTCCACTGTAATAGAAGAGCAGTTGCCTGCCTGCCAGCTTCTGTGTGAGGTTCACATTGGATACTGTGCCTATTTGCCCAGTGCCACCACTCATATCTGTTTTAACAATTGGTTAAGCTTTCGATTTAAAATAAATAATTTTTTTTCACTGTAATAGAAGAGCAGTTAGTTGTCTGCAAGCGTCTGTGTTTCAGGCCTACTTCAGCGTGTGCTCTGCAGACCTGCGCCAGCGTGCTTTGACAGTTGCCAATCATATCTGGTGTCTCTTTAGCGTACTTTTACAACCAAAATTTTGTTTCCACTGTAGTAGAAGAGCAGTTGCCTGCCTGCCAGCTTCTGTGTGAGGTTCACATTGGATACTGTGCCTATTTGCCCAGTGCCACCACTCATATCTGTTTTAACAATTGGTTAAGCTTTAGATTTAAAATAAATATTTTTTTTTCACTGTAATAGAAGAGCAGTTAGTTGTCTGCAAGCATCTTGGTGTCAGGCCTACTTCAGCGTGTGCTCTGCAGACCTGTGCCAGCGTGCTTTGACAGTTGCCACTCATATCTTGTGTCTCTATAGCGTGCTTTTACAACCAAAATTTGTTTTTCACTGTTATAGATTGAATAGCAGTTACTTGTCTTCAAGCGGGTGTCTCAGGCCTACAGTGTGTGCTCTGCAGAACTGTTCCAGTGCACATTGCCAATCATATCTGGTGTCTCTATAGCGTGCTTTTAAAAACAAAATTTGTTTTTCACTGTTATAGATTGAATAGCAGTTACTTGTCTTCAAGCGGGTGGCTCAGGCCTACAGTGTGTGCTCTGTAGAACTGTTCCAGTTCACATTGCCAATCATATCTGGTCTCACAGTAGCTTGCACGCATAGTACCACAAATCCCCAAAAAAATGACAGGCAGAGGCAGGCCACCCCGCAGGGGCCGTCGTGGTCGTGGTGCTGTGATTCCCTTTTGCCCTAGAATAATGCCCAGTTTTCAGAAGCCACGTACCCTGAACTTGAAAAGTTCTGAGGACTTAGTTGACTGGCTAACACAGGACACCCAATCTTGTACAGCCTCCGCTCGGAACCTTGACGCACCATCCTCCTCCAGCTTACCTTCAGGCACCTCTCAAGATAGCACTCACCCGCCTGCCGCCACCACCAAAACTAGCACCACAGCCGCTTTACTTGGTATGTCAGAGGAGTTATTCACACACCCGTTTGAAGAAATGAGTGATGCGCAACCATTATTGCTCGAGGATGTAGATAACAGGGATATGTCTCAGGCAGGCAGCATTAAACACATGGAGGTACGGTGTGATGATGATGATGTTGTACCCGCTGCTGCTTCCTTTTCTGAGTTGTCAGATACAAGCAAAGTGGTTGATGATGACGATGCGTCCATGGATGTCACGTGGGTGCCCGCTAGAAGAGAAGAAGAACAGGGCGGAAGTTCAGATGGGGAGACAGAGAGGAGGAGGAGGAGACGAGTTGGAAGCGGGGGGGGTCGTCGCAAGGAGATAGTGGCACAGTCAGACAGCATGCATCGGCACCCGGGGTCAGCCCGACAGCACGCCAATCAACGCATGCTGTGTCCACCACCAGAATGCCGTCATTGCAGAGCTCAGCAGTGTGGCATTTTTTTTGTGTGTCTGCCTCTGACAACAGCGATGCCATTTGCAACCTGTGCCAAAGGAAACTGAGTCGTGGGAGGTCCAACACCCACCTAGGTACAACTGCTTTGCGTAGGCACATGATCTCACATCACAAACGCCTATGGGATCAACACATGAGTACAAGCAGCACGCCTACTCTAAGCTGCCATCCTCCTCCTGGTCCAGCATCTTCAGCCACGTCAACCACTGCTGTCCTTCTTGCCCCCTCTCAACCATCCGCCACTCCGTCTCCCGCCTTGAGCAGTTCCCGCTCATCTGCCCACAGTCATGTGTTTCTGTCAAGGACATGCTTGAGCGTAAGAAGCCAATGTCACCAAGTCACCCCCTTGCCCAGCGTTTGACAGCTGGCTTGTCCGAACTATTAGCCCGCCAGCTTTTACCATACAATCTGGTTGAGTCTGAGGCGTTCAAAAAATTTGTAGCTATTGGGACACCGCAGTGGAAGGTACCCGGCCGGAATTTCTTTTCACAAAAGGCAATCCCCAACTTGTACTCGATTGTGCAAAAGGAAGTCATGGCATGTCTGGCACACAGTGTTGGGGCAAGGGTCCATCTGACCACTGATACCTGGTCTGCAAAGCATGGTCAGGGCAGGTATATCACCTACACTGCGCATTGGGTAAACCTGCTGACGGCTGACAAGCAAGGAATGCGTGGCATTGCAGAGGAGTTGGTGACACCGCCACGAATTGCAGGCAGTCCTGCTGCCACCTCCTCTACTCCTCCTACTCCATCCTCTTCCATAACCTCCTCGGCTGAGTCCTCTTGTGCCGCTGCTTCTTGCTCCACATCCAACGGCACCCCCCCAGCTCCCCAGGTACTATTCCACATCCCGGATACGGCAGTGTCACGCCGTCTTGGGTTTGACTTGCTTGAAAGCAGAGAGTCACACCGGACAAGCACTCCTGTCCGCCCTGAACGCACAGGTGGAAAAGTGGCTGACTCCGCAGCAACTGGATATCGGCAAAGTGGTGTGTGACAACGGAAAAAATTTGATAGCGGCATTGAAGTTGGGCAAGTTGACACATGTGCCGTGCATGGCACATGTGTGTAATCTGATCGTACAACGCTTTGTGCATAAGTACACAGGCTTACAGGACGTCCTGAAGCAGGCCAGGAAGGTGTGTGGCCATTTCAGGCGTTCCTACACGGCCATGGCTCACTTTGCCGATATCCAGCGGCGAAACAACATGATCCAATTGATCAAAGTTAAAGGATTTCAAGTGGACTGATTACAATTACAGGGCCTCTAAAGAGTCCTGTATTGTTATTTGTCATCACTACCTTCCCGCGTCGGGAAGATTTCTTGCACAGGGCGCCCAAAGGCCTAAGGCTGGCCCTGCGCATGGGTCAGTGGCTCTGCACCAGACTTCCCTCCAATTGATCAAAGTTAAAGGATTTCAAGTGGACTGATTACAATTACAGGGCCTCTAAAGAGTCCTGTATTGTTATTTGTCGTCACTACCTTCCCGCGTCGGGAAGATTTCTTGCACAGGGCGCCCAAAGGCCTAAGGCTGGCCCTGCGCATGGGTCAGTGGCTCTGCACCAGACTTCCCTCCAATTGATCAAAGTTAAAGGATTTCAAGTGGACTGATTACAATTACAGGGCCTCTAAAGAGTCCTGTATTGTTATTTGTCGTCACTACCTTCCCGCGTCGGGAAGATTTCTTGCACAGGGCGCCCAAAGGCCTAAGGCTGGCCCTGCGCATGGGTCAGTGGCTCTGCACCAGACTTCCCTCCAATTGATCAAAGTTAAAGGATTTCAAGTGGACTGATTACAATTACAGGGCCTCTAAAGAGTCCTGTATTGTTATTTGTCGTCACTACCTTCCCGCGTCGGGAGTGGGTCATTTGCGCCCCTGCTGCCTTCCTTGCATGTGGTAGCTGTTTGTCAGGGATTTGTCAATCCATATCTGCCAAGTGACCCTATGTAGGGGGAACAGTCTCTATTCTGCTCTGTGTCAGTGTGTATCAGGGATCATTAGGATAGGTGTCAATCCATATCTGCCAAGTGACCCTATGTAGGAGGAACAGTCCCTATTCTGCTCTGTGTCACTGTGTATCAGGGATCATTAGGATAGGTGTCAATCCATATCTGCCAAGTGATCCTATGTAGGGGGAACAGTCCCTATTCTGCTCTGTGTCAGTGTGTATCAGGGGTTTTGAGGACAGGTGTCAATCCATATCTGCCAAGTGACCCTATGTAGGGGGAACAGTCCCTATTCTGCTCTGTGTCAGTGTGTATCAGGGGTTTTGAGGACAGGTGTCAATCCATATCTGCCAAGTGACCCTATGGGAACAGTCCCTATTCTGCTCTGTGTCAGTGTGTATCAGGGGTTTTGAGGACAGGTGTCAATCCATATCTGCCAAGAGACCCTATGTAGGGGGAACAGTCTCTATTCTGCTCTGTGTCAGTGTGTATCAGGGATCATTAGGATAGGTGTCAATCCATATCTGCCAAGTGACCCTATGTAGGGGGAACAGTCTCTATTCTGCTCTGTGTCAGTGTGTATCAGGGATCATTAGGATAGGTGTCAATCCATATCTGCCAAGTGACCCTATGTAGGGGTAACAGTCCCTATTCTGCTCTGTGTCAGTGTGTATCAGGGGTTTTGAGGACAGGTGTCAATCCATATCTGCCAAGTGACCCTATGTATGGGGATCAGTCTCTATTCTGCTCTGTGTCAGTGTGTATCAGGGATCATTAGGATAGGTGTCAATCCATATCTGCCAAGTGACCCTATGTAGGGGGAACAGTCCCTATTCTGCTCTGTGTCAGTGTGTATCAGGGGTTTTGAGGACAGGTGTCAATCCATATCTGCCAAGTGACCCTATGTAGGGTGAACAGTCTCTATTCTGCTCTGTGTCAGTGTGTATCAGGGCTGGGCTTTGAGGACAGGTGTCAATGTTAGGTGATTTCTGCCCTTTATGGATTAAAAGCAGACTCTGCATCAACTGTGCAATTTTCCATGGGAGTTTTGCCATGGATCCCCCTCTGGCATGCCACAGTCCAGGTGTTAGTCCCCTTGAAACAACTTTTCCATCACTATTGTGGCCAGAAAGAGTCCCTGTTGGTTTTAAAATTCGCCTGCCCATTGAAGTCAATGGCGGTTTGCACGGTTCTCGAACATTTGCGGAAGTTCGCGTTCGCCGTTCGCGAACCGAAAATTCCGGGTTCGCGACAACACTAGTTGTCAACTCAGAATTGTTATTTCTGAATTGGCTGATATTGTGCCATTAAAGGGACACTATAGTGCTAGGATAACAAATCTGTATAAATAAGTATAATAGTAATAATACATATAATCTTAACAAAAACAACAGATTGTTCTTGGCCACATCAAAATTAAACCAAATACAGATTAAGGAACAGCGCACACAAAAATACAGTTTTAAATCGTACAAGGCTAATTAAAATCCTCTATATCGCCCATATCGTGTTAAGCCCATCGTTACATCACAGTACCACAATACTGATGGGTCCTACACTATTTTTAACATGAGACAAACATGCTTACTAGAGATGTCCCGAATAGTTCGCTGGCGAATAGTTCCTGGCGAACATAGCTTGTTCGCCACGGCGGGCGAACATATGCGATGTTCGGTCCGCCCCCTATTCGTCATCATTGAGTAAACTTTGACCCTGTACCTCACAGTCAGCAGACACATTCCAGCCAATCAGCAGCAGACCCTCCCTCCCAGACCCTCCCACCTCCTGGACAGCATCCATTTTCGATTCATTCTGAAGCTGCATGCTTAGTGAGAGGAGGGAAATTTTAGCTGCTGCTGATTTAATAGGGAAATCGATAGCTAGGCTAGTGTATTCAGTGTCCACTACAGTCCTGAAGGACTCATCTGATCTCTGCTGTAAGGACAGCACCCCAAAAAGCCCTTTTTAGGGCTAGAACATCAGTCTGCTTTTTTTTTTCCCTGTGTAATCTAATTAAAGTTGCCTGTCTGCCAGCGTGTGTGTCGGGCTCACAGCGTATACTTTGCCCACTTGCCCAGTGCCACCACTCGTATCTGGTGTCACAATAGCTTGCATTTAAAAAAAACTAATTTTTTGACTGTAATATAATAGCAGTCAGTTTCCTTCACACGTGTGCGTTTCAGGGCCTGCCAGGGCACAGTGTCACACCAGTGCAATTCATATCTGGTGTAACAGTAGTGTGTCAGGGTACCTGAGGTCTCTACCTCTGAGAGAGGTAGAGACTTAGAAGTTTATCCGTCCGGACGGCATGTCCCCTCGGCCTCCCGCAGTTCACTCGGTCTTGCTAACGCCGGCCGCGAGGGAGTCACTTCCTTTTATAACAGGAGGACCGGAGGTAGACGTCATGACGCCAACCCGGAACGTCCTGTCACTCAAATCTCGGGAGACGAATCAGGACTCGCCGGAGGCGTGTCTTCTCTCCCTAGCCAGGATACTTAACAGTGGCTCTCTCATTCACTCATTGCCCTGTCGTGGTTCTAGTCCGCCTAGTCACACAGTGCTTTGTTTTTCACTTGTCCTTTGGTTCTGACCCGGCTTTGTTGTTTACTCTCCTGCCTTTCTGTTATCCTTGACCCGGCTTGTCTCTCGCTTACCTGTTCTCTCGTTCCCTCGACCTCGGCTTGTCTCTGACCATTCCATTGTAGTTATACGTTAAGTCCGGCCATTCTAAGGACCGGTATACGTATCTGCTACTCTTTGTACTCTGCGTGTTGGATCCCTGACCCGATCCTGACATTACGACAGGGCCATGGATCCTGCAGGTACAAATTGTCAGCTTGGTTCTCCTGATCCTAGGTTTGACGCCATGGATCATAGGATGGATCAGATGGCTCTAGCACTACAGGCGCTGCTGTCTCGCCCTATTAATCCACCTGAGGAGATGCGTAATACGTCTGCTTCTTCTGTGGGTTCGGGGCTAGAGGTAGCTACTGTAGGTGCTTCTTCCCGAGTTACCCCACCTGTACGTTATGCTGGTTCTCCTGAGAGGTGTCGTGGCTTTTTGAACCAGATCAGTATTCATTTCGAGCTACAGCCCCGTTCATACCCTACTGATAGGGCAAAAGTGGGATTTATTATTACCTTACTCATTGAGAAAGCTCTGAGATGGGCTAATCCGTTGTGGGAGAATGATAATCCATTAGTCTATAACTATAATTCCTTTGTAGCTGCTTTTAAAAGAACTTTTGACCCTCCTGGCAGGAGGGCCAATGCAGCCAGATTACTGTTGCGCCTTAGACAAGACAACCAAACACTTGTGGATTATGCACTAGAGTTCAGGTCTTTGGCGTCAGAGGTAAAATGGAATGAACAGGCCTATATAGATGTATTCTTAAATGGATTATCTGATGTAATACTTGATGAGGTAGCGACAAGAGAGCTTCCCGAGAATCTGGAGGACTTAATTTCCTTTATCTCTCGTATTGACGAACGTCTAAGGGAGAGACAGAATACTCGAGATAGAACCGCTAAATCTTTCTCTAGACTAGCACCCTCATTTCAAATTTCTGAAACCAAAAATCCACAGGTTTCAGAACCTATGCAGTTAGGCCTTACTCGTCTCTCAGAGGAGGAGAGACAGTACAGGAGAAGAGAGGGACTGTGTATGTATTGTGGGGCCAGAGGTCATGTACGTTTGAGCTGTCCCAGCCGTCCGGGAAACGCTCGCACCTAAGTTTCTCTAGAGGATAGACCTTGGGTGTTTCGATTTTGTCCTCTACTCATAACTACAAAGAACATAGACTCCTATTACCGGTCTCTTTAACTTGGGAGAAGGGAACTTTAGAGACTATGGCATTGATAGACTCTGGCGCTGCTGAGAGTTTTATCGACCAAAAGTTTCTCACCAAACACACTATCCCATCCCAGTTAAGGAAGACACCCTTGGCTGTTGAAGCCATTGATGGTAGACCTTTAGTTGAGCCTGTGATTTTCCGGGAGACCACACCTCTTTACTTAACTACTGGTATTCTACACAAGGAGGAAATATCCCTACTACTCATTTCATCCCCTTCTGTTCCCATAGTCCTGGGATACTCCTGGCTTAAGAGACATAACCCCGTTATAGATTGGAGATCAGGGGAAATAGTTTCGTGGGGTCAGAATTGTCAAGAGAATTGTTTAAAGAAAGTGTCACCTCTTTGTAGTGTCAACTCATTTAATAACGCTACCGACTCTACCAAAGTACAGATACCGTCCTTGTATCAAGATTTAAAGGCAGTATTTGACAAAAGAAAGGCTGATACCTTACCACCACATAGGCCTTTTGATTGCAAAATTAATTTACTTTCTGGTACCATGCCTCCCAGGGGTCATGTATATCCTTTGTCTACGAATGAAAACTTAGTTCTAGAAGAGTATATTCGTGAAAACCTAGACAAGGGGTTCATTAGAAGATCCTCCTCTCCTGCTGGGGCTGGATTCTTTTTTGTTAAAAAGAAGGATGGTTCTTTAAGACCTTGCATTGACTACCGAGGCCTTAACAAGATAACCATCAGAAATGTATATCCGATTCCCCTGATCACCGAGCTTTTTGATCGATTAAAAAGTTCTAAAATTTTCACTAAGTTAGACCTTAGAGGTGCTTATAATTTGGTGAGAATCCACGACGGTGACGAGTGGAAAACTGCATTCAATACTCGATATGGGCACTATGAGTATACTGTAATGCCTTTTGGTCTCTGCAATGCCCCGGCGGTATTTCAGGACCTTATTAATGAGGTTCTTAGGGAGTTTCAAGATGACTGTGTGATTGTATACCTTGATGATATACTTACACATTCCAGGGATATTGAGACTCACCACGGACAAGTCAGAAGGGTTTTGCACAAGCTTCTTCAGCATGGCTTATACTGCAAACTAGAGAAATGCAGCTTTGACCAATCCCAAACGACCTTTCTTGGTTATGTGATTTCTGGGGAAGGGTTTGAAATGGATCCGGAGAAGCTCCAATCCATATTAGAGTGGCCTTTACCTAAGGGTCTCAAGGCTATCCAGAGATTCATTGGTTTCTCTAATTACTACAGACGTTTCATTAAGGGATACTCCTCTATCATTGCTCCCATCACCAATATGACCAAACAAGGGGCTGAGACTAAGAATTGGTCTACTGAAGCACTTCTGGCTTTTAAGACACTCAAGGAGCTGTTTGCTTCCGCACCAATTTTAGTTCACCCTGATACTACTCTACCTTTCCTACTCGAAGTTGACGCTTCTGAGACTGGTATAGGTGCTGTTCTGTCCCAAAGGTTGGGTGTAGATAAACCATTACATCCTTGTGGATACTTTTCCAAAAAATTGTCAGGTACTGAAAGCAGATATGACATTGGTGACAGGGAACTACTAGCGGTTATAATGGCCTTGAAGGAGTGGAGACATTTGTTGGAGGGTACTTTGCATCCTGTTACTATTTTGACAGATCATAAAAACTTATCCTATATTGGAGAGGCTAAACGACTATCATCTAGACAGGTTCGTTGGTCCATATTTCTCACTCACTTCAACTACGTACTCACATATAGGCCAGGTTCTAAGAATTCTAAAGCCGACGCCTTATCCCGCCAATATGAACCTGCTGCCGTATCTGAGCCGGTTTTGTCCTCTATAGTACCCAAGTGTAACATTATCGCTAACACTACTCTCAAAGTTCATTCTCCGCTACTTGATCAGATAAGGAACTTGCAGCATCTGGCACCTAGACTGACTCCGGCTTCCAGACTTTTCGTCCCTCCTGAACTCCAATTGGAGCTCTTACAGTGTCTTCACGAGAGTAAGGTGGCTGGTCATCCGGGTGTTCGCAAGACGTATTCTTTGATCTCCAAGGATTTCTGGTGGCCGTCGTTACGGAAGGATGTTAAGGATTTTATCGGGGTTTGTGTGGTCTGTACTAAAACTAAACTACCGCATTCGCTTCCTTGTGGCCTTCTACAACCTCTGGAAATTCCTGACAAACCTTGGTCCTGTGTGGCAATGGACTTTATTGTGGATCTGCCTGTTTCTAAAAAGCACACGGTTATCCTCACCGTAGTCGATAGGTTTACCAAGATGGCACATTTCGTACCTTTGCCTAAACTCCCGACTTCCCCTGAATTGGCGGAAGTCTTTGCTAAAGAGATTTTTCGCTTGCATGGGATTCCTTCGGAGATCACTTCTGATAGAGGCTCCCAATTTGTTTCACGTTTTTGGAAGTCGTTCTGTTCTCAATTAGGCATCAAATTGAATTTTTCGTCCGCCTATCATCCTCAGTCTAACGGAGCTGCTGAACGAACCAACCAGAAGATTGAGCAATACTTACGTTGTTTTGTGTCCGAACACCAGGACGATTGGGTCGGTTTGATTCCTTGGGCGGAGTTTGCGCACAACAATCTCGTTTGTGACTCTACGCATTCAAGCCCCTTCTTCATGAACTATGGCTTTCATCCATCTATTCTTCCCCCGGTTTCTCCTTCCCAAGGAGTGCCGTCGGTTGATGTCCATGTGGCCAATTTGAGGAAGTTGTGGGATCAGACTCGACAGATTCTTCTACACAATTCTGTACTGGTTAAGAAACATGCTGACAAACGTAGAAGGGCGGCTCCGAATTTTGTTCCAGGCGATAGAGTGTGGTTGAGCACTAGGAATATTCGTCTTAAAGTTCCTTCCATGAAATTCGCTCCTCGTTATATTGGTCCCTACAGGATCTTGACTCGAATTAACCCAGTGGCGTATCGTCTAGCTCTCCCAGCTACTTTACGCATCCCGAATTCCTTTCACGTGTCATTGCTGAAACCTCTAATCTGTAACAGATTCTCCTCCACAATCGCCCCTCCGCGCCCTGTTCA
This sequence comes from Pelobates fuscus, assembly GCF_036172605.1. Taxonomy (NCBI): domain Eukaryota; kingdom Metazoa; phylum Chordata; class Amphibia; order Anura; family Pelobatidae; genus Pelobates; species Pelobates fuscus. The sequence continues at coordinate 106,569,939 of NC_086318.1, read as the reverse complement.
GGTGGAGGGTCAGGAGGAGTATGAGGTTAACTCCATTATTGATTCTCGTGTCTCCCGGGGGCGAGTACAATATTTAGTTGACTGGAAGGGATATGGTCCTGAGGAGAGGAGTTGGGTACCACAAGAGGATGTTCATGCTCCTCGTCTTCGCAGGGCATTTCACTCCCGCTTTCCATCTCGTCCCGGCTCCTTCCGCCCGGTGGGCGTATCTGAGAGGGGGGGTACTGTCAGGGTACCTGAGGTCTCTACCTCTGAGAGAGGTAGAGACTTAGAAGTTTATCCGTCCGGACGGCATGTCCCCTCGGCCTCCCGCGGTTCACTCGGTCTTGCTAACGCCGGCCGCGAGGGAGTCACTTCCTTTTATAACAGGAGGACCGGAGGTAGACGTCATGACGCCAACCCGGAACGTCCTGTCACTCAAATCTCGGGAGACGAATCAGGACTCGCCGGAGGCGTGTCTTCTCTCCCTAGCCAGGATACTTAACAGTGGCTCTCTCATTCACTCATTGCCCTGTCGTGGTTCTAGTCCGCCTAGTCACACAGTGCTTTGTTTTTCACTTGTCCTTTGGTTCTGACCCGGCTTTGTTGTTTACTCTCCTGCCTTTCTGTTATCCTTGACCCGGCTTGTCTCTCGCTTACCTGTTCTCTCGTTCCCTCGACCTCGGCTTGTCTCTGACCATTCCATTGTAGTTATACGTTAAGTCCGGCCATTCTAAGGACCGGTATACGTATCTGCTACTCTTTGTACTCTGCGTGTTGGATCCCTGACCCGATCCTGACATAGTGTACATTAAAAAAAAAAAAACTACAAATTTGACTGTGGAATAATAGCAGTCAGTTTCCTTCACACGTGTGCGTTTCAGGGCCTGCCAGGGCACAGTGTCACACCAGTGCAACTCATATGTGGTGTAACAGTAGTGTACATTTAAAAATAAAATAAAATTTTGACTGTAATAGATTGGATAGCAGCTAGTTGTCTGCAAGCGTGTGTGTCAGGCCTACAGCGTCTACTCTGCCAACTTCTGCCAGTGCACAGTGCCACTCATATCTGTTGTCACAGTAGCTTGCACGCATAGTACCACTAATCGGAAAAAAAATGACAGGCAGAGGCAGGCCACCCCGCAGGGGCCTTCGTGGTCGTGGTGCTGTGATTCCCTTTGGCCCTAGAATAATGCCCAGTGTTCAGAGGCCACGTACCCTGAACTCGAAAAGTTCTGAGGACATAGTTGACTGGCTAACACAGGACACCCAATCTTCTACAGCTTCCGCTCGGAACCTTGACGCACCATCCTCCTCCAGCTTAGCTTCGGGCACCTCTCAAGTTACCACTAGAGGGGGAAAGTTCAGATGGGGAGACAGAGAGGAGGAGGAGACGAGTTGGAAGCAGGGGGAGGTCATCGCAAGGAGCTAGTGGCACAGTCAGACAGCATGCATCGGCACCCGGGGTCAGCCAGACAGCACGCCAATCAACGCATGCTGTTGTCACCACCAGAATGCCGTGATTGCAGAGCTCAGCAGTGTGGCATTTTTTTTTGTGTGTCTGCCTCTGACAACAGCGATGCCATTTGCAACTTGTGCCAAAAGAAACTGAGTCGTGGGAAGTCCAACACCCACCTAGGTAAAACTACTTTGCGAAGGCACATGATCGCACATCACAAACGCCTATGGGATCAACACATGAGTACAAGCAGCACACAAACTCAAAGCCGCCATCCTCCTCCTGGTCCAGCATCTTCAGCCACGTCAACCACTGTTGTCCTCCTTGCCCCCTCTCAACCATCCGCCACTCCGTCTCTCGCCTTGAGCAGTTCCTGCTCATCTGCCCACAGTCAGGTGTCTGTCAAGGACATGTTTGAGTGTAAGAAGCCAATGTCACAAAGTCACCCCCTTGCCCGACATCTGACAGCTGGCTTGTCTGAACTCTTAGCCCGCCAGCTTTTACCATACAAGCTGGTGGAGTCTGAGGCGTTCAAAAAATTTGTAGCTATTGGGACACAGCAGTGGAAGGTACCCGGAAGAAATTTCTTTGCACAAAAGGCAATCCCCAACCTGTACTCGATTGTGCAAAAGGAAGTAATGGCATGTCTGGCACACAGTGTTGGGGCAAGGGTCCATCTGACCACTGATACCTGGTTTGCAAAGCATGGTCAGGGCAGGTTTATCACCTACACTGTGCATTGGCTAAATCTGCTGACGGCTGCCAAGCACGGAATGCTGCCACCTCCTCTACTCCTCCTACTCCATCCTCTTCCATAACCTCCTCGGCTGAGTCCTCTTCTGCTGCTGCGTCTTGCTCCACATCAACGGCACACCCCCAGCTCCCCAGGTACTATTCCACATCCCGGATACGGCAGTGTCACGCGGCCTTGGGGTTAACTTGACCTGAAAGCAGAGAGTCACACCGGACCAGCACTCCTGTCCGCCCTGAATGCACAGGTGGATCAGTGGCTGACTCCGCACCAAATGGAGATCGGCAAAGTGGTTTGTGACGGCATTGCATTTGGGCAAGTTGACACATGTGCCGTGCATGGCACATGTGTGTAATCTGATCGTACAACGCTTTGTGCATAAGTACCCAGGCTTACAGGACGTCCTGAAGGAGGCCAGGAAGGTGTGTGGACATTTCAGGCGTTCCTACATGACCATGGCGCACTTTTCAGATATCCAGCGGCGAAACAACATGCCAGTGAGGCGCTTGATTTGCGACAGCCCGACACGTTGGAATTCAACACTCCTAATGTTCGACCGCCTGCTCCAACAAGAAAAAGCCATTAACGACTATTTGTATGACCGGGGTGCTAGGACAGCCTCTGCGGAGCTGGGAATTTTTTTGCCACGTTACTGGACGCTCATGCGCAATGCCTGTAGGCTCATGCGTCCTTTTCAGGAGGTGACAAACCTAGTCAGTCACACCGAAGGCACCATCAGCGACATCATACCATTTGTTTTGTTCCTGGAGTGTGCCCTACGAAGAGTGCTGAATCAGGCCGTAGATGAGCGTGAAGAGGAAGAGTTTTGGTCACCATCACCACCAGAAACAGCCTTATCAGCATCGCTTGGTGGACCTGCGGCAATGCTGGAAGAGGATTGTGAGGAAGAGGAGTCAGAGGAGGAATGTGGCTTTGAGGAGGAGGAAGAAGACCAACCACAACAGGCATCCCAGGGTGCTCGTTGTCACCTATCTGGTACCCGTGGTGTTGTACGTGGCTTGGGGGAGATCACTGAGGACGAGGAACGGGACATGAGTAGCTCGGCATCCAACCTTGTGCAAATGGGGTCTTTCATGCTGTCGTGCCTGTTAGGGACCCTCGTATAAAAAGGCTGAAGGAGAATGACCTGTACTGGGTGTCCACGCTACTAGACCCCCAGTATAAGCAGAAAGTGCTTGAAATGTTACCGAATTACCGCAAGTCGGAAAGGATGCAGCAGTTCCAAAATCAATTAAAAAGTATGCTTTACACAGCGTATAAGGGTGATGTCACAGCACAACGGGAATCAAACAGGGGAAGAGGTGAAAGTAATCCTCCTCCCACGACCACGCCGGCAAGGACAGGACGCTTTACAGACGTGTTGTTGATGGAGGACATGCGGAGCTTTTTAAGTCCTACGCATCGCCACAGCCCTTTGGGGTCCACCCTCAGAGAATGACTCGACCGACAGGTAGCAGACTACCTCGCCTTAACTGCAGATATCGACACTCTGAGGAGCGATGAACCCCTTGACTACTGGGTGTGCAGGCTCTACCTGTGGCCTGAGCTATCCCAATTTGCGATAGAACTTCTGACCTGCCCCGCTTCAAGTGTCTTTTTAGAAAGTACCTTTAGTACAGCAGGAGGTATTGTCACTGAGAAGAGAAGTCGCCTAGGTCAAAAAAGTCTAGATTACCTCACCTTTATCAAGATGAATGAGGGATGGATCCCGAAGGGACTGACAGTGGGCGATACATTCGACTAAAAAAGGCCTGATGAGGTGGACGTAACAGGGATTAAACTGATAAGAATAGTACTACTTAACACACCACTCCTATCTGGTGGCACAATAGATTGTACGCGTAGTGTCCCAAATTTGAAGTAGGAGGACCGACCAAGCATCTTTTTTCATCTCCCTGTTCCTAAAATCGATGCCATATACACGTCCCCTGATATGGGACGTAACAGGGATTAAACTGATAGGAATAGTACTACTTAACACACCTTATAATAACGCAGAGAGAGGCAACACAGAGAGAGGAGTCTGAAGAAGAGGAGTCAGAGGAGGATGGTGGCTTTGAGGAGGTGAAAGACCAAACACAGCAGGCGTCCCAGGGGGCTTGTTGTCACCTTTCGGGGACCCTTGGTGTTGTACGTGGCTGGGTGGAGGAAGAGACCTTCAATGACATCAGTGAGGACAAGGAACAGGACATGGCTAGCTTGGTATCCAACCTTGTGCAAATGGGGAGTTTGCGGTTGTGCTAATGGACTGTTTGCGGTTGTTTGCGGTGCGTTAAACGGGGAGTTTGGTCTGTCACTGTGAAGCGGGCGTAACCCTTACACTACCTGATCGATACAACATCATACCTGATGTTTTAAAGCACGTTATTCCAAACAATTTAGGAATGTTAGGTGATTTATGCCCTTTATGGATTAAAACCAGACTCTGCATCAACTATGTAATTTTCCATGGAAGTTTTGCCATGGATCCCCCTCCGGCATGCCACAGTCCAGGTGTTAGTCCCCTTGAAACAACTTTTCCATCACTATTGTGGCCAGAAATAGTCCCTGTGGGTTTTAAAATTCGCCTGCCTATTGAAGTCTATGGCGGTTCGCCCGGTTCGCCCGTTCGCGAACATTTGCGGAAATTCGCGTTTGCCGTTTGCGAACGGAAAATTTTATGTTCGCGACATCTCTAATGCTTACTGCAATATATACTATTTAAATAGTGCCAGTGTTAAATGAATATAACTTAAACCGAGAGCACTCAATTAACCCACTATAAGTGCATAGTAAATAAATATCATTCTAAATAAATGTGGGCCAAAAAAAAGTGCCATTACTAAATATTTAAAGTGACAGTGCTTTTATGTATGTGTTAATAATGCATATAATACATTTACTCTGTATCATATAAATAAATAAATATGATTTCCACTGCTTAGAAATGCATGTTCCAGGTGTGCCCCAATTTGTTCTTTTTTCTACCTAATAATCATAATCTTAACAAAAACAAAAGATTGTTCAGTAACCTTTTCCTTGGACACATAATAATAATAATAATAATAATATATTTATCTGGTACAGAAAAAATAGAATTTATGTGTTAACTGTAATTTTCAAAAAATCCACAAAGCGGCAACAAAATACCATGTTTTGGGCAAATCTCATCTCAGTGTGCTGAGAGCATCTGAACATAATCAACTGTATTGCTTAATTTTTAATGTGTTAATACTGTTTAATCTGGCATGAAACGAGATATGCTATTAATAAAATATATTTAAAAGCTTTGTGTTTTAATATGTTCTTTTTTTGTGGCACATTACCAAGTATGGAACTTAATAACTTTAATTATTAGCCTATGAATGCTAAATTAAACTACCGTAGATTAATTTACTCATATAATTCATCCTACTACAAATATACCTAGTTTTCAAGGCTACTCATAGACAGACCTTTGCAGTCCCTCAAAACACTTAGCAATTGCAAGGTGTTACACCATGAAAATTAATAGTATAGGAAAAATAGAAACCTAACTTAAACATAGAGAGAATAATACAAAAAGCCAGTGTGTATGTGTATCTGTTTATAACAACCATATTAGTACAAGGAAGAGTTAAAGGCTCCCCCATGCCCTCAATTGCAATGGCATAAATGGGGGCTTATCCCCATAACAGTGAATAGCAAGAGGAAGCAATATTAATCACCGTTTGTAGGACATGCCCACACTCAAGGCATGGCAAGTGGTGACATGGGGGAGTTTTTAAGCCTCCCTTCTACTAATGTGGGGGTCACTTGCTAGTGTTGCCAGTGGGCAGCTAGTCATAAATGCATTTTCAGCAGTTGTGGTTGTTGTTATTTTCAAGGCCATTTATTGAAGATTATGTCCTTAATATGGCATTGAATCAAAATATCCAATAATTTAAACACTAAGTATGATACCGGAGAAACTGACGGAAGCGAAGCACAGAGAGATGGACACAGGTTTCTTCAGGAAGGAAGAGATTCTTTATTGGATCACCGATCGGGACTCAGAGGGACTAGCGTCACCAAAATACCACAAGTTCTGAGTCCCGGACAATAGTGCAGGCTCCTTATATAGGCACATAACTCCTCCCATATTAAGCTCCACCCGCACATTCTCTTGACCAATCAATACAAATAAGAATTAACTTCCTGCTTGACCGCATGGCTTGTCCAGCACAATGGAAGAGGGGGAATACTACATCCTGTATTCTTGCACATGCTCCGTACACTACTGATCGTATCTTGCCTCGTGCAACCAACTGATCGATACGTCAGCATATGCACGTACACATGCCACGTGGTAATCTCGGCCTACTAAATTTATTTTTACCGAGATTCCACCACATTCCCCCCTTTGATGCCTCTTGATATTTCACAATTACTTGAGGCATCACTTAACCTTGGTTTGCATACACCGCAAGTTACCTTGAACCAGACCAGACTTATCTTATGATGTGAATCTTCAACACTCATCTTCCTGCATTGGTTCTCCCTGATCTAGAGCCTTATACTTATAAATCGCCATTATCTGTGCAGCAGCCTTCCTCTCTGCTATATTTTCTATCAGGCTTTGCACAGACCTAACTACTAAGGGTATAAGACACGGCAGGAGTAGACACAACATTAAAATCAGTAGGACTCCACCTACCACTGCCTTAAGCCCTCCAAACCACTCATACCAGCTACCAAACCAACTACTTGGATTATACCCTTTCCATACCTGAGTAGGCACATGCGCTAGTTTAACCATATGGCTAGTAAGCTCAGCTATTGCTTGCCCTTCGTCATCTATTTGAAGACAGCAATTGCTCAGGTTAAACTTCCCACATACACCTCCCTCTACTGCCAAAAGGTAATCCAAGGCTAATCTATTTTGGTAGACTGCTGTCCTCATCCTGGTGTTATGCTTCGCTAGAAGATTGAGCGCTTGTGATGTTTCGTTAGTAATAATCTCAACCACCGCCTGTAATCTTATAATACGGTTGAGCATATAAATAGGGGTTCTATAACCAAAGGTACCATCCTCTGCCCATGTGGCTGGCCCATAATAATCTATGATACGCTGGGGAGGCCATTCATCATCTTCCCAGGCGCCTATCTCTATGGGTCCCCTTTTCTTCCTATGATTCACATCATACACTTTAACACCTAAAGTCTCACCTGTTTCAATCGGTAACAAGAAGAAGGATGGTTTGAGCATACCCAACACACATGCCCCTTCCCAGTCCTGAGGCAACTCCGAATAGGCTTTCTTACCACAGATCCAGTACAAATTTGCTGGGGCTCTCCAGGTAGATGTGATGGATAAATCAAACCACACATCCTTTAAATTGGCGTATCTAGCAAACGGGTTAGATGGTTCTGAGACATTTGAAGCCGACCACCAAGTTGTATTCTTTGTATCATCATCATAAGCTTTTTGCCCTAGACAAGTTAATTCTCCTACAGAAGTATTATACATTATTCCTTTCCTTGCTATGCAAACATAACCTATGATGGAGGTCTTTAATCTCCACTCAGATTTACCTCTAACACTCATATGATAATCGGCTTGTGTAGATATTAGTTGGTCAACTGCCTCAGAACCGGACATTACCTCCTTTGCTTCCCAAGGCCATTGGTCTCCCATGTTAGTACCTCCACACACATAGCAGTTGGTAACATTAAGACTACCGGCAATACTTTCGGCTAAATCAATAAACAGGTTTTTAGCATTATGGGGGATCTTATTATCTATGCTCATCTCTTCATAAAAGGAATGGTATACTTGATGAGTTTGGGAGGATACCGTATCAGTCTCTATCCCTATAAACAATAATGTCCCAGGATCTAAACCCGTCCCGTATATCTGAAACCCAAATAAATTGCCATATTTGTCTAAAAACTTATCGGGGTTATTTATAAGTATATGGATGGGATTACATTCCATAGACTTACAATATGGGCTGGTAGGCAACTTAGTCACTATCATGTCTTTGTCCACTGTCTGTCCCCAAGTCGCCCACCCCACACAAGACCAATATGGGCAAAAGTTATAGTCTTTATTCGGGCATCTAGGACTAACATATTTATTTTTACTACTGGGACAAATATATTTATCATTAGACCCATACGTCCTCTCCCATCTAAGATCCCCACATACATTCCACGGCTTTCTACCACTCGATATCGCTTTACACGCATCAAATAGCAGAACACCCGAAGGATGTACGGATTCTAACACCGTCTTATTAATTAGGGTCCCCTGAGGATCTCCATTCCTGAGAGTCAACCAAATTGTACGAGGTTGATACTCCGGACTGAAGCACTTAGGTTCTCCTACTCCTAAATGGCACACACTATAGTCTATATTTAGGTATCTACATCTCGATACATCTCCTTTACACTCGTATTGTGAATGCCAAATTAGGGTTTGGGAAATATGGTTACCTGTTCTTGTAGTCTTAATGCATACCTCACAGCTAGGAGTGTCGGTACCTCTACCTTCCTGAATATAAAAACACACATAAATAAACACTATCATCAACACATCTTTCGCCGTCATCCTCAGTCTTCGTCCGTGCGAAGGCACCTCAGCTTCCAGGATGTAAGGGCTGCAGGGAATGGAGTTCTGCTCGTCTTCACAGGAGTCCCTTCGAGACTTTCCCTGGCTTATACACTATATGTCGGTAAGCGGACAGGCTTTATTATGGCCGTCTAAAAACACTCACTTCACCAAATCCCTGTAACAATAAAATTTGTAATCCACAATAGTTCCTCGTTACTCCGACTGAGTAGTGCGTTTTAACCGGATCTTGCAGGGATTCTCTGGATCTGCTGTAACTTGCCAAGAATCGACTGCTGCTGGTTTAACCCTGGAGTGATGTATCCACGGAGTCACTTCGGCTACTTTTATCGCTGTAGGGGTAAACAAAAGAACAACATAAGGACCTCTCCACTTGGGCCCTAACGGTACATTATTCCACTCTTTAATCCACACTTGATCTCCTGGATGATAACTATGAACAGGGGATAAATATTCACAGGTAATCTATCTTGTACCCATTTCTGTACCTCCTCCATAGTCTTACCCAACTCTACAACCTGCTGCCGGGTAATTCCTTCTCCCAACTGACTCAAGTCCCCCCTTAAGTTACCAAGTACGGGAGGTGGTCGCCCATACATGATTTCAAAAGGAGAGAGGCCCATCCTTCTGGTAGGGGTACTGCGGATTCGCAATAGAGCTATGGGTAAGAGAACGTTCCATTTAAGTTGGGTTTCCTGACACATTTTAGCCAACTGATTCTTAATAGTTCTATTCATTCTCTCTACCTTACCAGAACTCTGGGGTCTATATGCTGTATGAAGCCTCCACTTTATGCCAAGCATATGAGTCAGTTGTTGTAGGCACTGATGAACAAAAGCTGGACCATTGTCCGATCCTATAGAACAGGGTAGTCCATATCGGGGTATTATTTCTCGTAGCAGGAATCTCACAACTTCTCCTGCTTTCTCTGTACGAGTAGGACATGCTTCTACCCAGCCTGAATAGGTGCACACAATTACCAGCAGGTAACGATGTCCACCCGATTTAGGCATCACTGTAAAGTCAATTTGTAAATCGGACATGGGGAGTCCCCCCATAAACTGGACTCCTGGTGGCTTTACTGGTCCTTGTCTTGCATTATTTTTAGCACACGTTACACATCTTCATACAATGGCCTGAGTCAAGTTGGACAATCTTGGTATGTAGAAATGTTTTCTGAGAGATTCTTCAGTACTGTCTCTCCCAGAATGTGTCCCGTTGTGATAATTTTGGACAATTTCTACCGCTAGTGATGCTGGTATGACTATTCTTCCATCTTCTAGCTGATACCACTTGTTCTCCAAATACTTTCCCGGTTCAGTCTTTAACCACTCCTCTTCTTGAGCTGTATAAACTGGAGTCCATTGGGACAGTGGAGTTGGTATAAGAGCAGCTATATGCCCCACATACTCCTGTCTTCCTGATTCAGCAGCACGCTTGGCTGCACTGTCTGCCATCCGATTTCCCTTGGTTACATCACCATCTCCTCTCAGATGCGCTCGACAATGTATGATACCGACTTCTTTCGGCTCCCACACTGCTTCCAATAGTTGTAGGATTTCAGCTGCGTATTTGATTTCTTTGCCTTCTGAATTCAGTAGTCCTCTTTCTTTATACAAAGCTCCGTGGGCATGAGTGGTTAAAAACGCATATTTGGAGTCCGTGTAGATGTTCACTCTTAAACCTTCAGCCAATTGTAACGCTCGTGTCAGTGCTATCAATTCTGCCTTTTGTGCTGATGTTCCTTTTGCCAGTGGCCGAGCTTCTATCACCTTGTCTATTGTTGTCACTGCATATCCTGCATAGCGGATCCCTTCTTTCACATAACTACTGCCGTCGGTATAATATTGAACATCGGGGTTCTGGATGGGAAAATCACGAAGATCTGGTCTACTTGAGAATACTTCATCCATTACTTCCAAACAATCATGTTGACTTTCAGTAGGTTGTGGCAAAAGGGTAGCTGGATTTAAGGTGTTTACAGTCTCTAAATGCACTCTGGGGTTTTCACACAACATTGCTTGATACTTGGTCATACGGCTGTTACTAAACCAGTGATTTCCTTTGTAATCCAACAACGTCTGTACTGCATGTGGGACTCGTACATAAAGTTCTTGACCCAGAGTGAGTTTATCGGCTTCAGCTACTAGCAGGGCGGCTGCAGCTACGGCTCTTAGACAAGGTGGAAGTCCGCTGGCCACTGCATCCAATTGCTTAGACATGTAGGCAACAGGTCTTTGCCATGATCCCAAGTACTGTGTCAATACTCCCACAGCCATTCTTCTTTGCTCGTGTACATATAAGTAGAATGGTCGTGTGTGATCAGGTAGACCTAATGCTGGGGCACTCATCAAAGCCTTCTTCACATCTTCAAATGCCGTTTGCTGTTCTTGGGTCCATAAGAAGGGGTCGTGCTCTGTACCTTTGATAGCTGCGTACAGAGGTTTTGCCAGTATCGCGTAGCTGGGAATCCATATCCTACAGAAGCCTGCTGCCCCCAAGAATTCTCGCACTTGTCTTCTATTCTTGGGTATCGGTATTTGGCACACAGCTTCTTTTCTCTCTGGCCCCATAATTCTTTGACCTTCAGAGATATGGAATCCCAGATATTTGACAGTTGGCAAACACAACTGAGCCTTCTTTCTAGACACCTTGTATCCTGCCTTCCAGAGAATGTGTAGTAGATCGTGCGTTGCTCGCTGACAGATTTCTTTTGTAACTGCTGCTATCAACAAGTCATCTACATATTGTAACAATACACACTCTCCTGGGATGGACTCGAAATCCAGTAGATCTTGACTTAGGGCTGAACCAAATAGGGTAGGTGAATTTTTAAACCCTTGGGGCAGTCTTGTCCAAGTCATTTGGCGTTTTGAGCCCGTTACAGCGTTCTCCCATTGGAAAGCGAAAATACATTGACTTTCTGTGGCAATTCGGAGGCAAAAGAAGGCATCTTTGAGGTCTAAGACTGTAAAGTAAGTAGCCCCGCCCGGAATTAAAGCAAGCAGGTTATATGGATTGGGTACAACTGGATGTATACTAACAACCGCATCATTGACTGCTCTCAAGTCCTGCACAGGTCGATACTCATCTGTACCGGGCTTTTGAACAGGCAGCAATGGGGTGTTCCAGGGGGAAGTACAGAATTTTAGGATACCATACCGTATGAACTTATCCAGATAGGATTGGATGTTCTTCTTAGCCTTCTGCGGGATGTGGTATTGTCTTAGGCTCACTGGATAAACCCCAAGTTTTAGTTCAATTTTTATAGGTGGAATATTGCGGGCCAGTCCTGGTGGGTTGTTCTCTGCCCAAACTCCTGGTATGTTGAATAATGTCTCATCACTCCTAGGGTTTTGGCTAGTCAACGCTGTATAAAGTCGCCACTCTTCTTCCTTTGGTACGGATAATGTCATGATACCTGAAGGTCCATTAAACTTTAAGGATGTTGTTCCATTTGGTAGGAACGTAATCTGCGCTTGTAATTTTGATAGCATATCACGTCCCAGCAATTGGACTGGACATTCAGGCATATAAAGGAATTGATGTTTTACTACGTGGCCTCCCAATGTACAGAGTCGACTTTTAAGAACCGGTTTTTCAGCACTTCTTCCAGTTGCTCCTATTACAGTAATAGTCCTTCCAGATGGAGGAGCAACTAGATTAGTCACCACTGAATGTTCAACACCAGTGTCGATCATGAACGCACTCCTTTTTCCCCCTATTGATACATCGACCATAGGCTCCGCTCGACCAAGGGGGATGGAGCCCGGTCGGTATCAATAGTCCTCCATGACCGTGTCAGCCAATCCTACAAAGTCCCTGCCTTCTCTATCGCGGGACCTTTGCGCTGCTGGGATATATCTATCTTCCCTAACACTTCCTCTGTTCCCATTGCTCCCTCTATTACCATTACTCCCTCCGGGGCCTCCTCTACCTCTCGCTCTGCCTCTAAAGTTTCCATAACCTATCCTAGGTCTGTCTCTCTCACACTGTTCTCTTCGAGGACACTCATTTCTCCAATGCCCTTCTTCCCTACAGTATGCGCACTGATTTCTACTTAGAGGTTCCTCATTCCATCTACTATCGCCTCTATCTGGGCCCCGTCTATCTACGCCTGCGATCGCTACCGCTAGCATGTCTGCCTTTCTACGCATCTTGCGCTCTTCTTCTTTCTTACTTTCTGTTTCCCTATTCATGTATACCTTATTCGCTACCTCCATTAGTTGGGTGATGGACATACCTGCAAACCCTTCTAACTTTTGTAGCTTGCGCTTAATATCTCCATAAGCTTGGCTGACAAAGGCGGAGTTCACCATTCGGGAATTGTCTGCGTCTTCCGGATTAAAGGGGGTATACAAGCGGTATGCCTCCAATAATCGGTCATAAAAGACACTGGGCGCTTCATCACTTTTCTGAATCACCTCAACTGTCTTCGACATGTTAATGGCTTTCTTTCCTCCGGCTTTCATGCCAGCAATTATAGCGTCTCTATAGGCTCTGAGTTGAACCATATCAGCACCATTTACATTCCAATCGGGATCGGTGTTGGGATAATGTGTTGCGGCCCATGCTGATGGATTGGCTTGGTTTAAAGTACGGGCTTTATCCTCTAGTGCTTTAATGGCCGCTTGATTAATTCTTGTCCTTTCCTCATTGTTGAATAAAGTCATTAATAACTGCTGGCAATCAGCCCATGTCGGGTTATGTGTCTGTACTATTGAGGTGAACAGATCAGTCATAGCTTGTGGTTTCTCAGTATACGAGGAATTGTGGGTCTTCCAATTTAAGAGATCGGTTGTCGTGAATGGGACATATACAAAGACTGGGTCAGCATGTGCCATTTGGCCTGCGGCATCGATATAGGCTGGCCCAGGATTCAGACGAAGAGGCATCTGATAGTGTTTTAATTGTTGGGCACCGGTCAACTGTCGGGTCTGTATGGGGCTAAGTGGAGGGGCGTTAGTCATAGGTTCCAGTCGGGGAGAAATAGGGTATGGGGATGTGGGAGCTTGGTTTTGGGAAAAGGTTGTAAATAAAACACTTCGAGCCGAGCTAGATGAAGCTTGACCGGAAGTCTGAAGTGGCGCCAAATCAGGATATTCGGGTTTTATGGGGGTTGGTTCTGATTCCATAAGGGGAGATTTAGTACGAGGGGGGGTGGATCCTGTACTGGAGGAGGAAGCGGAAGTGGATGAGGGTAATGAGGGGAGGGTTGCAGGACTTCCTGCATTTGCGTCACTTCCTCTTAACGGAAAGTAAGGGGGCGGCAAAGGGATCTCGGACTCAGGGGGCGTGTCCAAAATAGGCCTAACACCAGTCCTAGTGGACAAACAAGTCCTAGCTACCATGAGGCGACACTGCTCCTCGTGGCATGTCTGGAGCCATTTTGGCGAGTCATTTACGGCCTGTCTCCAACAATCAATATAAGGAAACTGGCCGTAAAGTTCAGGCCTACCCGATACAGCCACGTGTAAGCGCTGTACCAGAGTTGGATCCAAACTGCCACGTGGCGGCCATGCCGCAACCAAAGTAGGCCACTCCCTAGTACACAAAGTGACCAAACGTACAGGAGACATTTTAACCCCAAAATCACATGTCTTGAATCCCTTTTTAAAATTCTTCACCATACAACCTAAGGGATCCGGAATCGTTGACTGCGACGCACCCATACTTAACAATGGAACGTTGTCGACAATGAATACTATACACGCGTACTATTCAACAGTCACACCCGTTTCCTCTGGCAACAGCACCACGTGGTACAGTTACCAAGTGAAACGTATACAATAACACAATAAACACTCAGGGAATTCCCGTACACACACAGCTGTTACACCAGTCACTAAATAATCAATATTATGCCCTTTGGCGTAACTATACAGTCACCCACGCTATAATTCTCTATATACGAATTACCCGTCTATAACACACCCCAGTAACATCGTCTTTTACAAATAGCGGTTACAGTACGGTTAGCATAGGTCAAAGCACAAGTTAAGGTCACAATACAATTATTAGTGGTTATGGTGTTAAACATGCAATGGACGACAATGATTAGTACTTATATACAGTGTCAGTAAATATACAGGGTTATGGTACCGTGCACTATGATACAGCAACACACTATTAACACTCTCGCTAGACGGCTGAGCTCGCGCTATCTAACAAGATATACACTTTACTAAACAATCTTTATCACATTTACAATTCCCAACTAAACTATTGGCCAGTACCTTGATGGACTACCTAAAAACAATCTACATACGTTTTGGTTAGCCACACTGCCCAAGCACCACATATAGCGAGCTAGAGGACCGAATTTACACAGACGCCTCTTAGTCGATAACTATCAAAAGTCTAGTGGGTTCCAAATTTACACGCCTTCCCACTTAGCCCAGATAGGATGAGAGCTAGCGAACCGAATTTACACAGACGCCGCTTAGTCTCCCGGTCCCTCCGACCTAGCGAACAAAATATACACCCTAGAACGCTAGTCTAGACAAGACACCGGTGTCCGGCTAGGGCTATTTACACCAGAGCCCCGCCTGACTAACAAAATCAAACGGTCTGACTAAAGAGCGTTCGATCGAGCGGTGCGCCTTCGCTCCTTCCCTCCGACAGAGGGGGCAGATACACAGATTTAAACCCCTTTGGGCCTACCGCACAATCGGTATACCCCTAGTGGGTTCTGCCGTCTAAAACAGCAGTTGTCTTACCTCCTCGTTCCTGAACCTGAGTTCACACTCATCGACGGGGACACCCCAGCACTTCTCACGTAGAGGCCGATGATCTCCTGGACAACAGACCAGTGGCGCCGAGACGAAGGGAGGTCCACGCAGAAGTTCAGGGGTGCAGCCGTAGAGAACGTGGGCAAAGATAGACCGTCTCACGCCTCTGCCTCTCAGCTACCGTTGAACGATGAGCTTCCCGGCCAATGCACCAAATGATACCGGAGAAACTGACGGAAGCGAAGCACAGAGAGATGGACACAGGTTTCTTCAGGAAGGAAGAGATTCTTTATTGGATCACCGATCGGGACTCAGAGGGACTAGCGTCACCAAAATACCACAAGTTCTGAGTCCCGGACAATAGTGCAGGCTCCTTATATAGGCACATAACTCCTCCCATATTAAGCTCCACCCGCACATTCTCTTGACCAATCAATACAAATAAGAATTAACTTCCTGCTTGACCGCATGGCTTGTCCAGCACAATGGAGGAGGGGGAATACTACATCCTGTATTCTTGCACATGCTCCGTACACTACTGATCGTATCTTGCCTCGTGCAACCAACTGATCGATACGTCAGCATATGCACGTACACATGCCACGTGGTAATCTCGGCCTACTAAATTTATTTTTACCGAGATTCCACCACAAGTATAATATAATGTTTTCATTTTTTTTTTTTTTTTTTTATCAATACTGTTTGCAGCGATAAATATCGGCTACTGATAAGCCTTTAACAGTGGTAATTAAATCGATTCAAACCAACAGAAGGCTTATTGGGAGGCAGTAAACTACCAATAAATGTTTTCAGCTGGATGATAGTCAAGGCCCAAACTCTGATCTCCCACTGCCATATAAAGTCCATTACCAAGGAATCCCCACACCAGTACTCATATAAAATCATATTTCTCTAGCCAGCCCCCCTACCATGGATTTTACCATTGCCCTCCCCCCTCTGCCACCCCCCAGATGATTGGGTCATATCCAAATACATATTATTGGTCAGTATATATATATTTGTTTTTTCTAATATAAAATATTCCTTTCAGAGTCAAACATTTAATTATACAGTAAGCATCCTCACATGCAGACACAGACAATCTCACTGACATACGCAAGCTCATTGATACACAGCATCATAGACAAACAATCTCACTGATATATATAAGCTCATTGACATAAATACACAAGTTTACAGATGCACACAAATAGGCTCACTGACATGCACAGACAAGCTTATGGGCATACATACACACAAATGTAGTACAGACAAATTTACTACAGACAAGCTCACACACACACACACACACACAAGCTCACTCACTAGAATGCACCCCCCCCCCCCCCACACACACACACACATATAATATGTATTTATATATGACTCAATCATCTGGGGTGGCAAGACATAGCCGTACATATTACAAGTGACAATACGTGGCGCAATGACTTATGGGGCTGGCATAGATTTTCTTTCCAGGGCTGCTTTGTATCCCCAGTCCGACCCCTTCAGTCACTTACCTGAGACCCTCGGCGGTGGTTTCGGGTCGGCGTCGCTCCTCCCAGTAATTACGTCAGCCGGTGGGCGAGACTAATCCTGCCCGCAGGCTGAGGAAACCTAATGCACATGCGTGGCAATGCCGCGCACGCGCATTAGGTCTCCCCATAGGAAAGCATTGAAAAATATTTTCAATGCTTTCCTATGGGGAATTGAGCGAAGCTGGAGGTCCTCGCACAGCATGAGGACGTACAGCGACGCTCTAGCAAAGAAAATCTTTGCTATGAATCAGGAAGTGCCCTCTAGTGGCTGTCTAGTAGACAGCCACTAGAGGTGGAGTTAACCCTGCAATGTAATTATTGCAGTTTATAAAAAACTGCAATAATTACAGTTGCAGGGTTAATAGTAGTGGGAGTTGGCACCCAGACAACTCCAATGGGCAGAAGTGGTCTGGGTGCCTGGAGTGTCCCTTTAAGTTCAATGTTTTATTAAAGTGAATGTTATGTGATGGATCAAAACACAATAGTCTAAGTTGGTGAAGTGAAATGAGAAAAATATATACATAAAACTATTTTTTAGAAATAGAAAACAGAAAATTGGCATGTGCGTATGTATTCACTCCCTTTGTAATGAAGCCCATAAAAAGCTCTGGTGCAACCTATTACCTTCAGAAGTCACATAATTAGTGAAATGATGTCCACCTGTGTGCAATCTAAGTGTCACATGATCTGTCATTACATATACACACCTTTTTTGAAAGGCCCCAGAGGCTGCAAGAGGCACCACTAACCAAACACTGCCATGAAGACCAAGGAACTCTCCAAACAAGTAAGGGGCAATGTTGTTGAAAAGTACAAGTCAGGGTTAGGTAATAAAAAAATATCCAAATCTTTGATGAACCCCAGGAGCACCATCAAATCTATCATAACCAAATAGAAAGAACATGGCACAACAGCAAACCTGCCAAGAGACGGCTGCCCACCAAAACTCACAGACCGGGCAAGGAGGGCATTAATCAGAGAGGCAGCACAGAGACCTAAGGTAACCCTGGAGCAGCTGCAGAGTTCCACAGCAGAGACTTGAGTATCTGTACATAGGACGACAATAAGCCGTACGCTCCATAGAGTTGGGCTTTATGGCAGAGTGGCCAGAAGAAAGCCATTACTTTCAGTAAAATATAAAATGGCATGTTTTGAGTTTGCGAAAAGGAGAGACTCTCAAAATGTATAGAGGAAGGTGCTCTGGTCTGATGAGACTAAAATGTAACTTTTCGACCATCAAAGAAAACGCTATGTTTGGTGCAAACCCAACACATCACATCACCCAAAGAACACCATCCCCACAGTGAAACATGGTGGTGGCAGCAACATGCTGTGGGGATGTTTTTCAGCAGCCGGGACTGGGAAACTGGTCAGAGTTGAGGGAAAGATGGATAGTGCTAAATACAGGGAAATTCTTGAGCAAAACCTGTACCACTCTTACTGGTTAATTCCAGGTTGTGAGGCAACAAAAAACGAAAAATGTCGAGGGGAGTGAATACTTTTGCAAGGCACTGTACACTGTGCTAAAATATAAAGTAGATCAAGTGAGCAAATAAAAACAAACTTACTCTAACCCTTTAGTTAAAAGGTACTGGAACTTCACATGAATGATAGGTAAATATTTCTACCAAATTCATATATTATAACATAACATAAGGGAAAACAGAAAAAGACAGAACATAGTGTAAAACAGAAAATATCTATATTTAAAATTGGAAATCCACTCACAAGCGGGGAGCAGAAAAGCCTGCTCCAACTTCCAGTGCTTTCGTATAGTAAACCCAATATGGCAAGAAACAGATTACTCCAGCAGGTACTCTTCAAACGTTATTCAAATATTGTGATATATAAAACCTCAAGTGCCACACCACATCCAGCTTTTTAATCCTCTCTGTGCAACTGAATACAGTCCCTCCTATGTGCTGCCGACACAAGTGTTACCTAGGGTTGTCAGTGCTTAGGAACTCTTTGGGAGGCAGAGCTTCTTATCGACTCACGTGACGTAATGACGTAACGTGATCACACGTTTCGCACTGCGGCCTCCTCAGATCACTTCCATCATCCTGCTGTTCTTCTGTATGTAAGTACACCCAGAGGAGTCTGAATAATGACAAAGCCCAAGTCCATTGGATCTATGCTGGGATGGGAAACTGAGTTTATTTACAATAGCCCAGCATGGGGGACAAACCTGGTAGCACTTTTGATAATTGCACAATTATACTTATCACTTGCGCTTATTGTGTAAATATTAGATTTTGATAGCTTTTAACCAAAGGACCAAACTTTTGGAATAAAAGGGAATCATGACATGTCACACATGTCATGTGTCCTTAAGGGGCATAGTGTACCTATCTTTGGATTATATTTTTTGTAGGTAAATAGAATGCCTTCCTAGCCTTAAACCAAACTGCAAAACTAAACCCTATGACTACCTCAGCACACACTAGGAAGGGGCGTACCTATGTATAACCAAATTGCAGAACGTAACCCATTGACTACTGCAGTACACACTAGGAAAAAGTGTGCCTACACATAACCAAAGGTAGAGAGGGGAACAGGGTTCAATAGGAAAAAATAAATAAAAGGTGCTACCAAACAGTGCTAGTCATGTTAGTGTAAGAAACGTGTTAAATTATAATGAAAATGATATGGTCCAATGTCTTGTATGTATGTAAAGAAGGGGGCCTCTACTAACTCTGTTATAAATCACCTATAATTATCCAGGAAGAAAGCTGTTGAGATGTATTATATTAATGCTACTAGTGTGTGATAGAAACCACTCCTTTAGGAAACTGTCTGAGATTAGTATTAGCCATTGCTCGTCTACTGGTTCCCCGATTAAGTACTCAGACATACTCTACTGCAGTCAGTAAACATGGGATGTCTGTTAACATTTGCCCATATAAGCTTTTCTGAAATATGAGTAGTCTAAATGGAAGAGACATGCATATGGATTTAAAATATCGAAGACACACATTTATGTTATTGTTGACCTTACGTGTTTAAACTTCAAGACTGCACATATTAATTAAAAAGATATAGTAGCATTGTTACAGCTGCCACAATTTTTAATATCCTTTACTCTTTTCAAAATGTTTGACTTAAAGTAAAGTAAAAAAAATAACCAGGAGAAAAACAACACAGAAAATTAAACTTTTTTTTTTCTTTTCAGAATGGATAGATGGTAGGGTTGTTTTTAATAGATATTTTTATTATTGAATATACAATATTCTACAATGGATAGTCTTATATAGTCTTATAGTCTTATATAGATATATATGAAAACTAGTCTTACATAGTTATATATAAACTAGTCTTGTCTGTGGCAAAGAAGATATACTAGATAATCATATATAGGTATACATGTACAACATTATATATTAAAATATAAAAATATTGAGATACAACATTATTAAAGAGTCCCAGCAAAACAAGTTTTTTTTGATATAAGAACCTTTTGAATATAGAGCTTTTTGGAGGTCTGTCTGTTATCCTACTTAGTTTTTTGAAGTAGACTAAACTTTAGTGCAGATCAGGAATTCTGTTGGTGTCTCATATGGAATAAAACAAGAAATAAATCACCAATAGTGTAATACAGTATATACAATGTCTTACTTAAAATTAAGATAAAATGCACTTACAAGGAGAAAGGTTCCAATCTGCTCTTAGATAGGGCTCTTGGCAGTACAATCTCCATGCAAGGATTTGTTACAATTTGCATAATTGTTAGGGTCGTCGGCTGTTCCAATCATAAGTGGGGGGACATGTGGTATACGCAGCTGAGAGGAAGGACACGCTTTTAAGGCAGCTGAAATAGGAGTCAATAATGGCTGCTGTCAATTCCATCATTTTGATAATGTGAACATAAAATTGTTATTTTCCTATCGTCCTGTTAGAAACTGCACCAAAGCCATTTTATGTGCCTGGATGTCTGAACACTAGCTATATTTGAACTGTCTTCAAGAATGGCTTCACATGGAGGACATATGTCTTTGGTGAAACGTAAGGGGGAGCCTTTGAGGATAGAACATGGTGGGAATATGTGCAAGTTTTCTTTTTTTCTGACAGATTGGTTTTAGGTTTTCGCTGCTTTTAACCCATTACATATTGTTAACCAAAAAAAAAAACACTTCAATTTCTTAACCAAATATAGCCATATTTACAGATTCTCTGTTTTAGGCTGGATCAGTAGAAATATAACCTCAATGTTTCAGCATTAGTGATGTCGCGAACATAAAATTTTCGGTTTGCGAACGCGAACTTCCGCAAATATTCGCGAACGTGCGAACCAGGCGAACCGCCATAGACTTCAGTAGGCAGGCGAATTTTAAAACCCACAGGGACTATTTCTGGCCACAATAGTGATGGAAAAGTTGTTTCAAGGGGACTAACACCTGGACTGTGGCATGCCGGAGGGGGATCCATGGCAAAACTCCCATGGAAAATTACATAGTTGATGCAGAGTCTGGTTTTAATCCATAAAGGGCATAAATCACCTAACATTCCTAAATTGTTTGGAATAACGTGCTTTAAAACATCAGGTATGATGTTGTATCGATCAGGTAGTGTAAGGGTTACGCCCGCTTCACAGTGACAGACCAAACTCCCCGTTTAACGCACCGCAAGCAGTCCATTTGCACAACCGCAAACTCCCCATTTGCACAAGGTTGGATACCAAGCTAGCCATGTCCCGTTCCTTGTCCTCACTGATGTAATTGAAGGTCTCTCTTCCTCCATCCAGCCACGTACAACACCAAGGGTCCCCGAACGGTGACAACAAGCCCCCTGGGACGCCTGCTGTGTTTGGTCTTCCACCTCCTCAAAGCCATCTTCCTCCTCTTCTTCAGACTCCTCTCTCTGCGTTGCCTCTCTCTGCGTTATTATAAGGTGTGTTAAGTAGTACTATTCCTATCAGTTTATTCCCTGTTACGTCCCCTATCAGGGGACGTGTATATAAGGCATCGATTTTAGGAACCGGGAGATGGAAAAAGATGCTTGGTTGGTCCTCCTACTTCAAATTTGAGGCACTGTGCGTGCAATCTAATGTGCCACCAGATAGGAGTGGTGTGTTAAGTAGTACTATTCTTATCGGTTTAATCCCTGTTACGTCCCTTATCATGGGACGTGTATATAAGGCATCGATTTTAGGAACCGGGAAATGGAAAAAGATGCTTGGTCGGTCCTCCTACTTCAAATTTGGGGCACTGCGTCTGCGCGTGCAATCTAATGTGCCACCAGATAGGAGTGGTGTGTTAAGTAGGACTATTCTTATCAGTTTAATCCCAATGTCACGACTACTAGTGTGGTCCAGCACGCAGAAACTATGTAAACATATACATAGGCAAGAAAAGGAAAATAAAAGGACAGAGCGTAAACCGGACCTTAGAATGGCCGGACTAATACGCTAGAGACAGAGAATGGTCAAAGGGAAAGCCGAGGTCAAGGAAGCCAGAAAATACACAATACCATTTACACAAGCCAAGTCAGGGAAACCAGAATTCAGAATAACCAGGGGAAAGCCAAGATCAGGATACCAGGAAATCAGATTCACAATGATAAAGCACTCTCAGGAAACCAGGAACAGGAAACCACGACAGGGCAAGGTACTGGGGTGAGCTAGGGATTTAAATATCATGCGGCGGGCCGGCAGCCGCGACACCCTGTTACATCCCCCTCATCAGGCCTTTTTTATTCGAATGTATCGCCCACTGTCAGTCTCTTCGGGATCCATCCCTCATTCATCTTAATAAAGGTGAGGTAATCTAGACTTTTTTTACCTAAGCGACTTCTCTTCTCAGTGACAATACTTCCTGCTGCACTGAAGGTCCTTTCTGACAGGACACTTGAAGCAGGGCAGGCCAGAAGTTCTATCGCAAATTGGGATAGCTCAGGCCACAGGTCAAGCCTGCACACCCAGTAGTCAAGGGGTTCATCGCTCCTCAGAGTGTTGATATCTGCAGTTAAGGCGAGGTAGTCTGCTACCTGTCGGTCGAGTCATTCTCTGAGGGTGGTCCCCGAAGGGCTGTGGCGATGCGTAGGACTTAAAAAGCTCCGCATGTCCTCCATCAACAACACGTCTGTAAAGCGTCCTTGCCGGCGTGGTCGTGGGAGGAGGAGGATTACTTTCACCTCTTCCCCAGTTAGATTCCCGTTGTGCTGGGACACCCTTCTACGCAGTTTAATGCATACTTTTTAATTAATTTTGGAACTGCTGCATCCTTTCCGACTTGCCGTAATTCGGTAACATTTCAGGCACTTTCTGCTTATACCGGGGGTCTAGTAGCGTGGACACCCAGTACAGGTCATTCTCCTTCAGCCTTTTTATACGAGGGTCCCTCAACAGACACGACAGCATGAAAGACCCCATTTGCACAAGGTTGGATGCCGAGTTACTCATGTCCTGTTCCTCGTCCTCAGTGATCTCTCTGAAGGTATGTTCTTCTCCCCAGCCACGTACAACACCACGGGTACCAGATAGGTGACAACGAGCACCCTGGGATGCCTGTTTTGGTTGGTCTTCCTCCTCCTCCTCAAAGCTACAATCCTCCTCTGACTCCTCTTCCTCACAATCCTCTTCCAGCGTTGCCGCAGGTCCAGCAAGCGATGCTGATAAGGCTGTTTCTGGTGGTGATGGTGACCACAACTTTTCCTCTTCACGTTCATCTACTTCCTGATCCAGCACTCTTCGCAGGGCACGCTCCAGGAAGAAAACAAATGGTATGATGTCGCTGATGGTGCCTTCGGTGCGACTGACAAGGTTTGTCATCTCCTCAAAAGGACGCATGAGCCTACAGGCATTGCGCATGAGCGTCCAGTAACGTGGCAAGAAAATTCCCAGCTCCGCAGAGGCTGTCCTAGCACCCCGGCCATACAAATACTCGTTAACGGCTTTTTCTTGTTGGAGCAGGCGGTCGAACATTAGGAGTGTTGAATTCCAACGTGTCGGGCTGTCGCAAATCAAGTGCCTCACTGGCATGTTGTTTCGCCGCTGGATATCGGAAAAGTGCGCCATGGCCATGTAGGAACGCCTGAAATGGCCACACACCTTCCTGGCCTGCTTAAGGACGTCCTGTAAGCCTGGGTACTTATGCACAAAGCGCTGTACGATCAGATTACACACATGTGCCATGCACGGCACATGTGTCAACTTGCCCAAATGCAATGCCGCCAACAAATTTCTTCCGTTGTCACAAACCACTTTGCCGATCTCCATTTGGTGCGGAGTCAGCCACTGATCCACCTGTGCATTCAGGGCGGACAGGAGTGCTGGTCCGGTGTGACTCTCTGCTTTCAGGCAAGTCAACCCCAAGACGGCGTGACACTGCCGTATCTGGGATGTGGAACAGTACCTGGGGAGCTGGGGGGGGGGTGCCGTTGATGTGGAGCAAGACGCAGCAGCAGAAGAGAACTCAGCCGAGGAGGTTATGGAAGATTATGGAGTAGGAGGAGTAGAGGAGGTGGCAGCAGGCCTGCCTGCAAGTCGTGGCGGTGTCACCAACTCCTCTGCAGAGCCACGCATTCCATGCTTGGCAGCCATCAGCAGATTTATCCAATGTGCAGTGTAGGTGATATACCTGCCCTGACCATGCTTTGCAGACCAGGTATCAGTGGACCCTTGCCCCAACACGGTGTGCCAGAAATGCCATTACACACTGCTGAGCTCTGCAATGACGGCATTCTGGTGGTGGCAACAGCATGCATTGATTGCCGTGCTGTCTGGCTGACCCCGGTTGCCGATGCATGCTGTCTGACTGTGCCACTAGCTGCTTGCGACGACCTCCACCTGCTTCCAACTCGTCTCCTCCTCCTCCTCACTGTCTCCCCATCTGAACTTTCCCCCTGTTCTTCTTCTCTTCTAGCGGGCACCCACGTGACATCCACGGACGCATCGTCATCATCAACCGCTTCACTTGTATCTGACAACTCAGCAAAGGAAGCAGTAGCGGCTACAACATCATCATCATCACACCGTACGTGTGTAATGCTGCCTGACTGAGACATATCCCTGTTATCTACATCCTCTGGCAATAATGGTTGCGCATCACTCATAAAATGGATGCTGTCCAGGAGGTGGGAGGGTCTGGGGGGAAGGGTCTGCTGCTGATTGACTGGAATGTGTCTGCTGACTGTGAGGTACAGGGTCAAAGTTTACTCAATGATGACGAATAGGGGGCAGACCGAACAGCGCATGTGTTCGCCATCCGTGGCGAACGCGAACAAGCGATGTTCGCCAGGAACTATTCGCCAGCGAACAGTTCGGGACATCGCTATTCAGCATTTGACAGATTACTTAAAAGGGGGGCATCCAACAACAAAAATGTAAAGTTCAATGTCTGTTTATTTTTTCAAAAATTTTAATAAATGCTCTCTTAAATATAAAGGAAAAAAATTGACATCCTTGCTCAACAAAATAATTGTTCAATCGCCATAATCACCACAGCTTGCTGTAATGGTAATGGTAACAGTAGTGCCACTTTTGAATGGTTTGACGTCTCTCCTGGGTTCCGCCAGGGCTGGATTAAGAGCCCAGTGGGCCTGGTGCTGACAGTTATGATGGGGCCAGATGGGGCGAACATGCCCAAAAAGGGGGTATCTCTGTCCAAAGAATTGGAAGGCCAGCCTGGCATCAGTGTCCCTATGAACCACAGTGTCAGTGTCCCCATGTCTCCCAGTCCCCTAGTCTCCCAGTGTCTGTGTCCCATTTCTCCCAGTGTCCCCATGTCTCAGTGTTTCCCGTGTCACTAGGATACATGGGGACACAGAGAAACGGGGACACTGACACACTTGGAGACATGGGGGCACTGAGACACATGGGGCACTTGAGGATACAGACATGGGGACACTGAGAGACATGGGGACACTGGGAGAAATTGGGTCACAGACACTAGGGACACAGACACTGGGAGACATGGGGACATTGAGACACTAGGGACACTGGCTTTGAGACATAGGGACACTGGGAGACATGGGGACACAGACACTGGCTGGGAGACATGTGGACACTGGGAGACACAGACATATGGGAGCCATGGGGACACTGGCTGGGAGGCATGGGGATACTGGGAGCCATGGGGACACTGAGACACTAGGGGCACTGGCTGGGAGGCATGGGGACACTGGGAGACATGTGTCCCAATGTGTCTACCTATGTCTCACAGCATCCCCATGTGTCTGTGTCCCCATATCTCACAGTGTCCCCTAGTGTCTGTGTCCCCATGTGTCTCAGTGTCCCCACATCTCCCAGTGTCCCCTAGTGTCTTAGTGTCCCCATGTCTTAGTGTCTCCCAGTGTCCCCTAGTGTCTTAGTGTCCGCAGGGGAGCAGCTACACAGTACAGCGAGTTCAGACAGCTGCTCCCAGCCTGCAGAGACAGACTACAGCTCAGGGAAGTGAGGGATGAGGGAAAGGCACAAACATACACATGCTCAGAGAAACATACATACATACATATACAAGGATACTCACTGTCAGACACACATTCTCAGGCACACAAAGGTAGACAATGCAACAATGTATACATCAACTGCTATTTTTTCAATAATGGTGTTAGTGGGGGCCTCATGTATGAGTCTCGCCTAAGGCCTCGCCAAGTCTAGAGCTGCCACTGCTCTCAAGTGTTCGTGGGGGATGTGTTTCCTGTCTTGAAGCTGTTGGTGGGGATCACAAGGATGTGCGCTCAGGACGTATCCGTCCCTTTGAAGGCCCTAAAATCATTAACATACTCGTTTTCCTGGCTCTATAGGGTCCTTGGGTCCCCCTCATGGCCCCCCTCCCGCCAGACTCTAGGGTGAGGAAGGGGTTAATCCCTTACCTATTTTTTCAGCGCTAGGCTCCCTCGGTGCTGGGGACTCTCCTCCTCCTTTCCCGTCATCGGCTAAATGCGCATGCGCAGTTCTCTGAAACTGCTATGTTTACAGCAGAAAGGGTTAATCCTAGATGGACCTGGCACCCAGACCCCTTCATTAAGCTGAAGTGGTCTGGGTGCCTATAGTGGTCCTTTAATAAGGCAAACTGAACTTTAGTGATAAATATTATAATTGTTTATATGTCACATATATGAGAGTAAATAAAGTTATAGCAGTGTTAAGAGATATGTTTTTTTTCCCTATACCACTCCAGGTATGCAGGATTCACAGACGTAATTACGTCACAATATGCAAGGTTGGCAGCACACATGCGCACAAAGTAGCACCCGGAATGACGTTATTGGGGTGCGACCTGTGGGAAAAGGCGGGAGCGCACATAGTTCAGCATATAAAAGACTGCCATGCATGTTAATGATTTTAGGGCCTTCGAAGGGACGGATACGTCCTGTGCGCACATCCCAGAGATCCCCACCAACAGCTTCCAGACAGGAAAGACATCCCCCACGAACACTTGAGAGATTGTATCAGACTTGAAAGAGGACTTTCAAAATAACAAGGGGTGAGACCTGTCAACAAAGGGACTATTCTCTGGTCCAGGATTATTGCTTTCTTTTTTTGTAGTGTGTACACACTGGGATTGTAGTTCTATCATAATTTTTCACAGAATGTTTATATTTTTTTGGATCCATTTTTTTCTGTTTCTCTACATAGATTTTTGGTATCAGACTATTGAGATACCTATAACTTTTTTTTTTAAATTATTTTTATTGATTTATAAAAAAAATTAACTTACACCATGAAGGGAGTACACAATCCTCCCATATAGCATCCAAAAGAATATCTTAATATTACAATAACACATGCATACACAAATAATATATATCACAATTACTCAATCACCAAAAACAAATAACATAAACAAGACAAAAAATATTGCTCATTCCACATCACTAGATAATACCCGATCAGAGATCCCTCCATCAATACCTGGGAGGCAGATAATTAACCAATGGTATATGGTTGCTCGCCCTAATTCCGTCCTGCTATCATTACCATGGAACCTCTTTACTTATCAGAATAGATTATATCACTAATTTTAAAATATATTTATCCTCTCTAAGAATGTATCATGTAAATCCAATGTTCTCAGCTTAGGAAATAAAGTCATAGAATATACTCTCTTTTCCCTCTCTAATTGATATTTCACGTGGTTCTTAAGATGAGCCTTAGTAGGAACCTCAATGCTTCCCCAATGTCTCGCTATCAGGGTCTTAGCTGCCATTAAACAATGAATAAGGGCCATATCGGATATTTGATTCATGTCTTGACCCATTATATGTAATAAAGCCAATTCTGACTTTTGTTAAAATCGTTTATCTAATATCTAATCCCCTAATAAATGGGGATTTTTTACATCTTTTTTTTTCATAGATTTTTGGTATCAGACTATTGAGATACCTATAACTTATATCCTCTGCAATATAGCATTGTATATTGAGTTATTTCATCTTATAGGTAGCTTACTAGGTAGGGATTTTTTATTCAACTGTTACATATATAACTGACAGTAGTGTAGATATATGTCTACTCTTATGTACATCATTTTGATTCGTGTATCTAGTTTTGTTGATGCATGTGTGCCTCTACTTAAGTATAGACTGTGAAGGAACACACTATCACAATACTTATATCAAATAAGAAATTTGTGAAAATAAATACAAGAAATCTTTTGAAGTGTACTTGAGTGCGGTATCACATATTTTTTCTATATCTAATTAAAGGTATTTTTTGGGCGACCTTGATACCAGCACTACCTTAGATATGAGAGTGCCAATACATTTGGAATTTTTGATAAATATTTATATCCTCCTTCAACAATGGAGAAAAATATTCATATTAACTATCACATTTCCTTCTGCAATATGTTTGAGGAAGCCAAATATAAAATCATGACGAGGTGACATTTTCTGCTAACATGCCTCAAAGCTTTGGACAACTCATTTCCAACACTTTGTGGTATTTGGGCAAGTGCATATTTGGTGGTCCTGCCTTCTACTAGTGGGATTTTTGGATATGTTAGTCCATAAAATTCACTGCATTACCAATCAAAATCCCAGAAGAGCATTAAAATCCTATATAAGTCTAAAACTGTTATGTCCATGTTCTGCAGTAAATCTAATTTTACAACATTGGCTGACCGATATGCCAAGGAACTGACCACATGGCCACATAACAGGTATCAAACACATATCCATTTATGAGGCCCATGTTTATGGTTCTTCAGCAAAAAATGATTCATCACATTTATGCTCTGTACACATCTGTCCTATGACGTGTGTGTGTGTGTGTGTGTGTATATATATATATATATATATATATATATATATATATATATATATATATACATATATATATACACTTTACTTTGAAAGAGATACTCTAAACATATAACTTCTTTATGTCATTGTTGCTTGAAGGTCACTGGAGCCATCCTACTAAGCTATTTTTGAATGGTTTAACACTCAATGAGGACTCTCAGTCACCTGTAGACATCCCTTCTCTACTTTTTAGGCTATACTTCCACATTAGTCGAATGAGAAAGATTATTATTTATATATTATGCATCAATGATCAAGTTTTCATTTGTATTCCTATTTATATCACCTTTCATGTATTTTAAAATTTATCCTTTTGTATACTTGTAAATTTGACAAAACTTCACAAAATGCTGGAGCTTCAGTCAAGCTTTGCTTCCTTTGGGAAGTCTGTCAGAGGAGGTCAAGTGCAATTCTCACTTCCTCCTAATGTGAAGGCTAAGTAGAGAGGGGCAGGGAAAGGTTACAGGGAGGTATTTAGAGAAGGGCAGCCAATGCTTATAACACCAGTGCACCATGCAGTCAGGTCACACGCATAAACAAGGGCCCCACTGATGTATCCACTAAAAAGAGGTTTTCAAAAAATAAAAATAAACCACTATGGCAGCTATCCATTATTCACTGCCTTATAGGCAGTGGTGTATCCTGGTTTTGTGCTGCCCTAGGCAGGACAAAACTCAGGCGCCCCCGCCGCCGCCCCCCCCCCCCTCGTGCCACCCCCACCCAACCTTTCCCCCCGCCCCGTATTCTAAATGCACACACACACATTCACTGACAGATACGCATACACTAGCTAACAGAAACACACACTCGCTAACAGAAACACACACACACTAACAGACACACTCACACTCAGTAACAGACAAACACACTCACTAACAGACACACACACTATGTAACTATGACACACACTATGTAACTATGTAACACTCACTCACTAGCAGACACACACACTCACTAACATACACACACACACACTCACATACACACACAGTCAGACACACACACTCACAGGCAAACACACTAACAGACACACACTAACAGACACATACACACTAACAAACACACACTAACAGACACACACACTAACAGACACACAGACACTAACAGACACACTCACACTCAGTGACAGACAAACACACTCACTAACAGACACACACTCACTCACTAGCAGACACAAACTAGTAGACACACACACTCACTAACATACACCCACACTCACAGACACACACACTAACAGACACACAAACAGACACACAAACAGACACACACTAACAGACACACACACTAACAGACACACACACTAACAGACACACACAAACAGACACACACTAACAGACACACACACACTAACAGACACACACACTAACAGACACACACACACACACACACACACTAACAGACACACACACTAACAGACACACACACACACTAACAAACACACCCACCCACATTAACACTTTTTAAAAAATGTATTTAACCCCCCTCCCCCCCAGCCTCCTTACCTTTGGGAATGCTGGGGGGGGGGGTCTCTTCCTCCCTGGTGGTCCAGTGGCTGCTGGGCTGGGTGGGCAGCATAGGCACTTCCTCTGAGCTGTCTGCTCAGCTCCCTCGCGCGCCGCATGCCTATGCCGCCCACCCAGCCCAGCAGCCCGCCGGCATGTCTGTTAGCTGCAAGGCTAACAAGACATTTGCCTTGGGCATTTGGGGGCGGCTTTTTTTGCCGTCCCCTGGAAAATGCTGCCCAAAGCAAATGCCTTGTTTACATCGCGGCTAATACGCCCCTGCTTATAGGTGGCTCTGGATGGTTCTTTGCTTGACACATATGGCCCTGTACGTAATGTTTAAAGATGCTACATGCAATGTCAATAAGAATATTCAGCAAGCAATTGCATGATCATTACTCTGCTTGATGTCCATTAATCACCTGCTAGACTGCTTAGAACCCCATTTATCTGGGGCAAACTCTGTACGTTTCCAATGTTCTCAGCACTCATGTCAGTGTTTTGCTTGTACTGTTGACATAGAGCTTGGTTTGGAACTAGATTTTAGCTAGTCTCGTCACATCATTACAGACAAATAGGTGCAGACTGGAATAATTTCACTGGGCCTGTGTGTTTCTATCAAGACCGATTGGGGAAAAAAAAAAAGAAAACCCACAAAAATGTATGCCAGATATCTTCTGGCTTCTTTACTAATATCATATTACAACATACCACATGCAAAGTGGTCATGAAACCCCCATATTTAAGATTGATTGAAATTGCATAGAAAAATATGTTCTTGGTTATCTTACCCAGAGGAAAAAAAAAGAAATGACAGAAGATTCAATATACAGCACATTTTTTTTGTTTTTGTTTTTTAAAAAGGCATAAAATAATAATTACATTTGGCAGCATCACATGTGATAGAACCAGATGTTAAACATGCAAACTATTTGGGAACAGTAATCATCAGATTTGAACTGCGTACCTTGGGAACTATAGTTCACAAACGTCTGGAGTGCCATGGTGAAGCTGTTATTGGGTTAATTTGCTCTAACATGAAGAAAGCTTTCTTTTTAGATTTAAATTTATGTAAACTGTTGGTGATGATTTTTCCCAATTCACTGCAAGTAAGTGGCTGTTACTCGTTATGGTTAGTCTGTGGAAGTATTGGGTTGGATTTTGGCATATCATTATCTCATCTTAATTGCGGTCCATGAAGAAGTTGCACTTATGGGACAAACCGCGTGGGGCCATATTGTTTTAATTGT
Source organism: Pelobates fuscus (assembly GCF_036172605.1). NCBI lineage: Eukaryota > Metazoa > Chordata > Amphibia > Anura > Pelobatidae > Pelobates > Pelobates fuscus. The sequence goes on along the minus strand of NC_086318.1, from coordinate 106,537,891 downwards.
AATTTTATAATTTTATTGCCACAATAAAAGTACCTGTTATATACAATCTGGATCCCTGTCTGGTTCTTGGTTAGTGGTGACTGCAAGTAGAGAAGAGGTTAAATACCCTCATCATCTTCAGAGTAGGCACCTTTGGAGTGTTCGAAAATTCTACATACTTGTGAGTGTAACTTATCACAGAGTCACTTATTTATATTGTGACAATAAAACATTTTTTTGGATTTTTTTATTAATTTGTATGTTTTTTTGCATCATTGAATTCATGTAAACCAATACAAATTTCAGTTACTTTTTTATTTTTTTTTATTCTTTATTTATAACCATTATCGAATGAGTACAGTTCCAAAAACCTCAGATCAGCGTATACCATAATTTCTGCAGAAGTTATGTATACAGTGGAAGTTTATACAGATCGCTACAGTATATCTGCAAGTGTCAATCCCTTATATCCAGATTGCGATATTGTATCTCCATTCCCCTGGGGTACTCCTGGATGACAACATTTTAACATTATAGACATAACAACAAATGGGGTTGGGGTTAAGGGTTCAGTTACTTTTGATGTAACCCAGAACAATTTCAGCTCAATAAAGTATTTATGGAGTCTGGAAGTCCTGGGTGCAGGCCTACCTTATACGATTAAAATATTTTTGAACCATTTAACCCAAAATATATCTTCATCTTGCCCATCTGCTTGGGCCTTCTGCCTCATCCTCCAGCCCTAGCCCTACTATGGAAGATTTTTTTCTTGTGCACTGGTGATAAGCTAAGAGCCCCAGTTGAGGCGTATTACTGGCTGCCATTGTGAGGAACACTTTAGAAATGTATGTAGCCAGTGATCTCCTTAATACAGCCCACAATTGTGTAGGTCTAGTCCCACAAACACCAACTAGATGGTTTCCTCAAATTATATCTAGTCAATTTACATTTAGGTCTATGTGATAACTTCCCTAAGCATTTATTATAGGATGCTTCTCCCTAGCCTTTTTTTTTATTCTTTCACTGTAACAACAAAAGTTATCTAGTTATATTTGTGTATTTTTTTTAAATTCTTGCATCGATATCAGCATCGTCAAAATCAGCATTGAAATGGGCATCATCTCATCAATATAATATTTAATATATGGATTTCAGGTGCTTTACTTATTTATTCTACCATAGTTCTTTCTTATATATTCTACCATAGCTTGTAATCAAAGATTTTCTAAGCCATTGGCCCATTCTTAACAATGTACCAGGAAGGTGTAATTTTCTAAATGATCTCTTTGTACATAAGTATCCTCTTATTTTGAAGACTCCCATGCTTAGCCAAATCACCGGCGCTGATGTTTCAATTCCTTATATCCATCAAGTAGAAGATATAAAGTATCTACACCGCACTCAGGTAGATGCATAAAGAAATAAGGGAGGCTTTCCTTGCACTGCTGGTTTAAAAGAAAAAGTGAAGACATGACATAAATCCACTAGAGTATAATGCAAAAATAACAACATTTTCAAGACCGAAAATATCTTTGCATGTAATAGAAGGTAGGATAAAGAAAAAACCCTAGGACTCTAGAGTTGTCCTGAACACATTTCATGTCTATGTAGACGCTTTAGTAACATGTCTACGATAGTTTCTCCGGTCATTGGCCAACACTACAAAACTGGATTATCTTGTCAAATGAAGAATTTACATACCTGACCACTGTTAGATTTATCATGTGTAATCATGTAACATCATGAAACTGGATGATATGTCTCAGGGAGATTTTAGACGCATCTGACCACTGAAACGTGTATTGCATATAACGGAACACACCTTATAAAACCAAATCAAACATTACTGCAAGAATGTGCTATTTAAATGCAACATAATTCATATCATAGCATTTGCATTATATCTCATAGAGAACAAAGGTTGTTTGATTTGAAAGAGACAAAGAGATATCTGTCTTTGTTTTTTCTTAGCCGCACTGTACTTCCAAATAGAATAATATTGATGTCTCCTGGATTTAACTCAAAGTTCCACCAAAGCACAATAAAAAATGATCCATTACAGGGCAATATTTCTCATTCTGTTTGCGTAGGAAAGGGAAATTCATTTTATTAGGTAACAAAAACTTAAATGTAAAGTAGGGGGAAAAAACAGAATTCCATTTCTACATCTGCACAGCATATTCCGATTAATGCTCTTTCTACAATGATTCTCTTGAAGATAATAAAAATAAAGAGTTTACCAAAGACATCCACATTCCTTATTCTGAGGTTCTCCATATGCTGTATCAAGTTAGCACTATAAATATAGTAAAAAATGAAATAAACTTAAAATGGACACTCAAGGCTAGTTTACGCCCATTCTTTAAATGACATATTAATTTATTTAATTATTTTTTGCAGTGCATAGTGAGACAAGCATGCTTATCTTGACACATAATTAAGTACAGGAAAGAATCAGCATACATATTACAGGACATGTTGAGCCACTAGCATTTAAAAAAAAAAAAAAAAAATTATTAATATTTATAAAGCGCCAACACGTTCCGCAGAGCTGTACAATGGGTGGACTAACAGACACGTATTTGTAACCAAAAGAGTTGGACACAGGAACAGAGGGTTTGAGGGCCTTGCTCAATGAGCTTACATGCTAGAGGGAGTGGGGTATAGTGACACAAAAGGTAAAGGTATGGTAGAAAAGTATGTTGCTAGGAAAGTATTCACTGAGGGCTAGGTGTTGTTTTGATGACAGTTGCAGGAGAGGAATCAGGGTACGGGGAGAGAAAGCTGTTCACAGTTTAATTGATATGCTTTCCTAAAGAAGTGAGTGTTCAAAGATTTTTAGTCTAACAGAGAAGGGAAGGCTTTTAGGCGAGCATCAGAGGTAGGAGTACGAACAGAGGTTAAATGTAGGTCTCCAGAAGAGTGTAGGGGCCTAGATGGGACATATTTGTGTAATAGTGAGGATAAATAGGTTGGAGCAGTATTGTGTAGAGATTTGTAAGCAAGTATCAGGAGCTTAAATTGAGTCCTATATCTCACATGAAGTCAATGTAGGGACTGACAGAGGGGGGAGGCGTGGGAGGTGCGGGCAGACAGGAAGATGAGCCTCGCCGCCGCATTTATTATAGACTGTAACGGGCAAGTTGGGAATACATAAGACTACTGAGAAGTGGATTACAGTAGTCAAGGCGAGAAAGGACAGTGGAATGGACAAGCACCTTAGTCGCATCTGGCGTTAAGTAGGGTCAGATGCACGCTGTGTTTCTGAAATGGAAGTGGCAGGATTTGGCGATTGATCTGACATGAGGGGTGAAGAAGAGGTCGGAGTCAAAGAGAACACCTAGGCAGTGAGCCTGCGAGGTAGAGCGGATAGTAGCGCCATTGACTTGGAGGGAAATAGATAATGGAGTAGCAACACTTGAGGGAGGGAAGACCAGAAGTTCTGTTATGGACAGGTTAATTTTAAGGAAATGAGCAGCCATCCAGTTAGAAATAGCAGAGAGGCAATCGGAGACACGAGTCAAGAGGGGTGGTGAGAAATCAGGGGAGGACAGATAGATTTGCATGTCATCTGCATAGAGATGATACTGGAAGCCGAAGGAGCTGTTGAGTTTACCAAGGAAGGCAGTGTAGATTGAGAACAATGAGGACCAAGGACATCACGAGTAAAACAGTCATGTCTGTAACGAGTATATACCCCTACACGCAGGATCCAGCCCTAACAGATGACAGTACAGAGGAGAGATACGTCTACCGGACCTTAGAGTGGCCGGACTCGACGTAATAGGATAAGACAGAGTCAGGAACGATCCGAGGTCAAGGGCACAAAGAGACAGCGTAAACGAAAACTAGCCGGGGACTGGTACACAGGAATCAGCAAGCCGGCAAACAGTACAGAATAGGATAAAGCGAAAACGAAGTCAGAATACAAAGCCAAGGTCAAATACGGAGAAACACAACTGAACACAACAAGCACTAAAGGGAACTGTAGCAGAAACCACGATAGGGCAAGGAACTAAGGGAAAAGGGTAAGTATAAGTAGCCTTCAAACTAATGTGATTGGCTCCTGTCACTTCCACTCCCCCAACAGGTAAGTGTATGGGGTGATTGGCATGACAGGAGCCAATGGGAGCCTTTTTGCAATTTAGGCTCCCACTGTCTCTTTAAGAGCGCGCCCGAGATTCGCGGCGCGCTCTTAGCTGCAGACGGGACACGTGGCCGCTTCTCGCGGTCACTGCCCGCCTTCCTGTCAGAACAGTCGGACGAGCCGCGCGCGGCTCGTGCAGCCGCAGGACCGCGCGCGGCTTGAAGAGAGGACCGCGTCCGGCCCCCGGATAAGGTAAGTACCGCTACAGTACCCCCCCTGAGGACACGCCCTCCGGGCGGGCAGGACCAGGCCTGGCAGGAAAACGCGAATGGAAAGAACGTACAAGGCGGGGAGCATGAACAGCGTCCGCAGAAATCCAACTGCGCTCCTCAGGCCCATAACCCTTCCAATGTACCAAGTACTGAAGCCGACCCCTAAGAAAACGAGAGTCAATAACAGCAGATACTTCGAACTCCTCATGACCCTCCACAGAGACAGGAGGGGGAGGGGGAGTATGCCGGGTATAGCGGTTGCGTACGTAAGGCTTCAACAAAGAGGTGTGAAATACATTGGGTATACGCAGATTCTTAGGCAGACCCAAGGCATAAGAAACGGGATTAACCTTATGTATAATGCGATAAGGACCAATGAAGCGGGGAGCCAATTTCATAGAAGGCACCCGGAGGCGAATATTCCGTGTGGAAAGCAAAACCCTGTCCCCCACAACATAGGAAGGAGCCGCTCTGCGATGCTTGTCAGCCTGAGCCTTCTGGCGGGCAGCAGAGTCCACCAAAGAACGCTGAACCTGCTCCCAAGTATTACGCAAACCAGCCAAATGCTCATCCAGAACTGGCATGCCCTGAGAGGAGAATGCAGCCGGAAGAACAACGGGATGCTGGCCATAGACAACGTAAAAAGGGCTTTTGCCGGAAGAATCATGAGTGGCATTATTCCGAGCAAATTCAGCCCAAGGAAGCAGGTCAGACCAATTGTCCTGATGGTGAGACACAAAACAACGGAGGTACTGCTCTAGAGACTGGTTGGCACGTTCAGCAGCTCCATTAGACTGGGGATGGTAAGCGGAAGAAAACGAGAGGGAAATACCCATCTCCGAACAAAAGGCTTTCCAGAACCTGGAAATAAATTGGCTACCCCTATCGGATACAATAGATAAGGGAATACCATGTAATCGAAACACTTCTCTAGCGAAGATAAGAGCCAATTCCTTGGAAGTGGGCAACTTGCGAAGAGACACAAAGTGAGCCATTTTGGAAAACCGATCTACTATCATTAGGATGACTGTGTTACCATTCGAAGGGGGTAATTCAACAATAAAATCCATTGATAGATTAGACCAAGGTCTCTCGGGAACGGGCAACGGATGCAACAGCCCACAAGGAACTCTACGAGAGGTTTTCATACATGCACAAGTAGTACAAGCACTTATATAGTCAGTAACATCCTTACGTAAGGTATCCCACCAGAAATACCGAGAAACGGCTGACACTGTTTTGGAAATACCAGGATGTCCAGCAGTCTTAGTATCGTGATAAAGTGACAGAATATCCCGTCTCTCGGGAATGTCAACGAACAATTTATCATTAGGCCTCTCGCTGGGTGCCATGCCTTGTTTCGCTTGTATGGCCTGCAAGAGGGACGAGGAAATAGACAATATAGTAGTTGCTATTATCCTGTCTGGGGGAATGACAGGAGTGACATCAATCTCCTGTTTGTCAATAGTCTCGAATTGTCTGGACAGAGCGTCCGCTTTAGTGTTCCGGTCACCTGGCCTATAGGTGATTATATAATTAAAATGAGACAAGAACAGTGACCACCTAGCCTGCCTTGAAGACAATCTTTTAGCTTCGCTAAGGTAGGATAGGTTCTTATGATCTGTAAATATGAGAATAGGATCCTTAGTTCCTTCTAGCAAATGTCTCCATTCTTTGAGTGCTAAAATGATAGCAAGGAGTTCGCGATTACCCACATCATAATTCCTCTCTGCCTTGGACATTTGTTTAGAAAAGAAGCCACAAGGATGCAATGGCTTGTCAGGAGACTCTCTTTGGGATAAGACAGCACCTACCCCTATATCGGAAGCATCAACCTCAAGTATATATGGCAATGAGGGGACAGGATGCTGTAAAATAGGGGCAGAGGCGAACGTAGTTTTAAGAAAGTCAAAAGCCTGAAGTGCCTCAGTAGACCAGACACGTGTATTGCCATCCTTTTTAGTCATACGAGTTATAGGCGCTACTATAGACGAAAAACCTTTGATAAAACGTCTATAATAATTAGAGAACCCCAGAAAACGCTGGATGGCTTTCAGACCTTGCGGCAGAGGCCATTCTATGACTGCAGCGAGCTTCTGGGGATCCATCCGAAAACCCTCGGCGGAAATCAAATACCCTAAAAACTGGACCTCGGACTGGTCGAATAGACATTTTTCTAATTTGCAATAAAGACCATTAGCAAGAAGGGTCTTCAGAACTGTCGTAACATGTCTGTGATGAGTGTGTAAGTCTGTAGAATATATTAAAATGTCATCCAAGTACACAATAACAAATGAGTGAATAAAATCCCTTAAGACATCATTAATAAATTCTTGGAACACTGCTGGGGCATTGCAAAGCCCAAATGGCATGACGGTATACTCATAATGACCTGACCAAGTGTTAAAGGCTGTCTTCCATTCGTGGTCCTTTTTAATACGTATCAAATTGTATGCTCCTCTAAGATCTAATTTGGTGAATACCGTAGCATGTTTGAGCCTGTCAAACAATTCTGTTATTAGAGGTATAGGGTAAGCATTTTTGATGGTGATCTTGTTAAGACCTCTATAATCAATGCAAGGTCTTAAATCACCTTCTTTCTTTGATACAAAGAAGAACCCCGCTCCAGCCGGAGAAGAGGATCTTCTAATAAATCCCTTGTCTAATGACTCTTTAATGTACTCCTCCATGACACGGTTTTCTTGAACCGATAGGGGGTACACCCTGCCCTTAGGAGGTATAGTACCAGGCAACAAATCAATAGCACAATCGTAGGGTCTGTGAGGCGGTAATTTGTCAGCCTCTCTTTTATCAAAGACAGTCTTTAAAGTTAAATACTGAGAGGGTATAGTCGTAGATAAAGGAGGAACAGTAGGAACGTTAATAGAATTCACAGGCGTGACTTCAATAGTACATGACTCATGGCAGGCTTCACTCCATGATTTTATCTGCCCTGTCTCCCAGTCAAAAATGGGATTGTGGGCACGTAACCATGGATACCCTAACACCAACTGTGAAGAGGGAGAGGTGATGACCTGGAACCGAATGGTTTCATAGTGTAGAACCCCTGTGTACATGTGTAGCGGTGCAGTCTCGTGAGTAACAACAGGAGATATCAATGGTCTACCATCTATGGCCTCAACGGCCAAGGGTATCTCCTTCTCTCTGATGGGAATATTGTTTCTCTTTACAAAACCAGAGTCTATAAAGTTCTCGGCTGCCCCAGAATCAACCAGGGCGTCTATGTTTTCAACTATACAACTCTCTCCCATATGTAAAGAAACAGGGAGAAGCAGTCGGTTAGGAGGCAATGTAGGAGACTTAGAAATCACACCCAAGGCCAGTCCCCTATAAGGTCTTAGGTGCGAGAGTTTTCCGGGAGCAGAGGACACTCCTTTACCATATGGTCTCTCTTACCACAATATAGGCAGAGTCCCTCCCTTCTCCTATGTAATTTCTCAGTATCTGAGAGTTTGGCAACCCCTAATTGCATAGGTTCCTCTTCAGGTACTTTAACACTCTCCGGTATATTAACTCTGGGTTGAATAGGTGTAACAAAACGTCTATTCCTGTTCTTAGTATAGAGCCTGTCACGAATCCTATTATCTATATCGATGAGGTAGTCAATAAGGTCCTCTAAGGCAATAGGAAGCTCCTTAGCTGCTACCTCATCCAATATAGAGTCTGATAAACCTTCCATGAAGGCCGTAGTTAACCCATTATTGGTCCAATCGACCTGTGAGGCAAGGGTACGAAACTGTATAGCGTAATCAGCCACAGACCTAGAACCCTGTTTAACCCTCATTAATGCTCTAGCGGCATTCTTAGACCTTTTCATAGTATCAAAAGTTCTGCGAAAAGCTGTTAGGAAACTGTGAAAGTTATGCACCATAGGTCCATTAGCCTCCCAAATAGGGTTTGCCCATTCAAGTGCTTTGTCGGTAAGTTGGTGCATAAAGAACCCAACTTTAGACTTCTCTGTGGGAAATGAACGTGGATACATTTCAAAATGAAACTCTATTTGGTTAATGGACCCTCTGCATGTCTTAGAATCCCCTCCATACCTATGAGGAGGCGTTAAATGTGCTGTAGCGTTAGGCATAGTCGATACTTCAGGAAGCAGGGGTGCAGGAGGGTTAGGTGCGGTTGCTGGAATGGTTCTAGCTAAGAGCGTCTGGAGAGCCTGAGCTATTTGATCCATACGGTGATCCTGCTCTACAAATCTAGCCTCATGGGTCGCCATCTGTTGAGCTAAATCTGCGGGGTCCATGGCCCTATCGTAATGTAACGAGTATATACCCCTACACGCAGGATCCAGCCCTAACAGATGACAGTACAGAGGAGAGATACGTCTACCGGACCTTAGAGTGGCCGGACTCGACGTAATAGGATAAGACAGAGTCAGGAACGATCCGAGGTCAAGGGCACAAAGAGACAGCGTAAACGAAAACTAGCCGGGGACTGGTACACAGGAATCAGCAAGCCGGCAAACAGTACAGAATAGGATAAAGCGAAAACGAAGTCAGAATACAAAGCCAAGGTCAAATACGGAGAAACACAACTGAACACAACAAGCACTAAAGGGAACTGTAGCAGAAACCACGATAGGGCAAGGAACTAAGGGAAAAGGGTAAGTATAAGTAGCCTTCAAACTAATGTGATTGGCTCCTGTCACTTCCACTCCCCCAACAGGTAAGTGTATGGGGTGATTGGCATGACAGGAGCCAATGGGAGCCTTTTTGCAATTTAGGCTCCCACTGTCTCTTTAAGAGCGCGCCCGAGATTCGCGGCGCGCTCTTAGCTGCAGACGGGACACGTGGCCGCTTCTCGCGGTCACTGCCCGCCTTCCTGTCAGAACAGTCGGACGAGCCGCGCGCGGCTCGTGCAGCCGCAGGACCGCGCGCGGCTTGAAGAGAGGACCGCGTCCGGCCCCCGGATAAGGTAAGTACCGCTACAATGTCTAAGTATGTGACCATTTAAGTGCATAAGATCAGGAGGCTTGAAATAGGCATGACTATTACAGGGTAATAATAATAATACTCGTGAAGACTGTGTCATATAGCTACATAAACTAAAACATGTAATGGAGGGGCAGCTATATCTTGATGTGGTCATATATCATAAGGTGACCACCGCAACAGCAGGCAAGACTGGTGCTTAAACAAGATCTTTGATATAACCTGAGAGTAGTAACAATATTGTAAAGGACTACATAAAACTAAACTTGAAATCAAGGGTGAAATCTGCTGTGAAATCTGCTGCTGTGCAGGCACATTAAAAACAAAGGAGTGCAGACTGCTAGACCAGCTTTGTAAGTAGGGTCAGCCTATGCCTTGGCTAAGAAGGTCTGCTGCTGTAGACTGAAGTATAGATCGGTATAGCTTGGATGGGGTTGCCCCTTATGCCACTTCCTTCAGTTCTGGGACTGTATCGATCTCCAATGCAAAGTCCACAGACCCTTGCATTAACTGTGCACAGGCTAGTAGCCCTGGAAAGTCCCTCTTGTGAGAAGTCATCCCAGGTAAGTAGACAGAGTCCAGCATGAGGTCTCTTCTGGGTTCCCAGCCCTGAGTGCGTAGTACAGATCTTGTCATCCTCTGGATCTAGTTGCCTTACAGGTAAAGCTGCTTGCAATGTCCATGCTTAGACTCTCAGCCAGAACAGTGTGCCTATGTTGTCAAAGAAAGCTCTGCTACAGACATTGTGACCTGTGGTGGTATGCTGGTCTCTGTTATTTTGTGGCTCTGAAGACTGTGCCTCACTTCAAGATGTGGAAAAGCCTAGGGTAGAAGTAGGCACCATATGCTGTAGCATTGGGGACCAGGATAACCCCCACCAGTCCAGAGGCGAGGATACAGGGCCTGCTCACAGATCAGCCTGCAGGGTCTTGATAAAGAGGTCGGCCAGAACTCCAAGATGGACCCATGCTAGGCCGCAAATCGAGAATGCCGGGGCTTCGTTTCCACAAGCCATAACTTGCTCCAACAAAGTGCATTGCAGCACCTGAACTGCATCAGGAACCAGCTCCGCACAGATTGGCATTTGGGGTAACACGATTAGTTTAGCTATAGCCCAGAATCTTGCGAAGCTCAGGCTTAATGCGACAGCTCGAGATAGCAGTCAGACCCCCTTCCCCCTCCTTTAAATTATATTGCACTGCTTAAAGAATAAAACAAAAACACTAACAGGGTTATGCAATAAAGTCCAAAAAGCCCCATACCAAATAGGGCAAAACCATCTAGCTTGCCATGGTGGTTTCTATTAATAATATATGGGGGTCCTTATGTCCCAAACCCAGCAATTACCCATTAGCTGCAGGTGGGGCTCTATCAATAATATACAGGGGTGACCTAGTGTCCCCAAACCCAGCCCACACCAATTAGCAGCAGGTGGAGGCTCTTTTAATTAGGCATGTGCATGGGGAAAATTTTCAGTTCGTTTCGGCATTCCGAAATTCGGGACTTTCGCGATTCGGGACTTCGGCAATTCGGCAATTCGGCACTTCAACACTTCGGAACTTCAGCAACTTCGGCACTTTGGAAATTTGGCAATTTCGGCACTTCGAAATTTCGGGACTTCGGCACTTCGGGACTTCTCCTGCAGCCGCTTAGTAGATAACTCCCTAATTCCCACGGTATTAAGGAGTTATCTACCAAAAGGCTGAAAGACCTAAATTGGTCTTTCAGTCAAATTTACTAATACTAAGTAAAAATTACTTAGTATTAGTAAATTTTGCCCCTACTCGCTATACCGCGAGTAGGGGCATGTCTAGTAAACAGTGTTTCATACAAATAAAAAAATAGGGTCCCCCCATCATTTTACTGGCCCCCACCCCTGAGCGGCAAGTGGGGGCCCTACAGTAAAATAAGGGGGAGACCTAATGCCCTCCCCCCTGGCCCCCACCCCTGAGCGGTGGGTGGGGGCCCTAAATACTTATAATGGGGGAACCTAATGTCCTCCCCCCGGCCCCCACAACTGAGCGGCGGGTGGGGGCCCTAAATACTAATAAGGGGGGGACCTAATGTCCTCCCACCTGGCCCCCACCCTTGAGCGGCAGGTGGGGGCCCTAAATACCAATAGGGGGGACCTAGTGTCCACCCCCTCGGCCCCCACCCCTGTGCGGCGGGTGGGGGCCCTACAGTAAAATAAGCGGGGGAGAATATATTCCTCCCCCCTGACCCCCACCCCTGAGCTGTGGGTGGGGGCCCTAAATACTAATAGGGGGGACACCTAATGTCCTCCCCCCTGGCCCCCACCCTTGGGCGGTAAATACCAATGGGGGGACCTATTGTCCTCCCCCTTGGCCCCCACCCCTGTGCGGCGGGTGGGGGCCCTAAAAAAATATGTTCTCCCCCAGGTAACTAGGGGTCCCCTCCCCACCCAAAAAAAAATATTTCCCTACCTACCCCCCTCACCATAAAAATAATGAGGGGGGACCTTTAACTAAGTACCTGTAAAAAAAAAAAAAAAAACATACCATTTGATGTTTTCTTTTTTCTAAAATCAGCCCCAAAAAAAGGCCAAATAAAAAACCATAATAACCGCCGCAATAAAAAAAAACAAAAAAACGAGCGCCCCCAAAAAAATCTATCTTCACCCATGGAAGGCTCCGCGCAGACTGAGCTCTGCAGGGCGGGGGAAGGCTTATAAAGCCTTCCCCCGCCCTTCAGTTAGGCTCAGAGCACTCTGATTGGTGAGTTTAAGCCATCCAATCAGAGTGCCCTGACAGGTAAATGAAGGGACTGACAGGTAAGATTCTACATTTACCTGTCACAGCACTCTGGTTGATTTGAAATCCACCAATCAGAGTGCTCTGTGTCACCCCCACCCCCATTATTTTACATTAGGGCCCCCACCCGCCGCTCATGGATGGGGCCGGGGGGGGGGCAATAGGTCCCCCCTTTAGTTTAAAAGCCCCCACTCGCACGTCTTTTAGTAGATAGCTCCATAATACCATGGGAATTAGGGAGTTATCTACTTATTCATTCCTGTCATTACATTGACTGGCCAAGTAACTTACATTTTATATGAACGGATGTTACTTGATTGTTGTAAGTGTTGCAAATGCTTACAGCTGAATCCTGGCTATGTTTGTATACTTTTTATTTAAAATTGTATACAATGTAACATTCTTCTTCTTTCACTGGGTAAGTATATTAGTACTTAGGCAATACTGTGCTTTGGAACTTTGGAACTTTGGAACTTCAGCACTTTGACACTTCGGAACTTCGGCACTTTGACACTTTGACACTTTGACACTTTGAAACTTTGACACTTCAGAACTTCGGCACTTTGACACTTCGGAACTTCGGTAATTTCGGAACCTGGGCAATTCGGCACTTCAGCAATTCGGACATTCGGAAGTTTCCGAATTGCCCGAAATTCGTCCGAATTCATATTCGGACCGAAACGAATTGCACATGTCTACTTTTAATATTTGGCATTAACCTATTCTTCATCCCAGCACCCACCCTCTAGCAGCAGGTGGGGCTCCTATGATAATAATATATGATGAAAACAATGTTCCCCTCCAAGCCACTCCCTCTTAAAATAAATTAAACCTACCTACCCCTATCGCCCTAATAATAATGGGGTGGGGGGTATTAACACTAATACCTGTGAAATGTGAAATGTAATTTAGACTTACCATCTGAAGTTTTCTTATCTTCTTATGTCTAAATCTTCCAATCTTCAGTCCCAAGGCTAAATAAAAATACATAAACCAGTGACACAATGGCTGCAAATTTGCTCAGCCGACCAACGTAGGACGTATTTGGTATTAGTAAATATAAGAATCCCCATTGCAGTCATCTTCAGGTTTAATAAATAACCCTGTACATCAGGAATAATAAATAAAAATATTCTCATATTTAAAGCTTCTGGATTTTTTTCGAAACACCAGTCTGTGCAAGACTTGCAATAATTATTCACAAAACCAAGTGACTGATTCCTGCTCTAATTTCAATAGGAATTTTCCATAAACAGTGGTTTATAGGATATTAAGAGTTTTTTTCCAGTGTAGAACACAGCTCAGCTACAACTTTCAGAAGCCAAAGTTACCATGCACCAAAAAACATAAATACACTTTTTTGTAAAGTGGCTATATACATCCACAAGTACATACTAATTACAAATAGATGTTTACGAACACACATAGAACTTGTACCTAAGGACACAGTCACTTTTGTAAAATGAATATTGAGAACCAGAAGTGCAGTGGTATAGGGCAAGGGGGTGAGTATTTTCCGCGTGGACCAGGTGCAAGGTTCCAGCTTCCTTGCTGTCTGTCTCCTGAAACATGAGACCTTATTAAAATTCCTAACACTAAAAACAGGATTGCATAATACCCAGCTTCTTATAATAAACTCTTTCATGTCAAATATAACGTGCATCATTAATTATCATTTATAAGGTGTGCAGAATGTGGAAAATACCCTATAACTGCAGCAAGTCGGAGGCAGAACTATTTTATAACTTTTTTTATAGCAGAAAATAAAAAAAGCCAGCAAAATACACAGAATATTCTCAAAAAATCAAGTAGACCATGTTATTGTTCATTATAATTGTAGGTAATTCTTAAATGTCCTTGAAAGAATGCTGACAAAGGAAGAAAGACTTAATGCGAATGTTTTGACTTAATAGGGCAATCTTCAGCTTTCTCTAGGACTATAGCTTCCGTTTGTGAGACAGCAAAGATAACACTTTGACAGGGATGCAGGGGACAGCGTCATAACTATGAGTTGAAGTTTTAACGACGCCTACAGTGTCGATTAAATACAACATTGGAAAAGATGGCCTGAATTGGCAACATTCGCCTATTCACTTAAATTTTCAACATATCAGTTTGTAATATTCCTGTCATCATTATTTGATTTTTAGTGACCTATAATCTAGGATTAGTTATTTGTTATTTTAAGAGAAAATCCCTGACTGACCCTTCTAAGCCTGGGAGAGGCTATATTTTTTTGATACACTTAGTTGGAACAAAAAGAGCCTGATGTAATCAAACTGGATTCATTTAATCACTCTACCAATCTCACTATATAATGTTTTACATTATTAAAACTTAATCATGCACATAACCATTACACATGCCCAGACCAAGTTTACGGTGAACAACCAGAACATCTTACTAAAGTGGTTATGGTGCAAAGACAATGTCAAAGCAGCCTCTTTTTTGTTATTTATTTATTTATTCATCAATGTTTCATTCTGTAGGTAAATACCTTTTGTATGTGTTTAGGTCCCTCCTTGGCCTGTCAATCAGCCAGATGGAATATTCTCTCTTCCTTGCTGGTAATATTAGTTTTGTGCAACTTTTTGTCTGGTATTATGATACACTGAATGTTCACCCCAGACACCTTGGACAAACTGGTCAAGTTTTACACTCATTGTCAAAACTCCTGCTGCCTGGTTCTCAGGCAATTTAACTCTAATTCACTGAGAAATACAAAAACAACATCACCTCTAGATGCATAGGTCAAGAAAAAACAAATACAAAGCAGTCCATTGGAAATTGTTATCCCAACAAACAACTTCTGTGAAATATGAAATATAAGTTCAATCAACTTAATCTAGTGGTTGTCCAGTCTGCTAGAAATTCTGGTCCACATTAGCTGCATATAGTCACCATTGTAATGGACACATGAGCAGTGGTGTATCCTGGTTTTGTGCTGCCCTAGACAAATATTAGTAAATTTTTATTTAAAAAAATAAATAAATATATTTTGGGATATATCAGTGGTTCCCAAACTTTTTAGGTGCAAGGAACCCTTAATATTTCAGTATTTTTCCAAGGCACCCCAAGTCAAAATGTCTAGGTTGCGTATCTGTGCAGCACTGCGGTATTTACTGGCGCCATAATGTAATGTACAATGTTTGAAGGGGTGCTTGTATAGTTTTAGTGTTTTAATACAGGAGTGTGTTTGTATGTAATGTTTGTGTTTGATTGCAGGGGTGTGTCTGAAAGTAATGTTCATTTTTAAGTGAGGATGTACATTTGTGTGACGTATTTGTGTTTGAGTGAAGGGGTTTTGTAACAAAACCCTACCTTATGCCTGGGAATATTCACTGCTACCGGCCCTTTAAGAGATAACGGGCACATATACAGGAACAGAGACCGTTGATTATAAAGACATATTGTGTATCTAGCAAAATACATCAAACTGGCTATAATTGAATGTGGTTACCTGTTTCGTGGGGATTATTCTTTATAACAGTTCGGGACTTTTCAAGCATTCGTTTACTTATGCAACCCAGACGGTATGGACTCAGCATTCATCATACGAATGCAAACTACCAAACACTGGACCACCCTGCTGATGTAGATTAATTTAGAAATAAACAAATATGTTTAAATGTCTATCTGTTCCTGTCCAAATCTGAGATGATTAAATTGTGTATACGCAGAAGTAAGTTCACACTGACACTTGGAGTTCAGGTTAAAAGCACTTCAGAAAATTTAATGGCATCTGGGCAAAAAACAGGCTTGCAGGCCCTTATAAGACCAAAATGACATCATCATTGAATATCAGATAATAACAAATAAACATCATTAATTGGATTAAATGTTAAGTGACTATGTCAGTGTCCACCCATCAATATTATTAATTGGATCAAGAACTAAGTGGTTAACTAGGTGTCCTCCCACCGGGAGGTGGTATTGTTCTGGACACGGGTGTGGACAGATGGCTCAAGCGCCATCTCTCCCAGCATGAGGCTTACTCGGTGGGAAGGGGGGCTTGAGCGTCATTTTGGGCAGTTAGTGATGTCAAACTCGTGGTCAGGTGCAGGGTTCTTTTATGAATAGAACATTTCATTCGGCCTGCTTCTCATGGCCTTGGCTCTGGCCTTGGTTATACTTTGTTGCATATTACAGGAGATTCAATAATTCCGGAGTCAGCTATGTCTTTTTAGAAAATACAGTCTCTATTCATTATACTAAATGCTGTTAGGAAATTCTGTCATGTAATGTAGACAAAATGGAGGGTCTGTCATAATGTGAGGTTATGTGAGATTAAAATGGAGTTAGTACAATAATTCAATACAGGTGCAATAAAGATTTTTAAATAATTCTACATCAGTCCCCCCTATGAAATGTTAGATTCTAAAAAAGATAAACTTTATTGGTTAGTTTCAGAAGACAGGTTAGCCCAAAGGCACAAAACCCTATGAAGTAACTGTTCTTAAAGTCTTCTTAGTTCTTCAGAGGGACATCATAAAATAGACAAGCTTACATTACCATATGGACCTGTGTTATCTGGAGTATAGGCACAACAAGTCATGGTGACAGGTAAACGTTGTTGGTTGCAATAGATATAATAAATGCAAATCAAAATATTATTATTAGCAGTGACGGTTGGGAAAATGGACTCAAACTTTCCTTTTACTGCAAAATCATCTGGTACCCCCCTTGGCACACCTATGGCATCAATATATATATGTGTCAAACTTTCCCTTTAGAGGGGTGCTCCTCTTTGTGTTCTGAAGCATGAATGTGGTGTGTCAAGAGTACCTTGTCATGTATTATGTGTATGGACATAATAACCTTGGCTAGGGCACATTTGCTTATGCATTGTAGTATTAAACCTGTCCCACGCTACATCAGCGTAGGTGGACTTGGATCATTTAGTCAATATTAATATCACCACAAACTCAGGATGGGCAAATAATCCTGAGGAAGCTTGGCGTTTGGATCTCTTTAGCTTCACGAGGTCTCCTTTTGGGGTCCTCGGCTTTCCATCGATGGCAGGTGGTCAGGCATTATTATGGCCATCAAACACCTACTTGTTGGTATCTTTTTTTTTTTTTTTTTTTAACAAGTCATTTTTCCTTTAGAGTCAAAAGTGTGTCAAAATCAACAAATGTTACTTCTCATGTTGCAGAGAGAGAGAGTCTTGAATCTGGAACAATGAATCCACTGAGTGATCTCTGCAACTTTCACAATGCACTATTGGGTATATGGTCTTGGTTGTCACATTGATGACCGGCTAGGCTTCTGGCCATCCTGACAAAATGTCTATTATAACTAGTGCATATTTGACCCAGCAGCTCTTTGTCACCTGGATTCTTGAAAGGGATAGTGAGAGTTAGCTAGGTGCTTAGGATTCTCCTCCTCTTCTGCCTGAGCTGTCCTTGGCACAAATAACACAGGATCGGCAGTAACTGATGATTAGAGGAGTAATTCTAGGTGCTTTAGAGTATTTAGAGATCAAAGAGTTCATGAGGGTCTTGGATAGGTATAAAGTTCCATGGGCCCACTGCCCAGTACATGTTTTTGGGTAAACAGAACTTGAGAGTGTTGGAGTACAGCCCGTCTTCAAGGCTTGCCCCTTTCTGTTTTTCCAGCTTTGTATTTCTTCAGGGTCAGCAGCTGCTTGTCATTCTTTCAGAAGCTTGAGATCTGTGGGTAGGATCTACATGGTGAGTATAGAAGTTTCTTCAGCGGACACCCTTCTGTCCACTTCCCTTGGTGCACTTGTGGCTTGGTTGGCAGCTTTTGGTCAGCTGAGTGGTGCTTCTTATCTTCCAGATTGATCACAAATAATGTGCTGCACCCAGGGCATATCTTGAGTCAGTGTAGGTATTGGCATGTCTTCCTTCAGGCATTTTGTATGCCACTGAGAAGGCTGTCAATTCAGCGTCTCGAGCAGATGTGGGTGAGGAAAGTGAAGATGCTTGACGTACCTGATCTTCTGTAGCAACAGCAAATCCAGTATGGTACCTTTCCTCTTTATCCGCAAACAGAGTGGAGTCAGGATCTGGTAAAGCTACTGCATGCTCTGTTGAAAGGTGTCTTGTTTCTTCTTTCATCTGTTCAAAGCAACCATGAGGAGCAGTAGAAGAGGTTTCCTCACCTATTTCTGTGTGAGATTGGGGGGTATTTGTCTTTCTATTTACAGTTCTCTTGCTGACCCCCCTCTGTAGAGAGTTGTAAATTGATTGTTAGTGTTTCATGTTTTGTTCTAATGAGTCAGGTTCCTTTCATGAGATTTATGGGGACTTAGTGAAGAAAAAACATGAGGGACAGCCACCTCCCTTACAGGTGTCTTACTTCCATGGGAATCTGGGTCAGGACCGCACTATTTCCTTGAGAGTGCCCAAAACAGTTCTTTCATGATGAAGTGCACCTCCACCAGTCTGAATAATTTTTCGTTAGAATAATTTTTCGTTAGTGTGGTATTCCCCCCTGGGAAGTGGCGGAAGAGTGGCCAGAGCAACTTTTCTTCAAAATATAATGTTGTCAGGTAAAGGCAGAGTTGTCTATGAGCGGAGGAAATTGGTAAGGAATAAGAAGGGAGGAAGCATATAAAGGATATAGATATGGTAGTGGGGAGATGGAGGAATGAGTAGTGGATAGAGCGAGAGGGGAAGAAGGTGGAGTAGGAAGGACAGGGGAAGTAGGAAGAGGAGAAGGTGGAGTAGGAGGAGGAGAAGGTGGAGTAGAGGGAGGAGTAGAAAGAGGAGGGAGGAGTAAGAGCAGGAAGAAGGAGTAGGAGGAGGAGAAGGTGGAGTAGAGGGAGGAGTAGGAGGAGGAGAAGGAGGAATAGAGGAGAAGTAGGAGGAGAGAGGAGAAGGTGGAGTAGAAGGAGAAAGTGGAGTAGAGGGAGGAGTAGGAGGAGGAGAAGGAGGAATAGAGGAGAAGTAGGAGGAGAGAGGAGAAGGTGGAGTAGAGGAGGAGGAGAAGGGGAAAGTGGAGTAGAGGGAGGAGTAGAAAGAGGAAGAAGGAGTAAGAGGAGGAGAAGGTGGAGTAGAGGGAGGAGTAGGAGGAGGATTAGAGGAGAAGTAGGAGGAGAGAGGAGAAGGTGGAGTAGAGGGAGGAGTAGAAGGAGAAAGTGGAGTAGAGGGAGGAGTAGGAGGAGAAAGTGGGAGACTGTAGATGAAGGGGAGGGATCGGTGGAAGGAGTAAGCGGGGGTGGGCAGGTAAGGGAGCAGACAGGTGATGTAGCAATGGAGGATACATCAGAAATCAAGACTAGGTAGAAATGCAATGGAGGCTGCAAATAGCCCATGTACAACAACTATTAACTGGCCCTATGCTTTCCCTAGAGAAAAATAATAAAAGGCTAACATGCTCATCTTGTCTGCACAAGCCTCGAACGTTTCACTCCGTGGGTGCCCCGCAGTGGCTAGCCCACCACTTCTCCCACACCAGACTTGTGCCCGTGGAGACAGACGCTATCCCTGACTCTCGTTCTTTATTTTATTAATTTATATCTAACATCTCAAAATGTAATTCTTACTTATATCACAAATATACATTATCACAATTTTTATGTCTCGCAAATGGGATAAAATGTATTCTACTCTTCACTGATAATGTATTTTTAAAACATACAAAATAGACAAATAACATTGTCTTCTGCAAAATAAATGAAACAGATAATGGAGATTTTGTTAAGCTTATAAATAGCTATACATTAATTTACATTTCTTGTTTTCCAGTTTCTGGCTGTTAATGACAATGTACAATGTAATAGAGCAGCAGAAAATGCTAGCAGAATGCTTGGTTGCATAGGGAGAGGTATTAGCAGTAGGAAGAGGGAAATGCTCATGCCATTGTACAGAACACTGGTGAGACCTCACTTAGAGTACTGGATACAGTACTGGAGACCATATCTTCAGAAGGATATGGATACCTTAGAGAGAGTTCAAAGAAGGGCTACTAAACTGGTTCATGGATTGCAGGATAAAATTCACCAGGAAAGGTTAAAGGAACTTAACAGGTATAGCTTGGTGAAAAGACGAGACAGGGGAAATATGATAAAAGCAATTTAAATACATAAAGGGAAACAACACAGTAAAAGTGGAGACTATATTTAAAAGAAGTAAAACTACCATAACAAGAGGACATAGTCTCAAAAATAGAGGGACAAAGGTTTAAAAGTAATATCAGGAAGTATTACATTACTGAGAGGGTAGTGGATGCATGGAATAGCCTTCCAACTGGAGTGGTAGAGGTTAACTCAGTAGAAGTGTTTAAGCATGCGTGGGATAGGCATAAGGCTAAGCACTTGCTGCTAGTAACAGATCTAGAATTAATACACTATAATGCCCAAAGTCTCAATTCCTATGCATATGCAATAATAAAATATCTGGGCTTACAACAAAAATTATGTTAGTCAGTCTTTTAATCTTGGAGACAAACATTATCCAGTAAAAAAAAAAAAAAAAATTAGAACACACTCCCACCTTATTCATTTGTTAATAGTTATGCTTATAATGTTAACTGGTTCCTTTTCAATTAGATCAAAATATTTTGAAACCAATCCTTAATTGTATTACCATTTGTTCAAGAAATCTTGGTTTATTAGAACTTTCTTTTAGTAAATGTTCTTTAAGATAACCCTTCTTCCAGCATGTTATCAATCTTTGTACACAAAGTTCAAACACATTTGTTACTTACACGTGAATCGATACACATATATATTCTATCTACATATTAACCATCACTTGTCACAGACACTTTCCTGATATAGGGAAACTAATAGCAGGATTATTTTAGTAATTGTAACTTTCTTGTTCATAATATGTGGGAATTAAGGAAGACAGCATGTCTTAGGATAGGATGAGCATGGTAGGAGTAGATCTCGTCAGCCTTGGATGGCCAGAATTGACACGATATATGGGCGGATATGACCTCACTAAGGGCAGAGTGAGGGCACTTAAGGACAACCTTCTTTTGTTCTAGGGGCCATTTTCTTTTAGGGCATTTCAGCTTTACACTTAGCCCGGTTATCGTTATAGCCTAATAAAATAAATCAGAGAAGCAACATCCTGTTCGGCAAAATGAAATACCAAACTGTGGACAGACTTGACGGATTAAATAAGACAAGTGAAAACATTATACATTTAACAGCCCGTGAAGCTTTGAAATAACATGGTGCCAAAATAAACTCACGGGATGCAACTAACCTCCCCCATCATTCACCAGCTATTAATCACCCAACACGTCCAAATACATATACAACGCCACGGAACCTGCTGGCGTCACACAAATGGCAACAACAACAACACACAAACCCTAGAAACCTCCTATACGACACATCACTCCTATGTAAGTAGCAAAATACACAATTAGAATATTTTCTAGCAAAAATTCCATTGCTAAGTCTTATCAGTAGTTCTGAATAACTCTACGGAAGAAACAAATCTGAATCGCAACCCCCCCTCCCTTCCCAGAGAGAGAGAGAGAGACTGCAAGCAGAATCTCTTTAACCATGTCAATGCTGTACAGTAACAAGACAGAAGGATAGCTACATTACAATTATTGCAAAAGCAAAGAGACACAAAAACACAACATTTAGTAATACTCTCAGTGAAACTCAATACAAAACCCCCACCCTCTACCAGGGTAATGGCTAACACAAAATACAAAAACAATTATTATGATATACATACATTCTTAACCCTTTGTGATCTAGTTCTTCCTCAACCCAACCTTCCTGCTGAATAGCTCTTGCTACTCTGTACCAGTAAAGCATTATCTGTAAGCTTGCTTTCTTCTCTGTCAGCAATCTACGCCAGCTTTCTGGCTGCAATCTACCACATGAAGGCACAGCAATTTTACACACTTTAGCAATCTTCAACTAGATCACACGCTAGTCAGCCCTTACCGGGCTTTATAATCCCTGTCTCATATCCCCCTATAAAAGGCGTCCCAGATATAGGGGAAAGAAGATGAAACAGAGTGTCTACAATGGTCGGCTGCCACTCAGAAGGGTGGGTCCCCCCAAGTGCGTCTTCCCAAAACGTAGACTAGTCACTGAATCCGTGTACCCGAGGTGGTAGCCACGGATTGGAGCGGGGTGAGAAGTGTGTGACCAATCACTTCTCTCACAAGAGAAATAGTAGAGGATAGTGTAAATAACACAGGAAGTAGAGTAAAAGTAAGAGTAAAGTGAAATTTTAGAGACAGACACAGGAGTTTGAATGACTCCCAATTTAAACAAAAACAACAATACAATTGAAATACAGTGCATGCATCACAGTTCAAATAAAATCAACAGTAATCCCTTTCCTTTACTCGTGTGACCAAAGTCACCTCCCTCAACCTCGTAGTGTCCCCGCTCGGAGAAGGCCTTCCTCAAGTCTCACTACCAGCGGCCAAGGATAACGACTGACACCGGCCCGAAATCCATATGCCTCCCTCGTTACAGCAGTCCACTAAGTGTGGCCACCTCTATCCTCACCCCCGTAGCGCCCCTATGAACCCACTCATAAGTCTCACTACCCCGTGGTGATGGAGACAGCAATGCCTGCCCGAATCCACGCACCACAAATAACAATTGGAATGCCACCAGCCTCAGCGCTCGAAGCTGGAGGGTACCACCTCTCTGCAAGCAGAGCTATGTGCACAATGAGGCTAGCTAGGCTATCAAAGTGACACCAGAAGGACCCCCAGGAAACTATGAGTCTACACAATCTCCACAGATCCAACACCCTCTTTTTCCTTACAGCCACAGCCACGAGGCTCCTAAAAGAGGTAAACAGGCAAAGAAGACCCCCAGGAAAACTTCCACAGGTCCACCCCCCTTTTTCCTTACAACCACAGCCACGTGGTTCCTAAAAGGAGTAAACAGGCAAACAGAGGACCCCAGGCAAACACCCCCAGGTCCACCCCCCTTTATCCCAAAAGGGGTAAACAGACAAACAGAGGACCCCCAGGCAAACCACCACAGGTCCACCCCCCTTTATCCCAAAAGGGGTACACAGATAAACACTCTACCCGGGCACTTAAGCTAAAACAGCCCATACAAACACACCCAGGCAACAGATAGACTAAATGCAGGTAAACAAGTGAGTAACAAGACACTGGGCAAGATATTACCTGTCTTTGATGTCCTCCCGGTAGCAGTCACAGACACCTGGACGGGTCAATCAAAGGGGGCTGGAACATACCGGCTAGGCTCTGCAGAAGTCTCTACCGTGTACAGGGAGGTGATCAGTCTCCTTTCCTTCCCCCAGGATTCCCCCGTCCAACAGCATCTTCCTTAGGACGGCTTACCGGCCAGAGGCCATAGCCCGGTGCCCCACGTTCTGGGCGCCAAATTGATGTAGATTAAGTTAGAAATAAACAAATATGTTTAAATGTCTATCTGTTCCTGTCCAAATCTGAGATGATTAAATTGCGTATACGCAGAAGTAAGTTCACACTGACACATGGAGTTCAGGTTAAAAGCACTTCAGAAAATTTAATGGCATCTGGGCAAAAAACAGGCTTGCAGGCCCTTATAAGACCAAAATGACATCATCATTGAATATCAGATAATAACAAATAAACATCATTATTGGATTAAATGTTAAGTGACTATGTCAGTGTCCACCCATCAATATTATTAATTGGATCAAGAACTAAGTGGTTAACTAGGTGTCCTCCCACCGGGAGGTGGTATTGTTCTGGACACGGGTGTGGACAGATGGCTCAAGCGCCATCTCTCCCAGCATGAGGCTTACTCGGTGGGAAGGGGGGCTTGAGCGTCATTTTGGGCAGTTAGTGATGTCAAACTCGTGGTCAGGTGCAGGGTTCTTTTATGAATAGAACATTTCATTCGGCCTGCTTCTCATGGCCTTGGCTCTGGCCTTGGTTATACTTTGTTGCATATTACAGGAGATTCAATAATTCCGGAGTCAGCTATGTCTTTTTAGAAAATACAGTCTCTATTCATTATACTAAATGCTGTTAGGAAATTCTGTCATGTAATGTAGACAAAATGGAGGGTCTGTCATAATGTGAGGTTATGTGAGATTAAAATGGAGTTAGTACAATAATTCAATACAGGTGCAATAAAGATTTTTAAATAATTCTACATCACTGCTACCTAATTATGTGGTAATTTACCTCCCTGATCGGCACATCCAACTCTTATGGGAAACGCACAAACGCTTTGTTTCAGTTCCTGGGTGGCCGCCATTTTGGGACTTTTACGCGTGGTCACAGCCATCTTAACTCCCGAACAGCGGTGTTTTGCCGTCGAGTGTCTGGAACTAAGATCGGACACTCGAGTAGGCGAACACCGCTCAGACCTCCATAGCACCATAAATTCGTGCCAAAACTACTGACCGCCCTGCCGAGACTATTCAACATATAGGGATTCTACGAACCTCAAGATATCCACGGATGGCAAGCTTTTCATGACTTTTTACCGCACGAACGAGGACCGACCGCAAGGCCAAAACTCATGGAACTATTTTCGGCTAGTGTGCCTGTGCGGTCGGTCAAAACTTTAAAGCTCCATAACTCCGGAACCCATTAACCGGGTATCTGGGGATACTAGATTTATGAATGTACACCAGATATTTGGGGTACATCCAAAACTAGGGTAAAAATGTGTGCTTGTTAATTATGTTAAAGGTTTATCTGAGGGGAGGAGATATGTGGGTTGTACCTTATCTGTTATTGGTTACTGTGTTAATTATGTAGGTGTCTCCCTTGCATGGGCAGCATCACATAAAAGGAGAATGCATGCCATTAAAATTCTTAACCCTTCAAAACGTAGCCTTGTCTCGTTCTTGGAAGGGGATTTACAGCATAACCACCTTGCTCTTTTAATAGCTATGCCTGACTCTTCACTTGGATCTCGTGGATGGGAATAAGCAACTCCACTACTACACAGCAACTTGCCGGGAAAAAGGACGTCTTCAACGGCTGATACCCTCTCACTACCTGGGTAGCCGTTACAGGTGTGTTTGTATATTTGTTTTTAGTTTGAATGCAGTTTGAATGCAGGGGTGTGTGTATGTAACATTTGAGTTAGATTGTCAGGAGTGTGCTTGTATGTTGTGCTGGTGTTTGACTGCTTGGATGTATGCACATACACTACCACATACATACATACAAACACAGATATTCATGCACATTAACGCACAGATGCATATAAATACACAGACACATACACACAAATTCATATAGACACCAACACATGCACACATATAGATACACACAGACACATACACACACACAGACATATTCACACATGCACCCAGCCGGCCAACATTACAGGGGTCTGGTCACGGTCTTAAAGGACCGCGGCACTCGACCGGGCCCCTGTTCAGCAGTATAATATATAATCATAGCACCGGGGAAACATTCCGTGGCACCATGGGGTGCCACGGCACATGGTTTGGGAACCGCTGGGATATATAGTTTCCCTTTAGCATGAAAGAGCTAATTTATTTGATAAAATAAAAATGTGTCCATTTATTAGGTGAAAAAACAAGATTTTGGCTAATAACACAGCCACTTTAATACGTTGATATCCAGCCATATATTTCTTTATATCCCTCTCTATCCAACCCCCATGTCTGTGCACTCACCTATTCAGTCCCAAATATCTCCTCCCTTTGATAAACTTCTTTTAAACCCTGCCATTGCCTTTCAACCTCTTGATTTGATTTTGTGACCACAAACTTTCTCTCAAAGCCTGACATAAGTGTTCATCCATCTTCAGCCGCTAACAGCCAGTCTTATGATCCCTCTTCTTCAGCATCCTCACCAGTACCACCTGCACTGACTGATGCATCATTGAGGCCCATGCACGGTGTCTTTCATGAATCTCTTCCTGATTTTCTCTGAAACCTCAAGGCAGTGAATTCTTTACTCTGATGGTTTCATCCAATGATTGTCGAAGAATAACAGTAATACTCATTACTAAAACAGCATGGACGTAGGAACCGGGGGGCAGGTTATAGGGAAATCCCCCCAGCTCCGCTGGCCCCCCTCATGCTGCAGCCGCCCAGGAGGGAAGTGCTCAGCGCTCCCTCCTGTCACTCCCTCACTGTAGCGTGGCCGAGCCCTGTATGGTCCGCGGGTACAGGGAGCATCTGTCTCCTGTACCCGGCCGGACTAACAGGAAGTGCACATTGAGTGTGCACTTCCTTTTAGTCCATCTGGGTACAGGAAACAAAATCTCCCTGTACCCGCGGCTCGGCCACGCTACAACAGAGGTAGGGGAGGGTGGGGGGATAAATTGACGGGGGAGGGGGAGGAAGAAATTGAAGGGGGGAGGAAGAAATTGACAGGGGGAGGGAGGGGGAGGAAGAAATTGAAGGGGGGAGGAAGAAATTGACAGTGGGAGGGAGGGGGAGGAAGAAATTGAAGGGAGGAGGAAGAAATTAACAGGGGGTGGGAGGAAGAAATTGACAGGGGGTGGGAGGAAGAAATTGACAGGGGGTGGGAGGAAGAAATTGACAGGGGGTGGGAGGAAGAAATTGACAGGGGGTGGAAGGAAGAAATTGACAGGGGGTGGAAGGAAGAAATTGACAGGGGGTGGAAGGAAGAAATTGACAGGGGGTGGAAGGAAGAAATTGACAGGGGGTGGAAGGAAGAAATTGACAGGGATGGGGGGAGGAAGAAACTGACAGGGGTGGGGGGAGGAAGAAACTGACAGGGATGGGGTGAGGAAGAAATTGACAGGGGGGGGAAGAAATTGACAGGGATGGGGGAGGAAGAAATTGACAGGGATGGGGGGAGGAAGAAATTGACAGGGATGGGGGGAAGAAATTGAAGGGGGGAGGAAGAAATTGACAGGGGAGGGAGGGGGAGGAAGAAATTGAAGGGGGGAGGAAGAAATTGACAGGGGGAGGGAGGGGGAGGAAGAAATTGAAGGGTGGAGGAAGAAATTGACAGGGGGTGGGAGTAGGAAATTGACAGGGGGAGGGAGGAAGAAATTGACAGGGATGGGGGAGGAAGAAATTGACAGGGATGGGGGGGAGGAAGAAATTGACAGGGATGGGGGGCAGGAAGAAATTGACAGGGGGTGGGAGGAAGAAATTGACAGGGAAGGAGGGAGAAAGAAATTGACAGGGAGGGGGGGAGAAAGGAATTGACAGGGAGGGGAATTGAATTGACAGGGAGGGGAATTGACAGTGGAAGGAAGGGGGAATGAGAGTGGGGAGGGGGAGGGGAGAAGAGAGTGACAACGGGAGGGAGAAGAGAGTGACAATGGGGGGGAGAAGAGAGTGACAAGGAGGGGGTAGAAGAGAGTGACAAAGGAGGTAGGAGAAGAGAGTGACAAGGGAGGGAGAGGGGGGAGAAGAGAGTGACACGGGAGGGAGAGGGGGGGAGAAGAGAGTGACAAGGGAGGGGGCAGAGATTGACATCCATCACACACACACAATGCACCCCTTACACACAAAGACAATGCACCCCTTGCACACAGAAAAACACACAATGCATTACACACACAATGAATTAGACACACACACAAGCAATGCAACCCTTACACACAATGCATTCCTTACACACTCAATGCACCCCTTACACACGCACACACTGCATCCCGTACATACACAGAAAAACACCTTGCAGCCCGTACACATACAAACACAGATTCACACAATGCATTCCTTACACACCGATCAGGACATCCCCTACACACTCCACCCCCTGTGAACAATTGGTGGAACATGAAGGTGGACCCTGGGACCCAGACCTTGAGCTGTGTGAAGGGCCCCCAAAAAATGGAGCTGCTTCCCGTTCTCCCAGAACATTGATTTTTGTGACCACAGTTACAAACAGCCTCTAGAGAGCCTGTTCTACACCAGACCAGCGGAGCCAGACTGCAGCTAGAGCCCATCATCATCCTCATCTGGTTGTAAGTAGGCAATCTAGCATATTATTCGTGTCACTAATCTCTAATTTACCTCAAAATTAAAGAAACACTATAGTCCCCAGAACCACTGCAGTTTAATGTAGTGGTTCTGGTGTCTATAGCCTGTCCCTGCAGGGCTTTTAATGTAAACACGGCGGCACTCCAGCACTGGCGTTAGTTAACATGGCAGATCATATGGGTGGGGCATTGTGATGTCACATGGGGGGGCGGCAAACTTTACTTTTGCCTAGGTCGGCAAAAATCCTTGCACCGGCCCTGGCCGGGTGTCACGTGACTACCAATCTGACACTGTGCCTGCCGGAGATCCAGAGGTCCCCCCTGCTATGTCAGGTAAAAGGGGGGACAAAGGTAGAAAAATAATTGGAAGGGTTTAGGGGGGCTACTAATATGGATGGGGGAGGGGGAGGTAGAAAAATAATTGGAAAGGGTTAGGGGGCTACTAATAAGGATAGTGGGAGAGGGGTAGGTAGAAAAATTATTGAAAGGGTTTAGGGGGGCTACTAATATGGATGGGAGGAGGGGGGAGGTAGAAAAATTATTGGAAGGGGTTAGTAGAGTACTAATATGAATGGAAGGGGTAGGGTGGGTTCTAATATGCATGGAAGGGGTTAGGGGGTACTAATATGCATGGAAGAGGTTAGGGGGGTACTAATATGCATGGAAGAGGTAGGGGGGTTAATATGCGTGGAAGGGGTAGGTGGGGTTCTTTTGTGCATGGAAGGGGTAGGGCTGGTTCTAATATTCATGGGAGGGGTAGGGGTGGTTCTAATATTCATGGAAGGGTTAGGTGGGGTTCTAATATAAATGGAAGGGGTAGAGATGGGTAGTAAAATGTATGGAATGCATTTCTGACAGTGTCACTGAATGGCAGTTAGGAAATGTGGTCACCCTAAGACAGGGGCAGTATTACACAATCTGTATATGCATAAAAAAATATAAAAAGTAATCTGCAAAGTACAAAATGTTTGTGTCATATGTTGTGCTAAAAATTAAGCTAGGAATGTGCATATTTTTTTTAAATAACTTTTAGAATAATGATACAGACATTTTATTTCTTTCTTTTTTCCCTCTCTATATTCAAGGGACACTATAGTCACCAGAACCACAACAGTTAAACGTAGTAGTTCTGGTGTCTATAGCATGTCTTTGCAGGCTTTTTAATGTAAGCACTGCCATTTCGTAAAAAGGCAGTATTTACATTACTGCTGAGGAATACCTCTAGTGGACACTCAGATGGCCACTAGAGGTGCTTCCTAGTCGAGACATGAATGCCGCCCTATGAAGTATCTGCTCATGTGCGGCAAAGTTGCGCGTGCGCACCAGAGAGCAATGACGCTCATTTTGACGAAATAGGGGGCGCGGCATCAGGAGGATCCCGTCGCTGTATCCAGGTAAGTAAAACCCCTTCTCTGTAGTGACCCTTTATTGTTATTATTTAATCATTTATATAGCTACTGCAAATTCTGTAGCGCTGTACAATTGGATAAACAACTCCTAGTTTACGGATTAAGAATATACCCAGCGAGTAAAAATGCTATCCCCCCAAAAATTTTTTGGGTTCCTACGTCCATGTGAAACAGCACATATTTCTCAAAATCCTTTACGACTTTGGGATGCCCAGTTGTTCTAGTTGCAGCCTCTCCTGATAGCCACCAGTCAAATCTGCAAAACTTTCTTAGGACATACTCTGACACAAACACACTATTTTTGTTTTTATTTTTTATCAGTTTTTCAATCTCAGCATCAGTAAAATAAACCATATTTATTGTCACCAAAAACAAATAATTTTATTTATAATAATATTTATTTAATTTTTTTTTTTTTTACACATTTTTACTCTGTTGGGTGTTGGGGTGCTGCCCTGATCTCACTTATGGTGAAGCAATTGCACATGCATGGCAAGCGCTGCGTGGCCTTTTTAATCAATGCTTTCCTATGGGATATTTGAAAATGATGGATGTCCTCATGCACAGCAAGTTAAACGCTGTGAAAAAGCAGGAAGCACCTCTAGTGGCTGTCTGGTAGATAGCCACCAGAGGCAGTTTTAATCCTGCAATGTAAACATCGGATGACAATATAAACATTAGGTGTTAAGAGGGCAGGGACAGTGCACCAAGACGACATCAAGGAAATTAATTGGTTTCATCTTGGTGCACTGTCCCTGCCCTCTTAACATCTAATGTTTATATTGCCATCCAATGTTTACATTGCAGGATTAAGACTGCCTCTAGTGGCTATCTACCGGACGATCTGGTAGATAGCCACTAGAGGCAGTTTTAATTGTTAAGAACCAGAGTCCAACATCGGCTGCTGGGGAGAATTGTCAGAAAGGTTCCACAGATGTTGACCAAAATCTTTTGTAGTTATTACAAAATGGAAACATAATTGTAAACAGAAACATCCAAATGTTAAAATGCCTGACTGGTTTTGCACACACGCCAAGGAGAAGGTGTCTAGCCAGAAGATAAATGATTCCTATAAAAAAACTGATTTGAAATCATGTCATATACTCTGTGTGTGGCCACATCTGGACCTACAAGCTAGGAACTAAACAGGATAGACATTGCTTTTGCAGCATTATCAATATCTTAAAGCAATGCAGAGGAACAATCTCAGAGAACCCCACTCTCCCACATAAAGATGTATACTTTACCATTCATTCTTCCTTCAAAGTCTACCTATCTACTAACTGTAATATCGATATGTGCACGTTTAACAATGGCATATGCTTATTATTAATAGATTATTTACATACCGAGTTTTCAACAACATTAAGCCATGATATTTTTTGTTTAATTCTCTAAAGATAAAAAGCTGGAACATTGATACACTTCAACATCTGCCTTTGATTTGTCATGACAAAATAATGAAATGCTTGGTGCATTGAATCCACATTGCGCTATATGAATAAAAAAACTTCTGCTGCATCAAAAAATTATGTTTTTGTTAAATTAATTAAGTAATTCCCATTGCCATACACAAACTACTCATAAAAAATGCATTTAACTGGGGGGCGGTGCCTGACAGCCGACCAAGATGGACGCATAGAATCGGAGCACCTCAGGAGAAATAACTTTCCATACCGCTAACAGGCCATAAGTGATTCCTACTTGGTCTAAATCCTGCATCTCATCCCGGGGAGCACCCTTACTGACCTTCAGAGCAGTACAAGCCTGCAACTAACGGCTCCTGTGGGCACTTGACCTACCCGCGGCCTGCTGCAACGCACGAGTTGGTGGAGGTAGATCCCCAGCCTTTAAGTGTGGCTAGCTGTTGTGCCTAATCATTAAATTCATGAAGCACCAATATCCAAAAAGTAATAATCAATCCCCTAATAAGGTTTATAACGATATTGGCGGGCACACAACCCACTTCGGAATGAGTATATTGGGCTATAGGAAACAGAAATCACACAGAGACCAAGTTGCAGATAAGAATTCACATCACACTTTATTGTCCACAAAGGGACCCAAGACAAAGTAAGCTTAATTCTCATTAAGTAGTTGCATGCATTCACATCAAAACAGCTTAGTATCTAGATATATCAACTTAAATATACATCACCATTTAGAGGGGGCTTGGTTACGTCCTCGCTGCACGACCGGGGGAACTCAGACAGTCAGGCTTGGAGGGACCCTCTCTGGGAACAGCAGAGACCAGCAACACGCGTCCGCATTACAGGTGGGTAGTTCTCCAAGTGAGTGCCAAGTTTCCCCGTCTTTTATACCTTTTACCAAGTTCGTCATCTTTCCAAGATTTCTTATCAGTGCAGCCCAGCATGTATCTTGTCATGCACGTTAGGTAATCAGTACGGTTGATCAGGCCGGTCATGACCCCCAAGGCCCATGCCAGACACATGCAGTATCTTATCTATCTATGTCCCTACTCTTATCTTTCTAGCACCAAGTCCCTCTCTTACGCACAAGGGCCTTTTTGGATATTGGCCAGACACGCTATGGGATATTCTATGCAATGTCAGCGCAACACAGTTTCAGTATTTTATGCAATGTCAGCTTAGTTGAATTTCTTAGTGCGACACAGTTACAGACAAGTGCCATCTTAACTATCTATAATAGATTAATTTGCTCACTAGTGATCAATCAATCATACTTAATTAGTTAATTGGAATTTTATCACAAATATCACACTAGCCGGCTGGCTTAGGGCCCTATACCCCACCCCCAGGGCCGGCGGGGGATATCCCGGCCCCCACTGGATTGCTGAAGGGCTCACCAGGACGAGCGACACAGCCTGCATCTGTACTGGACTGCCGAGGCCCAATCAAGATGGCTGCACAGTTGGGGCCAATGACAAAGAGCACCTACACCCAGCCACCCATGCATTCCCTAGAGGCCTTTGACCAGGTCTGTGTAGGCTTCTGGACAAAGCTCTGTACTCGAGGACTGACAATCTTGCTGTTAGAGCAGTGGCTTCATGGATTTACCCTGCAAGCCAGCGTCGCCTGTATGGGTATCCCCTTAAAGCCTCCCGAGCGGCCATCCGGCAAAGAAGACACTGAAGATCGTTATGGCGGGAAACAGCGCAACGCACACGGGCGCACGCACTCGGTCTCACTTACACCGGAGCTGGATCAACAAGCAAGCCCAACCTTCAGTCAACTCACCTGCCCCAGTGATGCACAACTCTGCACTTAAGGGCTAATGCTGAAGGCCGCGTTGCTGAACAAGAGAACATCTTGCCGTCATGTGATAATGATGGGGCCGAGCCAAGGGGCTCCATCAGAGGGGCCGACAGTGACATAAAACGGGACATTCCTACAATGGGCATAGGCTGAAGTGCCTACTATTCTTTCTCACAGCTGACATGCCTTACTTATAATCGTGAGCACACTGTTTCGGCTGTCACTATTTGGTCTACATTTAATCTATATTTCCAATGGTTAATATATCTTGCTCCACACACACACACAGTTCTATGCATTAGCTTATTGTACCCTATATATTCAGATACTCAGCAACAGACATGTAACTCTCACTTGTTTTCTATGCTCACAAAATACAGCTACTATTGCTTGCTTATCACTCTAAAAGTTTAGTATAAACCTTGGAGCACCAAGCATAGTTTACTCTTTCTTTTTATTACTGTTTGCATTGACCCTCACTTATCTCTTCTATATGACTATACAAATGTGCATGTTCCTCATATGTCACTTACTGCTTTAAACATGTCTATTGATGCTTGCTCATGCTGCTGTTGCATAGTAAGTGTGCCTGTACTCTTTCCTATATGCACAACCAAAATAAAGAATTAAAAAAACAAAAAATGCATTTAACCATTATTTCTATCATCTGGTTCACCGTTGTCATTTTGTAAGTTATTCATTATTTGTCACATGTTTTATGAATCCAACACAAGAATGGAAAAGATTATACTTAGGATAAATAAAGTCATGGCAACTTGTTTCGGAAAAATAGGGAAAATTTAAAGGGTATTTCACTAACTTCCCCTTTCATTATATCCATTGTGTTCTCAATTAAAAAAAAAAAAAAAACACTGATAATTATACACATCTGTTATGCTAATACCAGTTACATTTCTAGCAATAAATTACACTCTTCGCTATGAATAATTAAATTAATTAATACACATTTTTTTAAAGTTATTTTGGCATATGCTTTTAATAATGCCTGCTGCTACAATCAGATGTATACCTAGCAGAAAAGCAAATAACAAAAACTATAATTAATTGTCAAGTAAATCAAATCATGAAACAACATTGATAAAATAATATCATACAGCTACTAACAATAAACAAAAATTGGCTTATTTACTAGTTTTGGATAAACTTTTAAAATGATTTTTTTCAAAGCATTAACGTTTTTTAAAAAATTATACAACAAAATATCAATATATCAAAAAAATATCAATATATTAAGACATTTTAAATATTTTCTAAATATTAAATAATTTAAAAACTGCATTCAAATATACTAAATCGCTTAAAAAGCTTGTCCAAAAATATAAAATCAAGGCCATTATTTGTTACAATATCTTGTAAACACCATTGGCTTTGGTTGTTTATTATTATTATTATTATTTTATTATTTATATAGCGCCAACAAATTCCGTAGCGCTGTACAATGGGTGGACTAACAGACACATAATCAGACCACTGGACGTACAGGAACAGAGGGGGTTGAGGGCCCTGCTCAATGAGCTTACATGCTAGAGGGAGTGGGGTATAGTGACACAAACGGGTTAAAGTAGGGGAATTAAATAGTTTGTTAGAGAAGGGTTTATTGAGTGCTTGGTAGGTCATTTTTGACAGTTGCAGGAAAGGAGTCATGGGGTGGGGGATGAGAAGCCTGCTGACAGTTTAATTGATACGCTTTAACGAAGAAGTGAGTTTTCAAAGATTTTTTGAAGGAGTGGAGGCTGGGTGAAAGTCTGATTGAGGAGGGAAGGGAGTTCCACAGAATAGGTGCAGCCCTAGAGAAGTCTTGAAGGCGAGCGTCAGAGGTGGGGATCCGGGCAGAGGATAGGCGTAGGTCTTGGGATGAGCGCAGGGGTCTCGACGGGACATACTTGTGTATGAGGGAGGATAGGTATGTTGGAGCAGCATTATGTAGGGATTTGTAAGCAAGTGCCAGAATTTTGAATTGGGCCCTATATCTAACTGGAAGCCAATGCAGGGACTGACAGAGCGTGGAGGCGTGGGAGGTGCGACCGGACAGGAAAATAAGCCTTGCAGCCGCATTCATTACAGATTGCAGCGGTGCAAGCTGGGAACATGTAAGACCGGTCAGAAGGGGATTGCAGTAGTCGAGGCGAGAGAGAACAACAGCATGAACCAATATCTTAGCCGCGTCTGGCGTTAGATATGGGCGGATGCGCGCTATGTTCTTGAGTTGGAAGCGACAGGATTTGACTATCGATTGGACATGGGGAATAAAAGAGAGGTCAGAATCGAAAAGAACCCCTAGGCAGCGAGCCTGTGAGGTAGAGGTGATAGTAGCGCCGTTGACTTGGATGGAGACAACAGGAGTAGCAGCACTTGAGGGAGGAAAAACTAGAAGTTCTGTTTTGGACAGGTTGAGTTTAAGGAAGTGAGCAGCCATCCAGTTGGAAATTGCAGAGAGGCAGTCAGAAACACGAGTCAAGGTGGGCGGAGAGAGATCAGGGGAGGACAGGTAGATTTGCGTATCATCTGCATATAAATGATATTGGAAACCAAAGGAGCTGATGAGTTTACCAAGGGAGGCAGTATAGATGGAGAACAATAGGGGGCCGAGGACAGATCCTTGGGGGACGCCGACAGAGAGGGGTTGGTGAGAAGAGGCAGAACCAGAGAAATAAACACTGAAAGAGCGCTGGGAGAGGTAGGAGGAGCACCAGGAGAGAGCAGTATCCCGTAGACCAAAGTTACGAAGAATGTGAAGAAGCTGTTGATGATCAACAGTGTCAAATGCGGCAGAAAGATCAAGGAGGATTAGGATAGAGTATTGGCCGTGAGATTTAGCAGCAATTAAGTCGTTGGATACTTTGGTCACAGCAGTTTCGACAGAGTGACCAACGCGGAATCCAGACTGAAGGGGGTCAAGCAGAGAGTTGGATTCGAGAAAGTCTGTCAATCTGGCGTACACAACTCTCTCGAGGATCTTGGAGGCAAATGGGAGTAGTGAGATAGGGCGGTAGTTGGATGGGGAGTTGGGATCAAGGTTGGGCTTTTTCAGAATCGGGGTTACGGTTGCATGTTTGAAGGGTGAGGGAAATGTGCCAGAGGAAAGGGAGAGATTGAAAATGCTAGCGAGAGGAAGAGCAAGAAAGGGAGACAAAGTGCGGATGAGATGCGAGGGAATAGGATCGAGAGAGCAGGTGGTGGGGCGGGAGGACAGGAGCAGTGCAGAAACCTCTTGTGCTGTAGCAGGTGCAAATGTGCATAGGGTGGCAGGGGGAGTGGGGTTGGGTGATATAATGATAGGGGAAGGAGAGAGATTAGAGATCTCTTTCCTGATTGTAGAGATCTTCTCAGTGAAATGAGATGCAAAGTTTGTGGCGGACAAGGTGGTGGAAGGAGGGGTAGTCACAGGGCGAAGAAGAGCATCAAAAGTGTGAAACAGGTGTTTGGGTTGATGGGACAGTGTGCTTATGAGGGTTTTGAAGTAGTTTACTTTTGCAGAGGAAAGAGCCATGCTGTAGGAGCGCAGCATAAATTTATAGTGGACAAAGTCAGATGCAGAGTGAGACTTTCTCCAGCAGCGTTCAGCAGTTCTGGAACATTTTTGGAGGTAACGGGTCAGCTTAGTGTGCCAGGGTTGTAGTTGGGGGCGCTTGCTGCGTTTAACTGTAGGAGGTGCCATGATGTCAAGTTGAGAGGAGAGAGTGGAGTTGTAGAGTGAGGTTGCAGAGTTAGGGCAGTTGAGATTTGAGATGGGTAAAAGGAGTGTTTGGAGTGTGGTGGAGAAGTGCTGGAGATCGAGGGAGTTGAGGTTTCTGCGAGGTTGGAGAGTTGAAGGTGTAGAGATTTTGGTGTGAGGTATGCAGATGTTAAATGTTAGCAGTATCATATCAAATAGGTAGTAAGTCTGGATGTTACTGTGTTATCTTTTCTAAATGTTATATATTTTCCAACATATATTATCACATATTTATATGTAAGTAAGTATGTGTGTCTCGGTCTCAGAAAACAATGCATGTAGATTGTGCCGAGAGTGACCCTCGGTGGCATAGCTGACTCAGATGAATTGCTTGTTGTAATTGATGGATGCCATTGGAGATCTCTATGCATGCATTTGTTGCTTTAAATCTCTTTATTCACTGATGCCATGGTTGCTTTTTAGGCGATTTAAACCCAAGGCAGCAGTGAACCAGTGCACTATTATCGTCCCTCAGGGAGGAGACTCCACTCTGGTATATTTCTTCTTCTTATTATTCTTTAAGTATTTTAAGAGTGCAGAGACTGTCAGTATCTCAGGACCTTGCTTCAATTAATAATCTAGTCAACTTAGTACAATTCATTTTAATTCTCATGTTAAGTACCATGTTTTTTGCCTGACCACACTGCCCTCTTTCATTGCAAATGGAGGGCTCCACACAGACTGAGCTCTAATAGTGGGAAAAGCCCATTATATCAGCTATTGCGAAGCACAGGAACATTTTCCACACTTTGCAATATGAGTAAGAAGGTTCACTTCTTTTGAGACTTGGCTGTCAGGGCATTCTGGTGGGTAGGGGCTAGGGTAGACACTAGGTCTCCCCCCTTTCCTCCACAAATAAATATTATAAATAGGGCTCACACCCATTGCCCATTGACATAAGGTCCTACCCCCTGATAATTTTCATTAGGGCTCCCACCACCAACAATGAGTAGGGCACTAGGACCTCTACACTGAATATTTTAATAGCCCCACCTGCTAACCACAGCTGGAGATGGTGGGAGAAAGGGTTTCCCCATCTTTATTTTATGGCAGATTCAAAACCAATCTATCTACCCCCCAATACTCATTTAAAATAACCCAACCCAATTACTACTAGTGGGGCCCCAGTGAGAAGATTATGTCTAACCTTCAATCCTCACCCCCATAGAATGGGGCCTTTTCTAGCAATTAGGCAGCAATGGCTGCCCAGTTACTAGTTTTAACATAATAGTAGAAATGTACCAGGTGAATTTCAAGCAAGTCTTTAGCTGAAACTCGAGGATTCCAGCTGTCTTGTGAACCCTTCCTCAGGAGAGCTTTGTGAAAATCTGCCATCATGCAGACCTCAGAAAATGTTTTAGGGTTCACCACAAAGAAGAACAAAGATTGGTTTGATGAGAACAATCAGGAGATCACAGAATTGCTGATGAAGAGATTTGCTTACTAGACACACCTTGCTCAGCCATCTTATGCTGATAGGAAAGCAAATACACAAAAAGAGTCCTGAGCTCAAAGTCCCACTACTCTTGAACGGCAGCAATGACCATAGTACACAACAGCCCCAATACATACAGTAAAAAACCAAAGAAAATAAGTTACCTGCACTATTCCCAAATCCCTATGCATATTTAAATAAAGGGATGTTTATTTAGTAACTCTAATGTTTAGATGGAGGTTTGCCTAGATGTGGCAGGTGGGCTTCCATCTAATGCAGGTAACTTATTTTATTTAGTGTGTTGTTTTTTTTAATTTGTATTTTATTACCTTTAGATTAGCATATACAACTTTTTAAATATATTTAGGTAGGTAACATCAGGGCCGGCCTTAGGGGTGTGCGAGCTGTGCGGCCGCACAGGGCGCCATGGAGCAGGGGGCGCCGTGGATTTAAAAAAAAAAAAAAAAAAAACATTTTTTTTTTTTTTTTTTTTTAAATTTGCAGCGGGGGCGGAGCTTACCGTGCGGCGGGGGCGGAGCTAAAAGCGCCGGAAAACTGCTGCAGGGGAAGAAGGAAGGAGTCCCTGCTTCCCCACCAAACAGTCACCAGGAGCTGCACTGCCTCCACAATGAACTCCACAGGTAACTGTGGGATTGTCAGGTGAGTGTGACTCTCTGCCTGTGTTTATTACTGTCTGTGTGTGTATGACTGTCTGCCTGTGTGTGTCTGTGTGTATGACTGTCTGCCTGTGTGTGTGTGTCTGTGTATGACTGTCTGCCTGTGTGTGTCTGTGTGTGTGTGTATGACTGTCTGCCTCTGTGTGTGTCTGTGTGTATGACTGTCTGCCTCTGTGTGTCTGTGTGTATGGCTGTCTGCCTGTGTGTGTCTGTGTGTATGACTGTCTGCATGTTTGTCTGTGTGTATGACTGTCTGCGTGTTTGTCTGTGTGTATGACTGTGTGTGTCTGTGTGTATGACTGTGTGTGTCTGTGTGTATGACTGTGTGTGTCTGTGTGTATTACTGTCTGCCTCTGTGTGTGTCTGTGTGTATTACTGTCTGTGTCTGTGTGTATGACTGACTGTCTGCCTGTGTGTGTCTGTGTGTGTGTGTGAGACTGTCTGCCTTTGTGTGTCTGTCTGCCTGTGTGTGTGTGTGGATGTCTTCCTGTGTGTGTGTATGGCCGTCTGACTCTGTGTGTGTGTGTGTGTGTGTGTATCACATACAACCAATACACGCATATCACACACTGTTAATACACCCATTACAAATATCACACATAGCATACATATCACACACAGTCATCACACCTACTATCACATACACAGACAACACAAACATTACAGCATACATGGATGACGGGGGGGAGGGGGGGCGCTGTCAAGATTTTTCGCACAGGGCGTCAAAATGCCTAAGGCCGGCCCTGGGTAACATGTGTTAGCATATTGATATCATGATGGGTACAGTAATAAGGTATAGTAACAGGGTACCATGACATGTCCCCAGACACAGTCGTAGTCACTGCAATGAGTCTCGTTGGTCTCTTTGCTTGGTATATATGGACCAGTGGCGGAGCCACTGTGAGCAGTTGGGTTATTATGGTGCGCCAAAGGGAGTCTCTGACGGCTGTGTTCGCTGTGCGATCCCTCTGTTACTTGTAGGATCTAGGTTTGGCGACTTTGAGCAATGGTGTCAGTCTCTTGACTTTATTGCTGGGCAGTGTGCTGTGATGTTGATGCTCTCTATTTCCTCTGGTTTCTTGGTAGGTGGTGGGGGTCCCCTGCTGCGGCCAGGCTGCCAGGCCCGCATGTTGTAGGAAGAGCTCGGGGTCATGCTCCGATGTTAGTGTTTGGCTCTCTCCCCCAAGTTCAGTTAGGAGGGATCCCTCCATGCCCCAGCAGTAACGTATGTTAGCTTCTCTTAGTGTCCTGGCTATAGGTGCCAGTTTTCTTTTTTCCGTGAGGACGGAGAAAGGTGTATCTGGGTATATAGCGACCATGTGGCCCTCATTAGGTATTGTCCCCATTTCTCTGGCTTGGGTCATTTTGGCAGACCTAACGGAGATGTCTCGGGTCATATTAATGACATCTCTGGGTTCTTCACTGGGCGCTGCCGCAGATTTCCGCACTCAAAATGATGTGGTGATCTGTGGAATATCGGTGCTGCATCTAATACCCATGGCTGTTATGAGATTGTGGACGTAGGGTAGTGGCTGTGCGTTGTCGACTGTCTCGGGTAAACCTTTGAGGCACAGGTTTTTACTCCTGTGTCTTGCCTCCATTGTGGTCACTGTGTGTCTCAGTTGTTGTACCTGTGAGGTGAGCCCTTGCAGGCTATGGTAGGTAGCCCAGAGTTTTTCTTCTCTGGAGGTCTCACGTGCTTCTAGGCCTTGGACCTTCTGGTGTACCTCTTCCACCTCCATTTGGACTTTCTGGAAGTATGCCCTCCAGACCTTCCTTAGCTCTACCAAGAGTCTCTTTATGTCTCCTTTTGTTGAGGAAGACTTGTCTTCCTCGGACTCAGATGTGTAGGATCTGGCATCTGATCAAGGAGAGGGTAATGATTGTTCTTCTTCTAGGGAGGCTTCAGATGCCTCGGGTGTACTTCGGGCCTCAGGCGCCATCTTTGGTCTCTGGGGGATCACAGGCCTCTCGAAGGATGGTCGTATATCTGGTGTTGGTGTACGACTGAGCTTTGGTTCCTCTTTTTTTTCCTCCCCATTGTCTCTGCTTGTGGGGTGTTTCTGTCTTAGTTGGAATCGCTGTGTTTTTTGTGGCTTTTATCAGGTTTTTCTCTGGGTCCAAGCGGAGCTCTGCAAGAAGACGTCCGCTTGGTATCGCTGTCGGCCACGCCCCCTCTTTTCTTTGGTTTTTATGCATAGGAAAGCAGTCTTCCACCTTGTATGCAGAAACTTTCAGTGCAAGCTGTGAGAGATTAAGAACAAGTGGTGGACAAACAAAGAAAACTCAGCTCTGTGCAGATGTTGGTGACTACAGAGGATTTTTTTGAATCCCTGAAGGCAGAGTGCCTTGTGCAGTGCATATGGTCAAACACTCCTCACAGATAAGGAGTCCATCCTAAACTGGAAGTCGGAACATATCTAGTTTTTCTTCAGCACCAACAGCACGGTACAAGTTTCTGCGCTCCATCGCATCCCACAACAGCCAATAAAACCAGAGCTGGATGAGATTCCTACTCTTGAAGAGACTGTTAAGGCTATTAAGCAGTTGAAAGTGGCAAGGCAGCAGTATCAAAGCAGTAGCAAAAATCTTTACAAGGATTCTTTTGAACAGACTGGTACCCAACATTGCAGAAAAACTCTGTGAAGAAACTACTCCTTGTATGCAGTCATTTTGATTTTTCTTCATTCGGTAGATAAAACTACCAAGCAATGACCACCCCCTGGCTCATTAACTTCAAAGAAGACCGCCAATTAAGGGCTCTTTCTGTGTGGCCACTGTTCATATAGCATAATGCCATGTGCGGAAGAAAACGACAGCCATCTTGGTCGCACGTAAGGAGACAGTGGGACTTGATTGTTGAGTGTCTGGAACTAAAATTAGACACTCGACTTCCAGAGCACCAGTCAACTTCACAAACGCCTGCTTCTTTTCACCGACCAGCCAGGAGAGCGCTATTTAGTAGGTTTGTTCCCACGAACTAGGAGCACCACCAACATGGTATTTGTTCTCAGACAGCTCCAAGAAATGTCATGAATAGAACAAGGAATTGTACGTGATACTTGTTGACCTCACAAAAGCCTTTGATACTGTGAGCAGAAAAGGTATGTGGCAAATTTTGGAAAACCTAGGATGTCCCCCTAAGTTCCTCAATATGATTATTCAGCTACACGAAGGTCAACATGGCTAAGTCAGACGCAGCAACAACCTCTCTGAAAGCTTCCTTATAGGCAATGGTGCAAAACAAGGATGTGTTCTTGCACCAACCCTCTTCACAATCTTTTTCAGCTTGATGCTTCTAAGGGACACCATTGACCTTGACAGAGCAGACAGTGTTTATATCTGTTATTGCGCTGGTGGCTGACTATTTAACCTCAGGTGACTGAATAAGACAGAAGTCCTCTACCAGCCTGCATCTCGTGAAGTTTACCATCATCCCCACATCACCATTGGTGAATCAGAACTGAAGACAATCCATAAGTTCAGCTATCTTGGGTACATCATCTCTTCAGATCCCAAGATCGACAAAGCGATAGATAGCAGACTGGAAAAGTTAATGTCACAGTTCGCGTTTGGTGCCACCGCTGCGTGACTGCACCCGATCAGGGCAGTCATATGGAAAGGAGGGAGAGGAGCTCACCTGAATCTTGGCGGCACACCACATTCCACCCATTCCAGCCAATCAGAGTGTTTTAGGGATATTTAAACCCTTCTTTGTTGGTTTTCTGTGCCCTGTCATGGTTTCCTATTGTAGGCAATCTGAGAGTGTATTCTTGTAATTGTTTATCTGGTGTATGATCTTGACTTGTTCCTGACTATCCTTATTCTGGTATCCTTGACCTCTTGCCTTTGTCTATTCATTTATGCTTCTGTCTGTGCCACTGACCTCAGCTTGTTACTGACTATTCTTTGTATGTTAAATCCGGCCATTCTAAGGCCTGCTAACATGTTTACCTATATTAGTTTTTTCTCTGTGTTTAACTTAATACTGCGTGTTGGGCCACTGTATCATCCTGATAGTGTTAAGCAGACTGTATAAGAGAGTCTGGAACAAAAAACATCTGAAGAGAGGCAGAAAGATCAGTGTGAACAGAGTGTCATACTGAGCACTCTCTTGTATAGCTCTGAGTCGTGGGTTACCTATCACCATCACTTATGAATCATTGAGCACTTTCACCAATGTTGCCTCCACACAATCCTCAACATCTATTGGAATTACTTCCATTACTACCAACATCAAAGTTCTCGAACAGGCAGAGACAACCTGCATTGAGGCAATGCTTTTGAAGTTGCAGCTGCACTGGGCT
Organism: Pelobates fuscus; assembly: GCF_036172605.1. Lineage (NCBI taxonomy): Eukaryota > Metazoa > Chordata > Amphibia > Anura > Pelobatidae > Pelobates > Pelobates fuscus. The sequence continues at coordinate 106,495,144 of NC_086318.1, read as the reverse complement.
GGGCATGTCTCCAGGATTTAAAATTATCGCCTACCTAAGATTGTACTTTATGGTGTACTCGCCACTGGATACCGCAACAGAGTAGCACCAAAGAAGAGGTACAAGGACTCTCTAAAGAAATCACTTCATGCCGTTCACATTGACCATCATCACTGGTCTGCTCTACCTAGTAGTGGGATTCAAAAATTTTAGTAACGAGTTTTGACTTTTCATATGTTTTCAATTCCACAGGGCTGGCCCAAGACAATGTGCTGTCTGGTTTCAAGACTCCTGTGCTCCCATCATGCAGGGGCATGCACACACACAAGCACAGTGACACAGTCACACATATATATCCTGGAGGCAAAGGGAATGCTATTAATGCATTAAATGTATAAACCTTGTATATCATGCCAATTAGCAGAATATACAAAAATTTGGTATACCATGCAATGAGCAATAAATACTTGAACTTGATATATCATGCCAATGGAAAGTTAATGCATACACTAGGTATATTATGCCAATGAAGCAAATAATACATAAACTAGGGATATCATGCCAAAGAGCAGTACATTCATAAAATGTGTATATCTTGAAAATGAGCCACATGTGCCCCCAAACATCCTACCAATGTGATTCTGCCTTCAGCCTCTCTGTGCCATCTCTTTGCCCTTAGCCTCTTTGTGACATCTTTCAGCTACCGGCCTCTCTCTGCCACTAGGCTCTCTGTACCATCTCTCTGCCACCAACCTGCCAAAAAGAGTGTGAAGCTGGTATAATCTCTAAAGACACAGGGTGTGAGCACTCCAAGTGCAATAAAATAAACGTTGTCTGTTTCTATCTTGCTCATAGGTGAAGGAATGCAGCAAAAATGCAAGAAGGATATTCATAGAACATTCTGAATAGCACGTTTCTCCAAAGTAAATATGCAGAGATGGTCAGTTTTAGCTCTGAACTCGCTGCCAATCAGCAGAAAATAAATAGGCCAGTTGTTATATTCTGTGGTTGTCATTTTATAATGACACCTCTCTTGGCTTCATATATGCATACAAACTAAATCCTTCAGAAAATAAGACAAGAAAAGAGCTATAAAAAGCCCTTTGATGTAGATATTTGTTACCTAATAAATACTGCATGAGCTTCTTGTTTCTTTTATTTGTTGAACATCATTTATTTGTAGCAAAATGATGGAAACCCTATTGACTCTGTGGAATGGGTAAGCAACAAGGTATGGAAAATAAATGGGAATAAAAAAGAAAATACATTTTTCATGGAAGCCCCTGCAAATAACACCTACAATTTTTATTGTATTTGTGAAAATTTCAGACATGCAAAGACTGTCTGGAGCACAAGGTATTTTATTAACCCAATACTGAACCTGTTTAAATATTACTAATTGGTTTATTTTAATTATTACATTTTGGTTCGTAAGAAATTATTCAAGTGTGAATGGGGATCCTGAAGGCAAAAAAAAAAATGTTTTTTCCTAAATTCCTAAGTGAAAAAAAGTTGGTGCCATAAATAATAAATCGCATAACTTAAAAATAATAAACAGCCATAAATCGTGGTGTCAATCAAAAGAAATGGCAAATAAACCAGCAAGAGAATCCCCAATAAGCATTTTGCCAGTTAGAAGGTTCTTTAAGGGGAAAGAAGCTGGAACACTAACACTCTTTAAAAAAATGGTGAAAAGATAACCAATGAAAAAACAAAAAATTATTATTAAAATAATTGAAAACCAGTTGAAATTGTGGTGGCTTAGCTTGCAATCATCCACCTACCTGAGTGGAGTAATCTTTACTGGTCAAAATGAAACCACCTTTAGAACCTGGTGGTAGATACCACCCCTCAACAGGGAGCAATCAGAATGAAAACACAGAACCAATGCATCCTCATGGTCAGATTGTAAAAACTGCTTGAGAATTGTGACAATGGAAGTATATTACAATCAAAGCTGATTGGCATTTAGAATAATAAAAATAACTCCCATTAGGATTGTAGAAGACCAACAGTAAATATAGTATTATTTATCAATCCTAGTAACTTTAAAAATGTGGCAAAGCAACTATATTGCAGTCATCCAAAAAGTCAAGTGACCATGGATAAAAAAACAAAGTGCAAATTTAGATGAGGGAACTGCTTATCTGCCACTGAATATAGTTACTATAACAAGAACGTAAAGATCAGTCAAACAGCTTGTAAGAATGGAGATCCGCCGGGTATGTTAAAAAATTATATATATGCTAAAAATTGAAGTGCCTAAAATGTTGATTATACCAACATATTGCTGGCCACAATTGCATTATTTAGATAGGCTAGAAAAGAGATAATGTAATTAATAAAGGCATTGATGTATTGATTTAGACCCAGTCAGCAGTTTGATTGTAAATCACAAATCTAGAGGATTCAATATATTTGCAAAGTTTGCAATAGCCACATCAATAAACTCCCTAGGATGGTGTAAACATAGTTGATGGTGGTTTTGGGAAATCTAGATGACTGGGCAAGAATAGATCACATATACTTCTACGAGTGATGGCCATGTTAGCATCATGTTGCAAGAAGTTTCCGTATCTGAAGATGTATTCTAACAGTCCACCATCAAAGGCTACAAAGCATCGACTTGTGATAAGGGAGCCAGTGGTTCTGGGTGATCTCTCTTGAGCACACACTTTCTAAAGGCTCTTTTAAAAACCCTATTTGGATACCTTTGGGCTTAGAATCATAGACAAAGATCCTGAGCTTCCCTGATGGTGGAAGCCTCATCCGAGTAATTTTATTTTGTTAGGAGATAACGGCCAAAAGTAATACAAACTTTTAATATGTATGGATGATGACTATTCCAATGAAGTAATCTGCTGGTCACAGTGGACTGTCTATGTGTGACCCTGCCATCATCTGACAAAAATATCTTAAGTCCCATAGAGACCAGTTCATGTTCACCTATAACAGAGGATAAATAAGACCAATATCTTTGGCATTATTGTTCCTGTAATGTTTCCTCATGTCATCTACGTACTGAAACCATTTCAAGATGTGTGCCATATACCGTATATACTCGAGTATAAGCCGACCCGAATATAAGCCGAGGCCCCTAATTTTACCCAAAAAAACTGGGAAAACGTATTGACTCGAGTATAAGACTAGGGTGGGAAATGCAGCAGCTACTGGTAAATTTCTAAATAAAATTAGATCCTAAAAAAATTATATTAATTGAATATGTACAGTGTGTGTATATAATGAATGCAGTGTGTGTATGAGTGCAGTGTGTGTGTGTATGAGTGCAGTGTGTGTGTATGAATGCAGTGTGTGTGTGTATGAGTGCAGTGTGTGTGTGTGATGCAGAGCCTTGGTGGGGGTGGGCATTTTTTTTAATTATTATTTAATTATTATGAATTTAATATTATTATTTTTTTAATATTATTATTTTTATTATTATTAATATTTATATTTATTTTTATTCGTCCCCCCTCCCTGCTTGTTAGCTGGCCAGGGAGGGGGGCTCTCACTCCCTGGTGGTCCAGTGGTGTGCACTGTGTAGGAGGGGGGCTGGCAGAGAGCTGTAACTTACCTTTCCTGCAGCTCCTGTCAGCTCCCTTCTCTCTCCTCCGGTGCGTGCAGCTCCCAGGTCAGCTCCCACTGTAAGTCTCGCGGCCAAGAGCGGTAACCCGTGGCAACGCTCTGACCCCGCGGCTCTCGCGAGACTTGCAGAGGGAGCTGACCTGGGAGCTGCACGGACCGGAGGAGAGAGAAGGGAGCTGACAGGAGCTGCAGGAAAGGTAAGTTACAGCTTCCTGCCAGCCCCCGGTCCTTGTCTGTATTATGGCAATGTAAGTCGCCATAATACAGACAATTGACTCGAGTATAAGACGAGTGGGGGTTTTTCAGCACAAAAAATGTGCTGAAAAACTCGTCTTATACTCGAGTATATACGGTATTTTTGTTTAGCAGGGTAGTGCATCATAGTTGCCTCTCGCCACCTTACATACAGATTTACATAATAGGGCATGCAAGTCATCCACCTGGCAGCCCTCTTGGTTTGTAAGTAATATTTACCATTAAAGGTAAAATAAAAATGGGAGTTAAGGCAAACTGTAAAAAGGTGAAGATGAAATGTCTTTGTGCATCTTTAAAATAAGGGACAGTGAGAAAATATGTATAAGCCTATAAGCCTTTATCATTGGTATGTTACTATAGAGGGACATCCAGGTCTGCAATGAGGGTGTAGGGAGTTACAACCAATTTTTCCAACGCTAGAAGGGTCTGCTTAATGTCTTGAAAAAAGGAAGGACAGTCGTCAACAAATGGCCACAACATTCTATCAAGGAATTGGCTTGCTCTTTCAGTGAAATGCCCTTTTCTGGAGATAATCAGGCTAGTAAAATAGATTTTTAAATCTTTGGGAACTTTGGCTACGATTACAATGTGGCAACCTTAGGACTCCTGAGAGGGATAACTCATTTATAATTGTTACATGTAATCATTTCACTTTTGCAGAATCTAGTAGAGTTTACAGTGCCCCAGAATCTAAAAAATGGGAAGATGGAAAGAGGCTGATAACTTGAGTTATCATGGCAATGGATCTTCACATTTCTATGTGCATGCCTCTTTTCAAAAACACTTTATTTCTGGCCTTATCAAACAGTTTTTATTATTGCTCCTGTCAAATGTTGGAACTCATGCAATGCCTGCCTTACTGGATAAGAATTGTTATGTTAAGTAGTTCCCAAAAGATTTAAGGTTTCTATTTCATTGTAGGTATTTTGACAAATAGGTCAACATTGGAAACCTCCTTAAATTGGGAGTAAGTCAGCTAAAAGATTTCAAATTACTTAAATGTTGATTTCAATCCTATTCATTCAAAAGTTCAGAAATAGATTATAAATGCACGCAATCTTGCCCTGATAGACCCCACTTCTTTGCATTTTTGAGATTTTTACTTTTATGCACAAATAATTGACTTCTTTAGTCCGACTGAGCACATTAAAGCTAGGAGTTGGAATGAAGCACAGCCCTTTATTTAGAAGGTAACTGTGTCTAGGAGGCAAAGTGAAATCAGAGAGATTAATGATGTTATGATCACCCATCTGGACCTAAATGTGATGCTTTCTGTTGGTCCCTTTTTCCATTGATCTCCATCAAATATTTAGCTATGAAACATTAATTTAATATGAATAAAAATGTAAAAATAAAATGTGAGAAAATAATAATTGTTATTTTTTTAGTTCTACATGACATTTTAACCGTGAATGTCATAATGCTGTTTGCTTTTAATGCAATAAAATACACATATTTGTATTTAGCAACATCTCACGTGTAAAACAGTACCCCCTATGTACAGGTTTTATGGTATTTTGTGACGTTACATGGTCAACTATAGCATGTTAAATTTTTCAGTTTTTTCACATTGAAATTCGCCAGATTGGTTACATTGCCTTTGAGACTGTATGGTAGCCCAGGAATGAGAATTACCCCCATGATGGCATGCCATCTGCAATAGTAGACAACCCAAGGTATTGCAAATGGGGTATGTCCAGTCTTTTTTAGTAGCCACTTAGTCACAAACACTGGCCAAAGTTAGCATTATTATTTGTTTGTGTGTGAAAAATGCAAAAAACAAATTTGAATGCCAATTTTGTCCAGTGTTTGTGACTAAGTGGCTACTAAAAAAAAGACTGGACATACCACATTTGCAATACCTTGGATTGTCTAATTTTGCAAATGGTATGCCCTAATGGGGATAATTCTCATTCCTGTGCTACCATACGGTCTCAAATGCAACATAACCAAGCTGGCAAATTTCATTAATGTGAAAAAACTGAAACACAAGCTTATAGGTGACTCGGTAACTTTTGAAAGCACCATAAAACCTGTACATGAGGGGTACTGTTATACCCAGGAGACTTTCAAAACTGTAAAATGTATAACAACAATTATATCGTCCGTGTACGTGCCACTTGTGTATGAAAAATGCAAAATACGTCACTTTCACTGATGATATCATCGTTGTAATACATTTTACTGTTTTGAAACACTAATATTTGACTTCAGCAAAGTCTCCTGAGTGAAACAGTACCCCCCCCCCCCCATGTACAGGTTTAATGGTGTTTTGTGAAAGTTACAGGGTTAAATATAGTGCTAGCAAATTACATTCTATGGACTTTCAGCATGGGTTATTAGGCAGGTACCACAAATTGTAATTAATAAAATTACTTCATTAGGTAAAAATATTACATAAATATATACGTAGAATGAATATATATATATATATATATATATATATATATATATATATATATATATATATGGGTGTAGAAACAATCGCACTCCTGGGACTTGGTTGAAGTAGTAAAATTTAGCTTTTATTTATTCCATATAAAATATCAAAATTTCAGCTCCAACATGGAGCTTTCATCAGGACAGGTAACATGTCCTGATGTTACCTGAGCGGTGGGTGGGGGCCCTAAAATTAACAATAAGGGGGGGACCTATTGTCCCCCCCTGGCCCCCACCCCTGAGCGGTGGCTGGGGGCCCTAAATACAAAGGGGGGGGCCCTAGTTAACCCTCCCCCCCCCAAAAAAAAATTATCTCACTACCTACCCCCCTCACGCTAAAAATAATGAGGGGGGACCTTTAACTAAAAACCTGTAAAAAAAAAAATGAGATAAAAACAACTTACCATTCGATGTTTTCTTTCTTCTAAAATCTTCTTTCTTCAGCCCCAAAAAAGGCCAAATAAAAAGCCATAATAACCGACGCAATTTAAAAAAAAAAAATCCATGTTCACCCATGGAGGGCTCCGCGCAGACTGAGCTTTGCAGGGCGGGGGAAGGCTACGCCCTGCAATTAGGCTAAGAACACTCTGATTGGCTGGTTTAAGCCAATCAGAGTGCTCGTTTTTATTTTACACTGTGTGGGAAAATTCCAAAGAATTTTCCCACGCTTGTAAAATGACACAGAGCACTGTGATTTGATGGATTTCAAGCCATCCAATCACAGTGCTCTGTGTCATTTTACAAGCGTGGGAAAGTTCTTTGGAATTTCCCCACGCTTGTAAAATGACACAGAGCACTGTGATTGGATGGATTTCAAGCCATCCAATCACAGTGCTCTGTGTCATTTTACAAGCGTGGGAAAGTTCTTTGGAATTGTCCCACACTTGTAAAATGACACAGAGCACTGTGATTGGATGGATTTCAAGCCATCCAATCACAGGGCTCTGTGTCATTTTACAAGCGTGGGAAAGTTCTTTGGAATTTTCCCACGCTTGTAAAATGACACAGAGCACTGTGATTGGATGGATTTCAAGCCATCCAATCGCAGTGCTCTGTGTCATTTTACACAGCGTGGGAAAGTTCACAAGCTGGACGGTCACAAGCCAGAGCAGCTCCTGCTACTCACTAAAGAATACTCTCTAAAACCATGTTTTACCACCCAAGACCGGACCGACAGCGAAGTAACCTAGAGCTGAGGGACTGCTGGACCTGGGGAGAGGCTGGCTCATCGAGCTTCAGTCCCCTGGGGGAGAAAACGACATTGCCCCAACCGGGGCCTTCTCTGGCGGTGAGTGGGGCGGACGGCCACTTCCCCACTATCCTGCACCACAGAACCCAGCCAGGGGTACAATCTGGCGCGGACCCTATGGGCCGGTGGGGGTGATCCCGGTCCCCACCCTCTGGCCCTGACCGTGACACCGCAAACGAGGCCAGAGAGCCCAACTGCCGCATCCAAAATGGCGGTCGCCATGTGTGCAGACGACAGGGGGAAGACCTGCTCCCGCCTCGGGCTCACAGCTACTAAGGCGGCTCTTACCTCCCGATCCTACCACACAGAGAGGCGGCAGAAATCATGCCTAACCTCGCAGCCACTCAAGCCAGTGCTGAGCTGCTCAGGCGACACAAGTAAGCAGAAAACAACGGCTGCACTGAGGGGAAGGAATACCAGGAAATGACTATTCCCGCCTGGGGCAACCATGCCAACCGCCGAGCGAGACACTTCTGCAAGGGGACAGGCCCTGCACTCATATACCACCCAGCCTGCAGCAAGACGACCAGGAAAGCGGCAAACTTCCTTTGGGAAACACCCGGCTTCAGACCATGGTGGACACCAGCCTGCGGACAACCGAAAGCGGTAAGCCCAACAACCTAAAGCGGCAAGCCCAACAAACCTCAGACAGCAGGGGGACCACCTGTCATTCCAGGCACTCCCCCTGCTGGCACTGCTATGGATGGCTATTACGTCCATGTGATCGTGAGGTCCTCGTGATCACACGGCCCAGGAGGGCTGGAACAGCAGCAGCGGGACTCCCTGGGATGCCAGGTAAGTCCCCCCAATCGCGATCACCGGCGAGCAGGTAAGTGAATAGGACGGCATGGACTTACTATGCTGCCCACCGGCATTTAGAGCCGGGTCCCCAAGGACGGCATAGCATGGCCGCCGTCTTTAAGGTGTTAATTTGCTCCTTGTTTAGAACCATATAAGGTGGCAAAATGTCCATCCACAACCCTTAAGGTACCTGCTTTTGATCTGTATATTGTAAGCTTGCAGGTTCCTTTTAATTAGATTCTGATATAATTTCTGCACTGAAAAAAGCCTGATTTATGTCCTTGATATTAACCTGAGTATTGATTAAAGGGTTGTTGTAAAAGACATTGACCATATCTGCAGCTCGTTGATCTAAATTAACTCCATGAGAGAGGTTTTACTAAAACTGTTGTTCAGTAATCCAGAAGAACTCACTGCATTAAAAATGTTCAGTAAAGTTTTACATGAAATGCTAACAAAAATGTAAAACACCTGCTCGTTTGGTGATGATCGTTCTGGAAACACCCATGATTACACAGGGTGTGTTGCCAATCTGAAACAGACGCATCCCCTCCGAGTACAATCCATCATGAACTACCCAACTAATCCAATAAAACGTAAACCGTCCTAAACTTTAATGTTACCTCTAATTCATTTGCACCAAACCCCATATTAGCATTACAACATTCTAAGCTCCATATGCTCCATTCTTTTAAGGATTTGGATTCCTAGGAGAAAGTTTCACATATCTCTAATTAGAAATATACATATTCTTCAATCCCATTAGGACTTCTTGAATCTGTAAAAAAAATGTACACACCTATGTTATCTCTCATCACATTTCAGTCTAGAGGTTTTTGGTAAAAATGTATAATTTATTTATTATTTCACAGCTTTAAGTGCTGTTTTTAACCGTGCAATGAAAGCATGCACATTTCCCTGTGGTGTAAAGGTATTTTATTTCCTAAATGAGTTCATAGTTTTCACATTTCCATTTCTGTGAATGCATTTGCTTTTATATCCAGAACTGTGCTTCATTTAACTTCTTCTAACTCCGAACGCGAGACAGAAAGGAAAACCAATCAACTGTAATATCCAACAGCTGCTAAAACCGCCGGCACTAAAGGCATTGGAGACATTTGCTTATGTAAGGGAAACTTTGGCCAAACTTCTGCAACTAATTTGCAGTCAATATTTCTTTTAGACAGGGTTACTCAAAGTTAAAAAAAAATGTCAATGCAAACTACCGAATTTTATTTTGTGTGAAAGGTAGCAAGAATACACCTTGTGGCAATCCATCTTAGGACGACAACTGTGCTATTTTAACCTTTGAAGTCTATGAAAAGAACAAAGTACAGGGCTACCCTGGATAAAATAAAGAGCACAGTCTCAAGTCTATATTTTACTGATTTAATCCAGCTGCTAGAATTAGAAAAGAAAAACACATACTAACATTATTTCATTTTAGACATGAAGACAATGTACAACTAGGTAAACATACCAAGTGACTGCGTTAAAAACACTTGTACTCTTCACTGGTCAATGTTACCATACTATATTGTGTTCTTGTTTAACGGAATAATGGTGTCGTCAGAACGCAAGACATTCGTGAATGCCAACGAAGAGGCCTACAGGCGCCAGTTTTTTTACCATTGAGGATCATATGTCGCTTAATAACCTGTACCTGTACTCCTATCCATCAAATGCATATAATGCTTAATGTCTTTCGTGATTGTAATATGTAATGCAACGACACACCAAAAATAAAGAATTATAAAAAAAATGTTTTTAAAAAACACTAGTAAATTGTGTCCTAAGCCATGGTAACCTGTTCTATTTTTCCAATACCTTAGTTTACTGAATACTAAATCAGTGTCGAATAATCTGTCATTGAGAAGCCCTGACTCAATCTGTATAGTCCTAACATCAGTTTTGCAGTTAACACAAAGCTCTGCTGCCATTGTCCCCAATATAAGAATATAAATTACTGACTAAGCTCTTCTTTAATTGATTGGGGTTTCCTGGACTCTAGTAATTTGGTGGAGCCTTACTAGGTGGTTGTTTGTTGAGTATTGTTACAGTATAAATCTCCACCATAAATTCACGTATTTATCGATCTAAAAAACATAATTTTACCCAGTAGGTTAAATTGATATATATTTTCCATTTTCAAGTATATATTGGGGAGCCCCAAAAAATACAATGGCTCGCATGTATAATAGAAGGATATACAGTACAATTTTTATTTATAGTTGCATTTTAATTGAAAGTAGATGAATGCTGTTGTTTCAAGGGACACATTTTGAATTGTAGGTTAAAGAAAACATATGAATTTAGCTGATTATTTAAGCCCATCTTATGTCTTCCAATCACAGGAAAAGAAGAAAGTGTAATACCGAATGGTAAACAAAAAAGTATAAAATGGGTCCCACTCATGGTTGCCAAATAATCCAGCCTTAATCGTGGAATGTACAAAATTAATTTCATTTATTCAGGTATATATAAATGGTTATGGTAAAAATGAGCAAAGGGCAAACAGGAAGTCTAATCTGATGAAGTGCTTTAGGCACAAAACAAAGATTATGTGTGTGTCCTGATATTAAGTACATATGCACAAATCCCTAATTCCTTTAATTTGTAGGATAGATATTTTTTAGACTTGCTTTCAAATAAAATTGCAAGCCTCTGGTATTTTCATATACCATTTTTCTTATAGGCATATGGGATATGATGTTCAAGGCACTTTTAAGTATTATCATACCCTCTTTCGCAAATGCTGTATCTTCTTTTTGGTCCCGGTGGTCTTGCAAAGAACAGGCATTTCACGCCAAAACAAACAAACAGATGGAGCATTCAGAGATTAAAATAATTTGTAGAAACCACATAAAAGATCACGACATCATCTGTTAGTTTATGAGTGGCAGCCAATCGATCTGAATGCAGAGAATTTTGCAATGAATATAAACTAGCAAACAAAGTTCTTTTTGTACTCCTAACAAAATTGCAGCTGGGTCCTGAGCAGTGAGAAACTGTATATTTGTGTTATATTTTTATGAAAATAATGAATGTATCAAATAGTAAAATTCTAATTGTTGACATAATTGCTGTATATTTAAGAAATGTGGGACTGTTAATAGTTCTATTCCATTAAATGAGTAATACAAACTGAACTGTTCAAGCACCATAACTACTATAGTGAGCGTAGTGAGTGTAGTGTCAGAAGTGTCCTGGCACCCCCTAACTAGTCAAACCGTTTTCTAATGAATTGACAACTTACCTGGGGGTCCTGGTGGTGCAGAGTAATTATCAGTTGATGCTTTCAGCCAATTAACCAACCTTGCAAAACACGGTTTACCTCAGGTGACTTGACAAAAGCTCTGTGCAAGCTCTCAATGAAGGAAGCCACCAGTGCCCGGTGGACCCCAGGTAAATTGTTAAAAGTTAGCAAATGGTTTGACTACTTACACTGGGGAGGCGCAAGGGCACTCCTGACATCATAACTACTAAAGCACATGAACAATATTGCTTCACAAAACAAATAATCTATTTGTTCATTGCTTTGTTAGCATCAGAAGATAACTTGATTTTGAAAGAAATGTATTTTGAAAAACCAACATTGAAGTTCTTTCACTTAATGATTTTTATCAGTAAAGGGATTCTATAGTGTTCCTTACACTATAGTTTTGTCTGGTCCTTCCATTCCCTCACGCCCCCCTCAGGAATGGAAAAGGTTAGAAACCCTCTGTTTACTAACCCAATTCCAGCACCAATCGCCTTCTTCTGATTAGGCCCTCCTCATAGAAAAACATTGCTTCAGTGGTTTCTTATGGTATTTTTACTGAGGCTGGATGTCCTCATGCAGAGTGTGAGGACGTCCAGGGTCAGTTAGGCGACCAAAAGTCAGTTAGCCAACAGGAAGTGCCTCTAGTGGCTGTCTGATTGACCAGGAAGTGCCTCTAGAGGCTGTCTGAATGACCAGGAAGTGCCTCTAGTGGCTGATTGACAGCCACTAGAGGCAGTCTTAGTCCTACAATGCAATTAATGCAGTTTCTCTAAAATTAAATGAGCTGAAGTGGTCTGGGTGCCTATAGTGTCCCTTTAAGTGACTATCCAGCAACATTTTCCACAATGAAAACTAATGTGAATAGAGAAACATAAATTAGAGTTTCCCTGATGCACATCTTCATGGATGAAATCTTTGATAACCAACAATATTCCACTTGTGAATGTACATGTTCAATAGTGACAGATATGGATCTAAAGAAAGCTGCAAAAGGATGCCACTTGGCTATAAATGCTTTTTTAAATCTCTCTTTTTTGGGGAAGAGTGTAAATCAAATACATTTAATGGTTTAAGAGGTGGTTTGGGCAGGAGGAAAATTGAGAGCACTTGCTTGTGAATAGGTGATGTGCAACTACACACATAGAGAGGACAAATACTAGGGTGGTATTTTAAACAGTGTAATAATTATAACTAATCATTCATAAATTCTAAAGAAATATATGAATCTTATGTGACCATGGCTAAAGTTAAAATACATATTTATCAGCTGATACACAATATAGATATAAATACATATACAACACACACACACACACACACACACATGGTCATTAAACACTTGTTAATTTGTAAATGTAACAGAAAAGGATTAAGAGTCTATGATTTTTCCATCGATGTTGAACTGTGGGGATATATTTCCTTAAATACAAATACTATATATACAATTGGCTGAAGAGGGTTCAGAGGTGCACATTCCTCTGGTTATGCCTTAATTTAGCTACATATGTAGTTTTCAAATAAAATAATATACATACAATTGGACTTACCCTCCTAACTATAACTGGCAGATTTTCCGATCAGAGCTAGCATGTGCTTCTGGGAAATGAAATTCAATAGCCCACTGGATAATGTGTTGATCACATAAGGCAAACTAGCAGCTTTTAAATACTGTTTACATATGGTAAGTACCAAAATGTTTGTATTGGTATTTTAATTTAATTTATTAATTTATTCACCAAAATTGTTATATTGTTATTAATTCACCAAAATTGTTATATTGTTATTAATTCACAGCCTATATAATGCTCACAATGTCTGGTGTGAAATAGCTTGACAAAGACCCTACTCACGATCGAAATGTTGCTGTGTTGATCTGCCAATAAATGTACCCTAAAGTATTGGAGTGCCAGGACCTTCTTCTTCCATATCTTAAGTTAATTTTGTGACTTGAGATTAGATGGGCTTTTTTCTGAAGAGCAGGACAAAATCCTTACGTAAGGTAACAAAGTAAGACTTCATTCTAGAAAGTAAATCAACACATTTTGTTCTTCTTCCGATAGCTTTTTTCACCAACGTGGACAATACCTGGCCTCCAAAATACTCTATCCCTAGTATCTAGCTTGTGCTTGCAAGAACTAGTTGACAATATCTATCGGTTCATATGGTTCACTGGAGTTTTTGTGTACTTTACAGCTAATCTTTGAAGTGTGTTAGCATGGTATATGTCAGAGTTCTCCAAACTATGACCCTCCAGATGTTGCTGAACTACAACTCTCATGATTTTTTAAATACAATAGATAGCCAGAGAATCATGGGAGTTGTAGTTCAGCAACATCTGTAGGGCCAGAGTTCGGAGAAGCATCACATGATCCTACCATCATCTGTATTGAAAATGTAAGCTTATATGAAAAACTTAAAATAGGTTTATACTCCACAGGGAACAATAACCTGTTACTGTAATTGTAGTTAACTATCCAAAATGAACCTTCTTAAATTAATAAGAGCCCACACCTTTGCATAATTTCAACTTGCACAGAATGCACCCTTAAAATGCCGGAATGATATGGCTGGAGAAACTTCTAATATCCTCCCACAAAAAAAAAAAAAAGGAGGGGATGTTTAAAAAAATAAATGGGATGTAGTAAACTTGCCGTAATAACCTTATAAATTCAGAAATTAAATTCTAAGGGCATGGGAGATGTCCCTTAGGTGTGGGTGCGTGCAACAAACTCTCCCTACATTTTCTGGAATAATGTGAATTAAAGTGATAACACACGGAAAGATAAATGTTTCCTTTTTTTTTTTTTTTTTTTTTTTATACCTTTAATGCTGATTTGCCCTGTCATTCAAGTGTCAAAACTACAATTATGCAAATATGTTTAAAGTGTCATGCTCCATTCTAATTGTTCCTATAGCAGGTGGTTGTTCTTATGCCCTAAAGAAGTGGCTACTCAAATGCCTTAAAACTCCCAGAACACCAGCCATAAACAAGTTAAACAAGGTTCACTCATGGTTAAAGAATGCAATTGAGGGGGGCGGAGCCAGCCAGGCAACAGAGCGGTCGCATCTCGTGGAGCTCCTGCTCTAACTCGCCCTAAAAAGGCTTTTATGGTAGAAACCGAGAGTCAAAGACACCCCAGATCTTGCCAACAACAGGCTGAAGCGATATGGGACGCAAAACAAAAAAAGCGAAAGCGGACAAAGGCTCCCAGGGGAGAGACATCGCCGACATGCTGCGGAACTCACAGCAGGCCGCACGGCCCAAAATGGCGCCGGCCGACGACTTAACCTCCTATTCCTCGGAGGACTTCACACCAGACCTCCTGGATGAACCACCTTATGGCTGCATACCAGACCGCAAATTGGCACCTCAGAAGACCGGGGACCCGGTCACTGCAGATCAAATTAAAAAGATGCTAGCAGATCTCCGTAAGGACCTGGCAATGGATATGGCTGGATATAAGGAGGCCATAGCAGGGGCCACAGCCAAAATCTCCAAGCTGGAGACCCACACCACCACCCAAGACACCAGGCTCACAGAGGTGGAAAAACAAGTAGCAGACCTGGCACGGCACCAACTAACCACAACAGACAGGCTGGACGCCATTGAAGATCAGAGGCGGCGGTACAATTTGAAAGTCAGGGAGATACCCGACTCGGTCGACAGCGCTGACCTACCTCACTATGTGCGGCGCTTCATAGGAGGGTTGCTTCCACCTAAGCAGGCTAAATCCCTGAAGCTTGATGGCATGTTCCGGCTGCCTAAACCAGCCAGAGTGCCGGCAACAGCGACAGCCGACCTCATCCTCAGATTCCAAGCACTATCCGACAAGGCCACACTCCTTACAGCCTTGCGGAACAAAACGCCCGTCACATTCGAGGGCTCCTCAATTACAGTCTTCCCAGACCTCACCAGGGGCACGCTTACCTGGAGGAAATCCTTACAACCTCTCCTGCAACATCTTCGTGCCAAAGATATCCCCTATAAATGGGGTACACCGCGAGTCATCATGTTTTCACACAACGGGACTTCCTTCAGAGCACAGGAATACCGCCGAGTAATCCGGGATTATCCCAGCTGAACCCGGCCACCATTCGGGACTTTACCCCGAGAGGGCACCGAGTAGCCCCACCAAATGGCTCCATCACCTGAGCAAGCAGAAGCGGAATCACCCATGGGGACTTTTTGCGTTACACCATTAATATCTTCCATGATTGCCACAGTTAGAAAATGGTTATGTTTCTCTCTCATTAATATGCCTTGATATTCTTATGTATATACGTTTTTTCTCTTCATTTTCATTTTTATTTTCCTTTTTATTACGTATCCTGTAACAATTAACAAACCCTCATAGTCCCACAAGCGGCCAATCACACTGTAACATGAGAGGGCAACGAGCACACACACTGAGAGGATACACGGATCCGTTCACTAGCGCCTTGCACACTGCACGGCCGAGTAAACTCTGCCGCTCATTTACTATTACTTCCCCCCCCCCTCCTTCTAGAGACTCAACCTTAAAATGCTGAACACATAGCCTAGTGGAAGGAGGTACTAATCTATCCATGATACCATCAAGCTGCCCTCTACTTTTATCACACCCACAAAGGGTACCACAACCGTTGTCACTTACTTCTGACTTGTTTAATGTATTTAAAATTATAAAATGTGTTATGTCTTTATATGCCAACGAATGTTTACTAATGTTGATTGATACGCTAGCAATCGCTGTTGGGGCATTGCTTGCCTACTTGTACCCTACATGCACAACTAAATAAAGAATTAAAAAAAAAAAAAAAAAAGAATGCAATTGAAAATAACTCTAGGGAAACCATAGTATATTGCATCCTGTCGACTATTGGCAAGGAGATCAGGGATGAAAACAATATGTCTTGAAAGCTGTACAGACAATGGGCAGGTAGATATATATTTTCACATGTCTCATTAAAATTAAAGGGACACTCCAGGCACACAGACCACTTCTGCTCATTGGAGTGTTCTGGGTGCCAACTCCCACTACTCCTAACCCTGCAAGTGTAATTATTGCAGTTTTTTATAAACTGCAATAATTACCTTGCAGGGTTTACTCCACCTCTAGTGGCTGTCTATTAGACAGCCACTAGAGGGAACTTCCTGCTCTTTAGCACAGGAAACCTGTGCTAGAGCGTCGCTGGACGTCCTCACGCTGTGTGAGGACCTCCAGCGTCGCTCAAATCCCCATAGGAAAGCATTGAAATTCGTTTTCAATGCTTTCCTATGGGGAGACGTAATGCGCATGCGCGGCATTGCCGCGCATGCGCATTAGGTCTCCTCGGATCAGTCTCGCCCACCGGCCGACGGAAGAACAGGGAGGAGCGTAACGGAGGAGGAGACAGCGGCGAGGGACATCGCCGCTGCCTCAGGTAAGTGACTGAAGGGGTTTTCACCCCTTCAGTAACCGGGGATTGGTGGGTGGGAGGGAGAGGGACCCTCTCGTTTTCCTGGCACTGGAGTTTCCCTTTAAGTTACTTTAGGCTATATTTAATTGTGAATATCACTATAAAAATGTTTCCCCATTTGGCTGCCATGTTGCTTTATTACCTCTAAGCAATTGATGGCTATTTTTGGCAACAAACATGTTGATAAGTGAAACAGTTAAAATCACAATCAAGTCTACAGCCACAACTTTATATTAAATTACATAATATTGCATTTCAGCACACTGTATTGTAAGGACAAACAGTTTACCTGGTATTGTTCTGCAATGGAAACAGGTAGAAAAAGGGTTTTCCTTCACATCCATTGTTTAACCAAGTTCCAGAATTCTGAGATAGCTGCTTGTGAATATTCAGTGCATCACCTAGAAGAACCACTTCATTTTATTTTAGCACTCACAAGTGATGTCTTAATTAGCGCGTTGTAATTAACTTTATTGGCTACTTTGTTTACTATGAACATTGGAAGATTTTTCAAGTAAAGCAATAAAGATGCTCCAGCGTGTAAAACGAGTTAGTCTGTTTGTTGATGGAATTTAACAAGTGTTTAACAAAAGTGAACATCTTTGTAAATGCAGATCACGAATAAGAAATGGCATTAGTGGGGGCGGAGCCTAGACGCCGAGCCGAGTGGACGCGTCTGCCACGAGCTCCTGCTAGACGGGCCGCAAAAGCGGAGAAAAACGGCAAAGATATGGCACAACGGACCTTACAGGTGCACCACCCATGCCGGGGATGCACCGCCGATCAGGTGGATACTACCCCGAGGCCTGCCGATGCCGGTAGCACGGGGATGCAGCTGCGGCCTACTGGGGCTGGAGCCGGGGGGAGACGGCCGCTCTCCTCGGCGACGGAGCCCACAAGCGACATCACCGCAACCTACCCCCCCCCCCCCTATGGACCGGTGGGGGATATCCCGGTCCCCGCTGGACCACCATGTCTAAGCGGAAAGCAGACAAACGAGCCCCACGGTACGCAGAGGCACCAGAATCTCAAGGCTCTCTTAAGATGGCCGCCCCACGCGGGCCCCAGCGGGGGGTAGCCCAACCCAAGCTACCCACTCCTCAGCGAGAACACCTTGACTGGCTCTGCACACGGCTTGGGGACATGCTACACAGCAGAGGCATACCGTACTACAAGGCTGAAGCATTGGTGGCCTCGTGGATCCGACCGGCGGCAAGGCGCAGCCACTACAGGCGCATACCTCGAGCCTCCAGAGCTGCTGTTCGGCTATATAGGTTCCGGCGAGCCTTAAAGAGGGACGGAGCACTAGGTTTATCGCATGCAAGCTTCCACCTAAAGTCACACAAAACTGGGATAAACACACAAGCTACTCTAGTGGGGCACTCATTGGACCGGTCTCATACGAGCCAGCGCAACTCGAACCAGCACTCACCCGCCATCACTACGACACAGGGATACGTGCGGCTGCACACCCCCAAAGCTACCACCGGGCAGAGTGTGCACCTAACACATACAAAACCACCTCACACAAGCAGCGGAGTCCTGAACAGGCCTAGAGATGTGCCTCACGGTCCAGAGTTTTACCCACAACGACGGGGACGCGGTACTGAGGGCCGCCCACAATGCCTTCCCAGGCCGAAGACCACATGGAGTCAGACTCCAAGGCACCGACCACACCGCCGGAGGCTTACCCGCCGCTGGCGGCGGCAGAACATCCGAGCCCCACATGGCGCCCGAAGAGGGAACGACCCGGCCTCTCCGAGCAACCGAGTCGGTGGAATACAGGTGAAGGCCTTCACAGAGGCCTGGGGCTGGCAGACAGCTGCCACCAGTCTGCACCAAGTCGTACCCATGTGGAATTTACCAGTTGCTGAGGCCGTCTTTCCCACCCCTCAAACACGCACGACAGCTCTACCCAGCAGCGGGATAGGCTGAACTAACCCCGCTAACAGACTGTCTCACTACCACCACCCCTGGTTAAGGACTGTTGGGACATAACCTGTTCAGCTACACGACCTCCCTTTGCTGGACTTCCGTTTGTAACCTCACTCCTAAGTTACCTGTTGGTTTTGTAATTAGCTATAGCATGCATACAGATAAAGCGACTAGACGAAGCGTAATGTTGAATCCTTATTGCTCAAACGGTAGACGAATGGACAAGCTCTTTATTTTATTATCATTTACTTTCTTTTAACGTATGGCAGACTTTCAAATGACACCCAGTATTATTGAATGGCAGGGCATGTAGACTGACGATTGCCTGCATAGTTTCACTAGTTGTGTAAGAACCTGTGCCTAGTACATAGCGTCTAGAATTTTCACATACACGTGCAGCGAGTTATATATCAATGGCTACGCCTTACTTCCATGTGTTCACATTAACCGCTCTGCCACCTGCTTAACTTGCTTTAATTGTTGAGTGTGTTTAGTCAGTCATGTAGGCCTCATTGTTTCTCCTACTTTGCTCCCCTTAGGTAACATACGTGTACCGCTAGTTAACTAGTTAACCAGTTTTTGTGTATCTCGCATGCAGTGATATTTATGTTTAGATCAATGTATATTGCCTGCCTTACTCACGTGAGACTCATAACACTTGACTTGTATTTTGCTTTTCATTACATGCTGAGTTCGCAAACTTAACATATCCACTGTTGTCACACTTGCTTAGACAACGTATTAATGCTTAGCCGAGATTATTATCACTGTCTGGGATAATGTACCTGAGTTCGTGGAGCTTACCAACCTTGCTATTGATTTACTTTTACTGTTCTACTCAAAAAAAAAAAAAAATGAGGCTGTCGTACACTGGAGTTGATGTTCCATTGCAGATGTATATGTCATGTGCTTAACCTCTAACACTCCTTTTTTCTTCTGTATTATACCTTTATTGCCTCAATAAAAGAAAGATTGACAATAAGAAATGGCATTAGTGGCTGAAGACGGGCTGGTCATGGACAGTGCTAACTGGGACACTGGGATTAATTCTTAGATTCGGCAATCAGTTTATGGATCAATAGTCTATAGGTAAAGCATGAAATGAGCATTACAATGACATTTTAATGTATTTTAATTCTTTCAAATTATGCTTGAAAACTACTGCCTTACTGTCCAAAGAAATCTAATGCTGCTTGGCAGATTTTGTCAACAGCCTGTTGGGATTCTATGTTCAGCACAAAAGTTCAGAATGCCAGAATGAAGTCATTGGAACCCATGGCTTCAGTCTAGAAGAAACATATTTTATTCAATTACCATATTTAATGAACTGTAGTGTTATTAACTTGGACTCTTCACTAAGCTTTCAGACTTCAATAAGTCACTATGTAGTTATGAATTGTGATATTCATGAAAAGCGTCTTGATTATAAATAACCCATATTTTTATCAGAGTGATGGTAACACGTAACCAATCCATCATCTAAAATACCCATGCTTAAATCTTGAATTTGTAACACAATATTTACATGAGCATTGTAAGCCAACAGCAGTGCCAAGTAATGGCAATATTATCCTCTGCATAATTCAACCTTCTTGCCTGTATTAGGGTGACATGACCGTTCTGATGGAAATCACATGTACATGCATGCAAACTTATTTTAAAAAATACCAGACCACAACTACCCTATACTTTAAATCAATAAATCTAGTAGCATATCAAGTTCTCTGATTAATTAGTAAAGTAAAAAATCTGTCTAACACCACTGTCTTTTATCATTTTGCAGACAAACTATCTTTTATGTATCACCCACTAAAATATTGTCCATTACCACTTGTCCTGCGTTATATTTTCCTTGGCTTTTTCCTAATGCTACCATCATTTTTTTTTTTACTCTTTTATTTATTTATTTTTTATGAAATCCTCGCTCATGTTTTTCTTTTCAACCTATAAACACAAGCTCGTAGTTTCCTTTCCCTTCAATTTCTTGGCGTTCTTTTAAGGTTTATGAAGTGCAATCTCTCAAGAACCTGCGAATTTAATGTCCGCTTTTAGAATTACCAGTACATTGCTGACAAACAAGACAATGCTACGACTAACTTGGGCATTAATCTCAGTTTGCACTGTAATTTATATGTCTGCTAAAGAAATATTTAATTTATTCACAAATCAATGCAGAATATGACAGAAAAAAAACAACAACTTCCCCTGTTTATTTTAAAACCACAGGACATGAAATAGACTACTTCCAATTACTATGGGAATGGAAAGTTGGATCACAGAATAAAATGTATTCTATTCTGTCCTCTGTTCTCTTGCCACAAGTTTACTTACCAAGTAATATTTTTTTTGTTTGAGGGTATACATTGCATCCTCTCAGTACAAAAGTTTTATTTTTCCCCTGACAGAATTTTTTCACAATAAAGCATTAATATAGTTAAAGCATTAAGAGCAAATGAGCTTAAAATAATTTCAAACAGTAATTATACACAAACTAGAATACAATTTTCTGCGTGACGCCATTGGTCTTTCATTTATCTATCTTTAGAATGAAGATGGTGACGAAAACTCACTGTTATTTGCAGTGGATCTTTTTGTGTAATGGAAATTATAGACACAAGCAATACTTCTTCATTTGGAAAAACTAGAGGAAAAGTGGAAAAATACCAAAATAAAAGTAAAAAAGAATCTACACAAGTAAAACTGGTGCCGCAAAGTCCCTAATCCGTCCACTCTGGAAATAATCAGGGGTGCCCACCTTCCAGGAATGGGTCACAAAAATTAAGGAAACCTATGATGCAGAAATGATGACCGTGGCCTTACGGGGTCACTCAGATTAATGTGCACTGACCCGGTAGCCATGGCTGGGCTATGTTTCTAAAAACAGGGAGCCACATTTATAGATAGAAAGGTCCTCGTTTTACCACTCCACACAGATGAAACTGGACGCCTGCACATCCCACTAATTCCTTTATCCTCATCCCTCCCATCTCTTACCCCCTTTCTTTCCTTTTCTTTTTTTTACTCTCCTTCTTTTCTCCTTCTCTCTCTTCCTATGTCCCACTACCAAATCTGATAAATTTATCCTCTGAAGTAAAAACAGCCTGTCAAAACCTACCAGCTCCCATCTGCGAATGGACTGGTGGCCAGAGCTGCTCTAGTCCACAGTGACACAAGTTGAATGTGTTTAACTGTTTGCAAACCAAGAAGTGACTCACCCTTCTATGTGAGGTTACACATTAATAACCAATTGTAGTCAAATCTGACGTAATCACTGGAATCCCGATGCACTCTTCATCTTTCCAGTCAAATCTTCATTCAATCTAAAATCTTTTAAGAGATTTATGGCAATATACCTCAGCAGAGAAAGCACCTGTCATGGTTGAATATATTTATTATCTGTTATGTATTAAATGTATAGATGTGTGTATGTGTATATATATATATATATATATATATATATATATATAGTTTGTATATTGTATTTTTGTAATATTGTATCCTATTGTATCAATGCAATGTTTTTGTGGACCCAGGACATACTTGAAAATAAAATCTTAATGTATCCATCCTGGTAAAATATTTTATAAATAAATAATATCTTGAACAAAAACATATCAAAAAAGAAACCTGAAAAAAGATTGTCAAAAACAAACTGTTAATGGAATAAAACTTAGATTTTGTAAACAATGTGCCAACAGATCAATCATCTTTCTCTACATTTCAGGACAGTTTGACTAGGTGTTGGCATTTCCTTAAGAACCAAGTTAAAGCGTTTTTTTTTTTGTTTTGTTTTTTTGACTGTAGATACCTGACAAATCTCTTTAATATTATCAGTGATATAAATTATATTATGTGCCTTTTGTGAGTGTCTGAAATTATATAGGTATTCACTATCCCTATAGACTACAGGAACAAGCAAATAGTGCTATGCTATGTATCCAATGTGCCTGAGCATATATATAGTTACTGTATTCTATTTTGCTTATCACTGAACTCTTGAAGGTGAATCTATACTATCAAATGTCATTCTAGGCCCCTCCAATCCACTCCAATATGTATAACAATCATTCAAGAATAAATAGCCCCATTGTAGGAAAGATAAGCAGATTTCTGAGAACTATCTTTGTTTCATTCTATTTTACTTGAGCAACTTATATTTGGGTTGGTCACCACCATATCTACGTAGATCATCCTATTGCAGAAGTGTACTTTTGAGAAGAATGGTTGTTTGTGACATATTACCATACGCTCAATAAATATTTGGAATGTCATATTTTGATGCCAGTTTAATCTTTATCTTTCCAAATGTTTTTATCTTCATGTTCTCTAGTATTTACTGTCACTGTAGCTTGATCACAAACATTTACTCTGTGCCACGTTAATTCATCCTTGGTTCCAGTAGTTTCCGCTTAGCGTCATCTTCACTTGGATGTCGTTGCACCATTCTGACAACAATCTAGTTTAAATTATTAACTACCGTATATACTCGAGTATAAGCCGAGTTTTTCAGCCCATTTTTTGCGCTGAAAAACCCAACTCGGCTTATACTCGAGTCAGAGTCTGTATTATGGCAATTTGCATTGCCATAATACAGACTGGGGGGAGAGGGGGGCTGGCAGAGCTGTACTTACCTTTCCTGCAGCTCCTGTCAGCTCTCTCCTCCTCCGCGCCGTCCGTTCAGCACCTCGGTCAGCTCCCAGTGTAAGTCTCGCGAGGGCCGCGGCTCTCGCGAGACTTACACTGTGAGCTGACAGAAGGAGCTGCACGGACGGCGCAGAGGAGGAGAGAGCTGATAGGAGCTGCAGAACAGGTAAGTACAGCTCTGCCAGCCCCCCTCTCCCCCCACTGAACTGCCACTGGACCACCAGGGAAGGAGAGCCCCCCTCCCTGCCATATATCAAGCAGGGAGGGGGGACGAAAAAAAAAAAAAAAAAGAAATAAAATAATAATAAAAAAAAATAATAATAAAAAAAAAGGGGTATAAGGACCACTATGGGAGGGGGGGGGGTATAAGGACCACTATGGGAGGGAGGGGGGATAAGGACCACTATGGGAGGGAGGGGGTGGGTTAAGGACCACTATGGGAGGGAGGGGGGTATAAGGACCATTATGGGAGGGAGGGGGGGGTATATGGACCACTATGGGAGGGATGGGGGGGGATAAGGAACACTATGGGAGGGAGAAGGGGGATAAGGACCACTATGAGAGGGAGGGGGTGGGATAAGGACCACTATGGGAGGGGAGGGGGAAGTAAGGACCACTAGGGGAGGGGAGGGTAAGGACCACTGGGGGAGGGGTGAGTCAGGACCACTGGGGGGGGGAGTGAAGGAACACGGGGGTGGGGAGGTAAGGACCACTGAGGGAGGAGGAGGGGAAGTCAGGACATATGGGGGGGGGGGGAGGGGGCGGCAAAAATTTTTTTGCCTACGGCGGCAAATATCCTTGCACCGGCCCTGCACACACTGCATTCACACACTGCATTCATGCACACACACACTGCATTCATGCACACACACACTGCACTCATACACACACGCTGCACTCATACACACACACATACGCACACACTGCATTCATTATACACACACTGTAAATAAATATTCAATTAATAAATTTTTTTTAGGATCTAATTTTATTTAGAAATTTACCAGTAGCTGCTGCATTTCCCACCCTAGTCTTATACTCGAGTCAATAAGTTTTCCCAGTTTTTTGGGATAAAATTAGGGGCCTCGGCTTATATTCGGGTCGGCTTATACTCGAGTATATACGGTAGTTTAAGTCATTCTCTGCATGTAAGCTACTTGTAGATAATTCTGGTAAATGTATTCCAGAAAAAGCTGGAGAAATGAGTTTGGACAATGTTTCTCTACAATGACTACAAGTAACCCTTAAACTCACTGTGAAGTAAAAGATGCCTAAACATGGGTGGCCTGGCAAAGGAGGCAATAAGGGAAACTGACTCCTAAGCCACAAGCCTACAGGAGTTATGGCCTGCTAACAAACACTATTCTATTGTGGATTAAAATAGTGGGAAATGTGTTTGGATGTCTGTTGATGTCAGGAACGTTCGGTGATTCTACATGCAAACTGCAAATACTAGTAATGTATACCAGACCTTAGAATGTCCAGACTAACACTACACATAATGAAAAGTCAAATAGCGAGCCGAGGTCAGGGGTACCAGAATTCAGGATCAACAATAATGCAATAGCCGAGGTCAAAGGAACACAGAAGGAGGGATGGTTAAACAACGTCTATGTCAGAATACAAGAATACCAATATGGAATACGCGATCTTGGGTCAAACAAGAACCACAACAGGGCAATGGGTCTCTCCCTGGTTACTCTTTAAATACCATGTTCAATTAGGTAGGTAATCACGCCCCCAAAATGTTCTTGTTCTAACACTTTGGCAGGCCATTGATGGCAAGCCGCATCATGAAAGGAGGCGGGGTTATCGCGGCTGGCGTGAGAATCGCTGGGGACAAGCTGAGAATTGGTAGGAGTGTCCCCAATACCCTGCAATGTGACTCCAGCCTGTGACATGCCCCTGATTGATACACAAGGTAACCTGACAGTTGGCACCATACTGAAGGATTGAGGCAGTAGGCACAATTTATGCAGGACCTTTGCTAGCCAAGAACTTTGTACATTTGTGCATGAAATGATAACCTGCAAGCTCACTGTTCTCCATGCTTGGACTGGCCAACTTAAAAATTGCACAGTTGACTTCAGTATCTTATGTTGACTATGCTTCCAAACTTTAAAAAATTATAATTATGTAGTAAAGGGGTTATATGTGGCAGAAGGGTAGGATGAGGCAGGTTTCATGACATTCCTACCACACATCTGTTGTGGCAATGTAGTGTCAAACAGAGCCTTTGTCTCTGCATGCTTAGATATCATTGAATGCTCAGTCATGTTGTGCAGGTCATTCTCATGGAGGTTGCAGAGATTTATAATGTCACATTTTCCATTTACAGCATCCACCATTGGAAAAATCAAAAGATTGCATTCTCCACATTGAGTGAGAACTGAAAATGCTGTGCACAAAAAGACTATTTATTTGCATTTGCTCCCAAGCAAAGAGTGTCCACCCTCCCCTGTGCATAATAGCATACAAATCATGTTCATGTCAATTCCATCTGCAGAAAAACAAAAAAACTAGATTAAGCCAAAAGTTAAAGAAAACAAACACATGAATAATAAGTATTGATTTCCTAAAATAAATCTACACAACGTGTTCTCGGTATTTCTAATACAACATCAGAGCCTTGCAATAAAACATGTTTACCATTCCTCTTATATTTAATCCAGACTTATATTTTATTCAAGGTTGACCTTGGAGTGATTTTTGGAAACACCAGACAAATATCTTTTGTTAATGTGATTGATTTTTCAGTGTTTAGAATTGTAGACAAATCAACCAGTTAGCTAACTCCATTCTACTGTTTTTTTTCATGCAGGAATAAGTTTTGTAAACATCAGCAGATCCAAAGTATCCCCTATGTGCCACTTAGAGATCTAACGTGGAGTTAAGTGGCCTGAGTTATGCTAATATTCAACAGCATTTTGAGTCGTTCTGTAATGGTTCACTTAGGAGATGACCAGGAATTCATACATGGCTAATTTATTGTCATTCAGTAGTTTACAGCAGTATTCTCTATTTATATGAAAACTGTAGAGAGATTGTGTAGATTGGGTAGCTCCCCCTTTAAAAAGAAAGAGGGGGGGGACGCTCCCAATCAGCCTGGTATTGGAAAAGAACTCAATTTTATAGACTTATACCTTGAATATGTCCTAAGGAGGTATCGCTAAGAACAAGCATATGGATATTGGCAACACTAGACAAACATGTATCCTGACATGAGCAGTGAAACACTGTAACTTTATTTAATGAACTGTGGAGAGGATACAATGTGTCTGTGTCCAATAAATGCTTGATATCAGAACAGATCCTAAGTGGATATATCTCAATACCTCAATACCAATAAAGGCAAATTATGCCGCAATAAAAATGGATGGTGGTAGAGTAGTCCACAATTTGAAGGAAAAGAAAATATGATACCTTTAAATCTTATATAGAAGTTAGACTGATGTAACAGTTACAGCAGTGTAGTACAATATGAGGGGGGACACCAAGTGTCCGTTTGAGCTATAGCTTTAAAGTTGCCCTGAAGGGTAGGTTAAATGCTAAGGAGTAGTAGGATGAAGTGGTAAATGAAATGAAGGGAGTTCCAAATTCCCTGGTAGTCCACTATCCTAAGCTCCTGTAAGCTCCCCCCAACACCTTCGTGGGTGTTCTATTCTTAGTAGAAAGCTATGCTCTGTCCCCTTCTACCGCTGTTACATCCCTTGAAATTTTAAATCTTAATTAAAGGTTGCCCAGATGTAACAGCTACAGCTGTGTAGTACAATATGAGGGGGGACACGAAATGTTCGTTTGAACAATAGCTTTTGAATTGCCCAGAGGAGTGGGTTATATGCTGAGGAGTAGTAGGATAAGGTGGTAAATGAAGACAGGGGGTTCGAAATTCCCTGGTAATCCACTATTCTAGACTCCTGTAAGCTCCCCCCAACACCTTCGTGGGTGTTCTATTCTCAGTAAAAAGCTATGCTCTGTCCCTTTCAACTACTGTTACTAAGTTAGTCCAGCTTCTAAAGAGAAATCATAGCCATTCTGTTAACGAAAAGAAAAAAAGAGAAAATTATACTAAATAAGTGAGTATCAATAATGGATTCCCTCGTGCATCGTGATGTGCTCGGTGGGTGAGGGAAATCCAAGTGGAAACAACCCGACGCGCGTTTCGGAGTACAAGACTCCTTCGTCAGGGGCCCCTGACGAAGGAGTCTTGTACTCCGAAACGCGCGTCGGGTTGTTTCCACTTGGATTTCCCTCACCCACCGAGCACATCACGATGCACGAGGGAATCCATTATTGATACTCACTTATTTAGTATAATTTTCTCTTTTTTTCTTTTCGTTAACAGAATGGCTATGATTTCTCTTTAGAAGCTGGACTAACTTAGTAACAGTAGTTGAAAGGGACAGAGCATAGCTTTTTACTGAGAATAGAACACCCACGAAGGTGTTGGGGGGAGCTTACAGGAGTCTAGAATAGTGGATTACCAGGGAATTTCGAACCCCCTGTCTTCATTTACCACCTTATCCTACTACTCCTCAGCATATAACCCACTCCTCTGGGCAATTCAAAAGCTATTGTTCAAACGAACATTTCGTGTCCCCCCTCATATTGTACTACACAGCTGTAGCTGTTACATCTGGGCAACCTTTAATTAAGATTTAAAATTTCAAGGGATGTAACAGCGGTAGAAGGGGACAGAGCATAGCTTTCTACTAAGAATAGAACACCCACGAAGGTGTTGGGGGGAGCTTACAGGAGCTTAGGATAGTGGACTACCAGGGAATTTGGAACTCCCTTCATTTCATTTACCACTTCATCCTACTACTCCTTAGCATTTAACCTACCCTTCAGGGCAACTTTAAAGCTATAGCTCAAACGGACACTTGGTGTCCCCCCTCATATTGTACTACACTGCTGTAACTGTTACATCAGTCTAACTTCTATATAAGATTTAAAGGTATCATATTTTCTTTTCCTTCAAATTGTGGACTACTCTACCACCATCCATTTTTATTGCGGCATAATTTGCCTTTATTGGTATTGAGGTATTGAGATATATCCACTTAGGATCTGTTCTGATATCAAGCATTTATTGGACACAGACACATTGTATCCTCTCCACAGTTCATTAAATAAAGTTACAGTGTTTCACTGCTCATGTCAGGATACATGTTTGTCTAGTGTTGCCAATATCCATATGCTTGTTCTTAGCGATACCTCCTTAGGACATATTCAAGGTATAAGTCTATAAAATTGAGTTCTTTTCCAATACCAGGCTGATTGGGAGCGTCCCCCCCCCTCTTTCTTTTTAAAGGGGGAGCTACCCAATCTACACAATCTCTCTACAGTTTTCATATAAATTTTGGGGTCCAAGCCCTTATTTAGGTGGAACTGGTACCACCACCCTGACCCACCTTTCCAAGTCCCTAATCCAACAGTTTGTGGATCAGAGACGACGGGATTAAAACTTAGCTTTTCTACTGTATTCTCTATTTAGGTTTAAACGTTTTTTATAAATGTAATACTACAAATGCAGATATCTAGTGATGTCGCGAACATAAAATTTTCCGTACGCGAATTTCCGCAAATGTTCGCGAATGGGCGAACCTGGCGAACCGCCATAGACTTCAATAGGCAGGCGAATTTTGAAACCCACAGGGACTCTTTCTGGCCACAATAGTGATGGAAAAGTTGTTTCAAGGGGACTAACACCTGGACTGTGGCATGCCGGAGGGGGATCCATGGCAAAACTCCCATGGAAAATTACATAGTTGATGCAGAGTCTGGTTTTAATCCATAAAGGGCATAAATCACCTAACATTCCTAATAGGAATGATAGGAGCCGTATCTATCATCCAGCTGAAGTCCAGAGACCACGATACCATCACCACTGACCCAGTTGCAAGTATATTTCAGCCCTGGAAGTCGCGAGCAGGGATTGTTCATTCCATCTTTTTACTCATTACTGGTTTATTTAGTGGTTGATGCCGGGCATTTGTTCCCAGGTCTTACAATAGGACTGTATACTGTAATCATCTCTGTACTGGATGTTATGCATTTTGTTTTTCAATATTCTTTTTCAACATTCTTTTTTGCACTGTGATGCAGAATAAATTTCACTTTTAAGCTATTTATATTTTCTTAGTTTTTATAGATTATTATCTCTTGTATGTTTGGTTTCCCATATGACACTACTTATCTCTAGAGTTTAGCGCCCCCATTAGGTGGGATTCATTCCACCTTCTCTCTTTTTTCTACTTTTGTCTCTATAGGTTTTGGAGTGTACCTAGAGGGTGGCAGCTTCTTGTTTAGAGTTTCCCTTGTTTCTGGTTCGATTTTCAGTTTATGGACAGAGAGATGGCAAGCCATATCATCAGCAATGATGCACATGTCATCTTAAAGTGAGCATGTTAGTTTGCTGTCCCTCCAGGGCATTGCATGTGCATAGCTCTGCTGAAGTGCTCTTGCATGCGAACAATGCAACATATTTGTTTTCTCAGCACAGCTTGTGGTTTGTGGTGACTTGTCTCTATAAGTGGGATACCAGTGGGATACCAGAGGACAAAAGTGTGACACGGTCAGTAAAGGGTATCGTGCATGTGTGCAGAGTATGCCTGTTGTGCTGTATGTGGTGGAAGCTGCTTGTGGTATTGTATGTGCGTGGAGGCCACTGTTTGTTGTGTAGTGTTTGTGTAAAGTCTGTAGAGATTGTGTGTGTGTCTGTCTGTCAGTCTGTCCAAGACTTGTAGAGAGAATGATAAAGCATGTGCAATATTTATCAGGTTTAGTGTTTCTAGAGCATGAAGTGTGTGTTTAGGGGCTGTACTGTGCATGGGTATGTACAGGGGCTCTTGTACGCATGTGAGTGTATATAGGGCTGTAGTGAGTGTTTAAGCATAGTCATAGATGTTTGTACAGAGTGGTGTGTGTTTATATAGGTGCTGTATGTGGTGGAAGCTGCTTGTGGTATTGTATGTGCGTGGAGGCCACTGTTTGTAGTGTGTGTGTGTGTGTGTCAAGCTGTAGAGAGTGTTTGCATGTCTAGAGGGTATATTGTATGCATGTGTCTATGGGGTGTATAGGGGGCTGTAGTGTGAATGTATATGTATAGTGGCTCTAGTTTGTGTATAGGGTAGTATGTGTGTGCGTAAGAGCTGTTGTGTATATAGAGGCTCTTTTGTATATATAAGTAATTTAAATGGAGTCCAAAAGAAATGTGATTATTTAAAAGTTGCACTGCTGAAGGCAACAGAAAATTGCATTAGGCTTGTCAGTAAAAGCAAAAAGTAAAAGAAACCACTGTGGTACTGTGGTAAATTCGTACAAAAAAAAAAAAAAGAAGATAAAATTGCACAGTCAGTAAAAAAGGGGACAACAAATGTTTAGATACATAAGTGAGAAAAGGAAATTAAAACAAGGATTGGTTAGATTAAAAACAAAAGAAGGAATGTATATAGAAGAGGATAAAGGTCTAGCTGACTGCCTCAATGAATATTTTTGTTCAGTATTTACAGATGAAAAGGAAGGAAAGGGGCCTCAAGAAAAAGCACAAATTAATCATTTGTTACATGTGAGTTTACAGAGGAAGAGGTTCTATTTCAACTGTCAAAAGTAAAGACAAATAAGTCAATGGGACCTGATGGAATACTCCCAAAGTTATTAAAAGAGCTTAGTGGTGTACTAGCAAAACCATTAACAGATTTATTTAACCAATCATTGTTAACAGGAGTAGTTCCAGAAGATTGGAAGTTAGTGAATGTTGTGCCCATTCACAAGAAAGGTAGTAGGGAGGAGTTGGGCAACTATAGGCCAGTAAGCCTTACTTCAGTAGTGGGGAAAGTGATGGAAACCATGTTAAAGGATTGGATTGTTGAACATCTAAAAAATCACATGGATTTCAAGATCAGAGACAACATGGGTTTACTTCAGGGAGATCATGCCAAACTAAACTTATTGATTTTTTTGATTAGGTAACTAAAATAATAGATCAGGGTGGTGCAGTAGACATTGCTTACCTAGATTTCAGTAAGGCTTTTGACACTGTTGCACATAAAAGGCTTATCAATAAACTGCAATCTTTAAGTTTGGATTCCAATATTGTTGAATGGGTAAAGCAGTGGCTGAGTAACAGGCAACAAAGGATTGTAGTCAATGGAGTATATTCGAAGCATGGGCTTGTCAACAGTGGGGTACCTAAAATCTGTACTTGGACCAATTCTCTTTAATATTTTTATTAGTGATATTGCAGAAGATCTTGATGGTAAGGTATTTCTTTTTGTTGATGATACTAAGATATGTAACAGGGTTGATGTTCCAGGAGGGATAAGCCAAATGACAAATTATTTAGGTAAACTAGAAAAAAATGGTCAGAGTTGTGGCAACTGACATTTAATGTGGATAAGTGCAAGATAATGCATCTTGGACGTAAAAACCCAAGGGCAGAGTACAGAATATTTGATAGATTCCTAACCTCAACATCTGAGGAAAGGGATTTAGGGGTGATTATTTCTGATGACTTAAAGGTAGGCAGACAATGTAATAGAGCAGCAGGAAATGCTAGCAGAATGCTTGGTTGTATAGTGAGAGGTATTAGCAGTAGAAAGAGGGAAGTTCTCATGCCATTGTACAGAACACTGGTGAGACCTCACTTGGAGTTTGATGCAGTCTGCTGCGTATGGTCTGAGCACTGACATGCAGACCCCCCACCCCCATTTAACCTCTGCAGCAATGCTGGTAGCACTCGTCTATTTCCCAAAGACAACCTCTGGATATGATGCTGAGTATGTGCACTCAACTTCTTTGGTCGACCATGGCGAGTCCTGTTCTGAGTGGAACCTGTCCTGTGAAATCACTGTATGGTCCTGCCCACCGTGCTGCAGCTCAGTTTCAGATCTTGGCAATCTTCTTATAGTCTAGGCCAACAATTCTTTTTTTCAGATCCTCAGAGAGTTCATGAGGTGCCACGTTGAACTTCCAGTGACCAGTTTGTGAGAGCAATAACACCAGATTTAATACACCTGCTCCCCATTCACACCTGAGACCTTGTAACACTAACGAGTAACATGACACTGAGGAGGGGAAATGGCTAATTGGGCCCAATTGGGACATTTCCACTTAGGGGTGTGCTATGTGTTGAGTTGTTTTGAGTGGACAGCAAATTTACACTGTTATACAGGCTGTACACTTACTACTTTACATTGTAGCAGAGTGTCATTTCTTCAGTGTTGTCACATGAAAACTATAATAAAATATTTACAAAAATGTGAGGGGTGTACTCACTTTTGTGAGATACCGTATCTGATCTTCTTATACCTTTACAATCTCCAGTGTTGCAATCTATTCCTTACTCTCTAATTTATAGTACATTCCCAGAACTGAGTAAGGACCTCAGGAGGTCATTAGTATGTGCATTTCAATATCAGTAAGGAGGGCTATTCTTAATCCATCTACATCCAGCTCATTTTTCATGTGCTGTCTAACTAGCAAATGTCTTCTGTCTTCTGTCTTACTATTACATAGCATCATCTGGTCCTTATATTTGATGTGCTAAGTTTACCGTTGTAAGCTTATGTACATGGCTCTCAAAATGTATGTCTCAGTTGCTTGTTTGTGTTGTATTAAGTTGTGCAATGGTCTTTGCTTATTAATATTTATCACATTGGGAAGAAAGTCCCATGACCAAAAATATTTTTTGCCTGCCACAACTTATGTACTGTATTACATTCTTAATTTCAATCCATACTATAGCCTTATTCTCCTAAATTAAAGGGAAACTCCAGTGCCAGAAAAACGATCCGTTTTTCTGGCACTGGAGGGTCCCTCTCCCTCCCACCCACCAATCCCCGGTTACTGAAGGGGTGAAAACCCCTTCAGTGACTTACCTGGGACAGCGGCGATGTCCCTCGCCGCTGTCTCCGCCTCCGCGACGCTTCTCCTAGTGATTACGTCGGCCGGTGGGCGAGACTAATCTCGCTCACCGGCCGAGGAGACCTAATGCGCATGCGCGGAAATTCCGCGCATGCGCATTACGTCTCCCCATAGGAAAGCATTGAAAAATCATTTCAATGCTTTCCTATGGGGTTTTGAGCGACGCTGGAGGTCCTCACACAGCGTGAGGACGTCCAGCGACGCTCTAGCACAGGAAACCTGTGCTAGAACCCAGGAAGTGACCTCTAGTGGCTGTCTAATAGACAGCCACTAGAGGTGGAGTTAACCCTGCAATGTAAATATTGCAGTTTATGAAAAACTGCAATAATTACACTTGCAGGGTTAAGGGTAGTGGGAGTTAGCACCCAGACCACTCCAATGAGTAGAAGTGGTCTGGGTGCCTGGAGTGTCCCTTTAAGACGTCATGTATCTATAACTAGCCCAGAGCTCCCAGCTTATTCATGCAAATATGTTTCTGACTACATCCTGCATTTATGCAGGTACCTTTAGCACTGCAAGCTACTGGTGACAATCTGTTAACTTGTCTGTAATTGTCAGTATTTACATGCTAATTACAATATTATGTGATACAAATATCTTGGAATTTCATGTTAATGTTTTGTAAACTCTGTGTAACATTTTGAAACAAAATCATGGTTTCTCAAACCATCTCATCAAGACTCCCAAGCCACAAACAATGTTAGATATAAATTTTAGCTGATATTGCGTTAGTTTAATTAGTTGGTTGGAGCCATCTTGGTTTTGGTGTCTTAAGTCAAATGCTGACATGTTTTGCTCTGTAAATCTTTTTACTGTAAATGACACAATACTTAACTTATAGATTCTTGTCTGATTCTTGTGCATTTTATTACCACATGGACCATCTGTCTCGTCTGTTTAGCATTTTTTTTTGTTGCCAGAATTATTTAATGTTTTTATGCTCTACATTTTATATTTGTAGTTATTGTAGTTCTGTGATATACAGATATATGATTTTACTTGTGTTTAGATTTTATTCCAAGTCCAAGGGAATCGAAAAGGGAATTATATAAACCATGAACATCAAAACAAATTTCAAAAGGATTGAAAGAGGACTGATTTTTTTTTTTTCTTTTTGAACACATTTTTACTGAGCAGAATATGAGATCAAAACACGAGTTATATACGCATAAAAATGAATTATATCACGGAAATGTGTATCAAGCTTTTAGGTAACCTGGTTACACATAAGAGTCAACGACGAGAGGCCACAATTTGATAACATCAGTTAATTTCTCTCTATTTATACTTAACTTAAAAACTAAGGAAAAAAACTTGAAGCAAGCACTATGGTTGTCAAACTATTTATCCTCAACACATTTCAGTAATAAGTAAAGAAAGAGTTTCCCCCTGTACACCTTGGGAAGGGGGATCATGACTGCTGCCCATGTATGGAATGGGGGCTGGGCTAAAGTGTATACAATGTTGCAAAGTTATGGGGTTTTGGGGAAAGGAGTGGGGAGGAGACTTACCAGTCAGCAGAGTCTCTGAAGGAAACTGGTAAAAAATTCCCACCCACCCTCCCCTTGGTTATGTATGTGTTGGTTTGTTTGTTTTGGTGTCTGGCTGTTGTTTCTTGTTTTGTCACAGCTTGGCGGGATCCCTGGACAGTGCAACTGGGAGTAAAGGAGAAAGACACGGAGTCGAGTTGGGGAGACGACAGACCGCACAAGGGCTGATGGCAAGTGCCGGCTGTTGAGGCTCTTGGATAAAAGAGGTTGAGAACTGTCTGTTGGGTTAACCGCCCAACAGCTGACAGGTTATGGTTATTGGTTTTGAATTTTATTTAATAAAGCTGTGGCCGTTGCCCTTATCCACAAGAAAAGTGTGTGGTGTTTTATTGGGAGGGCAACGGGAAGGTATAAGGAGAATGGGTCAGCAGTCATGCTTCATGAAGGGAAATTAAGTAGAAAGAGATGAGCCTGGGCTATAAAATGTGAATCTAGTAAGGATTGTTGAGTGATGGTGTAGTTAGTAGAAATGATTAAATCAATGGTTTGTTCAACCAAAACTGATATATGAATAATGTGGTGGTTTCCAGATTTTTTTTATGCAGTATTAGAACTGACTATTTAAAGAAGGAATATAAGGGACCAGAATTTGAAGTAAAAAAAAACAACTTTAATTCTGTTTGCGATTTTTTTAGCTATTCCATTTTAAAAATGAAAGAGCAGTATGGCAATGTCATGGAATAGTGATATAACTGAATTGGGGCATAGGGGATTTCGTAGTGTTTGCTAGATTTGTGCAAGGGAAAAAAAAAAGTTTGTTTTGTCCATGTGGTGTTGGTTGGGTCGGATGAATTTCAGCCATGCATTAATTTCCGGTAAAACAATTTAGAGGGACCAAAATGGTGTGAAAATTGGCCTGTCAGTGTACTGCAAAACATATGCATAATATTTTCTAACCATTTGGTTCAGAGATAGAGTAAGAAGAAGAACCAATAGATTCAATATATTGTATTTATTAAATATTTCAAATATAAATATATTTTTTTCTGTGCTTTTTTTCCCTGTATATATCACTTCTAACTTGATCTGGGAATAAATTCAACATTTAGTGTCCGTCTACAAACCATCTATTATATTTCTTCCATCACCAATTTTTTTTTTTTTCGGTGGGGGGGTGTGGTGCCATGGATAGAACTATAAATCATGAAACAAATAAAACAGTTTGTCCGTTTGTCCATTCCATTTGTTCTGTGGTCCATCCATATAGAATTTCAGAGTTCAGTATTTTGAACGAAACACTGGTCGACAATTTTGGATGATTTGCAATTTGTTTGGAACAGAATACACAAGATTAGTAATTGCCATAGTAATTAATATAATGGTCAACAGTTTATGATGACAAGTAATTAATATAATGGTCAACAGTTTATGATGACAAGGAGGTTGTGTGGGAAGTATACCAAACATGTTGTGGTCTCGTTTTAGGAATGATGTGGTAAACTAAAGGATTATAGGCAGGGCCGCCATCAGGGGGTGACAACCATGACGGTTGTCACGGGCCCGGCGGCCCTGGGGCCCCACTTTCCCTCCCTGCACACATAGATAGCGAATATCGCGATCTATGTGTGCAGCCGCGGGCCCCGGGCTCCCTGTTACCGAAGAGGGGGCCCAGGCAGCACACAGCTTCTCCTCTTCTCCTCTCTGCTAATAAATCTCGCGAGACCCGGTTGCCATGGCAACTCTCCGCGGGTCGCGCGAGATTTATTAGCAGAGAGGAGAAGAGGAGAAGCTGTGTGCTGCCTGGGCCCCCTCTTCGGTAACAGGGAGCCCCACCATGCCACCGGACCACCAGGGATGGAATCTCCCCCCTCCCTGGACAAAGGTAAGCAGGGAGGGGGGAGAAACTATTTAATTAAATGTATTTTTTTTTTTATTTCAATATGTTAAAATGCCTCCCCTCCCCTCCCTCACCCCCTCCCCCCAGATTGCACATTTACACACACACACACACACACTACATTCACTGACACAGCACACACACTGCATACACTGACACAACACACACACACACTACATTCACTGACACAACACACACACACTACATACACTGACACAACACACACACACTACATTCACTGACACAACACACACACACTACATTCACTGACACAACACACACACTACATTCACTGACACAACACACACACTACATTCACTGACACAACACACACACTGCATACACTGACACAACACACACACTGCATACACTGACACAACAGACACACTACATACACTAACACAACCCACACACTACATACACTGACACAACCCACACACTACATACACCAACACAACAAACACACTGCATACACTGACACAACACACACACACACTGTATACACTAACACAACACACACACTACATACACCGACACAACACACACACTGCATACACCAACACAACACACACTGCATACACTAACATAACACACACCCTGCATACCCTGACACAACACACTCTGCATACACTGACACAACACACACTGCATACACTGACACAACACACACTGCATACACTAACACAACACACACTGCATACACTAACACACTCTGCATACACCAACACAACACACACTGCATACACTAACACAACACACACACACACTGCATACACTAACACAACACACACTCTGCATACACTAACAACACAACACTGCATACACTGACACAACACACACTGCATACACTAATACAACACACACACTGCATACACTAACACAACACACACACTGCATACACTGACACAACACACACACTGCATACACTGACACAACAGACACACTACATACACTAACACAACCCACACACTACATACACTGACACAACCCACACACTACATACACCAACACAACAAACACACTGCATACACTGACACAACACACACACACACACTGTATACACTAACACAACACACACACTACATACACCGACACAACACACACACTGCATACACCAACACAACACACACTGCATACACTAACAACACACACACCCTGCATACCCTGACACAACACACTCTGCATACACTGACACAACACACACTGCATACACTGACACAACACACACTGCATACACTGACACAACACACACTGCATACACTAACACAACACACACTGCATACACTAACACACTCTGCATACACCAACACAACACACACTGCATACACTAACAC
Source organism: Pelobates fuscus (assembly GCF_036172605.1). NCBI lineage: Eukaryota > Metazoa > Chordata > Amphibia > Anura > Pelobatidae > Pelobates > Pelobates fuscus. The sequence goes on along the minus strand of NC_086318.1, from coordinate 106,456,908 downwards.
AACACACACACACACTGCATACACTAACACAACACACACTCTGCATACACTAACAACACAACACTGCATACACTGACACAACACACACTGCATACACTAATACAACACACACACTGCATACACTAACACAACACACATACTGCATACACTAACACAACACACAGTGCATACACTAACACAACACACAGTGCATACACTAATACAACACACACAGTGCATACACTAACACACAGTGCATACACTAATACACTAATACAATAAACACACTGCATTCACTAATACAACATGCACTCTGCATACACTACACACTAACACACTCACTGCATCCACTATACTGACACACACTCTGCATTCGCTACACATTAACACACTCTGCATTCACTACACTAACACACACTCTGCATCCGCTACACACTAACACGCTCTCTGCATTCACTACATATTAACACTCTGCATTCACTACACTAACACACACTCTGCATCCACTACACGTTAACACACTCTCTGCATTCACTACACATTAACACACTCTCTGCATTCACTACACTAACACACTATCTGCATTCACTACACATTAACACACACTCTGCATTCACTACAAATTTACACACACACTACATTCATTACACTGACACACTCTGCATTCACTACACCCTAACACACACTCTGCATTCATTACACACTAACACACACTCTGCATTCACTAAACTATGCACACACTCTGGATTCACTATACTGACACACACTCTGCATTCACTACACTGATACACACTCTGCATCAACTGTACACACAGCATCCACTACACAAACATCCTGTATTCACAGTACACACACTACATCCACCACAAATTGAAACACTCTGCATTCACTATACACAGACACTGTTTCTAATACACACACTACATCCACTACAGACACTGCATCCACTAAACACATTTCATCTAGTACATACAAACACTTCATCCACTACACAAACACACACTACATCACTGTACACACACTACATCCACTACTCAAACACTCTCTGCATTCACTACACATTAACACTCTGCATTCACTACACTAACACACACTCTGCATCCGTTACACACTAACACACCCTCTGCATTCACTACACATTTACACACACTCTGCATTCACTGCACTAACACACACACTACATTCATTACACTGACACACTCTGCATTCACTACACACTAACACACACTCTGCATTCATTACACACTAACACACACTCTGCATTCATTACACACTAACACACACTCTGCATTCACTAAACTATGCACACACTCTGCATTCACTATACTGACACAAACTCTGCATTAACTGTACACACAGCATCCACTACACAAACATCCTATATTCACAGTACACACACTACATCCACCACAAATTGAAACACTCTGCATTCACTATACACAGACACTGCGTCTAATACACACACTACATCCACTACAGACACTGCATCCACTAAACACATTTCATCTAGTACATACAACCACTACATCCACTACACAAACACACACTACATCACTGTACACACACTACATCCACTACTCAAACATACTCTGTGTTCACTATACACACTGCATCCGCTACACAAACACACACTCTGCATTCACTGCACAAACAGTATCTAATACACACAAACACTACATCCATTACACACATTCTAATTCACTTCCACTATACACACCACATTCAGTCCCGCATCATTGTCAGCGGACTAGGTAGGGCGTGGGCGGGCCCGGGAGGGAGGGGGCGGGGGGGGGCCCAGACCTTGTGCTTTGTCAGGGGCCCCAAAATTTCTGATGGCAGCCCTGATTATAGGTCTTGTTTAACACTATCCCAATATGTAAGGATTATGGGAAGCTGTTATGAATTTTCTGTTATACAAATAGATGTAGTATAAAACTTGAAATGAAGGAAGTTAATTAACTTATTTTGTTCAACATTGAAGCGAAAAAGAACTCTGCATTATCCCAATAATCATACAAGGTAAGTAACGATATATAACAAAAAGGAAATTTACTTTTAAGCAATTTTGAAGGGAAGAGAACAGAGAACTTACCCAAACGTTTTTGAAGGAGTGATGGAAGTTATAGTCTTTATGAAACAATAAACACAATATATGGTAAAAAAAAAAAAAAACTATATACCAATTAATGGAGCACTAAATAAATAAATAGATAAAATGTGTGCAGGGTTTAACTTACCCCGTAAATGAAATATAATAACAAACTTGAAGGTACATGTGAAAAGAAAAGGAACAAAAGGGAGAATAGATAGTGTAGATGGTCTTGAGAATAATTATCAGTAGTAGATAAATAACTAGAGAATGATCTATTTATTTATCTACCACTGATCATTCTTCATTTTACTTCCTTATTATATGTACCTTCAAAATTGTTATTATACTTCATTTACGGGGTAAGTTAACCCCTGCACAGGTTTGATCTATTTATTTATTTAGCGCTCCGCTAATTGGTATATAGTTTTATACCACATATTGTGTTTAAGATTGATTGTGGAGATAGGGGTATTCCACTTTACGTGTTGAGAGGCTCATTGTATAGGCACAATATTGTAACACTCACTACCTCCAAGTAGAGGTAGATTTAGTTTTTTTGTGAAACAATAGACTGCAACCTCTTGTGTGTCAATACTTTTCTTGATGAATAATAGATAGCAAACGTTGTGCTCAAAGCAAGTTAAAAGAATTATTAATTAAAGAAACAGCAGGTAAGTATTTATTCGAATAAAGGATTACATAAATTAAAATGAAAGTGCAAACCAAATGGCTTTAATCAATGATCTCCATCCTAGTTTGAAAGAGAAGAAATGATAAGTCAAATGAAGCAAGCCTTTTTAATACCTTTAAATCAGTCCGAATAAGTGGTTGAGGCAAATGCACAGAGCCAGGTCCGAAAGCCCAGGAATTTTGTTCTAAAAAGAAAAAAAATGTCGAGCTAAATACAAAAGCCAGGAGTCTTGTCCGAAGAAGAGGTTGAGCCAAAAGCAGAGAGAAAATGGATCTGAGTCTAAAAGGCAGAGAATCTTTTCGGAAGTGCCGATTTTTTTTTTTTTTTTTTAGGAAATGTTTCAAGAGTTAGTACACTCACCGATAGCTATGGAACACTATTAATAGTCCTTATAGGACTGTCATCTTACATGTTTATAGCATAACGTGACGGCCATCGGTGTTTCTTAAAGGAACACTATTAAATACACTGAATTATTTTAAAGGAAAAGTTCCTAACTAAACAAAACATGACAGGAACAATGTGTCAGGTAAACGGAAGGTTTTGCACATCTATAGCAATCATCACAAACAGACAGTTCTAATGGGAAAGTAAATAGGCTGTTTGATTTTTAAGTAACATCAGGCAAGTTTTTTTTCTTTTTCACATAGCCAAGTGCCAGCTTATATTGCTTATAAACATAATATTAATAATAATAATAATACATAAAAATGTATTAAGTGCATTTGTATTAAGGGCATTTGTAGATGTTGTTTTTTTAATTTTAAATGGAATCTTAACATTCATACTCAATGTATTTGAAAGCTCGTTGAGACTCTTAAACCTTTTGTGTACCTCTCATTATGTCTAAAACAGGCTAGACTGTTTTCCATGTTCTTGTCAGCTGTTTTTATGATGAGGAGATTACGTATAAAATGATTAAATGCTTAAAGTATTTCCTTTGCTAGGGTTAATTGTAGATTGCAGGGGAGTTTCATGCTTGCCATAGTTTTCTAAACAAACTCAAATCAGAAAATTGGTGTGAATAAACTAACAGTTGAAAAAGCACATTTGTGTTAATGTATTTTTCCTTCATTTTACTGCTCATGAAATTGACTTGTGTAGTAAGCTATAATTGGTACAAAGACATGGAATCTGAGTGAAGCTATATTACATTTAACTGCTCACAGACATACAGGCTGGATTGAATTTATATTGATAATGCTAGTGTGTAAATCTCACATTATCAACGTTGCTAAGGAGGGGGCTGAGTGCTGAGGATAACCCTGGTCTTTGTCAAAATGCTCAACAATGGTTTGATAAAAATGGAGGGTGGGGAGGTAGGGTTGGTGCCTAGACTGTCTAGGAAACATAACCAGTAAACACAACACTGAACTGCAGTGGATATTGCTGTCTAGTGTGCCTTTTATGTTCTCCTTCATGGAATGTAATCTTAGTTTTAACCCCTCCATGGAGAAAACACGCATTTGGCACATTATGACACGTACGTGGGTGTTATTGCGTTATATTGCATTTTATTTATTTTAATGGATGGAGAATAAATGCATGCATAACTATCACACAATATGATTTTACTTCTTCTAAGATGCTGTTAGGGCTGTGCTGTAAGTTTCAAAGTACTATTTTCTCAAAATTATGGCATCATACAGATGTATAAAAAGAAAGAAGGAAGGAAGTTTGACAACATAAAGGAATGAATGGATTTTAGTGTGGCAGAAGAAACAATAAATATTGGGGGCAAGTTTAACAAAGGATAAATATTGGGAAGAGATTAACGGATGTTTAAAAGAGTACAACTGATAATCTAGTATAAAAAAAGAAGACAATTTGTGTGGTAATAATGATAAACAACGATTAAATTATCTATGTTACCAAAAATAAACGTAACCTATTGTGCTCCTATATAGCTACCTGTGTCTGCATCTCTTTTTCTTGAGCATTTTAATTTTTTAAAAAATATGTAAGGTAAAGTAGGGACTACTGTTAAACATTTTATCTCAGTGGGCTCAGGTGCCCTTTCCCTTTTATGACAAAGACATAAAAATAAATAGCCTGGGTGCAGATCAAATGCAATATCTATTAAAAAAAAAAAAAAAAAAGCCCAATGTTTCAGGTCTTACCTATGTTATCGCAACAAAAAGTACTTAAAGTTATATCAACATATATCAACACGCTAGACCTAAAATGATTTATCGACATAAGCAAATAATTGACACATACAATTTCAAACACATTAATCTTATTTTGAACACTTCCAGACAGAGATCTCAGATGTCCCGGTTCCTGTCACAACCGAGAGTACTATTGCCTTCACTTGCAACTTCCTTTCTATCTCCTCTTTCAGCCCTTAATATTTGTCCACCTTCTTATGTTTCGTCTTTTTGATCTTATGGTCACTGGCTCACTGATGTTATGGACATATCCACCACCATTATAGTCTTTTGTTCCTTGTCTGCCACTACAATGTTTGGTTGACTGTCCAGTACCTGCTTGTCCATCTGGATCTGGAATTCCTGCAGGATCTTAGGCATTCTCATCTGCCTTCTATGGCACCTCCCTTCTGGAATTAGGAAGGTCCGGCCCAAGGCCATTGACTTAAGTTGGCACCTTGCTCCATAACTTGTAAACTTCTGTGTCTCACTTTCACACCCACTCATCCCCTTGTGTGTATCTTTTTACTCTTCTTGTGTGTTTCTTCTATCTTTCTTCCCCCGTTCAACCTTGTGTGTCTCTTGACGCCTTTCAACTTCTTGTCCACATATACACAGTGACATGCAGTCATGCCTGCACTCACATAAAACAATCACACACATTCACAACACACATAATTGCACAATTATACACACACAGTTATGTACACATACATATATCTAGTCGCAGTGTTTAAGGATATTGTAGTTCTCTTTGAACTGTATAGGTCCCAGCCCACCCACACACTGGCTAAAGGAATCTAAACAGTACATGAAATTTTAACAACACTTTCATAGGTTTAAAGTTAAATCTGTGTCACCACTCCCTTGTCAGCAATATTTCCAAAGTGTTTAAAAATGGTTTTACAGTATTTTCTTCCAGATCAACATTCAAGCATTTATAAAGTACCTATGAAGCCTTCCAGACCTCCTTGAGTTTATTGAGCTTAAGAAAATAGGTATGCAGTCTACAGTAAGAACTAGAATTCTCAAAACTAGAATTCTCGTTTTCTCTAAAATAAACCATAACATATGACAATAAGCAAAAATAAAACGATAAATGGATCCACTTTAATGTATTGTAAATTTACATCAAAGTCACTAGACTGTGGCTTTTGCACTTAGCCAGGCTGTGTGGGTTAGGCTTCTGTGCTATAGTTTCCTAACCACACTGGGAATGCCAAGTTTGTCAAAAGTCCTGTATTAGTCAGATTGGAAAATCAAGATTTTAAAACCAAAATTTGGTAAGTGATCAACAGCAAGCTCCTGAATGTCCTGCCAGCTCTTATTAATTAAGGAAGCTCCCTCTTCAGTATTAACATTGGTGCCTGAACTTTTTGTTCTGTCTGCCCTTTAACCAGATTTTGGCTTTAGGTGGACCCACAGTCTATCTGAAAGTATTTGTAGAAAGTACAGTGCGTATAAATTATTTTTACTGTAACATCCTCAAATTTCAGTTTTTACATTTCTTAAATTTGGACATTTGGACATAATTTTTACATAAACATAAATTCCATTTTTTAATTACAAATTTGAAAGTTTACACTGTGGTATTTTATAATTTTACTTTTTTTTTCTTTTTGCCTTCATTAGCATATATGTTTAGATGAGCCAGCTGGGGAGACCAGATGATCTCCAGAGGTGGCCCATAGTGTCCCAACCACCTGCACATGTGGAAGGTGCAGACCATGACCAACAGACCACCAGGAAACAGCAAGGATGTATGCCTCCATCCTTGGCAAAAACTAGGCAATAGGGAAAAGAGCATAACAACCTTTCTAATAACTATGTTTAATTATACAATATGTAATGCATAATTAAAGATTATTCTTATTATTATCACCATTTATATAGCGCCAACAGATTCCGTAGCGCTTTACAATATTATTATAGAGGGGATTTAACTATAAATAGGACAATTACAAGAAAACTTACAGAAATGATAGGTTGAAGAGGGCCCTGCTCAAACAAGCTTACAGTCTATAGGAGGTGGGGTGTAAAACACATTCGGACAGGAAATAGCAGTCAAATTAGGTGGGAGTGAAGCAGAGCTAGAGGAGAGAGTAGAGTGCTGCCCTTTAGGAGAGAGCAAGAGACAGGTATGTGAGGTTGAGGTAGTCTGGGAGGTCATAGGCTTTCCTAAAAAAATGGGTTTTAAGGCACTTCTTAAATGATTGAACACTAGGGGAGAGTCTGATGGCGGTAGGCAGGCTACAGACCCTACAGACAGCCAATTACAAAATAATAGAGCTGCAACACCAAAAATCTTAGTGAAGGAGATTTATTTCACCAGAGTGGAGCCAGCGACGTTTCAACCTTACTACAATGTGTTTTGCAAATACTGTTTAAGTTTCATGACAGGGGTTACTCAAGCAAGGGGATTTAATCCATAGAGTGCCAATACATTGATATGCACTATAATACATTCAAGTTTGTGATACAGAAAAAAAATTATTAAAAAATGTACATTAGACGTATATCTGAGAAACAAAGTGGAAAATATTATAAATGAAATAAGTCAAGAAACTATAAGTTTCAACCATCAAAAGGACCTGAATCATTTTTGTCAAGGCAGATAACAGCTTCCCAATATATAAACAAAAAATGATTGCAAGAATAATAGCAACATAATACATAGAAAAAGTATACAACATAACATGCCAAACTATACATGGTTACAGAAAAATTAAAATATATAATACACTAGGGAACTTGTAGTACCGATGGGAGCATCATCCCGATCTGAAAAAGATAAATGGAAGAGTTATGCATAAACACAAAACATCTATGTGACATATCATTAAAAAAAATGTAAGAAATCTGCATCTGTGGACATTTTATTTGAAAATATATTTTTTTTTCAATTGTATGTTTTTATTGATTTTTATAGCAGAAAAGGTGTTCATACATAAATGGAATGAGCATAAACACATGATTGTTTTGAATATACAAAGTAACATTGGAACCATTGATAGGTAGACATCATAGTTTCAATCAAAAAACATCTATATTTTACCTCACATATGTATACTTATACATTCCATTATCCAACAATTATAGTACTATGACATCTTCTTTTCTGGTGCTCATGAGCAACTTTGTCCTCAGTTCTGTTGTCCACATATATACACATACAACCTCAGAAGGCATTTACCACAACCTTACATGGCACATGTGGAATTCTCCAGCATACACAAATGTTACCTTAAAAACTAGGGCTGGCGCCATAAGGATGTTTAACTTCAGGAGCGGCACGGACAGCTTAGAGCTGTTCTAAGTAAGTTGACTAATATATTAGTCTTAATTAACTGCCAAATGGGAATTCAAACTTTAATGTTGACAATTATTAAAAATGCATATTACGGACTGCATTCAACATCTTACAGCCTTAAACTCATTGTGTCTGTGGCCAGGGCCGGATTAACATAGGGGCTGATGGAGCTGCAGCTCCAGGCCCAGGCCCATGGAATAGGCCCATTGGTTTAAAAAAAAAAAAAAAAAACATTTTTTTTACATTTTTTTTTTTTTTTTTTTTTTACACACTACTCTTAGGGTTGCCAGGCATTTCTCATGTATTTCTTAGGGTTGCCAGGTATTTCTCAGAAGTATTTCTCAGGTATTTGAGGCTGCCTAGCCGGTGCCGGTATTGCAGTAATACCGGCAATGCAAATGCCTGTCTCAGCATAAACATAGATTATTCTGCAATACCAGCTCCGGCCAGTAGGGGTCGCTGTTTGTGTGGAGAGAGGCAGTGATAAGAAGTTACGGCATCTCCCTCCCTGCCTCTCTCTACTCACTGATCTGCGGGGGAGCAGCTCTGCACAGAGAGTTCAGACAGCAGCTCCGAGACATGGGGACGCTGAGACATTGGGACACTGGGGAACATGGGGACCCTGAGCATGGACGTCCGCAGGAATTTTTCCGTGGGGGGGGGGAGGCATAATTGTAATGACATCCATGCTTGGCCCCTTTTTGACAGTGTCATGAAAGGGAAGAAGCATAGTCATTTTCACATAAAGCAAGGATGAATAGCGTTTTCACAACTGTGTCAGGAATATATGTTTGTATTCCTGACACTATAGTGTTCCTTTCATCAAATTACAGGAACATTCTGGTCACCATAACAACTTTATCTAAATGAAAATGCTGTGATGCAAGGAGGTCCCTGGGTGCTCTTTCTTTGAAGGGGTGAAACCGCTCTCAAATGGTTTACCCCCAAAGGCTTCCTTCAGCTCCAGATCTACAGGTCGCTCAGTGGTATTCGACTTCTGAAACAGAGTGTCAGGAAGTGCAGATGGGCATGGGTGCCGCTGATTGGCTAGAGTGGTTTTTATGAATGGGGAGCTACTGATTGGCTTAGAGTCCTAGCTGACCCATCTAGCCAATCAGCGGCACCCCTATCCAGCGGCCCTCTGTGATTCTGACACTCAGTAAATAAAAGTGAACACATTAACACTGATATTGTTTGTTTTTACCTGGGGAGATGAGAAGGTCCAAAGTTTCCCTGCCAGGCCCAGGTACCAATGCCTTATGATGTGGTGTCCAGAATGAAGTGCTCCAATCTCATTTTCTTCTCCTTCATTTGACACAGTCTTCTTTGTCTTCTGAGGCTCCTTCTGCTACTTTCTGCTTATTTTGCGCCCTTCTGCTCCTTTCTCTTTCTGATCCCTTCTGCTCCTTGATGTCTCTTCCTGCTCCTTGATGGCCCTTCCTGCTTCTTGCAGACCATTCCTGCTTCTTTCTGCCCCTTCCAGCTTCTTGCAGCCCCTTGCTGATCCTTTCTGTTCCTTCTGATTCTTCCTGCCCCTTCCTGCTCCTTGCAGACCCCTCCTGCTCCTTGCAGACCGCAGACCCTTCCTGCTCCTTGCAGACCCTTCCTGCTCCTTGCAGACCCTTCCTGCTCCTTGCAGACCCTTCCTGCTCCTTGCAGACCCTTCCTGCTCCTTGCAGACCCTTCCTGCTCCTTGCAGACCCTTCCTACTCCTTTCTGCCCCTTACTACTCCTTGCTGACCCCTCCTGCCCCTTGCAGACCCTTTCTACTCCATGCTGCCCCTTCCTACTCCATGCTGCCCCTTCCTGCTCCTTGCAGACCCTTCCTGCTCCCTCTTCCTACTCCTTGCTGCCCCTTCCTACTCCTTGCTGACCCTTCCTACTCCTTGCTGCCTCTTCCTACTCCTTGCTGACCCCTCTTGCTCCTTGCAGACCCTTCCTGCTCCTTGCAGACTGTCCCTACCCCTTCCTGCTGCCCCTTCCTATTCCTTGCTGACCCCTCCTGCAGACCCCTTCTACTCCTTGCTGACCCCTCCTGCTCCTTGCTGACCCCTCCTGCTCCTTGCTGTTCTTTCTACTTTACCCTCCTGCTCCTTGAAAACCTTTCGACCCCTTCCTGCTTCTTGCTGCCCCTTTCTATTCCTTGCTGACCCCTCCTGCCCCTTGCAGAACCTTTCTGCTCTTCTACTTTACCTTCCTCTATGCGGTCTCCCCCACCCCCCATCCCTCACTTACCTGCTCTGTAGGCTGCCTCTGTGCTGCTCCCCTGCGGTTTCAGTCATGAGAGAGAGGCAGGGATAAGCTGTAGCCACCTACTGGCCAGCGCTGGTATTGCACTGTATTCTCACACTAAAACGAAAAATAGCAGCACAAGCTGAAAAATCCAGGGGGGGGGGGCAAGTACCCCCCTTTACCCCCCATTTGGACGCCCATGACCCTGAGACACTAGGGACACAGTGGCCCCATGTCTCCCAGTGGCCCCTAATCTGTGTCCCCATGTCTCCCAGCCACTGTCCCTAGTGGCTCAGTGGCCCCATGTCTCCCAGTGTCCCCATGTCTTTAAGTGTCGCCTAGTGTCCTAGTGACATCAGGACACTGGGAGACATGAGTACACAGACTCTAAGGGACACTGGGAGACATGGGGATACAAACACTACGGGACACTGGGCGACATGGGGACACTGAGAGGCATGGAGACACAGGGAGACATGGGGACACTGGGCGACTTGGAGACATAGGAGACATGGCAGTGTCCCCATGTCTCCCAGGCAGTGTCCCTAGTATCTCAGTATCCCCATGTGTCCCTGGTGTCTCTCAGTGTCTGTAGTGTGCCAGTGTCCCTAGTGTCTCAGTGTTCCCTAGACTCCCAAAGTCCCCATGTCTCCTAGTGTCTCAGTGTCCCCTAGTATAAAAGAAAAAATATCAGGCACTCACTGTGATAGATTTAGGCAGGTTTATTGGACACCGCAACGTTTCGACCTGTACCCAGGTCTTTATCAAGTCTCCAATGTCCCCTATGTATCAGTGTCCCCTATGTATCAGTGTCTCAGTGCCCCATGTCTCTCTGTGCCCGTAGTGTCTCTGTGCCCGTAGTGTCTCTGTCCCCTAGTATAAAAGAAAAAAATCTCAGGCACTCACTGTGATAGTTTTAAGCAGGTTTATTGGACACCACAACATTTTGACCTGTACCCAGGTTTTTATCAAGTCTCCAGTGTCCCCTATATATCACAGTGTCTCAGTGCCCCATGTCTCCCCGTGTCCCCTCGTGTCTGTCACCCAGTGTCCCCAAGAGTCTTAGATTTTCCAGGTCTCCCAGTGTTCCCTAGTATCTGTGTCCCCATGTCTCCCAGTGTCCCAATGTCTCTCAATGTCCCTTAGTGACATGGGGACACTGGGAGACATGAGGACACAAACACTAAGGGACTGGGAGACATAGGGACACAGACATTCCCCCTTTTTGTGTATGTTCGCCCTTTCGGCCCTTCTGGTTATGTGATTTGTGTCAGTAGCCCACCCTTTTACCACATCCATAGACTTCCTGCTTTACTGGACACTGCTGTTAGGGGGTATGGGTTTACTTGAAAGATGAAAGCATGAGATTAGCAAAGGGTATGTGTTTTCTCAAAGTTGCATCCTATGAGTTTCCCTACAGCATCATCTCCATCAGATACATGACGCTTAGGAGGTAGGACTGTTTTAGTGTTTTTGGTCAATAAGATTTTTTAATTAGGCCCATCATAATTATCAGCACCAGGCCCACTGGGCTCTTAATTCGGCCCTGTCTGTGGCACACTTTGAGGTGCCTTGAGGGACACTGGTGAAAAACCACTTACATATATTCTAAACCTCTGATAAATTTGTAAAATATAACACTTCATGTGAAAATAGAATTTGCTATTAAAGGTCAGGACTACAGCTGAGCATTCAGGAATTAACAATTTAATGTCACACACAAAAGACCTTGGGACATTTGGCACCCAGTGTACACAATCATTCGCACACAGTTTTTTTTTTTCTTCCACCCCACACATTTATATTTATACATCCTTTCAGTTAAAAGTGATGATTAAGAAAGATAAGAAAGAGACAAGAGTAGGAAGAAAATATGTTGGGAGTAAAGCAGAGTAGAATCATTTTTGTTATATAAAATAACGATTACATATATTGTAACATTTGTGTGTATCATTTTGCAATCATTACATGTTACTTATACCTTAGCTTGAAGATGGCCACACCCAGAGAGCAAGAGTAAGCCAGAAAATGCATTGAAAAGCAGTATTTACTTTCATGAATGTTTTGCAAAATATGCAAAGAGAATATTTCATATATAATATCTTCAATATGAAAAACATTATGTATTTCATTTGGGTTTGCCTGTAGCCACTTTTCAGATATATTTTTTACAAGTAAATTAGAGTAAAATGAATTTATATTTTTCTGTACATTCCTGTTGGGTTTAGTTAGCGATAAATGAATACTATTGTAAGAAAAAGGAAAAATAAATCACCTCTCACATTCTAACAAGTTATGGGTTCCTGTTTTAATTGCACGTAGTTCTGCTGTTTTTTTAACTTTGTTATTTTAAATAGGTGAAGTTGGAAAATGTAATGTTGCAACTGTAAAAAGTTGAAAAGTTGGAAGTAGCCAAAGTTTGGTAAAGGGAATGTTTTAAAGTGGGGTCTATAATCAGACTGCTATTAGAGACTTGATAGATATATGATTTTTCCTGCTTCCTACTATAAACAAGGATGTCTGTCCCCACTTTTTTTATAAGCCCACTTTGCTTCCTACTGTGGAAGTCAATAAATGGCTTAGGAAGAACGTCTCTGTCTGGTTAAGAGTAAATTCAGATTCATGAAAACCTTATAGACCTAGGAATAGTACTAAAGGCACAATATAGGCATCCAGCCCATTTCAGCTAATTGAAGTGGTATGTGTGCAGTGTCCCTGTCCTGCAATGTAATCATTGCAGTTAAAGGATAACTATAGTGTCAGGAAAACAAATCGGTTTTCCTGACACTATAGTTCCCTGAGTGTGCCCCCACCCTCAGGGTCCCCCCTCCTGTGGTGCTGAAGGGGTTAAAATCCCTTCAGCAGCTCCTTAATCCAGCCTTAATCCTCTCCTCCCCCACCGACGTCAGCTCCCCAGCAGAGCCGAATGCGGATGCGCGGCAAGTGCCGCGCGCGCATTCAAAGTGTCCATAGGAAAGCATTTCTCAATGTCCGGAAGTCAGCCACTAGAGGCTGGATTAACCCCAAATGTAAACATAGCAGTTTCTTTGAAACTGCTGTGTTTGCATCTGAAGGGTTAAAACCTGAGGGACCTAGCACCCAGACCACTTCATTAAGCTGAAGTGGTCTGGGTGACTATAGTGTCCCTTTAACTATACATTTTGCTGTGTATAGGGCTTTGTAGCCATAGACCATTCAGAGTGATGATAACCCCTGTCTACCACCAAAAGCATCTTTAATGGGGACTTGAGTGTTAGAACTGAACTGGACCAAGAAGCAATGGAAGAAGGTTGCCTGGTTAGATACATCTTTCAATAAGGTGGCTGGCCGGGTGTATAGACGTCATCTACCTGGGGAACAGATGGCAGCAGGATGCACTATAGAAAGAAGGTAGGCCGGTGGAGGCAGTAGTATCCTCTGGGCAATGTTCTTCTGGGGAAACTTGGGTCCTGGCATTCATGTGGGTGTTACTTTGACACATACCACCTACCTAGAGATTGCTGCAAACCAATGGTGTTCCCTGATGGCAGTGACTTATTTAAGTAGAATAATGCTCCCTGCCACCCTGAAAACTTGTCCAGGAATCGTTTGAGGAACATGACAAAGAATTCAATGTGTTGCCTTGGCCTCTAAATCTCCAAGATTTGATGTGCTGTAAATCCCACCTCACAACATGCAGGACTTAAAGGATCTGCTGCTAATATCTTGGTGCCAGATACCACAGGACATGTTCAGAGGTTACCTCGACACATCAGAGCTGTTTTGGCAGCACGAGGAGAACCTACACAATATTGGGCAGGTAGTTTTGTGGGTGATCAGTATAGGTGCCAATTTGATTTGCATCATATGAATACAAACTATATTTTTTCCAATCATAGTTTATAATAGATTTCAACAATGAGCAGGAATAGCACTCATCCAGAGAAGACACACAAGGTGATAACTGAACAAAGATTGACACTACCTCTATTTGCATTAGAAATACCAAGCAGGGCTCACACAAGGGCTCAGTGACTGCCAGTTTTAATGAAACAAAGCAAGCAGCAACATTTCTATCTCACATTGAGGTCCTTGTCAAGTTTGACAAAGTCCTGAATGTGAAGTCGACATGTTGGTTTATACTAGTCGACATTTATAATAGGACATGAGGGATATGGAACCAAAGGATATTTCACATAGGTACTCAAGTATACTGGATGTTTTTTTTTATTAAACTTTACTAGATAAAGCTCTACCTGCATAAAATGAAATACGTGTGAGGCTGGGAGTCCTTTTTTTGTTCAAGATGGGACAAGTTAACCAATAAGCATCTATGAAAAAATCCGGATGCAGAGCGTGTGTGTATATAGTAGATGCAGTGTGTGTGTGTGTGTGTGTAGTGGATGCAGTGTGTGTGTGTGTGTGTGTTTAGTGGATGCAGTGTCTGTGTTAGTGTAGTGCATGGAGTGTGTGTTTATGGTGATAAATATGGGGGATGTCCCAGCATGCCCTCACACCATCTGCTGTATTGTGGGAGCTGTAGTCTCCCAGGATGCACTATAGAGTCATTAACTTCACAGAGTTCTGTAGCACAGGGGAGGCATGAGAATCAGAAGTGTGTTGTTCTCCTCAGAAGTCACCTCTAAAATATCAAAGTTGTTCTATTTGATGTTTAAAATATTGATTTCTTAATTTTGGGCTCAAAAAATAGAGGTCGTCTTATACATGGAGGCATCTCATACACGGAAAAATACGGTTTGAATTGTACGTCCCATAGAAGTGGGTTAATATCATAAGAGATGTTCAAAAAGTGGCAGGTTTATATTTGAATTGTGTTCTGAATTGTGCACATGATTATATATATATAGATTTATTTATTTATTTTACCACTTCATGAGATGGAGTAAAGCAAGCACTTTTATTTGATTGGGCTGCTAGGAATCTTCCAATATGTTTGGTGTATTTTAACAAGGGCAGGCAAACGGATGGTGTGCAATATCATTCTCTTTGACCAGTAAGCAGTCTGTCAGTGTAGAAATAACTTTGCTCAAAACTCTTGAAAATCTGTTGGGCAGAGTGATCAAATTCAATCCGGAGGTTTTACTAGCTCCTGTTTCATGAGGGTAAATTGTATTTTAGAATTTGACTGAGACATGTTAATGAGCTGACAACTGTTTTTACCATTACAGATGAATTGTGTTATTTCTTTGGCACATATTTTGACAAACTATAAATTGCACATACCACACAGGTATAAAATTGTAGTGTAGTCACCATATTGCACATACAGACACTATTTACATAGGGAAAGAAACTGTGGAGTAAAACACTTGGTAGATTCATTTTAATTTAATGATTTTGATAACACAATATTTTTACACAAAAAAAATAAATGCTCATAGATTAGCATATTTAGCCTGCTTAAATTGTTATATGTGATAAGGGAAATTATTATAATTGTATGATAAACATTATATATATTTGTTATTTTATTTTATTTATATTTTATTATTATTATTATTTTTTTTTTTACTGCAGTTATCCTTTAACTATAACCCTAACTAAATTTTACAACAGAAGAGTATATGTAGATTTCTGCCACAGGTATCAGGCTTGGTGGACTCCACCTAATGATGATATGTGGAGTCCAGCCGCATCATAGGCTTGGTCAAGTTTTTATAATGAGATGTGTTCACTGCTCACTTTGAGAACTTCTAAGTAGTCACTGCGAGACTAAATATGGCCCCAGCTGACAGAGAATAGACCAGCTATCAGTACACAACTGGATCTTTCCAGAACCAGAAGGAATTAAGCCCATGCTATGGACTAAAAACGGTATGTACTATTATGTGATATGTGTCTTTAAAGACCATTTTGTATATTACATCACATAATAAAACTGGCTTAAGGAGGTAACACTACAAAGTACGTTATTTTTCTTATTTATTGCTTGGTCATGTTTTTATTTTAATCTGAGTTGTTTTCCTGTTATCAAAATTCTAAAATTACTAGACCATATGAACTTTTGCCCAATAAACTATAACTCTTAAGCTAGTTATTGCTTCCACCAGACTCTTGGCCACCATCAAAATCCTTGTTCACTAAATATAATTTCTTAAGACCTATTATAGATTTGTTCTGTTGTTTATTGCTTATAACAAGCAAGGGTATTCTGGGTTTCTCCCATATCTCTATCATGTTCTATGACCAAGGGCATTTTAACAATACAAATAAAGTAATTATGCCACAACCATCTAGTTTTCTACAGTATAGTAAACACTCTAAATATAATGAGAAAATTAACCGCTGGAAAATTAGATTTTCTAAAATACGTTAATCTGAAAATTAAAGTACATAAAACAAATGTGGTTATACTCAGTATTTTTTAAGTAACTGAAAAAAACGCTTTTAAAGTGGATATTATATATTCTAGTATGCTTGCGTTGACTTAAGAAGTGGTGAAAGTAACGGTTTCATGTTTTTGATTAGTATAACCAGACAAGAACATTTAAACATATCATCTTTTCTGATGAATTCCTTTTGGCTGGATACATCTCTGCTTTAGAAAACTGATTTTTAAATGTAGTATTTAATGCAAAAAATATATGTTGGTGTGAAAGTATGGCATAGAAGCTATGAGGGAGCCCACTTGTCTGAAAAAGGGATACTAGTGGCAGGATATCGTGTGTGATTCAGGTGCAAGGACACCTGGGGGACCTCAACAGGTGATTGGAAACCTTTCACATGCTCCTTTTTCTTTCTCCAGAAGTACAAACGCTGGCTGCTGTTGCTCCACCCCTTTTATGACAAGGTGTGTTCATGCCGACATCATGATGCCGATGACGTCACAACCTACCAAAATCTGCAATTTAGAAAATTTGGGGGGCATGGCTTTATAGTTAAAGTGCCAAACTACAAATAGTTTACTAGGGCTTAGGACCTTGCCCTGTTGTGGTTCTATTTTGGTTCCCAATAGCGCATTATATTCTTCCCATTGCAATTCTGGTTTTGATCTTGGCTATTATTGACTATTCTCCTTTCTATACTCATTGCCTCTGCTATTGTACCTCGCTATTCCTGATTTTTTGTTTCCCTGACAATTCTCTCCATTTTGTACATTAAACATGGCCACTCTAAGATTCGGTATATGTCTATTCTTGGTATATCACCACACACACTGCGTGTTGGGTCTCTCAGTGTTCCTGAAAACTAGTGATTTTCAATATTTTTCTAGTTCTCAGAATGAGTTTTGAAATACTAATGAAAATTGTGTATTTAGAAATAACATATTTGCATAAGATAAAGTAAAATAAATGGGGAAATAATTTATTAGTGAGAACATTAAGATGTTCAGCCAGTACTATGGCTGTTCATTTAAATGTTTGGTAGTAAATTCCGCAGGGGGGCAGGCTATTTCTTAACATTGAACAGATTTCTCAAGTGGTTACAAAACAAAATGTTTTAGAATCTGTGATCTAAAAGAAAACTATATTAGTAAAATAACACAAAGCAGAATTTCTTCATTTTTGTAGTAAAATGAAAGAAAAAAAAACACACAAAAGCTACTTCATGTGGATGTCCAGAGAGGGGAAATAACAGCTGGGTGAACCACGTGCCTGGGATCACAGGATCCCTTTACAAAGGACACTTATTGAAAACTCTTGCATCTTGTAGCTACTAAAAACTGACTCCTTCAACCATGAAACTACCATAGACATTAACAAGGCAGAAAATAGCAGACCGTACAAGTGCAGAATAACTTAAAAAAAGATCTGTTCCACATATGTCATGGACAAAAACTTAATACTGATTAAATATAAGAAAAATATTTCTACACATGATTAGTTAAAACATAATACTAATTAATATATGATACAATATGTATCTGTTATATACTGTTAGATATTTTTGGGGAATTGTATCAAATATGGGTTTCTTTAGTTGTCCAAAATAGCATCAAACCATTATTTGATACAAAACTATTGCCCTACTTAAACTAACTGATATTGCATAAATGCTCACAGTTACAAACTTTACACACTAACATTAGAAGTTAAGGTTTACCCTTGCTACTGTTGCTTTACATTTCATTTATGGACACTTATGGCATTCCAGATGGTCTAGACCAGTGTTCCCCAACCCAGTCCTCATGGACCACCAACAGTCCAGGTTTTGTCAGTATCTCCATTGGAATAAAACAGGGAAATACATAAATCCTGGACTGTTGGTGGTCCACGAGGACTGGGTTGGGGAACACCGGTGTAGACTTCCTCTACCCTGATGTAGGAGAACACAGACAGGTCTGTGCAAAGCTTTTATGAGTATACATAAGCCTGTGGAGGAGGAGGACTTTGCAAGCCTACAGGACTCTTGGCCACTGAAAGTGATTCTGGATCTCTGTAACATTAATAACTCCCAGGCTAAGTAGGCCTTATACAAGGACATTAATCCCGAAGCTGTGCAGGCTTTATTCCAAATACAATGGAAACCTGAAAAGAACTTTACTGGATTTGATGTGTACCGAGGGCTCCATCCAGAGCCACATATGTGCCAGGAACAAGAATCCACAGATCTATATGCATCAATGAGTAACTGTACCTAAAAGAAAGCATTTATTGTTATACTTGTTACTCATACAGTTATCATTGCATAACTATAACCTGTTGTAATAATATTATTTAGAAATATTGCTATTAGTAAAGTATTTTATTACATGCCATAACAGCTCCCAGCATTTCTAACCACATAGTCGACTGGAATACCTAATACTATATTCCATTTGTATATAAAGATACAAGTGCTTGTTATTGTTGCTATAAAGGTTCCCTGGTTACCTTGATTAAATAACTAAAGTTAGAATCAGGCCACCCTCACAAAAGGAATAAATCAGACTCACCTGTTTTACTAATCTGTTAATAATTACTTAATTTTCATTATTTTTGTCTGAAATGGAAATAAACCAGTATTTTCCAGTGGATAAAAATAAATAAATCTATTTTTATCTTAAATGCCAGAGTACAGAAGACTCCATCTAGAAGAACATGATACATTCAGAAACATAAGTTGTCTGGGGACATAAGGAAGTCTCAGGGTTTGGGCTTAGCCAACACATATGATAGGAATGAATTAAGAGACGTAGAATTGATGAGATTTACTTTAATGGGTTGAATTCTGTTGCCTTGTTAGTTTTCCTATTGTGCAGTAGGTCTTATAGTCAAAACAAAGTTTGTGGTTTGGCTGGCATACAGCTTTTCCATCACGTTCTTAGCAACTGAAAAGGCGTGATTACGCTTGGGAGGTAGAACACATAACACATTAGACATTGCATGCCAAGTTGCTGTAAAATCTATTTTGCTACTGTGGAGTAATACAGACACACGTTGATGTCAATATGCTATTTTTCAGGATATGAATCTTGGCATCTGGAAGCATCATGTGTTTTAAAACATAATTAGAAAACCTTTTATCCACATTATATCGTCCAATGAATTCACACGCAGATCACATAACTACAGATAGTCTAGACTAGAGCCACTAGTTTTTCTTCCTTACTGTAAACTAGCACAGTTAATAATCCATCTGAAAGGACTTTACCGTAAATATAATGGGTAAAAGTGTATAGGAGTCAATATGACCTCCATATTAGTATAAGGGAAGTTTTAAATCTCCTTTATGTCCCTAACCACCTTGCTGTGGATGGGGGCATGTCTACTAAAAATGAGCAGCAAGTGGCTGTTCACCATTATTACTTCTACCAACTGGGCAGCTACTGATATTGCTAAGAAATGCCCCATCCTATGGGCATGAGGCTTGTAAATACCAAGGGGTGGCCTGGCACTGACTTTCAGACAGAAATTAAATAATTGGATGGTGAACAGGTCAATGTCTAAAATTAAAAAAATGAATACACATGCTAAAGTCCCAACACCCCACCCATGAGAGGTTGATAGGAGTTATTAATATAATATAATAACTCTAGGGCGTGGGCATCCCTCTGTTCCCCAAATCCCCCAGCCCTGGGCAGCAGTAGGGGCACTCAAATTTAACTCACAGTGCCCTCCCATATTTGGTGGGTTCATACACAAAAAAAGAGTGTGAATGTGCCTTTGTTTACCCCCTCTACATCCCTCCACCAATGGGATTCAGGTGAGAGGTTATTAAAAATGGCCAAATAAAATCCATAATATCCCATTGCTACTATTAAGAGAAAAGACCTAAATCAGACAAAAAGAACAAATTATGAATACAGCGCAAAACTGTGTTGTTGGAAAGTGGCACAGCTTCAATTTTTTTTTTTTACTTAACTTCTCACTTAAAATACATGACACTATTTGTTTTGCACATGATTTTATTAGTGATTCCCCAATTGTGTATGCTGCTCCTGCAAGTGCCATGCAGTAACTCACTCTGTAAGAAACCTCTGTGGCTTTTTCATTAGCATGTTGGAAATTTTTTGCTTGGAAATTGTTTACTTTTCTGATACTTCTTTAGCTTTCGCTTAAAAAAAGTCAATGCCTTTATTTTTGTACTCTGCGTGGTTTGTCCCAAAATGACGACATAATTTAGCAGGTGCTACTGAACTGTTTGGCAATATTTTATTGCAGAGTACGCATTGTGCTTCAGGACAATCTTTATTTCTGACACTTGTGAATCCAAATGACCAGTAGCTATCATCATATTTTATTTTATTTGTTTATTTGTTTGAGAAGATGATTGGCTAGCATTGTGGGCTTTTCTATTTTTTTTTTTTTTTGACTTGTCACTTGTCTTTGCTATTTGAGGAACAGTAGATACAACTATTTCGGGCATGTTTTCAGAATTTTTAGTTGTATCTTCTTTCTCAGTTTCTTTAAGTGCTGAACAAGTAGAAGTAGTAATAATATTTCTCTGAAGAGTTCCTTGCTTTAACCAGCTTTCCAAATTCATGGTTGTTTATTGGTAAAAACAAAACATTTAGAAAAATACAGATCTCACAACCTGACTGAAAAGGATGCTGATTTTGATAACACTCTTAGAAAGAACTGAACTTATGCAGGATTTTTTAATAAGACTTGGAGAAAAAAAGATTTGAACACTTTGAAAAATACAGTTAACAGTTTTTGCCCCTGACAGAGTCTTTCAATGCCCCTGACAGAGTCTTTCAATGCCCCTGACAGAGTCTTTCAATGCCCCTGACAGAGTCTTTCAATGCCCCTGACAGAGTCTTTCAATGCCCCTGACAGAGTCTTTCAATGCCCCTGACAGAGTCTTTCAATGCCGCTCAAAGAGTATTTCAATGCCCCTCAAAGAGTATTTCAATGCCCCTCAAAGAGTATTTCAATGCCCCTCAAAGAGTATTTCAATGCCCCTCAAAGAGTATTTCAATGCCCCTCAAAGAGTATTTCAATGCCCCTCAAAGAGTATTTCAATGCCCCTCAAAGAGTATTTCAATGCCCCTGTCAGAGTCTTTTAATGCCCCTAACAAAGCCTTTCAATGTCCCTACCGAACAGAGCTTTCTGTTTCCCTACCTGACAGAGCTTTCTATTTCCCTACCTAACAGAGCTTTCTATTTCCCTACCTAACAGAGCTTTCTATTTCCCTACCTAACAGAGCTTTCTATTTCCCTACCTAACAGAGCTTTCTATTTCCCTACCTAACAGAGCTTTCTATTTCCCTACCTAACAGAGCTTTCTATTTCCCTACCTAACAGATATTTATGTCCCTACCTAACAGATATTTATGTCCCTACCTAACAGAGCTTTAACTATCAGCTCCCCCCTAATCACTCCTCTACCATGAGTGATAGAAAATGACTGACGGCTGGGCAGGCTGGCTGACGGCTGGGCGAGCTCTCTCACGGATGAGCTAAGTCTAAGTGGCTGGCTGATGGCAGGGCGGGCTCTGACGGCAAGGCCGGCTGATGGCAGGGCGGGCTTAACATCATGCTTCAGCGATCTCTTATGAGATCACGGTTGCGCTATCTCTGCTGTTTCCCACCTTCCGGGAACAGCAGGTAGTGGCGGCCATGTTGGATGTGTCAAAATGTCGCAGATCACCAATTTTGTTCTCGCGGAACCCTAGGGACACAAATTGGGAAATAATGGTCTAGATAAATATTCTTTCTTGAGTAGAACATTGACTTAACCCCTTCACGACGGGTGACGGACGAGGTCCGTCATCCTGGGGATGCCCTTAACGACGGGTGACGGACCTCGTCCGTCACGTGGTAAAATTAACCCCAGATCGCCGCAATCGCGGCGATCGTGGGGTTAATGGTGCTCCGGTCTGCCTCTGCATTAGAGGCAGACCGGGAGCACCGGATCGGGCTGTCAGAGTACATGTGCCCGCTCTGACAGCATGCCAGAGCGGGCACATGTGCTCTCTATACTCACCTCCGCCTCCCTGCACTTCCGGGTTCAGTGTGAAGTGCAGGGAGACGGATCTTCAGTGATCCTGCCCCCTGGTGTTAAAAAAAAAAAAAGTTAAATTAAAATCCCACCCCCCCTTTACCCATATTAATAAAAAATTAACCCCTTCCCTGCCAATTGATCACTGACTACAGTGATCAATTGGCAGGGATTACATTTTAATATGATCTGATTTTTTTTTAACCCCTGAGGGTTAATTCTTTTTTTTTTTTAACCCTCAGGGGTTAAATTTATTTTATTAATTAATTTAAATATTTTAAAATTATAAATTTAGCTAGCTGGGGAGGGTGGAAGTTAGTGGGGAATTGGGGGATTTAGTGTTAGGCTAACTAGGGGTTAACGTTAAAAAAAGTTTTAAAATAAGCTTTAAAAAGTTAAAAAATTAAGTAAAAAAAAAGTTTTAATAACGTTTAAGTAAAAAATAAACAAAAAATAAACCCTTTACCCAGTCCAAATAAAAATTAACCCCTTGCCTGCCAGTCTATCACTGCCTACAGTGATCAAAATACAGATCACAGTATTATACTGTGATCTAATTTTTTTTTAACCCCTGACGATTAACTTTTATTTATTTTTTAACCCTCAGGGGTTAAATTAATTTAATTAACTAATTTAAATATTGTATAATTAAATATTTTGCTAGCTGGGGTGGGTGGGAGTTATGGGAAAATGGGGAATTTACTGTTAGTGCTGCTTACTGCTAGTTAGGCGTTAACGGTAAAAGAAAAAGCTTAGAAAAATGTTAAATCTGTAAAAAAAAGTTTTACGAAAGTTTAGGAAACTTTAAAAAAATGAATAAGCAAAACAAAAGTTTAAAAAATAGTTTTAAAAAGTAAAAAAAAGTTTTAAAAAGTAAAAAAATACATTTAATAACGCTCATTACCACTACACCTGGTACAAGCTAGCGGAAAAATGATCCCACGCTAAGGTTCAAAATATGCCTTTTGAAATACCCTGGGATGTCTTCTTTAAGAAATGGTATGGCTTTATGGGGTATTTGGATTATATAGCCTGGTAAAATACTCTAAAATGGGACATGGGCACAGCGTAAAAATGTAAAGTGTGAAAAAAATGGAATGGCTGTGTCCCAAATGTGCCCCTCCGATCAGTGGCGGATCCAGGGGGGGGGCAACGGGGCAATTGCCCCCCCCCCCCGAGAGCGGATCCTGCTGGGTGCATTCACGGACCGGAGGGGAGATCAGAGATCTCCCTCTCCAGTCCGCTGGCACATTGCTGGGCGGCCGGCATTGGAGGGAGAGGAGACCCGAGAGCTCTAGCTTGCAGCTCCGCCGGATCTCCTCTCGCGAGAACGGAGCGTTGCCGCGGTTACCATGGCAACGCTCCGTTCTCGCGAGAGTGAACTCTAGCCCACAAGGTGCAGGCTAGAGTTCACTCCCCACTAGAACCGCCAGGGATTATCCACGAGGACCACCAGGGCTACACAGAATGGATATCCTCCCTTCCCTGGGCAAAGGTAAGAAGGGAGGGGAGATATAAAGCATATTTTGTAATTTAAAAAAAACACTTATCTGTTTTAATTAGCCGCCCCCCCCCCAACTACACACACACTGCCCCACCACACACTTACCCCCACTGCACCCCCATACACACACTGCCCCCCCATACACACACTGCCCCACTGCACCCCCATACACACACTTACCCCATATACACTGCCCCCACTGCACCCCCACACACACTGCACCCCCATACACCCACTGCAACTCCTATACACACACTGCCCCCACTGCACCCCCATACACACTCTACCCCCACTGCAGCCCATACACACACTTACCCCCACACACTACCCCCACTGCACCCCCATACACACTACCCCCACTGCACCCCCCCATACACACACTGCCCCCACTAAACTCCCATACACACACTGCCCCCACTACAACCCATACACAGTGTTCCCACTGCACCCCATATATACACTGCGCTCCCATGCACACACTACACCACTCACACAAACACACAATGCCCATCCTACACACAGTGCTCCCACTGTGCACACACACACACAGTCACACACCTACCTACCTAGAGGCCCTATCCCCATACTACAGCCCCTATCCTGGCAGACCCCAGGTAAATTGTCAAACTGTTCTTAAACGGTTTGACTATTTACTCTGGGAGGGCACCACGGCATCCTGGCACCATAACCACTACAGAGAGCTGTAGTGGTTATTGTGCCTGGATTGTTTCTTTAAATTATATATGAGTGCCCCTCCCGAGACAAGGCTCTGGATCCGCCAGTGCCTCCGATGTCCACATATACCTGGCAAAGGTACATACGGGGGTATTTTTGTATTCAGCCGACATAGCTGAGCAACATATAAAGTATTATAGAGTGGTGGTACACATAAGGTTTGCAAAATATACTGTGCAAACTCACTTTGTGTGTCAAAAAGGCAGAAAAAACGCTTATTACCACTACACCTGGTACAAGCTAGCGGAAAAATTATCCCACACTAATTTTCAAAATATGCCTTTTGAAATACCCTGGGATGTCTTCTTTAAGAAATTGTATGGCTTTATGGAGTATTTGGATTATATAGCCTGGTAAAATACTCTAAAATGGGACATGGGCACAGCGTAAAAATGTAAAGTTTGAAAAAAAATGGAATGGCTGTGTCCCAAATGTGCCCCTCCGATGTCCACATATACCTGGCAAAGGTACATACGGGGGTATTTTTGTACTCAGCCGACATAGCTGAGCAACATATAAAGTATTATAGAGTGGTGGTACACATAAGGTTTGCAAAATATACTGTGCAAACTCACTTTGTGTGTCAAAAAGGCAGAAAAAACGCTTATTACCACTACACCTGGTACAAGCTAGCGGAAAAATTATCCCACGCTAAGGTTCAAAATATGCCTTTTGAAATACCCTGGGGTGTCTACTTTAAGAAATGGTAGGCCTTTGTGGGGTAGTTTGAATTTAAAACTTACGAAGATGCTTGGAAATTGCACATAGGTCCAGCGTCAAAATTCAAAGTTCTGTAAAAACTGATATGGCTTGGTCTCCAATATGCCACTGTAGCTTCACAAAATAGTGCCAAAGACATTCATTGGGGATGTCTTTTTACTCAGAAGACTTAGCTGAGCATAATTTGAGGGTTTTGAACTTAGTGGCACATATGAAATATACAAAATGCCCAGCAAAAATGCAATCCGTATGTAAAAAAATGCACACAATTATTTTTTACCACATACTTTGGCATATATTGGTGAATAAATGGGGGCATGCTAAGGCACAATATGCACCTTATGATATACCCTGGAGTGTCTACTTTTACAAATGGTAGGCCTTTGTGGTTTTTTTTTTGAACAGTCAAACTGTTATAATACCCCAAATGGAAGCATAGGCTCATTAAATCCGTCTCTCAAAATTCTACTGTGAATACTGAAAAGGACAGGTCTCCTGTATGGCACTGTAGCTTCACGAAATAGTGCCATAGACATACAATGGGGGTGTCCTTTTACTCAGAAGACTTAGCTGAGCATAATTTGGGGGGTTTGAACTTAGTGGCACATATGAAATATACAAAATGCCCAGCAAAAATGCAATCCGTATGTAAAAAATGCACACAATTATTTTTTACCACATACTTTGGCATGTAATGGTAAAAAAATGGGGGCATGTTAAGGCACAATATGCACCTTATGAGATACCCTGGAGTGTCTACTTTTACAAATGGTAGGCCTTTGTGGGGGTTTTTGAACAGTCAAACTGTTATAATACCCCAAATGGAAGCATAGGCTCATTATATCCGTCTCTCAAAATTCTACTGTGAATACTGAAAAGGACAGGTCTCCTATATGGCACTGTAGCTTCACAAAATAGTGCCAAAGACATACAATGGGGGTACCGTTGTACTCAGCAGAAGTAACTGAACACATAATAAAACTTTGTACAGGAATAGCACACAACAACTTTACAAAATACACATGAGAAGTTCTTTGTTATACGTTTGTGTGCGAAAACCCCCCAAAAACACAATTTTACTCCAATATTTAGCAGAGGTTGGCGGTAAAATGGCTACGTAGAAAGTGTCAAAACAACCTTAGGTAAATAGCCTGTGATGTCTACTTTATATAAATATATACTTTTGTGTGGCAATTTTGTTTTATTTTATGGCTATTAGGCTTACAAGACAAACATACCAAATTCTAAAATCACTCCATATTAAAATTTTATTTTACTCCTTGTGCTTTGTGACCTGTAACTACCAAAAAAAACTTAAAATCCCAGACACATTATATATTCTGTAAATCAGAACAAATAAATGAATTTATTTTTAATTACTTTCCTTAACCTGCACTAATTATGCACACATTATGATTGCAAAAACTGTAAAAAAAAAAAACAATATTTTTCATTTTTTTTGCATTTTTCTGTATTTTTTTTATAATAAGTAAGCATTTATATATTTATATGTTATATCAAATTAAAGCCCTTTCTGTCCTTTAAAAAACAGTATATAATATGTGTCGTTGCAATAAATGAGAGATGCAAATTGCAGTTGAACGCAAACAGCAAGAAAATGCAAAAATTGCTTGTGTCATTAAGCGTAAGTCAAGCTTCTGAAGCTCTGTCCTTAAGGGGTTAAGGATAGAGTACAATGAGTTGTCATTAATGGTAAATTTTCAGGCTGTTCAAAAGTGGTAAGCTGTGTCCCTCAGGGTTCTGTTATGGGACCGCTACTATTTAATATATAAAAAATGATCTTGAAATAGGCATTGAAAGCCATGTTTCAGTGTTTGCAGATAACACAAAACTTTGTAAAGTAATAAAATGTGAGGGATTTGCTGCAGAGGGATTTGGATAGATTGGGGGACTGGGCACTAAAATGGCAGATGAAATTTAATGTAGCGAAATGCAAAGTTATGCACAAGCAACTTACACCCTAAATGGTAGTGAATTAAGGATAACCACACTCGAGGCGGATTTGGGAATTGTTATAGACAACAAATTAAACAACACAATGTCAATCTGCAGTTGCCGAGGCCAGTAAGGTTATGTCTTGTATAAATAGTGACAAATTTGCGGAATGAAAATATAATGTTGCCTCTTTATAAATCGCTGGTAAGACCACACCTTTAATATGCTGTGCAATTTTGGGCACCTGTTCTAAAGAAGGAGATCATGGCACTAGAAAAAGTACATAGACAAGCTATAAAATTGATAAAAGGAATGGAGCATTTTAGTTACGAAGAAAGGTTAAACATTTTTAATCTCTTTAGTTTGGTAAAACGGCGCCTCAGAGGGGATATGATAACTTTATACAAATATATTTGGGGCCAGTACAAACCATTATCTGGAAATGTAATATAAACAGGGCTATACATAGGTCACGAGGTCATGCATTTAGGCTGGAAGAATAGAAATTTCATCTAAGGCAAAGACATTTTTTTATTACAGTAAGAGCAATAAGGATATGGAATTCATTGCCTGAAGAGGTGGTTTTAAAATCCATGCAGATGTTTAAACTGCAGTTGGATAAATACTTGCAAAAACATAACATACAGGGATATAATTTCTAATTAGTGGGGTAATAGCTACTTGATCCAAGGAGACATCTGACTATTTTGGGGTCAAGAAGGAATTTTTTCCTAGTTTGTTGCAAAATTGGAAGCAGTTCAGACTAGGTTTTTTGCCTTCTTTAGGATCAGCAGCAAAAACATGTGAGGTCGGCTGAACTTGATGGACGCAAGTCTCTTTTCAGCTATGTAACTATGTAAGACCCATGGGTCCATTTGGAAAATGTTTGTCAGCACATCATTCATGCCTTTCCAAAACCCCTGAATCCTTGGACACTCCCACCACATATGGATGGAATTGTCATGAGATGTGCAGCCTCACCTGCAGTGGTCATTCGGTAGTTTGTTCATGTGATATAATTTAGACGGGGTGGTGTACCAGCAGAACATAGTCTTGAAAGATTGCTCTTGTTCAGCCACACATCTGGATGATGTGATGTTAGCCTCCTATATTTCTTACCACTCTACTCCCTCTAGAACCTCCCATTGTAGTGTGTAATTAAGGTCGCCCCATTTTCGCGTGGTGGAGCTTAAATGGGCATAAATGAACGTAATGAGGCCCTTTGAGGGTGTCTCCCTGAGGCACATCTTTTCAAAGAAAGTACGTAGTTGGCTGGCTGCGTCTCTTCCCCACTTTTGGTTAGCCAGGTCCCTTATTTGCGCCGAGGGACATCAGCACTGGATTCAGGTAAGTCACTGAAGGGGTTTTAACCCCTTCTGCAACATGGGATGGGGGGTGGGAGAGAGGGGTCACTGCAAGGTCCTGCAGTGCCAGGAAAATGGATTCGTTTTCCTGGCACTGGAATGTCCCTTTAACCAGTGAGACTACAGGTGCATAATCTATACAGCAAAACTGCTTTATTAGGCTAAAGTTGTATTGGTGCCTATAGTGTTACTTTAAAACTAGCAACTATGCTGCCCAGTCACTAGAAAGACCCCATCCCATGTCATAGTGCTCTGCCAGCAGTGTCTTGAGTGAAGTGAATGTTCACCCCCCATTATTCATTTTAATTTTCCTGCCCAATGAATACTCCACTAAGTCATTGACCCTATTATTTTACAGGCCCAATCCCATGGGATGGGCTCTTTGTAGCGACTGGGCAGCAATGTCTGCCCAGTCGATGGTATTAAACATTTAGCAGGGAGGCTTTATTCACACTTATAGTAATAGCAGGAACTATGCCTAGATTTTGCAGTCTGAATGACCCAGAATGCAGCAGATAGTTGTGCCCTATTCGTACTTCGTAGTGAATAAACCAAGTGCTTTCCTTTTCAAATCAACTCTATTCCCAATGTAATGGATACACTCCCATATATTTAGCACTAGGTCCTTTTCCTGGTTCCCTTTAAATGGCACTTTAAAAGAAGTAACATTCTTCACACATAGAGCACTGCAACACTCAAAAAACAAACAAAATGAATTTATGTGACATATACTCCTTCATTAGAAAATAATGAAAAACAATTGCCTTTCACTTCTATTTTACCGACTCTATTTCTTATTTATAACATCATTTTAAAGTTATGCCTTTTAGCCTCATTAGTCTAATTAGCAACCTCTTTATTTCAGATATGTAATTGTACTTGTTTTGCATGACATTGTTTCCTGACTAAATATACTCATTAATAAATAATTTCTAGTAGTAAAAGTTCACTGGATTAATGAACCTGTTTTTAATTACTCCCTGCTGTTTTGCATTTTAAAACACATGTATTAGTTTGAAGGTTAATTAGGCCAAACTGATGAGCTTGGGGCAATTTAGAGCACAACTGTGATTAAAACGATAAGCAATGAGAAGCAAGGTGTAGCAGTAGCTAATATTGCTACCACATGTTCTGAGTGGTTTTACTTTTCAGGGCATTACATTCTTACTAATAGAGGAAGTCATAATGTTGAATATCTGAATCAGTGATGCATTGCAAAATATCTTTGGGCTAACCATTATAAATGGTTAGAAAGGTCTGACAGCAAAATACAAGGAGGCAAGAAAATACAATGTTAAGCTGCATACTGTAGTATACTTAACATCATTTAAATTTCCTGGTCAAAGCCTGGTTTCTCATGTAGAAAACCATTTACAACAACTTTATTGAAACCTACATCTCTCTATCACTAAACCATGGGAGGAGGACCTCTCTTTATCTTTTATATCCCTACAACGAAAAAAAACAAAAAAACCTTTGTCCATCTGATATGTATATGAAGAAACTAATTATAAAATTATTAAAATAAAAACATAGAATGGGACGGCATATGATATAAGAGCCATTCGGCCCATCTAGTCTGCCTGATTTTCTAAATACTTTCATTAGTCTCTTATATCTATGATAACCATTATGCCCACACCACACATGCTTAAACTCCCTCACTGTATTAACCTCTACCACCTCAGCTGGAAGGCTATTCCATGCATCCACTACTCTCTCGGCAAAGCAATACTTCCTGATATTATTTTTAAACCGTTGCCTCTCTAATTTAAAACTATGCCCTCTTGTTGTGGTAGTTTTTCCTCTTTTAAATATATTCTCCTCCCTTTATATATTTAAATGTTTCTATCATATCCCCCCCGTCTCGCCTTTTCTCCAAGCAGTGGCGTACGTATCGCGGTCGCAGGGGTCGCAGCTGCGACCGAGCCCGGCACTCCAGGGGGCCCGGCCGCACTGCGGCCCCCCCGCGACCGGGTAGCAGCTGCCACGCTTTGCGGCCCCGGCCCGTGCGGCAAACCGCCGGGGCCGCATGTCAAGGGGTCCATCGGGTGGCCCATGCTGTCAGGGCCACCCGATGGACATGGATTTTAAGGGGGCCCGGTCTGCGCTGAGCGCTTTAAGTGCGCGACCGGGCCCCCTGTGATGAGATCATCACACGCTGGGAGGAAGTGACTGGACATCACTCCTCCCAGCATACTGAGAGCCCGCGCAGGAGGAAACTGAAAGGAGGAGGGAGTCAGAGTGGGAACTCTGACTCCCATCAGGCTGAGCCACCACTGGACCCACACATGGTAGGAAACATTTTGTGTATGTTTGTCTCTGTTTGTGTGTATGTATGTCTGTGTCAGTATCTGTGTCTCTGTATGTGTGTATGTCTGTGTCTGTGTCTCTGTATGTGTGTATGTATGTCAGTGTCTCTGTATGTGTGTATGTATGTCAGTGTCTCTGTATGTGTGTATGTATGTCAGTGTCTCTGTATGTGTGTATGTATGTCTGTGTCTCTGTATGTGTGTATGTATGTCTGTGTCTCTGTATGTGTGTATGTCTGTGTATGTGTGTGTATCTGTATGTATGTCTGTGTCTGTGTCTCTGTATGTGTGTATGTATGTCTGTGTCTCTGTATGTGTGTATGTATGTGTGTATGTATGTATCTGTATGTATGTCTGTGTCTCTGTGTGTGTGTGTGTGTGTCTGTGTCTATGTATGTATGTGTCTTTGTCTCTGTATGTGTGGGTGTGTGTGTGTGTGTGTATCTGTATGTATGTCTGTGTATGTATGTTTGTGTCTGTATCTCTGTATGTAAGCATGATTGTGTGTCTGTGTCTCTGTATTTGTGTATGATTGTGTGTCTGTGTCTCTGTGTGTGTGGGTGTCTGTTTCTGTATGTGTGTATCTGTATGTCTGTGTATGTATGTGTGTCTGTGTCTCTGTATGTGTCTGTGTGTGTCTCTGTATGTGTGTCTGCGTGTGTGTCTCTGTATGTATGTGTCTGTCAGGGTTGTGTGTATGTGTTTGTGTCTGTATGTATGTGTCGGGGGGGGGAAGGGCTCACAGTCAGGGGGGGAGAGGTTCACGGTAGGGGGGGGGGGCACGGATCAGTTTTGCACAAGCTATACATGTTAAGATCCTTTAACCTTTCCTTGTAATTTTTATCCTGCAATCCATGAACTAGTTTTGTAGTCGTCCTCTGTACTCTCTCCAGAGTATCAATATCCTTCTAGAGATACGGTCTCCAGTACTGCGTACAATACTCCAAGTGAGATCTCACCAGTGTTCTGTACAATGACATATGCACTCTTTTTTCTACTGCTAATACCTCTCCCTATACAACCAAGCATCCTGCTAGCTTTTCCTGCTGCTCTGTTGTCTGCCTACCTTTAAATCATCTGAAAGAATTACTCCTAAATCCCTTCGCTTTAGATGTTGAGGTTAGGACTCAATCAAATATTCAATATTCTGCCCTTGGGTTTTTATGCCCAAGATGCATTATCTTGCACTTATCCACATTAAATGTCAGTTGCCACAACTCTGACCATTTTTCTAGTTTACCTAAATCATTTGCCATTTGGCTTCTCTCCTGGAACATCAACCCTGTTGCAAATTTTTATATCACCAGCAAAACGACATACCTTACCATCAAGACCTTCTGCAATATCACTAATAAAAATATTAAAGAGAATAGGTCCAAGTACAGATCCCTGAGGTACCCCACTGGTAACAAGACCTTGCTTCTAATATACTCCATTTACTACAACCTCCTGTTGCCTGTCACACAGCCACTGCCTAATCCATTCAACAATATTGGATTCCAAACTCAAATATTGCAGTTTATTGATAAGCCTTCTAAGTGCAAAAGTGTCAAAAGCCTTACTGAAATCTAGGTAAGCAATGTCTACTGCACCACCCTGATCTATTATTTTAGTTACCCAATCAAAAAAATCAATAAGATTAGATCACCCTGAAGTAAACCCATGATGGGTGGAGTGCGTCAAATGTCATAATGATGTTGGACATGCCATTGTCCACCCCAAAATGGTAGGCCAATCCCCCTGCTACACTCCCACCTTGTGGTCTGGAGTCCCAAAGTCTCTGACTATTACCCTAATATAAAGTGAGAGAGGGCAGAAAAAAAAAATACCTTAAGAAGTCTTCTTTCCTTCAGCCCCCAAAATGCCAAATACAAATCCATTACAACCCAATGGTACTATTGAAAATAAAAAAGGCAAACAAGATAAAAACACGTAAGCCTTGCAAGGGCTCTGTGTAGACTGAGTTGTCAAGGCAGTAAAAGCCTTTATAAAGGTTTTCTTATACCTTCCAATCTCAGTAGAACGCTCTGATTGGGTGACTTGTAACAAGACTTGTCTGGACAGGTCACACTTATTGAATTTAAGATCCAACCATTGGCCATTCTAGCAACCAGGGCAGCAATAGCTGTAGACATGCCCTCACACATGGCATGACGCATGGGGGCATAATGGAGGTTTTTCAACTCCCTTAAACTAATATGGGGACTGTATTACCCCAATAGGTTTTGAATTTATTTTATTTTAACTTTTTTGATATGGTGATTGGCTAGTACGTGTTTGTCAGCTGTCACGTGTATAATGCTTGCACTGTCAATGGTTTCTCAAGATGCACTAGATGTTAGTGCTGCCAGTGGCAAATATTATTTCAGCACTGATTTTAAACTAGACACTAAATGAATCTGGCTGATATTCGGTAGGTCTGCCTGAGTTCCAATCGGAATTGGCTTTAATAAATATGAGAATTACCATTTTGATCAGAATTAGTTCATTTTCAACATATTTTGTTACACAAGGACTTCATCGACACACAATTTGGTGTTTAGGGAATAACCTTGATAGTGTCCACATGTAACAAATTTTTGTATTTGTAAAAAGTCTGCCTGTGTTTTTTAGGAGTACAAATTCTGAAACTTGCTGTAGAATATACAGATGACTCATTTGCAAAAAAAGGTAAATTACAGCACATCCAGTTGTTTTGCTAATACCAATCATTGTTATTAGGGACTCGGGAAAGGATTCGTTGAGAAATGTTGTATCGTAGAGGATTAATGTTAGAACAGATGAAGTAGTAAATGAGGTTCATTGCAATATGTATCAACATGTCATAACAGCCATTGTGCATCATATAATTTAATTTTCCAAAAGCTAAATCTGTATGCACATTTTTGTCTGGTCCCCGATTTCAGATATAATGTAATTGCTATCTCTACATTTCATGTTTACAATTAAAGTACAAAAATGTAAAACATGTGCAACATGTTTAACCGTATAGCAACAACATTGTTTTATAGGAGTTTTGTTGCTAGGTAGTGTGTTCTCATATGTATTTTAATACTGTGGATAAAACACACCAGCAAGTCTATAGTTTGATGTTTATATGTTAAACCTTTCTGTGAACTGGTCACTGCATACAAAGCATGTTATATTTTCCACTGCTGTGACTGTATAATACCTTATTTAAGGTCCCACAATGACTGCCTTAATTAGGTTACAAATTCCTAGTCGTGCAGAGAGCACAAAAAATTGTGGAAAATCTATCATTGTTGATAAATACACTTTATGCAATATGATTAAATAATGTTTTGTTCTCTGTGGAAAAAGAAGGAAGTGAACCATTCGGAAATGCAATGTATTACATTTCTATAAATCAAGCCAATTTTTATTTTGTTCCTCGAACATTACAAATTTATTGTAAATCCCATAGATTTACAGTAGAAGATGAGGTAATAGTTGATCATTTAGAAAGGCATGTTGGTATTAGAGTTCTATCAAACATTCTTCCCCTGGTTTTTAACATAATAACATGATTTGATACATATTGAACCATTTAGTGTTATCCTTTTGACATTGTAATACACCCAGCTGTTTTTGCTTAAAAATTAAATCAATCTTTATAAATCTACATTATCAGTCCACTAACGAAAAGATTAGTAATGCATTATTCTTCGTTCATTCCTTTTTATATCATGACATCTCTATAATCTCTCACATAAAATTGTTATTGTAATGAGCTGCTAGTAACTCTGCACTATAGGTCCACTTAATATATTGTAGCATTCTATCTCAAGTTTCCCAGTCTAGAACATGAAAGGTATTGCCAGGCTCAAAAAGCAAACTTTATATGAGGGCAAACGTTGTTTCTAAAGCAATCCCCATTTCTGTTTAGATTCGTTTATCCTATTTTGACCTCTTGATGTCCTTCTGCCACAATGGCCCATTGATTTCCAGAGAGACAATTTTTTTCGAAAACAATGAATTTTATATATATTTTTTATATATTGATCCAAATAATCAAAGGAAATGGTGCTCAAAAAAAATTTCTGAAATACATTAAATATTTGATTTATATGACATTTGAACTTTGAAATGAACTGTTTGTACTAGATGCAATTATCACTTAATACATGCCAGTAATAGTCTGCTATATAAATGTACGGTAAGCAAAGCAGCTGATTTGTATAAGTGCCTTGTGAGGCAAAAGAACACATCTGAATGTCTACACCATCTGAATGTTCCAAATGCAGATAGAAATCAAATAAAACACACATTTTTAATTAATCGGAATTAAAATAAAATAAGGAAAATAAAAATAATCCCATTCTTATTATCTAGTGTGTCTACTATGATGATAAGTAACAGTATGCAGAGCCTCCCTTACCCCTGTCATGTTCTAGTTCTGAGCAGCAGAACCTTTATCACAGCTTTAGTTTGGAAGATTCTGGTTGAATAAATATTAAACAGTGCAAGTTCAGCAGCCCTTTTTTTCATTACAGAGCTTATTTGTGACCTACTGTTATTTGGAGGGGTATTAACCTTGCTATGTCTGTAGCCCTCTAAAGTTTGTGTTTTCCAGTGACTGAATGAATTTCCCTTTAGGCATACTTGGCACTTCCGTGGTTTCCAACTTATAGCACCCCTGCTTTGTCGGTATATTGTAACTGGAAGAGAATTGGGAAATGCTTCTGGACTCTTTGTTCATGTGCCTTGAGGCAGTGATGGAACTAATAGAGGGTCCAGGTGCAAGGAACTTTCTGGATCCCTCTCTAGCACTAGAATGGCAAAAACAGCAATTTTACTTACCGTAAATTCCTTTTTTCTTTGTATAGTGGCAGTACTCACAGTTGGGATGCTCCTTCCAATCTGGGACAAGAAGCTCCCCCTTCTTCCGGTTTTTATGCCTGTGCTCCGCCTGCTGCCTCCATAAATCCTGTATGCCCTGTACACACGCCAGTAATAAAAAAGAACCCAAACGGAGACTGAATCATGCAAAATTCATTTAATCTATACAAAAAAGAGGAGGGAAAGCCAGTACTGCCACTATACAAAGAAAAAAGGAATTTACGGTAAGTAAAATTGCTGTTTTTCCCTTCGTATAGTGGCAGTACTCACAGTTGGGATATATCAAGATCCCTGTAAAAACGAAAGGGTGGGGACTCAGCAGGCCACAGCTTGCAACACCTTACGCCCAAATTCAGCCTCAGATGATGAGAATATGTCCAGCCTATAATGCTTGATAAAGGTATGCAATGAAGACCAAGTAGCCGCTTTGCAGATGTCTTCAGGCGAAGCCGCAGCTCTTTCAGCCCATGAGGTAGCCATAGCCCTAGTTGAATGAGCCCTTAATGGGAATTTTAGGGGAATCCCTTTGGAGCGATAGGCCAACCTGATGGTATTTGTCAGCCATCTAGCTAATGAGGGTCCAGAGACGGCATTACCCGCACATTTGCCTTGAAAGTAGATGAAAAGATGATCTGAGGATCTAAACTCCTGAGTTTTATGAAGGTAGCATTTCAGGGATCTCCTAACATCAAGGAGATGCCATTTCTTTTCTAGCTCAGATGTGGGTGATTGACAAAAGGCTGGCAGAACAATAGGCTGGTTGATCGCAGCACTTGAAATAACCTTAGGCAAAAATGAAGGTCTGGGATG
This sequence comes from Pelobates fuscus, assembly GCF_036172605.1. Lineage (NCBI taxonomy): Eukaryota > Metazoa > Chordata > Amphibia > Anura > Pelobatidae > Pelobates > Pelobates fuscus. The sequence goes on along the minus strand of NC_086318.1, from coordinate 106,419,848 downwards.
TAGAACTACTTTTTCTTGATGAAAAATGGTGAATTCCGGCGAAGATGATAGAGCTCGGATTTCACCAATTCTCCTAGCGGAGGTAACCGCCACCAGGAAGGCCGTCTTGAAGGTAAGGAATTTGATGGAGACTTGAAACAAAGGTTCAAATGGTGGTTCACAAAGGGCCTGAAGAACCACAGACAAATCCCATGTAGGAAAGGAAACCAGCCTTGGAGGCCTCTTCAACCGTATGGACTTAATAAACCTTCGAACAAGAGGGTTAGATGCAATATCCTGAACCAGGAAGTGACTAAGCGCAGAAATCTGGCCCTTGAGTGTAGATACCCCTAGGCCGGCTTCAAACCCATCTTGCAAAAAAGAAAGAATTTCCGGAACTGAGGCTTTGGCCGGATCAGAATTCCGGAGATAACACCAGGTTCTGAACTTCATCCAAACCCTGAAATAGATTCTAGAAGTGGACGAGCGGACAGATGACAGCAAAACGTCACATAGACGGTCAGAAAGACCCTGACCTTGGAGTATCATCCTTGCAGCAACCATGCCGTCAGGTGAAACATTGCTAGGGTTTCTTCTGGAAGCTTCACGTTCTCTAAAATGTGAGAAGAGACCGGGAGGTGCCAACGAGAGATGGCCATGTTTTCCACTTCCGAAAACCAACTTCTGTTCGGCCAGAAGGGCAGGACTGCCAGAATTCTTGCCTTCTCCCATCTTATTTTCTGAACAATTCGTGGTATAAGGGCTATAGGAGGGAAGACATAAGCCAGATCGAAAACCCAAGGGAACGATAGACCGTCTAGGACATTTGGGTAATCTTTTGAATGAAGTGACGCAAATCTCTGCACCTTTCTGTTCCTCCTTGTTGCCAACAAGTCCATCTCTGGCCTGCCGAAGCGTGCAACCAGCTCCAGAAAAACTTTGTTTGATAGAGCCCAGTCTGCTTGAGACCAATGGCTTCTGCTGAGGTCGTCTGCAATAACGTTTAGAGACCCTTTGATATGGGTAGCTGATATTGCGCGAAGATTCGCTTGGGCCCAAGCCATTATGAGGTAGCAAAGATCTTGAAGAGCTTTTACCTTTGTGCCCCCTTGGCGATTCAAGTAGGCCACCGTAGTGGCGTTGTCCGACTGAATCCTTACCGACTGATTGGCGATGAGAGAACTGAAGGAAACCAGGGCTTCCCAAACCGCTTTTAATTTCTGAAATTCGAGGAAGCGCATGCCTCTTCTTTGTTCCAAAGCCCTTGATGGAAATGAGAGCCTAGATGAGCGCCCCAACCCGTCTGGGAGGCATCTGTGGTTATCGCAATCCACCGTTTTAGTGCGAACGACAGGCCCTTTGAAATGTTGTCTCTTACTTTCCACCAGTTCAGTTGTCTTTTCACCGTGTCGGATAGACGGAAGGGAGAGTCCAGATCTTCCTGTTTCCGCGTCCACTGGGACAGAATGTCCCACTGTAACGGTTTGGATTCCGCTTTTGCCCAGGCGACGGCCGGTATTGTAGCCGTTAGGTGGCCTAGCAACCTCATAGCATCTCTGATTGAGCTTAAGTTCCTTTGCAGCTTTGATACTGCTTTGAAAATCCCCACTTGTTTCTTTTCTGGAAGAAAAAGAGATAGGGACTGGGAATCTATCCGAAGCCCCAAGAATATTAAACTCCGCGACGGAGTTAATTCGGACTTTTCCAGGTTCAGGATCCAACCGTGATCTTTTAAAACCTTCCTTGCAATCTTGAGATGAAGTTCTAGCAGTTGTCCTGACTGGGCTTTCAGGAACCAATCGTCCAGGTATGGAACAATCGCAATACCTTTCAGACGTAAAACTGCTGCCACGGGTGCCAGAATTTTTGTAAAAACTCAAGGAGCTGAAGATAGGCCAAAGGGAAGAGCCTTGAACTGCAAATGGAGAATCCTTCGCCTTCTCGTTAGAACTGCAAATCTGAGAAACTTCCGGGAAGATTCTGCCACTGGAATATGCAGATAGGCGTCTTTTAAATCCAACTTTGCCATGAAATCTCCCTTTTGTAATATGTGTGTTACAGACAGAATGCTCTCCATACGGAACTTCTGGTATGGTATGCAGGTGTTGACTTGCTTTAGGTCTAGGATCGGACGAAAGGATCCATCTGGTTTTTGCACCAAGAAAAGGCGTGAGTAGACTCCTCGAAATTCCCAACTTTTGGGTACCTTCTCCACCACATTTTTTCTTAAAAGGATGAGTGCTTCCGTAAGCAGGGCCTCTGTTTTTACCTTTGAAGGATAGCTTGACAGAAGGAAGGATGGCCGAGGACTTGATGAAAACTTTATCCTGTAACCTTCTGAAACGGTTCTTAAAATCCACCCATTTGAAGTACTCTCTTTCTCCATTCGTGGGTGAAGAACCGAAGGCGTCCTCCCACTCTTTTGGCGTCAAAACTTCCTCTTTTTGTCTTGTCTGTTGGATTCATGCCTAGACCACTGGCTGTTGTTGCCACCCTGTTTGTGGAACCTGCGAAACCGCCCTTGGTAACGAAAGGACCGCTGGCCCTTGTACTGGAATCTCTTATATCCCTGGGCTTTTGGTTCCAGCGGAAGGGCTTTCTTTGTATCTGACATTTGTTTAATAATGTCTTCCAACGGGGTACCAAACAGCTTGTTCCTCTCGAAGGGTAATTCACATAAAGCTGCTTTTGATGCCGAATCAGCTGTCCATGTTCGAAGCCAAAGAGCCCTCCTGGCTACTGATGATAACCCCATAATTCTTGCTGATAAACGAAGAAACTCCTCAGCAGCATCCGAAAGGAATTCATTGGATAGCTTCAGCAGGAACATGAGATGGGAAGGGTCCGTATCGGATTTTCCCATAAGGGAATCTTCCAGTGCTTGAAGCCAAACACTCTGGGCTCTGAGCACTGCTGAACCCGCAACTTCAGCTCTGCACTGAAAACCTGCGGCCTGGTATATTCTTCTACATGAAGTTTCGGCTCTTTTGTCCATAGGATCTTTGAGGCCTGAGACTTCGCCAATGGGTATAGTGGTTTTCTTAGATAGTTGGGCAATCTGAATATCTACTTTAGGAAGATCTTCCCACTTTTCCTCAGACTGTAGTTTGAACAGTAGTTTAAAATGTTTTGAAATGAACGCCCGTCTTTCAGGATTCTTCCATTCCCTGTGAAGGAGATCCAATATTTTTGGAGACATAGGGAAACCTTTAACCTTCACATTGGTAGGTTCCGTCTCTTGAAAAGCCGCACTCACTTCTTTAATGAATCTTTTCAACTCTTCTGGTGGAAAACCCTCCTCCACACTAGAAGTTAGGCTGGAAATATCCGAAGGGGAAGAAAAGGAACATTCTCCAGAAGAGGCGTCAGACTCAGAAAGGGATCTATACCTCCTACGTTTTTTAGGCAATTTCTCCTGAATTGCAGGGTCTTTCTTCATCGTATCCTTAAAAGACTCAAATGTCTGGGACAAATTTTCCTGAAACCAGCCCAGGAAGGATGCCATATCCGACTGTTTTGTTTTTTCAAGTAATTCAGAAGCGCACTGGTTACATGTCTTTTTGCGACATCCGTCAGGTAGAGGAACAGCACATTCCAGACAACTTAAGTGCTTAGACTTGCTTGTGGCTTTTTGGGGCACAGAAGTAGACATCTTGTCCTTATCTGCCTTGTCCGGAGCTATAGGGCTGGACATATCTGTGAATCAGAATAAGGAATGAAATTAATAAAAAAAAAATAAACGCATGCATAATAATAGGTGATAAAGAGGAGAGTTTAAATAGTTAAACCTCACCTTTAGCCACCTGAGGTCCGTGTAGGAGGGCTGGTGACACGGAAAAACCGAACTGCACACCCACCCTTGGGGTCAGAAGGGTTCAGCACAGCTTAAATACCGTTTTTGAAATTTTGCGCCAAAACTCCGGATCGCGCATGCGCAGTAGCGCGATACCGGGTTTGGTGGAACGCAACGTCACCCGGGCGTGCGTTCCACTGCTGTGCGCATGCGTAAAATCCCACGAGGAGGACCGCCCGGGAACTCCTGCGGAAGAGCCACATAAATTGCCCTACCTGGTCGCGTTCCGTAACGCCAGACCGGAAACACTCTGCCACTCAGCTCCCGCCCGGGGAGCTATCGGGCGCACACCTCCCCGATCAGCAGCCTGTGCTGATCGCACCTTCTCCACCCGACTGGGGAACCTGTCCGTCCCGTTTGCCGGGACAAGAAGAACTGGCGTGTGTACAGGGCATACAGGATTTATGGAGGCAGCAGGCGGAGCACAGGCATAAAAACCGGAAGAAGGGGGAGCTTCTTGTCCCAGATTGGAAGGAACATCCCAACTGTGAGTACTGCCACTATACGAAGGGAAAAAGATCATCTGTCATACAACTCCCACGATGCTATGGATGCTGGAGATCTACCATTTGCCCATCCTTGCATGGTTGTGTTTGTGAGCAATGTTGGTGTTTTTGAATGTAGGCATGCTTTTGTATAGAGCATATGTTTGTGTGTATAGGGGTGCATTTGCATATACCGTTGCCGTTGGAAGACGGTGGTGTACTTGTGAGTAGGGTTTGTGTTTAAATGCAGGGGTGTGATTGTATGTAGTGTTGGCTTTTAAACACAGGTGTGCTTTTGTATATAATTTAGCATTTTAAAAGAGGGGTGTGTGTTTGTATGTAATGATTGCATTTGCATGCAGGGGTGTGTTTGTATGTAGTGTATATTAAATGCGCATGTACATTCTGTGTAGTATTAGTGTTTGAGTGAAGGGGTTTGTCTGTAGACAATTTTGGAGTTTGAATTCAGGGTGTGTTTGTATGTAACGTTTGTGTTTGCATGATGTGTTGGTGTTTGGTTGCTGGGATTTATGCACATACATACATACATACACATTATCACTCAGATACAAATATATAAACACCTTGGCAGATACAACAGAAGCCCGGCCAAGCGCTTAAAGTGCCATGGAGCGGACCAGGCCCCTGATACATATCGGGTAGCCCTAAGTGCATGGGGCACCCAATGGCCCCTCCAGTGTGCGGGCCCTGATGAATGAGCTGCATCAGGAATGGGCTGGGAACCAGTGGTCTACAATATCCCTTTTTTGTTGTCACTTAAGGTTTTAATGTTTTGGGGGTTTTCATCACTGACGCCTGCCCATTTTAACCATCTTGTTCTCCCAAATTGTCCACTCAACTGTCTGCTACTCTTAGCATAATGCACATACTTTGCTTATTTTTCCACCAACAAAACTATTGTTTTATTTTAGAGTTTGATTATTATTATTACTGGTATTTGCATAGCACCAGCATATTCCGTAGTGCTTTACAATATTATCAAAGGGGGAGATTTAACATTAAATGAGACAATGTATTGTGTCTATACATGTAATAGCTACATATAACCGAAACATTTGGCTGGTCCTTTAGTGGATACAAGAAATCCTCAATAATCTCTGAGAGCTCTCACACTCTGCCAAAGCAAATATATCTCACTAATAGAACCATCACACACTAGAAGAACAGCTATACACAGAGTCAGTTAGCAATACTAAATGTAAAGAACTTTGCAATAATGGAATACAACATATGAATGTAGTGAAATGAAGTGGAAGCTATACCATGTACAACATGCATGTTGATGTTAAATATATTATTATTATTATTATTATTATTATTATAAATACATTTGAGGCAAAGGGATTTTTTTTAGAGAACTATGGACAGTATACAGTATTTTCATAAACAATATAAATAGTGGAGTCATTCATTTGACTGCGTTCTCCACTTGCTTGTCCATCAGCTATTCATTGCTCTTTAGTGTAAACACCAGGTTTTGGGATAAAGGTTTATTAAACCACACATATAGTATATAATCACATCCTCTGGGGTTTAAAAAGATATCCTGTCTGAGGTCAAGCAGGTTCAACCAGTAAGGAAAACTGAAATACTGTAAGGAAAAGCTGTGTACTATTTCTCAAACGTGCTCCTGAAATGGAGAGACACTGGGTGTCTAGTTAGTAATGGCTCAAGAGGGAAAATTAATTTTCCTTCTGCAGACTATTGTGTGATGGCTACTGTTATTACTGACTGTTACTGAATAAAAATAAAGACATTTGCAGCTGAACTGAACTAGTCTTTGTAACATAGGCCCAAGAAGACATTGGTCATTAAGCATCCATATTGCAATCTATATATCCAAAAAGTAATGTGAACTAGGCACTCGAGGTACAAAAGATAGCATATTTATTTGGACAATCGAAACATAAACCACAACGTTTAGACTCCCAATGAGGTCTTTATCAAGCTTGTCTATGTAACAGTCACACTGCAAGTGTCAGCCAGGCAGGTCGAAACCATTACAATGAAATGCATTTTAAAACATTATAACTACGGCTACAACAGTCACTGCCTAAGGGTGGTGGTAGTAATAGAGGATGGTGGGTAGGTGTTCACAACTGTGCAAAATTAGATACATCGCCAGTGGATCTGCTGCCTGTCCTAGTACTTTCTTGTTTACCTTCTTTCCTCAGTAATACAGATTTGTGGTTTCTTTTTAGATATAGGTTTATTCTGGCACTAGTGAAGATGACCTACCACTCTGCTTGCCTTCACAGACCAGAGGGGAGATAAGGGGCCACAGGCACTTTTCTGGCAGACGGCAGGGGAGGGATAGGGAATCCATGGGAGCTCTTACCTGCAGCTCTGACGGGTTCTCCTCTCACGAGCACGAAGCGTTGTTGCGGTTACCATGGCAACACTTCTTCCCACAAGAGTGATCTCTAGCCTGAGCTGCAGGCTTCAATTCACTCCCCACTAGGACCACCAGGGAATAGAAGAAGTGTCCCCCTCACAGGCCACTGGTAAGAAGGAAGGGGAACATCAACTATATTTATTTTAATAATTATTTCTTAATTTAAAAAAAAAAACAACGTACAAAACATATATCATTAATCTGCCCCCCTACCCCCTCACAAACTATAACCCCTACACACAAACACACTGCCCCCAATACACACACACACACTGCCTCCCTTACACACACTACCCCTTACACAGCCCCCAATACACACACACACAACTGCCCCAATACACACACACACACACACACTACTGCCCCAATACACACACACACACACACACACACACACACACTACTGCCCCAATACACACACACTACTGCTCCAATACACACACACTACTGCTCCAATACACACACACTACTGCCCCAATACACACACACTACTGCCCCAATACACACACACTACTGCCCCAATACACACACACACACACCTGCCCCAATACACACACCTGCCCCAATACACACACACACACACACACGCCCGCCCCAATACACACACCTGCCCCAATACACACACACACACACACACACACACACACACACACACACACACACACACTACTGCCCCCAATACACACACACTACTGCCCCAATACACACACACTACTGCCCCAATACACACACACACCCGCCCCAATACACACACACACGCCCGCCCCAATACACACACCTGCCCCAATACACACACACACACACACACACACTACTGCCCCCAATACACACACACACACTACTGCCCCCAATACACACACACTACTGCCCCCAATACACACACACACACACACACACTACTGCCCCCAATACACACACACTACTGCCCCCAATACACACACACACACACTACTGCCCCCAATACACACACACTACTGCCCCCAATACACACACACTACTGCCCCCAATACACACACACACACACACACACACACACACACACACACACACACTACTGCCCCCAATACACACACTCTACTGCCCCCAATACACACTATGTACCCCCATACCATAGGCTTGCGCAGCCTATTTCATTATGGTGTGTACCCTAAAGCACAAACACATGCCACATGTATGTATGTATGTATGTATGTATATTGTGACAAACTTACTTTCCTGTGTGTGTTTGTCCAGGATCTTTTGGCAACCTCTAGGGTAAGAAAACCAGGTCAAGACAAAGTCCAGTTTCAAAAAGGCCTCTGACCTGTTTATTTTCTGTTGTTAAGCAATAACAGGATACCATAAACAGGAAACCTTCTTTCTCCACAAAACACTTCCCTCACTCCACCCTGGTTTAACTGCAGTTATAAAGCTGCTCACAGCCCCTACAGGTGAGGCTAATGACCTTGTTAGGCAGTGAGCCAGAACTCCTTAGAAAATCTGGGCTGGACTCATGCACAACCACTCTGACAGTGGGTGGAGAATCGCCCCACCCTGCTCTTCCGAATACTCCACCCCAGGGACCCAAATAACAACAGAGAAAAAAAAACCTACATTTAAACTTATCTTTCCCTGGGGCTGCATATGCTTACCCACATGTCAGGATAGTGGCTGTGCAAAAGTCTGGATGCCAGATATTCACCCCTGACCACCATCCCCAACACTTTGTCATCTATATATTTATATATATATATATATATATATATAGGAAACATGGGGGGATGGTTGCACTCACCTAAACATGCTTAAATGGGGTGCTGCTGGGGGCCATATTATACAATAAACAATACACAAGATCCAGCGCACTCTCCTATCCACTAAACAGCAACTTCAATGTTGACAGATTTTATTAGTTTGTAGAAGTTTTTTTTTAAAAACACCTAATCTAGGCAAAAAAATGGGGATTTAGTTACATTATATGATCATACATTGCATAAGCCTGCCACAACGTCAATGTACCCCATCTTTGGCAGGTCCTACTCTCACAGTCTAATGTCTGCTCTTATGAGATTAACCACTTACTTGGGAAAAAATTCCATCTGAGGCTCTCTGCAGTACAAGGCTAAATAGGGACCTGAGATGAGGCACCTGTAACAGGGAGGGGTGCAAAACCAAGGAGTTGGCTAGACTCCCAAATATATAGGAAACATGGGGGGATGGTTGCACTCACCTAAACATGCTTAAATGGGGTGCTGCTGGGGGCCATATTATACAATAAACAATACACAAGATCCAGCGCACTCTCCTATCCACTAAACAGCAACTTCAATGTTGACAGATTTTATTAGTTTGTAGAAGTTTTTTTTTTTTTTTTTAAAAACACCTAATCTAGGCAAAAAAATGGGGATTTAGTTACATTATATGATCATACATTGCATAAGCCTGCCACAACGTCAATGTACCCCATCTTTGGCAGGTCCTACTCTCACAGTCTAATGTCTGCTCTTATGAGATTAACCACTTACTTGGGAAAAAATTCCATCTGAGGCTCTCTGCAGTACAAGGCTAAATAGGGACCTGAGATGAGGCACCTGTAACAGGGAGGGGTGCAAAACCAAGGAGTTGGCTAGACTCCCAAATATATAGGAAACATGGGGGGATGGTTGCACTCACCTAAACATGCTTAAATGGGGTGCTGCTGGGGGCCATATTATACAATAAACAATACACAAGATCCAGCGCCAGTATATATATATATACATATATATCCAGATCAAGATCCAGATCCAGTATATATATATATACACACACACACATACATACATACACTGCTGTGTGTGTGCTGTTAGTGTGCTGTGTGAGGGTGCTGTGTGTGTGGGTGCTGTTAGTGTGATGTGTGTGTGAGGGTGGTGGTAGTGTGCTATATGGGTGTGGGTGTTTGTGTGTTTATGAGGGTGCTGTTTCTGTGTGTGGGTGCTGTATGTGTGCTATGCGTGTGTAGGTGCTGTTTGTGTGTGGGTGCTGTGTGTGGGTGATGTTTGTGTGCTGTGTGTGTGAGGGTGCTGTTTGTGTGCTGTGTGTGTGAATGTGCTGTATGTGTAAGGGTGCTGTGTGTGTGTGTGTGCTGTATGTGTGAGGGTGCTGTGTGTGTGTGGGTGCTGTGTGTTCTGTATGTTTGGAGGGATTGTGGGGGTGGAGGTGAGGGCAGATCAGTAAATATACCCCCTCCCTTCTTACCTTATGTAGGGAGGGGGGATCCTTGATGTCATGTGCCATCCCTGGTGGTCCAGTGGAGAGTGAACTCTAACCTGCGGGGCTAGAGTTCACTCTCGCGTGATTTGAGCGTTGCCGCGGCAATGCTCAGATCTTGCGAGAGGAACCTGGCTGAGCTGCTGGCTAGAGCTCCCCGGGTCCTCTCCTGTCTCCCTCAATGCTGCTGTGGGCCGGTTAGGTAGATCTTTGATCTCCCCACCAGCCCGTGGAGGCTTAGCGCCGGCTCTGCATGAGCCGACAGCGGAGATCCTGAGATCTCCCCTGACGGTCTCAATCCATAGGCGTGCCGCGGGGATTAGGGTGTGCCCAGGCACACCCGGCACACCTATGCCCCATACACACACACACTGACATCCTCATACACACTGAACACCCACACAAAAACACTGCCCCCTTTATAAACACACCCTTATACACACACTGCACAACTCATACACAAACACACTGCTCCCAATACACACACTGCCCCTCCATACATACACTGCATCCCTCACACACAAACACACTGCTCCCAATATACACATTGCTCCCCCATACACGCTACTGCCCCTTTCCTGGCAGACCCTAGTTAAGTTATCAAATAGTTTTTTAAACGATTTGACTACTTACTCTGGGAGGGCACCACAGCACTCCTGGCACCAAAACCACTACAGAGAGCTGTAGTGGTTATTGTGCCTGGATTGTTACTTTAAATAATCTGCCAGTGTCCCTCCCGAGATTAGGTTCTGGATCCGCCCCTGGTTGATAGTGGTGGTATTGGTGGGGGTGATGATAACAATTTACAGTGGATAAGTTAGTTAGGCCTCCATTAGCAAGTCCAACTGATATCACAGCTGTCTCTGTTGGATAAGGTGATTCAAAAGCAGATAGGGATGGACTTTGAGAAGGTGGAGAAGATGCGAAAGGCGAGTGCACGATAACTGCTAGAGAAAACACTTGGCTGCTGTCTGCCCTCTCCAGACTCTCTTCTTGTAATTCATCTAGCTCATAGTGGAGTAGCTCCTAGGTCAGAGGTAAAAGTGTTATGTCTGCAGTGGTGAGGAAAACAATGAATATCATCGCCAGTTTAATCACTGTTACCACAACCAAGACCAGACATTGGGGATACTACTTTGGTACGCTAATGTATCTTTAATGAGTGTATTTAATGGCACCCACAAAGTATACTCTGCTGAACTACCAATTAGTTGCTACTTCGGGGGACTACAAGAAAGTATAACACTAGCTTTGGTAGCAGGAGCTGCAGTGCCAATGAAAGTAGAAGCAGAAATGATTGTGGTGCTGGTGGTCACATGTATGGACCTAGCTGACTCTGCTTCTGCAACTACAGATTAATCTGCTACTAAAGACTTCGAGTCACCAATTGCAGCAGAAAAGGGCAAAGAAAAAAAATGCCTCATGGGTGGTTGAATTGGACGTAAGGGACACTATCTATCTGTAGATAAATACTATGCATAGTAGTGATGGCTCAATGTCTTCTGAGGATTAGGACATAATATTGATGATGGTGTAACCCAAAATCTTCAGACGCTCGCAGTGTTCAAACAGCAGGCCGTTTTATTGGATCAACAGGTGACAGAGCAACGTTTTGACCTTATATGAGGTCTTTTTTGCCTTGTATAAGGTCAAAGAATTTGCTTTGCCTTGTGATACTACTTTTGATTTGCTGGTCCTGCTTCAGTTAAGCACTCAGTGCCTATTTGGAATTTAGTGCGGTTCTATTGGTGGCTTTTAATATTATTAATGATGGTGAGTTTATATTTATTATTTTTATTATTATATATTGGGATATGAAAGCATAGTGTGTAAGGTAACACGCCTTTATTAAGCAAAAATTTATGTTTGTATTGCTGCTTGCTGGATTTACTAGTACAGTTATGTTATCATGTTTGACTTGTAGAAACACTACACTGCACACAGAACAAATTGCACTGCAAAGTGCTTACACACTGGCACAACACATACTAAACTGAACACACTCTGAATTTTTTTTTTTAAACTGATCTTTTTCTACAAATCAGTTAATACAATTTAACAAAGACATCCCCACCACCCCCAAAAAAAGTTTTTAAAAAAAATTGCTTCTTCTCAATTAAGTCCCCTTTGTTGTGGCACAAAGAATGGAAAACTGACTCTCAAAGAAAATGAACATGATTTGGTTGGTAATATCTCTTTATGGCACTTATGGGCCTAAATCCTGACAAAATGACAAAATGCAATTCATCCAAAACTGAATGCACAGGTCTTCTATAGACTTGTTCTACGGAGAGTAAAACAGATCCGTCTGTATAGCTGCTGAGGCTGGAGTGATGTCACCATAACTACAGGGCATTTGCTGAGCTGTATACAATGTCTGTACATCCAGTATACAGAATGGTCCATGTTTCTTTACAGTCAGAGAGCCTTCGTGAAACGCATGTCATATGAGAGATGCACTGGAAGGAATTTGTTTAATCTGCCCAAGGGGAAATCCAGCTCTGGGGTTAATTGTATGTAGCATTTACAGCATCACAATGCATTTTAGCCCAAGTGTTGGATTACTTTGCACTCAGTGGAGAGCATAAGCTATTCAGACAATTAGCTAGCAAGAACTAGAAAACAAATAATTAAAAGTAAAAAATATTGTATTAGCAAATAATAACAGAAGTCACCGCTGTGAAGGTTAAAAAAATCCCAGATACTCCATATGACTATGGAAGACACAGAAGATTTAAGCAAGGTAATCATTTGTAAAATACTATTTTTATAGAGGAAATGTTGATGCCAAGTCACATTGTGTGCTTCTTGGCATAAAAATATAATGTCTCTTAAGCTTCCATTGTAAAACTGCCAGCATACTTCTGTAAAGATTATGTCCAGGTTACTGGCTTGCTGTCTCTTAAAGAACACATGAAAATATATCTCCATCTCTGTGGATTTCTTGAGCAACTGGATGCATCTAATGGTCCATTTAATTTTAACTTGATCATAAGAAGAGATTAGTAAATTCTCTTTGTTTCCTGAAAACACATAGTGGCAGCACTCCATGTAGGGAGTTGCTACCTATTAATGCAATCAGGTTCGTACAAGAGAGTTGATTTATGCCCAACCCAGGAATTCTTCCTCAATATCCAATATATTGGTCAAATAAAAAAAACAAACTTCATATATACACCATAGGGGAAGTGGAACAACATGCACCGCAAGTTAACTGACAAGTGCACTACCTGAGTGGACACCTTGACCGCAGCCCTCTGATGACACATGTCATTGATACTTTGAGTCGCTATCACTAAACCTCATTCAACCTTTTGTTTTTATGCGTTTCTTCTTAACTTTTAGTCCGCCCTCAATGCCTACTACCCTACTTACCTAAACTGACCTTACATACCTAGAACAGTTTGGCAGAGGATATCATTGTTTCATAGCCTCACTGAGTAGAGTATTCCTTGTAAATACAGTGACATGCAATTTAGTGCCTTCCAATGCTCTTTTAGTTTAACTCCATTCTACTGACGCCATGTTTGTTGCTTTGTTTGTAAGCCCAATACATTGTAACGCAGTTCCTTTTATAACTCATATAATGGTAAAGTTGTATACTGTTTTTCCAAACTCCAATAAAATACAAATTAAAAAACAAAACAAAAAACTTCATAAAAATTTAAATCACAAGATAGATAGTCGGTATATTTAGTTTTTTATTTCTTCACATATGTGGATATTTAGTGCGGCATCCAAGGCAACTGTCTTGTGCACCTCCTGGGTTAAAGTTTTAGCGTTCCTGTCTACTTTTTGTGAGTTAGGAAGTGTAAACCAGCTTCTTGATGTATTTCCAGTTGAAACTCTTTAATGCCAAACCATACGGTAACTTGGTGGCAGAAGATTCACTAAGGAAGTGGCCGTATTGTCTCTGGCATATTGGTTGATTGTATTTCACTTCAGTGCAGCAGGAAATGGCCAAGCCAGAGGTGATGGTTGGCAAAAAAAAATAAATGCTGGGCTTAGAGAGATCTCTTCTAGAAATGCAGAAATGAAGAAAACTGCAGCCTTCAATCAAACTTATAAAAATAACTAATTAGCTTTATTGTAAATCAAACAATGTGCCTTAAACGGGGTCAATAGTTGTAGATATTTTGTGTAGTAATATGCCCATAATCATAGGTGCACACACAACCTAGTCTAACTCACTAGCTTTTAAAGGGTGAGAGCTTGCTTCATTCCCCATCAGCAAGGGAACAGCTAAGCATGCACCAAGTATAGAAAAGATCTTCTCCCATAGACCCATAAACCAGCAAACCCATAAACTAGGTATGGTGTTCTTTTCCACTTAATTAAAGAAAAAGTAAAAAAAAAAAAAAGTTAAAGAAACATACTAAAACAACCATATTAATGCTAACAATAGTAAGAGAAAAAATTCAAACGTATAGTCCATATAATACAAATAGATTTCTATGCATTTTTCCGGTCATTGAAATTGGCACATTATAAAAAAACAAAATTCAACTAGTGAAACTAGGTAAACTGTAATGTACTGTATTGTAAATCAAAGTCATTGTCATGTAAGGGGTCAAACCACAGATTATCCTTTCCACACTACCAGCATGTCATCTATATAGAACTTATGCGAAAAAGAGAAGATATCCCTTAGACAGGGACTATGTAGTGTGTCCAGACCATATCCAGAGAGGGGGTAACCCTCATAATGTAATACAAAAAAAGAAAAAAGGAAGTGATCCTAGGACTAAAAAGTCCCGGATACACTAGTAGGATATAGGTCTGAGTGCACTGTTACTTTAAAAAACATAAATTTATTAATCATAAACATGAATAAACAAAAATAAATGAATAAACACACTAATAAACAAAGAGGAGAAAATGAAGCTCAGTGAGCCAAGTGGGAAGCCTACACAAGGGGTAAAAGGAGGTAACTATAGCTAAATGGCATATGAGTGACCAATATAGCAAATAAAAGAAGATGAGAAGCCTGAAAAAAAGGCTAAATGGACCTCTCAAATATCGAGCAAATACTACTCCATAGTCTTATAGTTAAGACACCCTCCAGCCCCAGTTATAGCTACACATTAGGATTCTAAATAGAGCACTTTGTATCCATGTTACAATGTAACACACGCTGTCTAGTGCTGTCAGAATTTATCCTATGTGAATAAAAGCTATCAGAGTAGGTTAGAGTAGGCTAATTCACTTCCTAAACTTCGCTCAAATTCAGCTTCAACTCCTCATAACCTAAATGAACACCCAGTGTCAAAATAAAAAGTGCAGTGATTATAAAATCGTAATACGCCTAACGCGTTTCGGCCTAAACCGAGTGCCTTTCTCAAAGGCTATCAACGAGGATATTCACTTGAGCACGTATTTTATATCCTGAGCGGCATTGGTGGACCAATCAGAAGGGATTATGGGTGGCGTTACATTTACACGCCTACCTATTACCTATCGGAATCGTACCACCCTTCTGTCGATCATCCGTAATCGCGCCAATCAAAGTAGGGTAGGTGGAGCTTAGTGCCAAACACGGAAACGCTTATGTATTGCGTTACCATGGGCACAAGCTCTCGAATCCCGTGTTTGAAATAATAACTTAGGCATCGGATCGCAACAAATAATAATAAATAAACACTGTAAGCACGTGTATATATACAGCCAGAGACATGATATAATTGTTGTAAGGGTGCAATCTGTAACGCTCAATTGTTGATAAGATGGAAACAACTGCAGATTTCTGAGTTTGATAACGTTTATTACTTTAAATAAAAAAGATAATCAAAATGAACTGTCTCTTTAATTCCTGGCAGGTTATAACCAGCAGCGGTGTTTGAAGTTGTTTTAGGAAAAGGTAATTTTAACACAACCAGCGAGAAGTTCCAAAGTAGGATGCAGATAAGTAGGTGTTGGAAATAAGATTATGAGTTGATGGGAAGCAGATAGCGAACCACTTAGATTTAGGATGGTTATATATTAAGGTTGAGCCAATCTGGTTTACTTAACTTATGAAGGAGTGATGATCCAAATTGGTGATGGAGATTCCAGAGAGAATCGAGGTTGCAGCAGGCAAGAGAATATCCAAAAACAGTCCGAGGTCGTAGGAGAGGAGAAGGAGGGAAAATGATTAAACAGTCCGGGTCCGATACACAGTAGAAGTAATTATTCAGTTTGAAGTTCGCGGGAGCTTTCGAGTTGATCAAGCACTGTGGTGTTGACGCGGACTCTCTATGAACCCTGGGAACGACCACGTCATAGGAGGGGGAGTGGCCGCGCTCCGAGAACCCGGAAGTCCACGGTTAGCGAATGCCGGAAGGTCTGACAGAACCCCCCTCATAAGAAGCAGCCACCGGATGCTGTCAACGAGGTCTGGATGGGTAGCGAGCATGGTACGCGTTGATAAGTCGACGAGCGTGCACCGCGGAGGACGACACCCATGAGTCTTCGTCAACTCCGTAGCCCTTCCACCGGACAAGATATTGTAAGGAACCACGATGGATTCGTGAATCGAGAATCCTCTGAACCTCGTATTCCTCTTCACCTTGTACCAGAATGGGATCAGGAGTGGTATGAACATCCCTCATGAAAGGGTCGGAGTGGTGTGGTTTAAGCAACGACACATGGAAGACTGGATGTAGCTTCATGGTAGGTGGAAGTTTCAATCTAACCACGTTTTCGTTGATGAGTGACAATATACGAAAAGGCCCAAGGAAGAGTGAACTTAGTTTCTTTGAGGGACGGTTGGTAACAATGTTTTTTGAAGAGAGCCATACTAGATCACCAACCTTGTAAGTAGGGGAAGGTCGTCTACCAGTATCGAAAAACTTTTTCTGAGCAGATGATGCATTTTTAAGGTTATCACGTAACCTGAGGAAGAGGGCAGACATGAACGAGTTATGGTTGGAGACGTATGGATTAGAAGAAGGAAGTCCTTGATCGGGGAATGAAGAAGGATGGAATCCAAAATTTGAGAAGAATGGAGTCATTTTGCTACTAGAGTGTACCGAGTTGTTGTATGAGAACTCTGCCATTGGTAACCACGTGATCCAATCATCTTGTAAATGAGAGCAATAACATCGCAAGTATTGTTCAAGACATTGGTTAACTCTCTCTGTTTGTCCGTTGGTTTGAGGATGATAGGCTGAAGATAATTTACGTTGAATGTTGAGGGAGGAACACATCTCATTCCAGAATTTGGAGGTGAACTGTGTTCCTCTGTCTGATATGATTTCTTCAGGAAGACCATGAAGTTTCACGATGTTGTTGATGAATACTTTTGCAAGTTCAGATGAAGAGGGTAATTTCTTTAAAGGGATAAAATGGGACATCTTGGTGAAACGGTCTACCACTACCAGAATGGTGGTATGATGTTGCGAAGGAGGGAGTTCTACCAAGAAATCCATTGAGATGGACTGCCAAGGTCTTTCTGGAACAGGTAGGCTCAGTAATTGACCGAATGGTGGATGATGGTCAGATTTTGATCTCAGACAGGTTGGACAGTTTTTGACATAAGATTCTATGGTTCTGTCCTGGCGAGGCCACCAGTAATATCTTTTAGACAGCTCAAGTGTTTTTCTTGTACCAGGATGACCAGCCAGAGGGGAATCATGAATCAGGGAGAGTATTTTATTCCTAAACAAGGGAGGAATGTATAACCTGTCTTTGAAGTAGTACAAACCGTCCTTTTTTGATAGATTGCCTTGTTTGGGAAGTTCAAGATCTTCTTCCTTGAGATGTTTAATATCATCAGTTAATGACGAAATAATACCTATGATTTTAGGAGGTTGAGTTTCGTTTGCAGGAAGATCTTGGTGAATTCTGGACAGGGCATCTGCCTTTTTATTTCTGGATCCAGGTCTGTAGACGATTTGAAAATTGAAACGGGAAAAGAAAAGATTCCAGCGTACTTGTCTGGCAGAGAGTGTTTTGTTGGAATGAAGATATTCAAGGTTCCTGTGGTCGGTATAAACAATTACAGGAGTGCGTGTGTCTTCAAGTATGTGACGCCAGTTTTCGAATGCAGCTTTAATACTTAATAATTCTTTTTCTCCTACAGGATAATTTCGTTCAGCAGGAGACAACGATCGTGAAAAAAAAGCTACTGGATGGAGAGGATCTTGAGGCGTTTGGTGTTGAGAGAGGACAGCCCCGATAGCTGTATCAGAAGCATCCGTTTCCATGACGTAGAGAAAAGCAGGATTAGGTAGTTGAAGAATGGGTGCACTTGTGAATCTCCGTTTTAATTCATCAAAGGCTGCTTGAGCCTCTTCGTTCCAAGCAAAGGATCGTTTACTGCTATTGAGCAGGTTGAGGGGATGAGCAACCTTGGAGTAGTTTTTAATGAACTTCCTATAGAAGTTGGCAAATCCCAGAAAACGTTGTAAGTCTTTAGTATTAGTAGGAGTAGACCAGTTGACAATGCAATCTATTTTGGAGGTATCCATACTTATTGAATGAGGGGAGATAACATATCCCAAAAAAGTGATTTCATTGACTTCAAATATACATTTTTCTGGTTTTGCGTATAATTTGTGTGTTCTTAATCTGGATAATACCCATCTCACGTGTTTTCTGTGTTCTTCAAGGTTGTTGGAGTAGATGAGAATATCATCTAAGTAAATGATGACACAAACGTCTAGGAGATCTCGGAAGATATCGTTAATGAAATGCTGAAAGGTTGCAGGGGCGTTACATAGCCCGAAGGGCATGACAAGATATTCGTAAAGACCATATCGGGTTCTGAACGCCGTTTTCCATTCATCATTGGCTTTGATTCTAACAAGGTTATATGCCCCACGAAGGTCAAGTTTAGTGTAGATGGTAGCTGTTCTTAATCTTTCGATCAGTTCATTGATCAGGGGAAGAGGGTAACGATTCTTGATAGTTATTTTATTTAAAGACCTGTAATCGATGATTGGCCGAATAGTCTGGTCCTTGTTTCTTACAAAAAACATGCTGGAAGCGGCTGGTGAACAGGAAGGTCTAATGAACCCCTTCCGGAGGTTTTCATCTAGGTATTCCTTGAGGGTTTTTAGCTCTGATTCAGAGAGGGGATAAATATGTCCAAAAGGGATAGGAGCACCAGGAACAAGGTCAATCGGACAATCATAGGGTCGATGAGGAGGAAGTGTCTCTGCTTCCTTTTTACTGAACACATCAGCGAACTCCGAATAGCTGGAAGGTATAGTGGATTCCTTAGTAACATGCAAAATGGGGATGTGTTGTAGACATGTTTTCTGGCAATATGCAGAGTTAAACGTGAGAGAGAAAGGAGCCCAGGTAATAAGTGGGTTGTGAGTCCGTAACCAGTCTATCCCTAATATTATAGGATAAAGAGGAGAATTTATGACATCAAAAATAAGAAATTCAGAATGGACATAATTAGTAGTAGTCCTTAAAGGGACAGTTTCAAGGCGAATGGGCCCCGAGGAGATTAAGGAGCCATCAATAACTCTGACAGAGACGGAATTACGTTTTTGAACACAAGGAATTTTATTTTTTGTAACAAAGGATGAGTCCAGGAACACCCCATTAGCACCGGAATCAATAATGGCCTTAGTCGTAATTCTTTCTTTGTCCCACTGTAATATGAGAGAGACAGAGGAGAAATGAGAGGTTGGTTTAGAAGGAAGTACACTCATTATAGTCGTGGTAGAACCATGCTTACCGCCTCTTGGACGTTTCAATAGGGGACAGTCTGGGACCACATGTTCTTGCGAAGCACAGTACATGCAGAGGTTCAGTTGTCTTCTTCTGGTTCTCTCTTCTGGAGTAAGAGAACTTCTCACAACCCCTATTTCCATAGGTTCAGCGGGAGTTATAGGTTTCTCCGGTGCCTTTGAAGAGGTGAAGGGTTTTTTCCATAGAGAGCTAGTGAGTGCTTTCTCAGCTTTTCTTTCCCTAAGTCTTCTGTCGATACTGATTGACAGTTGAATAAGTGTATTTAGTGTAGTAGGTAGTTCAGTTCTGGAGAGCTCATCTTTGACAGCTTCAGATAACCCAATACGGAACTGGTTACGTAGAGTTATGTCATTCCACTGAGTTTCAGGTGCCCATCGTTTGAATTCAGCAATGTAATCTTCAACAGGCCGGTTTCTTTGCTGCAGTGTTCTAATGGTTAAATCTGCAGTCGCTTGTTTGTTTGGGTCTTCGTAAAGGAGAGACATGGCTTCAAAGAATTCATCCAGAGAATCCAATATGGGATCATCATTCTCAAGAAAGGAATGAGCCCAGGCCATGGGTTCACCTCTCAAAAATGAAATAACAGAACAAACTTTAGATCTTTCTGTGGGATATGATCGGGGTTTTAATGCAATCAACAACTTGCAGGAATTGATGAACTCTCGGTATTGGGACCTGTCTCCAGAGAATTTTTCGGGGTTGGAGACAGCAGGGTCACTAGCCGAGTGTGTAACTGTGTGAGGAGTATGGGTTTGCAAGTCCCTTACATAAGTAAGGATTCTTTCATTGGTGATCTGTAGATCTTGCATGCCTTGAGTGAGAGTATCCACCCTTTGGTTTAATCTGGTGATTTCAGAAGTGAGATCTGCTGTATCCATTAATTAGGCTTGATCAATCTGTAACGCTCAATTGTTGATAAGATGGAAACAACTGCAGATTTCTGAGTTTGATAACGTTTATTACTTTAAATAAAAAAGATAATCAAAATGAACTGTCTCTTTAATTCCTGGCAGGTTATAACCAGCAGCGGTGTTTGAAGTTGTTTTAGGAAAAGGTAATTTTAACACAACCAGCGAGAAGTTCCAAAGTAGGATGCAGATAAGTAGGTGTTGGAAATAAGATTATGAGTTGATGGGAAGCAGATAGCGAACCACTTAGATTTAGGATGGTTATATATTAAGGTTGAGCCAATCTGGTTTACTTAACTTATGAAGGAGTGATGATCCAAATTGGTGATGGAGATTCCAGAGAGAATCGAGGTTGCAGCAGGCAAGAGAATATCCAAAAACAGTCCGAGGTCGTAGGAGAGGAGAAGGAGGGAAAATGATTAAACAGTCCGGGTCCGATACACAGTAGAAGTAATTATTCAGTTTGAAGTTCGCGGGAGCTTTCGAGTTGATCAAGCACTGTGGTGTTGACGCGGACTCTCTATGAACCCTGGGAACGACCACGTCATAGGAGGGGGAGTGGCCGCGCTCCGAGAACCCGGAAGTCCACGGTTAGCGAATGCCGGAAGGTCTGACACAATCTTACCCTTACGCATAACAAACCGATCGTGATGGCTATACTTTATACAGGTAAAGACAAGAGTGTATAATCTTGTAAGGAATAACGGTATATATATATATATATATATATATATATATATATATATATATAGCTCCACCACAATATGGTTTAAGATGATATGATACATAAACTTCTGACTAGAAATAATAGCAGTAATTCCAAAAAATAATAGGACAAGATCACCAGTGTTCAAAAGATAGAGTTCCCATTGTAAAGTTGTATCACAAAGGGCTTTATTTAAAGTGATATGATGAACATAATTTAGCTCAGATTAGAAAAAATAGCTCAATAGCTACATATAATCCATGTAGCTATTATAACCTCAATGGTTCATGATTGTGGAAAGGGTCCTCTCCGGTGCCGCTTTCATAGCAATGGACACAGCCAGATGATGTACAGAATATAAATAAAAAAATAAATAAATTTAAAAAAACAGATCCCTCCAACGCTTAGGATGATTTTTCGAAAAAGTAAGAATCTTAAAAATATATTAGTGCCAAGTACTTTTAGAAAAATAGAAATTTAAACTATCACACTTAGAGGTTTCTATAAATGTGGGAGATGTAAAGGATGTAGTTTTTTACCTAAGAAAGTATTAAACATTACAAGTTATAAAACAGGAGAATCTTTTACAATAAATGAACACATCCCCTGTAATACCACTAATGTCGTCTATCTTTTAACATGCGGATGTTGCATCCAATATGTGGGTAGAACGAGTAGGGCTTTAAAAACAAGGTTTATGGAACATTGTAATAATATAAGAAAAAAGCTAACCACCCACTCGGTGCCCGTCCACTGTAATAATTGTCCCCATTTTAATTTTAATACTTTTTTATGCACGGGTTTGGAAAAAGTAACCCTTGATGACAGAGGTGATCTTATCAAAAAAATTGAGACAAAGGGAAGGTTTTTGGATTTTTAAATGAAAGACTCTTAGTCCTATTGGCCTAAATGTCAATATGATATGCTTTTTATAAGTCTTTTATATGTTTTTAATATTTTGTGATGGTTTTTTTAAAGTGTTTTTAAATTATTTTTTAAATTACTTTTTAAAGCATACCTTCTAGGTTTGAGTACTTACATTGTAACCTTCCTTAAGTCTCATATTTTGCCTCTGTCATCTGGGTCTTTTTCATTTTTCATTTTAATTTCCTAATGTTGAGAGATTTTTTTCTTTCACAATAAATGTATATTAAATGTATTACCTTATTAGTATATTTAATTTTAATCCCCTTTGGGTCCATTTTTTTTTTGTCAATCTTTCTTTTATTGAAGCATATCAGATGGGGTACAGAAACAAAGAGAGGGAAATGCAAAAACGGTTTACAATAAATGGTTAGTACATCGTTAGCTTTGAAAGATTACATTTCCTGAGTGATGATGCCTCATTTTTTATTTGTATTAACGTGTCGTGTAACAAAAGCGTGTTGTCGCTATTATCTATGCCTGTCCTGCTAGACTATTAGAAAGTAACAGTAAACTATGCAAAAACTTAGGCATGTAGTAAATAAGTAGCATGCGAGGACATAGCAGAAAAAACAACGAGTGGTATTCGTAGGGTACATGCTAGCATTCCTTGTACTGTGTTATGAGGAATTACACAGTTTTGTATTATTGTAACAATCATCCGCTTGGCTAAACAGTGAGGACATTAATATTATATGAAAAGGTAGCTTATTTTACCAGTCATGACTGAATATAACCTCGCTAGTGTTTTAAATTAGCTAGTTTTGAGTGCCATAGAGTAACATAAGAACCAATTGATTCAGGCTGGGTCTAACTTTTATACAAGGGGGGGATCATATATGGTTAGTGTGCTTTCTGCACTGACGTGTAGTAGTAACAGGCTGAGTGGGCTATGTGCTTAATGGCTGCATTGCCATATGCTAGGTGTTAGTATAAAACAAGGGAGGCTATCAAGTGCTTCAGTGATTAACCCTGTAGTGAAAAGGCAAGTCTCCCATTTAAACAATAGGTGTGTGCTAGGCTGAAGGTTAAACATAACGGTATTGTTATCATACTGTTGAGGATAATCGGGTGCAGATGTGCCGCAGGTGACCGGTGTTAAGATGCATCTTGCTGTGTTTCAGAGTCAGTCCAGGGGACAGGCAATCAACCCCAAAGGAGTGTGCTGGCTGTTTTGCCTGTGGTGTGTCCATTGCAGTTCAGCCAATACCTGTTGGATGCTGGATGCAGTCCAGGTATGAGTGGCAGTCCTGTATGGCAAAGCTGCTAGGTGCAGGCAGGTAGGTTGGTTCCTTGATCGCTTTTGGGGGGATCCCTTTCCTCCTTTCTGGCTGTAGTTGTGGCCTTGTTGGTAAACCTCTGAGTCTCCCCGGTCTGCCATGGGTACCTCGTATAGCGGGTGTGTGTTGTCGGCGGTGTGTCGGCTTTTCTTCTCCCCGCGTTGGTCTGCGGACTGGTGTCTGTGTATTTCCTCCCGCTACGTGTTCAAAGCCCGTCTGGGGTCTTGGAGCGGTTTTGCTGGTAAGTGAGCGGCTAGTGTGCTGAGTTTCCATCTTAGCTCTGCTGGCTGTATGGTGTGCGTGGGCCCCCCCGGAGTGTTTCTGTAGTTTGATTAACTGTGGGCCATGCATGTGGGGTCTCCGCTTGTGTCGGGGTCTGGGCAGGCGGCGTCTGGTGTGTCGTCTACAATTCATGAGTCGCGGTAGAGCCCTCGCTCGCATCTCCCCGGTTGATGGTTCATTAGGGCGTTTTAGCGCCAGTCTGTGTGTAGAGGGGATGTTGGGCTGTCGGGAGGCTGTTTGGGGTGCCTTGGTCTGTGCCAGCTTGGCCCATAGTTGTGCCCAGAAGTAGTCGAAGGCTGCTGCTATACTGTCTTCCCGGGGGATCCCGTTTGCAGGCTCCACTTGTGGTAGCTGAGTAATTGTAAGCCCAGGGGCTTGGTTGGCAGCCGCCATTTTGACCGCTGAGTGTGGGTAGCTCGCAGTCGCCTGAGCTGGTAGAGGCCTGCGACCCTGAGTGGCGTGGACCGGGATGACCCCCACCGGTCTAAGGGGGGGGAACGTGGGCTCTGCGGTAGGTCTGCCGGGTATAAAGTTGGTGGGAGAGCGGCCGTCTCTCCCGCACTGCCCTTGTGAGTAGGCCGCATGTTAATGCCGTGCGGTGTATCAGCCCGAGCAGGCCTCCGTGGCTGGATTGGGGCACCCGGCTCTCGATTTGCTTGTTTATGGTATTGGGGTGTTCGCCCGGGTGTCCCCAGATTGGTAAGAGCTGACCTGAAGTTGGACGTGCCGAGTTTCGTGGGTTTTTCCCCAAAAAAGTCGTTTAGTCTCAGGAGCTGGGACTCGGCACGTCTGTTCTGCTCGACCGCTCGGCTCCGCCCCCCCCTTTGGGTCCATTTTAAGCCTCATTTGTATTTGTATTTGTACTTCAAGTGATGATATTCAATAATATTCTCTAATTTCTCTCTATTTGCCATATCTTTTATATATATCTTTGCTACACGGACTGAATCACTTCCGGTCATGTGACTGTGTAACGCAAGTTGCAAGTTGCGTTCCACACGATGCCGGTTTCATTATTTTGGAACGCATCCCTAAAGAGACTTGGAACGCACGCTACGTCCACAGGTGTTCAAGATATCGATCACACAACCTGATTGGAGGTCGGAAAGGCGGGAAGTGCAACACCTATATTTAAGAAGTTCATGGAAGGGACCAGATTCTACACCTGATTTTCCCCTGAGGAAGTCCTAATTAGGACGAAATGCGTCGGGCGGAGGGACCTGGAAAGCACTTTTTAAGACTTGAATGTTTGTTTTATTTATTTATTTTATTTATTTTCTGTACATCATCTGGCTGTGTCCATTACTAGGAAAGCGGCACCGGAAAGGACCCTTTCGAGCCCTCTGATATGCTAATCATAATACATTTTGATTTTTTGAATATTATTGGTGCACTATGTGTCTGTCCCTCCTTCTCATTTCAGGTTATATACGAAGATACCTGGAATTTTCCTGAACTTCTAAGATACCTATGTGCCTACTTTTAACTAATATCTTGTGAGTGCATACTTGTCACTTAGCGTGTTTTCTGGTGTTTCAACATACTACACCATATTTTTGGTCTTTTATGTCTTTATGCTTATACATTGTTTTTGCTTATACTTGTAAAGAAGATTTGAGGGATCTTCTCACAATCTAGCAGAGGGTAATTTTTATTGTATATATATTTACCCACTGGAGAGCACTCGTGTTATATTGCCTTTCTTGTACTTATAGTTTTAATGGAGTCACATTAAAACATAGAAATGTCATCATTATTGTCAAGACTTCTCATTGAGTTACAGTGGGAAGTCTGAAATTAGAAAAGCACGGAATATCTAGGCTTAGGACTTGCAAGATATCTGTAGTTTTTCCCGTGCTGCTTAAATATACACACAATGGGGAAAAAAATGCATAATTAAATGCAAGCATACTTTCATTGAGGACATATCTACTAAACAGTGAATGTATTTGCATTTGGGTTGTCCCTTTAAGAGGAAGAGTTGTTTGCAGAATACGATGTACGGTTACGGCTAGATCCTTGCTGTAACCAGGGAGATTCAGGTAGCAGCACGTAGAGCTCCATTCTGTCAGCTGAGTCTAAAGTTAAAGGAATGCAGAGCTGAAACTCAGAACTTGGTGGATGTATTACGTTCAGGGTTTCCTTGGGTAGACATATTATTTTCTGTGTAATAATATTTCTCCTTTTTTCCATCAATGTATGTTAATACATAGTCTGCAAGTGTTCAAGAACTATGGTTCCAGAGAACCATATTTTCTTTAGTTTAGAAATATCAAATTAAAAGGAATATAATTTTGAAAAAATGTCAAAGGTTTTCCCATAAAACCACATTTAAATGTTTTCTCTTCAATACTGTAAATCGTGCAGACCATCTAATCATTAACAAACATGCTACCATATGTAGAATATATATATATAATTCACATCAGATAGTTTCCAGGTTCCCCCACACATTCTATGCAAAAAAGTGATTCAAACAACATGTGCATTATTTTTCATTCTAGATAATTTAATATCAATTGCTACGTGAGTTTCATAGTATTCTTGATATCAGATATAAATGATATGACACTGCTTTAAAACCCCTTAAGGACTGAGTCAATTGTACAAGTTCTAATCAAAACAAAACGTTTAAAAAAGAAAACCTGTCTGTACAACCGTAATTCACCTCTTTCATATTAAATGCACCCACACTTATTATATATCATTTTGTTCAGGAAAAACAGGGCTTTTATATCACATGAACTATTCATATATAAAACATAATCTATTCTGAATAAAATATAAAAAAGTGTGAGAAATTTAGATTTTTTTTTAGTTCTGCATGTCATTTTAACTGTGAGAGTCATAATACTGTTAGTTCTTACTGCAGTAAAATGCACATATTTGTATTCAGCGATGTCTCCCAAGTACCACAGTACCCCCATGTACAGGTTTTATGATGTTTTGGAAAGTTACAGTTAATTTTTCAGTTTATACACATTAAAATTTGCCAGACAGGTTATGTTGCCTTTAAAACTGTATCGTAGCCCAGGAATTAGAATTACCCTTATAATAGCATACCATTTGCAAAAGTAGACAACTCAGGGTATTCGATATGTGGTATGTCCAGTCTTTTTCAGTAGCCACTTATAAATGCTAACTTTGGCCAGTGTTTGTGACTAAGTGGCTACTAAAAAAAGACTGGATATACCCCATCTGCAATACCTTGGGTTGTCTACTTTTGCAAATGGTATGCCATCATGGGGATAATTCTCATTCCTGGGCTACCATACGGTCTCAAAGGCAACATAACCAATCTGGCAAATTTCAATGACAAAAATGGAATGAGCAAGTCTAATATTTGACCTTGTAACTTTCCAAAACACCATAAAACTTGTACAAGGGGGGGTACTGTTTTACTCAGGAGACTTCACTTAACCCAAATATTAGTGTTTCAAAACAGTAAAACGTATCACAACAATGACATCATAAGTGAAAGAGCTTTCATGGACAATAATGTTGTGTTGTGTGTATGAGAGGGTGTGTAGTGACTGTTTGTCTGTAGACAACAGTAGAAGAGAGTGAGAGCTGTATGAGGGGGAGGGGGGAGACTGAGTGTGCCGGCGTGTGCTGGTTCAGTGTTGCGTGGTGTCTGAATTGTGTGTGTATGTAAGTCTGAATGTTGTGTGTTTTTTGCCCCCCACTCTTGTTTACTTTCCCAGATGGACAGGGTCCAGTGAAGGGTGAGTTGGATCCTTGGTGTTTCGGTGGGGGAGCTCCATCGTCTGGTCCATTATCTGATGCAGACCACTTTTATTGCGCATTTTGTTGCCAGCACTCAGGCAATGACCACAATGCTCCCTCAACAAAGTAAAGGGGCAGAGAGATCTTGTGATCACCATGTTGCTTCAAGGAGAGCATCCTCATACCCAGAGCCGGAGTAACTCACCTTGTTAGATTTCTTTCTCAAGTCTGTTTTTAATTATTTTATTTTCAATGAGTGATTTTTATTTTTATTTATTTTTTTAAATAGTGGATATCAATGAAAGCCTTTATTGTTTTTTTCCCTTTTTTCTGTGACGCCAGAGAACCAAATTATGTGCATTAGTATGACTTTATTTCTTCTTTACTGCCGTGTGGTTTTAATTTATTTTGCCTGCTACTGAAAGGCAGCACGATGCATTACTGATATACAATCGTTCTGCCCTCTTAATGAACCTATAACAAACTTTAACTGTGTTGTTTTAAAAGTGTATGCATTTGTATACTTCAGTAATTCTGCCACACAATTACCTAAAAATATACAATTTTCCAAACTAAATAGTATTTTGAAATAGTATTGTGTAATAGTACACATTTGCATTGTTTGTGACAAACAGATTGAAGATCTGGAGTAATGGTAAATAAAAGAACCAACTTCTACATGTTTTATGGAAAAATAGCCAAATTATCTTTGATTAACATTGTATTCAATTTCAGCAGATTACAACTCAAAATTTTGTAAATATATCCCATGTGGTCCACAAATAACATTTCATCATAATACAATATTGGTTTCATTATTTATATATGTCTGAATGTAATTGTATTAACTATATAGTATGTTAGATAAGTTATTTTATTTTCACACACATATATATTTATATATACATACATACATACATACATACATACACACACACACGTTTTTGTTATTTAATAAAATTACAAAAAAAAAATGTTGTTTTTCCACAGTTTTGTAAACAATGTGTGCATAATTAACGCAGAATATGATAAGTAATTCAAGGTCACAACATACAAGTAGTAAAATACAATTTCAATGTGGAGCGATTTTAGAATTTGGCATGTTTGTCTTGTAAGTTTAATAGCTGTCACAGAAAATAAATTTGCCAGACAAAAGTATATATTTATATAATGTAGACATCGCAAGCTGTTTACCTAAGTGCAATTTGACACTTTTGATGTAGCCATTTAACTGCAAATCTCTGCTGTTTGTATTATAATTGTATATATTTCCTGATTTTCAACATACACACATATAACAAGGTATTTTTACATGTATTTTGTAAACCTGATGTGTGCTATTCCTGTACAAAATCCAATATTGCACTCAGCTACTTCTGCTGAGTACAATGATAATCCCCATGTATGTCTTTGCTGCTATCCTGTGAAGCTACAGTACCATATAATAGATCTCACCTTTTCAGGCTTTACAGTTAACATTTTAATAGAAGCAATTGATTTGGGGCATGATAACAGTTTAGCTGTAAAAATTACCCCGCAAAAACCTACCAAGAAGACAGGTATGGGTAGGTATGGTGCATTATATACTGTGCCAAGCTGCCATTTTTTCACCATTATGTCAAAGTTTATGGTAAATATATATATATATATATATATATATATATATATATATATATTATTTGCATTTTTTGCTTACATATCACATCTTTGATGAGCACCTTCCCAGGTAAAGAAGTCAAGCCTCCTGAGCTACCCCCAGAGGATGTGAGCACTCAGCGGACACTCTTAGCAAAAAAGCCATGGCTGGGTCCCTAGCAGGTTTCAGGTAAGTTGATAACGGTTTGCAAGCATGCGCTGTAGTGGCTGTGGTGCTTCACGTTTTACTTTAAATCTAAAAACAATATATATTTTCTTTGTCGAAGGCATTATGTTCAGTTCACATATACTTTGACCCAGTTTATCCATGCAATAATAAAATTTCACCTTTTCATATTAATTCTTAGTATACAACAACCTAAGACTATTCATTTTGCCCCTTTGTAGCATCATGCCCTGAATACAAAATATTAAAGGGAAATTATAGTGCTCGGAATACACAGTTGTATTCCTAGCACTATACTGCCCTCGCCCTATAGTGCGCCCCTAAACCATGCTTATCCCCCCACCCCCCCAGCATTGAAGGGGCTAAAAATCTTTTTGTCACTTACCTGATTCATTTGGCACTTGGTCAGGCTTCACCAATGATCCTCATCTGACTGGGGGACCTTATGCACATGCGTGGTGAGCTCCGGGATCGCATTAAGACTTCCTAATAGGAAAGCATTGCATCAATGCTTTCCTATTGGGTTTTAGCGGACGCTGGATGTCTGACAGCAAAAGTCAGCTAAGGTTTCGGAAGCGCATCGATTAGCTGTCTGGTAGACAACCACTGGAGGTGGAGTTAACCCCGCAAGGTAATTATTGCAGTTTCTCAATTACCGAATGAATTATCATTGCGGGGTTAAGCGGACACACCAAGACCACTTCAATGAGATTAGGTGGACTGGGTGCCTATAGTGTCCCTTTAAATATTTAGGTGGGGGGGTGAATATTTTAAGATTTTGCAAAATGTAAAAGCAGAAGCATGTCTGGTCATTTTCCTTCTCTAAGTGGGGTGAGGGAAAGAGGGGTGACTTCATTAGGATGAATAATTACAACTATAGTGTTATGGTACACTTTTATAGGTATTAACTAATGTGTCAATTGTCGTGAATTCAAACTAAATTCAAAGTAAATTTCAAAGTAAATTTCAAATATTAGACCAAAACTGCCTAGTAGAAACATTTCTGATTACCGAGAATTATTTCACGTCTACTATTTTGGCCTAAAATTGAAATGCACTTTGAATTCACTTTAAATTCTGTTAATCCTCACTTAAATAAATAACCCTGTTGGAATCTAAAATATACTAGAAGTTGGCATCTAACAAAAAGACCCACTCACAATGTTTTCTCTTTTTCTTGCTAGATACAGGAAGAGCGTTCATATGTGATCAGTCATGGTGATCAATGACAGTGGCTCAACACAATGGCCCACCTACTGTAGATAAACAAATGGAAGCAGTTGGACATGTGTTTTTCATTCCCTACCATGAACTGACAAGCACAAAAGTGAGATAGACTATGTTTTTAGTGACCACTTGCTTGCACTTCTACCACTGTAGATCCATTAAAAAATGGGAACCTAGTTATAACCTTCACAAATAACGTACTCAATATTCATACCTTGTCTGTATGTACACAAATAATAATAAAAAAATAAAAAAAATCCATAAACTGCTTTTTCTATATGGAATTTTCAACTATACATAGGGGTAAATTCACAAAGAAGTGAAATATTGCAAAGTAAGAACTCTTTAAATTTTCAAGCCAGTGAATATATGAACAGAATTTCACAATTTGAACTTACAATGCAGAGTAAACCAGATTCTTGCACTGCTGATTTTGTCCTTCAAAAAATGTAATCTTGAATTATTTCTAAATGACATCAATAACCTCCTTTGGCACAGATTAAACCTAATTCCAGATCTAGACTGTGCAGTTGAATTCTTTCAGTCCGAACTCCTACAAGTTTGGAATTTGCATGCCCCGCTGCGTAAGGTGAGAGTAAAGGGGGCACATATGAATTGGATCACAGTTGACCTCATTCAAATGTACCAGTTTCGGGATTCATTGTGGTCAAAGTTCAAGTGTACTGGCTCTATGAACAATCATATAGACAATGGCGAAATATATGCATAAAACAAACAAAACTGTCCACAGCCCAATATTGCTGTGAAAACTTGAACAATAACATTTCAAACCCTAGAAACTTTTGGAAACTCATAAATAACTTACAAACTCCCCCAATCCACTCTCAACCAGTGGCGTACATAACAGGGTATGGACCCGGTATGTACCCACTGTGGCCAGCCTCTGCTCCTGGGGGGCCCAGGAACCGGCCACCTCAGGGCCCCCCGCGGCTGGCCCTGGTGTCACCCGGCTGGCGGGCACGCGTGGGAGCACTCTCTCCTGAATGCTTCCTCTTCAGCTCCCTCACGCACTGCACTGATACTGGAGCCGGAAGATGACTTCATCTTCCAGCTCTGGCATCAGTACGCATCGCGCAAGGGAGCTGAAGAGGAAGCACTCAGGGGAGAGTGCTCCCTCTCGCGCCCGCCTGCCAGCCAGCCCAGCAACACCACTGGACCCCAGGGAATCCCCTCAGCACTCCCTAAGGTAGGGAGGCTGGGGGATGAAATTTTTCAAAAAAACGTTTGTGTTAGTGTGTGTTAGTTAGTGTGTGTTAGTGTTAGTTTTTGTGTAAGTGTGTGTGTTAGAGTGTGTGTGTGTGTGTTTGTGTTAGTGTTAGAGTGTGTGTGTGTGTGTGTGTGTGTGTTAGTTTTTGTGTCAGTGTGTGTGTGTGTGTGTGTGTGTTAGTGTTAGAGTGTGTGTGTGTTAGTTTTCGTGTCAGTGTGTGTGTGTTACTGTGTGTGTGTTACTGAGTGTGTTAGTTTGTGTGCGTCTGTTAGTGAGTCTGGTGTCTGTTAGTGAGTGTGTGTTTTGTAAGTGAGTGTGTATGTGTCTGTCTGTCAGTGAGTATGTATGTCTGTCACTGAGTGTGTGTCTGTCAGTAAATGTGTGTGTCTGTTAGCTAGTGTGTATGCATCTGTTCGTGAGAGTGTGTGTGTGTGTCTTCAGCACTTACCTTTCTCCAGCGCCGGACTCCCTTGGCGCTGGGGATCCCTCAATCCCGATCCGCCTCTCAGCTCCGAATGAGAGCCGAGCGCGCATTCAAACTGCCCATAGGAAAGCATTACTCAATGCTTTCCTATGGACGTTCAGCGTCTTCTCACTGTGATTTTCACACTGAGAATCGCGGACGCTCCTCTAGCGGCTGTCAATGAGACAGCCACTAGAGGCTGGATTAACCCTCAGTGAAACATAGCAGTTTGCTGTTTGCTGTTGAAGCTCAGTGCGCCGGCAATTGCTAAACCTGTCACAACCCTAATTAATGAATCCTTGGTGTCTGGATACATACCCAAACTTTGGAACACTGCGAGTGTAGTGCCTATCCATAAAAGTGGTGAAACGTCTTTGGTTTCTAACTATCAACCAATATCATTGCTCACAGTATTGTCAAAAATCTTAGAAAAATGTGTCCATATGCAACTATGTGATATTACCAACAATCTAATCTGACCCCTGATCAATCACGTTTTCGTCAGAATCATTCCACTACAACTGCTCTCTTAAAAGTTTGCAATGATATCCAAACTGGCATGGTGTCACGTATTCTTCATCTCCATGTGACAAAAACAGTGATAATTAACTTCCAAAGATAGAGGGGAGTGCTGCTCGACGGTCTTCTGATATCATGCATGCCTTTTGTGGCATGTCGGTGGACGCCGGATGCCGCAGACCCCACGTCCATCCACGGTAAAGACCATGTCGACATGCGGGTGACGTCATGCAAAAGACGAACATACACGTTTTGGGGTCAAGGGCTAGGTACAGCCAATCAGATCTGCAAAATAGTTATTTAAACTCTCTTATTCCCTTAGCTCATTGCCGTGTCGTAGTTTCCCCTAGATGGTTATCAGAGAGTGTGTTCCTGATTGTGTTTTTCTGTTTTTTTACTTTGGCTTCGTTTTGACTTCCCTGATTTGTGGTACCATTAACTTTTGGCTTTTCCTCATCGCTGTGTATCATTCTGTGTTCCTGACCTCGGCTAGTTTTGTGACTATTCTCAGGTACGTTAAGTCCGGCCATTCTAAGGCCCGGTAAGATGTTACCCTTAGGTGTGATGCTATTCTGCGTGCTGGATCAGTATAACCCTGACACATGGAACAAGGAGACCTTACTGGAGCTATTTTCCTTAATTTTGCAAAGGCCTTTGACACAGTAGACTACGACATTCTATTGCACAAACTAAAAAACTGAGGTATTGGTTATCATCCACTAACCTGGTTTTAATCATATGTATTGGATCAATCACAATATGTGTCCATTTCTGACAGCGACTCCTCACCTCTTCCAGTCACATGTGGTGTTCCCCAAGGTTCCATTCTTGGCTCCCTACTATTCACATTATTTATAAATGATCTGCCTAATGTCTGCAAATCCTCAAATGTACACATGTACGCAGACGACTCAGTAATCTATGCAAGCAAATCCGATATACCGCAGTTTGAGACTGTGCTCCAAGACCAGTTCACAGAGGTAGAAAAGTGGATCACATAAAACAAACTCTTCATAAACACTGACAAAACTGTCACAATTATCTTTGGAACCGTATCTAAATTACACAAATTACAAAATTCCCATATATGCATCAAAACAAAATCAAATAGCACACTTACCGCAGTGCACTCTTTCAAATACCTGGGTATGCTGTGAGACCCCAATCTATCTTTTGGCCTCCACATAGAAAGATGTACATCTAAACTTTATCCAAAACTAGGGGCCCTGTGTCAGGATTACAAGTTGATCCAGCACGCAGTACTGTGTCACACTTAGGACTAACGATAACGTATAACCGGACCTTAGAATGGCCGGACTTAACGTCTCCAAGAATAGTCAAAATACTAGCCGAGGTCAGGGACACAGAATTAGACACAAAGATGAGGGAAAGCCAAAAATCAAGGATACCAGATATCAGGGAGGTCAAAACAAAGCCAAAGTCAAATACCAGAAAATCAAGATCAGGAACGCACTCTCAGATAACCATAGGCATGAAACCACGACAGGGCAATGAACAAGAGGAGAGCTGGGTTTAAATGCCCCTCCTGTGGATCCGATTGGCTGTAACCGGCCTTTGACCCCAAAGGTAATTACCAGGTTTACATGTGCTTGATTGCTGCTCAGCACAAAACCCTCCTGTGGATTTGATTAGCCATGACCGGCCTTTGACCCCAAAAGTAATTACCAGTAGTGATGTCCTGAACAGTTCGCCAGGAACAGTTCGCCGGCGAACATAGCGTGTTCGCGAACACGCGCGATGTTCGGTCCGCCCCCTATTCGTCATGGAGGTAGGAGGGTCTGGGAGGGAGGGTCTGCTGCTGATTGGCTGGAATGTGTCTGCTGACTGTGAGGTACAGGGTCAAAGTTTACTCAATGATGACGAATAGGGGCGGACCGAACATTGCGCGCTATGTTCGCCAGCGAACGGTTCCCGGCGAACTGTTTGGGACATCACTAATTACCAGGATTCCATGAGCATGATTGCTGCTCGGCACAAATTTTCCTGTCAGGACAGTAATGTTGCTTGGCACAACTTTTCCTGTCAGAACAGTAATGTTGCTCAGCACACCTTTTCCTGTCAGGACAGTAAATGCCATTAACCACATTTTTATGTGTGGTCGATTTAAAGGATTTGTTCTGTTATGTCGTTAGTAAATTAACCTACCTATCCTCCCTAATACACAAATATGTTCCATCTAGGTCCCTACATGTCCCATCTAGGTCCCTACATTTATCCTCTGTCCGTACTCCAACTTCTGATCCTCACCTTCAAGACTTCTCTAGGGCTGCACCGTTCCTGTAGAACTACTTCCTTTCTCCGTTAGACAAGCACCCAGTCTTCAAACCTCCAAAAATCAATGAAAACTCTCTTCTTCAGGAAAGTGTACCAATTAAACTGTTAATATTACACCCTTCCCCCCACCCCCTACATGCACTAAGCCCTCAGTGAATACTTTTCAAGCAACCTACATTTCTACCCTACCTTACCTTTTGTGTCACTATACCCCACTTCCCCTAGCATGTAAGCTAATTGAGCAAGGCCCTCTCTTCCTCTGCGTCCAACTCATCTGGTTACAATTACATGTGTGTTAGTCCACCCATTGTACAGCACTGCGGAATTTGGTGGCACTTTATAAATAATAATAATTGGATTTTTCAAAGCTTTTATATATATTGTATTGTGCTAATGACCTGCTGTGGTGGAACCTGTTCAAACCCCGAGGATGTGGGTTTGATTTAAGTAAGCATTTTATTTCTCTGTTGCAATCTCAATGTTGAGGGTAAGTGCATACAATAAACTGGGGATGAGGCTGGGAAATAACTTTATTATACCACAGAAAAAGAACACATTGAGGGCATTTTAGAAGTATATCCTCAACACTCTCTGAGGCCAGTAGTATAAATTCAATCACATTGGATAACAGTATCTATTTATAAGCTGTCAGATTGGTTCTGTCAAAGATAATGTGTGAAAACCTATAAGTCTATTTCTGGAAAAAACACTATTAACAACATAACCATGCTAAGAATTTTCTTTCTGTTAAAAAACAGAACATGTAATGTGAGACATGTCTGGGTAATGGGGACATCCTGTCTGAAAACAGCCTTCCATGTGTGTTTTTGTTTTGTAATATCATGTCACTGCAAAGTTTGAAATGCCGTTAGTTTCCCGAAGTACAAGCCATGGTAATTGTGGCTGAAATAGATGGAACGAGGTTGATTTATTAATAGGTTTCAATTTTATGAGAAATCTGTGGAAATAAAGTATCAGGTTCAGACAGTAAATATTATATTATATATTATATATTATAAAATAATTGAAGCATTGTATAATATAGTATACATATATAATGCATATATATGATTTCATTATAAGTGTACTTTGAGATATATACACACACACACATATATATCATGGTTGATTATATATCTCCTACCTGTTCTATGTTAAATTTTGTATATATTGTGTATTAATATTGTTTTTGTATTTTATTATACCCTATTGTATCAATGCAATGTTTTGTGGACCCAGGACATACTTGGAAACAAGAGAAATCTCAACGTATCCTTCCTGGTAAAATATTTTATATAAATAAAAATATATGCATTATATATGTCTAATATATTATTTTAGGTTGTCTTCTTTTAAAACATATATACATGTGAAGGGTTATTCCGGGATTCTATGTAACTTTTGTTAATTTTGAAAAAAAATGGTTTGGAAATAGCAAAGTGCTACTTGTACTTATTGCCCTAAAACTTGCACACAAAAAAAGCTAAGAACATTTGGCTATATCCGGTTATAGCCAAATTTTCATACTTACAAATATATCCCTGGCTTATGAAATACTATGTAAAAACTCGTAAAAATGTTAATGGACAACAGATGTTGGACATTGAAAAAATGTGTTTGAAACGAAAAAGAAAAATGGGAAAATGAATTTCAATGTTATATGCAGAGGATATTGCAGTTAGTAATACCAACAAATTATTCTTTATTAAATCTTGGGAAAAGGAATTGGGGCGAACTGTAGGTGAACAGTCATGGAAGAGAATTTTACACACATAAACCCCTCACCATGTGCACAAATCACATAGAACTTACAAGGAAAATACTACTTCAGGTTGATTAAAACATGGAAATCCCAAGATTTCATCAAAATGTTGGAGATGTCTATTTGACATAGGTTCTATGTTGCACACATGGTGGACATGTCCAAAATTAACAGTTTTGCACGGATATTAACATAATGATATACAATTGCACAGGAGTAACTCTTCCTAAAACTCCTGAAATATTTTTGTTTCAACTTTTCCTGAAGAATATTATTCTTTCATCTAAATATATAATATACAATATAATTACAGCAGAGAATAACAAATCCCAAACAAGGGAGAGTGAGGGATTCCAAACTGGTAAGGTATATAGAAAATAATAATAATGAAAAACTAACTAACATATTTACACAAGCTTGGTAGAGCATACATACACCTTACCTCCAGAGGACTATCTAGGAACAAAGTATCAAAAAGAGGTATGAACTTTATTGCAAAGATAAAAAGATACAGCTGAACCAAAATACCCAACTGGGGAATAGTGAGCAACCACCACTAAGTATGTGGGTTAGTTACCCCTGGGAAAATACCAGGGTAGTACATGTCCTATGTGTACAAATAAGTCAAAGCCTCCAAATAATGCTGCTGACTCAACATAGGAAAAATACTAAAGGGGGATTAATCGCTAAGCGGTGCGTAGGATAACAACCACTAAGAGGAAAATTGCGCAAAATGGGGGTAGAGGACAGAAGGGTTAGGATTAGGATAAACCAGGAGGTAATATAGAGGGAAATATCTGAACATAAAGAGTCTGGTCTGGGTTATACATAGGAATCGGGAAGCATTAACTGAAACAATATTGCTTGTTATCTCTAGTATTTTTTAATAAACGTCCTGCTTAATATACATACAGTTTTACAAAATACACAAAAAAGGAGTAGATGACCACACACAAAATACGTAGTTTCATATCTTTCACAATCACTCTTTTTTTGTGTGTGTGGTTATTCCCTTTTGTGTTTTTTATAAAAGTAAATATGTTCATCAGATTTGACTTTTGTGCAGTATTTTACCACATTATATTCATTGAAACCTATTTTCTTTTTCCAACTCGTTAAAAAAAAAACAATACTTCTTTTAACAATATAAACACACATTCAGATAAAATTATAATAGTAGACAATCACAGAGCTTGCAGATGATGATTGGATTAACAGGATAACCTACCAAGGAGAACATTCTACCGAGTGTGAATAATTCTAACCACAAGATCAGAGCTTATTTATCTTCCAAAATACTTAAAATGGGGGTCTCAGTAATACATTCCAGAAATATATTTTGAAACTAGAAGATACGTACTTTGTCTGTGACCTTATAAAACGCAAACATACACAGAGAAGCATGTAATAATATCATCAAATGAATGCCCATGGTGTGTTGTATGGTATAACTATTGTAACGATTCAGCTCATATGGAAAACATTAGCGGTGTTATGCACTCTTTCTTATTTAGTTTGTGAAGTTACTGAAACATATTTCCAACGGAATATATTATTTCTAGGTGTTAGTTTTGTACTTGAAAGGGATTTTTTTACAAGTGAAAATAAATTAAATGTTATGTTACAAGAAAACATATTGAGTACAGAGAGTCGCTTACTGTGTATCCTCTAGATCAGGCTTCCCCAAACTCCGGCCCTCCAGATGTTGCTGAACTACAACTCCCATGATTCTCAGCCTATATTTCAATCATAGAATCATGGGAGTTGTAGTTCAGCAACCTCTGCAGGGCCGGAGTTTGGGGAAGCCTGCTCTAGATTAATGGTAGGCAACCTTTAGCACTCCAGATGTTGTGGACTATATTCCACTGATGCCTTGCCATCGTATGGCTGTAAGTGCTTTATGGGAGATGTAGCCCATAACATTTGGAGTGCTGAAAGTTTCCTACCCCTGCTCTAAATTGTAAGCTCATGTGAGCATGGTCCTCATCAACCTATTGTTTCTGTCAAAATGTGTAATTAGTCTCATTAGTTGTTAAATTTTACCTACAAAAAAAAATATGCATAAGGACTGTCTTAAAAAGGCAAAAAAAATAACAATCCACAAGACACTGATATGCGTGCTGGAAAGATACGTAATGTTTAATCAGAAATTAAAACATTTATATCTAAGATTGTCTTACAGGAGACCCTCAGCTTTATCATGAATTATAAGGTGTGATATACATACCAGGAAGATCACATCATATATATTAGAGCAGTGGTTTTCAACCAGTGTACTTTGGCAAACCGGTATGTCTCAATACAGCTCAATGCGTGCCAAAAAACATTTACATAATTTCTGCAACATGTTGAATGCAGTCCACAAGGTATATATTTTTAATAAAAAAAATGTCAGTTATAAAATAGGGATTCTTAAAATATGTTAAAGGGACTCTGCAGTGCCCTCTCCCTCCCACTCCCAATCCCATGTTACTGAAGGGGTTAAATTCCCTTCAGTGACTTACCTGAATCCAATGCCACTGTCCCTCAGAGCTGGGTCAGGCTCCGCCAACGCACCTCCCCGCCGATGTCAGCTGGCGGGGAAGGCCTAATGCCCATGCGCGGCAATGGCTACGCGCGCGCATTAGACCACCCCATAGGAAAGCATCATTCAATGCTTTCCTATGGAGATTCCGGGAACGCTAGAGGTCCTCATGCATAGTGTGAGGACGTCCAGTATCGTTTAAAACACGATTTCGTGTTTTGAGAACCCGGAAGTCCCTCTAGTGGCTGTCTGGTAGACAGCCACTATAGGATGACTTAACCCTGCAAGGTAATTATTAAGGGTGATGGGAGTTGGCACCCACACCACTCCAATGGGCAGAAGTGGTCTGGGTGCTTGGAGTGTCCCTTTAACTGAGTTGAAAGAAAAAAACGGTGTCTTGAAAGTGTTCCACTGAATAAAGTGCGCCAATGACCGATAACCGCTGCATTAGAGGACTCCTAGAACACTCCCTTGATTAGTATTGGGGGGGGGGGGGTTTAGTTCCATGTGGCAATATGAGTACACCAATTTGTGTGGGTAAAAGGTTTAACCCACAAATAGCTCAGACTCTTAGCAGACACTATTCACTTCCCTCTGACTTTGGTTTGGCCTAAAAAAAGATATAAGGTGGTAGAACAACCCTTGGGAAATCTAACTCATCATGTGTAAGAGTTTACTTCCTATACACAGTAAACAAAACACTTAAAACTAATTCACAGAGACAGAAAAGTGTACTAGTAAATAGCAAAAAATCTGTTACCACTAGTATTGTTGACAGATCACACTCTGTCTTCTGTGTCTTTGGGGTCCCTCAGCTCAAATCCTGACAGCGTGTAACTTCACAGGTCTCCTAGATCAATAATTAAAATAATGTATGTATATTTGTTAATGTCAATCTCAGTTAATTATAGTATACGCACCTTCCTTTTCCCCAGCAGTAAAGTACAATGTGTGGAAAGGTCCATCTGATTGAAGCTTTCCAAAACATCTGCACATGCCAAGCACATGCATTGTATTAAATAACTTTCCTCAGCCCCACACTCGGGCTCTTAGCAGGGTTCACTTGACTATCCCTGAAGGTGATTACCTTACTTTTAATAATATACAAAATCATTGCTTCAGTTTAAGTGCTTGATATACAAAAACATCGCAATGTCATTCTGGCACATACTAAGGAAGATGGTTTAATACTAGACTGTCGGTAATTACTTCCCTACAACTTTAGGTGCTTCATTTTAGCATCTTTACTGTTTTCCAATCTGCTTTCAGTGATAGAATCTTAGTGCTTCCCCAGAATTCCAGGTTGTATCAATATCTTACAGGTAGCTGGAATGGTTAATCCCTAAATTCTGGACAGTTTGAACCATTGATCCATGTACTTTTTTTTTCTCACAATGGTAATCCCTTAGTGGTGATCTGTTGCAATAGATGTTGCTAGCAGCAGACCACAAAAAAAAACTTGTTGGTAATTTGTAGTTGCTAATGTCTACCAGCTGTTTAATAATAAGAGCTAATGGCAGATAATTACCAACATGGGTCTTAACTTAATATCTTTAAAAAAAACAAATAGATCTGTAGATTATTTGTTTAATTTTTGTTTGTTTTTTGTCAATTGGTAAATGCATGCACTTAACTTAAATTGCTTAATTTGGACACAACTGGATGAAATTTGATTCAGAACTAAAAAGTGAATTGTTGAGAATTCAAAGCACATTTGAGGGCAAAACCAACAAACTGGAAACAAAGGTAACTTAGAGGATCTTTTAGTTTGATTATTGTGACCTAAACTTTCAAACTCCCTTAATTTCTTGCAATTCACACTTCACTAATTAGCCCTTTCTTGCAATTCACACTTCACTAATTAGCCCTTTCTTGCAATTCACACTTCACTAATTAGCCATAATGGTTTTGTACTAAAGTGTGATTCCAAAGTGAATTAAAATTACATTTCAAATTTAAGTAGTTGAACTAAAAGAGGAGCTAAGACAGTGACTGTTTCTAATTTGGCTATTTTGACCTTAAATTTAAAATTCACTTCAAATTCTCACTTTAATAAATAAAATCTCCTGTCGATGTTCTAAACGGAGAAACATTGACTAACTAACTAAAACTAAAATACAATTTGATCATCACACACACTAATATATTGTGATATGCCTTCTGGAAATATTTGTAAAATTCTAAATATTAATGAATCCAAGTCTAACCCACTTTTATTGAACATTCACTAATGTATATGATCATTTTAGGCATTAAAATATGAATAGAGTCAAGTAAGCAGTCCATCAACTATTAAAAATATTTAGGTTCTCAAATCTGCATTCAATCCTTACCAGATTAAAACAACATGGAGTACTATTTACATGCATTTTGTCTAATGCTGAAACTATACTATCCATTTACATCATTCCACTCATGTTGTTGATTTTTGGAACATTCACTGATGTACTATCTTTATTAAGCTTGTGTCGATGACCAAATAAGCAAACAATTACCAGTTCACATAGAGAAGAACATACTGTGTCTTTATAACTGGCCATTAGTTCTTGTGACTCACCAAGCTCTTTGAAGAGCAATTTATTAACAACTCCATATAACTAAGGAACCATCTGTAAAACTCTAATAAAATTACCAGAGCAAATGTACCATGCAGTATAATTTCAAAGAAACAGTTATTGATAAACAGAAATAAAACATGGCCCAGATACAATATAAATCAAATCTGTCTTTTAAATGATTTCATGCTTGTTACCATTTTGATGATTATAGAGATCTGTAATTTATATAAACAGCTGAAAGATAAAAATTAGGAGTCCTTTTCTTAATTTTTATCTTTCAGTTGTTTAGTTAGTAGATAATTCCCTACGTTTTCTATCCTTTATATCATTTGTTTTTTTACCTCTCCGGATAGTATTTTATGTATTCATCATTCTTGAATTCTCTACCATAAGCCTCAGAGTCAAAGGGATCTGCACAGTATTTTAGCTGCTATTAGAACTATTCTCTTTTGGACAGAGATCTTAGATGTCCCACCTGGAATGTGCTGAACAAACTCTCACAACTTCGGGGTTACAGCCCCAAATGTTTCTCTCACCACTAAGACTACTACCTTCACTTTCCACATCCATTATTGCTTCTATTTCAGTGCTTTCTATTTGTCCGCCTTCTCATAGTTCTTCTTCTTGATGTTATGGTCACTGGGTAATCCACCATCACTGCAGTCTTCAGTTTCTTGACTACCACCACAATTTCTGGTTGGTTGGCCGGTACTTGCTTGTCCATCTGGATCTGAAAGTT
The DNA here is from genome assembly GCF_036172605.1 of Pelobates fuscus. Classification (NCBI taxonomy): domain Eukaryota; kingdom Metazoa; phylum Chordata; class Amphibia; order Anura; family Pelobatidae; genus Pelobates; species Pelobates fuscus. Next base: position 106,377,240 of record NC_086318.1, on the reverse strand, counting down.
CCATAGGCTCTTAGCCCTGTCATTTTCAACTTTGAGGCATGTCTAGATGAGCCATCTAGACATAGGCAGGCACAGACCATATTCTATGCAGATGTTTCAGTACACAATTCTGGCAATTTGACTGTGTCCCTCAGTATAAGATGTTTAACATATTGCACGTGGCTACTATACGCTGGATTGCCTTTCTCCTTGCCAAATCTGCACCTTTTCTGGTACGGCAGGCCCCACTACAGTTGATCTGGTGCTAAGTGCCTTTTCCTTTGCATTTTTTTGTGTGAATTACCCACCATGTGGGTTTTATCACTGGCAGTGCATAAAGCCTATGTTTTCATGGAAAACTGAACCGTAAGTGGATTTGTATTTTTGTACCCTACTGGGCACATTGTTAAAAAAACAAAAACAAATGAGTGTACGTTATATGGAAAATATTATTTCTTTATTCCCTTTAAGGACAGAGGCAATTGTACAGGTTCTGGACCAAACAAAACCCATTATGTGTTTGTTCAACTATAATTTAAGCATTTCTCTTTAACCCCTTAAGGACACATGACATGTGTGACATGTCATGATTCCCTTTTATTCCAAAAGTTTGGTCCTTAAGGGGTTAAGTGCCCCACATACATATTATATAATTTTTATTAGGACAAAAAGGGCTTTCGTTTAATATCTTATGTGTATACCTAACACAAAATTAAGTGTGAATGAAATGTAAAGAATTGGAAAATAATAATTTATTTTCATGCTGTTGCTTATAATAATTTTTACATATCCAGTGCAATTAAAGAAAAAGTCCATCAAGACTGTATCCTTGCCCTTTATTAGGGCCTGACCCCCTTCCTTCTAGCTGGTGCGCAGGTTGAGTGTACTGGATTTTGGGTGGAATGATCCACTCATCATGGATAATTTCTGGGTTTTGATATCAAAGCTATGATCTCTTGGTCAGGTTATTATCCTAGCTGGGTACTTGATGTACTGGTAAGGTGAATGTATTGATGGCATAGATCTTGTTTTTGGCTTTGAGCTTGGACATCAGGACCTGTCTGACTCTCTGGATGTTATTGGATGATGTTTGACTCTTCCTCATGGAACATGGTGTAGTGGTCATGGTATTACTTTAAGCCAATATGTGTGGGAGGGGTAAATAAATGTATGTCCCTTGGTTTTTTTTCCCACTGGGAAATGCCCCAGACTGCAGTGAACTATAAAATCTAACTACAAAATTTTGGCTAAAATAGCATAACTGTGACATAATTGGTCTGGATAATGTCTTACCAAATCAGTCATTTTGCTCTAAATTTTACAATTTGATTTTCAATTCACTGCAACTAAATTTAAATTAAAACTTGAATGTGTAAAAAAAATCTGTGATCTTTTAAATAATGACTCTTTAGGTTCACTATGATGGTATTTATTAAAATGAGATTATAAACTATGTTTTAGTAGTTTTCAAGTTTATTCTTCGATCGTCTAATAACGGGCGAAGCAATACATTAGTTTTTTTCTAATAATGCAGAGACTGCATATTCAAATATAACATCATCAGAATAACATGTTATTACTCCCTTATGTTAATATATTTTATTGTCTGCAAAATTTGTAAATTCCAATAAATTTTTTTCAAATTGCTTATTTATACGCTTCTAAAGATTTACATTTCCAGATCTCGAGTCGGAGTTGATCCATTTACCAAAACATAATATATTTTAATTAAAACACTTTACAGACCAATTGAGGAAATCATACCAATCATAACAGTGATTCGTCTATCATAATATTTATTGTCACATTTCTCTTAACGCATTTTCATGATTTATTATATTTTTTTATAATGGCGACTAATTTAAAATTTAGAATGCAGACAGACTCAGCAACATATGAGGTGTTTAGTGAAGGTTTACAGTTGCATATGTTAATTATAGGAGCACAAACAGTTCTCTTTTCCATGATTAAAATAGATTGGTATGTAAGAAGGGAAACCCATATGTGTGATCATAAAAAGCTTTTCAAAACCACATCAAAAGGCTGACAAGTCTTTATATCAATGTAAATGTCATTTGTGTGAAATGATATATAGCATGTCAGACTGATAATGTATAACTTATTTAGAATACCATTAGCATTACATCTATACCATTAAAAGAGAATTTCACAGGATTTTTCAGGGCTGGCTGACAATAGGTTTGTTTCCATGCGTGTTGGTAAAGGGACATTCAAGGCACCAAGATAACTTAAGTGCATTTTATAAAAAATATCAGTCAATGAGAGATCAGCATAGCATGACTCTGCCCCACAGCCATTAAATATACTATTATTATCTGGCACCTTTACCCTTAGCACTACTTTGAAATGCAATATGGATAATATAAGCACAGACAGTGAGTGGCTATGAAGTGGAATGATGTCAGCATCTCAGCTCCCACTAGTCTCTCATTGGAACGGTGTTCATAGACTGAAGTTGAGGCCAATCGGAAAGACACTTTGTGGAAATAGGAGGCACAGTTAAAGGGTTAAGAGTTTCGGGTTTTTTTTTTTGGTTTTGTTTATTGGGTGTAATAATGGATGACATTGAAATTGCAACTTTAGTGACATCTTGTATAGTACCATGGATACAAACTACACTAATATGGACATATTAAGTTATATATTGATATATCAAATTACATATTAACTGTTATATATTAATTTATGATAATCTACTTAAGGTATTACCACTTCAGTTCCAGAATCGAGTATGAATATTTTTACTTCCCTGAATGTTGCAGAATGAAATATAAATCCCATAAAGACTCATTTATACTCATGTATGCGCTAGGGATGATAATCAGTCTGTAGAGCAATTAATTTCTCTGCTTGGAAGCCACTTATTACTGTTTAAATGCTTGAAAGTGTTCGCTCATTCCCAGCTTCGAAAGAATAAACTTAAGTTCCAATGGGTCATATCATTCCTACAGTCGAAGAGGGGAAGGAGTGAATGGACTCTACCATTTCACTGTTAGCATGATATTAGCATTCCAGAGATTAATAAAGTTTGATAAATGCATTTGTCATTTTTTTTAAATATATAGATATAATGATTGTACATTGGCATTTTGGTTAACTGCAGACATTATTTTCACATACTTTAGCCATTTTCAGTAAGCTGTATGGACAGTAATGCCTTTAGGATCCTTACAAAAAAGCTATGAGTAAGGTATTTGGCCATTTTCACTTATCTATTTTTATCACACTTAAAATATGTGAGATATATTGTGTTTTTGCTTCTATACTAACATTTCAGAGCCTTTGTGAAATATTGCAATATAAAGGTCACTCTATACTGTCTCAAGTCTTTCATTTCCAATAAAGTCTGCACTAGATGGAATCTTGTGTGCCTGGATCTCTCACTATTTACATTTAAATTAAAGTTTTGCCACACTTATCCATGTGGCACCAAGTGGTGATCCATAATATTAAGTGTGTGCAATCCCTAACTCTGTCTCAAACTGAATACTGTTTAAGATCATTCATTTCCCAATTATTTTTATAACGGCAGAATAAATAACTGAAAGATAAAAATTGTGCAAAGTTATATAATTTAAATGTTTCCATTTGTATTTAACGCAATTTAAACACAGAATTGTAAAAAATAATTGGTGAAAAAATTAAGTTCAGCCAAATCGATTCACCCGAAAACAAATGTTGTTATGGTCAATTCAGGATTCCTCCATGGGGCGTTTCAGTCCAGACACATTTTGATTGTGCATTTGTTTTGGAAAAAACAATTCAGGCAAGCCAAAAGGGAATACAAATGGGCCAATCAGGACTGCAAAATGTATACATAACATTTTCTTGCCATTTGGTTCACAGTTCAAGTGAAAAGGAAAAGGGATATATTATCTATTTACTAAATATATAATATGTAAAAAGAGTTTATTTTACTACTTCTGCTTTTTACCCTTTATTGGTGTCTTCTAACTTGATCTGTAAATAAAATCAGCATTTAGTGTCCGCTTACCATGAAACAGCTTTTTTTCCCCATTTTCCCAGTTTGTTTCATGATATCTCCATGTGGCGTTTCAGAGTTAATGAATTTGGAAGAAGCGCTGATCACCCAAAAATCAGACAAAACATAATGTGATAGAAACTAGATGCATACATCTATTATAAACTAGCTATGGATCTCTTGCTTCAAATAAATGTTATGCAAATATATTTGTTTAACTTAAAATCTGCTTACTAAGTGAAGGGATTAATGATATTGAAGAAACCCTGTAAAAAATATATATTTTACTACGTGTTCCTAATTTTCTTTTATTAACGGGTACCCAGTTTTTAATTAAAAAAACAATTAACTTCACTCCATTGCCTAGACAGTCTCCTCACAATATTCTGATCTTCCTAGTGTAAGATCATTAATCGAGATTACTTTTGTCCAATCGGATGATTCACATATGGAAACATTGTAGACATACTATGCATTCACAGCAATAGTTTTAGTCTGCTGGGTGCACGCCGAGTCTTCATCATCAGCATCCTTTATGTTAATGCCGTACATCAAAGAGATTCATTAATTAAATCTAATTCTATCAGAAAACAGAAGTTTTTAGTGAAAGCTACTAGATGGATGGAAACTGCAAAATGTAAACAGTGCTGTGTCTCAGAAATGGCAGTGTCTCCACTTACAACACTGCTAGGGCAGCAACTACGCCCCCAAATGACTTCATTAAAATTAAGTTATTTTGGTGTTTACACCTCCCCTTTAAGAAGAGATGTGTGAATAGCACAAAGTCATTTGAAATCACCAGATGTCTCTTTTAAGCAGAGATGTTAAAAGAAAATGCACAATATGATGAACTTCCGTTATTTTACTAAGAAATAGGACATTGGATCACATTGATCATACCAGTGCTAGCTGGTGGAAGAACGCAGTTCTGCACTTTGTACATGGTTTTTTAGTCTAGCATGTGCTCTATATAGGTTACAGTTGTCAGTCGAAAGACTTAAAACTTCTCATGAGGTGACCTTTGACCATCATGGAAAGGATGTTAGGATTCTCAAGGAATAGAAAAAGGTGAAAAAGGTCAACATGAGCACAACAAAAAATAAACGTTCCTCAGTAAGCAATTTAAGGACATATAGTTATCAGGGAGTTGTTGTCAAGTTCTAATTTGTTCCTACTAACGCCCTACCCCATTTATGTGCAAATCATTTACAAAAACACAACAATGTCCTATAAGGATATTCTCAGTAACCAAGCATTAAACCATTCATAACCATGTTGAATGTCTATCATTTTTTCCAGACGCATTATATTCGATTTGTTGAATTGCATTTGGCTTCTCAATGTCCTATTTTACCATGAACCTCCTGAAATTAAGAAAATGGGTTCCCTAGATACCAGCAGATGAGATAAAATTATAATTACTAATTAAATACACATGTCCCAGAAACACCAGATGGATTTTGTAAAATATGTTATGAATCAATCAATAAATAAATCCATTTCATGAATGGGACAAGTGTCATAACATTCCCATTTTATTACAGTTTATATTTTTATATTGTACCCTACAATCTGATGCTATAGAAGCAATCTATTTAATACTGGATTCCAATAGATGTTACCATTTAATAAAAACATCTTTGGGAAATTACCAAAGAATTGCAAATCAGAATATTTAGTATTCCAGTTTGTCTCCTGTTCTTTAAGGACTACTATAGGCACCCAGACCACTTCAGCTCAATGAAGTGGTCTGGGTGCCAAGTCCATCTAGGATTAACCCTGCCTGCTGTAAACATAGCAGTTTCAGAGAAACTGCTATAATGGCTTAATCCAGCCTCTAGTGGCTATCTCATTGACAGCTGCTTGAGGTGCTTCCGCACTTCTCACTGTGATTTTCACAGTGAGAAGATGCCAGCGTCCATAGCAAAGCATTAAGAATGCTTTGCTATGGACTGGCTGAATGCGCGCGCGGCTGAATGCGTGCGCGGCTCATGCCGCGCATGCGCATTCAGCCGATGACTGCCAAAGGAGGAGGAGAGTCCCCAGCGCCAAGGGAGCCCGGCGCTGGAGAAAGGTGAGTGTTTAACCCCCTTTCTCTCCATTCAGCCCGGCGGGAGTGGGACCCTGAGGGTGAGGGCACCCTCAGGGCACTATAGTGCCAGGAAAACGAGTCTGTTTTCTTGGCACTATAGTGGTCCTTTAAAATTTGCATTTCCTTGGTGAATGCATGACCAGTCACTAATCAGCAAAACCATGCTCGAGGAAATGCAAGCACAGAAGATGGAGAAGCGCTGGCTTGTCGCCAGCGAGAGGGATGTCCTGCAGGGAGCATAGGGTGATAGGTTAGGGTCAGCTAAAGGTCAAGGGTTAGTTTAGCTTGGAAGGTTAGCCAGCTGAATCCAGTTTACTGCGGTTTTAATTAAGGTATTTTCATTGGCTGTTCGTTTTTTGGCTGGAAAATGTTAGGCCCTGATTGGTTAAGATTAAAGAAAGCAGCATGCCCTGGTAAGTAATATATATATATATATATATATATATATATATATAAAAGTTTGAATTGCGAGTGCTTCACGCCTGAGGGACTTACAGATCAAGAGGGAGAGGTTTTGAGATTCCAGCCCACCCAACCCTTTTTTATTTTTCGTTTTAGTGTTGTAGGCTGGGGAATTGGGGTTAAATTCGCCTCAAATACGACGTGGATTGAGGCTTAAGGTTTAAGCAATCTGGCTGGTTCAAGGGCAGATTGTTACATTTTAATCTTTGTGAAATGGTTATGGAATTAATTTAAAGTGTTTGGTAATGCCTCTAAATACCCTCAATAAAGCGATGGCCTTTCCATCCAATGGTAAATGGAGTCAGTGTTAATAATTATTTATTATGGTATTTGGTTTATCTGTTTATATGGTATGCTGTTTATTTATTTCCAAATATGATCATCTGAAGGACAATAAACATACTATATGTTAACTTACTATTATGTGTTCTATCAACTGCAACTACCTCCCTACATATCGGCATTTCAAAAGAAAATAAAAAATAATTTTAAATAAACATACTTTCTCTTTTACAATAATGATTTAAGCACATAAGCTATTCTCAATGGAAACGACACATGCGTACGTTACTTGCGTAAAGTCAACACTTTCGTAGGGAATTTCCTCAGTGATATATTTACTAGGTGCACAGGTGGTTTGGGTAAGGGGGGAGACAGCTGATCATTTCAGCAGAGAGACCATTGACTTAGTATCCTCCTATTCACAAGCCTTAGTCAGCATCGAACTGATTTACGGCATGATGTAGAGTTGCAGACCACCATGAGGATGCATCAAATTATTCCTATTTCATCTTCACTTGTCTGTAAGTAGATAATCTCATACCTTGGGAAACTGGCTGTGATGTGAATAATTGATAGTCATGCTATTTAAAACAGATGTACCAGAGGCTTACAAAATCTAGTTTTTTTTTCACTGCTGGATGTAAGATTGCAGCCTTATTATTGATTACATATGAAAATTAATAAATGGACAGTTCGGAAAGTAGACCAGTCACTTTTAAAATTTTGACCTGAGGTACTTCTTTATAAGTAAGTTTCACATTGAACTGTTCTGCCAATTAAACCTGATTTAGGCAGTTTGGAAGAGAGAACTAAATGTCCTGACTTATACTTCAAGGCTAAAGGAGAATTGACCTCACAAATATATAGGGATCAATCATTATTACTGTACCTTTCTATGACAGTAAAGGGTTAATATTAAAGTACGTTACCAATAAATATAAGATAGAATTCCTCTGCGTTAAGAATAAAAAATAAATTCAATAAATTCCATTTTTTTTTGTTTTACACATCTCTGACATGACTAATTGTGTGTATACAGTGCTACCAAAATGACATGAAGCCAATAGCATGTGGGTGATATAAAGAGCTATGCTACGCTATAACTGTGCTACTCTGTTCCTCTTCCAAACAGTTGAAGAAAGATGTATAGTGCTTTCACTGCAGCCCCATTCATGTTACTCAGTAGTCGTATTTCGTCTTCAGAAAAGACTGCAGGGGGCAGAGAGGAGACACAGACAGATGATTCAAGAAAGGAATTCCAAAAATATATGAAGAGATAAAAAAGCAACTTCTACGATTACTTAGAACAGATGGGGAGAGACCTATAAGGCGAAAAACTCCTCCAAGCTAAAGAAGAAACGCTGCAAAGACTGAAAATGCATATTGATTACAGCCAAACACTGAGGATACACTGATTTAAGAAGCCAGATGTTATGCGTTAACCAAAGGCTATTATAACTAATTCTGGATAAATTTAACTGCACACGAGTGACTTAAACATTGCACAGTTATAAGGACTTTAAGGGAGTTATAAATTGATGTATTTGGGCACCGTGCAAGTGAAAGATTTCTCCATCCATCTAAACAAACAGTACTCATTGACTGATCAGTCTGGATTGTCTTAACCTTTAGTTCCATGGTTCATATGTAAGGACCGTAAGCTCTGTACTGGAGCACTGGAGCCTGCCATTTAAAAAGGAGAATCTCCTACATTCAAGTACCAGGTACAGTTAATTTCAGTGATCACTAATGCTTTTATTTTATTTATTTATTTAATATGTATCTAAAAGCGTATATACAATTTACAACATCCTGCATCATTCTGTATATTGGAATAATCTACAAAATGCACATTTTGTGACTAAGGATATAGTGATTAGTGCATTACTGCCCTTTGTAGTTTAACTCAGAAGCTGTGCAATCCTATGTGCAACATGTTGATTAAGGAAGTATTGTGAAGGCTACCCACAGTACTACAAGAAGCAGCAGCTAATATTAGTTTATGTATGCATGCTGGGATTTATTCACTAAACAGTGAGCTGCATTTAGAATACATTAGATAGTTTAACAAAAAAAATCCCAAATCAGTCAAGTTTATTATATTTGTTAACTTGACCTGAATTTCACTAAACGGTTTTCAAAGCACAGTATATTATTCAGATCTACCTTTTCTATATAGCATCAGTGTTAGATAATTACTTATGTGTTGTGGTTTTTTTTTTTTTGTTTGTTTTTTTTTTAAATTGGCATGAGTGTTTTTACATTTGTGTAACCATTATATTCAACAGTAATCGATGATCAAACGCTATTTGCGTTCAGATAATTGTGTGAATCGTATTAATTCTCTCGCTTGAATACTTCGTATAAATTACTCACGAGCCTGGTCTGTAATACACTTTAGAAACATTATCAAATATGAGCTAGATGTCAGATATAGATATCAAGGTAACTTGGATTAGCCTATGTATTCTCGGTCTTAAAAATATTTGTTTTCTGTGCTTAGTACAATTAAATGACAATAAACATAACTGTTTCGGACTAATTCCACTTGTTATGGAGTAATATTTGCGGTTGGAAATCATAAAAGGACAGTAACACAATAATGGCCATTTATTACATTAAAAATAATTAATATGAAGAGACATTAGATTTACACGTGGGTTGTATGTGTCTTTCTGTGTGTGTCATTCTGATGATCTATTTTTAGTAAAGGCTTCCTAATCAATTAATAGTGTCATAAAATAAAGTGACAATAAAGCACAATGTTTGCTTCAGGTCACCAACTCACTTTGTCCGTAACATGCAATATTAGGCTGACCCTAAGTGAATCTATCCAGTTTGCCAAAATGGCATTTGTTTAAAGTGTGATTAAGGCCAATACCAAGAGCATCGTTGTGAATAGCAGTCGTATTTGGCAATTGAAACAGAGGACTCATAAATCTTCATTGTTTTCCAATGATGTTCCCTTTAATGAAAGTATCAACATTTAAACCTGTGCTGACATGCATTTCCACCACATACTGTAACATTTGGCTGTACATTAAAATAACATCTCTTGACTGGCCTTACCACACATAACACTGCTAAGCCATGGCTTTCTGCCATCATTCCATTCTGGTCATTCCCAACAGAAGACATCCATACACTCAATCTCTTCATATTTCTATTAAACCACAGAAATAAAATGCTACTGGAATCATGTTCTGCAGAGGAGGAGAAAGGAAAATTCATTATATGATATCAGCATTTTCTGAGAATTTTGACTTGCCAACACAATCCATCTACTCCAAACAGTTCGCTTTCTTTGGAAATGATTATTTGGCAACGAGGGAATTGACGTGTTCTCTGGCATAGAATTACTCACAGACAATTTATGAATGTTGTTAATGGATGAAACATGTTCTAGTTGCTACGAGTGGAATATTTACTTTTTATGTCAGGATTACACTGCCTCCAGCAAAAAATGTTATGTAACCTGATGAACAACGTCACCAAGGCACTTTGGGTAACATGGAGGTTCAAAAGCTTTTGTTAAGCCTGCAAATTATCATCAGCTAATGGTGCGTGGAATTCTCACCAGATTTTCCCAGGTGATGGTATCACAAGTTATGCAAATGTAGGATTACCATCACTGATAGGCCTCATAATGTTATGTTTGCACTAGAATAACTGTGGAAGTAGACTTTAGTTCCATTACTCATTATTGAAATAATGAGGATCCAAGCTCATGGGTTTTGGCTATACTCAATTTGTAAATTCTTGGAACCGGGGCAGCAAAACTCCACTGGCATAAGTCATTAAGCATAAATATAAAACCATAAAGGTAAAGGGAACACAAAGTTCCCACTTACCCAAGTAGAAGACAGGTCACCAGGCATATGAACTCAAAATCCAGTAATGAAACAAAAACTAAATAAAATTGAAATATTGCCACTGCAAACACTCAAAATCCACAAGAGATATTAATTGGCACAAATGAAATGTAACAAAGGTCACACCAAATCCCTTTTGCGTTTCAGACCTACAGGTTCTTCTTTTATGTCATTAAACATCCTGTGGATTTTGTGCCCCTGCAGTAAAATGCTAATAGGGATACTGAAGGAACTGTAACGGTTTCCTCTCATTAAAGTAATTATAGTGTCGGTAGTTCCCTGACACCATCCTTCCACTCAGTGTCAAAACATTTTTTAATGGTTTGATGGTAAACAAGAGTCCCCAGTAGCTAGACCCCTTTGTGTTGCTCACACTAATGAGGAAGTATTAACTTGAGCTGCAATGGACAGCTGTGCTTGGCTGACAGTGTAAGCTGAACTCTCCAAGCCTATCACAACCATCCATTGAGAGATTACAATGTTCCTAAGCTGGGGCTGGAAGTTGAGTGGATAGGACCATCATTCAGTGTTAAATTGCCTGACAATGTCTAACCCCTTAAGGACCAAGCTTCTGGAATAAAAGGGAATCATGACATGTCACACATGTCATGTGTCCTTAAGGGGTTAACGCTTGATGGAGAAACAGCACCAGGGAACTCCAGGCACCATAACCAATTCTGATTACATATATGTATTATATTTTTAACATTTATTATGTTCTTGGAAAATCTAGTGACATAATAACTTGTGTATAAAGATTGTGTCTTTTACAGAGCAGATAGTAACAATAACTTTGTAATTTTTGCCTTGTAGATTCTTCAGGGTGATGGTGCTTTAAAATATCATTAAGGATGAAACCAGCATGGAGATGTCATCTGTATTTTCTTGGACTAGTCATAGGTCTATGGCTTATGGTTCTTCCCAACAGGACTACAGCCTGTCCCAAACTGTGTGCCTGCTATGTACCGGCAGAAGTTCACTGCACTTTTAGATATCTCACCGTGATCCCCAAACCGATCCAAGCACACGTCGTACGCATTAATTTTGGGTATGTTAGATTAAAATAAAAAAAAAATACTTGATGTTTCAATTTAAACTATCTGCATTGACTAATTTTACAATTCATATATCCTTCATGTTTTGATTTACTTAATTCTATATTTCTTTCTTTAATAATTCCAACAACTGGTAGCAGTGGGAATAAATATAGACTGGAAACAAAGAATGTTTGTATACTGGACAGAACAGCCTGCTCTAGGAATAACTTTCCGTACATGTTGGAATATTATAGAGGAGAGTGAGTTTGTGATGTAAAGTACCTCCCACATAGTTAGACCACTGGGTACTCATTTTATACAATGATCTGCAAACTGCATGTGTTAGTATATGATGGTGTACACATGTGATTAGCCTCTATGGGGATCTATGCCATAATGGCCCTAGCAGGTTCGGAAAGGGATTAACATTTTCAGGTTAAGCAGTGACGTTATTTACTGGGACATTCTGCAGAATACAACTGGGCCATTGCTTAAATTACGTGGATTGCAACGGTCTTCCAGGGTATAATTTGTTGGTTGTGTGGATAAACAGCAAACAGTTATAACATATCAGTTACTTCAAACAGCAGCCAGCAGGGTGAAAGGTAAAAGGAAGAGAAACAAAGAGCAAGTAAAAAAAACAAAGAACTTCCTTCCTGTGAGTACCAACAAGTTCATATCATATATAAGAAGTACTCTGAATTGCACAGCGCCATCTACAGCTCAAGTGCTAATTATAATTATTATACATATTATATTTCAAATCTATACATAATGCTGCTCCCACCTATCTATCCTTCCTAATACACAAGTATGTCCCGTCTAGGCCCTTTCGATCTGCTGAAGACTTACGTCTATCTTCTGTCCGTACTCCCACCTCTGATGGTCGCCTTCGAAACTTCTCCAGGGCTGTTCATGTGGAACTCGCTTCCCTCCTCCGTTAGATGCTAACCCAGTCTCCACTCCTTCAAAAAATCATTAAAAACCCACTTCTTCATAAAAGCGTATCAATTAAACTGTTAATAGCTCCCGACTGATTCCTCTCTTGCAACTGTCATTAATCTAATACTATCCTTACCTTTTGTGTCATTTTACCCCACTCTCTCTAGCATGTAAGCTCATTGAGCAGGGCCCTCAACCCCTCCGTTACTGTGTGTCCAACTTGTCTGGATACAACTACATGTCTGTTTGTCCACCTACTGTAAAGCACTGCGGAACTTGATGGCGCTATATAAATAATAACATAATAATAATATGCAGGGGGAAAGTTCAGATGGGGAGACAGAGAGAAGGAGGAGGAGACGAGTTGGAAGCAGGGGGAGGTCGTCGCAAGGAGCTAGTGGCACAGTCAGACAGCATGCATCGGCACCCGGGGTCAGCCAGACAGCACGCCAATCAACGCATTGTTGCCACCACCAGAATGACGTCATTGCAGAGCTCAGCAGTGTGGCATTTTTTTGTGTGTCTGCCTCTGACAACAGCGATGCCATTTGCAACCTGTGCCAAAAGAAACTGAGTCGTGGGAAGTCCAACACCTACCTAGGTACAACTGCTTTGCGAAGGCACATGATCGCACATCACAAACGCCTATGGGATCAACACATGAGTACAAGCAGCACACAAACTCAAAGCCGCCATCCTCCTCCTGGTCCAGCATCTTCAGCCACGTTAACCACTGCTGTCCTCCTTGCCCCCTCTCAACCATCTGCTCCTTCGTCTCTCGCCTTGAGCAGTTCCTGCTCATCTGCCCACAGTCAGGTGTCTGTCAAGGACATGTTTGAGCGTAAGAAGCCAATGTCACAAACTCACCCCCTTGCCCGGCGTCTGACAGCTGGCTTGACTGAACTCTTAGCCCGCCAGCTTTTACCATACAAGCTGGTGGAGTCTGAGGTGTTCAAAAAATTTGTAGTTATTGGGACACCGCAGTGGAAGGTACCCGGTCGAAATTTCTTTGTACAAAAGGCAATCCCCAACCTGTACTCGATTGTGCAAAAGGAAGTAATGGCATGTCTGGCACACAATGTTGGGGCAAGGGTCCATCTGACCACTGATACCTGGTCTGCAAATCATGGTCAGGGCAGGTATATCACCTACACTGCGCATTGGGTAAACCTGCTGATGGCTGCCAAGCATGGAATGCGTGGCTCTGCAGAGGAGTTGGTGACACCGCCACGACTTGCAGGCAGGCCTGCTGCCACCTCCTCTACTCCTCCTACTCCATCCTCTTCCATAACCTCCTTGGCTGAGTCCTCTTCTGCTGCTGCGTCTTGCTCCACATCAACGGCACCCCCCCCCCCCCCCCCCAGCTCCCCAGGTACGTTTCCACATCCCGGATATGGCAGTGTCACGTCGTCTTGGGGTTGACTTGCCTGAAAGCAGAGAGTCACACCAGACCAGCACTCCTGTCCGCCCTGAACGCACAGGTGGATCAGTGGCTGACTCCGCACCAACTGGAGATCGGCAAAGTGGTTTGTGACAAAGGAAGAAATTTGTTGGCGGCATTGCATTTGGGCAAGTTGACACATGTGCCGTGCATGGCACATGTGTGTAATCTGATTGTACAACGCTTTGTGCATAAGTACCCAGGCTTACAGGACGTCCTTAAGCAGGCCAGGAAGGTGTGTGGCCATTTCAGGCGTTCCTACACGGCCATGGCGCACTTTTCCGATATCCAGCGGCGAAACAACATGCCAGTGAGGCGCTTGATTTGCAACAGCCCGACACATTGGAATTCAACACACTTAATGTTCGAACCGCCTGCTCCAACAAGAAAAAGACGTTAACGAGTATTTTTTTGCCACGTTACTGGACGCTCATGCGCAATGCCTGTAGGCTCATTTTGAGGAGGTGACAAACCTAGTCAGTCGCACCGAAGGCACCATCAGCGACATCAAACCATTTGTTTTCTTCCTGGAGCGTGCCCTGCGAAGAGTGCTGGATCAGGCCGTAGATGAGTGTGAAGAGGAAGAGTTGTGGTCACCATCACCACCAGAAACAGCCTTATCAGCATCGCTTGCTGAACCTGCGGCAACGCTGGAAGAGGATTGTGAGGAAGAGGAGTCAGAGGAGGAATGTGGCTTTGAGGAGGAGGAGGAAGACCAACCACAACAGGCATCCCAGGGTGCTCGTTGTCACCTATCTGGTACCCGTGGTGTTGTACGTGGCTGGGGAGAAGAACATACCTTCAGAGACATCACTGAGGACGAGGAACAGGACATAAGTAGCTCGGCATCCAACCTTGTGCAAATGGGGTCTTTCATGCTGTCGTGCCTGTTGAGGGACCCTCGTATAAAAAGGCTGAAGGAGAACGACCTGTACTGGGTGTCCACGCTACTAGACTCCCGGTATAAGCAGAAAGTGCCTGAAATGTTACCTAATTACGGCAAGTCGGAAAGGATGCAGCAGTTCCAAAATCAATTAAAAAGTATGCTTTACACAGCGTATAAGGGTGATGTCACAGCACAACGGGAATCTAACAGGGGAAGAGATGAAAGTAATCCTCCTCCTCCCAAGACCACGACGGCAAGGACAGGACGCTTTACAGACGTATTGTTGATGGAGGACATGTGGAGCTTTTTAATTCCTACGCATCGCCACAGCCCTTTTGGGTCCACCCTCAGAGAACGACTCGACCGACAGGTAGCAGACTACCTCGCCTTAACTGCAGATATCGACACTCTGAGGAGTGACTGGGTGTGCAGGCTTGACCTGTGGCCTAAGCTATCCCAATTTGCGATAGAACTTCTGGCCTGCCCCGCTTCAAGTGTACTGTCAGAAAGGACCTTCAGTGCAGCAGGAGGTATTGTCGCTGAGAAGAGAAGTCGCCTAGGTCAAAAAAGTCTAGATTACCTCACCTTTATTAAGATGAATGAGGGATGGATCCCGAAGGGACTGACAGTGGGCGATACATTCGACTAAAAAAGGCCTGATGAGGGGGACTACTTAACACACCACTCCTATCTGGTGGCACATTAGATTGCACGCGCAGTGCCCCAAATTTGAAGTAGGAGGACCGACCAAGCATCTTTTTCCATCTCCCGCTTTCTAAAATCGATGCCTTATATACACGTCCCCTGATAGGGGACGTAACAGGGATTAAACTGATAAGAATAGTACTTCTTAACACACCACTCCTTTCTGGTGGCACATTAGATTGCACGCGCAGTGCCCCAAATTTGAAGTAGGAGGACCGACCAAGCATCTTTTTCCATCTCCCGCTTCCTAAAATCGATGCCCTATATACACGTCCCCTGATAGGGGACGTAACAGGGATTAAACTGATAGGAATAGTACTACTTAACACACCTTATAATAACGCAGAGAGAGGAGTCTGAAGAAGAGGAGTCAGAGGAGGAAGGTGGCTTTGAGGAGGTGGAAGACCAAACACAGCAGGCGTCCCAGGGGGCTTGTTGTCACCTTTCGGGGATCCTTGGTGTTGTACGTGGCTGGGTGGAGGAAGAGACCTTCAATGACATCAGTGAGGACAAGGAACGGGACATGGCTAGCTTGGTATCCAACCTTGTGCAAATGGGGAGTTTGCGGTTGTGCAAATGGACTGTTTGCGGTTGTTTGCGGTGCGTTAAACGGGGAGTTTGGTCTGTCACTGTGAAGCGGGCGTAACACTTACACTACCTGATCGATACAACATCATACCTGATGTTTTAAAGCAGGTTATTCCAAACAATTTAGGAATGTTAGGTGATTTATGCCCTTTATGGATTAAAACCAGACTCTGCATCAACTATGTAATTTTCCATGGGAGTTTTACCATGGATCCCCCTCCGGCATGCCACAGTCCAGGTGTTAGTCCCCTTAAAACAACTTTTCAATCACTATTGTGGCCAGAAAGAGTCCCTGTGGGTTTTAAAATTTGCCTGCCCATTGAAGTCTATGGCGGTTCGCGCGGTTCGCCTGTTCGCGAACATTTGCGGAAGTTCGCGTTCGCCGCTCGCGAACCGAAAATTTTATGTTCGTGACATCACTAGTGCTGAACTAGATGTACAGAACTTTATAAAAGTTACATACTCAGGATAAGGGAACTTATGAATGGAAAGAGATCAGGTGAAGGCCAGTCATGTATTCACTCAAAATGGCTTTCATTATCTTAGATGCCTATGAATCATGTATTTTTCCTGCATGTTCTGCATTTTTCCACAAGAGAAAAAATATATTTATGTCAAAACAGTAAATTATGTTTTCCAGGTGCTTGAGCTGAGCCCAGTTGTGGAGGGTCAGCTCATTGGCTGAGTGCATCATCTGATCATTTTCAGCCAATGAGTTAAGTCTTGCACTGCCAAGCTTAGCTCAGGCAGATAGCTACCAGCTCTCAGACCAAAAGGGAAGGGGCATGGAGCAGCTAGAAAATGATTTGACTACTTAAATTTAGGTGAGGTGGCAGCGCATCCCTGACACCATAACCACTGCAGTGCTGTTGTGATTATGGTGCTTGGAATGTTTCTTAAAGGTCAGGTCAGTCCATGTGAATTTTAACCATGCCCTATAATAACTGGGAAATAAAATATGAATAACATTACACAAAAGCACATGGAGTAGAGCTAAGTTGTATGGATAGGCTTATTTACTTTACTTTATTTCTATTTTTTATGATTTGGACAGATTTAAACGTACATGACAAGGTACATACAAACACTAAAAAGTACATACATACACATTATACATAATAAAGTCAAATTTAACTTTAGCTTTAACACAATTTATTAACTTCTTGTGTAACTCTACAGTATCCTTTAGTCTTTTTAAAAAGAACGTAGTTTCAAAATGAAAGCCCTGTCAATATATAATTTACTTTTATGGAGTCAGAATTTTGTGAATGGCAATGTATGCATAGTAGTTATAGTTTCAACATTGTTATGTCTCATGGGGAAAATAGGATTCATAATCACATTTATTCTTATTAATAAAAATAACTTTCTCCACAATGGGGCATTTTACTAAACCCGTCTTATTCTGCTCCCTTAGACTTATAATAATACATCATACTTATAGAACACATTTTAGAATGTACCAGGTTCCTTATCAGGAACTAGATATTTTCTAAATTTTAAGTGTTATTATTTTTAAAACAGTAAATTTAGCACTTTGTGTTTTCCATTTCTGGCACCTTGCTTGACTAGTGTCAGTGAACCATGGTAAGCAAACACACACTCAGTTTATTTATTTTACAAGTCACTGAGAGAAAATGACTAAGAATATTGCTGTTACTGAAAGGACCCCCTGTCCAAACACACATTAAATATATTAATATCAATAGGCCCCAGGTGAATGAACATTAAAAACGTGATTAAATACGCAAACAATGAATCATTCTACTAAACAAGAAAGAAACCTGAAAATAATTAACGGCTTCCATATGTAACAGGATGCAGAGCTTAATATATTTCTCGCCCTTTTTTTTTATTCTATTAAATGTGCATTTAAAATTAGAATAGTTGAGCATATACACTTGAATATACACTAGAAAAAATGTGTTTTTAAATATTTTTTATTATTTAGTGAAAGCCTTTTTTTTTTTTTACAATATTAAACATAAACATCAACATAAAATATAATAATCAAATTATTAATAAGCATAACATAAAATATAACCGCAAAATAAAATGGTCAGTTTTTACCATTATCTGTAAATAAGTATGTAATTGTTACCATTATCTGCATCTTTTTTTTAAAGCAAAAAAAGATGGTCTCTTTTTGAAACCAAAAGGAGAAGCACTGTAGCTCTGTATGTGTACGTTGCACTAGTACAAAGACGCAGAATATGATTCCCCGTGAAATGCACTACAGAGCTTCAAGGTTTCTATTAACTTAGAGCCCTAAAACACTTTAGCTTGTTACATACTCCTGGGAGCAGGAGTAGGTGACCATCAGAACTCAAAATGTTGTGGACTGCACCCTCCCTGATTCTGTGCCAGGATTATAGCTGTGGGAGATATAGTACACAACAACTGGAGTGCCAAAGGTTGCCTACCCCTGTTGTAGAGGAATATAAATGTTACAGAAACAGAATAAGTGGTTGCAGGAGGCTTCTCCTGCTCTCCCCATCAGTCAGCTGCATTTGACAGAGAGGACTGTCATGACAATTGATTGACAGGTGATGGAAAGAGCAAACTCTTAAGTAGATCTTTCTTTTTGGACTTTCTTTTTAGTTAAAGTTGTGTGTATCATGATAGGTATTAATTTCAAAACATAAAATAATTTGGGTATCAGTGGAATGATAATGATTAATACAGTGTGTATTAATTTATTAACAATGTGTAATTATCACAAGTGTATTAATTAGGGAGATGATGACGGCATTATGAAAATATAAGTTTTATAACATAGTCAACATATGCATCAATTAATTTGTATAATAAAAAGCAAATGCAATAAATAGCAAACTGCGCCAACATTGTTAGCATGCACGGGAATGGTCTTCTTTATTGAACTAATTTATATAGAAAAAGAAAAACAAATGTTTCCCGTCACACACCTCTGCTTACAAAATGAGCGTAAAAATGTGTATAGAGGATTGCTGAGAAACATTATGAAAAGATAGTCACATATGAGTATTTTATGAAGATTTATATCAGAGATCTAGAATTCTCTTGGATATTCAATTGTAATATAACATAACGTTCCAGTTATTCTGGTAAAAGCATTCCAGGATATCGCAAGTCATGCATAGGAAGAGTTCATGTACTCGTTCAAAAATATCTAACCATAGTAGTTTACAGAAGTCCCCATACCAGCAAGGAACAAATTAAATACCATAAAAGCAGTGTTTTCTGAACATACATAGGTAAACCCCCTTCTCTCACTTATGTTCTTTCCTTTAAGTAAAACGGAGCATATGTGCATGTTTACTCTCTTCTATTGATTTGTCTTCTTGTGCACAGTTACAACAGTGTGAGTAGGCTGGAAGAAAGGGACTTCTCTGGTCTGGAGAAGCTGGAATTGCTGATGCTGCATAGTAATGAGATCCAAACAATTCATGAAAGCACCTTTAACGATTTATCCTCTTTACAGGTAAGAGTGATTTAAACAGATAAATAACTTGCTTCCAGCAAGGAATCCTTAATACTATAATTGCCAGATAAAGTAGTAGGCAGTCAGGCATGAGATAGTTAAGCTTTAAATAGGATTACATTTCAGTTGAATATGTAGTGACAAAAAAAAAACTTTGTTAATGTAATTAATACAATAAAATTCGAAACCATGGGCAAAACAAATATGAACAGGAAAATGGTTTCATAAAACTATTTATATGACAAGTATCTAAATTTGCATAATGGGTAGGGGTGGTCACGAACCAGCATCACATGACGTCTAAGAGGTCAGTTCTGACATAAGCATTGGGTTAAGGAATTGTCTGTTCTGTTAGTTAACTAAGAATTGTAAAGGCTTATTTTGTCAATATATGGAGGTTTATACCGTAAAGATGATGATCAGAACCCCAATTACAATTTGTAAATTATTTGTGTAGAATGTTAAACTGAGATTTAGAAAGCACTTGCTTTAGACTGATAAATATTGCTAGGAATGTCTTATAAATTCTTAGTAACAGGGTCATACAGTCTTCATAAGTTCTTTAGTCATCAAGGATGAAGTATAAATATTTGAATATAATAATTGTATGTTGTGTTACTACATGGTGTCCTGGTTTTCTGTTCCACCCAGATATTAAAGATGAGCTACAATAAAGTAAAATCCCTCCATAAGAACACTTTTCATGGTCTTAAAAATCTGGTGAGATTACACATGGATCATAACAAATTGGAATTCTTAGACCCCGGATCATTCTATGGACTCACATCTCTTAAACTGGTCCACCTGGAAGGAAACCTGCTGAGACAACTTCATACAGACACTTTTGTTACTTTGAGGTACATACAGATCTTTAAAACATCATCCATAAAACATGTTTATCTATCCAGCAACCAGTTATCTTCACTACCTAAAGACATGTTCTTGTACATGAATGAATTGGAAGGACTCTATATTAATGAAAACCCATGGACGTGTGACTGTAACCTACAATGGCTCACAGATGGATCACATAATTTTAAAGGTAATACTTTCTTTATTAGTTGTATTTACTATAGAGCTGGACATTTGAGAAAAAGCTATTCCTCCCAGATATAGATTTTCAGCTGATTTAAATGTAGAGAACTCGCGTTAGCATGATGCACTTTCAATAATAAACTACATAAAGGATTAACAAAGGATGTTTAACACTTGCATGTTTTCATAGAAATCAAAGTGCTCAACTGGGGAAATTATGTCATTACTGATGATTCAGAGACCTAAAGAAAACCTTAACTCAACATGATATGAAAGATGCTTAGACAAGTGTTTAAAAACACTCAGTAACTTGCCTTGTATTGTTAGATGCTCCCCTTAAACTTCTGTAAGCTCACTTGTGTCAATACAAAATAGTAATATTAATTAGCTTGTCCGACTACTTCCACTAAAAATATAAATAAAATTAATACTACATGGATTGTATTATAGGAGATGATCATATCTCTTTTAATTGAATAGCAGTTTTCGTGCAGATGTAGAACTGCTATTTATTTAACATAGTTATGAATACAACCTATAATTGGGTCTTTGCAGTTACAACAAACAGAATATCTATTAACATATGTAAACCGAGAAACACTAGTGTGATCGTCACTGCACTGACTGTTTGAATGTCACTACTCTAAATATCCAATGTTTTTCTTGTTGTATATTTTTTTATTTTATGTTGAAGATTAATGAATTAGTCTGATACCAATCTTTAGAGCACACACAGCCATATTAATTTAAAAAAAAATGACATGATGTATGTAATGTGAATATCTACAGTGTTGTATATCAAGAGAATACAAGCACAAATTATTTAGTTTCATTGCTAGTAGTGACTTCAATCAGGAAAACCTTAGTGGCTGAGTAAAACAAAAAAAAAGGCAATTTAAAAAAATTAGACAATTAAAGTTTAAAGGGGTATTTCAACCACAATAACTATTTTTAAAAGGTGGTCGTTGTGGAAGCAATCTGTACACGCAGCATTTGATATCTCCAATTTTGCGCTGGGGGCTAATTGCACCACTGGCACTCATGACGTAGGTAGCCCGGCACACCTAATCTTAATTCTGTGCAACAATTATGTCTGTTGTAACAGGTTTTGATTTAGTCAGCCGGCTTAAGATGTGTATAGTGGCAACTATCTAGGTGCTATATATGCTCTATGTTTATGAAAGTATTAATTTTAAAAGTACAACAGCTTGTATAATTGAAGGAATCACATTATTTATATTTGTGTTTAACTTTTTACTTCTACGAGCACCCCTCTGACATTGTTTTTAGCACCAAATGTAACTTATTTACCTGCCTCCATAGTGACAGCGCTCAATGTAACTCCCCTGCCTCTCTAGTGACAGCATTTTAACTAATTATTTTACCTCCCTCCATAGTGACAGTGCTCAATGTAACTCCCCTGCCTCTCTAGTGACAGCGTTTTAACTAATTATTTTACCTCCCTCTATAGTGACAGCGCTCAATGTAACTCCCCTGCCTCTCTAGTGACAGCGTTTTAACTAATTATTTTACCTCCCTCCATAGTGACAGCGCTCAATGTAACTCCCCTGCCTCTCTAGTGACAGCGTTTTAACTAATTATTTTACCTCCCTCCATAGTGACAGTGCTCAATGTAACTCCCCTGCCTCTCTAGTGACAGCGTTTTAACTAATTATTTTACCTCCCTCTATAGTGACAGCGCTCAATGTAACTCCCCTGCCTCTCTAGTGACAGCGTTTTAACTAATTATTTTACCTCCCTCCATAGTGACAGCGCTCAATGTAACTCCCCTGCCTCTCTAGTGACAGCGTTTTAACTAATTATTTTACCTCCCTCTGTAGTGACAGCGCTCAATGTAACTCCCCTGCCTCTCTAGTGACAGCGTTTTAACTAATTATTTTACCTCCCTCCATAGTGACAGTGCTCAATGTAACTTCCTTCCCTCTCTAGTGATAGCATTTTAACTAATTATTTTACCTCCCTCCATAGTGACAGTGCTCAATGTAACTCCCCTGCCTCTCTAGTGACAGCATTTTAACTAATTATTTTACCTCCCTCCATAGTGACAGCGCTTAATGTAACTTCCCTCTCTGTCTAGTGACAGCATTTTAACTAATTATTTTACCTCCCTCCATAGTGACAGTGCTCAATGTAACTCCCCTGCCTCTCTAGTGACAGCGTTTTAACTAATTATTTTACCTCCCTCTATAGTGACAGCGCTCAATGTAACTCCCCTGCCTCTCTAGTGACAGCGTTTTAACTAATTATTTTACCTCCCTCCATAGTGACAGCGCTCAATGTAACTCCCCTGCCTCTCTAGTGACAGCGTTTTAACTAATTATTTTACCTCCCTCTGTCGTGACAGCGCTCAATGTAACTCCCCTGCCTCTCTAGTGACAGCGTTTTAACTAATTATTTTACCTCCCTCCATAGTGACAGTGCTCAATGTAACTTCCTTCCCTCTCTAGTGATAGCATTTTAACTAATTATTTTACCTCCCTCCATAGTGACAGTGCTCAATGTAACTCCCCTGCCTCTCTAGTGACAGCATTTTAACTAATTATTTTACCTCCCTCCATAGTGACAGCGCTTAATGTAACTTCCCTCCCTGTCTAGTGACAGCATTTTAACTAATTATTTTACCTCCCTCCATAGTGACAGTGCTCAATGTAACTCCCCTGCCTCTCTAGTGACAGCGTTTTAACTAATTATTTTACCTCCCTCTATAGTGACAGCGCTCAATGTAACTCCCCTGCCTCTCTAGTGACAGCGTTTTAACTAATTATTTTACCTCCCTCCATAGTGACAGCGCTCAATGTAACTCCCCTGCCTCTCTAGTGACAGCGTTTTAACTAATTATTTTACCTCCCTCTATAGTGACAGTGCTCAATGTAACTCCCCTGCCTCTCTAGTGACAGCGTTTTAACTAATTATTTTACCTCCCTCCATAGTGACAGCGCTCAATGTAACTCCCCTGCCTCTCTAGTGACAGCGTTTTTACTAATTATTTTAACTCCCTCCATAGTGACAACGCTCAAGGTAACTCCCCTGCCTCTCTAGTGACAGCGTTTGAACTAATTATTTTACCTCCCTCTATAGTGACAGCGCTCAATGTAACTCCCCTGCCTCTATAGTGACAGCGTTTTAACTAATTATTTTACCTCCCTCTGTAGTGACAGCGCTCAATGTAACTCCCCTGCCTCTCTAGTGACAGCGTTTTAACTAATTATTTTACCTCCCTCTATATTGACAGTGCTCAATGTAACTCCCCTGCCTCTCTAGTGACAGCGTTTTAACTAATTATTTTACCTCCCTCCATAGTGACAGTGCTCAATGTAACTTCCTTCCCTCTCTAGTGATAGCATTTTAACTAATTATTTTACCTCCCTCCATAGTGACAGTGCTCAATGTAACTCCCCTGCCTCTCTAGTGACAGCATTTTAACTAATTATTTTACCTCCCTCCATAGTGACAGCGCTTAATGTAACTTCCCTCCCTGTCTAGTGACAGCATTTTAACTAATTATTTTACCTCCCTCCATAGTGACAGTGCTCAATGTAACTCCCCTGCCTCTCTAGTGACAGCGTTTTAACTAATTATTTTACCTTCCTCCATAGTGACAGCGCTCAATGTAACTCCCCTGCCTCTCTAGTGACAGCGTTTTAACTAATTATTTTACCTCCCTCTATAGTGACAGTGCTCAATGTAACTCCCCTGCCTCTCTAGTGACAGCGTTTTAACTAATTATTTTACCTCCCTCCATAGTGACAGCGCTCAATGTAACTCCCCTGCCTCTCTAGTGACAGCATTTTAACTAATTATTTTACCTCCCTCTATAGTGACAGTGCTCAATGTAACTCCCCTGCCTCTCTAGTGACAGCGTTTTAACTAATTATTTTACCTCCCTCCATAGTGACAGCGCTCAATGTAACTCCCCTGCCTCTCTAGTGACAGCATTTTAACTAATTATTTTACCTCCCTCCATAGCGACAGCGCTCAATGTAACTCCCCTGCCTCTCTAGTGACAGCGTTTTAACTAATTATTTTACCTCCCTCCATAGTGACAGCGCTCAATGTAACTCCCCTGCCTCTCTAGTGACAGCATTTTAACTAATTATTTTACCTCCCTCTATAGTGACAGTGCTCAATGTAACTCCCCTGCCTCTCTAGTGACAGCATTTTAACTAATTATTTTACCTCCCTCCATAGTGACAGCGCTCAATGTAACTCCCCTGCCTCTCTAGTGACAGCATTTTAACTAATTATTTTACCTCCCTCCATAGTGACAGCGCTCAATGTAACTCCCCTGCCTCTCTAGTGACAGCATTTTAACTAATTATTTTACCTCCCTCTATAGTGACAGGGCTCAATGTAACTCCCCTGCCTCTCTAGTGACAGCGTTTTAACTAATTATTTTACCTCCCTCCATAGTGACAGCGCTCAATGTAACTCCCCTGCCTCTCTAGTGGCAGCATTTTAACTAATTATTTTAACTCCCTCTATAGTGACAGTGCTCAATGTAACTCCCCTGCCTCTCTAGTGACAGCATTTTAACTAATTATTTTACCTCCCTCCATAGTGACAGCGCTCAATGTAACTCCCCTGCCTCTCTAGTGACAGCATTTTAACTAATTATTTTACCTCCCTCCATAGTGACAGCGCTCAATGTAACTCCCCTGCCTCTCTAGTGACACCATTTTAACTAATTATTTTATCTCCCTCCATAGTGACAGTGCTCAATGTAACTCCCCTCCCTGTCTAGTGACAGCGTTTTAACTAATTATTTTACCTCCCTCCATAGTGACAGCGCTCAATGTAACTCCCCTGCCTCTCTAGTGACACCATTTTAACTAATTATTTTATCTCCCTCCATAGTGACAGTGCTCAATGTAACTCCCCTCCCTCTCTAGTGACAGCATTTTAACTAATTAATTTACCTCCCTCCATAGTGACAACGCTCAATGCAACTCCCCTCCCTCTCTAGTGACAGCATTCTACCTATTTCCACTCCCTCCCCCAGTGATAGTGCTCAGTGTAACTCCCTCCCTATTGACACCACTCAATATACCCACCACCACCCTTACCACCCCATTGGCAGGCCTCTCTAGCACCAATATATCTTACTTCCGCCTCCTTCTCTCCTTGTTTATCCATTAGTTAGCACACACTCTCATCATTTAAAAATCCACATTGAAAAGCATTGGATTCAATGTTTTATATGTGAAGAAGCCGACTTGTGCATTTGCAGCACTCACCGCACATGTGCCTAAGGTCCATCAATGCTTCTCTTTGAGAAGCATTTGATTGTAACAAGACCCGGAAGATGATTATGCGGCATGAATGATAAAGATGAAGCTTGCCAGGTAAGTATCAAGCTATTTTGAAAGAATATGCAATCAAAACATGGAAGGGGGTTAATGTAGATATTGATTGAGACTATTGCTGCTAATGAAATAAATAGACTAAAGAAAGTTGATGGAGTAACCCTTTAAATTAAATAACCAACTGTATTCCAGCACAGTTTGACACTGAAATAATGTAGTATAAAGGTGTTATTCCTGTAAACACCAGATGGTCATACAATATGTTTTCTATTATTACACTGTTTAGTTATTTCTTTTTCATGTACATTATGTAAAAACTGTGACATCTGTTTCTTCCACAGACCTGATAAAATGTAAGAAAGATCGATCTGGTCCACAATGTCCTTTATGTTCAATTCCAAGAAAAAACAAAGGAAAGTCTCTAACAGACATCTCATCTCAAGACCTAAATTGTATAAAACCAACTATAGAGAACATATACAAGATAAAAAATATCACCACTGCAGAAGACATAGGATTTACCTCTATATCTGCCAAAGACTTTGTAGCACCCATAGGCTCTCTTATCCTAAATATGACTGACAATTCTGGAAATGAAGCAAATTTAGCCTGCAGTGTTCAACGACCAACAAAAATGTCTCAAATGACATTGGATATAAAAGCAGAATACACAACAATGAGAACTACATTTTCTACCTTTCTTGTATGCAGCATTGATTATGATCACATTCAAAAAATATGGGGCATCCTAGCTATGTACAGTGATTCTCCCATGAAACTGAAAAAAGACCTATTGCTTACAAAGGCACCCTACATTAGTTACAAATACAGACAATACTCATCAGATGATGAGGTCTTTACAGACATTGATGCAGAACTCAGAGCGGAACCAAGCTGGCTTATGCAGGACTCAATGACGTTACAGTTAGACAGGACAGCTACGACTCTAAGTACATTGCATATTAGGTATTTGTCAGATATGTATCTCAAAATACCAAAGACCACTGAGAAGCCAATGAAAGGTGACTGGGTTATGATTGTTAAAACTAACCAAACAAAGACAGAATATTCTGCAGTGATTGGGGGAACTGTGGAAATGGATTGCCATGTATTGGGTGAACCCACTCCTGTTATTGAGTGGGTCCTTCCTGATGGAAGTAAGCTTAGAGCTCCATATGTAAGTGAAGAAGGAAGGATAACCTTAACAAAAGGTGGAAAATTTATGCTGAAGGCAGCGGACAGTTTTGATACTGGAGTTTATCACTGTATCGCAACAAATTATCTTGATGCTGATGTGCTTTCTTTTAGAATTACAGTGGTCAGTACTGATGTGGAAGAAGACAGTGTCAATGGTGCAGAACTTACAGTGAGTCATGGGGATGAACTCTTTCTTCCTTGTGGATCATTTGGTATACCTGATGCATCTGTGAGCTGGATTTTACCAGACCATTCTGTGCTGCATGACACATCGCGGAACAAAATTATTTTCCACAATGGAACGTTAAAAATACATGATGTAACACAGAGAGACAGAGGGCATTTTAGATGCTTAGCAGCTAATCAGTATGGTATTGACACGCTTATACACAAGGTAACAGTTGAAGATGATAGAAAAATCAAAATACTCAATGAGAAGTTACAACTCGACCACAATGAAGATGAAAATGATGATGGGTCTACCAATGAAGATATTGAAGAATTTAACATTCATTCTGCAAGAGGAAAAGCCATCACTCAAAGAAAAATTCCAAGAAGATTCCAGTGGAGAGAAAAAGTAACTACATTGGAGGACACAGAAAATGGCCACAATGGAGTTCAAAGACGAACCAAAATTAACAAACGGATTAGAGGAAACAGACGTCCATTCATTCAAAGTTCAAGAAAAATTGACCCCCAACGCTGGTCAGAAATTTTAGAAAGGACAAAACAGAATTCCATTAACAGCAAAAAGGAAATTCAGGAGGCAAAAATTCTGGAAAAAGAAGAACAGGATGTAGAAAGGGTGTCCGGCGAGGTGGAAGAAGCATCTGGAGAAGAACTACTCCCAGTAAAAGAAACGTTTTTGATATTAACTACAAAACATCCAGCAGTAAATATATTAAACATGGCAACATCAAAGACAGTGACAGATGTTAAAACAACACCTTTGCAGACAACAGAAAACTACATTTTTACACTTCAAAAAAACACAGAAGACGAAATAACTTCCTTGGCATCAACAACAATTAGAGATCTTACTTTAGGGACAACTCTGGAAAAAACTGAGCAGTCTCTTGATACACTTACAGATATTGCATTGAAGGATATTCAGGAAGCACCAACAACATACAGCTTGTTAAACAGCCCTTCAATAGATATGCTTGCACAGCCAAAAGTCAGTTCGAGTATCTTATATACAACACCTACAGTAGTCAGGACCATCACTGAATTGACCCCCACAAAGAGTAATCTACAGGTCAATCATGGGTTAACAACAGTGTTTAATTCAGTAACCACAGCACAAAGTGTTATTACTAATCCAACAACTAAAACTCCACACAACATAGTGACCACTTCCCCAACAACAGCTGAATACATGCATCCCATGTCTCAACCAGATACTGCAGACCAATCCACAACAATAGATTACATGTATGTTACCCAACAAGGCACCCAGAGTAGCCTATTTACTACCTCTAGTTATTTGGATATTTCTTCAGAAGATGTTATGAGTCACCCACCTTCAAAGTTCAGTCATATACTTCACAATGCAAGTGTTAGACCAACATTCACACCCAATGACTTTTCGACAACTTCACAGAGTGTTTTAATGAAACAACAAACCACTAACAAATATTTACATATAACTTCCAAAAGTGCTCCAAGTAAAACTCATAGCCAGACACATTTTCCAATTACTATGTCTGAAGATATTTCAAGTAGAAGTCCACCGACTTATAGTCCATTATCTTCAAGAAATATCACCAATCCATCATCATACCATGAAGATAATATGTCTAATACAGTTACAAATCCTAAAGTGCTATTAACAACTCAAACACATGATCCAGGTACTGTTCCTATTTTACCAGCCAACTATGACCCAGATACCACTCCAGATAGAATGGACAGTGTGTCAACCACTACAGCTAATCCAACATTAAGGGAAATGCTACAATCCCAAGCAATCCCTTTGTTAAAGTCAGAAGAACATAGAACACATCTCCCTTATGTTTCAAGTTTCAAAGATGGATTTAATGAAGGAAATATTTTGACTTTTGATTCTTCAACTAAGGCAAGTACCAAATTGTTTTTATCACAAACTGAAATTGGCCCTATATATATTAAAAATACACAAAAAATAATCTCACCCCAACTGCCAGCAGGGTCCACAATCATTACCCATCAACAGATTCAGATAGTAAAAAATGTAACTCCATTAGAACCCAGCATAAGACGTTATGGCCGAAGGCGAATTTCTGGAAAAAGACGAATTATTAGGCCAGAAAGGATTCCAATTACTAGAGTTCACAAATATAAACTTGGAACGAATGATTCAAAAGACTATGCACATAGCATCATTGACCAAACAACAATTTCAGAGCTCAGTAAATACTTTCCCACTACATATTTTCCACATACTATTCCAAATGTGCCCACTACGGCAAATCCCCGTAGTATTTATGGAAAAGAGACAAATGCTCCTCTTGGTTCAACAGCAGACAATACAAACATAGCCCTAATTAGTACATTGCCCTTAAAGTCAACAACACAAGTAATGAGTACAACAAAAGAAAATACAGGTAGTGCCTCCCCCAATTCAAATGGCTCGTCTGCTATATTGCTTATTACTGCACCACCAGATACAGATAAAGCATCAACCAGCAATTTTATTTCATCCTCACAATCAGCCATGGCGACATACAGTACACCCCAAGAAAAGATAGGCACAAGAAGTAATATTATCTCTTCTTACAAACCTACTACTCTGAAAATACTTGAAGACATTAGTGACAAATTGGTAAATTTGGATAGTCACCAAACTAATGCTCAGCACAGGCAAAACATAGCAACTCAAACACCAACAACAATACCCACTATGAAAAATATAGAATATATTCACACCACAACTCCGGAAATCACCACAAAAAACAGAGCTCCAACTAGAATGCTAAGGAGGAAAATTCCTTGGCATAGGTTGTATGGAAAAAATAATCTAATTCACAGAGAGATAGTTAGGAAACTTCGAAAAAATACTCAACAGGTGTCCACAGTTACTACACCAATTACAACTACAGTTACTAAACCAATTACAGCTATTCCTTTGACAAGTCCAAGTAGGTTTGCACACCAAACTACCACCACACTGAATACTGTGACCAGCAGCCCTTTCATTAGAACTGAGGGTACTTTAGCACCAAGAACTAATACAATAGCCTATCTTACACTTTCCAGTCCTCTAACACCATCCGAAGCGACGACTATTGAACCAACTGCAAATACTATGTTAACTATGACAATTCCAATATCATTCAGTGCAGCAACCATAACAAAACAGAGGTTCTTAAAAAGAAAAAGGCCACGGAAGAAGAATACTTTCAGTAATTCAGTATTTTCGAACACTTGGAAGCCATTACCAAAACACCACATATCAAATCATACCAAATCTATCCTTAAACCAACTATTTTTAAAAACAGCACTTTGGATTCTCTGGAGAGTATCGCTAAAACATATTCAGTTACCCAACATCCACAACTTTATGTTAGTACAATCACAGATGAACAAACCACACCATTGTCGAGTGTAGTCAATGACATCCTGCTAACCACTAATAAAAAGTTTTCCTGGAGTAAAAATCCAAGTACCTCAAAAACATTATCACAACCACTATCTAAAATTAATAAATTGACTAGTTTTTTACCCACTTTAATACCCTCTACATATTCAGAATCTGAAAGTAATTTTATAACCACAACTCATCAACAAGATACTTCCTCTAAATATAAACATGTGGCTAGTCAATTTAACAAAAAGGCAACAACTCTGAAATCAGGCATTGTTAAAAGTACCACATCACCAGCTGTAAAAAGGAGAAAAATGACTAGCAATATATCTGATTTATCACCAATATCAATCCCAGGGACAGCTCAACCCCTGACTGTCCTTGCAAAGAAAACAACCAATTATAACTTGGAAAACAGATCACAAATGAAATCAGATGGCACAGTGACTATGCCAAAAAACACTTCAACTGAATTGAAACCATCTACAAATGGCATGCCATCTCATACTTTATCTAATAGCGAAGACAAAAGAGGTCTGCAAGAAATTAAAGAAAGTCTGGAAACAACAACAATTGGACTTCAGAATCTAGAACCTACTTCAAATGATGTCCCATCAAAGCCTAAGATTATTGGGGGGAAAGCTGCAAGTTTCACTGTCTTGGCTAACTCCGATGCCTTTATTCCTTGTGAAGCTGTTGGAAATCCAGTACCTATGGTATTATGGACAAAGGTATCATCAGGTGAGGCTAGCATTTTCCTGACTTCTCATATAAAAGGGATATTAAATGCTAATAAAGATTGGATTTTCCTAATACAATACATGCTTCCCAAGAAAGATATTGATTTAATTAGTATTGAATATATTTTCTATTTTTGTTAGCTCAGCTTCCCGTTTTTAATGAGAGCATAGTTGTCCTTTAGTGCTTTAGCTTGGATGGACTAAGATTTCTACAATGCTTAACCAACCCAAGAAATGTCAGAGCCTGATTGAAATTAACTCTACAATCAGTTGCAGAACAACCACTGTCACAGGGGTCGAGGCTGCAACTGGGCTTGTCACTCCAGGGGGCCCAGTTGCCCTTTTGACCCCTGTGAATGTGAGCCGCTGAAGGTGGGGGTGCTGAGAGGAGCCCTCTCACATGGGGCCACTCTCATAGGGGGGCCACTTTAGGGCACCCCCGATCGTCTCCAACACAGTGAGGCAGAGTAGGCACTTGCTTACCTGGATGGCAGGTGCCTACTCTGCCGATATATGCTGCAAGGAGATGGGAAGAGAGGAGGCAGACAGCAGTGTGGGCAGCGAGGGAGGCTGATCTGGGAGTTCCTCTCTTGTCCTTTGCGCTCCCTCTGTGATTCTGGGAGCCGGAATATAACGCCATTCCATCCCTGGCATACTAAACAGTGCGTGGGAGGAGAGAGAAAATGCCAGATTACAGCACAGCCTCACACTGGATCCCAGGGAGAGGACCCACACCAGCTGTGAGTGTCTGTCAGTGTGAGTGTGTGTCTGACTGTCAGTGTGTGGGTGTCTGTCGGTGTCTGTCGGTGTCAGTGTGTCTTTTAGTGTGTTTGTCTGTCTGTGTCAGTGTGTGTGTGAGTGTGTCAGTGTGTGTGTCTATTAGTCAGTGTGAGCGTGTGTCTGTCAGTGTGAGTGTTTGTGTCAGTCAGTCAGTGAGTGTGTGTGTCTGTCAGTCAGTGTGTCAGTGTGTGTGTCTGTCAGTGTGTGTGTGTGTGTCTGTCAGTGTGTCTGTTAGTGTGAGTGTCTGTCTGTGTGAGTGTCGTTCAGTGTGTGTGTCTGACAGTGTGAGTGTCTGTCAATCAGTATGAGTGTGTGTTTGTCTGTCAGTGCATGTGTGTGTCTGTCACAAATTTATGGGGGTGGGAGAGACACATGGAGGGGGTAGTTGGGAAAGACACATGGGGGAGCTGGGTAAGAAACATGGAGGGTGTGGGGTGGGATTAAACACTTGGGGGACCCCAGTGCAGTTCTCGCACAGGGGCCTTGTGGTTTCTAGTTACACCTCTTTCTACAATAACTGGAATACCTAGTGAACCCACATAAAAAAATAGCTTCTAAGTTTTTTTTTGCTTTTATATATTCCTTGTGCTGCCTCTAATGCTTTTAGAGAATTTTTTTTTAATTAAACATAATGTTCCTCAATTTTTTAAATGTTTTAATATTCTATTTAAAGAATAATCTTTGACAGTTTTTCGGTAAGTCTTTTTATACTAGATGTCTGTAAATGATGACATTTAAACATTGTACTAAATCACAGTATTAGAAATCATAGTGTGAAATTGCCATTTTAAAACATGGGTCAAATGTAAATAATTTTAATTATTCTTTGCAATCCCAAAAAAACATTTAAGCAAAACAAATAATTGTTCAGGAGAAGCACAGAGCTTTAAACAAAATCAAAAAGGAAATACATTGTTTGCTGTAGACATTCCTGGGTTATTGCCATACACATTAGTGCGACCAGAGCTTGCTCTGAGCTCTACAAAGCATGCGCAGAATTCTAACATCATAAATGCTATCTGTAACACTATAGCTGACTTGGGTATCTGCCAGTGATGTGACTCATGCACAGTCTTATTCATGCTTCAGCATGGTTTTATTTCCAGGCTGGTTGGTTCCTTAGGTTTTCCCTAGATCCCTAAACCGTGTACCATGATTTGGGTTATTACTGTAGAACACCTTTACCAAATGGACCTAAACCTGGAGATCGAGTGTACAAATGTTATACACTGCTGACCTCCCCTTGTGCTGTAGAGGCCTTTCTTTTGCGAGTGTCCTTGTTTGTTATGATACAATAAAAAACAATTTCATAATCAAATCTCAAAATATAATGGATTTAATATAAAATAGCATCATTTTGTTTAATTAATGTAAGTCGTGGCAAATCATAGTTAATATTTGTGTAGAATAACAGCATTTTGTTTTTCACCAGGAATGTTTGTATCCAAAACGCGAAGGGGAAACAAAATGGAAGTTTTTGGTAATGGAACGCTATCCATATTAAGTGTTAGTCTAAATGACCGTGGGCAGTACCTATGCGTGGCCACCAACAAGCATGGATCTGACAGGTTACTAGTCACACTTTCAGTTATAACTTATCCTCCAAAGATTCTACAGGCCAAGTCAAGAGAAATTACTGTGCACTCTGGAAGTTCTGTAAATATAAAATGCCAGACTGAAGGCAGACCTTTCCCCACCATTACCTGGATATTGGCAAATGAGACCATTGCCTCTGATTCATCCATAAATAACCGGAAAGCATTTGTAGACCCAGATGGAACTCTTACAATCAAAGAAATTACAATATATGATCGTGGGATGTACAAGTGTTTAGCTACCAATATAGCTGGAGTTGATACTTCTACAGTAAGGATCCAAGTGATTGCTGCTCCTCCTGTAATTTTGGAGACTAAAAGACAAACAGTTCTAGCTTTTGCAGGTGAAAATTTAAAGCTCCCCTGTACAGCTAAAGGAAATCCTCATCCTACTGTTCATTGGGTAGCGTTTGATGGCACAAAGGTGAAACCATTACATTATGTTAATGCCAAACTCTTCCTTTTCTCCAATGGAACTCTTTACATTAGAAATGTGGCCTCAACAGACAATGGAAATTATGAGTGCATCGCAACCAGTTCTACTGGTTCTGAAAGGAGAGTTGTCACTCTCAGGGTGGAACAAAGAGATACAATTCCCCAAATAATCCATGCTTCACAAAAAACTATAGAGTTGAATTTTGGAGATAAGCTGTTGTTAAACTGTACAGCAACTGGAGAGCCAACACCAAGGATAATGTGGAGACTTCCATCAAAAGCAGTGGTCGATCAGTGGCACAGGTGAGAGCTATATTTATATGAATTAAATTAACTGGAGGTAATTCACATGTGTTAAATAAAGTCACTACAGTCAGTCATATATTTTCTTACTTTCTAAGGAGAAATAAACACAAAATAAGTATATAGCATACATTTTTTTAAACATGGGATGCAAAACCTGCACATTAACATTTATATAACAAGGAGAACAGGCACTCCAAGCACCCAGTTCACCAATGTGTGAATTGGCAAACTGCATGCAGGTTCCAAAGGTTAACATCCTAATTCCTCACAAGCAATAGTAAATGAAATAATTTTATTACCAGGTAGCAAAAACGCAGAGAGAATATCAGAGGAAACCCCCTATGAGGGTGAAGGGATCTCCCCTGGCCAGGTATTAGTAGATCGAGTTGGGGTTCAAAATCAGAGTTACTGTATGTGTATTCAATAAAGTTTCAATAAAGTTTATTCAATAAAGTACCAATTAGTATACTGAAAAGTATTATGGATAGTTTATTACATTTGGGGGTCTAGGGAGTTAATAAATGGCTGCCAGGTCTTAGAAAAATGTTTTGTTAGCCGTTCCTTATGATTGAGTTTTTCCGACCAATCCATGTGAAAAGAGTGTTACAATTTGGAACGAAATAGGGTCATTGGTGGAGATGTACTAGGAATCCAATGGTGCAGGATAGTTTTCTGGCAATCGCAGCTATGACATGAATACATTTTTAACTGGCAAGTGTGGTGTTGGGAAAACTTCCTAAAATCGCCAATTCTATCAGGATGGGAAGAGAGAAACATGAGGACATTGAGACAAGGTTTCAAACACCTGAATATGCTCGTAAGACCAAAAATAGAAAACAGGTCTGCTTCCTCTGCACTTTAAATAATTAAAAATCAACCTCAGTATATACTGTTGATCCGGGGTAAGATAAGCATGGTGAAAGAAATTGAAGTGCATCTCATGATATGTAGAGGAGGGTAATAATTTTAGAGTAGTATACCATTTTTGATATCCAACTCTTAAAATGAACTAGCCCCCTCCAGGACCTGAATAACAAGTTATTTACATTTTACTGTTTTTTTTTTTTTGTTTTTTTTTTATATATATACTAAAAAATGAATGGATAATATGAAAATCAGTGTGTGAATTAATGATATTTTCACTGGCATACAATTCTGGCACAATAAAGCAGGTCAAGTTGTGCTGGTAGCTGTATCTTGTTTAGGAATGACACACGGTCTATTCCAATAAACCATGCAATGTTTGTAGAACAATGGTGTTGTAAAACTGAAATGAAATGGATAACACAAATACAGCCAATACTTTACCACATTGCTGTGTATTTGTTAGCTCTCTTTCAAATTGTAGAAAATGAGTTATAACTACAGTCTGTAAGCTGATGATTTGTCATAAAGCAGAGTTTATTTTCTCCTGATTTATAAAAAGCATATTCACAATATCTTCACTTGAACAGCTGTGTGATAGAATTATAATGATGATAAGTCCCATCTTAGAACCCAGACGAGCCTAATCCAATTGCTTATGACAAGTAATGATCTCAATCAGGGACGGACTGACAGTGGCCTGGGCCCCCGGGCAAATTTAGGACCTGGGCCCCCGGCAGACCAATATATATGCGCTACGGAATCTGTTGCCGCTATAAAAAGGCAATAATAATAATATTCTGGTATATAAGATGGTGTATGTACGGTGTATTTGGTTATATATGTACATGTAAAGTGAATGTATGTTTTGTGTGTATATTCACTGTGAGCCTTGGTTTAAGTGAATATATGTATGTTTGTGTCTAGTGCCACGATGTGTGGATTCAGAGTAATATAACAATTTTTTTTTTTTTAAATAGGGTAGTATTTATAGGACCACTAGAGTGCCAGGAAAACAAACTCATTTTCCTGGCACTATAGGGTCTTTGTGTGCCCCGCACCTCTGGGTCGCACTCTCACTGGGCTGAAGGGTGAGGAAGGGGTTAAACTCTCCTCTTCTGACGTCAGCGCTGAATGCGCATGCGCAGCAAGAGCCGCACGCATTCAGTCTATAGGAAAGCATTTCTCAATGCTTTCCTATGGACGGCAGCGTCTTCTCACTGTGATTTTCACAGTGAGAAGGGTGGAATCGCCTCTAGCGGCTGTCAATGAGACAGCCACTAGAGGCTGTAGGGATAACCCTAGATGGACCTGGCACCCAGACCACTTCATTGAGCTGAAGTGGTCTGGGTGCCTATAGTGGTCCTTTAAGTGTGTATGTGAATCATGGCAATGTGTTTATATGAGCAATGCAGGCATCCAAAGTACTAACCATGTGCTAAACGTTACGAGCCACCTTAAAGGGACACTAGAGTCACCAGAAAAACTTCAGATTCATGGAGTTGTTCTGGTATGTATAGTCAGTCCTTACAGGCATTTTAATGTAAACCCTGCCTTTTCAGAAAAGGGCAGTGTTTACATTGCTGCATAGGGACACCTCTCGTGGCAGTCACTCAGATGGCCACTAGAGGTGCTTCTTGGGTCAGTGATAGACAATGTGCAGCACTGATGTTCAGTGTCTCATAATTCTGGCGGACCCGTGTGGCCCTGAAATAAAGGTAAGTTTATTACCTTTTTAGGAGGGGCAAGGGTTGATAGGGGTTGTAGGATGTGATAGGGGTTGTAGGATGTGTATGGGGTGATAGGGGTTGTAGTGGGTAATAGGGGTTGTAGGATGTGTATGGGGGTGATAGGGGTTGTAGTGTGTGTAGGGAGTGATAGGGGTTGTAGTGTGTGTAAGGAGTGATAGGGGTTGTGGTGTGTGTAGGGAGTGATAGGGGTTGTAGGATGTGTATGGGGTGATAGGGGTTGTAGTGTGTGTAGGGAGTGATAGGGGTTGTGGTGTGTGTGTAGAGAGTGATAGGGGTTGTAGGATGTGTATGGGGGTGATAGGGGTTGAAGTGTGTGTAGGGAGTTATAGGGGTTGTGGGGTGTGTAGGGAGTGATTGGGGTTGTGGGGTGTGTAGGGAGTGATAGGGGTTGTAGTGTGTGTAGGGAGTGATAGGGGTTGTAGTGTGTGTAGGGAGTGATAGGGGTTGTAGGATGTGTATGGGGTGATAGGGGTTGTAGTGTGTGTAGGGAGTGATAGGGGTTGTGGTGTGTGTAGGGAGTGATGGGGGTTGTAGGATGTGTATGGGGGTGATAGGGGTTGTAGTGTGTGTAGGGAGTGTGTGTAGGGAGTGATAGGGGTTGTGGTGTGTGTAGGGAGTGATCGGGGTTGTGGTGTGTGTTGGGGCTTGGTGAATAAAGGGGAATGGATGGATAGGTTAAAAAAAGTTAAATAATGTATCCCCTCTCCCTAAACCTTACCTTTGTCCGTGAAGGGGGTAATCCTTACCCACGGTGGTGCAGAGAGTCCAACCTCCATCCTGCCATGTGAGTGTCTAGAAGAGCTCCCTCCCTGGCCGGACATGGAACTGCGGGCAGGCTGCCAGAAACACTGATAAAGCAGCTCCGCCCAGGGCTGCTCTGATCAGGTACAGGCAGCCTGCATGGAGAGCTCACAACTCAGGGCAGAGGCTCTACTTCTTTTTTCTTCCAGCCTAGACAGGCACAGTGAGAGGCAGCCTGGAGGGTCTTTGATAAGGCCCCTGGGCTGTCTCTCAGTGTGCTACAAACTGTGAGTATGGCCGACCATGGGGGGAAGCTTCTCTAACAGAAGGGGCCCGCAGAAGTTCATGCGGGCCCCTTACGGAGTGCAGGCTGGCTGGGGAGCCTGCCGAACTCCCCAGCTGCTATTACATTCTGCACCACAGGCGGGCCCCCCAGAGCATCGGGCCCTCGGTCCATGACCGATATGCCCGAGTGCTCAGTCCGCCCCTGATCTCAATTATATAAACCTCAAATAACATTAAAGGGACACTATAGTCACCTGAACAACTTTAGCTTGATGAAGCAGTTTCAGTATATAGAACATGCCCCTGCAGCCTCACTGCTCACTCCTCTGCCATTTAGGAGTTAAAGCCCTTTGTTTATGAACCCTAGTCACACCTCCCTGCATGTGACTTGCACAGCCTTCCATAAACACTTCCTGTAAAGAGAGCCCTATATAGGCTTTCTTTATTGCAAGTTCTGTTTAATTAAGATGTTCTTATCCCCAGCTATGTTAATAGCTTGCTAGACCCTGCAAGAGCTTCCTGTATGTGATTAAAGTTCAATTTAGAGATTGAGATACAATTATTTAAGGTAAATTGCATCTGTTTGAAAGTGAAACCAGTTGTTTTTTTTCATGCAGGCTCTGTCAATCATAGCCAGGGGAGGTGTGGCTAGGGCTGCATAAACAGAAACAAAGTGATTTAACTCCTAAATGACAGTGAACTGAGCAGTGAAATTGCAGGGGAATGATCTATGCACTAAAAAAGCTTTATCTAGCTAAAGTAATTTAGGTGACTATAGTGTTCCTTTAAGCAACGAGTGCAATCAAACTTCTATATCATTTAACTTTTGAGTCTCATCACTCAAATTAGCATATTAGCAGTTCCAGGGCCGGATTAAGAGCACACTGGGCCTGCTGCTGACAATTATGATGGGCCTAATTACGGAATCTTATCAACCAAAAACACTAAAACAGACATAGCTCCCAAGCGTCATGTATCTGATGGAGATGGTGCTGGAGGGAAACTCATAGGATGCAGCTATAAGAAAACGCATACCCTATGCTAATCTCTCTAATTTATGCTTTCATCTTTCAAGTAAATCCATAACCCCTAACAGCAGTGAAGCAGGAAGTCAATGGGCGGGGTAAAAGGATGGGCCACTGATGCTAATCACATGACCAGACCTGCCAAAAGGGGAGAACATGCCCAAAAAGGGGGCATGTCTGTCCAAAGAACTTGAAGGACAGCCTGGCATGAATGCATGTCAGGCTTCCCACCAATCCTGCAGGCTGTCCAATTAAGGGCATATTATGAAGGCAGCACCCTGAGCTTGACATAAATGCGTCTAATGATGCGCTCACTCCATGCTTTCTAAGGACTGTCCCCTAGCACTCGCTGGTCCACTTGTCTCCTTACCTTTTTACTAGCAGGCAGAAGTTCCTGGTATATAGTCTGAGACAGAGAAAAGGTGTATGTAGTGAGTGTAGAAGAAAGGGGACATGCCACAGTGTTAGAGAGACCAACGTCTGCATTACCTAAACAAATTTTATTGTCAGCCAGTCCACACAAGTTTTGTTCACATACATCCCTCTTAAGCTTCCAAACTTAAAGGGACACTATAGTCAACAGAACAACTACAGCTTATTGTATTTGTTCTGGTAAGTAGAATCATTCCATTCAGGCCTTTTGCAGTAAACATTGTCTTTTCAGAGAAAATAACTCCACTGGCCACTCCTTAGATGGCTGCTAGAGGTGCTTCCTGGAGCAGTACTGCCTAGTGTGCAGCACTGCCATTCAGTGTCTCCACCCTCTGCATGCAGACACTGAACTTTCCTCATAGAGATGCATTTATTCAATTTATCTTTATGAGGAGATGCTGATTGGCCAGGGCTATGTTGGACTTGTGCTGGCTCTGCCCCTGATCTGCCTAGTTGACAGTCTCAGCCAATCCTATGGGGAAGTATTGTAATTTGCTCAGACCACCACTTCTGATGATGTCAGCAGACAGTCGGTTAAGAGGTAGAGCCAGCAGCTGCAGACTTGAATACTAGTTATATTTTACTATACTTAGGAAGGCAAGAAGGGGCCAGGTGGTTTTAACATAATCGGGTCAGAAATACATGATTGTGTTCCTGACCCTATAGTGCTCCTTTAAGCAAGAGTATGTGAAGAGTAGTTAGGGTTGCCACCTTTCTTGGAAAAAAAATACCAGCCTTAATCATTTGTATAATCACAAGGAGTGACATCAGAGAAAATTCTGTAAAATCACCAACAAACTACTCACAGTTTGATTCTGCTGTATAGATGGATTGCTCCCAGTGTCTCAGTCTCGTAAGTCACCCAGTGTCTCAGTGTCCCTATGCATTACAGTGTCTTTCCCTCTATGTCACCCAGTCCCCTAGTCTCTCAGTGTCCCCATGTCACTAGGATACTGGGGACACAGTGAGACATGGGGACACTGAGAGACCTGAGGGCACTGAGAGACATGGGGACACTGAGAGACCCGGGGACACAGAGACATGGGGACACAGACATGGGGACACAGAGACATGGGGACACTGGGACATTTAGGGAAACTGGGAGAAATGTGGACACTGAGACATTAGGGACACAGACACTGGGAGACATGGGGACACTGAAACATTTAGGGACACTAAGACACTAGGGACACAGAGACATGGGAACACAGACACGGGGAGACTAGGGGACACTGGGAGACTAGGGGACACTGGCTGGGAAACAGACACATGGGGACACTGGGACATATAGGGACACTGGGAGACATGGTGACACTAGGCACACTGAGACACTAGGAACACAGACACTGGGAGACTTGGGGATACAGACACTAGCAACACTGGATGTGGGACACTGGGAGAAATGGGGACATAGTGTCTCCGTGTCCCAATGTCTCAGTGTATCCCAATGTCCCTATATCTCACAGCGTCCCCATGTGTCTCAGCATCCCCATGTGTCCCAGTGTCCCCTAGTGTCTCAGTGTCCCCATTGTTCCCTGCTGCCTTTCCCCCTATCCCTCACTTACCTGAGCTGTAGAGCTGCTGTCTGGACTCTGTGCTGTGTTTCTGCTCCCCCACAGATCAGTAAGTAGTAGAGAGAGGCAGGGATATGCTGTAACTTCCTATCCCTGCCTCTCTCCACACACAGTGACCCCTACTGGCCGGTGCTGGTATTGCAGAGTAATCTCCATTGATTCGGAGAAAAATACCTGCATTGGTATTGCCGGTATTACTGCAATACCGGCACGGCCCGGCAGCCTCAAATATTGGCTGTGCCAGTAAAATACCAGTCAGGTGGCAAACCTAAGAGTAGTGTGTAAAAAAAAAAAAGAAACATTTTTTTTTTTTTTTTTAAATGGGCCTATTCCATGGACCTGGGCCTGGAGCTGCAGCTCCATCAGCCCCTATGTTAATCCGGCCCTGAGCAGTTCACATTAGCATATTATCCAATTCCTAAAACATACCTCCCAGTTATCCCTATTTAGGAGGGACAGTCTCTAGATCGAGTACAAACACCTCTGTCCCTCTTTTCTATCCAAATGTCACTCTGTTCTAGGATCTCCATATTGCTGATGTGTCCGAGCTCCATAGCTGCACTTAACATGTGACATCAGCATCCAGTCAGACTACGTAATCAAAAGAATATATCCTAGCTTTCAAAAGTGCAGAAGACAGAAAAAA
The DNA here is from genome assembly GCF_036172605.1 of Pelobates fuscus. Lineage (NCBI taxonomy): Eukaryota > Metazoa > Chordata > Amphibia > Anura > Pelobatidae > Pelobates > Pelobates fuscus. The sequence goes on along the minus strand of NC_086318.1, from coordinate 106,335,192 downwards.
ACACTCTAACTCCCTGATTTATGCCAAAAGTTAACTTGATTTTTTTTTTTTTTTTTTTAAACCAACAAAAAAAAACTGCTGAACAGATGCATTAAACATTTATACAATGAATTATCAGTTTGCCTGTTTGCTTGCTGTGTGATGGTGCATAGGTCATTTCAGATGACAGTGCTACTTCAATACAGTTTTTGACAAAAGTGGATTCTGCGACTTTAGGAAGTTATAATAGAACTAGCATTGGTTAATCAAGTTGGGAGCAGACACAAATCCTATAGAGCCTGTCCATCATTAATGGCAAACTAACATGATGACATGATGCTTAGCCAGAAGAGGATTACTGTTTTGTCAATAAACAATGGGTGTAGAATACTGAAAATAAAACAGCAATCAGCTTTGCTACTTCGTAGTGCATTTTTATGTTGGTGTGGAAATAATCACTGATTCTCAACAGAAACGTTATTTAAAAAGAAAAGTGTAGAAAGTACCACTGTTTCAAAATAATGTGAGCTACAGTGAAATATTAGGCTGTAGGTTGTTAATTACATTTGATTAAACCTAAAGGGACGCTGTTCCATTTACAGAACTTTGTATGACTGAAAGTTATTGTGAAGAGAGTTCCCTGCACCTGGTCTTCATGCTAAGAGTAGCCAACAATTGCAACAATTTGCAGAGATCACTGCCATAAGCCAGCCCTCCAGCTCTCAAATATCAGAGGAGGAATTTTTACTTCCTTTTTTTGTCATCTGAGATCTAACTTGTGCATTTGATGTATCCATGCACTAAGCACAACTAGAAAGGGCATCTCTCATTCTCAACACGTCCAGGAAAGCATCTGAGCCGCAGTCACTCAACTGTGGTTAGCGACTTTAGAGATCCCTGCACACAGCCTGGTCCACAACATTTTAAAATAAATTGTGAATCAGCTATCAGCAACCATAGTGTGGCTTTGCTATTTTGTTTTATTAAACAGTTCCACTCATTCTATAAGATGGGTGGAATTATGGCTGGAGAAAACTAAACCCATATATACCTGATGGATGGGTTTTTACATGTTATTGACCAACACCACAAACCAGTACAAGAGGATTGGTGGAGCTTCTTCCTAGTCAGGAAGGAGCATCATCCAGCTGCAGCATTTGCCTGACATTGAAAAGGTTGTTTTTTTTAATTGTTTTATTAAGTGTTCTTGCATAGCAAGACCACTTAATGTTTTCTCACATATATATTATTATTATTATAGCCAAATTTGCCACCCTAACTCCTCCCACAGTTTTTGCACTACATAGACAAAAATATACCAAAAGTGCAGATTGTTCCCGATCGGATTGCTATTACTTTGTGGAACGTTTCGCCGAATGGTTCTCGGAATATTACTCTTAACCCTGCAAGTGTAATTATTGCAGTTTTTTATAAACTGCAATAATTACCTTGCAGGGTTAACTCCACCTCTAGTGGCTGTCTACTTGACAGCCACTAGAGGTCACTTCCTGATTTTCTTTGCTAGAGCGTCGCTGGACGTCCTTACGCTGTGTGAGGACCTCGAGTGTCGCTCATTTCCTCATAGAAAGGCATTGAAAATATTTTTTAATGCTTTCCAAAGGGGAGCGCTAATGCGCATGTGTGGCATTGCCGCGCATGCGCATTAGGTCTCCTCGGCCGGTGGGCAGGATCAGTCTAGCCCACCCGCCGACGCAATCACTGGGAGGAGCGGCGGAGGAAGAAGCAGCGACGTGGGACATGTCGATGCCTCTGGTAAGTTACTAAAGGGATTTTCACCCCTTCAGCAACCGGTGACTAGGGGGTGGGAGGGACAGGGGACCTGCAGTGCCAGGAAAACGGATTGTTTTCCTAGCACTGGAGTTTCCCTTTAACTATTTTATGTACTTTTATATTGGTATAGTATGAGGATTGGGGGTCATATTAGGCAAAGTAGAATGCCCAAAGTAGAATACCCACCATGGAAAAAGTGGGTATGATTCAAATCATGATACAAAGCCTTGGCAAAAAAAAAAAACCTATCTAGAGGTCAAACTCTTGTTGTGACTGTGCATTTAATGCCCCAATAAGTAGAATGCGGATCAACACTCAGGTGTGATTGATAATCTCTCATCTGGAATCAGAAGTTACACAAAATGTGTAATTATATCAACACAGATCTCCTGCTCCCCTCGGTTGTCATAGATCACAGTACAGAAATCCTGGGCTCAGCTGATCCTTATATCCTTTTATAATGAGCCATTGATTTTTAATATTCAAGTTGTTTATGTTATTTTTCTTCCGTTGTGAACTTGGCATACCACCATGCTTTTTGCATTTCAGTGAAACCATTAAAGCAAAATACTGGTTATTGTTACAGACCCTTTAAAATCCTTTAATTTACTATAAAATAATTATTTAATCCCAATGTACTGTGTTAAGTACAAACATGCTGTATATTCATAATTCGTTGTGTCCTGTTTCTAGCACATGTTGCAGCACTGTACAATAATCTCATGAATATTGTATCATAAATGTTAACGATACCTTTACTTTCTTTTTCTTACCAGAATGGGAAATCGAATTAAAGTGCATCCAAATGGCTCCCTCTTGATTGATTCTGTGACTGAAAAGGATTCTGGTGACTATTTATGTGTAGCAAGAAATAAAATGGGTGAGGACTTAATATTAATGAAAGTCAGTGTAACCATGAAACCCGCAAAGATCATTCAAAAACAACACCTCAACAAGCAAGTACCTTATGGGAAGGACTTCAAGGTGGATTGCAAGGCATCAGGCTTACCATTGCCAGAAATAACATGGAGCTTACCTGATGGCACAATATTAAATAACGTACTTCAAGCTGATGATAGTGGAAGGCGGAAACGCAGGTATGTCCTATTTGATAATGGAACATTATATCTCAACAAGGTAGGCATGGCTGAGGAAGGAGATTATACTTGCTATGCTGAAAATACATTGGGGAAAGATGAAATGAAAGTACATATAAAGGTGGTAACAGCAGCCCCCCGCATCCAGATGAATCACAAGACACTGTATGCTGCCAGAGCAACAGAAAGTATAGATTTGCATTGTGAGGCTATTGGAGAACCCAAGCCAAAAATATTTTGGTTGCTTCCATCAAGTGATATGATAGCAACATCTCATGACAGATATGTGTTGTATGAAAATGGATCTTTAACAATAAATCAACTCATCTTATTGGACGCAGGGGAATATATGTGTGTGGCACGGAACCCTGCTGGAGATGACACTAAACTGCTTAAGTTGGATGTTCAGTCCAAACCGCCAATTATAAATGGTTTATATACAAATAAGACTATTATTAAGGATACTGCCTTAAAGCACTCCAGAAAGCTAATTAACTGCAGGGCAGAAGGTAATCCACCTCTTCAAATTATGTGGATCATGCCAGATAATATTTATCTAACCGCCCCATATCATGGGAGTCGGATAATTGTGCACAAGAATGGTACATTGGAAATTCGGAATGTACGGCCCTCAGACACGGCAGAATTCACCTGTGTTGCTCGTAATGATGGTGGTGAAAGTATGTTAGTGGTGCAGCTGGAAGTAGTAGATGTGCTTAGAAGGCCCATGTTTAAAAATCCATTTAATGAGAAAATGATAGCTAAGCCAGGCAAAATGGCAATACTGAATTGTTTTGCAGATGGAAACCCTGCTCCAGAAATCTCATGGCTTTTGCCAAATGGCACGCGATTCATAAGTGGGCAAAAGGTGTCTAAATATCATGCAGGAAGCAATGGAACCCTCATTATTTACAGCCCAACAAAAGATGACACAGGAAAATATCGATGTGGTGCCAGAAACATAGTGGGCTACATTGAGAAGCTCATTATTTTGGAAGTTGGCCAGAAGCCTACCATTCTTACACATCCTAGAGGACCCATTAAGAATATAATTGGAGAGACGTTATCTTTACATTGTCTTTCTGATGGAATACCTCGGCCTAGTGTAATCTGGACACTTCCTAGTGGATATGTTGTAGACAGACCACAAGTCAATGGAAAATACGCATTGCTTGAGAATGGAACCTTAGTCATTGAAGAAACAACAATACATGATCGAGGGAATTATCTTTGTAAAGCCAAGAATTATGCAGGTGAGGCATCTATCAGTGTGCCTGTCATGGTTGTAGCTTACCCACCTAGGATTACAAACAAACCTCCACAAAACATTCACACAAGAGTAGGATCTGCTGTACACCTCAACTGTGCAGCTATTGGCATCCCAAAACCTGAGATAACATGGGAATTACCAGATTTATCTTTATTATCTACAGCAAGCAAAGGACGCCCCTCAGGCACTGAACTACTCCATCCGCAGGGCACATTAGTTGTACAGAATCCAAGAAGCTCTGATACTGGTATGTACAAATGTATAGCTAAGAATCCCCTTGGAACAGATACCACAACAACATACTTAAAAGTTATCTGAGAAGAGAACAACGGAGATTAAAAACACTAAGCTTTCACTCCAACGTGTTTCAAAAAAAGCTGAAGGAAAAAAAACTATTCAGAATTTTGGTGTTTAAAATTACAGACTTGCTATGTTTGTACAAGAGACATTTTTGCATTCATAGTTCATCATTATTAATAGTAACTATGCAAGCTAAAGACTTCTATTTTAGGCACTTTTTATCCCATTTAAAAGTAATAAAACTGTGAAATAAAGGATTATGTTATATAAAAGATATATATTTCTAAATTAAAACTATATGGTGGACATTCCATTCTTTTTTTTTTTTTCATTAATATTTTTGTAACTGTTAGGTACCCTTACCAAAAAGCAAAAAGCTAAAAATCACAAACCTAAAAAATAATAAAAAAAAATAAATAAAATAAAACATGGAAGTATTTGGTGGTTATTATCAATATTGCACTTAAACATGGTTTATTTGCTATATATTTTTTTTTACATTTCATGAAATATATGGTAAATTAAAATTGATGACAAAAACAACACGTGTAACAATGTTCGATTAATCAAACTGTTCATTCCCATTTATCCAAGTTTTAAAATACAAACGAGAGAAAGATCATTTAGAAATAATGCTTATAGCTTTATTTACATTCTGCAAAAATAGCAGCTACACAATGTTACAGGAGTCTGTGGTTATTTGTTCGACTGACATAGCAGAAATTCAACAACAATCATACAATTTGTTTTAATGTCTGAAGTCTAAATTGGTTTATTTACTTAGCTGATTGTGTTGGATTTACAGGGGAACTGCGACATTTGGATTAGAATGCAGAAACATATATTTTTTTTTAAATCTATGATTATGCAGTTCTTTTGCCAATTCACCACAATTCACTATTTAGTAAATAGACTACAGAAACTGACAGTTTTAAAAATGTATTATATTATTTGAATGAAGTCTGTGTCATCCTACATAGGACGTGTAGATTGGCTATAATTTAAGTGAATTGGTCACTGACAATTATTTTGGGAACTATAGCAGAAAACAAGATCCCCACAATGAGGTAATGGAATTGGTAACAAATGCATATATTGTTGAATACATGTTTTTTAGATTATCCCCAGGCCAGTTCCATAATGCATTTATTTTCAGCATATCATGAAAATGAAGTAATGTGCCAGCCAAGGTTCCAGATGATGTCACATTAAAGTTTGCAATTTCATGCGATATTGCAATTAGCAAAAACTATTCCATTTGTTGTTACATGGGCAAACACATCTACTGCCAAATCTCTGTATTGGTTCTTGTTGGCATTGCACTCCATGTGAACTCTTTTAAAAGCAGTCTGTCATTTAAGGAGGTAAATTGTATTATTCTTTTTTTTTGTCCAGGACCAGAACATTCTAGTGTAAAACTAAAAAAGTACATGTAAATGTTTTAGAGAAAGATCTATGAGGAAATAGGGATTCTAGCTGATGGTTTGACTATACATGCAGTTGGGAGTCTATAGTGCATACTAACTGGACCTCAGTGTTCCTCTCAGTCAGCTACTTGGTATAATCAGAATTCAAATGCAAGACAGAGCTAAGAGTACACTCCAAGGGACATAACTACTACAGCTCTCTTTAGTCATAAAGTTGCCTAGACTACCCTGGAGCAGTTCTTTGGTTTAATGTCAACACATTTAGGAGAGGTTTGGCATAAACTGGAGCTTTGTGACTGTCCCCTCGCTATTCCATATTGATAATGTGGAATTTTCCTTTTTACAATATCATTGTCCATATTGTTGAACTTGGATTGCATTGATAGGTTAACAGCTTTGAGCCAACATACCTCCTGCCAATCATTCCATTTAGATTTGATACAATTGACAGTGATAATATGGAAGTGTAAAGTTTGCATTATTAATGAGGCAGATGGGGGAGTGGTTAGATGCGCAGGGCTCTGTTTATGCAAAACATTGTTTGGACATTAATCCAGTGGATGGTGCCAGTTCCATAATGTGAACATAATATGTTCTGCAAGCTATACTAGTTATGTTGCTTAGAGTGTGTCTTTTAAACATGGCCCTCCTTCACAGACCATGTTTTCTGCTCCTTTAAAACAAATTGTGAGTGTTTTGCCTTACCTAGTACTTACGTCATTTACCCTACATGAATGATCAAAGTTTAGATGCACAAGCATTGACAGAGACATCATTCCAGTAGCTATGTTTAGTCAACAGGATGTTGCTGTGCCCAAAATATAGTTGATATTTAAAACCACATGGCAAAATATTTAAGCATATGGAGCATTTACAAGTGTATTCAATTTTCACATTCTATCCACAATTAGCAAATTAGAGTATTAAGCAATAAATGTAATGTTGTAAGACCATGTATCTGTTTGGTATGTTTAAATTGAATAATTAAGGAATCAGACTTTTATTTGTATGCATTTTCTGAAACCAACCAAGTAATATTGGATTGCCATAGTAGCTCTCATTTTCTAACCAACTTTCTGTTGTTTTATTGTAGAAAATACAGGGAATATTTTGAATATCAATGTAGGAAGGCATATTTATTTTATAAATTATCTTAAGGGTGCAGCTCTTCAGAAAAATAAATAAATAATAAATCTAACTTACTAATCACAATTTGATAACTGTGGATTAATAGGCATACATTTTTTTTATTTTTTTTTAACAATGATCAGGCACATTATTATCTTAACATACTACCGCAAAAATAACACACACAGATGCTTAATCCAATGTAAAAGCAATTAACTGTACAATTTATTTACAAAAATAGATCATTTCATTTTTTTTAAGCTGTAAAATGACAAACTGATCACTCCTCACTCTACCTGCAATGGTTTATTACACATTTTACCTCAATACTTCTAGCTTATATGACTATGTCTAATCAAAAACAGCTAACTGAAAATACATCGCACTCTGCACTCCAACAAACATGCGCATTCTTATATGAATCATCAACCTTACGTGTCAACGTGACCTCCCTAAACTAACACAGTGTCAACCTGTAAATACATGAGCACCAACAGACATTTTGTCTTAGTACATTCCTAGGAAGTTGAGAAAGTAGTTAATGTACATTTGATCTATTATTAAATTGGGAAAAATTATTGGAATCATTTACAATAAAAGGAAATGTGAAAATCTCTGAGCATGGAAGGCAGCGTGTTCTTGGACTCTTCCCCTCTTGTCTCATGAAAGGATATAGATCACTTTTGATGAGATATATGTATGGATTAATTCTACTTTAAAATGAGGGTCTGAAGCCTATTTGTATCAAATGAAAAAAAAATAAACATGTTGTGTATCTCAATGGTTATCTTTTCTGCTTTTTTACATTGTCAGCATATACTGTATATAAAAAAAAAAAGATGTTTGGGGCACTAACTATTAGCCTCTTACATGCAAGAGGGACAACATGTTCAATGACAAGCAAATGAATCAATGACAGATAGTCCCTCTAGCAATCAAGGGGCCGCATTATCCCTGAGACAAGCAAATTGTTAGTGACAAAGCAATGACCTTAGCTGCCATTTTTTATGATGTCTAAATAACATAGCAGGCAAAGTGTCTGCAAATAAAGAATCTCATTCTAACAGTCTATTCGGTATCCAAAATGTGCCTGTCCTAGTGTTGGTAGGTACTGCTTTTGTTTATTTACCTGGAGATTAACCAAATAATGTTCCTCTGCTTTCCCCATAACATAAAAGCAGTTACCCTAAACTAGATTTCCAAATCGATAGTTTGCATTTTATGACCAAAGATATATTTATCAATCATGAATAAACTGCAAATTACTCATAGAAATTATTAGTAAAAATGCCAGAGTTAAATATATCTACAGTCACGGAACCCAATCCAATAACTAAACATGGCATTGATAAAGCTGAAAAAATAAATAGTTTAAATAAATTGCTTAATTATGCCACTAGTATAATGCTAATATTAACTAAATATTGTAAAGAAAAGACTTACATATCCATTATTATAACAAAAAGCTTTAGAAAGTATTTTAGAAAGTTACAGAAAACAGCTAGGAGTAGAAAAAAAAAGTTTTACTTTCTAGCAATATAAACATTTTAAATAAGCCTACTTGGAGTTCAAACCAGAGTATCGTACACTTTAGTGATTTGGTCCAATATATCTTTATAATTAGTCACACTTTCTTATCAGCAGCAAAAGTCACAATATAAAATATTAAACAGAGACCCGTTTACCATTAGGTCCACGGTAAGCAAAACATGACCACATACCAAATGGAGATTCTTGTTACATTACCACATACGCAGAAGAATAAGTAAAATAATTAACTGGCTTTACAGAAACAGACAAAAATTGTCATTGCAATGCGGGAAATATCCCAGTGTCCCTCCACAAGTTCAGAAATGTGAAGGATCGCCGTACAAATTTACAGTTTGTTGTGGCTGGTTACCTAGGTGAGAAAAAATGAACACAGTCATTATGCAGAAGTCAAGCAAACAATTTTAACTGGAAAATGTGTTACACATTATTTTAAGGGAGTCTAAACATTCTGCACTGTATGCTTTATATTAGAGGGACATTCTGGGTACCATACGTATTTAACATGTTTGATAGGCTTTGGCCTCGTTAATATACTATATGTGTTACAATATAAATTTCTGCAGATTTCTGTACCTAAGCCTGCCTCATTAATCAACCTCATTCTTAGAAATTATTTTCTCACTTGTGAAAACATACTTGGTTTAGTACGACATCACTGTATGAGCTGGGCTGGTACAATGTTAGCATCCTGTATTTAGGAAAGCAAGACTTTGTCTCTTGTGAATCTAACAGTCTGCAGCTTACAGCTTCATTGTATATTACAAGTCATTATAGGAAAGCAACAATGTGGGCCAAACATTGAACAACCAAGAATGGTTAACTGAATGCTACAGATGAATAGAGAGTGGGAAGACATTCTAGAGTTACTGCTGTTTGTCCTGCTCACCGTGGCAGTGTTCTAAGCATAACCGAGCCGGAAATTGTAATAAAAACATTAAATAAGTAATAATAACACATTATTTTCAGTCAAGTCACATTTTAAAGTAGAGAATACATCTTGATTCCAAAATACTTTCACTGGATCAAAAAGTTGTTATTTATAATGTTGACACATATAAGCCTCACGTTAATATTGTTGGATAAGTGTTCCGAATGATTCAGTATTTTCTTTTAATAAACTTTTAAAATATTTAGTCCTGCATTTTAAAAATATCAAAAACCTGTAATCTATAACAAATATAAATATATAAAATAAATCGAACTATAACAAAATGTAAATATTTGTCATCATAATATTAAATGATTTTTAAAAAATGCTAAATTTGGAAAACATATCCAACAGTATGAGTGAATGACAGTGAATTGAGCAGTAAAATTGCAGGGGGATGATCTATACACTGAAACTGCTTTATTTAGCTAAAGTAATTTAGGTGACTATAGTGTTCCTTTAAATTGAGGCCATCCTACTTAAACTATTAAACTAGTATCTGTTCATTATTTATAATTGTTACTGAAGAGACACCTTTCTGCATATGTGGGTATAATAATCTTCCTCCAGGACATTAAAATCTATCCTTTGTATAGTTCTGTTAATGAACAGGTCACCAGAGAACTCTTTTACATTGACCCTCTACATACTTGTATAATCTTATTCCAACACCATTAAAAATTCCTTTCTTCTATTGTAAGCAAAATAATATTTTTAGCCATCCCTTGTTAATGTTATTATTAGGTAATTGAAGCACAGAATACAATTATTATTCATATATATTAATGACGAATACACAATTAACATTGTGTAGAGTAGACTGCGGACTCCTTTATCTTAAGAAAATATAATTTTATTGACAGATGTGAACAATTAGCTTTGTCAATATCACTCCTGGATGCAACATGCATACAAAACTCTAATAAAAAATGAATATTTCCACAAACTGCTTGAACCTGTCAGCCAACATACACAGAATTATAAATGTTATAAATATGCATGTTTGAGCATTTAGGAAAATACATGTGGTATTCCTTCCAACGTAAATTAATAACACAGGAAAATTCATAAGCCATTACTTTATTTGACTTAAAAAGAAGCGCACGTTCCAGTTAATACTGCCAAAACGCATTTCAAAATATTACCATTACAAACGGATGTGGCAATAATTTTTTTCACACCTTGGCTTCCTTTTTTCCATGAGTAAGAAAAGAAAATTGTGAATGAAGCAGGATACTCCGGAAAGCCTGGTTATTGTGTATTAATGTAAGTGAATTACAGACATGACATGCATAGATGTAAACATAAACTATACAGGACACAAATGAAAACCATCAGCATTAGTTTACTTAAACCCCAAGACAAATAAGACTCTTACAGAACACTTAAAAAAGTAATCTATACTGTTAATTATTTTTTTAAGACTTGTCAAGTTAAAGGAACGTTTTAACTAAAATATAATTAGATTGTTGTGTCTCTCCCATTCCAACACTGAAATTGTTAAAATCAATTAAACTCACTTTTATTACAGCTGCTGAAGAGTCTACCCATTGCAGCTCTAATCTACCCATTAAATCATTAGAGATGATTTGTGTCCAAACAGAGACTGCTCACAAGGAAACATTGGGACACACCAACAATGCTTGTCAAAGAGAAGCACTGAAGTCAGGGTTTTCAATGAGAAGCACTCACTTTTGATCTACAGTTTTAAGCGTATGAGACAGAAAACTCTCCCGCTGTCTGGAGGGATTACTAGAGGATTTATGACAGTGCTGATTTCTCTTGAAATCAGAACTTTTTGAAAATAATAAGAACAGTGAATGTTTCAGACAGAATGCATTAAAGTTCGTCAATAGTAAAAGGAACTTCAAGCCCCTAAAGAACTTCAGCTTGCTAAAGTGGTTTATGTGTGAAGAGTGTGTCCTCTTTTTTCATTTAACAGTAGTTAAAAAAAAAAAAAGTACAGTAGAATACAGGGTTAAATACTTAAATTGGCTCGTATAGTTAAAGTTAGATGAGCAAAAGTGTACAACTGCGTATATTGACTTTCTAGTTTAACATTCAATGAGTTATATAGATGTGTAGGGTACAGTTGAAGCCGACTTATATCAATGTCAATAGCGTATGATATATTTATGAGTATTTTATTGTGAGAGTTTGCCCATGGCATCATTACGGTATCTGTGTTGCGGGTTGTCATTTGTATAAAGGTGTCGAATGGTTTCCAGAGTTGTTGGAATGTAAGGTCGTTTTTGGAGAGGGAGTAGGTGATCTCTTCCATTTGTTTTATGTACTTCACTCTTTGAATCCAGTCTCGTATTGAGGGAGGGTTTGCATGCCTCCAGTGTAACGGAATGAGTTGGTTTGCAGCAGTTAGAAGGAGAGACATTAACAGGGATTTCAGTCTCCTCTGACCGATTGGTAGCAGAAGAAACAGAAAGCACTCCGGTGTAAATGAGAGCTGTATTGCAGTAATAGTGTGTAGTATTGAGCTGACGCGTTCCCAGAATTGGCTAATTTGTGTGCAATTCCACCAAATGAGTGCTTGATTTGCATCTGGTTGATGGCATCTCCAGCAAGAATCCGGTGTATTATTGTGTAGTTTGTGCAGTTTTGCTGGGGTGTAGTGCCATGACTGATGCGTGGTTAGTTACTCTCTTGTGCTGCGAGGCTTATGGAAGTCTTATGGATTTGGAAAAAGTCTTCCACTGGCCCTCGGTTACTACTAGCTGTAGTTCCTGCTACCAACTCGCAGTATAGTGGGGCAGGGAAGTGGCTTGGGTGGTTAGGAGGAAGGAATACATAATCGATAGGACTTTTTTCTGTGGGGGGGAGATGAGCGCATAAGTTTTAACTTTGTTAGATCTCTAGCCCCGTTGGGTAGCAAGTGGATACTTTGAATAAAGTGTAACAGTTGGGTGTAATGGTATTGCTGTGTACCTGTGTGAGGTACCTCTGGAAGGATGATGGCTAATGTCTTTATCTTCCTATCTTGGAGGATATAGTGGAGCGTGAGGTTGGGGGTAGAGGGGTACTGTTTGTAGGTATTGTCCAATAGTCCCACTCAGAAGAGTGGGTTGTGGCATAGAGGGTACAGCGGAGACGGGTATGGGAAATTCCTCAAGGTCCTGATGGAATCCCAGACCCTGATCAGAAATTTACACTTTTACGTATTAACCTTGTTACACCCCCTGGCTGTAAATCAACTGATCCTGTTAGTTCCTGGTTGTTTAGCTCAGTGGATCTAAACTCAAGAGATAGGCAAATGCCCAGATAACCTGCCTTGCAAAGGCTTCTCATTGAGCTGCATTGGGAAGTCTGTGATTGGAGAGCAGTTTTTAAATTTACCCCAATGAAAAAAATGAAAAAATGCATAATGAAATTAATTACTTTTTGGGCGTTGCTTTTTTTTCTCCCAGTAGTTTGGTGCAACACATTTTTTCTTTTTATTTTAAGTGGCATAGGGACATCATAGATTTAAATTTGTCCTTTTGTTGGGCTGAAGAGAAGAAGATTTACAAGAAAGAAGGTATTTCATGGTAAGTATGATTTTCCCCACCTTGTAGCTAATAGTTTAATTGCCACCCTCTCTATTGTGTTTTATGGTGAAGGGTGTAGGGAGACTATTTTGGGTGGGGTGTGGCTAGGGGCTTGTAAACCCATAGCCAGCACCAGGGGAGCACAAATCTACACAGAAATGTAGGGGGGGAGGGGTTAACAATGGCATGTCCACCTGCTCCCCTGGGTGGTGGCTGAGGGTGGAACAGTACAAGATAAGATTAAATATATAGCACCCGAACCAACCCAAAATATCAGGCTATTTTTCTATTTTGCAGAATTATAGGCTTTTTAAAATTTATTTTGGGATTCTGATATCTCCATTCCTTCAATCTATTACGTAAAGGGACACTATAGTCACCAAAATAACTTTAGCTTAATGACGCAGTTTTGGTGTATAGAACATGCCCCTGTAGTCTCACTGTTCAAATATCTGCCATTTGGGAGTTAAATCACTTTGTTTATGCACCCTATTCACACCTTCCTGCACTTGCACAGCCTTCCTAAAACTTGATGTAAATAGTTATCTAATGTTTACACTTCCTTTATTGTAAATTGTGTTTATTGTAGAATATCTTATCTCCTGCTCTATTATTAGATTGCTACTTCTGCAGGAGACCCCCTGTGTGTAATTAAAGTTCAATTTACAGAGCAAGATATAAAAAAAATTCTTTTTTTTTAAATAAGTTTAAAAATGAAACCACTTTGTTGTCATTCAGACTGTGGGCTAGGGCTGCACAAACAGAAACAAAAGTGATTTAACTCTTGGATGGCAAAGAATTGTGCAGTGAAAGTTCAGCATCTTCAGGCATGATCTGTACACAAAACGTGCTATAGTTGCTTAATTAAATCTAAAAATTGGGTGAATTTTGAACCAATAACTACTGTGAATTTTAGATAGTCTTTGTTGTAATGGAATAATAATTCCTCTAGTTTCGGTTTAGTTATTAGTCAAACAAAAAGTAGTTCTCATTGAAAATAAAGGAGGTTGTTCCAGACTATACTTTGACTATAAGAATATAAGATGGTGCAAATCACTGAACTCACTTTTTGGAGATTTCATGCTTTGTCACTCATTACTTAAAGGACCACTCTAGGCACCCAGACCACTTCAGCTTAAACAAGTGGTCTGGGTGCCAGGTCCAGCTAGGGTTAACCCAATTTTTTATAAACACAGCAGTTTCAGAGAAACTGCTATGTTTATAAATTGGTTAAGCCTTCCCCCTAATCCTCTAGTGGCTGTCTCATTGACAGACGCTAGAGGCGCTTGCGTGATTCTCACTGTGAAAATCACAGTGAGAGCACGCAAGCGTGCGCATTCAGCCGACGGGGCGGAGAGGAGAGTTCCCCGCCCAGCGCTGGAAAAAGGTAAGTTTTACCCCTTTTCCCCTTTCCAGAGCCGGGCGGAGGGGGACCCTGAGGGTGGGGGCACCCTCAGGGCACTCTAGTGCCAGGAAAACGAGTATGTTTTCCTGGCACTAGAGTGGTCCTTTAAAAAAAAAAAATATATAGAAAAGAGGACCTGGCTTTTCCTTGTCTGAACTAGTATTATGCCATTTGCTAAATATTGAATATCAGTTTAAAAGAAAATGACAAGTTATGGGCAATTGTAAGTTTTTTATCTAATTATGTAAATTCCAGAGGTAGGCCGGTTCCCCTTTTAAACCTGTTTCTGTGTATTTGATAAGGCATAATGTCAGTGATCTACACTTCTATCTGTTGAATTGCTGCCCCAGCGCCCTACAGATGAACATCTGGATGAAATCTAAGTGAGCACAATATATTATACCAAGGAAATGGGTCGAAGTATATCTAAGCTGTATAGTATTTTAGTTTATAAGGCCCTTAAGGCACAGATGTGGTTAAGAGCATCAGCCTATCAGATAAATAAAACTAATATCTTTCCAGAATAAACACACACTCTGAAATATAGAGAAGTCATTCTGAGTTGTATAATATATTCTAAAATAGACAAATTGGGAACTGTAATTTACTGGGAGAATGAATCCAGAGCAACTGTTTACCCATAAATGTTGACATTTCAATTTCAGTTTACTATAGTTTGGAGTTTAAGTCACATGTAATGCACCTAATATTTTATTTTATATATGATATAGCAAGCAAATATTGAATACCAGCGTTTTATTTGATGGAATATAGGTTGCAGTGCACGGTACACTAGGGTAAAAAAAATGGTTCTACTTCTACTATATTAAACGGTATGAGTTTAAAGACTTGCACTTTGTTTTGGTGAGCATCCAGAACTATCATATAATTAAGTAAACAATCAGGGCCGGACTGGCCCACCGGGATACCGGGAAATTTCCCGGTGGGCCGTCGGCACCTGGGGCCGGGGTGACCTGCGGCCGCAGGGAGAAGTTTATTGGCGGCCGCAGGGGAAGCTCTTCTGGCGGCCGCTGGGGGAGCAGGCTGTTCTGTCTCTGCTCCCCCTCCCTCGCGCGCAGCTTAATGAGACCGGTGCCGGAATATGACGTCATATTCCGGCCCCGGTCTCTTTCTAGTGCGCGAGGGAGGGGGAGCAGAGACAGAACAGCCTGCTCCCCCAGCGGCCGCCAGAAGAGCTTCCCCTGCGGCCGCCATTATTACGAGGAGGAGACAGGTAGTGACATCCCCTCCCCCTTCTTCAGCATGCTGTGTGCTCCCAGCACTAGGAGGAGCTGCTCGCAGTAGGAAACCCTGTGGGCAGGATTACTGCAGAGGCATGCTGCTCAGGGGCTGGTGGAGAGAAGAGACTCAAGTAATAGGTACGTTTAAACAAATAAAAGTGGGGGCTTGAGAAGGAAGAGATTAATAAATGATTAATGGAGGCAGAGGTACCGCTGGGGGGGGGGGGGTTGTAGTGAGACAGTTAGTGGTGACAAAGACAGGTGTGGGGGATAACTACTCACAGATAGTACCACAGCAGCTCCAGTTTCACATAGCCCAGTTCACTGTTTAGTGAACCAGGCTATGTTCAGTTTTAGGCAGAGCCACAGTCCAGGGCTCTCTCACCTGCTCCTAAGCCCACACTATTGCCACTTAGCACCCTCTACAGCCCCTTACCCATCACTATTGCCACTACGCAGCCACTACAGCCCCTAATCCCCTTTTATTGCCTTATGATCCCCCACTACAAGTCCTGACCCCTGCACTACAGGTCCTGACCCTCATCACAGGTCCTGACCCCCTTACTACCCCTCACCTTTCACCACAGGTCCTGATTTATGTCAATGAGCTTATATGTATCAATGAGATTGTCGGTCTGTGAAGCTGTGTATCAATGAGTCTGTGTGCTTGTGTCAGTGAGATTGTCTGTCTGCATGTGAGTATGCTTACTGTATAATTAAATTTTTTACACTGACAGAACCAATGTTTTGAATTAGAAAAATAAACATACCAATAATATCTATCAATCTATATATATATATATATATATATATATATATATATATATATATATATATATATATATTAATATTATTTACATATATATATACACACACATATATTTAAATATATATATATATATATATATATATATATATATATATATATATCCATACACTTACACATACACATACACACACACACAATACACTCACACTACATGTCACAATGACTTATGGGGCTGGCACACATTTTTTTCCAAGGCTGCTTTGTAACCCCAGTCCGGCCCTGTAAACAATTTACTTCTGTATACAGTCAGTAGGTTGTGCATGTACATGTTGTACTTATACATTGGACTTCATAAAACCTGCAATAACTCATATATAGTTTGTAGCCAAAGAATTGCTACATTGACATTATATACTGATATGCACAGCACAATCTGGGAAAAACATTCCACAGCAATGACTTTATTTCTGTAAAACATATGCAAATAGTCAATGACGTTAACCCATTGACAGGGGGTCTTTAACATTACAGCAGAACTTGATTTTCAAGACATAAATCCTGGCCAAAAAAAAATATTTTTTTTTACTTTTTAGTCATTGATCTGATTTTTTTTTTACTGATTGCAGAAATTGTTATCTTTAGCTGAGGCTGACCTACATGTAAGCATCCTTTAACATTTTACAAAATACATTTTAAAAATGAGTTAAACATAGTGTCCCTAATATTTATGAAATTGTGTGTAACAAAGTCCTCTAAGCAATGACACCCACTGCGTGCATGAACAAACAAATTGTGAACCATAAATCTATGCGTTGTTATAGCAGAAAGCGTGTCAGATGAAATGCTCTCCATTGGTTAAATTATTACACACATAAATGGCCCGTGGAATCTGGTTATTACAATTTCTCTTTGAAACGGATATTTATCGTATCAAAAATATTTATAACAGATCATTAGTGGTAGTTTTGGTCCACACTGAGAAATGTTATTACATATTCCTTTATTTTATGGGTACTTACTAGAAAGTTGTTTTTGAAGCTGTCTGACTAAGGCTGCGGTTTGTTGCTGCTGTTGAGTCTGCTGTAAACCTTGTCTTGGGAACTGAAAAGAAGTAATATCACAATATCAATATACCCACATGGGTAAGGAACAATAGGGGAGCAAATCAGGTGCGATTAAACATTCTACTGGTTTCCATGACAGTTGCTCCTTATTTAGCACTTTGCTCCAGAATGACACCAATTTTTACTTTGATAACTCTCCCCAATATCTTCTCCCCAACACAATTTCTATCACACTAATGCTATTTAACATTTACACCTTCTTCCGACCCAAAGGCTAGGAAATCTTTCTCTGGTATACTCAGCCTTAAACACCCACTATAGAGGGTTGGGTAATTAATAGCATCGTAGACACTGAACCCACTGATCCTAAACTAAGTGGGGGTGATTTAAGATTTATGTGAATCCTGAGAGGAACTGACCAAACGGGGGAAACCCTCTTTTGAAAATGTTGTAGCTCACAGCTGATGCTTACGCAACCAGAGGCAATTTCAATGGTACTATGCTGACGATTTACGCTTTAAATTAAACACTCTCAATGTTTAACAACAGATCTTCTTCGAAAATATATGTAAAATGTTTAAAATGCTGTTGCTGCGTGCTCCTCTTACTCTCTATTTTCTCTTGAAAACAAAAAATCTCAATAAAATATGCCTTCAGGTCTAAGGGTTGAACAAATCCCATGAATTCCCTTTCAAGTCTAAGGGTTGGACAAATCCCATTACTTCACCTTCAAGTCTAAGGGTTGGACAAATCCCATTACTTCATGATGTTCCTGGCACATCATGAACAATGATTGGTTAAATACTGTTTAATGGAACTCCCGCTGTTGTGGGCCCCCTTGCCATTATGGCTACCAAATAATCATTGTATATAATGTTTACAAGGGATGTGACTTCCAAACTATTCCATTGCAATGATATACAACCAAAATGATGTGATTCAGTGATGTTATCATTTTGTATTATTAATCATAGCATATATTATGAACATAGGTCTCAATTTAATACTGTTGGATACGTTTTCCAAATGACTTAATCTTTTTGAATACAGTTTGAAAATATTTTTTTCCACATATTAAAATATATGTTAAAATAAATGATCATATTAAAAAAAAATATCAAAATATTACATAATTAAAATATTGTTCATAATACTTAATAATATCCAAAAACATTAAATCATCCAAAAATATAAAATGTTGGCCTTAATCGGTAACACTATACATCCACGCCCTGCGTGACATACCTAACTGTATTATTACTATTATTTTTTAGAATAAATGGCTAACATAACCTGCAAGATACTACTGATGCAATACAATGCATAATAAAAAGGAAGATTTATGATGGGATATTTAAAAACATGGTAAAATCTAGATATAGATCTCTTGTCCACTGTGTCTTGAGGTTCCCAGCAACAACTCACTAACCAGATCCCTGAGAAGATTATGCAAAGGTGACCTAACATTGGCCTGGATTTAAAAAAAAAAACGTTTTCAATGTTTCAATACTGTTAGGAAATTTTCCAATTGCTTTATCTACAAAAATTCCCTTCAATTTTAATGGTGGCTTCTGTAGATTAGTGACTTGGTAAGTCATTTCGGTTTAGAATCATTTGGACCCCTTATGTAAATCTGGGCCATTGTCCTTTATTTAATTCTTCTGGTTAAGCTTTTCAAACTATAACAATCTATTAGAAAAACATTTCAAATTATTTATACAAATTTTTTTATGGACTTTAATAGTAACGCCTGCATATAAATCATTTGAAATGTTTGTGATCATTTCAAAAGCTTACCAAATATAATTAAGTCAAGGCCATTGTTTTGAATTCTGGACTGCACATGTGGTTGGAAGCATTCTCGTTTGCTTTTTCGTAAAAACACTGAGTGTATCTTGCTCCATAGGAAATAGCCATAGGACAAACTATTAATATTTTTTGCTGATATTAGCAAGAGCTTCACACACCTTTGAGTACTTTGCATACTATTATGTCTTTTTGACAGATGAGGTGACAGTAGTGAATGATGGATTGGGTTGTATCCAGTAGACATATAAAGGATAATGAATAAATAGTTTCTATTCTGAAAATGGGTGCAAACATGAAAAGGAATTGAATAGACAATGTCATTTTTCATTGTTTTCATGTTTAGTACATTAGACCCTTGTAAGCCAACCAATCAAAGCTTTCCGGCAGGCAAGTGTTACTTAATTTGTAAATTTACAGGAGAAATGGGGAGTGGACAGTAATTTATCAACACCCACCGCCCCTTCATTATTTTACAGCCCCCAAGCAATGTCCCACCTGTACCTTAACAGTGATTGTGCAGCAATACCAGCCAAATCACTAGTCTTCTATTACAGCGAGGAGCTACTAGATTCTCACTGTTTAGCACACATGCCCAGCGCTGTATCTTCCGCGACAAAAAACACCGCCCCCAAATGCCCAGGCAAATGCCTTGTTAGCCTCGTTTTAAGGGGGCCCAAGAGCTGGCCGGCTGGCCACCCTTGGGGCCTCCGAGGCATGCGGCCAGTTCTGTCCTAGGCAGTCCGGCGCGCAAAGCAGGCAATGAGGGTGCTGAGCTCTGAGGGTGCACCGCAGAGTAAAGCCGTGAACCGGATTATGACGTCACTCCGTCTGTCGGTCAGTGCGTGTGTATGTGTACATCTGTCAGTGTGTCTGACTGACAGTGTGTATGTCTGTGAGTCATTGTGTCTGTGAGTGCGCGTGTGTGTCTGTGTGTCTGTGAGTGAGTGTGTGTATGTCTGTGCATGTGTGTCTGTCAGTAAATGTGTAAGTGTGAGTGATTGTGTGTATCTGTCAGTAAATGTGTGTATGTCTGTCAATGTGTGTCTGTCAGTGGATGTGTGTGTGTCTGCAAGTGAGTTTGTGTGTCTGAGTGATTATGTGTGTATGTTAGTGAGTAAGTGCATGTCTGTCAGTGAGTGCATCTGTCAGTGAGTGTGTGTGTCTGTCTGTGAGTAATTGTGTGTGTGTCAGATTCTGTCAAATCAGTAAGTGTGTGTGTTTGTCAGTGTATTTGTGAATGTGTGTCTGTCAGTGAGTGTGTGTGTCCAAGTGTGTCTGTCAGTCAAAGTGTGTGTTAGTCTTTAACAGAAAGAGGTGTGGTTTTGACAGGAAGGGGCAGGGCAAATTTAAATTAGGGGGTGCCCGAGTTCCATTATGCCTAGGGCAGCACAGATGCAAAAAAATTTGTCTGCCATTTTCTTTTTTTAAAACTCTTTAAAGAAACTACCTTTTTACTATTTATTTCCTAATTATTTTGTATTGACAAAGCAACATGGAGGTGTTAAAGACAAAATGTGATGAGCTGGGACTTGTTTCAACCTACAATAGTATGTGACTTTGACATTTTTATTGTAAATGGGAATTGTGGTATTAAGAATGCATCATTCCTATATATCTCTCAACATGGGATATCTGTTAACGAGGGATATTATACATGGATGGCGGGGTAGAACTCAGTGTTACAGGTGGGTGTCAGTGGCACAGTACACTTCCCATTGATGTGGTGCCAGCCCAGTATACATACAGTGAGCTTATATGCCATTGCACTAAAACTCTTGAGCGGAAAGAAATGTTTAAAAATGGTCGGACCCATTCATTAAAACATTAAATAATGCTTTCCTGCCGAGCTTCGTTACTTTCTCTAATACTCATAGGACCTGATGGATGGGCAAACAAAGCTACAAAAACTGAGCTATCCATCCATTCCAAATTATGGAATTATCAAATTCAATATTTCGTTAACCCAATTTTCCATCTCCAAGCTTTCCAGGAAATTACATACATCTTATTAAAAGCAAATGGTTATCTTCTTTATAATATATGTATCGAATGCCATCCAATGACCAGGAAGTCTGTAAAGTAACCCAAACAATCCTCCTAGTTTTGTACACTGCTGAGGTTGTAATGTAAATATACAAGGTATTTCATTAGTAAATGTGGACCAAGTCATGTATAGCTAGTAAAAGAGCCCTTGAAACAAAATAAAAGAATCATTTTGTGGAAAAACTGAAGAGCAGTCAGCAGAAAATATTCTTCATGAATAAAACTCACAGTCCAAGATATACAACGCTTGCTTTTTACTTTTTACACTTTTTTTAGAAACTGCCTCAAAGGGAATTATCCCTGAAGGCCGTGAGCTAGTCATTCCTTCTTCAGGCTCATCCTACAAATGACAGACTTTTATTATTAAAACCAGATTCTCTTCTGATTCATGCAAATACTGACAAACACTGGATTAAACTACATTTTTGGATAAGGCAAAGCTTGAATTTGTGGAAATAACTGTAAAGTCTAATCGTTTTACATTAATCGGTAGCATTCCTATAGATGTGGTACGCTCTGTCAATCAAAATTAGAACATAAAGGGCCTTAAAAAAAGCTAGGACTAAGACTGACCATGAAGAAAACAAGGCAACCAAAAGGATCTGCACACATATATATAGAAATTGATTTTCTCTACGAGAGGCACCACCAGAGAGTTCTGCACAGTATTGTAGCCTTTTCTAGAACTGCACTCTTCTGGAGAGCAATCTCAGATATCCTACCTGGAATCTGCTGAGCCCACTATCACAACCTATGGGTTAAAGCCCCGAGCAGTAGTGGAACTAATGTAAAGAGGGCCCTGGTTCAAGAAATTGTTTTGGCCTCCCTCTAGCACAAGGGTGGCTAAAAGGCATATCCCCATCTGTCCAACTCCCAAGATGTTATGCCAGCTAGGGATTTACTATTTGCCCACCCTTTTATTATTATTATTATTATTATTGCCATTTATATAGCGCCAACAGATTCCGTAGCGCTTTACAATATTATGAGAGGGGATTTAACTTGCAGGGATGTATATGTGGGCAGTGTTTGTGTGTTTGGATGCAAGTATGTTTTTGTATAGAGTAGGTGTGCATGTAGGAGTGTATTTGTATGTACTGTTGCCATTGCAATGCAGTGGTATACTGGTGTGTAGTATTTATGTTTGAATGCAAGGGTGTGTTTGTATGTAGTATTCGCTTTTAAGTACAGGTTTGCTTTTTGTGTGTAGTGTTGCTGTTTGAATGAAGGGTGCTTGTATATCATTTTAATATATACACACACACATTTAGATACACACAATGAAACATGCACAACCTGACATATACACACACTCAGACACATACACACAAACTCAAATACTCACTGATACATACACGTAGTGACACACGAATACAAACACTCACACACACGCACTGACACACACACATGGTTAGAAGCACACACAATGTACATGTCATCATTTTGATTTTTGTAGCCACCTTTATGTCAACATACCTTTTGTGTCCTTGGGTCCTGCTGATGCTGGCTGAGGCTGATGGAGTGTGGGTCTGGAGCGGACTCTCTACTTGCTCCTCAAAATGAAAAAAAGGTGGTAGCACACTCTTAGATTAACTCTACCTTTTTGGTATATCTTTAACAGAAGAAACTTATAAGAAAATCCTGTATAACGTAAACATACATCATAGTGTAATCTGTATATATAATAGTGAAAAAGTGAGGTAAAATTGGAGAACTCATACTTTACAGAGCCCTTTAGAAAAGTAAAGTGTGAGTTATTCAACTTACCTCACTTTTTCACTATTATTTATACAGACTACACTATGAGGTTTTGTATATTTACTTTATACAGGCTTTTCTTATGAGTTTATCCTGTTAAAGATATAAGTGCATGTGCCACCTTATGGGCACCTGGAGAGTGCAGGCCCCAGTGCAGCTGCACTGGCAATAGTTCCGCCGCTGACCCGGACATCTATCACAAATGGGACACCTACTGCCTTCTACTCTTATCACCACTAAGACTTTACTTTCCACAGCCTTTCTAGCTCCTCTTTCAACCCTTGGTATTTGTCCACTTTTCGGTGTTCCCTCTTCTTGATGTTATGGTCATTTGGTATTACCACATTCACCACCACAGTCTTTTGTTCCCTGGTTACCATCATGTCTGGTTAATTGGCCAGCACTTACTTGTCCATTTGGATCTGAAAGTCCCACAGCATCTTAGCAATGTCATTTTGAACTACCCTTTGAGATACCTCCCATCTGGAATTGTGCAGTTTCAGCCCATATTATGTGCAAATGTTTCATTACACAATCCTGGCAACTTGGTTGTGCCTCTCAGAGTATACTGTCCCTGCTAACATCTTTCACCTGGCTTATATGCACTGGATTGTCTCTGTGTCATCTTTGCAAAGTCTGTACCTTGTTTCCTGTCCGATGTGGTAGAACCCTGCTTCTATTGATCTGGTGCTGTGTACATCTCCCTGTGCTGCTAGGATTAGTGTCCCAGTCCATCTTTGGGAGCCATTTTTGTGATCTCCATGTGAATGCTCTGTGTTTCATCCAGGACACCAGGCCTGGTGTCCTTCCTATACAATCTCTGGATGCTAGAATCAGATAAAATCCTCCATTCATTGTGAGACGTTTCCAGTCTTGACATCCTTTGTTTAGGTTTATCTGTCTGGTTTTGGAATCCTGTGTGACTGCTTAGTCTACTAGCAGCTGATGTTTTGGGCCTATGGTTTCCAAACTCATTTTGAATGTTGCTCATGTATTGGCTCATATGGTCATGGATCTTGAAGGTTATGAAGCCAGACAATCATGTTTATGCTGTCAGGAGACAGTTGACTGGTTGGTATTGTTCCCTTATTAGTGTCCTCCATGACCAGTATTGTTCATTTCTGCTTTCTATAGGAAAGCACTGGACTGACTAAGACCATCTACACGGATGATCTCTGCCAAAGATGTGGAGCTTTCCCACAGAGACTAGCGCGGTGAGGCAGAAAGACAAGTGCAACTCGCCTTTCCAAACCTCACCTATTTGGGGACACTAGCATAGATAGTTTAAAATAAAAGCATTAGGAATACAGGTTTGTATTCCTAATGCTATAGTGTTCCTTTAAGTGGTTGGCAACTCTTGTTGCCTCAATGAGGAAGGCAGCAGAGGCAGCAGAGGCAGCAGCGTTTTGACTTTTATTGTGGGTAGTGAGGGTCGACCAGGACTACCCAATATCCTTAACCTCCTCTACAGATACAGTATGATTAATTAGACCAGACCAACTATAGATAACTTGTGTAGGGACATGCAGTTCATTGCATTAGAAGCCACATGACTCATCCAGCACTACAGAACAAATTACTTTTGGTACTGGTAATGGGTGCACAGAGCATATATTTTTATACAGAGTAACCAGAAACTTGTGTGTTTCTATATGAATTTGTGTATAAATGATGTATGGCTTGACATTTCTCTTGGATTTTGTTTCGAGTGGGTACTTTTTTTTGTTTGGAGGAGGCCACGTGGATAAGAACTGAAGATGAGGAAATGAGCTAAGAGAATGTGTCTGGATAACTGTGAGAGCTGTAACAACCTTGGTGGGAAGCAGCTATTTGTCTTGGATTGTCTAACAATGCAGCACAATGTCTTGGATCAACCCTGAGATGGACCACAGGCTCCAGAAACACTTGGGGCTTTAGCCCAAAGAAAAACTTGATGACCCATACACTAAGTAAGTGTAGATATGTCATGACATATCAATGCCTTTCTAAGTTTGGCAAGAGTCCTACATCCAGGGCTTTAGCCCTCAAACACCACCTCCCAGCAATGTCTATGGACCCCAGTAATCTTCACCATGAAATATCAAGGGCTATGAGGAGTAGATACAATTATCTCTCAAAGCGGAAACATGAGTCTACTTCCAAAGCATATAATTGGTATAGTAATAAATATAGTCTATGGGACTATTAGGGTAACACCAGAGTCCCTATACTAGTACTAAATGTCAGTGCACATTGTTTATATTATCAACCCTTTAATTGATCTTCATGCAAAACACCTAATAAAAAATGTTTTTGACACATGAATAATCTTAGCGATTAATAGCTGCATGAGATGTTACCTATTATTTTTCTGCTAATTTTTATCTTTCACCAGGGCATAAATGCTTGTTGTAATATTTGGATAGTACAGGGCAATGGATAGTTAAACATGAAATATTTCAAACACGGTGGTAATTCACAAACCACTCTGCCGTATACCCATTCTTTCCATAGAATTACCACTATTTATCACCTATTTGTTACTGCTGTGCTGGGCCAAGTATATCATTTCACAAAGGTTAAATAAATGTTCGGTAATGTGAAAGGTTTGCATTACAGTGAGGAATACAAGAGAGCTGAGCTCTGTAAACTGTGAGCTTTCAACAGTCTTCTTTTCCCTCTAAATTTCACATCGAGTTATTAAATATCACATGTACATCTAATGACACACGTGGGAAAGATTCGTTCTCCTTGTACAAACATAACATTGGTATGCAGTCTGCCCACCATCAAAATATAAATCATTCTACCTGGATGGAATGTTTTCATAATGTAGCATTTTCTAAGTGAAACAGTTTAAGCTAAAAAAAAAATAAAATAAAAAAATAAAGAAGTAATTAAATAGTGAGTTGTGGTCGGATGGCAACCCAAATAGCAAATTTTAGGACAAAATATGGTTCTATGTGATTAGTTAAAAAAATCCTTAAATTTAGCTAAGCCAGAAATGTATTTCTCCAAACTATTTTTATGTCTGAATTTTACCAGTCAGCTCTGAAATCATAAGTGTTAAGTGAACCAACCTGCAAATTGAAAAAAAAAAAATATATAAAAAAAAAAAAATCAAAAACAGAACACTTATTTTATTATTTTTAGCTACTGAACATTAATGGCTGATAACTTTAAGAGACTCGTGGGGAATATGCATGTTATGCAGGGCAGCTCAATGTTCACAGCACTGAATGAAAATATAAATATATAGGACAATAAGAAGTCAGTACGTCTCCAATTCTCAGACAGAACGGAAACACAAAACTAAAAGTGTAAACATATAAAATAATACTTTATTGTCATGTTTGTGTGGCCTGATTGAAATAATAAATCTCAGGCATAAAACTGAAATTACAACATTGCTAAAGCCAGTAAAGGACTTTGTTCACAGCATGGAAATAGCATGGAATTTCAACTAATTTTAAGACGTACAACATTTCCAAAAATGGGTGAATGTCTGCAACATGATCTCTTGGGTTCATTGAGGTTGCACAAAACATTCACCTTAAGTAAACGATTAACATTCTCAGAATGTAAAATAATGGCCAGAATTTATACACATTTACCTAAAATAGGCAGATGGTGAACCCTATCCATAAATCGTGAAGGACCATTAGATTTCACGTTAAAAATATCAACTTTGAAAAGTTGTGTTAAAATATCACACATGAAGAGGGTGACATTATAATAATAGTGCTTTTTGAGGATTCCATTGTCAACCACTGAAATCACTGGGGAAAAAAAAAAAACATAATTCAAAAGGACATGCAAAGAGCATAGCTAAATTAGTGGATATTTAAGGTAAGAGGGCTTAGGGCTAAGGTGGACTAAGGGTTTAAGGAGGAACTGTACTACACAACCAGTCTAATGAATAATGATTGGGCATGGAATATCTAAACTTACAAACCCATACACCAAAATACATAATGTGACACAAGAATTCCTCAGCCATGATATTTAAGTACCACTCTCATGCCATATTATACCATTAGCCAGACTTTGCCCAAGCCTCGGCCCTATGTAGTGCACCCTTTATGTAAACTGTGGCCAGGAGATGCACTGCATCCCCAGGCCACCTATACTGTACAGATTGATTATAAATTAACCACAACATCCACTTCTCAATATATGACATTTAAAAATAAAATCTGTGTAAATTGTATTTCTTTACCTAATTAATTCCCATAAATGAATTATTGGTCTCTGGCAGCACATGGGAGGAAATATATATTATTCTTTCAGAACCCCTTTCTCACACACACATTAACACATTTTTCTTTGAGTAGGTAAAGAAGTAAGCCTTCTCTACCGGCTGGAAGTAAGTAAGAAGTAAGACACATTTATGCACTTCGGGACAGGTTGCATTGTAGTTGTGCATTGTTATCACATTGTGAGCCTTTATCAAACAGCTGACAGTTGCCAACAGTTTGAGCAAACATTCAATGAATATATATATATTTAGCAATAAGTCCTACAAAGTAAGCCAGCTTCTCCATAATATAACTTGCACTACAGTTTATTTCAAAATAATAATACCGGTAATTAAATTAAATTTACTTAACCGGACAGGAAGTATTCTCACTGAGAGCATTTGTTGTCAGTCCAGGTAGAGGAAACTAAAGATCCTCTTCCCGCGGATGAGCACACTTCAAGGTTGGCAGGCATGATTGGGGGGAGGACATGGAGGCAAGGAGGAACTGTGTCACATGAAGGGAAGGGAGAACTGAGACACATGGAGGGGAGAGGAGGGGGGACTGAGACACATGGAGGGGACAGGGGGAGAGGGAGGACTGACACACATGGAGGGGATTGGTGCAGGGATTGAGGGTTAGACACTACAAGGACTGACAGTCAGGAGGGGAGCGCTTCTCATTTATAAAACGGAAGTAGCAGGCGCGTTCCAATAGAGTGCGTCTGTCTTCCAATTTTATCAGCAAGAAGGAGCGCTTCTCTTTCTATGGGTCACCCAGCGATCAACCCCCTGAGAATTTCTTGCTGATAAAATTGGAAGACAGACGCACTCTATTGGAACGCGCCTGCTACTTCCGTTAACTTAGTGGAGCAGTTTCTATTTTGAAATATAAAAGTGCTAATTTTACAATGAAATTGTCCGTTTTATAAATGAGGATTATAAAAAGGATACTCCACAGCCCTATAGCAATTTAGCAAGCTGAAGCGCCCTGAGGCGGTGGAGTGGTCCTTTAAGTCCTTCTTCCCAAACTTCTATTTTATACCACTGTATTTTGTAACACTGCTTTCAGCCTGAGAATGCAGGAGTTCATACTTCCAAATGAGCATACCAACTCATATCAAGTGGGGACAGCTGTCAGTGGACACGCTCGTCCAATGAATAATGTACCCAGCTTGGTATGAGTTGGTATGACAATGCAGAAGTATGAGATTCTGCTTTGTTATACCAGCTCAGAACCGAAGTAGGGTGAACAGTGACAGGTAAGTGTCAGATTGTTTTTAAACGGTTTGACAGTTTGCCATCAGACTATGCCAGGGGGCTCTTCGCACCGTAGCCACTAAAGCATAATGTAGTGGTTATGGTGCTTACAGTATGCATTTAGTTTTGTTATACATGTGTTATATACATCTGAATGACATTTATTGAACACTACATACTGTATTTGATTCTTACCATTGGCTGCTGCGCTTGCATTGTTTGAAGACCAAGTGCTTGCTGACTCTGTTGCGCCTGAAGCTGAAATAATACATATATACATATATATAGATGTACATTTTATACACATGTAATAGACCATATAAACTCACCCATTTATCTAATTTTAAAATAAATCATTTAAACCCATTTTGTCAAAGAAACATATGTTACAGCACAGCTAGAGCATTTAGTTCCTGATATGATCCTCATTGGTCTCTCAGTTAGTGAGAATGACAGGAGTTTTGGAACTGCACACATAATTATTATCACATCAATAACACTTAAATGGTAATAAGGAAAATACTTAAAAGCAAGTAAAGTACAAACTAGATAAACATAAAAATACTTGAATTTATAGATATTCAATTCTGTTGCTATTGTTTTTATTAGCTGGATATTGATCACAACTTCCTCAGTTCAAACTACCTATGCCAGTGGTATAATACGACTTGTCCAGGGGCAATGTACTGTTGGGCATCATGGTATAATTGCAGCTTTTAAAACCAACTCCTATATATATACATTTATGACTATTTACAGTAAAACATTTGCTCTTTTCTTCATGAGCAGGGGTGTAATAATAAATGATTACTCCAATCAACATCTGCTTTTAGATGTGGTTGTGGAGCAAGCGATCTGTATATACAAAGCTCAGCTTAATATGATGTTTTTACAGCGACATCTTTGAATGTGTGCTAGAGTCTGTTTACACATCCAGCACATGACTTAGTGAGGCTGTAACGCTGATATAGAATGACTAGTGTTATTCCTATGCAAAGAATCGGTGTGTCATCAGAACCATATATGATCATCTTATGCACTTGCAGGCAACGTTGTGAGTGGGCCTGCAAGTAGAAGCGTGTGGGTCTGTGTGCACATGGCTCATGCACAAACAGTCCAAAGCACTTGTAGGATTTTTTAATTTCCCTATCCCTTTTTGCAGTTTCAACCCCACCCTACCCTCCGCCTCCCTACAGTACATTATGTTGTCCACCCCCAGCTCCCCCTGTCCAGAGTTGGTGGGCTGATGTTAGTCGTGAGATGAGCGGTCTCTTAGCTCATCTTGCCACTGAAAAATGCATACCACACACATGTCTGGTGTAGCATTCACTATTTCTGATAGGAAAGCATTAGAATCCATGCACTTGCCACACATGCGCCCTAGGTCTAACAATGCTTCTCTATGCAAAGCATTTGATTGGACCTTGGACTAAGACGCAGTGACACAAGATGATACGGATGTAGGCAGAGAGAGATGCAGAGAGAACTTGGTCCAGGCAATGGATTCAAGTTTTTCAGTCTATTTTAGTTTTTTTTTTTTTGCTTGAAAAAAAAATAACAATAAAAAAGGCTACTGTAAGCCCCAGTGATTCACTAATGCTTATAGAACAAAACAAACATTAGTGAATCCTAGGCTGGAGTAACACTATAACTTCACATTGAAATGTTATAAGAGAGCAGAATTATGCAATGTGTCACACATGCAGTTTCAATATTTATAGTCTACTGGTATTATAATTAATGACACCCACAAAAATACCAGCAGACTCTGTACATGTAACCATAAGTATTGCCTCAATATGTCTGAAAATGATGAACATATACATTACAATTTATCTTAATTTAACTGTTTTTATGTATCTCTCTCTTGTTCTGTCCTCTTTGGATGTGCTAGATCTGCATCCAATGTTAAAAATAAAATTAAAAAAAAATGGTAACATTATTACTAAGCCATTTTATTTATTTACTTATTTAAATAAATAACTTAGTAACTAATGTATTCAACTCACACGGATGATGTTTCGGAATGAACAGTAAAAAAGATTAATAAAAAACCTCAGATGATAATTGGCTAAAAAAAAAAGGCATGCATAAATTGGGCTTCTTCTATTGTTGCATCGAGAGAATAAAGATTGGAAGTGACATCACTAGAAGGGGATCAATGCTGGAAAAATCAATTTAAAGGTGTTTGTTTTTGTTTTCAAAATAAACATTTTATGTAAAAAATGTTTTAAAGGGCATTAGAAGAATCGTGGTAAAACCCACTATGTATTGTCCCTTAAAGTCATACATGATTCTCATTAGAAATGGCTGAAACTTTCAATTACAATTAAAAAACAATATATCTAACAGTAGTGACCAGTGCGATCCAAAGGTACATTTTGACATGACGAGAAATCTTTATTTATTGTACCCAGTCTGCCAGGAAATTACTTTAAATGTCCTTTCACTATGAAATATAGAAATCTTTCTGTAGAACACAATGTGTCAGATAGCATGTCAACATAAGTGGCTCATAGGACCTAGCTAATGATCGTAATTAGAGATACTTCTGGTATGTGTTCTGTATTGGCAGACCAGCAAAATGCTACTGCCTGGTATTTTTGATATTCAATCTTTTAACCAACTCCCTTTGGTAAAGTCTACCTGTGCAAGGTTCTGTTGTCGAATTTGCTGGGGTCTCTGTCTCATGTGCTCCTGAGGCAACTGCACTGAACTAAGGTTAGAGAGAGGAACTTGGATGGTCCCTTGCTCAAGTCCTCCTCCAATCAAAGGATTCTGCTGCAAGGGCTGTTGAGTAAATCTGAATGAGAAAAACATGTCTTTTAAAAATGTCATGTCCAGATATGATTTTTAATAGCTTTCAGCACAATTCCTGTTAATACACCCATAACATGCCTTGAGAGAATACTGCATATTTCCAGATCAGCTATCCTATAGTTAATTGAAAAATCATATTTTTTTTTTCTGCACACATCAGGAGAAAAGAACAGTCTTCTATAAGAAATCTTATGTTATTCAGTAAGCAGCTCTTATACTGTATGCACAAAAATAGTAATGTCTATAATTCCGTATAGTCATATGTTAAGGGACAGATGCTATAGCTAATGTTCACGTTACTTCCTGTCACATGTTAGAATTTTTATAAATCTTTAAAACAATAGAAAATCAAGTTTTTCCATCTTTAGTTTATTAGAAACTGAAAGTGAGACTGACACAGTTGAGCTGATTAGCTACCAATATTCTTCTTTTTAGGGGATAACAGTGGGTGTCTAACCTGCAACATTATACAGATTGCCATCTGTGTTTAGTAGTACATATTTTATGTTTATGAACATAACAAAGCATTATATATACATATATATATAATGCTTTGTTATGTTCATAAACATTTTTAATATAATGGTTTGTTATGTTCATAAACATAAATATTTATATATATATATTTCTTTTTTGGGGGGAAATATGCAGTCCAAGATCAGATCACTTGGCAAAATAAGCCAATATTTTATATGAATATTTGTGCAGAACATTTTATTTGGTAAAAAAAAAAAAGCATATTGAAATTCGTTTTCTCACTATTTAATAATCAACCTTTATTGACTTTAGTCACAATTTTAACCCCTGTATCCAGGATATTTTAATATATATCCTCTTTTTATAAGTGTATTTCTAATATATTGTGTGTGGATCTTGAAATCATGAGTCTTGGAAAAGTTTTGTCTGACTCTAATGAGTTGAATGTTCGAAATGCCCCTTAAATGGCATGTTTGTATTGCAGTATTTACTGTTACAGTGTTAGTATAGAGTAGAGTTGTATACAGGGTGTAGTGTAAATACTGTTACAGTGTTAGTATAGAGTAGAGTTGTATACAGGGTGTACACTACACCCTGTATACAACTCTACTCTATACTAACACTGTAACAGTATTTACCTAATTGACTAGATTACATTTTTATCATTTATCTCATAGTCCAGCCTATACTCTGTAAGTTTGGTTCGTTCCAAACCTTTTGAGTATCTCTCTCTCTCTTTTTTCCATTGACATTAGGGGTTATGCCCCAGGATACAGCTGGAGTGTCCATATAGGTGTTTCTCCACCAGTAAGTCGGATCCAGAACATTGGAGCCTTCTACACAGGTGGATTTTCTCACTTTTTATCCACAGAGACATTACTGGTGAAGCAATGTTACCCTTTTTTGCATTTTTTTTATTTGTAGATATATGCTGTATCTACTATTGTTCTATATAGTAGTAGTACATACTCTGGACTGCTAAGAAATTTTGTATAATTTTTAAGTAAATAAATGCAGAGTATACACAATTTTACCAGCACGTGATATAGGCAGTTTTAGAGAGCAATACGACAGCACAAACAAACAAAATGTTTATGAAATGGTATCTTTAATTTAGCCACCCTTATCGAACATCTAATGCCGTGTTGTGTGTATAAGTTCATATACTGTAACATGAATTACACACACTGGTTATGAATTATATGTTTCTTGATTCATCACTTTTAGATTACGTTGAGCAAGAATACCAAACATAATACAATAACAAACATTCTAGCAAACTAGTCAAACCTATAAAGTACAGATGACAAAGAATAGTTTTGCCACTTTCTTCAACCAGTTACACTATTCTCACGAGGCATTGCAAAAAAAAGGCAGTAATTATTAATTAATTAATGAATATTGGGTGCTGTGATTTACATTATCCTGTCCATATATGGCAGACATATCTAAAAAGCTTCTAATGCCCTTTGAGTCGCTATTTTTACTTACATCTTACAATTTCCTCTTAAGGGCTTACCGTTGGTTACTTGCCAAGGGTTGTATGAAGGTAGCTCCCTGCTGCTGAATGTAGCCACTTGGCTGTT
Organism: Pelobates fuscus; assembly: GCF_036172605.1. Classification (NCBI taxonomy): domain Eukaryota; kingdom Metazoa; phylum Chordata; class Amphibia; order Anura; family Pelobatidae; genus Pelobates; species Pelobates fuscus. The sequence continues at coordinate 106,301,734 of NC_086318.1, read as the reverse complement.
GCTGCATCTGTCGCAGCCTTTCTATTAGGGCAGAGTTGGGATGAGCTGGTTGATTGGTTCTAGGGTTGTAGTTTGGTGAAAGGAGTACACTCCCACCTTGATGTTGCTGAATTGGAACCTGAGTACTGTACATTGTATACCCATGAGGAATAGGCTGAAATTAACAAAATATAAAGATATGGGTTGGATATTTGGATTGGATTTGCTATAAGATTCAGTGTATTCTACCGTAAGGACCCTGGTCACACATACAAACATATCCCAAGAGCTAATAACAGCAGGCGAGTTTCTATAATGGATACAAATACGTTCTAAAAACAGTAGGAAAATTAACAACAAATGCGGCCTTCACATCACAGAGACGCAGAGTTCATGCTTCACAGAATGATGGTTCACATAGGCTGGCATAAACCCTGTAGATAATGACTCTAAGCATTTTTTTAAACTAGAATTTAGCGAATATAATTGTAAACATTAGGCAATGGAAAAAGATTCCAAATTGGCTATGGTGGCTTAAAATTGCCATTTTCTTTGTCAATTCCACATAATTTCCAGTTCAGTGAAGAGCACGGTCTTCCTATAGGTCATAGTTAGATTGCAGTCTTACACAGAGTTAACAAGTTATTAATAACTTTTAAATAGTGGCTTGCCTTCCTAGGGGGTGTTTTCAATTGTAATTGTAACCATCGCTATAAATAACACATGCCACATAAAGAATACTTTAACTCTTATGTCTCAGAACATAACATATAAAGTACATAATGTGTAGTGTTTCTTAATTAAACATATATATTTAATTAGCTTAAGCCATGCAAGCCATGTAAGCTGTGGTTGTTGTAGAGGTTGTTTATGTGTGTGTTTGTGTGTATATATATTATATATAATTTTATATATATATATATATATATATATATATATATAAAACCAATCATTTTTTAATTTGACCTGTGTTAGAGGCTCACTCATAGCATCTTTAATAAACACATAGTGCAGACCATTACATTCTATTACCAATTGTTTTTTAACTACCTGTCTGGCAGCTGGCATTTAGATTTTTGAAACTGTAAACATTTGAGTCTGTGTGCAGAGAACTACCTCATTTGACTATATATATATATATATATATATATATATATATATATATATATATATATATATATATATATATACTTTATTGTGATCCACTTAACGTGTTAACAAAATATCAACTTTAAAAAGTTGAGTACAACTATAGCAGCACTCTACAATATTAGTACATTAAATCTAGTGAGATTGTGCATTACAAATGCTATTTGTGATGACATGCATTAATACAGTGCGAATTCCAGATACCTCCTAACACCATCTAGTAACTTTAACCATTGCCCAGCAACATTTAAATGACAGCATAATGATGCTGCCCTTATGAGCACAGTGACAATTTTGTGTTACTTGACAGATGCTTGACAATTAAAACAAGTTGTTTTTGAAGGGTGACACTTTAAATACAAACTATTTATTATCTCTACCTGTTGTTTACACCTCTTTCACATTCCAACATGTCAAAAAACTTAACATGTTTCTGTGTTCTTCTTGGCGAGCTTCTGCTACCTCAAGTCACATTTGAATAGCAAAGCTCTTCCATTATTTCCTATACACCTAAAGTTTCAGAACCCTTCTTCTTCTTTTCAAATTAATCTACAACATTGCACTGGCCTACGCTACTTAGTCCTCCTCAACTATACTCCAACCAACATCTTCACTTTTACATAATCCATAACCCCCTACCTCACTCCACCTTCCTATAGATTTTAACAGTTTCACATATTATTACTCTTATAACCCAATTAATCACATGGACTTCCTTGTTCCATCAAATTAACAGTTCAAACCCATTCCTGAGCCCAGCCAACTTCCCCTTGCCCTGTCTCTCTCATCTGGTTTTACTATTTCTCTGCTCCCCAAGGGGACCAATGATCCTGACATCTACTCATTCTTTACCATGTTGTTACTTTAAACTAAACTTGAATCAACTTGACCCTAATGTTTAACGTGCATCATGATGACTTTATACTTAATAATCTAAGTAAAAATGTATATTTACATGAAATAAAAAAACGAAATTGTCTTTGTAAAAAATCATCAAACACCATCTTGTTTGGATACTTGACTTTCATATGCAGAGCCACTATGATATTACCGTATATCATATAATCCAATGAATGTGCTTTTCCTGTTTTAACATCCAAAAATGTTATGGGTGAAAAGCAGCATAATGCATTTTGAGCTTTTTTTATTCACCATTTATTTCTGAAATGAATATGTTTATTCTAAATATGAAAACATGCACTCCATCATGTGTCTGGTGATTTATTGGGGTAGTTGTATGTTTTGCACATTCTTCGCTTAAGATTGTCCCCATAGGGTACATAATGCACAATGCTATTTGCATGTTATTGATCCTTAGGAGTAAGCTTTTACTGCAATACCGTATCTTTATTATTATCAAATTATGTTTGTATCAGTGACACAACCGTACATTGCCCCTTAGACGGTAGACATGAAAGGGTGGACAGAATGCATATCCTAACATTCTAGGTATTCATTAACAATTCAGGAACACTTTGCATGGACATTGCAGCTACCTGTGCTTGCTGTATCCCTGGATAAGGCTGGGATGAAGGACGGATTTGTTGCGAAAATAAAGCAGCCTGTTCAAGCGCTTGACCCTAAAACAGCAACAACAAAAAAATGTATTAGGTCAATGTTTTAGTTTAATTTCAAAGAAGCTGAAAATACAATGTTCACATGTCCAACATTTAATACATTTAAATAAATCATTCTCTTTCTCTTTGAAATTTCACTGTGAAAACATGCAATAGATCTCTACTTACCCGTGTGTATTAGATTAGTTTTAATAATATTATTACTTATTTCCTCTGAGGAAATACTGAATTGGAGGTGGAGTGGCAACACAGAGACCAACGCACCGGGGGATGTAAAGTAAGTCAATTTGACCTTTCTAACCCTTGTAAAGGTGTGTATTGCTAATGCTGTAGTGTTCCTGCAGGTATAACATGGGACTTTATTAGAGAGAGTATTGGTATTTTGATTTGGTTTTGGTTTTAAGAAAAGGCAGATCCTGGAGAAGCTATTAAAGCGAAGTGTCAAATTATTCCAAATGATCATATAGTTTGCAGCTTGTTTTCTGTTTAATTCAGAGAAACAAAGTCTCACAATTTCACATTTATGGTCAAAATAGCCTTATTGGAAACATTCTCAAATTCAGCTATACTTTCAGAGCCGGGGCTTTAACCGAAAATGTTAAATTCACCTTGAATTCTCACTTAGTGAATAACCCTGTTTGTCTTCATAAGTGTAAAGGGGGTGGAGTTTAAGAGCATCAAAATAAATAACCTTCTAATAGTGGAATCAAAGAAGGACCAACGACCGGGATACATTGATTTTTGAATTCTAACCAAATTCCAACTCTAAGAACCTAGCAATGTCCTGCCTCTTGCCATTTGTCTCTGTCCAATCAATGACTACACTGTATGGTCCACACTGTCCTCAATTGCCTATGTATCTACGTGTATGTTATTTCAATCTGTGTTTAATAATTCACTGTAAATCATCATGTTTATAATAACCCTGTTCTATAGTACAGTGCTAAAGGAGTTGTTGGCACCTCATAGAAAGAGAAAATAAAAAGTAAGCACATTTTAGATCTTTACAAAGGTTGAGATTTTTTTATATTCTGTAAAAGTTTATAAATGTGAACGGAACATTCCTTTGCTAGTTCCTGACGGGTTTAATATATCCCTCTGAAATGTTAGGAAAAGATACCATAGGGAGTGTCAGACAGATTGAATGTGAGAAGCTCATGAGAAAAAAACGCTTTTTAAATACTCTTCATTTTGAATGTTAAGGCAACATGTTGTGTGAGGTTGATTTTAGCAGAGAACATGTGGTTTGGTAATGCAGACCACAACTGAGATAATAAGGCGGACACGGCTGCTTCAATGACTGGACAATTAATTGCTCTGTTTATTTGCAAACTATGTTGGTGGCTGCTTCTCTAATCATCCCAGTCACATATGCTTGACTGCCCTTCACGAATCCCCAAATGATTATTTGCTGAAGAAGAAGGAACTCGGCTCTCTAATTCTCATGGTGTACATTATCATTCTAACACCTACTGAGCAACAAATAAACAATCAATGATTTTCTTTTCCATCCAAGCACTTTATTTGTTTGTCCAATAAAGTTTAATTATTCAAAGTTGTCAGCCTCATTTTGATTTCCATATTCAACTCATAGATCGTCCCTTAACAAAACAAACAATGTTGTAGTTCCACATATGATAAGGTATTGCCCTATGTACTATCAGTGTAAACAAAAACAATGTATTTTCCTTTGACATAAAATAAAAATAAAATAGAATTGGGAACTGTAGATGAGTCATGGAGGAAATGTGTAACTTAACACCTTACATGGCAGGGAGGAGAACAACACAAAACAAAGCCCATAAATCCCTTTCCCTACCAGAAAGACATACTGCGGAACATTTTAATCTAGTTTATCTCTTTATATGTAAACACAGCATATCAATAGTTCAAATCAATACGCACAAATTACATCATTTTCATCGCAAAATCAAATGCATCATTTGTTTCTGGTAGCAATGACTGCTAAACATCCCAGAAATCATTTGTGAAATCAGTGATGATGAAATCACTAAATGCTCGCCATGCCGTGCATGCGCTGTAACTGTCAGCTGGATCCATGCTTTCTCGCACTATAGAAATGCACTGACACATCGTACTCCGAATATTAATGACCAATATACCCCAGAGAGGGTAAGCTTGATAAAGGCTGTGTTGTCTGCTGAATCATTACTAATGTACACTAGTGGCACTTAAAGGGACACTGACAATTGAGGATGCGCTGGTTATTTTTTTTTGTATTTTTTTTACATTATATAAATGCACTAACATTTGCTTTTGTTTTCTCACACAATAAAAATGCACTGACACATTATATGCATTATTTCTCTATTACCATTGCACTCAAGCTTTCACACTTTCCTGCTGACTACCAAGTCCTGTGCTGCCATGCTCTACTTCCTTTTAGCCTCATCGGTCCCTCCCTCCCACATGTGAATTCCCCCACACAGAGGGCAAAGGGCAGAAGCACACTGAGACGGCGCCCTCATGTTGCATAAATAAAAATGATCAAATGCAGCCAGTGTGGTGGGTGCTGGTGGCCAGCACCTGGAAATGGTGCAGCACTGCATCTGCATGAGTGATGGCTGCGCAGCGGCCATTGGCACCTAAATACCGTCCAGAACTTATATTTTACTTATGTCTGTGGCCAATATTACCATCTATTATTGGGTCTGGCCAAGTGGCCCAGACACTATTAAAGCTGCCAGGGGAAACCAGGGGAAACCCCTGGGAACTGATGCTCTAGGCCACTGTCTAAGTTGCTTAATGGACATACCAGCCATGGGCAGAAGCTCCTGGTATGCAGTCTGGGACAGAGAAAATAGTGGATATATTAAGTGTAAAAGAAAGGGAACATGCCACACGGTTATAAAGACCAAAGCAGCAAGAGCATATGCACGTTGTGCTAAGTCAGCTTTATCTTAACTAATTCATAGTCAGTCAGTCCACAGACGTTTTATGCTCCTTCATCCCTCCTAAGTCCCCAAAACGTTATTCTCTCTGCATAAAGCAAGAGCATTAGAAGAATAGGGAAAAAAAAATAACAACAAAAATTGTAATCAATTGTAATGAGCCTGGAGCTTCAGTTTCATTAGCCCCTATGTTAATATGATCCTGCACTCACCCAGTCTCCATACAATTAGGTTGGATCAGTCCACAGTGCTGTGCAATGAGCAGTCACTCTCTCTTTACCATAGTCTCAGCATGGCCAAGGTATAACTTCATAATTTCCTGGTCATGGCACCCAAACTCAAACAGGCCTAAACAACTCTTTAATTATTCAATTATTAACAGTCTAAACCTGATTCAAATAAAACAATTATATTATATATGTACACATTATATATATATTATATATATATATATATATATATATATATTATATATATATTGAGAGCTGAAAGTTCACTGGCTCAGCCAATTAGCTTGAGCTCGACAGGCTTAGTTCCAAACAGGGAGCTTGCGGCTCTCAAAGAGGAGGTGACAAGATTCCTTTGGACTCCAGGTAAGTTGTCAAACCATGAGCAAATGGTCTACCTACTTATTTGGAGGGTAGTGCCAGGGCACCGTGACCACTACAGAAAGGGCTCATTTAATTAAGGACTTCAAGCAGACTAAGACCACAATTTAACAGTAAAAGCCTGCGCCAATTTTACAATTTCAGCATAAACTTGCTTAGTTGGAAGCCTTATATGAAGCTAAAGGAAATCTCAGAATTTCACATAGTAATTAATTCTTCATTGTACCAACCTCTGTACCTCAAAAGGTTAAACTTTTTGAGGTATTATGGCCACTCTTATGTTTTTAAAGTGGTAAAATGCAAAGGGGTCACTACATGTCAAACATTTCTCTGCGTTTGTTTTTATACTGTTGGTCACATACATAACTTGCAAGAATGGGTAAAGAAGATATTTTCTTAAAGGTTCACACCAAAGAAAAAGGGTAGCATGGGGCCCCATTACTAATTAAATGTAGCACATTACATAGTCTAGTAACCTTTTTTGTTTGTAATGAAAATATTGTCATTCTCAGTTCTAAGGACTATTGTGAGCAATCATAATGTTAAATATATAAATCCTCTTTTATGGAGTAAGAAGTGTACTGTTCTGAATGCATTATATATGATGATCAGTACATAATTTATTATTGCTGTTAATGCATTATGATTACAGTGCAGTTAGATCAGCAGAACATAATGCATTGCCAGACTGCTAACTATAAACATGCCTTATTTCTAAGAGCATATGTATATTACTCTCAAAGACAAAGATAAATTAATTTACACAACCATAGAACATCTTTCTTGTGTAGTTCTAAACAGGAAATGATCGCTATATATAGGAACATACAGAACACAACAGACCACCAGATTCACAGAAAAAGAGTCCGAAAAAAAAAAATGTATGCCAGCGACTCTTTGAGAGGGGCGTGGCCAACAGTGATATCGAGCGGACGTCTCCCAGCAGAGCTCCGCTTGGACCTAAGAAAACAATCCACAAAAAGCCACGAATAACGCAGAGATACAGCCCGAGACGCAGACATCCCCCAACAGAGACAATGGGGAGAAAAAATAAGAAGGCTCAAGGACCAGCCGGTCCCCGCCAGCCAAATATTAGAATCTCCTTTGAGCGGCCAGCAAACTCACAGACCACAAAGATGGCGCCCAAGGCCCGCGGCATCTGAGGCCTCGCTGGACGAGGAGGACTCCTTACCCTCCCCCTGATCAGAAACCCCATCCTGCCCATCAGAGTCGGAAGAAGGATGAGACACCCTCCACAAAGGGGGACATTAAAAGACTCCTAACAGAACTGAGGAAAATCTGGGGAGCCGACCTCAAGAAAGTCCAGACAGAAGTGGAGGAGGTGCGCCAGAGAGTCCAGGTCCTGGAAAAAACATGAGGCAACCAGAGAACATAACCTGCAGACTACAGACACTCACCTAGCAGGGCTTATCTGTCAGGTGCAGCAACTGAGACGCATGGTGACCATGATTGAGGCACGGCACCAGCGAAAAAAACCTCCGGCTCAGGGGGGTCCACGAAACAGTGACCGATGAGCAGCTCCTGCCCTATATCCACAAGCTTATAGAAACCATGAGCGTTGGGGGGCAGAGAAGACAGGCCACGGATCTCCTCAGCATTCCGTGTGCGGAAGTCGGAGGCCGCCCCTAGCGAAGCACCCAGGGACATACCATTCACTGTCCTCACAGAGAAAAGAAAGCTGGCACCTATAGCCAGGAAAATGTGAGACTCAGGAATAAGATATCGCTGGGGAGTGGAGGGTTCCCTCCTAACAGAAATAGGGGGAGAGAGCATGACACTGACCTCAGAAGACGATCTGGAGCTCTTCATGCTGTGATAAGGTGAATGGGGTGGTCTGTGAGGGAGTTTATATTTCACATGTATTGTTCAGAGAGGCATATGATCTTTAACCCCAGGGGGGGGTGTGTGTGTGTGTATATATCACTTAAATGAATATTTAGTTATGGGCCCCTGGGGTGGAGCATTTGGAGAGCAGAGTGGGCCAGTGCTCCACTCTGCTGTTTATTGTTTTGTTCCTGGGAGACTAGGTGCAGACCAGGGTTTGGACTGTCTCCAACCCACTGCTCAGCTGCAGGTAATCAGCTGCAGCAGTGGGAATAAACCCCTCCCTGCTAGGCAGGTAGGGGAGAATGTTTGTTTCTCTCTGGAAGGTTGGAAGCAGCAGGCTGGCTAAACACTGGAGTGCAGAGAGCTGACAAAGACACTAGGTTGGTAAAACCAATATTGTTTTGTTATAGTTTAACCCCTGAGAGATAGGGAATCTGATGTTAGTAAGTGCTCAGACAAGCTAGGTTTTTGTTTATAGGGATTTGTGTTACATTATTGTTTTTGTTTTTTTTTCATTTGCCGCTGTCTCTGTGGTAAAGCTCAACAATAAAGTGCCTGGAATTAAGTTACTTTTAAAGACTGTGCATGTTTGTACCCAAAAGGACCGTGCTAACTGCAGACAAGGATCACAATGCAAAAGGTGGGTCTATCCACCTGGCCAACACAGGGAATCTCCTCACCTACCAAGAGATCTGAGACAACAGAGGGCCCCAACGACAATGACCACACACAGAGCAAGCCATCCAGTTATAAAGTTAAGAGACTGACTCCAGCACCCAGAGCCACAGAACTGCACCCATCTACAGAGAAGAAGGATTAAACAAAGATTGTTACTACCCCGCTTATTGCCACTTAGACATTGTTCCAATTAATACCCCCACTGAGATACTACAGTAACTTAATATGATATCACTCACTGGGGCCCGGTTGCCGGCATATCTATATACAACACAGCGACAATACAGTTGTCTCAGCTAATGCCACTTAGCTAGCATTTCCCCTGTTGCCCTCCATTGAGAGCCCGCCGTGAACTCACACAGTTTCGCCCACCGAGGCCTGACTGCCGACCTCTCTATGCAACACTGAGGCAACGGAGGTATTGTGGCTACCGCCACTAAATCATTGCTTCACCACAGGTCCCCAATACGACACCACTGTGACTATATATGTCTCTAACCAAATGCACTGCATAATTTCAACTAAATAAAAATTAAAATAAAAAAATAAAATAAATGTATGCCAGCATGTATGACAAAAAAAAGAATTTGGACTCATAACCAATTAAATAGAATTTAGCAATGACAACTTATTTTGGAGACAAATTATTCTACAAAACAAAAGTAGACTTAGACCTGGCAATCTCTACTTTTGGATGGCTGATCATTTTTTTTCTTTTTGCAAATATTGTAACAATGCCCCTAAACTGCAAATTTGGAGACTTAAAGATGCACTTTAATGTGCTTTCTTCTGCATTGATTCTATCTCCCTGCCACCCCACAGATTCTTGGGTCACTGTACCAACCCTATCAGGGTACCTACCCCTATCCCATGCCACAGGGATACAGCTCTGGATTGTTCTCTATAATCTTTAATATATAATTTACTTAGAATACATTCCATGTAATTTACCTTCAACTGTTCCCACAAAGTATTGTTTTAATAAATAATAAAACATTGAAAAATTAATTATATATTATACATTCAAACTAACAGTAATACATACATATAAAATGGGAATATTCTTCCAACAATGGGCTTTTATACATAACAAACATAATTGCTAGAGGCTTGTTATAGCAGTCTCATTTATTTACTTTAGGCAACATATATATATATATATATATATATATATATATATATATATATATATAACATGATATAAATATAACATCTTCATGGTTCTAATATGTTGTGAATTTGCATCAACATGAAAGGAGTCATCTCTGTTGAATTCCCTCACTCCGGGTCAGCACTATTTGTTGAGTGGAACAGTGACATATGGATATAACATTTAGGATATAAATCGCAGATCCGCATGTCAACATGCAGACTGACTTATGTAGGAGGTCAGTATGGATACCATGTGCTACTCAGAAATCACATAGACACAGGCTGAGTCATTCAACATATCTTCCTTTTACATGAAACAGAAGTCAGGTCAAACAGGAAAACATGCCATACAATTGGTGGAAGGACTATTCTGTCAAATACTACATATGTCATATACCTGATGCAACGTTCTTGCTTGAACATGTTGCCTGAGGAGCCTCTGCTGCTGTTGTTGCTGGAGAAGCTTCAGTTGCAGCAAGTGCTGTTGAGGAGTTATAGAATGAATAGCGGGGGGCTGCATTATTGTGCCAGAACGTCTCTGTAACATGTTTGTCAGAGCTTGCTTTGTGTTTGTGGGAACATAAGATCCTGTAGAATCTAGTCTGGAAGTGCCTAAAGATAAAATAAATACAGTGTTATTTTTTTACAGAAGCCATTACCCCTTCATGATTAAAATGTATCAAATTGCTTTAGTTAGTGAGAACAATTATTATGTATAAAATAAAAATATATAAAACTACAGATAGTAGAATTTAATTAAGTTAAAATGGTGTGTAATCTTTACGTTATTACTCCTTTTAACACACAGGAAATTGCAATTATCTGATATATAGGAAAATACATTGGGGCGGCCATTTTGGTTTACAAACAGTCTTCATAAAATGTAGTCTTGAGTTTACACTATTGAATAATGATTGAATAATAATTGTTAAAATAATGATTTTTTTTTAAATAAAGTATAAAATAATTCTTTTGAAATCGGCATAGTCATGAAAATGTGCCTTTCTATACATATCTTGATCATGTATTAAATTTAGTTAACTTTTTTGTTCAGTTTTTTTTTTTATTACAAAAAATATTTAGCAAGCCTGGACTAACCTTTATGTATAGACATGTTGCAATTAGCAACATTGTTAAAGTAATTGTTTCTGAGGGTTTGAAATTGTGATTTAATGGACACCTCTCAAAAAAATAAAATCTGTCAGATCATAAAGTGATAAAAGCATTTCAATTTAGTAAATAATAACACAGCTAAATGTCTGCCTCAGTGGCTTTTCTGGTGTCCATCTATATGAGTACACTGGATAAAATCCCCTATAAGTGTAATGCTTGCATGTCAACACTGACTGTACTAGAATACTGATTGTGCTATAACACCAACTGTACTAGAACAATGATTGTGCTAGAACACCAACTGTACTAGAACACTGATTGTGCTAGAACACCAACTGAAAACAGGCTTCTTTTATGCACAGATCTCCATTCATTCAGTACAAGTTCCTCAGTCCCAGGCTGGTGGGGGATGGCTTACAGCAGATAACCATCTCCTGCTTTGGGAGATACCAACTGGACAATAGTTATACACATAAAAACATAGTGCATACAGGGGGGGCACTTAGGGGCTCCGTGCCCTGGGAAGGGAATGGGTCACACATATCAGACACATATCACTGGATAACCCTCGGGTCAGCTCTTGGATCCCTGCAAATAGTGGGGCTATTGAATGTACAGAGCCCGAGAAATCATTGTTTAAAGTCTGGGGCTCGAGGCTCTGTACATCCCCAAAATTAGTTCCAGAGAGTTGCTTGGTTTGGTCCGGAGAATTCAAACTTCATGCCTAAACCAAGCAACAACCGATCAGCTGAAAGGTCGCGAACCAAATCGCGCCAATCAGCGCTCAGGGAGGAGAGGAGTTTCGCCGCCCAATCTGAAGAAAGGGCGCAATGCTCCGTTGCACCAATCAGCGTTCAAGGAGAAGAGGGGTTTCGCCACACAATCAGACGAAAGGGCGCAAAACCCCATTTGAAAAGCGCTCCTTCTCTGATTGGTCGCCTGCGCCCCGCAGTAACCAATCAGCGCTCTGTCGTGTCGACCAATCAGGAGAATGGCGCAAACCCAGTTTGAATGGCAGCACCTTCTCCCATTGGTCGGCATGGACTTCCGGCGGCCAGCAAGGACTCTGCGGCTGTGAAGGCAGACCCCCCCAGGGGGCCTCGCAGCCCCCGGGTAGGGGAACAGTGATTATGGAGTAGGTAAGGGTGATCTGGACCACCAGTACCCCAGAAGATATCCCCACCAACATTAGGGACCCGTCCTTGGAGTCCCGGTGCGAAGCCCGTGCAAGGGGATCTCTTTGGGATCACCCAGGGGAATGCTCCCCCTGGCGGCCACCCAGGGTAGCGCTCATTAATTACTTCCTTTGTGGTTTCACACCTATGTTGCAAGTGCAAACGTCCTGATTAATTGGTGGGAACGTTCTAATGGGGCACCGGGGAGGTCCTCGTTCGGGAGATGCACGGAGCAGAGCACCGCCGTGCGGTCAAAACGCATATTACCTGGTTAAAATAAAACTACATTGGGGAAACACACATTTTATACTGGGGAATCTACGAATATAGAAGAGGGCAATTCACGGACAGCCAGCAGTCCCGCCACAATCACAGACTGTTCTGGAACAATTGCTAACCTTTGCTTGTGTAGGCATTTGGGTGGGTTACCTGTTTGACACATGCTTGCCAATATGTCATGCCAGGTATATGCCTACTTATAAGAGAGCTGCTTTTAACCCTTTGTTCTCTGGCACTCCAAGTCTTAAAAAAATGGAGGCATGGGTTAGATGTGAATATTAATATGCTGGTAATGTTGTTTTCAGCTGATTTATGGAGTGGAAAATTGTATGGAGCAGATGATTTTAGCTAAGTCAGCTGTAGCCTGTTACAAAAACAAAACTGTGGATTCTGGAAAAATGATTTTACAAAAGCTCACGTAAGAAAAGTTATGACAGGATGCACTACTGATTACTGCTGTAGATATCTTTTGGGAATTATTTTAATATAACGATAATATTTGTAAATCTACAAGGTTCAGTTGGAGCACATTTTCCTTTCATGTACACCCATGGTCTATGAAACATGAAAAATAGTATTTCTCTAATGATAGTTCATACCTGATGGCAGGGCCTGGGCCTGCAGGTAGAAGTTCGGCGGCTGTTGCTGTCCCATGATATTGTAACTCCATGTAGTGGTTGGGGCATGGTGCATCAATTGCGAGGGCAAAGGGGAAAAATTGGGAGGCACCCTGTAAATAGTACTTTGTGGATATTCCTGAAGAAAATAAGAGAAATAAAGGAAATTATCTACTTGTTATTTTTCAACATATCATGGACATGGCATGTATAAAGTATGAAAGTCACACATTCTCTATCCTGATTAAACCATTATACAGTACATGGTTTTTCCAAGGATTTATATACCGTTATCAGATTTCTTGTAAAGATCATAAAATAGGCTTCTTACACACAAAGACCTGCACTGACCAAACTGGCGAAAGTATAAAACAGACTTATTTATTCTGGATTTACAGGCAACTGTGCCCACCATCTCCCAAAGACGTTTCTCCAGTAATATTTTCACAGACCTGACACCTTATGATACTCAATTTTTCCTCAGACCTCCTGATTCCCCAACAGATCAGCTCTTTCACCTACTGTCAGGAAGACTGAGCAAAAGTGCCAAAAAAAAAAAAAACGCATGGTTATCCGCCTTACCCTTGGAGAGAAATTCAGGGCATTTAAACCTATATGCGAGTGCTGTAACAGCACCTTGCGTGCAGTCATCCTTGATTGGTTGCCCTGCTGGGCAGCATTTCTTCCTGTTTTACCAGAATCTTTGTAAGTGGGTGTATTATCCATTATGCTAACTGCATCATGGACATGACCACTCCCCAGAAATACCCAATCTCTCTCCCAATATCATACCTAAATGAGTTTTCAGATCTTTTCTCTGCACACAATCAATAGTTGGGAACAGGGAATCATGGGATATTTTGGAATTTGCATCAAATGCCAAGGTATAGCACAATAGGCTTGCATTTGTTAATGATTCTAATAGAATATACATTCTAATAAAATAGACATATGAAAGTCTCTCTTCTTCCCAAATATACCCATATCTACATAGTGACAATTCCTGGCATTTCATATATTTGACACAAATAGCAAATTAACCAGTGTTGTCAAATACACTACTAAACACCATCACAACTTTGAATAATTGCTGAGAGGGACTTAGAACTGCAGCAATTTCACTTATGCTCTAAACTAGCCTTAAGACCTGCCAGTTAGGCCACTCACTTTGTCCAACTTGGACTCAGCTCTTTCATCTCCCAAGAGAGAGAGTCAATCAGCGAACCATATGCAGGCAGACCACACAGAAGAGTGATTTACCTGGGAACGTTGAAGTATTACATATAGCGGTTTTGTATATTTGTATTGATTTTCCTTTATACAGCATTAACTGTATAGAATAGAAACATGTTTAAAGCATGAACAATTTAGATCAGTTTAAAACTATCATTTCCCTTTAAATACTGCAGAAAACACACTTTATCAATGTGTTTTTTAAACTACATTTCAAACACAAATAATATTGGAGCTATCTACAGCCCACAGAATACACGTATACAATTCTGTTCACATCAAAACTATTTTATATGGATCTTGGGAGGAAGTAGTTTCTGGAGAAATGTTTGATATCGGGTATACTTTGTTGGAATAGTCATTTATAAGGGATATTTAACTGAAACACATGAGCAGCATGGAACTAAATAAAGCAGGTATACAGGTGGCTCACATTGTAAAATTCCAGGTAGAAGAAATAACACGCAGTCCGTCTGAAGAACCTTCAGGCAGTTTATTCTCTGATCAGCAGATATCATGTAAGGGAAGCATTCAAGCATTCTATACCCGAGGAGACAGACACAGAGTGCCACTGGTTTCATACTCTACCTGTAGCAAACATGCACACACATGTATTGCATGTGCAAATGTAGATAGGAACACACATACTCATCTAATATCTAGTGTACCATTGTCTGTTTGATAAAAAGCACAGTCATGTGTGACTTTGTTGCTCGTGGATTGCAACTCCCATCACATGTGTGCACCACCTCTGACAGACTCTAAATGACAGGAAATTCTAATATAATATTATTCACTAAAGTGAGAATTGCCAGGATTACATAGTGAATTTCAGATAGACAAACTAAACACAAAATTGACTTGGAATTTTTTTTCTAATTGGGCCATTTTTGTCTAAATTCTGAATTCGATTTTAATTCCTTGAAATTCTGACTTTAGTGAATAACCTTTTTATTTTGTTATTTGTTAATGGTCAGATCTATCAGCTAAGTCTGTAATTGGCAGAGGTATAGCTCAATCCACTAGAACGTCATGTGTTACTGGATGTGAAAATTGTGAATAAAAGAATAATGTAAGTGTGTCAGATTGCATATGTTCTGCCTGACGGACATTTTCAATTGAAATTAATGTCTACCTCTGCTTCCTATTGTAGTTGGTAATCACATTACTGCATTTCTAGAGAAACCTATTTGCTTCTTTGTGGCTTTTTCATGCTTTTCATTTCTTGCCTAAGGGGTGTGTGTGTATGTGGGTGGTTTAAACGCAGACATAGAGAGTTAAGTGAGCTGTAACCTGATGCATGGGTCAGGCTGAGTTATTATCATTTGTCTGGAATCTAAGTGCCTTTCTCCATGTGTACATGTATGAACATTAACAAACATTGTGATATATATATGTTAAGTATGAGTGGCAAACAATGCAAGACACGGGTTGCAGTCTATGCAGCCGCAAGAGTATGAAAGTTTAAAGTGGAACCGTTATTTCTCGGGAAATTACATCTGCCTAAAACATTAAAAACATCCTATAGCTTCTGTTAAGTTTTCATGTGATGCTCATTTTCCTTTCAAATCTATATTAATGGAACACACCGAGTAACACCATAACCACTGTAATCGTTATGAAGCCAGGTTATGCCCTTGCAGTCCAAACAATTGAACCATAATAAAATATAAATAAATAACGGATTGATTCCGCTCCCTTCCTTATCACAGAGGTGCAGGGCCTAGCATCAACTGATTGGTTTCAACCAATGAGCTATCAGCCAATAAGCTGGCCATGCATGGCTCCTAACCAGACCAAAACACTGCAAATGTGAAGGAAACATTGAAACTTTGTTTTGTTGTTCCTCTTCACTGTATGCCTTCTTTATGCTGACTGGCAGATGGACTCAGCCTATAGTAATGAGGGAGCTAAGATGGGGGAGCCCAGCTTCCGGATAAAGAAATAAGAATTTCAACATTTAATGTTATTTTCACACCTCACAGATACTTATTTGATAAATATAGAGATAAGTAGACATAATAAAACAAATTCTGAAAAGTGACGGTTTCCCTTTAACCATCTCTAATACACTGCAGAATGTTATTATAACCGCAAACATATTATAACAAATACAAGTCTGGCTTGCAGCTAAGGACTATTTTTAAAGTTTCTTTTGCTTGTACACCAAATACATTTGAAAAAAAAATGACAAAGTTCCTGCACCACAACTAAGAGCATTGTGAAAGACTTTGAAAGCTGAACTCTAGGGTTGCACCCCATCTTATGAAAGTAAAAGAACCGAGCTGCTTTCTCCATAATGAAAGCAATCAAGTAAATTTTTTACATGATGAGTTGATCTTCAAAGGACATGATGGGAAAATAAATAAAATAAAGATTAAACAAACAAAGATAAAAATAGCTTTAAATAAAACTGTGGTCTACTCTTTGTAAAACTTGCAAGGCTTCTGGAGCAAATTAGACACAGACATTGACATCTACAGAGAGATAAAACAGTAACATACATCTGTTCGCGGGTTGGTCTTTGTCTTTCGCTTTCTTCCTTTTGCTTTCTTTTCTTCATCTGTCACTGTCTTCCCTTGATCTGCCAAATCCACTGACTTCCCCTCTGCCTCCTGAGAGACTGGTGTCGTGGGTTCATCTTCATCTTCTTCGTCTTCTGGTGGAAGAGGCAAAGGTTCGAGGTAATAACTCGGGGGCTTTGGTTTTGGATGTGTGTGGTACAGAAGGAGATGATGCTGCTCTTCATATTTTATTGCTTTTCTATCCACACGAACTGTTCCAAACCAGGCCCAAGAGAGAGGCGCAGGGTTTTTGTGACCTTCAAACAAATCCCAAGGGGAGACCTTCTGTTTAGTTGACACCTGGAGACCCTGTTTTAGAACAAATAATCACATGAAAACGAAAACACTGATTAAGCAAAGATAATATTTCAGAAACATAGACACTATTTGTTTTGCAAATACTAAGATAAATAAAGCATATTTATTAAACCAGTGGCACACAATAATGTTCATGCAAAGCTTTCAGGATGACAGATATATCCTATATAAGTGAATTCTTTAATTTCGTCATGATCAGAAAATCCAATATTTTTTCGGTGCTTTCCCATACAATCCAACTACCAGCTGTAATTTTTAAAATGTTAAGGAAGGGGTGGGTAATGCCCAAATACACCTGAGCTTAGACTACCATCATTCTCTACCATAGTCGAAGCACAGAAGTTTGTGGTGGATTAACCCTGTAAGGACCAAACTTCTGGAATTAAAAGGGAATCATGACATGATACACATGTCATGTGTCCTTAAGGGGTTAAGGGAGCTGCAATGCATTAACAGCTGGAAGGCAGTTTGTGGCAAACCTAGCCACTTCAGACTATAAAACTGTGTCTTTAAAGGTTGTCCAGAACACTGCTGCCCTATTCTGTTTAATGTACTGTGCTTATTGTATTGAAATGTGTATTTGCTTGTAATCACTATTGAATTCGTATGCTAGCAGCCGAAAGCCGCTAGCATTTACACGTGTTTCACAAACAGCTGTTTTACCGGCTGTTCGTGAAACAAATTAAGTACCGATCCCAAGCCCACACACTGAGGGTTGTGTGGCCCCAATTACCAGATTGCAACATTGTTGCAATCGGTAATTAAGTGCGTTCCTAGGTGGCCACCGTTCGACTACCAACCACGCAGCGGGCGGCCATCTTGGATCCTTTGTCTTCCCAGCGGTGTTTGGTCGTCGAGCGCGTGGAACTGAAAACGGCTACTCGACGGCACGAACACCGCTGTACTTCCAGGCCGTTCGGGAGCTCCGGTATTCTCCTATTGTGGTTCCCCATTGGTGTTCGGTACTTTCAAACGAAGTTAATAAGAAAGTGTATTTCGTGCAGCGTTTGGTTGTTTTAGCTGGGATCTGAGCGGTATTCACACTAAATGTGCACTCAGACCCCAGCTATCTACCGAATGTCCGTTCGTGCAAATAATGTGAATATTGTTGAAGTTATGGATTTAAATGTAAAATGCCGGTTCTGCTGCACGGAGGGATAATCCACTTAACTGTATATTCCAGTGGGAGTATCCCTCTCGTGCAGCAGTGCCTGATGGGAGAAAGGCTCCAAATGTTAAGTCCCCCATGTAGTCCCTTACTGTATTTACCCCTGTTATATCAGTAAGGAAACCCCTTGCATGGGGACTTGCATAAATACTGGAAGCTGTGAATAAAGACCTCAGTTGACTCCCAGAACTGTGTTTCGTCCGGTTACTGGGGGATTTGGGACATTGCCTTACTTTTCAGCGCTTGACTGTGGATTACCTTCTATACCAGCGGAGATCGTGGATTTTAATATTGCAGCTCCGCTACACAGTTCATTCCCCAGGTTAAGATATTACTGTATGAGACATGAATGAATTGGACAATCTAGGTGAGTGCTTTCCCTCCCAGCAAAGGTAACATTGAAAACAACATGTTCAGGTAATTAAATTTGTCTTGGCTAAACTGAAATAAGATAATATATAGAACATATTTACTATAGTAAATTAAAGTAAAGGGTGAATATTTGGCCTCTGATTGACCATGCTCCAACCATAATCAGAATGTATTCTTTAAATCACATTGTGACACCACAATTTTGATTGAATATTTGAGTATTTCTAAACCCAAAATGTGCTGTATTAAAGGACACTATAGACCGCCAAACCACTTCCTCTCAGTGAAATAGTCTTGGTGCAGTGTTCCGGTTCCCCTTAGCCCCTCAATGTAAAACATTGAAGTTTTAGAGAAACTGCAATAGTTTCATTGCAGTGCTAAGACTGCCACTAGAGGCACTTCCCGGAGTTTCACACACATTGACTCTGTGAAACAACACTGGACGCTCTCACGATACTTTCCTTTGTGCATGTGCATTAGACCCCCCTATAGGGTGACATCAGAGGAGGAAAGTGATCCATTGCCGAGAGACCTTAGTGCTGGAATCAAGTAGGTGCATGAAAAGGTTTTCTAACCCTTTCATTGATAGGGGGGAAGTGCGGGTTGAGGGACACTTAACATTGTTTTATTACTAACACTAAAGTGTCCCTTTAACCCCAACCTGATTTATTACTAACACTAAAGTGTCCCTTTAACCCCAAGCCATGCAGTACTAACCCTTCAGCCCCTGCATTAAAGTCTCCATAGTACCTGTACTACCACACTGTGCTGTATAATTTATTCAAAATATGGTGCATTAAAGTGCCATTATCACAACTCATAACTAGGGTTGTTATGTCTCTCTCACTATTGCAGGTACTTGGCATGGTGCCAAAATTGGACTCTGGGCTTTTCAGGACCCCATTCATAATTCCAGCCTTCGAGAGCCTTCCCTCAAGCAATGCCTCTGGACAAAGAAGTGGGATAAATATATGTACCTGAAATAAATAGTTATTTACACCCCGGCAGATTTTATAGAGGATAAGCAAATAACAAACAGAATTTGGTTATGTATTAATGGAAGACTCATAATTAAATATTTTCATTAAACAAGCCTTGCCTGCTTTTTATCAATAGAATCAAAGCCAGCAATCTTATTGCCTTTCGTGTCAATTAAGGATCCCATTGGTTCACAAGTGATAACATCACAGGTCTCTTTCGGCAAAGGAAGCAGCTGTCGGACTTTATCAATGCTCTCTGATCGTTTGTCACCAAGTTCTTTCTGTCAAGAGCAGAGAATCATGATATACAGATGACAAAACTACACTTCCACATATTAGATTTAAACAGCAAGCATCATCCCATTTTTCATTTTACCATTGTCTTTCCACACAAGCTAACTTTTAGTGTATTTAATTTATTCCAGATTAACAAATAAAATACACATTTTAGAAAGAATGTAGCAAAACATAAAACACATGCTCAACTCATTAGAACAAAAGTTGTACAGTGCTAGGACTTTAGGAGCAAGCATTGTGTTACAGGGAAGGACTTTACTTTAGTAGCATATAATGATTCTGTTTATACACAGAAGTACAAATATAATGAGCTTGCAGGGAACTTTATTTTTATGGTAATTAAAGAGCCACAAAATGTATAAACGTTAAAACCAGATTTCCCTTATAATTATTTTCATGGTATGCACTTTATAAGATGCAGGTCATGTTACCCCTGCCAGGGGTTCAGTAACAGTCACTTACCTGCAGTCAGAGACTTGCTTTTTAACATTAAAGGAACACTATAGTGTCAGGAGCACAAACATGCATTCTTGACCCTATAGTGTTAAAACCACTATCTAGCCCCCCTGCCCTCCATCCTTGCCTCCCTAAATGTAGTAACATCTTACCTTCATTCCAATCTGCCAGTCCTGGCCCTGCCCCCCATCCGCCTTTTTGGCTGACATTATCTGAAGTGATGATCTCAGCCAATCACAATGCTTTCCCATAGAAAAGCATTGGATTGGCTGCGATTGTCAATTCGGATGAATTGACGATCCAAATGTCCTGGCTAATCAGCATCTCCTCATAGAGATGCATTGAATTAAAGCAACTCTATGAGGAAACTTCAGGGTCTCCATGCAGAACGTGGAGACGCTGAACGTCTGTTCAGGAAGCACCTCCAGTTCCTGTCTAAGGAGTGGCCACTGGAGGTGTTCCTAGGCTGTAATGTAAACACTGTCTTTCCTCTGAAAAGACAGTATTTACTGAAAAAAAGCCAGCATGGACATGGTATAGACACCAGAACAACTTCATTAAACTGTAGTTGTTCTGGTGGCTATAGTGCCCCTTTAACAAAGTGCTTAGATCTAATGATCAAATTAAAGTATAAAAGTCTCAGCCAGCACAATAACAGATTGTCACCTGTTATGTTAACTACCACTTATTATTGACTCTGGTGAGCCCAATGATGTAATCGCATGCCACAAGCCTAAACAGCTGCCCGTCAGTGAAAAATTCGACATGTCTTAAAGATACATGCTGCCTTTACACTGCTGAAATGGCATCAGTATTCCACCATTGCCTTTATTAAAAAATAAACGTTATACGTTTAAAATCCTTTTAATGTCTTCATATTTGGAGTATAACTTACTCTTACACAATTGTGTTTTCTTCTATTACTTAAGAGATGGCAAAAAGATAAAAGAAAAGACTGAGTAGAATGAATCTAGTAAATCCCACACTTGACAGCTGCCAAGTTACAGTAAATACTATTTCAGAGCAATTGAATCACGTTTATTGGTTGAACTGTGATAACAAAAGTTGAGGTACCGTAATTCTTTCCAGTAACATGCTAACTAGCTGTACTGGCACTGTAAGCGTCAATTTCCTTGATATAAAAGATAATGCCAAACATTACTGTTTATTGAATACATTTTTGGAGCACACAATACAGTCACAGGTATTTGCATTTTAAACAGCGCTACATATTCACTAAAAATAGTTATAAAGTTTACACTCACAACAGCAAATTTGCGAAAAAGCTATTTGGTTTGGAACCATTCTATTTTAACAATTATCCAAACAAGATGAATGACTATGAAACACTACTGAGTTCAGAAGCTGAGATACAATTACCATCATGATGAGACCATCGTGGTGCAAACGCGATCTGCTGACTAAGTCTGTCTTACCTTTAATTTCTTCACTAAATTCATATAAGCTCTTTTATTCTCCTCAGAACCTCCTTGAGACACACTAGCGAGGTCAGACACCAGTGTTCCATTTATTAAGACTCCCAACATATCCAGAACAGTTGTGAATAATTCGCTGCACAGACAGAGTGATTTTAGTTCAGACTTGTTTAATGTACAAAACACAGATTAATTGTAGCAAAGTTGCATAAAGATACAGCCAGCTGCAGCAATGTAGAAAATAAGTAAACGAAAACGTAAATTCAAAAATAAGCTTCGGCCACAAGAGTGAAAATGCAATAAAAGTAAATTGTGATGTAACTTTCATAATTCTGGGTTATTAATTAAAGTGAGAATTGTCGGGCATTATTATTATTTTATTATTTATATAGCGCCATCAGATTCCGTAGCACTGTACAAAGGGTTCAAAATGAAATCCAAATGTAAGGCTAACATAGCTAAACTAGAACAATTCTCCAAGTCAGCTTTTTTTTTTTTAAATTAACTTTACATTCACTTTAAATTAACAAAAATTCGCACATTAGTGAATAACCTTGAATAAAGTGCTTAATCCCATGGTTTCTATGGCAGTATACACTTTCATCCATGTACATTTTGTGCACATCGTAAGCCACATGTGTTTAGCATTAATACAATACCAATATATCAGTGGGTCTGTGTTTGTAGGATAACCTTGTTTACAGTACGTACAGTCAAGATGATATTTTATTTACATAGTATGTATTTAATATTATTATTTCGTTTATTACTGGAGTGATTACAGGAAGGCAGCAAACTCATTTTTTTATACTCAGCCTTTTGCATCTTAAATAAAACATACAACTCACAAAATAAAATAAACAGAAAGTGGTGGTGGTTGAATGTCTTATTAATAAAATGACCTATTGTAACATCTGTTTTGTAAGTATTACAGAAAGCCCAAAGGTATTAAAATAATTTTTACATTTCAGTTTCCTAATAATCCATTTTTTTTTCTCTTGAGGAGTCGAATGACGACAGCAGCTTCTAATAAACTTATGTCTACTTAAAGGTCTATAGTACTTAACATATACATACGAAGTCAGCTACTGTTAGTTTATAAACAGTTAATCTGCTACACCCCCTACTGGCAACAAATAAATGTGACTTTCAACCTTTAAATGTCTGGTTAAGACATACAGTGCAGTTTGTAATACTCACTTATTTGTTTGCATGTCAACTGTGCCAGATGTTATTATCTGAAGAAGTACAACAGCCCAATCAGCAGTCCACTGCGTGCTTCTCTGAACTGTGTCAAACATACCACCGACCTTTGGGACATGAAGAAAGAGCAGATATACACTTCATCCAATTCACTATAATGATAAAAGACTGATAAAACTCTGTGGATATATTTACTCTTCTTGGTGCTAATAACCAATAGAATGCAAAATCCTGCCGTGTAGCATCAAGTCCAATTTTATTATAATTTACAGTGAAATTTTAGATGAAACATTTCATAAAATGATTTCAAAATATACTATACACATCTTGTAAATTGCATTACAGTTATCTGCATTGAGTTACTTTTTTTGTGAACAGTCATAATTTTATGGCAAGACAGGAGGCTTCATATTTGCTTATCTTTCTTTACTGAAACTCCCAGCAGCAAAGAAACAGTTAACAGCAGTGTAAAAAAGTTTAACCAATCAGAGTGCATCACAGCAATATAAACTGTCATCAGGCTCCTCCCAATCCCTCTTTCTTTGCTGCTTAGCCTCCCAGGTGAGTCTATTCTAATTATACTCATATTTATGCTCAATTTTTATATATATTTATATGAGTATATTGCTTTAATATTATATATATTTATTCATTTACTTATTCTAGTATTTTCTCAGCCTTTCTGTGCTTTTACACACTGCTTAGGTGACATGGGCTGACTCCCCAGTCAACCTATAAACACAATTGCCTCTCTTATTTTTTCTACCATACTTGTATTCTTATACTCTCTGTTTAACTGACACACTTTCCTCGCAGCGCCCGGCATTTTGCCGGTCCGCTCCGCTCAGTTTTTTCCCTCACACACTTCGTGTGTTGCCTTGCGTCTCCATAGAGACGTTTCCCGCCCTTTTCTTTCCGCGGCCATTTCTATTTACCTTTTCCCGGGCTTCCTCTCAGCGCCATCTTGCGGAAATTTTATGCGCGGCGGTTCACTCGCATTTCAGCTCCCACTGCAGAACAACGACCCAGCTGTTCGGTAAGTACTTTTTATCCCTTAAAGCCCCAGACCTTTTTATTTTAAATCATTAAGGATACATACTCAAAATTTCCCCTTTTCTTGACAGGTTTTTTCAACTTAAAAAAATCCTTGCTTGATACTGAGGGTGAACCCCTCAAGCCTTTATTCAGAGGGTGACCCCCTCTAGCCTTCCTTCAAGGGTGACCCCCTTTTTTCTGCCTCTATACAGGGTAATCCCTATTTGATGACACAGGCACATACCTGTTATTTGATTTTGGACATTTCATTGTCCTTCCTCTCTGGGTGAACCCCATTGATGTATTGTGGATGAACCCCACTGTTACAAAAATTACTTTTCTGTATAAGTCCACCGCCTCATTGTAATTAGTTTGTCTGCATACCAAAATTAAAAATAATTAAAAATAATAAAAATTTAAAAAAAATAAAAAAAATAAAAAAATAAAAAAATGTTTAAACTATATATATATATTGTATATTATATTATTCTCTTTGTGGTGACCCCACTGTTATTGACATTATGTCTGATGTGCCAGAACCAGCAGTTTCTGCCGAACTTAAGGCTTGGCTATTCAATGCCATCACTGAATCCATTCCTAAAGCTTTAGCGGCTTTCAGCGAGCAGACAATACCAGCCCCTACGGCGGCCATTACCCAACTCTCAGATTCCGAAGATTCTCACACTTCGGAACATGAAGGAGCCCCTCGCAAACGCCCTTGGAAGGGCGATAGCGCCACCGCCGGTAAAGGCAAAGCGCCCGCTAAACACCCTAAAGTGCCCTATTCAAAACCCAAACATGATAAATTTGACGCATTTGAGGGTTCTACCTCTGATTTTAACCTCCAAGTATTAGACGAATACTACGCAGAACACTCTGATACTGAGGCTCCGCCTCATAAGACATTCCGAGACCTTTATCCATCCGATTCTGCAACTAATGAACCCCTCATACCTCTAGAGGAACTTCAATCGGAGTCTGACCCCATAGATACTTTATTTGACACCTCTGGACGCCCTCTATTTGACCCCAGGTGCATTAAGCACCCTAGATCGGCCGAATGGACACCCCCAGACCACATTGCCAAATACTGTAGAATGTGGCTCCGTCGGCCTTTAGAAAAAGAGGTAAGAGCCAAATTAAGGGCTGAATGCCCACGCCCCACCATCCCAGACAAGGTGGCCAATACACCAGAATTCGACCCCTTCCTTGTGACCTTTCTAACCAAGTCAGGGAAAGACCCCCGTAAAGGTCTAGAACAGGGTCTTAAAACTGCTCAAGACAAATTGATGGATGTGGCGGGCCCGCTCACACAAATCTTCATTATTGCAGACGAGGCTTTACCAGGTGGCACATTTGACGCACATATGGTGTGAGAGTGGGCACAAAGGGCCTTATGCCTTTTAGGCAATGCCAATGTGGCAATATCAACAGAGCGGCGGAAAGCCGTCCTTTATAAAATTGATGCTAAACTTGCCGAACTAGGCACCAAAGAACTTGGTCCAGAAGCTCAAGGCATGTTATTTGGAGACAAGTTCATAAAAGAACTAAGTAAACACGTCTCTGTTTTTACAACACTGACAAAGGCACAATCCTCTATTCGCAAGGTATTTCGCTCTCAGCGTTTTTCTGGAAGAGCTGGTCGCTATAGAGGCCGAGCGACTGGCAGAGCCGCCTTCACAGGCTACAGGCCTCGACCTTCAGACACCTGGAATTCGGGCAATACCCGATTCCAACACAGACAATTTTTTCCCTCTCGCGGAACAATCCGAGGACGTGGATCCGCTCCCCTACGCGGTCGCTCTGCTACAGGTAATGGACCTTCCTTATTCTCTTATTCCTATTGCAGGCCGGTTAACCCTTTTTTCCCAACAGTGGTCTCAACTAACTCAGGATCCTTGGATCCTTCAAACGGTGTCCGGGTTCCACCTGGATTTTTCAGTCGAACCAATTCAAAATTCCCTTCCTACCCCAATAAAAATGTCTTTGCTAGACGAGTCGACTCTACAGAGCGAACTCAACGATCTATGCACCAAAGGTGCGATCGAACGAGTTGTGGGCCCACAGGTCTTCGTAAGCAACATGTTTCTGGTAAAGAAAAAATCAGGGGGTCTACGACCAGTCATCAACCTGAAAGATCTGAACAATTTCATCGTATACCGTCACTTCAAAATGGAAGGGATCCATTTATTGAGAGACCTACTCTCCGAGGGAGATTGGTTCTCTTGCTTCGACCTAAAGGATGCATACCTCACGGTGCCGGTAACACCAGCACACCGCTGCCTCCTTCAGTTTCGTTGGGAACAGACACTATGGCAGTTCACCTGCCTCCCCTTCGGCCTATCTTCCGCACCCTGGTGCTTTACCAAACTAATGAAACCAGTGATGGCCTTACTGCGGTCCCAAGGAATCCGCTCCATAATCTATCTGGACGATATCCTTCTCATGGCACAGGACCAGGAAACCCTCCTCCATCATACAAACATGACCTCCGCCCTATTGCAGAATCTTGGCTTCGTGATCAATCACCAGAAATCATCTCTAACACCGTCCCAGACGATACAATTCCTGGGATTCCAGATAGACTCCGTTCAAGCAGTCCTTCAACTTCCGGCACCCAGAATAAAATCCATAAAAAGAGACATTCGGAAGTTACTGATATCACCACACCTTCGCCTACGGGATCTAGCCCGCACCATCGGCTTGCTCTCCGCCTCAATACAGGCTATATTCCCTGCCCCACTGCACTACCGGGCACTGCAACGATTAAAGACCCAATACCTACACCAGTCGACATCTTACGACCAACAGATCACACTCACGGACGAGGCCCGGCTCGAGCTCCATTGGTGGCTACAACATATGGATGCCTGGAATGGAAGAGCCATTTTCGGATCCCAACCAGACTTCATCCTGGAATCAGATGCAAGTTTGCTCGGATGGGGCGCAACCTGCTCGGAAACCTCTACAGGAGGACTCTGGTCCCACTCAGAACGCGCACTTCACATCAACTGCCTCGAACTGATTGCAGGCTCATTTGCAATCCGCAGCTTCGCCAAAGATGCCTACAACTGTTCAGTTGTGCTGAAAATGGACAACGTGTCCGCAGTCCGCTACGTGAATCATCTAGGAGGTTCCAAATCAAAGATGCTCTCAGACCTGACCAAGGAATTATATCAGTTCTGCCTAGACAGGAATATCTCCCTGCGAGCGGAATATCTGCCGGGAACAGACAACCTCGTCGCAGACTGGTTCTCCCGCCACTGGAGGGACTCCAGCGATTGGCAACTGAATCCACAAATATTTCAGCATCTCCAGATTTGCCGGGGACCATTCAACCTGGACCTCTTTGCATCTCGCCTCAACAGGCAGACGGACGCTTTTTACAGCTGGTTACCGGACCCAGCGTGCCTTGCAGTCGATGCCTTCCTACAGAAGTGGCCGATGTCAGGGGCATATGCGTTCCCTCCATTCTCCATGATTCCACGCACGCTACAACTTCTCAGAACTCAAGGTGTCAAGATAACTCTAGTGACCCCGCTATGGCGGGCCCAACCATGGTACCCTTACCTACTGGAAATGTCAGTGGACTTTCCCCTGCTACTACCCTGCACCCACGACCTCCTCAGAGACTCGATAGGCAACTTTCACCCATTGGCGATCCAAGACCATCTCCAACTAGTGGCTTGGACCATTTCAGGGGATCGTGGAATGTCTCAGGCCTTTCGACAACTGCTCAGGGACTCCTTTGGGACTCATGGGCCCCAGGAACCAGACGCTCTTACATCTCTGCATGGCGCCTATGGAGTTGCTGGTGCTTGGAAAGGAACCTTGATCCCTTTTCAACACCTATAATTAATATTATTAACTTCCTGTCGTCTTTATTCGACCAGGGTAAATCCTACCGGACCATTAACGTGTTTCGGTCTGCTATTTCTGCAGCGCACGTTCCTATAGAAGGCTCTTCGGTGGGCAAACACCCGTCTGTCTGCAGACTTTTGCGGGGCATCCGCATCGCTAGACCCCCGAATCCCAAATATAATCAATTCTGGGACGTTGCCGTCATGCTCACGTTCTTGGAAGCTTGGCCGGACAACGAAGCGCTTTCCCTACGCCAATTATCAGCCAAATTAGCTCTCCTCCTCTGCTTGGTCTCCTTCCGAAGAGTTTCCGACATCAGGGCTTTCGACTTTCACGCCCTCGATTTCACACCAGAGGGGGTACACTTTCACATCACTAGACGCACTAAGACCAACTCATCTACCGTGAGCTACCCTTACTTCTCGGAGAGACCACTCCTATGCGTAGCCCGGTGCATAAGACACTATATCGCTCGCACTACCCTTCTCAGAGCACCTACCGGGCCCCTCCTGGTATCCTATGTACGGCCTCACAAACCAGTTTCGTGCCCTACCATTGCACGCTGGATCAAATGGCTCCTAGCCCTGGCTGGCATTGATGCATCTTTCGGGGCTCACTCGGTTAGAGGCGCAGCCGCCTCTTCAGCACTCTTAGCTGGAGGTTCCTTAGCGGAAATTCTATCCTCCGCTGATTGGTCTAGAGAATCCACCTTCCGTACCTTTTATTTTAGACACTCTCCTCACGTTTCTCTGTCCTTACTATATGTGCGTTAAAATAGCAAATATGAAGCCTCCTGTCTTGCCATAAAATTCGGGATTATTCTAGCTCCTAGTGACCGAATAATCTAAATTTTATTAAAGACAGGAGGCGAATATTTTCCCACCCTAGTTTTCTCTTCCCACCCTTCTAGGTAAGTATCCTGTACTACCTCCAATTTCTAACTATGACTTACATCCTCTCTTTCGCTAACCTAGACTCATTAGGTCGTTATTATTATAACCCGTTTTTTATATTATATTTAGTTCATTAAATTCTAGATGGTCATTTACTGTTATACCACTCTGTTATTACCATAGTTAGAGCTTGCACTAAATTGAAAGTCAGTTCACTGCATTTATTTGGTTTTCTTTTGCCAAAGAGACCATACTTTCACGATATTTCTCCTTCCTCCTAGTGTGAAGATCGCTTGCCTTCTGCCTTGACTCTACCTGCGGGTTGATCACTACCTTCATCCTTAAAGATACCTTCACCGTTACCTGTTCATCGTTTTAATGACTACTTTTACATGGTTGACTCTACAGCTGATCGGCTACATCAAGAAAGAGGAATTGGGAGGAGCCTGATGACAGTTTATATTGCTGTGATGCACTCTGATTGGTTAAACTTTTTTACACTGCTGTTAACTGTTTCTTTGCTGCTGGGAGTTTCAGTAAAGAAAGATAAGCAAATATTCGCCTCCTGTCTTTAATAAAATTTAGATTATTCGGTCACTAGGAGCTAGAATAATCCCGAATTGCCAATAAACTATTGGACTTACTATAAATCCGCGCTATTCTAATGTAATCAATAAAGTGCAAAGTGTGCGTGTTAGCTAGATATGAATTAAAACACATACATTTAGGTCTATTTTTATATTTCATAGTAAGGATTCATGAAACCATCTGGCATAATGGAAACAAGAATTTTCCTTTTAGCAATATGGGGTTATGTATAAAACATATATTCATATATAAACATGCACAGAGATATATTGGTTAGCCAGCCATAGCATTTTGAGAACATTTGGTCATAATTCGTACTTTGCATTTCAAAACTAGAGGAGAGACAGCTGCATTAAAAATAAAATAATCAATAAATCTTATATTTGTGGAAAATGCATCCAAAATTAACAATCGATGGATATTTATAACTTATATCGTGCATACCAGATAAATGCCATTTTACAGAAAATGTAATAATGAACCGTGGACTGGCCAGAGACAAAGGAAAAAAAGAGAAAAATGATAAAAGTATGCATTAGGATGAAGAAGGGAGGGAAGAGGGGGGAGGACTAGTATGCACACCAGAAGGGAGATCAGGTAGAATTGTGAAGAGGTGACTGTCCCTCATACTTATATATTAGCATGTAAGACTGTGTGGGTGACTTTGGACACTTTAGCTAGAGCTCTCATAGTGGCCAAATGTATTTCTTGTGGCTGTTAAATTCATTTAGGGATCGGGAAAGGAGGAAACACCAGGGAACCAAGAGATATTGGGTGACAGATGCCATTTTGATTACAAAATGGTTAGATCCGCATAGAGGAATTTACCACATATAGATATAGCTACCTTGATTGGCACATAGTTTCCAGTAAGCCTGTGAGAATGGCCCCATGTTATAGAGCGTGGCTGACATAGTTTGCCAGCATTCCCCAATCCGGTGATTGCAACATTTCAAATTTGAAATTACGAAAGCAATGTTATAAAGGCCAGTGTAAAATTGTGTCTAATTGACCTAAAATAGACACTGTACGTCTGACACGGAATGAGGATACAGTGAGTTATTTCAAACGGTAATATATACTGCATAACACTAATACTATACTAATTTGCCAAAATTATGGTTACGTTGGAGTCATCAGTGCAAGAAAAAAGTAAAAGAAAACCACTCTAGAAAAACCAATTGCCATCCTAGATTTAGCATTTGATAGAGAATATTCAAGAATGCATTTTTGTCAAAGATGTTTAGCCAGTCTCTCCAGAAAAGCTATTCCTTATTATTCCAGATAAATTAACTAGACACTCCCTTTTCCATAGAACATTGTATAATAATCTGTGCTTTAATCTCAGGCCACAATGGGACCTTGGGGGACTTCCAATTCTTGCAATCAACAATTTGACACCTGTCAAAGTATGAAAAATGATCTTCCAGTCCATCTTTTGTTATTTAGGAAGGTTTAAATGTAGGAGGGCCCTTTCGAGGTTTATTTCCCATTCAGGTCCAAACCAATTAATTAGCCTTAAAGATACATCCCTCCATACTGGTTTCAGATTTGAATATGTCCACCAAATATGTAGAAAGCCTGCCTGTAGTAAATCATATTAGTTTATTAACAAAAAAAAAAAACGTACTTGTAAAGTATTTAAACACTTCATGGCTTGGCAGGTCATATTCCACTTGCAGCTCATGAAGAGGATTTATGGTCGTCCCTTTCATTAAATCTTGAATACATTTCAATCCCTTTCTCCAGCCAAGATTTTACATTTATGTTCTTTTTCCCCCCTCTCTTTTCATTAAGCACCATGAAAATAGAGATGTAAGAATCTGCATAGAAATTACATAGATTCCCTTACATTGTCTATTACCATGTGTTTGTTTATTTGTATGTTCATAAGATTTTGTTTTTTCTTTGGGACATTAATAATGACGATGGTGAGGAATATGTATATGTCTTTTAAAATGTACATCTAATATTAGCTGTGAATTAAACAACCAGACGACAAGCATTCGGGATACGGCTGAAACTAGATCTGAGGGAACACTGTATAAAAATATACAGATAGTGAAGTACAGTATGCACAAGTAAACATCCGCGTGTTTCGGACGCGCCAAATTTGATTAGAATGATGCTACAGAGATGTTGAACAGCTGAGGAAACTTCATGCTGAACGAATGAGAACACAGATAATCGGAACCACCCACGGATTTGCCAATCGGACATTGGGACTAGCCCTATTTAAAGGGACTTGGAGATGGGGGGAATAGGATATGTTTTTTTGCATTCTGTGTTTTTGTACATTGCTTTTACTTGTTACTACTGTCCCCTGAGGAAGTTCCTTGCGGAACGAAACGCGTAGAACAAGACCGTTTTATTCCTATTCTGTTTTATACCTGGTGGTGTTTTTTCATCTTTTATTAGAATAAAAATAAGTGATTTTCTACCTTCAACCCGTCTGAAGTCCTAAATTGGCTATCTGGTAACGGAGAGGTGCATTATTAGCCCCCCATCATTTCGGGGGAAGCACCCTTTGAGCGATATTTATCAACGTTATCTCGTGAGTGCATCCATTTTAGCGCATGTTTACTTGTGCATACTGTACTTCACTAGCTGTATATTTTTTTGTTTTCCATCAGATCTAGTTTTAGCCGTATCCCGAATGCTTGTTGTCTGGTTGTTTATATACTGTAAAGGTCGTTTTTTCTGGGTAGCACCTTGGGAGGCTGTACTTTAACTTCTCTTTACTTGATATTTCACTACTCATATATACATTTTCTGGTGTTTATATTGTATTGTTTTTGTTTTTGTTATTAGCTGTGAATTGTCTGTATTGGATACTTAATAAAATAACAACAACAAAAAAATAGATTCATCAGTGCACATACAGTGGTTATTCAGAGCTATTCCAGACACAGTTAATATGAATACTCATAAAAATTAAGCCTAGATAATACCTAGATTTATATGTAGGATATATCAAACATGAATCTTTTCTTACCAAGTTTAGCCGGAGTTGTAAAGCCTCATGCATCATCTGTCTGGCTTTCACATCATCCTGATATTTCTCCTCTCTCCAGTTGCTCAAAATCTGAAGGAAGGATTGAAATATTTCAAATCATGAATGGATATTTGTATATATTTTAACAGCTGATATAATTTGACATTATAATGAGTTTATATCAGAACCTATCACTTGTAGGGTTTTAGCATTTGCATTTTGTGTTTATGAAAAAGTCAAAACCGACAGTGATTTTCTAAAGATTTCAATGTTTTAATGAAAATCGAGAGATAGGAGCAACCCTATCTTCGTATACACATCATATGACAACTGTATTAGAGCTGGTGTGATCTCTTCAAGTGAAAATTCTATATGTGTGTTTGCACAGAAATAATGACAGTGTTTTTCCTTATTATCACACCTGTTCATCATGGGTGTTAGCTAGATTCTGGATGGGGTGACACTTTTGCATTGTTTGATTAATGAAGGTCATGAAAAAGTGTACCAACTACACCCAACATCTAATTATCTGTTTTCTGGTGTCATGTCAATACGGTTGGCCAGGTTCGTTGGTGGTTAGAGGGGTTCCCAGATGTGCAATGCATTATTAACCACAACAGTATTGGTCTTACACATCAACTATGAACAAATGCTACCTAGGAGCCAGCTACAGCACCCCGTATTGCAGCCGCAGGAGCTCCCGAAAGTTGACCGGCAAAAGCACCAAACACCCTGGAACTGTTTTGGGCATAGGACCATGTGTACGGCTGGTCAGAACTTCCACACGGTGGCCTTTCCCCTACACTGCATGGATCTGAGCTCTGTTTGGAAAACATACTCAGCCCGAGTATAGGGGATCCGTTACACACTATTTCTATTTGTACGAACTCCCATTAAAAAGAATCAGGCCATCAACAATTCCAACTGTTTTGAAGGTTCTACTTCAAGCAAGTAGGGAACACATGTGTGACCAAACATTAGCTGTGTGAGCTTTATTGTGTTAGAGCCAATTTAAGAGAAAGTCTGTTGCAAAATACATTAAAGACCATATTCTTTCACAAATCAGCATGTGCTGTAAATAAGAATAAATAAATAATCCAGTTGTATAGCTCTGTGAGTTGTTGCTCTATACAGATATGTAACTGGTGTATTCGTGCAGAAAAAAAGATTTGTGTTTACGTATATATATATTTGTATACTTGTCTATATCATTTAGCACAGCACACTACTATAATGCAACCTGCCCCTTGCTGCAATGCCTTGCTCAACCTTCTAACATAAAGAATGGCGGTACCTGGTTTATTTGATTTTGCAGAGATGTTAGGAGGCCCTCTCGCTGTTCATCCTGTCCTTTCAGGCAGGTGAGAACCAAAGACAGGAAAGGATGCTGACTCAAAAGAGACATGCTTCATAGGAGATAAAACAATGTGTCTCAGTAAACAAATACAGTTAACAAGAAGCAAATAGCTTCCAAATCAGTGTCCCGAATCCCTGTATAAAATACTAACGTACCAAAAATTCAGATGCGTGATTAATCCAGACCTTACATTATATTTGGCTGTGCCAATTGATGGTTATGAATGTTTTATCACAGGAATTAGGATCACCTTATGGCTTAGTTTACCATTTAAGTTCCTCAGCCCTAGTAACGGGTTCTTTATTAATAACCACTTCATAGTGATATTTAGGATTTGAGTCCAATTAAGTGATAAAACCAAGATAGTCCATCTTGATTTATATACAATGTGTTCAAAATCAACTTGATAATAAACTGAGCAAGAGTTATCACCAATAGAGCCATATAGTGTTTTCTGGGGTAGGCCAAAATCAGAAATATTGGCTCCCAAGTTCCAATGGATATTTCCAATGCAATAATACTTGGAACTAGACTTGAGTCTGTGCGTTATTACTGTGGTTTTCATCCTATAACCACAAATTTCATCAATTACACATGACTTATTTTAGAATAAATGTCTATTAAAAGCTATGCAACAGTTTACTTGTATTTGGTTGATTTCCTGTGATTTAATTTTTGCTATAATTTCCTATTAATTGAATTTTGAAAAAATCATGTTTAGAATTGAAATTATATTGACTAAGTTCAGATTTTGTTCAAATGGACAACATTTGGTGAAAATGTTAAAATGCCAACCGGAATGGCAATTCTCATATTTGCTTAAGCCAATTCTGGTTGGAATTCAGTCAATTCGACCAAATCTGTATCATTCATCGGAAGTATTCAATGTATGGTGTAAAATCAGAACGTTTCTCACCTGAATCAAATACAAAATATATGATTCAGAATATGTACAAAGCAACAATTTTAAACTAAATCAGGACCAAATGCATCCAGCAGGATGCACATTTGCAAATCATCATTCACTTGATAAATAATAGTGAAGAGGGGGGAAATAACCTAAGAACCTGTAAAAAAAAAAAAAAAAAAAAAAATATGTATACTATCAGAAGTCTTTTTTCTTCAGCTTCATGAAAAGGCCAAAAAAAAATTACAAAAAAAATTGCGTAGATAGATCGTATTTTTAAAAGTTTTACGTGTTGGGGCCCTGATTTTAAGCATTTGGGTCTGTATTTCAGTCATCCTGCAGATTTTGGTCTGGCTGAAACATGGACCAAGTTAAGGCTCTTTCATAGCCTGCTATGCAAAATCCAGACATTGTTAGATAGTGTAAACAATATCTGGATTGGAGGCTGAATGACCCCGAACACAGCCAGATGGTTTGGCTTGTTTGGTACGGGGCCATTCGGACTTTAGTGAATAACCCTAAAAGTCTATAATGTGTTTAATTCATTAATAAATGTTGCTTACCTTTTCTGTTTTTGTCTATCCCTTTCTTTTTTTGAAGATGACCCTAAATGTTGTCCTTTTTCCAGTTCCTCTCCTGCTGCCTTTAACACCCTTCCTTGAACAGAGGTAGGTAGTTTAGCAATGAGAGGGGCAACAAGCCAGACACCTCTACGTTCCGAAGAGCTAGGATAATGACATATGTTACTGGTCATACAATGTGTATGGTTTATTTACAGGACAAAACTGAGGATTTATATTTATTATCATGCACTCTAGATGTCAAAAGTTCTATAACTCATTCTCTTGTATATTGTTTTATTACACGTTGGCACTTCATAAAAAATATGAAAATAATATCAGGATTAGTTCTTTGGGCTGCTGCCAGTAGACAAAGGCCCTTGCATGGTTACTAGCTATTAACAAGAGCCGGGATTCTGATTACATTAATGTCTAGGTTGCAAATTACAGAGGAACCTCGGAACTTGAACTTAATCCATTCCAGAAGGCTGTTCGAGTTCCGATGTTTTCGGGAACCGAATCAACATTTACCATAGGAATTAATGTAAATTTGTTTGATTCGTTCCAGACCCCCAAAATAACATAGATGGGGATAGGTAACTGTTCTCATATTTTCCTCTTTCTCCTTGCATAATAATTCTGTCCATACCCCTTCACCTTTTACTTGTGTCCCTCTGCCCATATATCTTCTAATAATTCTGTCCATATCCCTTCACCCTTTACTTGTGTCCCTCTGCCCATATATCTTCATCCCTCATGTGTGTCCCTCTGTACTCCGGTTTTCCTCTCCCTATATTCCCATCTCTCCCTTTACATATTATTATCATGGTGATATTTATAGAGTGCCGTCAAATTCCGCAGCGCTTTACAATGGGTGGACGAACAGACATGTAGTTGCAACCAGAGAAGTTGGACACCCAGGAACAGAGGGGTTGAGGGCCCTGCTCAATGAACTTACATGCTCGAGGGAGTGGGGTAAAATGACACAAAAAGGTAAGCTCCACTGCCCATATTTCCTCATCCACCTTTATAATTAACTTGTTAATTGTTAAACATCCACCTTTGTGAATGCCGCGTGATGTGTTCGGGTACCGAGGATCGTTGGCGTACCGAGACTTTTTTTATGCAAAAATTTAGTCGACTTCCAAATTGTTCGAGAACGGAAACGTTCAAGTTCCGAGGTTCCACTGTACTTTGAATTAGTACAGTAATTGTACAGGTAATTGATTTATTGATAAAAGGTGAAATCAATTCTGTATAATTGTCCATGGACTGTGACGTACACGTTTTACAAGCATGAAAAGTCAGACAACATTACAGGATTCAGACTTAAAGAAGAACTGTCACTTACCATGATTTATAAATGTTATATTAAAGTATCTAACAAAGTGTCTTTTTAAGACCAGAGAAATAAAATGAAATCTGGAACTGAATGCCTCAATCATAGATCCCTATTGATCAAGCTCTGCCCTATTGAACATAGTATGTTCTATGTTCTGTTTCTCCCCCTACAAAGCAATGTGCCCTGACTATGTGTAAACTGGAATATATATATACACACACACACTGAACAAAATAACGCAACACTTTTGTTTTTGCCCCTATTTTTCATGAGCTGAACTCAAAGATCTACGACCTTTTCTATGTACACAAAAGGCCTATTTCTCTCAAATATTGTTCACAAATCTGTCTAAAGCTGTGTTAGTGAGCACTTCTCCTTTGACAAGATAATCCATCCACCTTACAGGTGTGGCATATCAAGATTATGATTAAACAGCATGATTATTGCACAGGTGTGCCTTAGGCTGGCCATAATAAAATGTGCAGTTTTACTGTATTGAGAGGATCCGGGTGGGTTCCAAAAACCAGTTAGTTTCCGGTGTGACCACCATTTGCCTCATGCAGTGCAACACATCTCCTTCATATATGGTTAATCAGGTTGTTGATTGTGGGATGTCTAATCACAATGCTTCTCCATAGGATTGGCTGAGACTGTGAAGGAGGCAGATCAGGGGCAGAGCCAGCACAATTCAAACATAGCCCTGACCAACCAGCATCTCCTCATAGTTGTACATTGAATCAATGCATCTCTATGAGGAAAGTTCAGTGTCTGCATGTAGAGGGTGGAGACACTGAATGTTGTGATGCACACTAGGCAGCACTGGAAAAACATCTAGTAGCCATCTGAGGAGTGGCCAGTGACGTTATCAATAGGCTGTAGTGTAAACACTGCATTTTCTCTGAAAATACAGAGTTTACTGTAAAAATCCTGAGTGGAATTATTCTACTCACAAGAACAAATGGTATAAGCTGTAGTTGTTCTGGTGACTATATTGTCCATTTAAAGAAGACGTAGGAGTGCTTCCCTTTCTTTTCTTTTAACTGTATGTATATTATATACAAATACCAAGATAAAATACCTTAAGAATGCAGATTTTATTGTCTGTCTTGTATTGTTAGTTTCAGCATGGCCAGCGCAGTTTGCATTGAATAGACTAATCCCAGAGTTATTCGAGGCACTGTTCAGTTCTGCGGATTGTTGAAAAACTTCAATAGTTGCTTTGGCTATGTTATCCAAAAGGGTGTTCATCTCAGCCACAGAGTTGGAACCCTACACAAATGCATTAAGAGAAAGGCTTAGTGACACTGCTCCCAGAATACTTTAGCGTGAAAAAAGGCATGATTTCCATTACATACAATGTTAACTGGAGTCTAGAGAGAAAGTACTAACAGGTTCCTTCATGCATTGCTTCAACATCAACTGAAGCTCCAGCCATGACTGTCTCAGAGTCCACTGATCGAGATTCTGGAGAAGGAGGAGAAAGCAAGATATTTTTTTACAAACCAATCTGATGATATCCACCTGTTTTTATTATTACAATGCCAGGAACACACACCAGAAGATTTTTTTTTTTTTTTAAATAAGAATAAGAAAAACATTCTACAAATGTTGTAGATGGTAGAACAGTTAACAGAGCACAAGAAAGAAAGACACGGTGAAAACCAATTTGCATGTAGACATGCTCATTAGGTAAAAACAATCATCTGTCATTTAGATCAGTCAAAACACTTTTAATGATGTATAATGAACATGCAATTCTACGAGTTTTTGTGGACATCTTCATAAAGAAAAACATAGTATCTAAGGGTAAGGGCACATAGAAACAAGGTGATAAAAGTGCAAAATAAAATGAGAGCAGAATGTTATAGTACTCAGGTAATAGACACTAAGTAAAAGAGAAGGAAGGTAATATATACCTGAGTGTGAACGTTTAAGTGTATGAATGGAAGGCGACATGATTGTAGGAATGTGTAAACTGAGGTTAGAGATGGAGGGGATCAAATCGAACACATCAACACAGAGCAGAGCATTGGGACCTCAGTTATTTTGTAATGTGGCCTATGCTATATACCAGGCCATCCTTAAAAAACGAGTTATGGTGACACAGTCTACACGAGGCTTAGGATTTCTCAAACATACATATAATTATCTTATTACATCTAGATATCTCTATGCAATGTGCTGTTGCCCTAAAAGTAAAAA
This sequence comes from Pelobates fuscus, assembly GCF_036172605.1. Classification (NCBI taxonomy): domain Eukaryota; kingdom Metazoa; phylum Chordata; class Amphibia; order Anura; family Pelobatidae; genus Pelobates; species Pelobates fuscus. The sequence continues at coordinate 106,262,880 of NC_086318.1, read as the reverse complement.
AAAAATAAGGTAAATGTATTATAAATTATAATTGTAACTATAATATAAATTGTTATTATAAATATAGATAAAATAATTCATTAAGCACCACAGAATGCTTCTTTACTATTTATGATTTATGTTACAGAAAAATAATTTACTAATAATTTATAATTGAAGTGTTTCTTTAAAAGTGTACGTGTATTCTAGGCTGTTCTCATCGGGATTTGAGTAAGTGACATAATCCATACATCCATTCTAGCACGATACTACCTGCAGGATGTGCTTAATATGAAGTCTCTGTATATTGTCTCCTTCTATACATTCTTTAACTCCGTGAGGATAACAAATCAGCTGAAGCAGTTTGCGGGCTTGTCTGTTTGAAAGAACAGGATCCAGAATAAGATCTTTATCAGTACACAATCTCTCTGGTTCCTTCAGACAGTGATCTCCAACCCACTCCTAAGGATCACAAGTGTTAGAAGAAGAAAAAGGAAGGAATATAAAAGGTATCTTGTGACATGCTTACTAGTTATAAATGTGTGCAAATTACCTGTTGGCAAATGGTTCTCAAAACATATCTAGCATATTCACTTAAACTGGCTGTTTCTATGACAACGGGTTTTTCAGAGGATTTCAGTGTTTTCTGCACACCTAAGAGTTCATCACAAGTTGGATCTTCCAATAAATTGTTCACACTGACTTTGTCTGATTTAGAACACCTCACATTGTTGCTGCCGATTTCAGCATCACCTGTAAAGGGGACGATATATGAACGCATGCAGTTATATTTGTTGCAGCTAGGTGGTGATATCTGCTTACAAGTTCAAGATAAAACAGTATTTATGCAGTCTGATCTGAAGCCAAGAATGAACTGGATTTCAACTTGTATTATAGATTCACTGTCAAGGTCAAAAGGGTATGTTTGTAGATAAAAGCCAAGAGAATTCCTACCCTTCAGTAAACGTAACACATCATAGTTTGAGACAATACATGGAGCACTGATAGAAGCCAAGACCATTGTTGTTTGAATACATCTGCACAACATTTTATTCAACTCCTCGATGCTTGTTTTTACAAGTTATAAGCACACATTCAAAAAGTAAACCAAACACAGAGATTAAAGACAGTCAGGCAGAGAGAGAATAGAGGAGCTAAAGGGTGCAGAGAGGTTGCAAAATGGGATAGAAAGTCCTAATAAGTAAATTTTTCACAATCATACAGACACGTACACACATTTACAGTGACACATAGTAATACACACATGCAAACTGACACACATACACACACTCATACAGACAGTCATACAGAGACACAAACACACTCTTACAGAGACACATATACACACACACACATACAGACACACTGAAGTTAGAGGAACTCTCAATGAACACCAGAAGATAGGAGCGATCACTTACTTCCTGGAAGGTGCTCATACCTGATGTTTGGTAGCAAAAGGTTCTACATACAGCTCCTTTGTGGCCTGCTCTGTAGTGAGGTCATGATTAGTTTGCGTTGCCGGGAGCAGTGTTTTGAACTCAGCTACCTGGTGTGGTAGAGGCAGACATTGGGGGGGGGCAACCAGCAAGTAATAACAGTGAAGACTCTGGTCGACATAGGGTGCATGGTCCTTGGCACTGCCCACAGCAATACAGATAAATAGGAAAGTTCAGTAAAAAATATTAAATTCCTAAGATCCTTTATTTAAGGTGTCAAAGAAAAAGGTGACATTTTGGCAAAACCAGGTTTGAGAAAGGCCTTGCGTGGCCAAAACATTACCCTTTTCTTTGGCATCTTAAATAAAGGATCTGTGAATTTAAAGGTTTGTGAAGGACATTACTATTTTTCTCAGCCAACCAGGTACACCCTTCTTCGAGGCTTCCTTATATAAGCGTTGGAGAAGAGTGGATGTGGAGGGGCAGAGCTAAACGGCACTGGATTCCAGAGCTTGGGGTTAAATTGTATGTTAATGGTCAGCACCAGATACCTCCTACCACCACCACAACTTAATTTAATTAAGTTGTTATGGTGCCCAGAGTGTTCCTTTACCTTATTGTAACTCCACTACCGAAGGACCGGGACTCCAGGCTGCACGCTTAAAACCTTGACTCAAGGGCAGAGAAGAAACGGTTTGAGTATTGCAGCAGGATGACCTGATATTTCATCAAAATGATAACAACCCAAAAAAATACAGTATCATATAAATATAGGTATTTTCTATACATTTTTTTATTTTTCATTACATACCGTATGCATACATACCTAACATCAATATAGCTTTTAGGACAGCAAACACTGCTCCTACTTCAATGCTGTTATGAGCTGCTGCCAATAGGTGGCGATCACAGGAAGAACATATTCCAGGGTTTGACTTCCCTATGAATAACAATGGATTTTATTTTTTTATTTATAAAATATTTTCCCAGGAAAGATGCATTGAGATTTCTCTCGTTTTCAAGTCTGTCCTGTGCCCACAAACACTACATTGTTACAATAGGGTACAATATAATATTACAAAATAAATACTATATATTTATACAGGGAGTGCAGAATTATTAGGCAAGTTGTATTTTTGAGCATTAATTTTATTATTGAACAACAACCATGTTCTCAATGAACCCAAAACACTCATTAATATCAAAGCTGAATATTTTTGGAAGTAGTTTTTAGTTTGTTTTTAGTTATAGCTATTTTAGGGGGATATCTGTGTGTGCAGGTGACTATTACTGTGCATAATTATTAGGCAACTTAACAAAAAACAAATATATACCCATTTCAATTATTTATTTTTACCAGTGAAACCAATATAACATCTCAACATTCACAAATATACATTTCTGACATTCAAAAACAAAACAAAAACAAATCAGTGACCAATATAGCCACCTTTCTTTGCAAGGACACTCAAAAGCCTGCCATCCATGGTCTGTTCCCCATCAACATTGCGTGCAGAAGCAACCACAGCCTCCCAGACACTGTTCAGAGAGGTGTACTGTTTTCCCTCCTTGTAACTCTCACATTTGATGATGGACCACAGGTTCTCAATGGGGTTCAGATCAGGTGAACAAGGAGGCCATGTCATTAGATTTTCTTCTTTTATACCCTTTCTTGCCAGCCACGCTGTGGAGTACTTGGACGCGTGTGATGGAGCATTGTCCTGCATGAAAATCATGTTTTTCTTGAAGGATGCAGACTTCTTCCTGTACCACTGCTTGAAGAAGGTGTCTTCCAGAAACTGGCAGTAGGACTGGGAGTTGAGCTTGACTCCATCCTCAACCCGAAAAGGCCCCACAAGCTCATCTTTGATGATACCAGCCCAAACCAGTACTCCACCTCCACCTTGCTGGTGTCTGAGTCGGACTGGAGCTCTCTGCCCTTTACCAATCCAGCCACGGGCCCATCCATCTGGCCCATCAAGACTCACTCTCATTTCATCAGTCCATAAAACCTTAGAAAAATCAGTCTTGAGATATTTCTTGGCCCAGTCTTGACGTTTCAGCTTGTGTGTCTTGTTCAGTGGTGGTCGTCTTTCAGCCTTTCTTACCTTGGCCATGTCTCTGAGTATTGCACACCTTGTGCTTTTGGGCACTCCAGTGATGTTGCAGCTCTGAAATATGGCCAAACTGGTGGCAAGTGGCATCTTGGCAGCTGCACGCTTGACTTTTCTCAGTTCATGGGCATTTATTTTGCGCCTTGGTTTCTCCACACGCTTCTTGCGACCCTGTTGACTATTTTGAATGAAACGCTTGATTGTTCGATTATCACGCTTCAGAAGCTTTGCAATTTTAAGAGTGCTGCATCCCTCTGCAAGATATCTCACTATTTTTGACTTTTCTGAGCCTGTCAAGTCCTTCTTTTGACCCATTTTGCCAAAGGAAAGGAAGTTGCCTAATAATTATGCACACCTGATATAGGGTGTTGATGTCATTAGACCACACCCCTTCTCATTACAGAGATGCACATCACCTAATATGCTTAATTGGTAGTAGGCTTTCGAGCCTATACAGCTTGGAGTAAGACAACATGCATAAAGAGGATGATGTGGTCAAAATACTAATTTGCCTAATAATTCTGCACTCCCTGTATATATTTATATATATATATATATATATATATATATATATATATATATATATATATAGATAGATAGATAGAACAGGAAAATCAGCACTCCCAGGTAATTCACATACTAATTCTTTAGTTCTTCAGTCTGTCCTGATGAAACGTTGAAATTTTTCTACACATTTGCCAATATTGGTGTTCTCTGGCAAATGCCAAACGTCCTGCACGGTGTTGGGCTGTAAGCACAACCCCACCTGTGGACGTCGGGCCCTCATGGAGTCTGTTTCTGACCGTTTGAGCAGACACACGCACATTTGTGGCCTGCTGGAGGTCATTTTGCAGGGCTCTGGCAGTGCTCCTCCTGTTCCTCCTTGAACAAAGGCAGAGGTAGCAGTCCTGCTGCTCAGTTATTGCCCTCCTACGGCCTCCTCCACCTCTCCTGATGTACTGGCCTGTCTCCTGGTAGCGCCTCCATGCTCTGGACACTACGCTGACAGACACAGCAAACCTTCTTGCCACAGCTCGCATTGATGTGCCGTCCTGGTTGAGCTGCACTACCTGAGCCACTTGTGTGGGTTGTAGACTCCGTCTCATGCTACCGTGAAAGCACCGCCTGCATTCAAAAGTGACCAAAACATCAGCCAGGAAGCATAGGAACTGAGAAGTGCAGTAGTCACCACCTGCAGAACCACTCCTTTAGCTGGCTATACTGTAGTCATCTCTGTTGAGCATAACTTATATTAAATGAGCAGGATATTCTATATTGAAGTATGATCTTTCGGAATCTAAATATTATGGCAATTTAGGCTCGAAGGAACATTGAAGGCACCATAACCATTTCAATGAATTGAAGCTTTTATGATGCTTGCAGTCCGTGGATGTCAAGTCCTCCTGCATCACTTCTAAACAGTTAACTCACCATTTAGTAGACATTATCTGTCCCTGGTAGACTGCAGCCCAGTCTCCAGTGACAATATTTTGGAAATGGATCTATGCTTTGCTTCATACCACACCAGGGTAGGCAGTAACATGCTGAAATTTTCAGCTGAGTACTCTCAGCCAATCACTGCCCTAATACCTTGCATTAATTAGTAAGGTGCAATATGGAAGCTCAGCTCCATCTCCACCATATTGTCATTACGTGCTGAGCTTCAGTCTGCCAGGGACAGAGAATCTCTACAAAATGGTGAGTAAACTATTTAATAATGATGCAAGGCCAGCACCCGTGGTTTCCATGTACCATAACCACATCAATCAGTCAAAGTGGTTATGTTGCATCCAGTGTTCCTTTAATGGATTAATAACTAACAAAACCACTTCATGATAATTATTACAGATCAATTCTAGTTGAGGCCAGAATGTGAAAGTAAAGTGCCCTTTTAAATAGTTCTTCATCACTGTAGACTAACCCTTGAGATAATTGCACACCAGAGGAAATCAGGGCATGGTGGGATTCTCCTGATGAATTTGGAAATGTTTGAACTGTCAACGTATTCAACAGGATAGAATCATGCAGGAAAACATAAGATTTTATCTCTGTGGATAATATTACTAGCTGTAGGGTTATTTTGAGCAAAATAGTTTTTTGAAAGATGAAACCTAACAAGCAAGCTAGAAGATAAAAGTGGGCAACTCAAAGAAAAGTTTTTTTTGTATTTCACTACCGCAACGGCCATTGGTTACCTTAATATTAAATTGAATTCCAGAAGATAATAGTACTAGAAGGGAACTACTTCCACCAATCCAACTGGTTGGAAATATCAATTAATAGTGATGCTCAACTGAAATTAAAAGGCTGAGAACCAGTGTTCTGGCTCATCGTAGTCTTTAAGAGAGTGTATGCTATAAAATTGTACAAAGACAATTTCATGGATCAGTGAATATAAACACATGCTTACAGAAAAAAAAAGTAAATAAAACAAAATGGCAGCAGTGCACTGTGTTTGTACTGTTACGATTTCCTGCGTGTTTTGATGTTTCTGGAGGTCCCCATAGCTTTGTTTTCTATGATAGTCTAATATTTATGAATATTTATTCACATCTCCAATTTTAAACTCTTGGCTTAGTTTCTTCCCAAGGTCACAGTAAATCCTGACAGCACAGGATGATCCTGACGGTTTATAATGGTAGTTAGACCTACCAGATAGAGAGATTATATAGCCAGATTTTCCCTTCTGTGAGGTTGACTGGGGTTAAACCCTTATGAACCGATAACAAATCCTGTCAACATCACAATATGGGCCTTGAAGATCTAATGCCAACATGAAATATCATATTTTAGTGTCTTCAGCTGCACAGAACCGTCTTAAGGCTAATTTAATAAGATCTAATTTAATAAAATATTCTATTCCATGGTAGGGACTCTAAGAACCAAAATGATATGATGGAAGAGATTGTCAGTGGATTTTTGGTCATGCATTAAACATTTTATAAGGACTAAAGTCTTGCCAACATAGAGCCTGTGCATGTAATGGATGCACAGATAATTACTTAAGTGTAAACTCACCATTCACTGGAAGAAATGGAGAGGCTTGAGGTGTTTTTAAGAAATGAAGAAGGAGGCGACATGTCATCCTAGCCCCAGGTTCGGCATCGGGATCACCACAAGCTGTGGAAAAATACTCATTCAATTTTCATTTTCACAAGCTTTTCTAATTTATCAAGCAGATTAAAATACTGCAATTCTAAAAACGAAACCAATGGAATCATATAACCCCTGTGCACAGCTAAAAACATTAAGCTGTAGAGTAATTTGTGGATATGTGTTGTAAATCAGTGGTTCTAAGCCTATATTTTGGTCGGGCAATAAACATTCATGAAATTTGCTTGATGACTCATTCTCCAATTGCAATATAAGCTCTAATTAATATATATAGTGCCTGAGGCCTGGTGAAGATAAATATTGTAGAATGCAGAATCAATGAACATTATAACACATTGTTTTGTCTCTAAGTACAAAAACAACAAAAAGACAAAAACACAAATCTGAATTCTGAACGTTTGCAGCAAATCTGTTCTTTATTTATATTAAGTGGAAGTGTATGCTGTATGTGTTACTAATAACTTTCACAGAGGCACAGTTTGGAGCTTCAGGGTGCAGACATGAGAAAGTTAAGTTGTTACAAAGAATGTAGCAGGTGGAGGTTAAGAGATCAAGATAAGCAACAGGTTTAGTAAGAATAAATTACAATATTTAGTGAGAAACATGTTAATAACTAACCCCTCCAATGACTGGTGTCAGATCTACACCGTATGGACACTTATTTAATGTTAGGTCATTAATCGGGGATTAAATACAAGAAAATGCTACCTGCTGCAAGAAGAGATGGAAGGGCGACATGCTGCACCACATCTTCCAGAGAAAAGCATTGTCGTGCTATTAGAATTGCAATAAAGGTGGCCAGCGAGTCATGAAATGAGAGGTCACTAACCTACAAGTAAGAAGAAACAGACAATGAGCAGGTGGTTGAAATCCAGAAACACGTGTGCTAAAAGCAGAGCTAGAGCCACTGGAGGAGGGCAGAGATGCAGAGGCAATGTCTTGTGATTTGTGTATATCAGATATACTCTTAATTGTAATAGTCATATAATTATAGATCGTTAAGACATACATACATGTTATATTTAGAAGTAAATCCATATGTAATTTTGTCTTGTTTTGATCTTATTTACATCTAACAAAAATGGCTGGTAAATATAAAAATAAATCGTTATTACTTCACCTTTACCCTTGCAGTCTAGGGGTGCCAAGGTGTCTGTCCAGATGCCAGACCTTCCAGACTTACAAATATGGTCTTGATGTCCAAATGAAGGACGCTGCATTGCATGAGTCGTGTGGGTGAATGCATGCACATTTTGGATGAGCGAGATGTATTCTTCAGATAATTTATAGACGTTGTCTGGTCATTTCACCAGCACAAGGTATACATTATATGTGTTTATCTACCCACATGTCTTGTGGAAAACAAAAAGACTTTAAAATGTTGCCTTCTTACATCCCCTTTTCAATTCAGAGTGGAGTTATTTTAATTCTTCAGTACCACCAAGGCCCAAGTTTTAGCTATAAAGTGATGTAGCTAAAACATGCATCAACATGTCCCCAGTCCATCGGGTCGTGGAAATTCATCCACACAGACTAAGCAGCAAGTTCACAGTTCACTTGACTTGGACCTTTGGCTGAACTTTGTGTTTCCATTGAACTTGTTGTGGTCCAAACAGAATTGAGCTCCTGCCCAGTTAATTTACAGAACTGATGATATTTTAGGCTGAATTTACAGTAGTAAATTTCCATCTAACAAGAGTCATATATTGAAGGAATTTGTAGTTAAACACAGCATTTTGCAGCACATACATAGTAGCCTCACAATGCTTTCCTGTGGCATTATCTCAGCCAAAGAAGCAAAGCTTCATCGAGGAGATTGGCGCTGCGAGGGATAAAGGTAAAAGTAAAAATACCTTTTTTAATCCTTGCGGTGGGGCCTGGTCACCTGAACGGTGACTATGCCACTAGACCATTAGAAACACGTTGTTTTCAAGCATTACACTTTGAGGCTTATTCAATGAGATATGATGAATGAACAACTGAGAGACAGACTAAGGTAAGACTGTATTCAAAACTATTATTTTGACATAGGTCTTCAACTTATCAACAAATTCTTAGTTAGTTGGTTTGTAGGACATAGTGTAATAAGAGCAGAAAAACATATCACAGGAAATTGTAATAGTCACACATCAAGCATAGTCTAGCACACTTGGAGGATCTTTAGAACCGAAGGAGATGATAAAAGCAAAGCAGAGCATGTGATCTTTACAGACACATATCATAGATATATAATACAGTTAGTGTCACTTACATCCACGCTGCAGAGTAAATCATTAAATCCCCACACGTGATTGGAGGAACAGCAGAGAGCCTTCAAAACCCCCAGCCACTCTGAGCTGAGCACTACACAGCAGGCGTTCAGTTCTGCACAGAGATTCGATATATCATTGATCCTAAAGTTACAGACAAAGAGAGATTGTATCCATTAGGGTAAAACGTAATGTTGAGCCATTAAAATATGCCTCCCAATTGTCCAGCTTTTGGCGGGACAGTCCCGATTTAGGGTGCTGTCTCGCGGTTTCACTTTAATTTCCTAATGTTCCACATCATTAGACACACTGTGCAGCAGGCACTAGGGCCATGCAAGGAGTGCTTCAGCAGCGCTCCATGAAATTATCCTGATAGCTGGGAGCCGGACAGTCTGCCTATCAGGTTGGAACCCCACCCCTTTTTCGGGATGGGTCACCCTTTCCCGGGTAGCCTCGCCCCATGTGGGTGCGCCTAATTACACCCCCTCAGGACTCCACCCACCCATCCGATCTTGCAAAGGCTGCATGTAGGGAGGTATGTTAAATGAGCTAATCAAGCAAACACACAGGGTTATACACAAACTTGAACATTGCTGGGAATTCAATGTGAATTTCAAAATGCAAAAATTCATCAAGTCAGTTATTGGTTCAGTTTGACTATTTTAGTCTTACATTTTAAAATGACTTTGAATTCACTCTCAATTCCCAGAAATGGTCACTTTACTGAATAACAATGAAAGACGTTGCAGAAAATGTACCTGGGTAATTATAAAATGAATGACTTTGCAGTTTCATGTAACAGTGCAGGTTTAATATTAGTAAACAGTTTTATTTAGAAGGATTCAAAAGAAAGTTGGGATAAGCAGAGAGCACAAAGACAAGTAAGGGCCCTCCTGTAGGCAATATGTGTGGCTTACAGCAGCCTAGAGGAGAGAGATTGTTTGTAGTGAGCACGCACAACTATAAAGGTATCTTACTATAACAGTTTATAATCGGCATAAGCCACATGGCACGCCATTTAAACCATAATTATTTACTGTGGCTTAAATATACTCCATGTAATTATATTGATACACATGATAAAGCAAATAGTTGTATAGTAGCCAATTTTGTATTCGCCCACTGCCTCTTTCTCAGTGTGAGCATCCGAGAGACTAATGCAAGTTAGAATCGCCATGGGTCTCTGTGAGCGTTCTTGGGGTAACAAGGTTACCTAATATTATTTTGTAGATACAACTCTAATTAATTCAGGATAAAAAGCAGAAACTTCAGTAAAAAGTATGAGGTATGCAAAAGGCCACACATCCTAATAAAAAACAGGTGTGACAAATGAGAAAATAGGAAACCATGTTTACAAAGTATATTACTATAATTTTACTAATTTATATAAATATGGTATTGTTTTATCTGTAGCACTTGGAACTTCGAAGTGTACATTCAGTACTCTGTCAATAAACAATTTACAGACATGTTTTCAATTTATTTTGTTCATGGCACTAGTGAAAAGCGATTCACTATACATACAAATTTGAACATACTGCTCTATTGGGCTCATACCTGGACACATTTTTCTGTCCAACACATGAGAAAGAGAAATATAGAAACATTTTCAACAGAATACTATAATTGTAAAGAATGGCCAGTATTAAATCGATGTATATTTCAATAAGAGAGCATAAAGTTCTGGGTCTGACAATTGACTTAAAGCGGAACTATAATGGGTGCATTTTTTTTTTTTGCCCTCTCCTTCGACTCCTACACATTAATTGTCACCCTAGTCATCCTTTTTTAGCTCTTGATTTCGTGCCCTGATCTATGTCCTAAGAAGAAAAGATCACAGGCACTCCAAATTCAAGCCGTATGCAGCTTTAATGTAACAAAATGCAACGCAACATTTCGACCACAAAGGTCTTTTTCAAGCTTGGGGAATTTGGAGTGCCTGTGATCTTTTCTTCTTTGTATATTATCCTGGGATTGCTGGTCCTGATCTGGAGCACCCTTGGCCATTTGGACTGAGTGCGGTTCCCACTATCTACTCTGATCTATGTCCTACTCTGATCTATGAACCATCTTACTGTTCCCTGGATGACATGTACCGTATAGGCTTCATTTGCCCACATAAGCACACGCTGTGAAATTCACGTGCATGTCTAGTTGTACACTTGGGCATTCATGATTGTCTGAGTTTCGGAGCAAATTTTGGCTATTTGTCCATTTGTCAGAAAGACTAATGAACGAATAGAAAATACTAAAAATTAACAAGTACCGAATTTCAATTCATTTCATTTGTTTAGTTTATGACAAGGAGGGAACTACTGGCTCGCGGCTCCCTCTTTGTAATATGTAAAAAAATAGAGCCCCCCATGATCCCCTCATTCTATGGAGGTCAATATGCCCCCATATTAGCATAAGTTAGATTCAAATTTCCCTGCAGAGACAGACTACAGCTCAGGTAATTGAGGGATGGGGGAAAGACAGCAGGGAGACATGGGGACACTGAGACACTAGGGGTCACAGACACTAGGGGACACTGGGATACCTGGGGACACTGAGACACTTGGGGACACTAGGAAACACGGGGACGCTGAGAGACATGGGGACGCTGAGAGACATAAGGTCATTGGGAGACACATTGTGACACAGAGACAGAGCCCCAAAGTCTCCCAGTGTCTCCGAGTCTCTCAGTGTCTGTGTTCCCATGTCTCTCAGTGTCTATAGTGTTTAAGTGTCCCCATGTCTCCCAGTGTCTGTGTCCCCATGTCTGTGACCCTAGTGTCTCAGTGTCCCAATTTCTCCCTCCCAGTGTCCCCAAATGTCTCAGTGTCCCCATGCCTCCCAGTGTCCCCATGTCTGTATCCACCAGTGCCCCCATGTCTCCCAGTGTCCCCGAATGTTTCAGTGTCCCCGGGTCTCTCAGTGTCCCCATGTCTCACTGTGTCTCTATGTCTCACTGTGTCCCCATGTATCCTAGTGACATTGGGACACACAGACATGGGGACACTGGGAGACTATGGGTCTGGGCAACATGGGGACACTGACACTGTGATACATAGAGACACTGAGACACTGGGTGACTTGGGAGACAGACACTGGGAGACAGGGAAACACTGGGAGCAATCCATCTATACAGCAGAATCAAACTGTGAGTAGTTTGTTGGTGATGTTACAGAATTGTCCCTTATGTCACTCCTTGTGATTTACATCATATGATGTCACGTATACATGATTAATTATACAAATGATAAGGCCGGTATTTCTTTCCAAGAAAGGTGGCAACCCTATCTACTCTTCACATACTCGCTTAAAGGAACACTATAGGGTCAGGAACACAATCATGTATTTCTCACTCTATTATGTTAAAACTGCCATCTAGTCCCGCTGGTCCCCTCTTGCCTCCCTAAATATAGTAAAATATTTCTTGTATTCAAGTCTGCAGCTTATGAATCTGCCCCTGTCTGCCTCTGAACTGACTGTCTGCTGACATCATCAGCAATTACAATGCTTCCCCATAGGATTGGCTGTGACTGTCAAGGAGGCAGATCAGGGGCAGAGCGAGCACAAGTCAAACATAGCCCTGGCCAATCAGCATCTCCTCATAGAGATTAATTGAATCAATGCATCTCAATGAGGAATGTGCAGTGTCTGCATGCAGAGGGTGGAGACACTGAATGGCAGTGCTGCACACCAGGTAGTACTGCCCCAGGAAGCACCTCTAGCAGCCATCTAAGGAGTGGCCAGTGGAGTTATTTTCTCTGAAAAGACAGTGTTTGCTGCAAAAAGCCTGAAGGGAATGATTCTACTCACCAGAACAAATACAATAAGTAGTTTTTCTGGTGACTATAGTGTCCCTTTAAGTATGGAAGCTTAAGAGGGATGTATAGGAACAAGACTTGTGTGGACTGGCTGACAATAAAATTAGTTAAGATAAAGCATGTCCCCTTTCTTCTACACTCACTACATACACCTTTTCTCTGTCCCAGACTATATATCAGGAGCTTCAGCCTGCTAGTAAGACGTTAAGGAGACAAGTGGACATGTGAGCGCTAGGGCACAGTTCTTAGAAAGCGTAGAGTAGGCGCATCATTTGATGCCCTTAGTTTGGACAGACTGCATGATTGGCAGGTAGCCTGACATGCATTCATGCCAGGCTGGCTTTCCAATTCTTTGGACAGACATGCCCCTTTTTTGGGCAAGTACGCCCCTTTTGGCACTTCTGGTCACTAGATTCGTGTCAGTGGTACACCCTTTTACCCTGCTCATTGACTTCCTGCTTCTCTGGACACTGCTATTAGGGGGTATGGATTTACTTGAAAGATGAAAGCATCAATTAGAGAGATATTAGCATAGAATATGTATGCATCCTTTGAGTTTCCCTCCAACACTATTTCCATCAGATACATGACGCTTGGGAGGTATGATTGTATTAGTGTTTTTGGTTGATAAGATTCTGTAATTAGGCCCATCATAATTGTCAGCATCACTGGGCTCTTAATCTAGGACTGCTCAGAGCCCTCTGATTGGTTGGCTTATATCTTGAGCCTCTTGACTCTAGAGATATGAGATGCATCTGAGCAATATTTGGTCAGATAACAGTAGAGTCTGACCCAACATTACTGCTCAAACAGATAAAAAAAAGTGCATTAATACATGCTGAGGTCTCTAAGTGCTAACAATGCAAAATGCCATGAAAATATGTGATATGAGTCTGTGAATCACACTGACACTGGATTTTTAATACAATATGTGCTTGGGATGTGAGAGGCCCACAGACTTCCCTTGTGGCACTTAAAGTGCTCTCCCTTCTGGCAGTGAAAGTAAATTAAGAAGTCAACACAAACTGGGAACCTGTTAGACCCCAGCATGTGATTAGAGACAGCTGAATGTCCCCTCGCACTCTTCTCTCTCTGCTAGAAAATAAATAAATAATGTTAATATTTTTTTCCTCAAAGAACTCCAATAATTCCAGGAGAGACCAGACAAGCGGCCTTTCATCTTCTTCCTCCTCAACATCTAACATCTACTAGATGATGGATATCATCAAAATATATACACATCAACTGTGACAGGTAGAGCACCCCCCATCTGTACAGAAGACATCTACAATCTAGTTTTAAGAAAGACAAAAAAAAGCTCTATCAAAAGCTTGATTTTGATTCGACACCTCTTGATGCCATTATTTTCTGTAAAAACAATTCACAGTTATGCATACATTTTTAATTAGCAAACACAATTGTTACATTTTTATGTGTAATTTTTTTTACCCAGTATAAAATATATTTTTAAAATATTGCTGACGTCATTAGCTGCACCAACATATGGTTCTGTTCTTGCGTGAACAGAAGCACAATGTTGTTACTGCATAAAAGCTAACTGTATTGTTTATTTAAGCCCAAGGAAAAATATACAAGCCAGGTGTGTTTTTTACAGAAGACAAACAACGTACACACTTCTCAAAAATGATATGTTTTAGTAGTGTTCATCTATTAAACATAAAACTCAAAATATATTACATTGCTAAATAATTGGGATGCAATTAAATATAAAGAGATAGCTCACGCATAAGAGAAATATTATAATAATCGTAATAATAACAACAATCATTAAATAATGCCTCTTAATTGTGAGAAACCAGTAGGTTATGTTCATTTTAAGGTGGTATCTCACTAAACTTGGTAGTACGATAGTGAATTAATTAAAGTATGATAGTGAATTAAAGCGTCATGCGGAACTTACCTTTTCAATCGATTCTCTTCTCTCCCACTGTCAGGATTCTTCTTTTCTTCCTGTCTAGTTTTCTTTAAAACATAAGACAAAGTAGGGACTATTTTGACTTATGTATTTTTCCTACGCCTGATCATCTCTGACCAGTGGAGGAGCAAAGTGTGCTTCATTTCCTGTGGTCAGAGAAATTTTCCCACATTTTCATTTAGGGCCCCCACCCGCCACTCATGGGTGGGGGCTGGGGGGTGGGGGGAGGACAATAGGTACCTCCCCCCTTGTCCCCCTTATTGTAATTTAGGGTTTACGGCCCCCACCCGCCACTTATGTAGGAGGGCAATAGGTCCCCCCCCTTATTGTAATTTAGGGCCCCCACCTGGCTGCTCTCTGTTTAGTAGACATGCCTCTACTTGCGGCATTGTGATGTTAATCTCCCTTATGCTATTATGGGGGTCCTCCATAAAGTGAGGGAAGACATGGGGGTTTAGGAAGTGTCGTGGAGCATTGCTCCCTGCCGCTTCTATTTTGACATATAACAAGGAGGGAGCTGCGTGCCGGTAGCTCCCTCCTTGTAATAAACCAAACGAAAGAACAAAGAGGTCTTTGTTCATTCATTTAAAATTTCTATTCATTTATTCGTCTTTCTGACGAATTAATGAATAGATGAAATTCCCGTTCGAATGCCCAAGTGTTTAACTGGGCATGCACGGGCATGGGCGGGCTGGGCCGGGGGGCAGGGAGGCAATTGCCCCCCAGGCCGCCCGAAATTCTTTTAGGACCGGCCGCGGCGGGCCGGCCCTTTAAATGCTGCTGCCGCCGCCGAGCGCTCTATAAAGAGCGCTCAGACGGCTGCAGCTGCTTTTCCCTCCCCTCCCCTGTAGCGTGGCCGAGCTGGTCTCCGGTCCGTGGTGCCCGGCCGGAGTGATAGGAAGGTGCACACTGAGTGTGCACTTCCTGTCAGTCCGGCCGGTTACAGGAAACAGAAACTCCTGTTCAGCGCGAAGTTTCTGTTTCCTGTAACCGGCCGGACTGACAGGAAGGTGCACACTGAGCGTGCACCTTCCTATCACTCCGGCCGGGCACCGGACCGGAAAGCAGCTCGGCCACGCTACAGGGGAGGGGGTAAGAAGAGAGGAGGGGGGGAATAAGAATGGGGGAGGGGGGGAATAAGAAGAGGGGGGAATAAGAAGAGGGGAGGGGGATGAATAAGAAGAGGGGAGGGGGGAATAAGAAGAGGGGAGGGGGATGAATAAGAAGAGGGGGGGAATAAGAAGACGGGGTAAGAAGAGGGGAGGGGGAGTAAGAGGGGAGGTGGGGGAGTAAGAAGAGGGGAGGGGGGAATAAGAAGAGGGGGGAGTAAGAAGAGGGGAGGGGGAGTAAGAGGGAAGGTGGGGGAGTAAGAAGAGGGGAGGGAGGAATAAGAAGAGGGGGGAGTAAAAAGAGGGGAGGGGGAGTAAGAAGAGGTGAGGGGGATGAATAAGAAGAGGGGAGGGGGAATAAGAAGAAGGGAGGGGGATGAATAAGAAAAGGGGAGGGGGGAATAAGAAGAGGGGGTAAGAAGAGGGGAGGGGGAGTAAGAGGGGAGGAGGGGGAGTAAGACGGGAGGTGGGGGAGTAAGAAGAGGGGGGAATAAGAAGAGGGGGGAGTAAGAAGAGGGGAGGGGGAGTAAGAAGAGGGGGGGAGTAAGAAGAGGGGAGGGGGGATAAGAAGAGGGGGGAGTAAAAAGAGGGGAGGGGGAGTAAGAAGAGAGGAGAGAGAGTAAGAGGGGGGAGGGGTTGTAAGAGGGGGGGTTTGTAAGAGGGGGAGGGGTTGTAAGAAGAGGGGAGGGGGGAGTAAGAGGGGAGGGGGGAGTAAGAGGGGAGGGGGGAGTAAGAGGGGAGGGGGAGTAAGAAGTTGGGAGGGGGGAGTAAGAAGAAGAGAGGGAGGGGGGTAAGAAGAGGGAGAGGGGGGAGTAAGAAGAAGGGGAGATAAGAAATAGGGAATAAGAAGAGGGGGAGGGGGAGTAAGAAGGAGGGGAGATAAGAAAACGAGGGGGGTAAGAAGAAGAAGGGGAAGTAAGAAGAAGAGGGGGAGGGGGAGTAAGATGAAGAGGGGGAGGGGGAGTAAGAAGGAGGGGAGATGAGAAAAATAAGGGGGTAAGAAGAAGAAGGGGGAGTAAGAAGGAGGGGAGATAAGAAAAAGAGGGGGGTAAGAAGAAGGGGGAGTAAGAAAAAGAGTGGGGATTAAGAAGAAGAAGAGTGGGGAGTAAGAAGAAGAGGGGGGAGTAAGAAGAAGAAGGGGGGAGTAAGAAGAAGAAGGGGGGAGTAAGAAGAAGAAGGGGGTAGTAAGAAGAAGAAGGGGGAGTAAGAAGAAGAAGGGTGTAAGAAGAAGGGGGAGTAAGAAGAAGTAGGAGGGTTAAGAAGAACACAGGGAGGAGGGGGATAAGAAGAACACAGGGGGGGTGAGGAGAACACATAGAGGGAGGAGTGAGAAGAACACAGGGAGGGTGGAAGGGGGATGAGAAGAGCACAGGGAGGGTGGGTGAGTGTGAGACGAGACCGCTAAGGGAGGACAGAAGGGACAGCTCTATAGGACAGGGGGCAAGACAGGGAGCTCTTTCACAATATGCGCGCGCGCACACACACACACACACACACAATGCATCCCTATACATACACAGAAACACACAATACATCCATATACATACACAGAAAAACACAATGCATCCCTATACATACACAGAAACACAACATGCTTCCCTTACACACAGAGAAACACACAATGCATCCATTACACACACACACACACACACACAATGCAACCCTTACACACAAAGACAATGCATCCTTTGCACACATACACAGAAACAGACAATGCAAACACACACACACTGCTTTTCTTACATACACACAGAAACACAATGCATCTCTTACACTCAATGCACACACATACAGATACACACCTTGCATCCCTTATGCATACAAACACAGATTCACACAATGCATCCCTTACACACAACCAGAAACACATAATACATCCCTTATACACAAATACACACTGCTTCCACTACACACAAACACACTGCATCACCTGCACAAACTGGTATCCCTATACACTACATACCATAAGCACACATATTAGATCCTCTACAATAACACATAACACATCCCCTACACACTCCACTCCCTGTGAGCGAACTTATGGGTGGGTGGAACATATAAGTGGACTTATGAGTGGGCCTTATGGGCATACTCACCGTCAGGCCCTGGGGCCCAGACCTTGAGCTGTGTAAGGGGCCCCAAAAAATGGAGCTGCTTCCAATTCTCCCAGAACATTGAATTTTGTGACCACAGTTGCAAACAGCCTCCAGAGATCCTGTTCTACACCAGACCAGTGGAGCCAAACTGCAGCCCATCATCATCCTCATCTAATTGTAAGTAGGCAATCTAGTATATTATTAGTGACACTAATCTATAATTTACCTCACATTAAAGGGACACTATAGCTTAATGAAGTGGTTCTGGTGTCTATAGCTGGTCCCTGCAGGCTTTTTAATGTAAACACACACTGTGTGCAGCACTGGTGTTAGTTCATATGGCAGATCATATGGGTGGGGCATTGTGATGTCACATGGGGGGGCGGCAAATGTATATTTTGTCTAGGGCGGCAAAAATCCTTGCACCGGCTCTGATCCTGGGAAGGTGCACCAGTCTACTGGTGATCCACAGGAGGGGACTGCACTGATTGCACTGCACTCTCCTCCTGCCCAGACCCGTCTTGACCGCAGTGCAAGTGCCCTCTGCCCCTAATTTACAGGGGCTCACACTCACAACAAGCAGTGCCTGGAGCCCTTTGCAGAGACGGAAACAAAGAGGTTCTGCGGCAGCTGGCCGTCCTGCAAGCATTACATTAAACAGCTGTTCCCCATGCAGCCACAGGTGGCGTTGTGCTGGGAGACTGTGATTACTCTTCACTTCCTCCCAACCTACAGAGCAGCGCATGGGGGAGAGAGAGGAGGAGGCATGATTTAATCTTACAATAAATCCTCTAAGCAAACCTTTATAAATTTGGGGGGGATCAGCTCTGTTTCCACAGTTTATTGGTGTTAACTCTGATGTCTGTATTAATATTGAGGGCTGTCTAAGTAGTTACATCAGTGTGTGTCGACAGGGCCAGCTGGGGTGTGCAAGCTGTGTGGTCACGCAGGGTGCCATGACAATAGAGCGGCCGGCGGCCAACACAGCTCACAAGTTGGGTACACCAGCATATTTAATTTAAACGATTCGCTGGTGGTCCACTGGTGTGCACCAGCAGTAGGTGCAGTCAGATCATATCCTCTCCCTCGTGGTTCCGGTGCTCAGTTAGTGAGTCAGAGCGCAGGCTCAGAGATTCTCAGCCTGCGCTCTGACAACATTGAAAGTCAGAGCCGTGAAGGAGCGGGTATGGCAAAGAGCTACTGATTAGTATAACATCAATATCCGTTATAAAACCAGAAAAAGGTGGGCATGGATGGTGAACTGATTTGGTGGTGCAATGGGCCACTTGACTGGTTTTGCCCCCCAGGCCTAAGGCTGCCAGCCCTCCCCTGTGCACGGGAATTTCATTGCGCTATCTAGCGTGGGCAGAAAATAAAGATTAAAAAATAGGTAAGATGGCATTTGGGTGAAACTAGGGGGACAATTAGTAGTGGAGTCGGGAGGGGTAAACACTGCAAACACTGGAGAAAAAAAAACACTGTGGGATAAATTTGCAATTAGAATAAGGAAGTCACCTTGACTAAATCTATAGCACTGGAAATCACAGGGAAATTACTAGTGGCTGAAAGGGAAGTAATGAGGTTTAGAGTACAGGAAGTGATGGGGAGTCTGGTAGAAGCCAAAACACAATGGTATTGTAATAAGTGTTTTTGAGGCAGACTTTATACTTGTAACTATATTATGTTTTACTATAGAATGATTGCTATTTAGAAATATACAAGAACATATAACAAAGTAAATCGTAATGGCAAATGTTGACATAGCAATGTATATTACCAGTAAAAGAGATAGTAACATAATAAAATAGAGTTGGATGGGTGGGTATGAGACAGGTACACTCTGCATGGTTTTCATGATGTACAGTGCGATGGCTTATACCCATAACAGCAGTGAGATCCATATAGAGTCATTGGGCACTCATTATTGCTACCATTTAACCTTGTGCAAACCAGTTGCCAGTGGCCTAAGGCTGCCACTGCCATTCTGGTTGGATGCAAAGGTGTTTCTAGGTGACAAAAATATCAGGGGCTTCAGCCATAGGCTACATTGTGCCTGTCCAAAATATATTGACATGAGATCTTTCCAACTTACTGCCCTTAACATGTCCTATGAATCACACCGAAGCCTAAATTCATTCAGAGTATTATACAAATCTATATTTATAAACTCCACACCTGCTGTATGAAGCCAACACCATTCTGTACTAATCCTGCAAGCACAGTTTAATCCCAAACTTGTAGCATAAACCTGAAACCACTACATTAAAATATTACACCCATAGCAAAACAACACTGTGCAGTATAATTAACGCCAAATATCAAACACCATTTGGGGCTCCAGCCCTTCTCTAGCAACAGCCGTGATTGGATGGAATCATATTTCATAATTTGAAGTTTTCCTGGTGCATTATAATAGTAGATTAAGAGGGAGTAGGCTATCGGTGCCAAGAAAAGGGTTATTTTGTAATTATAATTGTGGAAGGCACCCGAGCTATAGTGGTTATGATGTTTGGACTACTATAGTATAGTGGTTATGATGCTCGGACTGCCTCTGGACTCCACATTATACCCTGTAACGATCTGTAACAGCCAGTTTTCCAGCAAATATCACAGCTATCATGCTGTGAAAAATAGACAAAGTTAAGATAATTGCACTCAGCAGACCTTACACTGTCTGAACTTATTGTGCATAGTCAAGAAATATTTTACAATGGTATGATACCTCATCCGTGCGGGCCACGTTTGAGTCACCTTGACGAATTTGAAGACAAAGTAAGAACTATGAGCAAGTAAAGTTTAGAGAGTGTGAGATATTTTAGAAAAACATTTTGGTGACTTAAAAACTAGTAAGCCATTCGCATATTATAGTGAAATGTATCTAGGTTTCAAAGAAGCAAAATATTAATTCTTTCAAGCAGTGACCTTCCAGTGTGAGGTTGTCAATCACAACCCCCATTATGATAGTTATAGACTCACAGTACAACAACGTATAACACTTACCTTTCAGCATCTTGGTGTCCCATACAGACGTTCATAAGGACATTACATACAAAGCTATATCGATTAGCAGCGTTTTCACTTAGGATCTTTCCAAGCATGGAATGATTGACATTGTGAGCAGATGGGTTTTCAATAAAATCTGACATAAATTCTGGGTCCCATAACACATTAGAGTTGGACGGTTGTACATTGCTGTAAATAGTCTGTTTCACCTTCGAACATGCACTACTGTGGAAGACAGGAAACAATCTTTTGGCAATGCTATATTTCATATATGTCTTAATAAGGCAATCTCTAAAATATCTAACTGTATATAAGGAAAAAAGTAACATCCTGATGATCATGTTGTCTGATAATGAAGGATAATTGCCTCCATACAATGAAAACATATACAGAGTTATTCACTCTTTACTATGTTGAAGTTGAAGTAATTTTCCAGAACAGCTATGCGTGCCTACATTTTTCCATTTAGAGTTCAATACAATTCAGATTTTTGTGGATAATATAGGCATCAAAACAACTTTAGCGTCATGAAGCAGTTTTGGTGTATAGATCATGCCCCTGCAGTCTCACTGCTCAATTCTCTGCCAGCTCGTGCTTTGTTAATAGCCTTCTTGGATCCTCCTGTGTGTGATTAAAGTTCAATTTACAGAGGAGTTAAAAACTTCCAAAGCAAGTTAACATCTGATTGAAATGAAACCTTTTTGTTTCATGTTGGCTGTGTATGTCACAGCTGGGAGAAGGGTGGAGTTAAGGCTGCACAAACAAAAACAAAGTTATATAACTACTAAATGGCAGTGAAGAGAGCAGTGCGACTACAGTAACATAATCTATACACCAAAACTGCTTAAGTTGTTTTTGGTGCCTATAGTGTCCCTTTAAAGAGCAAATTATATAGCGATAGCTGATTATAATGATATGCTTGTCCTCATATACATTTAGTTGTCATGTAGTTTACTGAAAAAGAATTTAAAGTATTTGATGAAATGAGATCTACTATGTGTCCAATTTTAAGACCTTTTGGCTGCCAACAAAACCATTTTTATTTTCAAAGTATCAGAAAAGGTCTCTGCTTGCAAGAGATGTTTGGTAAGATATTTCTGGGTAAGTCTTAAGGTGACCAGTGATAATTAGGTTGCAAATTTAAAATGTATCTACCTAGATATGTCTAGGGTATGTCTGGGGTTAAATACCACAAAAGACTCCCATAATAACATTTAAAAAGGTATGTAAGTGGCTTTTCAACTACAATTGTAATAATTTCAATATCCTGTGGGAGCATGTAAATGCCTCTCCCTATAAATAAGGAATACTCTACAATTGGTTTATTGATTTCCAGTGGATTTGTTTTTCTGTCTAGCAAAATAAACTTACATGCTGACACTATTTAAAGCAAGTTGTTTCAATTAGGACAGATCCTTATGTTTAGTAGCACGACTCTTCATAATTCATACAAACATTTTATTACACTTTTTTTGTACTATATAAATCTGGAATTTATTTTACAAGAAGTTAGGATTTCATAACAAGCATATATTAAAAACCTAACAAAGTACAGAAGTTTCACTTTAATAATGAGAAATGAAAACTGGATTATTTTGGCATCCATAAATATGCTTGCACAAACTCTTAAAAGCTGAATTAAACATTTCAGGAACTTATATTAAAATTAAAAATGCTGAATATGAAATAATAAAATTGCAAAATACTACCACAGAAAACATCTGTCTTAAGATTTAGCTTCTGATATAACCCTTTGTGCCCCATGTAGTAATTGCTAAATTAAAGTAGCTGGTTATCTTACAATTTCCATATACCTAGTTAATTATTTGCTTGATACATAGCAGAAGGCATAGGGCATAGAACTGAATAGAGAGTTTGAGTAAAAATCCCTGTTTTAAGTAACACTTTAAGTGTCATAAAAATTGGTGTTTCAAGGATCTCCTGTTCCAATTTATTTTCTGTGTGCAGGATATAAATGCAACAATATTTTAATATATTATAAGGAGAAACTGCTCTTGAAGATCAGATACTATTATGTATTATCATGATATAAACTGCTGGCAGGTGCAAAACGACATATTTCATAAACCAGGGCTGCCCTACAGGTAGATCCCCAGATGTTGTAGAACTACAACTCCCATGATGCTTTGCATGCCTTTAGAATGACAAAGCATCATGGAAGATGTAGTTGTAAAACATCTGGGGTTCTACCTATTGGGCAGCCCTGCTATACACTCTGAGGGATAACTAGACTTGGCTAAGATGCTTTAGTCATTTCTCGTCCTTACTGCAGAAGCTGTAAATCATGTGAATTTGCAGCAAATGGAGTAACTTTAAAAGGTGAATGTTTTTTATTTCTTAGTTATGTATTTTAAATTAAGATGTGGATTGATATGTTCACAGGGATAGGAGTTATCTGTGATCGAATATTGCAAACCTGTTCCCTATTAGTGGTTTCTTCTTGAAATGGTTTAGCCACTGACATTTCCGATATGGTATATTTGTTTACACCAGAATGTTGTGAAATAAGAAAATGAGATTGAGGACATTTCCTTTAAGAACTTCTTGTTTTTATGGAACCAATGCAGTATTTACATGGAAAATAGCACTAGTAACTGTATGTGTGTGTATGTGCCTGATTCCAGTAGGTTCATTTTGCAAGCTAAACCAGCTGATTAGCACAAAGGGCAACATTTTAAAGAACATTTACAAATAAATGCAACCAATGAAAATATTAGACATGTTTTTCATGAAATCAAATTTACCAAACATCAAACTGTTAATATAGTAACATGCATTGTTGGGGGAATGACTCATTAAGAACCTGGCAAAATAAAACATAAATCAAAAACACAAATGAAACAATGCATAACAAAAGGGAAGTGAAATCCTCTACTCTGAAAAGCATGAATTCACAGTTAAATGCAAAGGAAAATTCACTCTAACTGTAGATAACTTGACGAGCAGAGCGGCATACTGTAAGTAAATAACATTTTGTATTCTAACTTTGTCACTGCATTTGTAAAAAATAGTATTGTACAAAAAAATTGAGAAAAGGTCCTTATGAAAGATAGATGGGTAGCAACACATTTCTATCTGCTGTTGGACTCAGACTTCAGCCTTTGTCAGTCCATCATCTGGAGAAACGGGCTGAATGTCCACTTACAAACATTTTGAAGTTTCTAAATAACTTTCATATCTCAGGACAAGGACTGAAGAGAAACCTGTATGACATATTGATAACAATATAGGAAAAGTGTAATAAATAAGATCATTTATGTTTTGCGCTAACCTGAAGAGATCTCCAAACTTGCTTCGGAGATGACTACATGACACGTAGAGATCATAGAGGTATGCTAGGATACATCGCTCTGGGGAGGAACAGTCTGATGGATTAACTACATGCTTCACCACACCACATAACCTGCAAATGAAACACAGTGCAATTAATACTCATAGTAAAGCAACATGGATTTCAATTTTAAGTTGCCTCATATTACATTATCCAGATTATACTGGATGTAGGACATTTAGATAACTATAAATATCCATGATTTGACTATACTACTGCATTCCTTAGATTCTACTGTATAAAGGCATTAAAGTAGATACTGTGGCATAGGTACCAACAGTCCTGAATTTGCCAGGAGAGTACCACATTTTGGGGTATTGTCCCGGCAAAAATATGTCCGTGGGAACTTTACTGCATTTTATCATCTACCCAGCAGTTCAAATCTTACAGGAAGATTTCAAGATGCAGGATAGGGCTAGGTACTAGGACCATTCACAGAGCACTTCAGCTGGTCTTCCTTGAGAAGGCAGACTGTCAGTCATCCTGACCACTTTTTTTAGGGTCAAACATGCCCCTTTTGTGGACAGACCTGTCCCTGTCTTTGGAGGATCTGCTCGTTTCATAGGCGGTTCAATCCCTCTCTGCAACCTGTGCTGTTGCCTACCCAGCTTCTAGGGAAGCGAAGATTGGCAGGTATAGAAAGGGTGTAATTTTACATTAAAAATAGTTTTTTAAATTATGTTGCACTAGAAGACTCTATATCCAGCACTGACATCAGCTCAGAATTGACAGCACACTTATCTACTGTCTATAAAATTCTGGTCGGTAGACTTGTAGCTAAAATGCCATAACTCCGACAAGGAAGCAAGGCCACGTGACTCAACTATGCATGAAAACATAGAGACTTTGGTGCAGAAAAATGGCAGCCATTGCTCTGGAATAATGAGTCAAGCCTTTATGTAAATTTGGCTGTAGCAGAAGGCACTTTGTTCAATGAAGGTCTGGACAGTAGAACAAAAATAAGTGCCTGCAGACAACAGGGAAGCATGGTGGAGCTTCCTTGCAAGTTTGGGGCTGCATTTTTGTTAACAGAATTCAGAATTTAGTAAGAATTAATGGTCTTCTCAATGATGAGATATACAGGCATATATTTATTCATTATGCAGTACCATCAGGGAGGTATTGCCAGTAAACCCCCTGCACTCCAGAGATGGATGTACATAGACTCTAAATTAATAGCATAACACATATAGATTCCAATTCCATTCTCTGCAGGAGGATTACTTCAAGGAAACATTCACCATGCCAAGAAATGCGACAATCTGGTATTATCAATCACGACTAAATACCCAGCTGGCTTATAGTAACCAAAACAAGCACAAATAATATTATAAATTATAAGGGCTTTTTTTTTTTTAAAGTAAATCCCAAACATGATGTTAAATAATCGTCTTTCTTTCATGTATGCTCTATGTATAACAGTTTTGTATTTTCTGAGAATTATTATAGTACCCTGTGGTTTTTGTGACACGATGTTTAGTTGCTGCAGTGCTAATATTTTGTTGGTTTTGGTTGTTTATGGAGTTTTTGTCAAGCATATAGAATACTTACTGTAGATAAACTCACTGTACTCCTGCCATCTAAAATGCTTATAATAATAATTTGCCATTTTATAGCACTTTTCTGATAGCCAGAAGAGCTGAATGTTGTTGTTTTAAAAAATAAATAAATTTAAAGTCTGTAAGGATGGTGCTGTTCTGATTGAGCAATGTAGGGGCAGCATGGCTGAATGCCCGGGAACCTGAGTTTGTCTTTATTCTGGGGACAGACAGAAGGGATTCGTTGGCTGACCTAAGTGAGTGGGATTGAGTATATGGTGTCAGGAGTTCAATTGAGTTCTTTTTCTGGGAGGCCCAAAAAGAGTACATGACAGTAATCTAGATGAGAGGACAAAAATGCATGGATTAATCTGTCATATACTCCTGTGTGATTAAGTGTCGTGTCCTGGCTATGTTTCTTAGATTACAGAAGGTGGGTTTTCTTACAGAGAAAACCTGCTGTTTAAATGATAGATAAGAGTAAATCAGCACTCCAAGATTTTGTACCTCTGTTGACCTAATGAGTTCAGAGACTCCAAGTTCCAGGCCACTTGGGTTATCATGAGATATTTTTGCTGCCCAGCGTCCTCTCTGTTAGTCAACTAGCATTCATCTACTCTGAGTTCTGCTAAGCAACTGTTGATGAGGTTAGTCGGGGCATTGGTATCTGGAGCAGAGGAAAAGTAGAGTTGTGTGCCATCAGCATAGCAATGATATCTTAGGCCATGTAGCCTAAATATGTACCCCAGTAGTAGAAAGTAAATTGAGAATAGCATGGGAGAAAAGATGGATCCTTGTAGGGCTCTGCAGGCCAATGCTTTTGGTGCCAATGAGTTTAAACCTGATGTTACATAAAAAACATGGAACCATAGAGTTTACCAGTGAGGAAAGATTTAAACCAGTTAAATGACCACTATAGGCACCCAGACCACTTCAGCTCAATGAAGTGGTCTGGATGCCAGGTCCCTCTAGTGTTAACCCTGCAGCTGAAAACATAGCAGTTTCAGAGAAACAGCTATGTTTCACTGAGGGTTAATCCAGCCTCTAGCGGCTGTCTCACTGACAGCCGCTAGAGGCACTCCCAGTAGATTACTCTTTCTGTTGAAGCCACTGTTTTAAGGTAAAGCATGTTACAATCTTATTATTTACATTAAAATATTTGACCAAAAAATCCTCCAAAAACAGTGTTTAGTGTCACAATAACGTAACAGGAGGTGGAGAGATCCCTGTGTTGTATAGACTGGTTTATAAATGGCTACTTAAGCATCACTTCCTTCAAATTATTGCTTTCAAGGTAGCAATTTAGTAGGATACATTTGATACAATGTTTCAGAAGGTAATACGTCTGTGTTGTTTAAGTTAAATGCTTTTCATATAGCAAAAGTGACTAAGTCACACCACACAAAAACAAAAAAAGTTTTAGATTTTAGAAAAACAGACTTTTCTAAAATTAGAATATGAGTAAAGGAGTCATTATCAGACTGGAACAATTTAAATGAAGTCCAAGAGAAATGGGATTATTTAAAAGTTGCACTACTGAAAGCAACAGAAAATTCCATTAGGCTTGTCAATAAGAGCAGAAAAAATTAAAAACACCACTATGGTACTTTGCAGAAGTGGCCAAAATAGTTAAAAACTAAAAGTTAGCATTTAGTTATTGTAAAAAAAAAAAAAAAAAGAGTGAGGAAGACAGACAGATCTATAAGATTAGGCAGAAATAGGCTAATCAAGTTATAAGAGTCTTCAAAGCACACACAGAAGATAAAATAACACAGTCAGTAAAAAAAGGGGGTATAAAACATTTTTTTAGATACATAAATGAGAAAAGGAAAGTAAAACAAGGATTAGTTAGATTAAAAACAAGAGAAGGAAGGTACGTAGAAGTGGATAAATGTCTAGCTGACTGCCTCAATGAATATTTTTGTTCAGTTTTACAGATGAAAATGAAGGAAAGGGAGTTTACAGAGGAAGAGGTTCTATTTCAACTGTCAAAAGTAAAGACAAATAAGTCAATGGGACCTGATGGAATACACCCAAAGTTATTAAAAGAGCTTAATGGTGTACTAGCAAAACCATTAATGGATTTATTTAACCAATCATTGTTAACAGGAGTAGTCCCAGAAGATTGGAAGTTAGCGAATGTTGTGCCCATTCACAAGAAAGGTAATAGAGAGGAGTCGGGCAACTATAGGCTAGTAAGCCTTACTTCAGTAGTGGGGAAAGTAACGGAAACCATGCAAAAGGATAGGATTGTTGAACATCTAAAAACACATGGATTTCAAGATCAGAGACAACATGGGTTTACTTCAGGGAGATCATGCCAAACTAATCTTATTGATTTTTTTGATTGGGTAACTAAAATAATAGATCAGGGTGGTGCAGTAGACATTGCTTACCTAGATTTCAGTAAGGCTTTTGACACTGTTGCACTTAGAAGGCTTATCAATAAACTGCAATCTTTAAGTTTGGATTCCAATATTGTTGAATGGGCTGGGCAGTGGCTAAATGACAGGACACAGAGAGGGTAGTGGATGAATGGATTAGCCTTGCAGCAAGTGGTAGAGGTTAACACAGTGAGGGAGTTTAAGCATAAGGCTATCCTAGACTTAAAGGAACACTCCAGGCACCCAGACCACTTCATTGGAGTTGTCTGGGTGCCCACTCCCATCATCCTCTACAGTGCAAGTGTAATTATTGCAGTTTTTATAAACTGCAATAATTACCTTGCAGGGTTAAGTCCTCCTCTAGTGGCTGTCTATCAGCGCTGCCAGAATCCCCATAGGAAAGCATTGAGTAATGCTTTCCTATGGGGAGGTCTAATGCACACGCGCCCATTGCCGTGCATGCACCTTAGGTCTCCCCCGCCGGCTGACGTTGGCGGTGGAGGAACGTGGGCAGAGCCTGACCCAGCGCCGAGGGATATCGGCATTGGATTCAGGTAAGTCACTGAAGGTTTTTAACCCCTTCAGAAACATGGGATGGAGGGTGGGAGGGGGGGGAGGACTGCAGGATTCTGAAATGCCAGGAAAACTGATTTGTTTTCCTGGCATTGGAGAGTCCCTTTAACACCTTAATGCCATTACGGCGTTCTATACCGTCCCCATTATAATGGGCTTTAAAGCCGTTGCGGCGGCATAGGACGCTGTAACGGCTTAAGCCCCCAGAAGGTCCACGGTACTTACCTCCGCCGCGATCCTCTTGTACATGTACAGGTTTTATGATTTTTTGGAAAGTTAGAGAGTCAAATATATGGCTTGCATTTCATTTTTTTTTCACATTGAAATTTGCCAGTTTGGTAATGTTGCCTTTGAGATCGCATGGTAGCCCAGGAATAAGAATTACCCCCATGATGGCATACCATTTGCAAAAGTAGGGTATGTTGAGTCTTTTTTAGTAGCCACTTAGTCACAAACACTGGCCAAATATTAATTTTTTTTGCTTTTTTCACACAAAAACAAATATGAACGCTAACTTTGGCTAGTGTTTGTGACTAAGTGGCTACTAAAAAATACTAGACATACCCAATTTACAATACCTTGGGTTGTCTACTTTTGCAAATGGTATGCCATCATGGGGGTAATTCTCATTCCTGGGCTATCATGTGCTCTCAAAGGCAACGTAACCAATCTGGCGAATTTCAGTGTGAAAAAACTGAAACACAAGCCTTATATTTTAATCTGTAACTTTTGAAAACACCATAAAACCTGTACATGAGGGGTATTGTTATACTCAGGAGATTTCAATGAACACAAATATTAGTGTTTCAAAACCATAAACGTATCACAACAATTATATCGTCAGTGTAAGTGCCGTTTGTGTGTGAAAAATGCAAAAAGGTTCACTCTCATTTGTAATACATTTTACTGTTTTGAAATACTTATATTTGTGTTCAGCTGAGTCTCCCGAGTAAAACAGTATCCCCCATGTACAGGTTTAATAGTGTCTTGGGAAGTTACAGGGTTAAATAAAGTGCTAGCAAATTAAATTTGCTCGACTTTCTGCCTAGGTTATCAGGCAGGTCCCGCAAATTGTAATTAATAAAATGACTTAATTATGTAATATTACATAAATATATACGTTAAATTAATATATATATATATATATAATTTTTTTTAATTATTACTGAGCGTCCACATGCCCGCTGGGCTACCACATGCCCGCTGGGCTCCCACAACGCCCGCTGGATACCCACCACGCCCACTGGGCAACCAAGCGGTGACAGACAAAACACACAGACAAACAAACATGAAACAAATAAGGGGAGGGAGGACGGGAAGCGGTTACCAACTGATAATTAAGATGGCTGCTATGCTTTAAGATGGCAACCTTTTTATACTATCCCACCCATCTACCACTTACTACTCCACCCACTGTCCCAGGACCACTTTAACACATCCCTCTTTATACACTATCCTCACACTTACATGTCCCTGTTCTGCCCAGGCTTTGCCTGGCTCTTCATGGTCTTGTTGTTGCAATGCCTTACTGGGTGTCTCTCATGGTTAGTTGTACTAAGGAGCTTCACAAATGCCCATTGGGTCACTTAGATCCAAATGTGATGTTACATCCACTGGCATCACCCCATTTATTGAGCAGTGCTAAACCAGGTTCTCAGGCTGGGGTCTGGTTGATTGTGATACAATTAAGAAGAGTATGGAGTGGTAGTCTGACCAAACAACTGGATTTACAGTTACTAGTGAAACTTTTACTCCAGACTGCACCTGTGTATGACCTTTTCTATGGGTGGAACTAGCAACGATTTGTATAAAGCCAAGTGCACTAATCGGACCTGCTTAAGTTTGGGATAGGATGTCATCAATCCACGAGTTGAAATCTCCCAATATAAGCCATCTGGTGTGTTCAAAGGTTAAACCAATTGAAAGGTCTGTGAGTTCATGAAGAAATCTCCTGGCAGTCTGTATAAGCAGCAACCAGAATCCTCTATCTATTGAGGCTCTGGCAGCTACACATTCCAAAGATTAGGGTGTGTGGACTGATATTGGCCTGGGGTTTAAGTATGAATTATGTGCTATGGTGAGGTTCTTAGTGCTTGTTAGATCTGGGTATGGCAGCTGGTACTTCCCAAACCAGAGTCTCTTCTATCTGGCAGTAACTAGGTATAAGTCAGGAAAGGGTACAGGTGCTGCTTCTCTGTACCCTTTAAGTATGATTTAACATATATTACTACTCCGCCTTCCTTGCGATCTTGTCTTGGGCGGTGGAACACCGTATAATTGTATTACTACTCCGCCTTCCTTGCGATCTTGTCTTGGGCGGTGGAACACCGTATAACTGGAACAGCTGTCATCTAGCCAGGATTCTGTAATGCATGCTAATTCACATGTTTTTAAAAAGTTGGCGATAATAGCTGTTTTGGTCCTTATTGATCTGTCACTGCACAGGACTTATAGGACAGTCTTGGGGTTCTGAGTTATTGCTCTGTATTTTTGAAATGGTGTGTCTTCTTTGGGGGATCACACAAAGGTATCCCTGATTTGATTGTGTGATTTTTGTGGCTTCTATGTTAAATCACTTCAATTGGGTTTGCAGGTAGACAAAGTGGTGGAGCATCTATGATATCAAGATATTGAACTTTACGTTTAGATTTTCCTCCATGGCAGCCCCTGTGAGTACCTTTAAAAATACCAAGTAGTTTCAGGGTAACCACTTGTGAGGGACTCAGTGGAGAGACTGCATTTTGGGGTTGTAGGGAATGCAGATATGAGGGAGTATAGGTGATCCTTCCCTCATCAGTGATGGGGTTAAAATAGCTTCTGAGTTTTGCTGGGATTTTAGCAGTTGGAGATGGTAACATTTCCCTGTTCTACAGAATGCAGGCTGGTGTGAAGAATGACATTTTGCACTTCAGGCTGCTTTGTAGATAACATAGATAAGAAAGCATGCATGCAGGTCAGTTTACAGAAGTACAAAACAAATGTGCTTTAGTGAAATATTTTTCATCAATATGTTTTCGGAAGGTTTAGAAATTAAATCTGAGCATTGCTAAATGGATGATTAATTCCCAAACCCAATTTACAGACGTAGGAGAGTCAGTTTTATAGATTAATTGTACCTTGTTTGTAGTGTTCAGGTGTAGGTATCGCTTATTAGCAGTAAGAGGGTCCTGGGGAAGTATATTTTAATCCGCTATTTATCTCAGTTTAGTAATGCCATCCGTTCAATTTTGATAAGCCCATGTGTGTGATATGAGTCAAGATGGGTCCTTGGAATATTCGTGGTGAATTTTTAGAGTAATGATGTTAAATGAAGATAATTCCTGGAGAGGTCAGGAACATGAAAAAAGTGTGACAGCCAGTAGGCGTGCTTGATAAACTTCCTGTAGTCCTGCCATATGGAATGTTTTTTGTAGATAAACTTTCTGTAGTCCTGCCATATAGAATGCTTATTGTAAATAAACTCTCTGTAGTCCTACCATATAGAATGCTTATTGTAAATAAACTCTATGTAGTCCTGCCATATAGAATGCTTATTGTAAATAAACTCTCTATAGTCCTGCCATATAGAATGCTTATTGTAAATAAACTCTCTGTAGTCCTGCCATATATAATTATTATTGTAAATAAACTCTATGTAGTCCTGCCATATAGAATGCTTATTGTAAATAAACTCTCTGTAGTCCTGCCATATATAATTATTATTGTAAATAAACTCTCTGTAGTCCTGCCATATAGAATGCTTATTGTAAATAAACTCTCTGTAGTCCTGCCATATAGAATGCTTATTGTAAATAAACTCTCTGTAGTCCTGCCATATAGAATTCTTATTGTAAATAAACTCTCTGTAGTCCTACCATATAGAATGCTTATTGTAAATAAACTCTCTGTAGTCCTGCCATATAGAGTGCTTATTGTAAATAAACTCTCTGTAGTCCTGCCATATAGAATGCTTATTGTAAATAAACTATTTGTAGTCCTGCCATATAGAATGCTTATTGTAAATAAACTCTCTGTAGTCCTGCCATATAGAATGCTTATTGTAAATAAACTCTCTGTAGTCCTGTCATATAGAATTCTTATTGTAAATAAACTCTCTGTAGTCCTGCCATATAGAGTGCTTATTGTAAATAAACTCTCTGTAGTCCTGCCATATAGAATGCCTTTTGTAAATAAACTATTTGTAGTCCTGCCATATAGAATGCTTATTGTAAATAAACTCTCTGTAGTCCTGCCATATAGAATGCTTATTGTAGATACATTCTGTGTACTCCTTAATCTGATTAGATGAATATAACATTGCCATAAACCCTCTGTACTCTATCCATATAGAGATGGATATAAATAGACTCTAAATCAATAGCATAAAACATATAGCTTCCACTCCCATGCTCTGTAGGAGGATTACTTCAAGGAAACATTCCCCATGCTAAGAAATGCCACAATCTGGTGTTTCCAATGACTCGGGGGTACCCAGCTGGCTTATAGTAACCAAAACAAGAACAAATAATATTACAACAAATTATAAGGGCTTGTTTCTTTTTTTCAAAAATAAGTAAAGCCCAAACATGATGTTAAACTCAAATGGTTAAATAATCATCTTTTTGGCAAAGTTCCATTTATTCTCTATATATAACAGTTTTATATTTTCTGAGAATTCTTATAGTACCCTGTGGTTTTTGAGACAGGATGTTCAGTTGTTGCAGTGCTGATGGGGTGTTTTTTTCCAGTTTTGGTTTAGAGAGTTTTTGTAGAGCATGAGGATTGAAAGATATATCACTGTATATAGTCAACAAAATGAATAATTGAGAAAAATAAAAACAGAAAAAGAAAGGGGTTGTTTCCAAATCACACGTATCTTATGATACTTATGATGTCGAACCGGGCATCACATCTCATGTTGATTACATGGAGTTAAGTGGGCAGAGCACAGGTTTAGGGTTTTAGGGGCGGTTGGTTTAGACCCAACCGCCATCAGGTGGTACAGTCCATGCTGGGTTGCAGAGGGCCTTCCTTCTACTATTAGTAGGTGCGAGGAACAGCAGCTCCTTGCACAGTCACAGATTTGTCAGCGGGGAGAAGCAACAATCTTTGTATCTGTAAAAGAGCTGGGCTTGCCTGCCCACATATATCAGTTTATCAGACAGGAAGCTAATGTGAGAGGGAGAAGGAAAATTATGTTTTAAGCTTCCTCCCTCCTTCAGTAAGGCTTCCTTCAACATCACACCACATGGGAGCTGCAGTGTCAGGAGGGAGCTGCCCTGTAATGTTGGGGATGGAAGGACAGAAGGTAATGAAGCTGGGTGGAGAGAGGGAGATTGTGCAGGGAGGGTCTGAGGGAGATTACGTTTGGAGAGAAAGGGAGATTGAGCTTTGATAAGAGTAGAAGATGCAGCTAGAGACGAGAGAGGACGTTGGGGTGAGAGACTGAGATGGAGCTGGGTGTGAGATGGAGCTGGAGATGAAAAGGAGAGAGGGAGATAGAGCTGAAAAGGAGAGGGAACTGGGGTTTAGTTGAAGCTGGAGAAAGGGAGACTGAGCAGAGGTGAGAGATAGATATAGCTAGGATGAGAGGGAGATGTAGTTGGAGAAAGGGAGATAAAGTGAGAGGGAGATGGAGCTAGGAAGGTGCCAGAAGTCTGATAGCATCATAACCACTACAACTATCTATGGTAACTGACTTGTGATACAGTGGTAATTGCAAGCAGTAAATTTGGTTCGTCATGTGTTGCACATTTTGTTTCTATATTTAGTACAAACCCTTCAAAAACTTGTGCAGTCTGTTCGGGATTTAATATAAGGCAGGCATGGTAACGCCGGAGAACTGCAACAATGTACAGACACAGCCGTGTTGTGTAACTTCCTGCAAGGCTGGACGACTTCAACAGCAATTCTGCTTCAACAACGCCAAGTTCATTTAGCAGCTGCAAGAGAATAGAGGGATTTGTGTAAGACTCCCGTGAAATTGGAGTTCTGCCAATCAATGTAATATATTGGGAAAGAGAAAAGGATGTACATTACAAAATACAAAAGTATTATAGTCTCAATACAATGGCCAAAGCATAAATAATAAATTAATAAGCAAGATCAGGATATAATCTACATGAACAGTAGCACACATGGGGCTTGTCTCCATGCCTGTTGTAATTATTTAGCGATAAGCCAGTAATCACTAAAATTCCTGTGTTTGGTGTATGTAGTTTTCAATAAATACCCCTGACATTTTTTGAAGGATCACTAAAGGCACCACATTATAATTTTCTAGAAACTCCAAGTTAGAAGATTGCAAAGTTAAAGGGACACTACAGTCACCAAACATATTTTAGCTTAACAAAGCCGTTTTGGTGTATAGATCATGTTCCTGAAGTCTCACTGGCCAATTCTTTGCCATTTAAGAGTTTAATCACTATATTTATGCAGCCGTTGTCAAACCTCCCTGCATGTGACCTACACAGCCTTCCTAAACACTTCCTGTAAAGTGAGATCTAATGTTAACAGTTGTGTTTATTGCACAGTCGGTTTCATTTAAAATGTATAATCTTCTGCATTGTTAATAGCTTGCTCCTGTGTGTGATTAAACTTCAATTTACAGAGCAGGAGATAAAAACTTCTACAGTTACCATCTGATTGAAAATGAAACCATTTGTTATCATTCATGATGTGTGAGTCACAGCCAGGGTAGGTGTGGCTAGGGCTGCCTAAATAGAAAAAAAATTTATTTAACTACTAAATGGCAGAGAATTGAGCAGTGAGACTTCAGAAGCATGGTCTATACACAAAAACTGCTTAATTAAGCTAAAGTTATTTTGGTGACTATAGTGTTAGGCTGTCTTCCTGATAGCCACTTGAGGCACTTCACTGATGAGAACTGTCACAACAGCTAGTGTGGTCCAGCACGCAGAACTATGTAGCATCTACATAGACAAAACAAAAAAGGATAGAACGTAAACCGGTCCTTAGAATGGCCGGACTAATAGGTTAAGGACAGAGAATAGTCAAGGGATAGCCGAGGTCAAGGAAGCCAGAAATATACAATATTGTTAAACAAGCCAAGTCAGGGAAACCAGAAATCAGAATAGTCCAGAATAGCCAAGGTCAAAATACCGGGAATATCAAAGACAGGACAAGAAAAGGCACTCTCGGGAACCAGGAACGGAAACCACGACAGGGCAATGAACCAGGGAACTTAAGGGATTTAAATATCCCTCCTTTGGCTGTGACTGGTCAGAGGGTGACCTCTAACCCCAGAATGTGCGTGTGCGTCAACGTCATACGCACATTTGTGCAACCCTGGGGGACGGGGCTATATATGGCCGCGACCGCGTGGTTGGTGCCATATTTCTTCAGGGCAGGTGGCCAGGAGGATCCGGTGGAGCAGCTCCCGACTCGTCGCTGAGCAGGTAGGCTCAGTTCGATGGCGCGGTCGCACCAGTCAGGTGCTACCGCACCTCGCGGCGAGCCGGGGGCGCGACTAGAACCAAGTCAAACTCAGTTCTCAATCAAATGCTGCTCCTATCATTAGCCTCCTAATGCTTCCTTCAAGACTGAGTTATTCTATTCAACACCTTAAAGTTCATTATGCTGATAGGTAAAATATTCATGAGTAAGTATAACCTCTCACGTCTAGTTAGGTGCAGAATGTACACTTGAAAAAAAGAAGAAATGGCAGGCACACAGTTAAGAAAGCACTTCTGTTCTCAATGTCACCATATATGTGTATTTTCAAACATGAGGATAATGGAAAAAGTATAAATCAAGTATCAAAACCACCAAAAAAATACTCAGATTTATTACAATAGAATTCAGTGGAGAAGACACAAACTGTTTAAACGTATAAATACGATTATTCCAGCTGATTTTCAAAACCCCATGATAAAATTAGAGCTCACTGTGTGTAGCTGATATTTATCTCAAAGCTAACAGAAGCCTTTCGTGATCACATTAGATTTATTATCCACAAAGGCCCAACTTCCCAAAGCACACATAATTGTTTCACCTAGAATATATTAAATTAGCAAAGCCATTAGCAAAAGCCAGATAGTTTCAGCTGTCCTTGTCTGTGCATCATTTCTAAAAGAACACAGAATTCTATCGTGTATTTGCATGAAAACACAATGAGTTTACTGTCTGGCTTCAGGCACAGTTGACTTCGTAAGACAACCTACAGAGCTAGATCGCAGTTATTTATGGCTTTGGAAGAATACAACTTTATTTTCTATCACCCAAGAACAACATCATACTAAGAGCTCTCTCTGTTACCTGTATTGCAAAATCAATAAGCCCATTGATGTTCAGAGCAGGTTCCATGAGATCAAAAATAAGTTGGACGTGGTGAGCCAAAGGAAGGTGGTAAGAAGTTCCTGATGCAAAGCTCGCAATTTGTTCCAGAATGTTACCAGATATCTGCAGACAAAATCCAACAGATTCTTAGAAACAATTATTTCTCAATCACCGGTTACATTACAGGAATTAACATTGTTTCCATGGTAAGTTTGTTTATTTTAGAACAGGTAGGATGCTGTTGTAGCTAATTTAGAACAAAACTCTCTCTATCCATTATATATCTGGGTTGATGGATGGTGTGGTCTATGTGTAATAACTCAGTGCTTGATTAATGTCTACTTACCTTCAACATCTCTGGTTCCTGCTGAAACTATAGGTCAGCAAACCGAGATTTATATAATGAATACCATTCAATAATATTATAATTAGTAGCCGTTACATGATTCAAGAAACTGGTAAAAACTAATTGTACATTTCAGTTTATACAATTCAAAAATATATATTTGTTACTGTCTATATTTGTGTGTCTATATATCTATGAATGTACCAGCAATGGAAGGTTATTTTTTCACTCAATATTTTGTGTATGGAACAGCATTTTGGTAATTGTTTTCCCCCCATTTTCTGTTTCTATATGGACACACCTAAAGGATAGTTTATAGTCTATGGTATTTTAAAGTATTCTATGTAGATGCTTAGGGAAAAATATGAAATTCCACTCTAGAGTGTTTAAATTACAAAGTTGCCTTGACTTGTAATATGCCCGTACTGCTACAACAAGGGATTTGTCAAACCTTTGGCCATCTCATAGATAAACATTACGATTAATAATAAAACATTTTTAAAAAGTAGTTGTTTAGGTGAAAATGGCTACTTTTAAGATTTTTAATATTGTACTCCCTTCCCCCGAACAGGAACTCATAGCCAGGAGGCACCTCTCTGTCCATGCAGTCGGATACCATTACATTTTATATATGTTATAGATTTTTATATGATTTATAGAAGGACCTTTATGCAGAAGAGAGATACAGAAACTACCTGGCAGGTCTCGGGCTAATGACCTTTTAAAAGAGCATGCAACTGCAAAGATGGTATTTGAAAATAATGATTTATCAACAAAACTATATTCAGGTGATTTTTTTTAATATATTTTTAAATGAAAGGGTATTTTAGATGTGCTAAAAAGGCAATCAGGAACACTTAGAATTAGTGATTAGTGAATTCACTACTTGGCAAGCATTTTCAAGCTTCCGCTGAGAGGTCCTTAGCTGAGTCTGCATTGGCATCATTAGAGATAGAAATTACAAACAGATAAATCTTGCTGATCAAGACTGGTCAATAAATCAATCTAAGCTGAGTAACTATGGGGAATGGTCAATATACTTAGAACTGAACTTAACAAGAAAGTATGGTCTGGTTGCAGTGGGTGTCCGCATTTGCAAAAATGGTCAAACACAGGAATTTGAAACTCAGTCACATACCATATTCTGCCAAGATTTTAATAATTTGTGAATTATAATCAATATAATGTAATAGCCTATTATAAGCAACACTGTAATTCCGAAACCACTGTTGTCGTTCATCATTCCTGACATTAGTCAGAAGCAAAGAATTTAAGGTTTATGCCTAATGTTAGCTTATCTGCCATTCAACCCTACTGCTCATTTGATAAAGACTTTACATTTTATAGTCAGACTATTTGCCTACAGCAGGGGTAGGCTACCTTCGGCACTCCAGATTTTGTGGATTACTTCCCCCAGATGCTTTGCCAGCATTGTGTCTTTAATAGCATTATAGGAGAAGTAGTCCACAGCATCTGGAGTGCCAAAGGTTGCCTACCCCTGCCCTACAGTATGGCCCAAACTATGGACACGAATTTTGATAAATGATAGTGCCAAGTACCTGGGAGGTGACATGATGCTGATCGAAATATGAAAGCTGTTGCAGCCTCATGAACATGTTTTCCAGGGATGGGAATGACTCCTGTTTTCCTTTTCTTGTCTTCTGCCCATCATCACCAGCTGCAAAATACAGTCAATAATATATTTTACCTCAATTAAGATCAGAAAAAAAAGAGAAAGCAAACAGATGTGTGCCGCTGCTTGATAATATTCCTTCCTGGTGAATTCATTTATACATGACAAACTACAGACAGACACAGACATATTCAGATTTCTAAACAAGAGATATATATAGAGAGAGAAAGAGAAACAATCTTGCTATACCATATTAATATCCAATACTTTTTTTGCCAAGAGTTTCTAATATAAAATGTGACCTTAACATCAGCAGCTCAGTATATACAGTGTATATGTTATACATTATAATACTGTAATGGGATAATTAAAACAATTCCTAAAATTAAGTTTCATAATGCAAAAAGTTCATCAAAATCGTCATATATGTGTTTTTAAAATGTTTTCAGTTTTTGTTATTTGTCAGTTACAGCAAAAATAAAGTCGGAGCATTTATCTTATTGTGCTTTCTTTCTGAACTCAGTCAGATGCCACGTAGTTTCCAAAGCTTAAAAACCCAAACTTCTTTACATAAATATTAATATAGATCACTTGCCTACTGGTTGACTTAAGTTATCATTTAAGCTACACAACAAGAAAGCTATTTAACATTTTGAAGAGTTACCCATAAAATAGTAGCCACCATACAAATAAATAAAAACAAAAAAACAAAACCATATAGCCAGGGTTGGATAAATAACCAACACTATATAACGTCTTAACTACCTTTATTGGTAGCTCTGTTTGGAATGGAAATAAACTGTACAAAAAAGATGGTTTGCATCTTTCTCAAAAGGGAACAAATGTTCTCAGTGAGCAGTTCAGATGTTTTGCTAGGATGTATTTAAACTAGGAGGGGGGGGGGGCAAAAGGGTGATAAAACATCAATCCAATTGTCCCCCAAAACAAGGACAGAAGGTGCCTGTAGCAAGTGTGTTAAAAAATTATAAGCTTAGAGTCATGTCTACAAATGCTCGCAGTTTAGGGAATAAGATCCATGAACTTGTGGCAATAATGGCAACTGATAGTGTAGATTTAGTCGCTGTTACTGAGACATGGTATAATGAGAAAAATGACTGGGACATAGCAATACCAGGGTACTCTTTATAGAGAAAAGACAGGGAAGGCAGAAAAGGGGGAGGGGTGGCCCTGTATGTGAAGGATAGCATAAAATCTAGCCTAATAAAAGTTAGTGAGGTGAACATAGAGTCCATTTGGGTTACGTTAGAATTTGGTAATCACACAGTAATTCGTGTAGGTGTGATTTATAGGCCCCCAGGACAAATTGAAGAGTTAGATAATCTACTAGTTGAGGAAATAGCTAAAATGACAATGAAGGGGGAAGTTATCATCATGGGTGACTTTAATCTTCCTGATGTGAATTGGAAAACAAAAATAGCTGCTTGTGCCAGGAGCACACATATTCTAAACTCCCTACTGGGATTGTCTCTAAAACAAGTCGTTGAGGAGCCAACTCGTAAAGAGGCCATACTAGATTTAGTGTTAACAAATGGAGATTTGGTATCCGATATTACTGTAGGTGAAAGTTTAGGATCCAGTGATCATCAGTCAGTGTGGTTTAATATAAGAACAGTGACTGAGTCACACCACACAAAAACAAAAGTTTTAGACTTTCGAAAAACAGACTTTTCTAAAATTAGAATATGTGTAAAGGAGTCATTATTAGACTGGAGCAATTTAAATGGCGTCCAAGAGAAATGGGATTATTTAAAAGTTGAACTACTGAAGGCAACAGAAAATTGCATTAGGCTTGTCAGTAAAAGCAAAAAATTCAAGAAACCACTGTGGTACTCCGCAGATGTGGCAAAAATAGTAAAACACTAAAAGTTAGCATTTAGTAATTATAAAAATAAACAGAGTGAGGAAGACAGAATGATCTATAAGGTTAGGCAGAAAGAGGCTAAGCAAGTTATAAGAGCTTCCAAATCACACACAGAAGAGAAAATAGCACAGTCAGTAAAAAAGGGGGACAAAACTTTTTTTAGATACATAAATGA
The DNA here is from genome assembly GCF_036172605.1 of Pelobates fuscus. Taxonomy (NCBI): domain Eukaryota; kingdom Metazoa; phylum Chordata; class Amphibia; order Anura; family Pelobatidae; genus Pelobates; species Pelobates fuscus. The sequence goes on along the minus strand of NC_086318.1, from coordinate 106,221,872 downwards.
GAAAAGAAAAGTAAAACAAGGATTAGTTAGATTAAAAACAAAAGAAGGAAGGTATGTAGAAGAGGATAAAGGTCTAGCTGACTGCCTCAATGAATATTTTTGTTCGGTATTTACAGATGAAAATGAAGGAGAGGGACCTCAGTTAAGAAAAAGGATAAATGAGTTATTTATTACACGTGAGTTTTCAGAGGAAGAGGTTCTATTTCAAGTGTCAAAAGTAAGGACACATAAGTCAATGGGACCTGATGGAATACACCCAAAGCTATTAAAAGAGCTTAGTGGTGTACTAGCAAAACCATTAACAGATGTATTTAACTAATCATTGATAACAGGAGTAGTCCCAGAAGATTGGAAGTTGGCAAATGTTGTGCCCATTCACAAGAAAGGTAATAGGGAGGAGTCGGGCAACTATAGGCCAGTAAGCCTTACTTCAGTAGTGGGGAAAGTGATGGAAACCATGTTAAAGGATAGGATTGTTGAACATCTAAAAACACATGGATTTCAAGATCAGAGACAACATGGGTTTACTTCAGGGAGATCATGCCAAACTAATCTTATTGATTTTTTTGATTGGGTAACTAAAATTATAGATCAGGGTGGTGCAGTAGACATTGCTTACCTAGATTTCAGTAAGGTTTTTGACACTGTTGCACATAGAAGGCTTATCAATAAACTGCAATCTTTAAGTTTGGATTCCAATATTGTTGAATGGGTGAAGCAGTGGCTGAGTGACAGGCAACAGAGGGTTGTAGTCAATGGAGTCTATTTGAAGCTTCGGCTTGTCACCAGTGGGGCACCTCAGGGATCTGTACTTGGACCCATTCTCTTTAATATTTTTTATTAGTGATATTGCAGAAGGTCTTGATGGTAAGGTATGTCTTTTTGCTGATGATACTAAGATATGTAACAGGGTTGATGTTCCAGGAGGGATAAGCCAAATGGCTAATGATTTAGGTAAACTAGAAAAATGGTCAGAGTTGTGGCAACTGACATTTAATGTGGATAAGTACAAGATAATGCATCTTGGACTTAAAAACCCAAGGGCAGAGTACAGAATATTTGATACAGTCCTAGCCTCAACATCTGAGGAAAGGGATTTAGGGGTAATTATTTCTGATGACTTAAAGGTAGGCAGACAATGTAACAGAGCAGCAGGAAATGCTAGCAGAATGCTTGGTTGTATAGGGAGATGTATTAGCAGTAGAAAGAGGGAAGTGCTCATGCCATTGTACAGAACACTGGTGAGACCTCACTTGGAGTATTGTACGCAGTACTGGAGACCGTATCTTCAGAAGGATATTGATACCTTAGAGAGAGTTCAGAGAAGGGCTACTAAACTGGTTCATGGATTGCAGGATAAAACTTACCAGGAAAGGTTAAAGGATCTTAACATGTATAGCTTGGAGGAAAGATGAGACAAGGGGGATATGATAGAAACATTTAAATACATAAAGGGAATCAACACAGTAAAGGAGGAGATTATATTTAAAAGAAGAAAAACTACCACAACAAGAGGACATAGTCTTAAATTAGAGGGACAAAGGTTTAAAAATAATACCAGGAAGTATTACTTTACTGAGAGGGTAGTGGATGCATGGAATAGCCTTCCAGCTGAAGTGGTAGAGGTTAACACAGTAAAGGAGTTTAAGCATGCGTGGGATAGGCATAAGGCTATCCTAACTATAAGATAAGGCCAGGGACTAATGAAAGTATTTAGAAAATTGGGCAGACTAGATGGGCCGAATGGTTCTTATCTGCCGTCACATTCTATGTTTCTATTTTTCTATTGTATGTATTCGACCTCTCTAATCATCTTCATAATTCATAAAGAAATCATAACACACTCATTAAATGAAAATTGTGCAAACATTAGAAACAGTTATCGTTACAAAAATGTATCTACATGATTTATTTTTTTCATGATGTCACTGAATTTAGTTAAAATATTACACTGTGCACTAAATGTTGCTCATGATTTGTTTGTTGATTTGTGCAGGGTTATTGAGTCTACTCTGAAATGATGGGACGTAACCAGAGAATTTACAATTTTGGGTCAGAACAGCCAATTCGGGGATAGATGTGAGTTAGAAAATACTTTCTATCACAAGTATTTTACCCTAAAATTTGAAATGCCCTAGCCTAGTCAATGCCTTTCAATTTACAGATTAATGAATTAGCCTGCTAAATCCACATGGTTTGTTTTAAGTTTGTCATATCCCCACAATAGATATTTGCAACAAAAGATGTAGTTACATAAAAATGTATATAAAGTGTGCTATTTACCTTTATAGTGTGTTTGACATATAGTGTATATACTTATTGTATATAATCTAATGTAATATAAAACATACCAAGAAACACTATTTAAAATATAGTTGGATACATAGTTGTTTTGTTACATTTTTTTTTTTTTATTCAGTAGTAGTTTGAATAATTTGTATTTAATTTTGTTGGCTACTAAACTGTATATAAATTGTAAATAAATATATGGGTTATTCACTAAACCCCCGGATTTTGACTGGATTGACAAAATCCAGTGAAGATTACCTGATTCCGACAATAATGGCAATTCTTATATTTATTTAAGTCAAATATGATCGGAATTTGGACTGCCCTAGCGAATCTGCAGCAATTGCTCAGATGCATTTCATGTCTTAATTAAAATCGGAGTTTTCGCATGCGAATCCTATACAAAGTATACGATTTGTAAGATACACAAGGCACTGATGAACAAGTGAACAATATATTTAAATATTATTTGACAACTGGCAGGGCTAGCAGCCAGTGGGCAAATAGTTTAAAAATAAATAAATAAATAAACCTCAGCAGTGCTGGTAACTAGCCAGCCACCAAATTAAAAAGGTAATACATAGAGGGTCATTGAGTGGGGGCCATTTAATGAAATAAATGGGGAAGACATCCTTACGTACCTCCTGCTGCTACCTGTGGTAAGATGGTTAATTTTAGATGGCTACTATAACATAATATTGAGGGAGGAGAACTTACTTTCCTATCCCAGCCCTCACCTATAATATTCAGGATGAGGACTTAGGGTACTCCCCAGCTCCCACCCATAGGCAGTAGGTGGGGGCTCTAATTAATTAAACAATGTTGTATTTAACCCTCCCCATCTCCAATTCCCTAGAGTTTGCACTTGTTTGTTTCACTGTAATTGAAGTGTTTCTCTTAAAGTGCCTCCATACATGCTAAATATTGTTTTTTAAATGACAGAAATGGCTTTCTTTTAATATCCTATATATAACTAACACAACATTAAGTATGAAAAAAGTAAAAAATGGTAGGAAAAAAAATTATAAAACATTTTTTACATATCCATTGCGACTAAAGAAAAACAACTCAAAATAGATCCACATATTTTGTCTTGTTTGCTAAATGCCTCATAGGTCTATAATCTAATTAACGTTTTGGTAGTTAACGCTAACCCTATGCTTACCCCCTGACACGATACCAACCCTATCCCTAAACCTATGCTTGCTTACACTAACTAACCGTATATCTAACACTATCTCTAATCCTAAAACAGCATTAACCCTAACCCGGCATTAACAAATACCTTACCCTAACACTAAGCCCACACTAACTCAAACCTTACAGTTAACCCTACCACTACAACTAACCCTAACCCTACTCCTAAGGAAAATCTCTGTTAATACCAGTACTGATATAAGCAGATGGGCTTCCTAGTTAAAACAATATGTGACCGCCATCTACTGGCTGCAATGCTGAAACTCCAGCATGATTTCCCTTTAAATCACATTGTAATCTGGGCTGAGCAGGTGACAAAGTCCAGCACCAATCACAATCGGCATGGTGGCATACAGGGAGATCCTGCAGAGTCTGTTTACTTTCCATCCAGTTCTGTTTCAAAGGATTAAAAAGGCTGTTTGCAGTGCTTACTACAGCTCATGTGTCAGTCTGTAGCCACTAAATGTGGACCCAACTGACAGAAGGGAGCCCCTTCATTTGATACCTGGGGTCCACTGGCGCACACACTCATTTTTTGAGGAAGCACACAGAGGGTTGGAAGCTATGCACAGCTCCTCACGACGCCGGCCAGGAGGAGGCGGGAGACGTGAAGAGTGGGTCAATGGCTGCCATATGGTGCCAGGAGGTGGCTGGTTGGCTGGCCACCAGAGGGCACCCTAAAGAGGGAATAAAAGAGGAGGCATCCTTGGGGGCGGCAAGAGAGCTCTGATGATGTGTTTCCAGGTTCTCTCAGCTCCCTCGCGCGTCCTGTGTAATGATGCTAAGGAGCCGGAATATGATGTCGCTCCAGCCCCGGCATCACTACAGAAGCGCATGAGGGAGCAGTGAGGAAATGAAAGAATAATTTCCCACTGAATTCTAGGGAGAAAATCCTCACTGGATTACAGGGAGAGGACCCAGACTAGCATTCCTAAAGGTAGGGAGGCTGGATGTGCCTAAAGCAGATAAAATAAATAAAACAAGAAATACAATTCATTTTTTAGTATGCAAAAATGTGTAAGTGTGTGTATCTGCCAGTGAGTGTGTTTATGTCAGTGAGTGTTACTGTCACGGGGAATGTGTCAGTGAGTGTGTCTGTCCATGACAGTCTGTCAGTGAGTGTTTTAAATCAGTGAGATTGTGTGTCTCAGTCTGTGTAAGAGTATGTCTTTCAATGAGTGTGTCTGTTTGTGAGTGTGTGTCAATGTGTGTGTCATTGAGAGTGTGTCAGTGTGTCTGTCAGTGAGTGTGTCTGTAGTGAGACACAAACACTGACCGACACATTGACACACACACACAATCTCACGGATTTAAAACACTCAATGACAGTCTGTCAGTGAGTTTAAAATTAGTGAGATTGTGTGTCTGTCATTGAGAGTATGTCTGTAAATGAGTGTGCCTATCAGTGCTTCAAATCAGTGAGATTGTGTGCCTGTCGTTGAGAGTGTGTGTCTGTTAGTGAGTGTGTCTGTCAATGTTTCTGTCACACTCACTGACAGACACAACGACACACATATACACACATTGACACATACACACACAGATACACACATATACACACACCGGCACACAGATACACATACCGGCACACAGATATGCACACACCAACATACAGATACAAACACATTGACACATACACACAGTCAGATAGACAAACTGACACACAGGTACACACACCAACAGATACACATCCTGGCACATACAGACACAGCTACAAAAACACACTGGCACACAGATACACACTGCCACATACACACACACACTGACAAATACACTAACAGCTACACACACGGACACACAGGTACTCACACAGTGACATACAAACACCTTGACACACATTTACATACACTGACACACAGGTACAGATACACATGTCATCATTGTTTTATTTGCCCTGATAATTTTGCTGCTGAAATTATATTGAACTTACTGTCTAATCTTAAACTACCTTCAAGTGCAAACCTTTGTAGTTTGGATGTTGAGTCACTGTATTCATCTATCCCTCACGATAGGGGACTTGAACATGTAAGATTCTTCCTAAACCAAAGGATATGCAGAGATGATCTCCATACAGAGTTTGTGGTACGCCTTCTTGAATTTATTTTATCCCATAACTATTTCTTGTTCAACACCAGATTCTATCACCAGGTGAGGGGTACTTCGATGGGGACAGCGTGTGCCCCATCCTATGCAAACCTCCACCTGGGGTGGTGGGAAAAATACATCTTTTCCTCAGAAACTTTGAGGGATTACCTCCCTAAGATCCTATGGTGGGGACGCTATATCGATGACATCTTACTGGTATGGCAAGGGTCCCCACAAGAATTTGCAGACTTAGTGGAATGTCTAAACCAGAATACTGAGAACCTCAAATTTACGTCAGAATTTGGTGGACGCTCAATTAACTTTTTAGACATCACAATCTCCATTAATGGAGATGGGACATTCCAGTCTACCCTATATAGAAAACCGACCACTACAAATTCCCTACTCCATTGGAATAGGTATCATCCCAGGCCTCTTAAGGCGGGGATCCCGGTTGGCCAATACCTTCGCCTCCGGAGAAATTGTAGCGATGTAGCAGATTTCAAAATAAAGGCAAACCAACTGCGTGTGTATTTCAAGGAGAAAGGCTACCCAAACCGCTGCCTTAAAAAAGCCTACAAGAGAGCACTTGAAATAGATAGAAAAGACCTCCTTAGTGATCACCCCGGGAATAAAACCTCGAAAAACACAGGCGATTTTCGGATGATCGCCACATATGATACGGGATGGTCTGAAGCAAAAAAGTGTCTGAATAGATTCTGGCCGATCCTCCGGAACGATATACATCTGAAGGAGGTGTTAGGTCCATGTATTAATATGACGGCCAGAAGAGGCCGTAATATCCGGGATCTACTAGTACCAAGTCATCTATCTATTAAATCACAGCCAAGAGACACATGGTTGGGTAATCCCCCATGTGGCTCCTATGGCTGTGGTAGGTGTGTAGCCTGCAAATACATTTTAAAAGAATCTAAAGTAGTAAATGACAGCACGGGTCAAGTCAATTGCAACACGAAAGGTTTGGTGTACCTCCTGTCCTGCTCATGTGGACAGAAGTATGTAGGCAAGACTTTTAGAGCCTTCAAAGTAAGGCTCATGGAACATGTTAGGTCTCCTAAGAACCGCCTTGAAACACCAATTTCAAGACATTTGAAAGAACATCATCGGAGTGATCCCAGTAATCTGACATTCTGTGGTCTTGAATGGGTCAAGAGACAGTCGCGGCGAGGGAACTATGATCGTCTATTAAGACAAAGAGAATCTAGATGGATTTATAGACTCAAGACATTACAACCTCTGTGTTTAAACGAGGGCTTTTCCTTTGCTCCATTTATTTGATCCCTTGCAGTGGAGATATACATATGCAGACATATGTATATATATATATATATATACTTGTGAATTGTATCTGGACTGTCCCTCAAGTACTTGCTACCCTCTCTAGACCTGCCACCTTGTCTAGGAATTTTTCTGATAATTATTAATTTTTTTGTAATATTGTCTGTTATTTAATTCACTTTCCCTCTCCCCCCTCCCATTATGAGCTCCCATCTCCCTTTGCTTCTTCAGTTCATTTTGATTATATTTATTACATTGGTCTTTCTGCTCTTCTAACATATGTAGGGGGGCACAGTTTATAATAATACACTATTTCGGTATTTACTCCCTGTATGGCCCCATATCTAATTCTAAGAAGTATACAAAATTTGAAACTGATAAGCAATATAGTGTGATATTTGGTATTTCCAGTGTAGGAGGCTGTATACAGGCGCACCTTTTGGCTAAATGCCAATTTTGACGCATACAGAACAGCCTCTACGCGATACCTGACACACTAGGGACCATACTGAGGCCGGTAGAACATAAGCGCATGCGTTCCTTTCCGATTGAGTGCCGGCACTTGACGCATGCGCACTTCACATTGCCTCAAATATGCAAATGGTAACTTTTCCACAAACTACTCAGGCGTATCAAAATTGAGACCCAGCCCACCTATGACGGACGGTGATTTTTTGGCGCCAATTGTAAGTGTTTATAAGGGAGGAGATGAAGGGAAGGTACCCTGTACACAACTATACCCTTGAGAAAGGCGGATATTGCCGAAGAAACGCGCGTTGGGTTTCTGCTATATGTGGTGGAGGGGTGGATCTGGGCATTTAGCCCCTCACTATTTGAATTGCAGTTCAGGGTCTTTTGAGCTACTGAACCATCTCTATTACCTCCCCACTTTATTTTTCATATCTCTTCACTGATATCTTCCTGTCCTTTCGATTTATCTACTTGGACTAGACAATTGAAGCCATTATGGCTAGCATACACTGATCTACATTTGTAGGTTATCATCAGGACACTATATCTCTGATACTGTTATGTATATACTGTTATTTTTATTTTTGATATCTAACAGTGGAGAGTATATTTGTTTGCTGTAGGAATTCAAGTACAGCTTTCAGCCGTCTTGCTACTATGCCTATATGTGTCACTTTTTTGATACTGTTGCCGTTTTGAAAAAACCTGCATTTGCTCCTTCATGATTGTTACTTAGCAACATAGTATCGAGGTGCATCATTTGGCTATGTGCACCTCAGGCTGACTTTTTAAAGCGGCACTGTCATGCCGAATTCCGTTTTTTTTTTAACCCCCCTCCCGCCTCAACTACATCCAATCGACCCCCTAGTCATCCCCAAATGCCCCTATGCCCCCCACATTACCCTTTTTTTATTCTTTATTTTCTGCCCCGATCTATATTCAGGGCGCCGCCATCTTTGTGTGGGTAGGTGAAGTCCCTGTGGGACACGTCATCTGCCCACACTAGATAGCCCTGAGATTCCCGCACATGCCCAGTGAAACACCTGGACATGCGAACGGGAATTTCACCTATTCATTCATTCATCAGACAGACGAATGAATGAATAGAAAAAATCAGACGAACAAACTAACACTGAGTATCAGTGTTCGTTTGTTTGTTCGGTTTATTACAAGGAGGGAGCTACCGGCGTGCAGCTCCCTCCTTGTAATATGTAACTATAGAAGCGGCAGGGAGCAGTGCTCCCCACCACTTCATTAGCCCCCCGTGTCCCCCCCCCTCACTCTATGGGGGTCAATATGACCCCCATAATAGTACAAGGGAGATTAAAATCTCCCCAATGCCCCTACTCGCTATATCGCGAGTAGGGGCATGTCCACTAAACAGTGAGCAGCCTGTGGCTGCTCACTGTAAAAAAAAAAAAGAGTAATAAGGGGGGGACGGGGGGCCTACTGTCCTCCCCCGCCGGCCCCCACCCCTGGACGGCGGGTGGGGGCCATAAAGGGAATGAGGGGGGACCTACTGTCCTCCCCTCAGGCCCCCACCCCTGGGCGGCGGGTGGGGGCCATAATAGTAATAAGGGGGGGGACCTACTGTCCTCCACCCCCCGGCCCCCACCCCTGGGCGGCGGGTGGGGGCCATAATAGTAATAGGGGGGGGAACCTACTGTCCCCCCCCCCGGCCCCCACCCCTGGGCGGCGGGTGGGGGCCATAATAGTAATAAGGGAGGGGGGGGACCTACTGTCCTCCACCCCCCGGCCCCCACCCCTGGGCGGCGGGTGGGGGCCATAATAGTAATAGGGGGGGGGACCTACTGTCCTCCCCCCCCCCGGCCCCCACCCCTGGGCGGCGGGTGGGGGCCATAATAGTAATAAGGGGGGGGGACCTACTGTCCTCCAGCCCCCGGCCCCCACCCCTGGGCGGCGGGTGGGGGCCCTAATGGAAAAAAGGGGGGGGACCTACTGTCCTCCCCCCCGGCCCCCACCCCTGGGCGGCAGGTGGGGGCCATAACGATAATGGGGGGGGACCTACTGTCCTCCCCCCGCCCCCACCCCTGGGCGGTGGGTGGGGGCACTAAGTAAATTCCCCCCCCCCCCATCAAGGTGACTAGGGGTGCCCAAGCCCCTAGTCACCCACCCCCCACCCAAATAAAAAATGCCCCTACCTACCCCCCTCACCCTAAAAAATAGTGAGGGGGGAATAAAATTGCTAACCTGTAAAGTAAAATTAAACTTACCATTCGACGTCTTCTTTTTTCTAAAATCTTCATTTTTCAGCCCCAAAAAAGGCCAAATAAAAAACCATCATAGCCGTCGAACTAAAAATAAAATAAAAAACCCGAGCGCAAAAAAAAAAAACCCGACGAAAAAGAAAAAACCCGAGCGCACAAAAAAATAATCCATCTTCACCCATGGAGGGCTCCGCGCAGACTGAGCTCCGCAGGTGGGGCAAGGCTTATAAAGCCTTGCCCCGCCCTGCAATTAGCCTAAGAACACTCTGATTGGTGGGTTTAAGCCAATCAGAGTGCTCTTTGTCATTTTACAAGCGTGGGAAAGTTCTTTGGAATTTTCCCACGCTTGTAAAATGACACAGAGCACTGTGATTGGATGGCTTGAAATCCATCCAATCACAGTGCTCTGTGTCATTTTACAAGCGTGGGAAAATTCCAAAGAACTTTCCCACGCTTGTAAAATGACACAGAGCACTGTGATTGGATGGATTTCAAGCCATCCAATCACAGTGCTCTGTGTCATTTTACAAGCGTGGGAAAATTCCAAAGAACTTTCCCACGCTTGTAAAATGACACAGAGCACTGTGATTGGATGGATTTCAAGCCATCCAATCACAGTGCTCTGTGTCATTCTACAAGCGTGGGAAAATTCCAAAGAACTTTCCCACGCTTGTAAAATGACACAGAGCACTGTGATTGGATGGATTTCAAGCCATCCAATCACAGTGCTCTGTGTCATTTTACAAGCGTGGGAAAATTCCAAAGAACTTTCCCACGCTTGTAAAATGACAAAGAGCACTCTGATTGGCTTAAACCCACCAATCAGAGTGTTCTTAGGCTAATTGCAGGGCGGGGCAAGGCTTTATAAGCCTTGCCCCGCCCTGCGGAGCTCAGTCTGCGCGGAGCCCTCCATGGGTGAAGATGGATTATTTTTTTGTGCGCTCGGGTTTTTTCTTTTTCGTCAGGTTTTTTTTTTTTGCGCTCGGGTTTTTTATTTTATTTTTAGTTCGACGGCTATGATGGTTTTTTATTTGGCCTTTTTTGGGGCTGAAAAATGAAGATTTTAGAAAAAAGAAGACGTCGAATGGTAAGTTTAATTTTACTTTACAGGTTAGCAATTTTATTCCCCCCTCACTATTTTTTAGGGTGAGGGGGGTAGGTAGGGGCATTTTTTATTTGGGTGGGGGGTGGGTGACTAGGGGCTTGGGCACCCCTAGTCACCTTGATGGGGGGGGGGGGGAATTTACTTAGTGCCCCCACCCGCCGCCCAGGGGTGGGGGCGGGGGGAGGACAGTAGGTCCCCCCCCATTATCGTTATGGCCCCCACCCGCCGCCCAGGGGTGGGGGCCGGGGAGGGGGAGGACAGTAGATCCCCCCCCCCCTTATTACTATTATGGCCCCCACCCGCCGCCCAGGGGTGGGGGCCGGGGGGAGGACAGTAGGTCCCCTCCCCCTTTTTTCCATTAGGGCCCCCACCCGCCGCCCAGGGGTGGGGGCCGGGGGCTGGAGGACAGTAGGTCCCCCCCCCCTTATTACTATTATGGCCCCCACCCGCCGCCCAGGGGTGGGGGCCGGGGGGGTGAGGACAGTAGGTCCCCCCCCCCCTATTACTATTATGGCCCCCACCCGCCGCCCAGGGGTGGGGGCCGGGGGGTGGAGGACAGAAGGCCCCCCCCCTTATTACTATTATGGCCCCCACCCTCCGCCCAGGGGTGGGGGCCGGGGGGGGGAGGACAGTAGGTCCCCCCCCCTATTACTATTATGGCCCCCACCCGCCGCCCAGGGGTGGGGGCCGGGGGGTGGAGGACAGTAGGTCCCCCCCCTCTTATTACCATTATGGCCCCCACCCGCCGCCCAGGGGTGGGGGCCGGGGGGGAGGACAGTAGGTCCCCCCCCCTTTAATTACTATTATGGCCCCCACCCGCCGGCCAGGGGTGGGGGCCGGGGGGGAGGACAGTAGGTCCCCCCCCCTACTACTATTATGGCCCCCACCCGCCGCCCAGGGGTGGGGGCCGGGGGGGGAGGACAGTAGGTCCCCCCCCCTCATTATCTTTATGGCCCCCACCCACCGCTCAGGGGTGGGGGCCGGGGGGGGGGACAATAGGTCTCCCTCCCTTATTTTACTTTACGGCCCCCACCCGTCATTTAGGGGTGGGGGGCAATATTTTTTTTCTTTTTTTTCTACAGTGAGCAGCCACAGGCTGCTCACTGCTTACTAGACATGCCCCTACTCGCGGTATAGCGAGTAGGGGCATATTATTTACTAATACCAAGTCATTTTTACTTGGTGTTAGTAAATTTGGCTGAAAGACCAATTTAGGTCTTTCAGCCTTTTAGTAGATAGCTCCCTGATACCGTGGGAATTAGGGAGTTATCTACTAAGCGGCTGCAAGATGCAGCCACAGCAATGAATAGGATCGGAGTTTCATTCATTAGAATGAAATTCCGATCCGAACAAAGTACCGAATTGCATCCTAACACCAATGGAGAAACTCTTCTCATTATGTTAGGATGCAATTCGGCAGTTTTGCCGGCGTTCTGTCTAAGTGACAGGACTTTCGGCAATACTGACAGGAAGCATTGTGGGAACAGGGAGGAAAGCTAGGGATCATGGGAAAATTGCTCTGACCAGCGGAAATGAAGCACACTTTGCTCCTCCGCTGGTCAGAGCTGGTCAAGCGGAGGAATCCTCCATAAGACAGAGTCCCTACTTTGTCTTATGATTTTAAAGAAAACTAAAGAAGACAGGAAGAAAAGAATAACAGATCCCGAGAGAGTGGGAGAAGAGGAAGAGATTGAGGAAAGGTAAGTTCGGCATGACAGTGCCGCTTTAAGTCACTTTATTCCTCACTTATTTATAGCAGTTTGGTGTATTACATATTTTTAATATTAATATTTTTCAATAAAACGTTATTATTTTTTTGTCCACTCTGTATAATACACGGTAGTGGGTGTATATAGTACTATTGCTCCAGAAGGGGTACTAGTGTTGAGGGGATCGGTTTCCCACATTTTTGGGATCCTCGCTCCTCACTCTCTTTTGCTCATTTATTAATATAAGGGTTAGGCCCTTTGTAGTACCCCAGTAACCTATTTCTTTGTATCCTTTTTGCTGAAAAGATTTTTTTCAGCCTAAGGAACATTGTGTTTGAAATTATATGCCTGCAGACTGTTTCTTCCAGTTCTCTAATACAGTTAGTGACCTGGATCCCTGGAGGACATAAGTGGCATAGCAATAGTTGAAAGGATTAATACGGGCACTGAGACAAGTAAACAAATATTTACTGACCTTGTCTATATGTTTGGCATTCTAAAGTATAGCTAATTAACTTTTTGTTTTGGTTCTAACATCATATTTTATTATGTAAAGCGTGAGATGGTTATAGGAACTTGATGTTAAACAAAAACAGCTTACATTGAAAAATGCCAAGGCACTAAAAGTAAGAGGGCAGTACATTTAAAGTTTATGACTACATTTCTGTTCCCTATTTTTCTTCTACTTCTCTTTTCTCTAATATTATTTTCGGACTCCAACATTTAATTTTGGCACATTACAGAATTAAGCAACATTAGCCTTTCAGAGTAAGGCCAGGAAAAAGTACAGGTTCATCAAGACTATAAAAGTAACAAAACCGTCATTTACTATTCTGCTGTCACATGAAAAAGAATCTGAAAAGCATTGTCTATGTTAATTATCTGTACTTTGCAAGTTCCATTTGTCTCTCAGAGGAGCTACAATCAATATACAGGTAATTTATAATACATGTGGTTATTTGCTGAAGTGAGAATTGAAAGTGAATTGAAAGTGAATTTAAAAAGGGACACTAGAGTCACCAGAACAATTACAGTTTAATGTAGTTGTTCTTATGAGCATAGTCCGTCCCAGCAGACATTTTAATGTAAACACTACCTTTTCGTAGAGTGCCTTTTTGGAGACGCTGAACTTTACCCATAGAGATTCATTGGCTCAATGCATCTCTATGAAAATATGCTGATTGGCTAGGGTGGTATTTCCCCCCGCCCCACCTCCTTGGCTGAGATCATCAGAATTGATAATCTCAGCCAATCTAATGCTTACTTATGGGAATGCTTGTCATTGGCTGAGATCATCAATTCTGATGATGGCAGCCAAGGAGGCTGATCAGGGGTGGACCCGTGTGGTGCGAGAAAAAAACTATGTTTTCTTATTATTTAAAGGGAGTAAGGAGCGGCCTGGCACCCTACATGTATTTTTTTTTTAGCACTACATGAATAAAAGTTTGTGTTCCTGACCCTATAGTGTTTCTTAGCATAGCTGAGAATGTTTCAAGTTTGGCTAATTTAAAGTTTGAACTTTATTTTCAATTCTAACTTTAATGAATATTCCTGATAAAATCTGCAATCTATTTGCTCAACATTTTGTAGCTGATATTGCTTACTCTTTACCTTTGTTCGTGATCAAAAAGCACGCTGTGTTTGTTTCATGCATATAGCATAATTGTAATATCAGTGTATTCTTGACCTGTTTGCATTCCAGAAAAGTGTGTATTTTTTATAATAATTATTTGTCCATTTTAGGTTCTAATCTTCCATACGGATTCCTAAAATAACCAAATCTGTCCCTCACCCCTAGCCATGACCTTCTACCATGAACTTCTCCTTCCCAATATGACTTCTCCATTCCCTTTACCAACTTTTTCTATCATACCACCCCATGGTAATGTCAAAAGAGCAGGACCTTCTGTCCTGTATCAGTATGTAGCTAATTGTCTATGTCAATGTAAATGTCGACTTGTCTGTAACCCTGCCTCACTGTACAGAAGTGTGGGATCTGCAAACTTGAAATAATTGATATTATATTGATATATAATAAGGTCTACAAAATTAACAGCAATCTAGAAGATTAAACTTAAAAGTAGTGTATGTACAGATGAACTCCCAATAAAACCAATCCTTGCATCTATTTTCTTTTAAAGAACAAGCAAAATGATTCGATTTACAGCAACATTGTACTTTGTAGCTTGTGATGCATTTGTCCTACTCATGGACACTTGATTGAACATGGGTGGAACTGCTCAGTAAGCACATTTCAGCCAAACCGCAGTTCCTACCAGTTTATTCAAAGCCAAGTACACAGTGTTGTGCATGGGTTTGTTTACAGAAATATCCTAACCCATCAACCTGACATATGCGTCTCTGTGTCTAGGGCTGAGAGGGAAAATATATGCACAGCATCCGCATGTGCAATTTGTATGGTAAATGAGGAAGTGAAATTGCTTCTTTATTTCACAGTGAAAAGGGGTAGACTCATATTTTAAGTAATATATGTAATATGCCGCTGTGTGCAGTGACAGTTGCAGGATTGAACAATGACTTATGCCTGGAGCAAAGGTTATTATAGAGCTCAGAGTGACCCTTTAAGAATAAATATGGCACTTCATATTATATCTGCGTATGTAGGTCTAAGTAAAAATGTATCTCTCATGAAAGGAAAAGAAAGTGATCTTCAAGTGACATTTTGTAACATAATTTGCCCAAAGTCAGAAGAAGAAAATATTCCATAAGCTGTATTTTCTTTAAAAATGTATACCGCTAAGCAAATCTAGCCATAATGACCCATGTAAATAATTGCCTTAGATGTAATGCACATGCCTCGTCTGGCTCATGTAAATTACATCTGGTGGGTATGCCCTTTTACTCAACGCATTATTGAGTGATCCATGTCGATCACTTACAGTAAATGCGGACTAGGGCTAGGATTTTCATTAAGTCTGCATCTATAACGGTGTGGTACATTTTCGACTTCCAAACACATTAAATAGAGGTTTGACAATTAAACCATTAAAAAGAAAATTCCACTTGGGTGTTTTTACACTGCATTACTAATCAACTCACACATGCACATCACAAGTGGTGAATGCCATGTGCAAATTGTTATAATCAATGCAAATCTAATTACTGGTCTTTGGTGAAAGAGCAAGGCCAAAAAAAGGAAAAAAAAAAAACATCTAGCTATTTTGGCCCAACATTTTAAATAATTTAGTCAACTTCTTATACTTGTATTTAGTGAATAACAATGTTTTCATAGCATGCTAAATACATCTTCATTAAGGTTAATATTATTATAATTTATTATTAGATTCTACGAACATGATTATCCATTAATTTAAGAGCATTAAATAGATTTACCATCAGATTCACTAGTGCTTGATTTGTTCAATATCCCCAGGAGGTCTTTGGTAATTTTTCGTAGTTGATGCCTTGCTTCATCTCTCACTCTGCCGACCCCATACAGCAGAATCATTCTCTGGTTACATTCATGACTGGAAGACTCTTCCTGTGAATGAAATAAAATTCATGTTAGGTATTTACAAAGACAGGAACTAATCAATGCGGCTCTGTCATTTCTCAGCATATTATAAAATATTGATGCTGGAATTTAAAAGCAATCCAAAGATACCACAAGATAAAGTAGGAGCTATTGTGTATTACGGTAAAGCCTGAAGTTGACAAAAGTTGAGAAAAGACCAAGCTTTGCGGTCAACTTTTGCCCAATTTCACCAGCTGTCACATCACGAGACATCATCTATGGAGGTTCCTCCATTGACCTCAGTGCTGTACTCTTACATGTGTGTAATGAAGCACCAAGAGCCAAAGTAGACCTCCAGAAGAAGATAGCAGCAGCTATGATGGACATCTTCGTGCAAGTAAACTACCCTCCACTGCACCTGCACTGACATAGCCCCTGGCAAATGAAGCACCAAGAGCCAAAGTAGACCTCCAGAAGAAGATAGCAGCAGCTATGATGGACATCTTCGTGCAAGTAAACTACCCCCCACTGCACCTGCAACCACTGGTCTCTAAGCAGATATGTCACTTTTCCTTTGGGGGTCAAAAAGAACCCCAAAAGTGACAGATCTGCTTTAAGCATTTTTACCAGTATCTTTGTGCATAAACTGAAGTCTCTGGACTGTGGAATACATTTAGATGTCTAGCAAAGTGACATCCAACATTTTAGTATGGAAGCCTATATAATCCTGAAAAGCCTAGGCAGAGAGGCCAGAAAATGCATACTGAATTGTATAAAACAAGAGAAACTATGGATGTCTCCATGTCGCTGGAGGGCAATGCAACCACTTTCGGTTTGTATCCTTGCATAATGAGATTTTCTTAAAGACAACTCATTGATTGGATCTTCTAGGTTTATGGGGGTGTTCGGTCCATCTGAACTGTTGTAGAGGATACCAAGAAATTTTAAATAGTTATATCATTGTATAACCTATACCAGTAACAATCCAGTTACTGCAGGCCAGAAGAAACTACTTTAAATGTCATTAGCAAAAGGACTGTGCAAATGCATTTATATTGCCATTTAATATCACACTGTTAATTCTGACAAAGTGTTCTATGTACACTAATGGAAACAAATACATATAATTACTTCCTGAAATACTGGTTCAACCAACTATGTTATCAATGGCTTGTTATAAGTAATAATTAACCTACACACAGGCTTTATATATCTGCTGCCAAATCATTTACGGTTAGATTTGTAGTGATTTAAATAATAACAAAAAAATATTAAATAAGGCATACTGTTAGAGAGAAGTAAAATGAACACTCTGATGTATCTTTTTCTATATTATATGTTTTCTTTGTTGTTTAAATTACTGAGCTCCCTTTTTAAAATAGAAAATATTAAAAAGAAACAAACTTGCCACTGGGAGAGACATATCACTGCACCGTGATCTGACCGATTAAGTCACCAATTCTTATGACTTTTGTCCAATTGATTCTTTTTAATAGTGAAGCATTGAAGATACAGGACTCGTGCATACCAATTGATCCATCAATCTAGTGCTTCTCTTTGAAGCACTGAATCCAACAAGTCTCATTAAAAACGCACTGGACATACAACCATCATCTGACTTCTGCACATTTTATGTATTTTTGTTGAAAGCCCTTAGTGGCTATTCATCTGAGGGTCACAAGAGGCGTGTAAGTTGCAGAATGTTGTCAGTAGAAAGTCTGTAGGGCATGATCTATGCCCAGAAATCATGTCATCCTTGCTAACTTAAACCCTGTCAACCTCTCATTTATACTCTGCTCAATGCCCGAACCTTTATTAGCACGCTCTGTTAGAGGCCCTATATTATATTATTTCAGCTTCTATTACCCTGCTACAATACAAAGAAAATGAGGTGGGCACAGGGGTACAGCATGAACATACTCCTGTACTCCATGTGCCAAATTTGATCAAGAATGGTCATGTTTTGCTTGCACGACTGAGTAACTGCCTGCACCATCAAGTTGCAAACGTAATGTTGTCTTAAGGCCAGGTAAGGGAAACAAATTCATAATTCATCTTTGGCACCACTCTCAATCCAGGCCTAACTTGATCATACATACACCAACAAAACAAACACAAAATAATTATATATGTGTAATTAACCACACAGAGACTTACATCTATTATTTTTAAAAGTTTACTGTAGTAAAATCAAATATTAGCTCTAACAGAACGAAAACTGGTTAACTGGTCCCCTGATACTTTGATGATTGCTTAATGAGCCAACATTCAATAACTAAATGCTAACATACTACAAATGAAATCATATTAATTATTATTTGCCTAGACTAAAAGGCATTATGGGTCATTTCAAACAGTGCCTCAATCGATTAACAGATGATTATATGAGTTCAGCCAGCAGTTAGAACCATCTATTCTAATCACTATAATAAACTTAATGTTATACTTGAGGGGATATAAATCATTTAAGCTTTATGATTTATAGTTTTCAAGGAAGCATTCACTTTTAGTTAATTATGTTTTTGTCATATTGAAAAATGTAATTTGTAACTGGACTTCCTTAATTTACTTGAAATTATTACCTTATTTATTCGAGTATAACGCGGAAAATTTTGTATCGATTTTTAATCTAAAATTAGGGGTGCGCGTTATACTCGAATAAATATTAGCCCAGCAGAAGAGGGAGGGAGTGGGTGCTCCGATAATACCTCCCAGGACCGCCGGGCTCATTACAAGCCCGGCGGTCCTGGGGTGCCGGGCAGCAAGCGTTTACTCACCTCCCTGCAGCTCCTCCAGCTCCCCAGTGTAAATCTCGCGAGACCCGCGGCCAGCTCTGACGGCCGCGGGTCTCGCAAGATTTACACTGGGGAGCTGGAGGAGCTGCAGGGAGGTGAGTAAACGCTTGCTGCCCGGCGGTCCTGGGAGGTATTATCGGAGCACCCACTCCCTCTTCTGCTGGGCTAATATTTATTCGAGTATAACGAGCAACCCTAATTTTAGATTAAAAATTGGTACATGCAATCGGTGTGCGCGTTATACTCGAATAAATACGGTATGTAACATTATGGACCTTATATCTAGAAACACTGTATATGTTTGGATAATTAAGTAAATATAATAATTACATAATATCAAACATTTCCTATGTAAATAAACACTGGTGAGCAAAACTCTTGAAATTAAATATATATTCTAATTTAGATAAACAGGTTGAAAGGACAATATATTCTTAAAGGATCAGTATAGGGTCAGGAACACAAACATGCATTCCTGACCCTATAGTGTGAAAACCACCATCTAGCCCCCCTGGGCCCCTCATGCTTCCATAAGTATAGTAAAAATCTTACTGTATTCAAGCCTGAAGCTGTAAATCTGCATGCTGTTAGACTCAGAAAAACAAGCAGTCTGCTGACATGTGGTAGCCTGATCCAATCACAGTGCTTCCCCATAGGATTGGCTGATACTAACAAAGAGGCAGATCAGGGGCAGAGCCAGCATGATTCAAACACATCCCTGGCCAATCAGCATCTCCTCATAGAGATGAATTGAATCTATGAATCTCTATGAGGAAAGTTCAGTGTCTGCATGCAGAGGGAGGAGACACTGAATCACAGGATGCTGTGCACAGTGCTTCCCTGTGCTCTGCTGACAGCAGATCTGAGTGGATAGAGGCATATTAAGCCTCCATCAACTCTGAAGTCCCTCTGCAACTGGAGGTGTTCCTAGCTTTCAATGTAAACACGGTATTTTCTCAGAAAATACAGTGTTTACATGAGAAAGGCTGCAGGGAGCTATAGTTCTCACCTGAACAACCTCATTATGCTGAAGTTGTTCAGGTGACTATAGTGTCCCTTTAAAGTTCTAACAAGAATTTAGGAAATCTTGGGGTTATTATGTAATTTTCAATAGCTATTTGGAAAACCAATTTAATGAAGGCATAGACTGTTAGCGGTGAGGGCGATCAGGTGAGGAGTAACATATGTTTGTGTCTGCAAATCAATGTTCTAAATTAATAATTATGATTTAAGATGAACGCAGAATATAGCACTTTTATTGTCTCCATGTAGTATTTACAAAAATAGCTATCAATTAAGCAATATCTGGCAGAATGGCTGTATTTTTTTATACTTTCTCTCTATAAGCATTTTTCTTTCTTGAATGAAAACCATTAAAATAGAATTTTATAATATACCGTTTGATTGTATCAAATCATTCATACTGCAAATACTAACCATTTTTTATTTAATTATTTTTTTCATTACTTTATTCTCAACACTCGAATCTTAGAGCGCAAGGTCATCATCACATCCGAATAATTTATGTCATTTTGGGCGTCCTGACGCAAATACTGCAACAAAAAAGTTTGCTTGGTTTCCGTGACTCATAACATGGATTCTTTGGTTGGTTATTCAGGTATAGTATCACTTTCTCATTTCTTTAAATTAACTCCCCATACTTTGCTTAAATTGAATACTGTGTATGGATTTAATTCAATAGCACACTGTTAAATTTGAATATTGTGTGTGCAGTAAAAATATTATTTTTAATAGCTTTCTCATGTAAAAATGGCTTATCTTTTTAGATCATATTAGAGAATTATTTAGTGTGGCCGAGAGAGGGATAGCTTTGTAGGGCTTGAATAAGGAATCAGCACAATTTTGCCACTTCCTGTGTGTGGGGAAGAGGTACAATTTTTGTAGCATCTACTGTCCCACAAAGAGAGAATTCAGTTCAGTTCAGTCCACTCTAATATCCAGTATCCAGCCAAAAAATGTGTCTTGATGACACTATCAGTATGTAAGGATGAGCAGAATATATCTTGTTTAACCCCTTAAGGACTGAGGCAGTTGTGAAAGTTGTAATCAAAACAAAAACGTAAACAAAGCCTTGAATTTGAAAACCGTAATTCACTTCTGTCATATTAAATGCACCCACACTTATTATATATCATTTTGTTCAGGAGAAACAGGGCATCCATGTTACATCAACTATTTATATGTTAAACATAATTTAATATGAATAAAATATAAAAAATATGAGAAATTAAGACATTTAATTGTTATAGTTCTGCATGGCATTTTAACTGTGAATGTCATAATACTGTTAGCTGTTACTGCAATAAAGTACAAATATTTGTATTCAGCAATATCTACTGAGTAAAACTGTACAGGTTTCATGGTGTTTTGGGAAGTTACAGGGTCAAATATAGCACAATACATTTTTCAGTTTATACACATTGAAATTTGCAAAAGTAGACAACCCAGGGTATTACAAATGGGGTAAGTCTAGTCTTTTTTAGTAGCCAGTTCATCACAAACACTGGCCAAAGTTAGCGTTCTTATTTGTTTGTGTGAAAAATGCAAAAAACTAATTTAAACGCTAATTTTGGCCAGTGTTTGTGACTAAATGGCTACTAAAAAAGACTGGACATACCCCATTTGCGATACCTTGGGTTGTCTACTTTTGTGAATGGTATGCCATCATGGGGGTAATTCTCATTCCTGTGTTACCATACGGTCTCAAATGCAACATAACCAATCTGGCAAATTTCAATGTGAAAAAAAGGAAATTCAAGTGTTATATTTGACTCAGTAACTTTTGAAAATACCATAAAACTTGTACATGGGGGGTACTGTTATACTCAGGAGACTTTGCTGATCACAATTATTAGTGTTTTAAAATAGTAAAATGTATTACAACAATTATATCTTCAGTGAAAGTGCCGTTTGTGTGTGAAAAATGCAAAAAAACGTCACTTTCATTGACGATATCGTTGTGATATGTTTTACTGATTTTAAACACTAATATTTGTGTTCAGTGAAGTCTCCCGAGTAAAACAGTACCCCCAATAACTGATCGCGGCTGGATCGGATAGAGGGTCTCTGCCTGAGCACACAGGCAGACCCCAGGTTTGCGACCGCCGTCGGGGGAACGGCGGGGATGTTCTATGCCATTAGAGCCACCCCAAAAAGGATGGCATAGAACGCCCGCAGTCCTTAAGGGGTAAAGTGTAAGTCCAATGAAAAACATAAAACAGCACGGTATATAATAATGATACAATATCTGTCTATCTCCTCAACAGAGAACGAGAGATACCAAGCTTAGAGAAATGCATGGGAACCTTACTACTAGCGCTCAAACTCAATGAGAGGAGTTAGTTAGTTAGTTAGTTAGTTGTGCTTCTGGTGAATTATTTTTTCAGCACCTGGGCAACCCACAGCAACACTTAAAGGGACACTCCAATGTCCAAATACAAAAATGTAAAAATCGCTGTTTAGCAGATATGATCCAAAGGAAAATAAGCAGGAATTTATTTATGCATTTTTTCATGGATGGTATACCTAAAACAGCTGGCAAAACCTGCAGATCTCGTCTGCTGCTTTTGCAAGCCCTTCTCTTCTTCCACAACCCAAACATTTGGTTGTTGTCCAATCACAGACTTCCCAATTCAGTTCAATGAGAAGTTTTTGCAAGGCAGGTGCCCTGGGCAATTGCTGCCTCTTTAATTAAGCTCCACTGAGCTAACCAAACCAGGAAGTAACATGACCTGTTGTCTGACAACCATGGGATGTGATTATTATTATTATTATTATTTATAAAGCGCTAACAAGTTCTGTAATGCTGTACAATGGCTTGACTAACAGACACGTATTTGTAACCAGTCAAGTTTAACGCACAGGAACAGAGGGATTGAGGGCCCTGCTCAATGAGCTTACATGCTAGAGGGAGTGGGGTATAGTGACACAAAAGGTAAGGATAGGGTATAAAAGTAGGTTTCTAGGATAGTATTCATTGAGGGCATAGTTTTTTGATGACAGTTTCATGAGAGGAATCAGGGTGTGGGGAGGGAAAGCTGTTCACAGTTTAATTGATATGCTTTCCTAAAGAAATACGTTTTCAAAGATATTTTGAAGGAGTGGAGACTGGGTGAAAGTCTGACAGAGAGGGGAATTGTATTCCATGGGAATGGTGCAGCCCTAGAGAAGTCTTTAAGGTGAGCATCAGAGGTAGGAGTACCTATATTGGTTTCACTTGATTTTACAAATAGTCCTTGACAAAAATCTTTTTTTTTTTTCAGTCTCTACACATAATGTATATTATTTTTCATTTCTTTATTTAGGAGGTCGGGAGATCAATACAGAATTTAAATTCCACAACTTCACAAATCACATTGGTAATTTGAGTGGATGTTCTAGAGAAAACCGTGTCAACCAAGTAATTTTTCCTGTTCTCTACTCTATCCTGTTCTTTGTTGGAATAATAATGAATGGCCTTGCGATTCGAGTGCTTTTCCAGATACCAAGTAATTCTAACTTTATCATTTTCCTGAAAAACTCAGTTATTTCGGATTCTCTAATGATTATGACATTTCCCTTTAAGATTTTAAGTGATGCAAGACTTGGGCTTTGGTCGTTGAAAGGTTTTGTTTGTCAAGTAACCTCTGTGATATTCTATTTTACAATGTATATGAGTATTTTATTCCTCGGACTCATCACTATCGACCGGTACTTGAAAACTGTCAGACCATTCAACAAGACAACCAATCCACTCTCGGCGAAGATTTTATCAGCTGTGATATGGATAGTTATGTTTTCAATTTCACTCCCCAATATGATTTTGACAAATAAGACACCAACTCCAAAAAATGTGAAGAAATGTGCCTTTCTCAAATCAGATTTTGGGCTAGTTTGGCATGAAATAGTGAACTTCATATGTCAATTTATCTTCTGGATAATTTTTGCAGTCATTGTAGTATGCTATCTTCTGATAACTAGAGAACTACTTAAATCCTTCAAAAGAACCAAAAGGGAAAAGACCAAATCCAGAAAAAAAGTCAATATGAAGGTGTTTATAGTCATAGCAGTGTTCTTTATTTGTTTTGTTCCATTCCACTTTGCACGGATCCCTTACACCTTAAGTCAAACCCGAGATGTCTTTAACTGCTCTGCACAGAACACTCTTTTCTACTTGAAAGAAAGCACCTTGTGGTTATCATCTCTAAATGCGTGCCTGGATCCTCTTATCTACTTTTTCCTTTGCCGTTCCTTTAGAAATTCTCTAGCAATGATGTGGAAAACAAAGAAAGTGTGTGGCACGTTTTACATAAAGCCAAGCATACTGACGCGTTACAGTAAGAGGACAGATGAAACACATATATAGTAGAAGAATGGGTGGAATTTAATCTGAAGTAGTCCTTTTTAGTTTATTTGCAGAACTGTTGCTATTGTATATTTTATGCATAGTGGATAATAAAGAAAAAAAAAATACGGTGGCTATTTGACAGGTAAACACAGTGAGAAAAAATCCAAAGTAGTAATATTGAGAGTGTCCCTCCAAAATCAGGACTGTTTGAGGCCTGCATAACTAGTAAATTATGAAACATTATATTAATAATCTTTACCTTAAAAGCTGTCAAACTACCTAAAACATTTTACAAAACATATAGCCAGATTATATACATATAGCATATAGAAGATTAGTCACTTAGCGGTTTTCAGTAAATTCCTTCTTGAAAGCGGACAGGGTCAGTTACACAGCTCCTGGCAAGCAGGTCTACAAATAATTGCACAGATGAAATACCTAATTTAAGTAAACAATTTTATTTTTATTCCATCACCCTGGTTGTTGCTTTTCTTTTATTAAAGTTTATTATATTTTCAAGAAGGAAAAAATGCAGCAGACTGAAGTAAGCGCTTTCTAAAATCTTGCACTATATATTTTAAAATAAAATTCGGGATACAACAATGTCTACATAGCATACTCCCAGTTACCGTACAATAAACACTGTCTGTCTAACACTAAGGTCGCATGTGTAGCAAGAAA
Source organism: Pelobates fuscus (assembly GCF_036172605.1). NCBI lineage: Eukaryota > Metazoa > Chordata > Amphibia > Anura > Pelobatidae > Pelobates > Pelobates fuscus. The sequence continues at coordinate 106,197,191 of NC_086318.1, read as the reverse complement.
TGGAGCTATGAGGGGTATGTGGAAAAGGAGGAAGGTGAAATGGTTAGGAAAGAGAGAAGTCTTGCTACTCTCAATAACCTCTTGGGAAAACCTTTGGATGATTAAAGGACATTCAGTAAGTGCCTGATAGTTAGATCACCTGCTGCCTTCCAGGTTGGAAAAAAACATCTTAATGTATGGCTTTGTTCTAGAATAGGCAAATTGTGCTCACAGGCGGCAGTAGTCCTTTACTAATAGTTTGAGATGTGTGTTGATTTAAGAATGGTACAGTAACTTGTACACAAAGCCAAGTAAGGCATTGCCCTCTTTTAGAATCACAACTATAAATGTTCTATGCCTATCATGGCGTGGGCTACAAATCTCTAATTGTTATTAAATCACTCATTCATGAGTCAATGTGGATATGCTATAATGTCTACCGAACTAGCAATGGCAGATAGAATATTTGTATTAAGGTATTTGTGTTTAGGATGGTAGCAGATAGCCAATTACTGGCAACCACAGACCATCCAGGTCATCAGGGCATTGGCCATGACAACCATTCAATAAAGTTACAAGAAACATTTCAAATGATGCGCATGACATAAATTACAATGTAAGTGACATAAATCATGTAATATGCATCACTGAAATTCATGTCCATGTGTTATGGCTAGTTCTTGGCTTTAATTTGGGAATACAATCTACCAAATAAATGAGGAACAAGCTGAAACTATGACAAAATAAAACCGAACATGGTTTAATAAAGTACATTAAAAAGCATGCTCTTGATAAAGTGGAAACTCAGAAGATAGAGATGTTAAAAAATAATCCAGGGTGCTCCCCCCTGAAATTCAGGGGCCAAAAACTCCTCCCAACGCTTCTTTTAGTGAGTGATAATGTGATAGAAGGAAAGACAGGAACTCCAGCAGGTAGACTGTAGAAAAGGGACCTTTAGAATGAGATGCGTAGGACCACTTGGTTTTATTTATTTAATTATTATAATTATTATTGCCATTTATATAGCATCAACAAATTCCGTAGCGCTTTACAATATTATGAGAGGGGCGATTTAACTATAAATAGAATAATTAGAAGAAAACTTACAGGAACAATAGGTTGAAGCGGACCCTGCTCAAACAAGCTTACATTCTATAGGAGATGGGGTATAAAACACATTAGGACAGGAAATAGCAATCAAATAAGGTGGGAGTGAAGCAGAGCTGGAGGAAAGAGTAAAGTGCTGCCCTTTAGGAGAGAGAGAGCAAGAGACAGCTTTGTGACGTAGAGATTACTCTGGAAGGCCATAAGCTTTCCTAAAGAGATGGGTTTTAAGGTACTTCTTAAACGATCGAAGACTAGGGGAGAGTATGATGGCGGTAGGCAAGCTATTCCGTAGGAAGGGAGCCACCCATAAGAAGTCCTGCAATCATAAGTTGGCCGTACGGGTGCGAGTAGCGGACAAGAGGTGGTCATGGACAGAGCGGAGAGACCGAGATGGGGCATACCTATGGATCTGTGAAAAGATAAGAGGGGCTAGAATTGTTCAGTGCTTTATAGGTATGGGTTATCACTTTGAATTGACTCCTATAGGATAAAGGAAGCCAATGTAAGGGCTGACAGAGGGTGAGGTGTGAGGAGACCGACTAGAGAGGCAGTAGAGACGGCAGTATTCATTACAGACTGTAGCGGGGCAATTTGGGAAGACCAATTAAGAGAGAGTTATAATAATACATGCAGGAAATTACTAGAGCATGGACAAGCTCCTTGGTAGAATCTTGCATAAGAAAGGGGCGGATGCGGGCTATGTTTTTAAGATGGAATCTACAGCATTTGGCAACATACTGGATGTGAGGCTCAAAGGTGAGGCCAGAATCAAGTAGGATGCCAAGACAGCGCGCTTGCAAGGATGGACTTATGGGGATATCACTGACTTGAAGGGAGAGCGAAAGAGGGGGATCAGTATTAGGAGGAGGAAAGACTAGGTTTTCATAAAGCAACTTTTCTACCACTTTTGTGTAACACCATAGTTTGGAGGAGTCACCCTGGATACTCTTTTATAACATTCTATCTTGTAAGTTTCCACTTTATCAAGTGTCTACTTTTTAAATTTATTGTATTACACTATGTTATGTTTTATTTTGTCATAGATTTATCTAGTTCCCCATATATTTAGTAGATTGCATTTTAATAGAGAAAGGAGATTTACTGGGGCAACTCCTTGGGGAAGCTGCTATTCTTCCTCACACCAGCTAACTACTGGTGGGAATTGAATTTATACTTTTTGGGGGGGAATGTTCTACAAATTGGACCACTGGATAATTACCTAACTGGCACGATTTTCAGTCTGAGGCTGTTCTCACACGTTAAACAGGTCATTGAGTTTCAAGCTTTCAGAGTAAATGTGTACAACAGGTCTTGCTTTAAAATTGCTAAGAAGCAATTCTTCGGCAATTCTTTGCTAAATAAGGGTTTCATATAAATGTGGAGTATGTTCTTTCTGTAATTTCCAAGGTTAGCCTAATATGAAAGGATGCATGCTGTAATTCACTGGTTCCATATATAGTAAAGAAAGTCCTCACTCCATATTAAACAGGATGCACACATGTAGAATACATTTAAAAATTCATATCAATCATATTTTATTCACAAAATGTCTGGTTGACAATAAGCAGCCTGAGTTACCAGGAAGTAAATGAACACATCCGAATACGTGAGTTTGTTTTCCCTTTATTTCTCACTGAAAGAAATGACTTTGTGTCACTGGCCTAAAGTTTAACATATCCAAAGTATAAAATTTAGAGTATACACTTTTTTAAAGAACTTATATCTACTAACTAACTAATAAGCAAATTGGCGGGAATTCAAAGTATAATCATCCAGCGTTGCTGTATATCTCGTGGAGAGATTTGACTTACATTTGAAATTCAAATGTGAATTCCTTTTCCAAATCTTACCATAGTAAATAACCCTCTCTGTCTCACTTTATAATTAAATCCCCACTTTTTCCATTTGCATTTTTAATGCATATTATAGTAATAAAAAATTATTTCAATTTAATAATGAAAATAGTCCAACACGAATACCAACAATTGAAGAAAGAGATGTATTGCATCGTGTCTCCAACTACGCACATCTGCCTAGTACCCATAAAAAGTAAATCTATTTAGAAAAAATAGGGGAAAAAAGCTGAATGCTGGCTGGGCCCTAATAAGGACCATAGAAGTTTGGGTGAGTACAATTGTAAGGTCCAAAGCTCCCTCAATCAAAAGAACCAAAGGTAAACATTACCTTTCATACCATTTTGGGAAAAAAAGGAATGCCAGATGCAGAAGGACCATTTGTAAGTCAATTTGTGTTTTTACTTAATGTTTAAGTAACTAATGGTTCAGTGGTATTTTTTTTTTATATATTAATGACCAACTGTACACAACTACAGCAAAACTGTAATCTGATTATTTCCATCATAACATTGCACAAACAAGGTGTATACATGCTCAGTAAGTCTCCCATATATTTACACTTCCTGATTTCTAATTGGCACTGCAGCACATGAAAAAGAATCTGAGGTAAATCTCTCTAATTGATATAAAAGAAAAATATGTGCGATGTTTCCACCCTGGAGCATCCTTTCTCTTAGATTCAAGCAAATTTGTCAAGCCATGTCCTAAGGCCATGCACTGCAACTCGGGAGAGATGCCGACTGTACCTTCCCCATGGAACACACACAGTCACTGAGGATGGGTGCCACCTGCACTGACTCCCTATGAGGAGAGGTGCCAACCAGACCCTCTCCCTGGTTCTCAATCTGCTGCTGCTGGTGAAGGATGCCACCTGCACCAGCTCCAGCTGAAAAGGTCATCATTCACAGTCAGTGGGGAGATATGTTGATTGCACCTCCTCACACTGGAATTCACACGGTCACTGGGGAGGAATGCCACCTGAAATGACAAACACATCCTCTCCATGTATCAAACTGCGCTGCTGGAGAGAGTTATCACCAGGGACATATTAGCCGCGAGGCAAACAAGGCATTTGCCTAGGGCAGCACAAAACCAGGATACACCACTGGTTATCACCTGTGGTTTCTGTAACCCATTCTGCCGCCACTCATATTCCATCGACCTCAATCTGGTGCTGGGGAGGAATGCCATCTTCACCAACTCCATGAAGGTCACATTGATGTGGGAAACAGAGGGCACCAGGATTTTCTCCCAGTGACAATGCTTTTGCTGCAAGAAGAGTATTGAACTCACACTCACCTACCCATAGCCTCCAGTTTGTCTGGTATTCCAATGTGAAATATAAAATAAATCAGCACCTGGTCAAAAAAACAAACAACCAATATTCCATATTTGCTAGGAATGTTATTCTGGTGTCACTTCACAGTGAATCGCTAAAGGAGCTTTATGTCATATAAGCTAATAATTGAATGCTTGCGGGCTGCACTGTACATACTAAAGCCTAGCTGGCAAGCATACCAGCATGGCCTACTCCAGGGGTAGGCAACTTTTAGCCCCCCTGATGCTATACCGGAGTATTATTGCTATAAGAGCATTATGAGGGATGTAGTCCACAGCACCTGTAGAGCTTAACATTGGCTACCCCTGCCCTTTTTCGTTAAATGCTATGCCTTGCCAAACCAACTCACTGACACAGCTTTAGTAAACACATTTCTCTCCACAACAGAGTCCTACAAATAGGAAACATTTGTTGTATTTTTTTTTTACTAGCAAATGGACTTGCAGTGTGTATAAACAACATATCAGTGTTTATCAAGTGCCATCATGCCAAGTTTTGCATGATAGGTGTGAGGGGCATCTTTAATATTGATTGGACCCTGGCAAGCACTTGCTTAGACCCCCTGAAGCCTGCCCCTCTCCACTCCCTGGCATGCAATCACACCCTCTGCCTCAACCCAGTGGCAGAAGTAATGTAGATAGGATCCTGGGGCAAGAAAACTATTTTGGGTCCCTCCCTCTAGCACAAGAGGGGTGAAAAGGTAGACCCCATCTGTCGTTCAACTCCCACGATGCTATGCCAGCAGGGGATCTACCATTTGGCCATCCTTGCATTGTTGTATTTGTGAGCAGTGTTTGTGCATTTGAATGTAAGCATGTTTTTGTACAGAGCATATGTGTGCATGTATGAGTGTATTTGTATATACTGTTCCCATTGAAATGCAGTGATGTACTTGTGTGTAGTGTTTGCGTTTGATACAGCGGTGTGTTTGGATATAGTATTGTCTTTTAAATGTGGTTGTACATTTGTGTGTAGAAATGGTGTTTGAGTCAATGGGTCTGTTTGTATATGGTTTTTGAGTTTGAATTAAGGGTTGTGTTTGTATGTAATGTTTGTGTTTGCAGGGGTATGTTTGCATGTTGTGTTTGATTGTTGGGTTGTATGCACATACATACTTACACAGATATACATACACATTAACATACATATATACACATATAAGCACAATGACACATGCACATACTCAGATACACATACAGGCATATACACACACTCAGATAAACACTGCCACACACATTCAGGTACACACTGCCACAGAGATACACTCACTGACATATGCACACACATATGCATCATCATTTTTAGATTTGCAGTCACCCTCCTGTTGGCTTACCTTTTGCCTGCAGGAGGGTGACTTGCTTGGGGTGCTGCTAGTTGAGGCTGATGTGTGAGGAGTCTGCAGTTGCTCACTCCTTCTGTCACTTCCTGCTGGATCCCGTTAGTATATCAGTTTGTGTTGGTCAGCAGTCACCTCTCCAATTTTGGAAGCCCTCCTTAGGAAATGCAGTGGTAAAGGGCATCCAGTGTGCCTTTGTGTATGTGGAAATATGTCACAAAGGTGAAGTCTCCAATCTCTGGAAGATACTTGTCTTCAAACTTTGCAGCAAGGAACATGGCTGTCACCCCCTACAAGCTGCAGCTGGCTTATAGGAACAGAGTGAATTCCAACAGTCATAAACAATCTCCTGCAGAATGCAAAATGTCATCTGAGCTTGAACCATCCAGTCGATCAGAAAACTCCACATTCGCTGTGCCTAACCAGACGGTGCAATAACTCAGACCTTCTTACTTGGCTGCCAGCACGCCTGCTTTGCCTCCTGTGTGGTGCTCTCCGTATGAAGTTGGGAGGAAGTGACCGTTTCTCACTTCCTACCAGCCCACTTATACCCCTGTTCAGTGATACCCACCAGATTGCCCTAAATGCATAGGTCACCCAATGGGCCCCTCCAACGATACTAAAAAAAAAAAAATTGTTGCGGGCAGCAGGCCAATGGGGCAGCTGCTTTGGGCCCCCCAAGAGTAACTGGGCCCATGGCAGGTGCCCTGACAGGGGAATTTCAAAGTTGTGTTAGGGATATACACCTGCTGTTATAGATTACAGCCACAGATGCAGACTTAGAATATTAAAAAAAGCTTCACCTTGTGAGAATATTTGTCTGGCAGTCTGCATTAAATTACATATTCAGTTTTGCTTCTCGAATATTGTAGAAAGCCTGGGACCTTTCCAAATGACCATCAGCCCCCGTGCTATTTATATGGCCCTCAAGAGATAATTGTCTTGTCCTAAAACGACTAAGGAAATGACAGGCTGTTTTTAAGATCATAGGAAGTTTCATGCCAGCTCCAAGGAAAACGAGAAAGTAGATAAGTATGTCATGAATTTTTATAATTAAATAAAGAAGTAGGGCATAAAGAGAAGATGAGAAAAGAAACAACATAAAGGCAAAACATAAGGGAATAACTGAATGCTACCAAAAGAAGGGCAGATTCTCAGGTACATCTCTATGTTCTCTTACTGAACTATTGTCACTCTAGATATTATATAAAGTGCTTTCCAAGCTCAGTAGCAAAACAGATTAAATATTACTGAATTAAACCATAACAGAAATAATAAAACGGCAACAGCTGTTAAACTATGGGGTTAGTCTTTCTTTAATTTCATACTGTCTGCTGCCCTAACATGCATAAAGTAATAATAAGCAATGCAGCAAATTAAAATTAAAGCAAAATTAATGTATAGCCAATTATACCCAATTTAGGCTGTCACCAATTAATGGGCAGAGGACATTGCAATATTTATTAAAATTATAATCATACGTATTGTGGACCCAAGCTCACACAGGCACACCAAGCTGAGGATTAATTTGTCAACGGTGGGGTACTCATTTTGGTTTGATTAAAGGAATAACACCACTCCTATAATATTGCATTACTTGACTTTTCTTAATATATATTTTACAAGCAAGCAAACACTTCTAAACAAGTATACAAACCAAACTAAACAAAGGGTCAATCTATACAGAATCCAATACAAAAAATGTATGATCAGCATTTCTCCCCAGCTGCATGTGTGTGCATGTATGGGTGGAACCAATGTGGATAGCACCTTATCCCAGGAACCAATGTGGATAGCACCTTATCCCAGCATCAGAACAAAGCAACAGTAGATTCACCCAACAGAAGTGGGGGCTTCAAGATGCCCCCCTCACTGATGTCCCTTTATAAGGCCTCAAGAGGAACTGAGATAGAGAAAGTGGAGGAATGGTTTGCAGCATGTATGTTGGCCTACTCTAGCACTGACCTGGTCAAGGTCTGGTTTTAGGTATGGAGTAATGTAACAGAACCTTGCAGAGAGGCTCACAGACTAGCATCTTAACCAGAGACTATGGACCCCTTGTGATGAAAATCCCCTCCAGCCCTGCAAGGTTAAGCCAAATGGTTAAGCTTTAATGCAGTGCTATGTATTAGTTAAAGCTGTACAAAGACTCTACAATGCAGATATTGTAAAATTCAGGCAGAATGCTCTTGGAATTTGGATTTTATATGTTTCTCCCAATTTCTCCCCTATGGAGCAGATATACATTTTATTGTATTTCATTGTTGCCTGTATGTTTGTGTTTTATAAAACCATTTTGAATCATACACAGTAAGTTAAAAATAGCTTTGTTAAAGGGACACTCCAAACCCCTAAAACATTTGCTTGCTGAAAAGCTTTATGTGTGAAGTATCTCTCCACATTTTTGTGACAGCAGATACTTGCACACAATATCAGAATTTGTGAATGCACACAAGCTTTTCTTTAACTGCACAGTTTTTGGTCACTTAAGTCTTACTTCTAGGCACAAATAACTTAAAGATGGCTGACCCACAGAACAAGGTAAAACCTGTAGATGCACTAATAACAGGGATTTACTTATACGCCAGCAGAGCACCTAACCAGATGTCTACCACCGGGGCTCCGATGCGACCCCGCAATAAACCAACCCCAGCGAAAAAAATCGCACATCTGAAACCACACTATTCACAGCCCCCAGCAGATGACACAATGGGGCGCAAAAATGGAAAGCAGAACCGCCCGGAAAACTTTCGCTTGCCAGACATCAGACTCTCCTTCGAGAGGCCCATGCCACCAGCGCTGCCTAAGTTGGCGTCTGAGGCCCAGATCGACCCGGGAAGCCTCGGAGGACTCCTACAAGGAGGAGGAATCACTTACCTCTCCTCGAGCCAGTGGAGGGTATCAGTCCCCTGAGTCAGATGAAGACTCCACTCTGTCTACCAAAGGAAAATCAAGAGACTCCTGACCGACCTGAGAGAGGTCTGAAAGGCCGACCTGCGTGAGACCCAGGCCGAAATTGGTGTGATCCACCAGAAGATCACAGCGGTGGAGCCGGAGAGGGAGACAGCCAGAGACAGCAAGCTACAGGCAGCACAGAGCCAAATCGCAGGGCTCACCCAGCAAGTCCACCAGCTAAGCCGTGCAGTGGCTACACTGGAGGCCCACCACAGGCGCCGGAACGTCCGCCTACGAGGAATCCCAGAGACTGTGGAGGGGGAGGTACTGCTGCCCTTCGTCTGGAGACTGACCACCTCTATGGGAATAAAAGGGTTCAATGATCCCCCGCAGATAACGTCGGTGTTCCGGATATGCAAATCAGCCACAGTGCCAGCCAGAGCTCCTAGGGACACCATCGCAGTCACGAGGGACGAGGCAGTGACAACTGCAATTCTGAACCGCTCCAGGACCTTGGGGACTGTCACCTACGACAGCTGAATGGTATCTATTTACAGAGACCTGCCATTCTTGCTGCTGCTGGAGAGGAGGCAGCTAGCACCCATCGCCAGAAGGCTCAGAGACCAGTCTGTCAAGTACAGATGGGGAACAGAGGGCACGCTAATAGTCCCCCGCGGTGACAAAACACTCACGCTGTCATCCACTGGAGACCCGGCTGCGTTTCTGCAAAGCCTGGGCATGACAACCACACTGCCCACCGAATCCCTGGCAGAGGGAAAACCTAGAAAGAAGATAGAGGCTCTAGAGGGGACAACAGCCTACTGACTGATGCACCCAGAGTAGCAGCTAACTGGCAATGGCACATGCCGGGCAGCCAGGACTTGTAGTAAGACTTGTGATAAGACCCTTGTAGTAAGACCCCATAGCATTCCCACCCGTTGATAGCCATACTTGGCCTCTCACACAGCTTCACCGCTGTCTGGCACAATCTTTGTTTCATCTTTATTACAAGCTTTCACAGCCATACACAGCAATTCCCACTCCCCATCACTCCCCATTACAGGTTGCTGAAGGGGTTTAAACCCCTTCAGTGACTTACGGAAGTCCAGCACCGCGGGACCTTGGCTGTCGGCTCAGCGCTGGTCCAGGGTCCGACCACGCTCCGACCAATTGCGCATGCGCGGCCGGCAAGTGAGACCTAATGCGCATGCGCGGCAATGCCGCACACGCGCATTAGACCTCCCCATAGGAAAGCATTGAAAAATGCTTTCAATGCTTCCCTATGGGGATTTTAGCGACACTGGAGGTTCTCACATAGCATGAGAATGTCCAGCGACGCTATAGCACAGAAAATCTGTGCTATGAACCAGGAAGTGCCCTCTAGTGGCTGTCTAGTAGACAGCCACTAAAGGAGGAGTTAACCCTGCAAGGTAAATATTGCAGTTTATGAAAACTGCAATATTTACAATTGCAGAGTTAAGGGTAGTGGGAGTTGGCACCCAGACCACTCCAATGAGCAGGAGTGTCCCTTTAAGTTGCTCCAATGCCGGGCGCATAAACCCAAGCTCCAACTGATATAAATATCCAAAAATGAATGGCTGCTCACCGGTCTTAAAAAAAATGAAAATTTATTTGAAAATGTAAAAAATTATTCAAATGTGAAGAATGCAGAGGCAAATAATTTCCTGAGCTAAGCCCCGACGCGTGTTTCGACAGGCAGGCTCTTAAGGGGGAATGCCTGTCAAAAAGCGCGTCGGGGCTTAGCTCAGGAAATTATTTACCTCGGCATTCTTCACATTTGAATCCTTCATCTTTCATTACGATATTTAGCCGTACTTTTGGTACACAGATATTCCAACATGTTTATAACTCCTAAGAAGCCGCAGGTTGACTGAGCCGTTATCTACTGATAAAATGAATCCTGTTAGAAGCTGTCTTTATTATAGCAACTATAGCAACCTTAATCTTCTCAGACGATAGGTGCCCACGAAGGCACAGCATTATTTACTTTCTCGAGTCCACAGAAGTATAAATGACTTGGATCCATTTCAGATTTCAATTTAAAATGCGCTGAGACACTATGGCCTTCAAAACCTCTTTTTATATTGTATATAGTTCGTACAGTCGTTTCTTCAATTGTCTTTCAGTTCGTCCGATATACTGTAATTCACACGTGCAGTATATCAAATAGATCACCCCCTTAGTAGTGCACGTAATGATATTATGGATTTTAAACTCTTCTCCAGTATGGTAAATTTGGTGCTTTTTTATTTGTTTTTGTACAAGTCTGACATGCACTACATGATCCGAATTTATAGAATTCATTGCCTAATTTTATTTTATTTCCGGTAATTCGTTGGGAGCTAACATCGACTTCAAATTGTTGCTAGATGTATGCTTTTAATGTAAATTTGTCTCATTGTTTTACAAAGTACTCCTAATTTTCTTTCTCTTGTGTTTGCCAAAATGAATGCGGCAGCGAGGCTCATCTTTCTGTCCGCCCGCACCTCCCATGCCTCACCCTTCTGTCAGTCCCTACATTGGCTTCCTATAAAACACACCGTTCCTGTGGAACTCGCTTCCCTCCTCTGTTAGATGTTCACCCAGTCTCCACTCCTTCAAAAAATCATTAAAAACCCACTTCTTCATAAAAGCGTATCAATTAAACTCTTAATAGCTGCAAACTGATTCCTCTTCTGCAATTGTCACTAGTCTAATACTATCCTTACCTTTTTGTACCCCACTCCCTCTAGCATGTAAGCTCATTGAGCAGGGCCCTCAACCCCTCTGTTCCTGTGTGTCCAACTTGTCTGGTCACAACTACATGTATGTTCGTCCACCCATTGTAAAGCGCTGCGGAATTTATTGGCGCTATATAAATATCATAATAGTAATAATAATATTATTTAACAGAGATCGATGTTCGGCACCAATATACTTTGAAAAAGCCCACCCAGGGTGATACCTACGCATAAGTCACATGGTGACGACATTCCTGGCTTTCAGGGGAGAGGATCAAGCAGCGACATCGATGGACGGTGAACTAAACACGATTTTAGCAATTAACCTACGAACTGTAAGCCAGTCATATAGATTTTATTGTTTATTTTACGGAAGCTAATAAAGTGTGGTAACTATTTAACCACTGTAGGCTCATTATTTGCTTAGACTGTGAATACACTGTGGGACCAGTTCAAGTCCCCGCATCAGGTGAGCAGGGTACATAGGGGGAGTGCTATTAACCCCTTCTAACACAGTGCTGTACTATTGGAAGATATATGTGTTTCATTCCTTAGACATAAATCTGGATCAGACACAGACTCAGTGAAAACATACCAATTAGGACGGAACATAGACCAATATAAGAATTTTCAACTAGGTGAGAACTCTACATAGGGTGGTTAAGGTGGAGGTTTCTCACCTGATGTTATTATCCAATTTTAGTTCTAATCTCTCTAGGTTACCCACCTATGTTGTAACCCTTGGAGTCCTGGAGGATTTACAAGGGGCTACTTTTTTTTCAGTGTACACTGTAAGAACCTGGAAGCTTTAGGTTTTGTTGGTGTATAAATTGCAAAATCTAGGCTTCAAAGCTGATCTGGAAAAAAATCTCCAACTTTGCAATAGTCACAGATTGTAGCCTGCATTTTGAAAATGAAATTTCAATGTGTTACAATTTGGAATTCATGGATAACGTTGACAAAGTTATCAGTACTTTTGTCATTTAGAGTTATTAAAATGCACAGGAAATACAATCTAGTAGATTTCTCAAAGACACATACTGTATGCTAAAATATGAAATTAGCTTGTAATGCTTTTAATAATCAGTTTGTAAAAGAGTCAATAGTTTTTGTTTTTTTATGTGACTGTTGTGGAGAGAGAAAAGGGGTATTAATACTTAGTAGTGGAAAGTGGAGATCAAGTTACCCCAGACACTGCCACTCAATTTAAAGTTTACATTTAAAACATACTAACAAATGCACAGCTGTCCATATTAATAACTGCTTGATCCAAGGATAAATCTGACTGCCATTCTGGGGTCAAGAAGGAATTTTTTCCCTAGCTTGTTGCAAAATTGGAAGTGCTTCAAAGTGCTTTTTTTGCCTTCTTTTGGATCAACAGCAAAAAACATATGTGAGGAAGGCTGAACTTGATGGACGCAAGTCTCTTTTCAGCTATGTAACTATGTAACTATGTAACTATATTCCTGTATTTACTGTGTGTTAGCTAATAGATCTTTGCCACATCCTAGAGGTGAAAACCTTATGTATTGCATTCTCACGGAACATTCTTATGACTTTGCGTGCATACCCTACCACAATCAAGAATACCTTTTACATAGAATTTTGACCACAGATGAAAGTCAAATGGACCACTCCATCTGTCCGCTTTGCATCTAAAAGCAAATGCTTTATATTTTTAATGTTTTTCTGCCTCTTGACAGCTGTGTGTTTATTTCAGGTATTCCTGAGCTCCTTCACTCTATTAGTCTCTACTACTGCTGCTGGATCAGGTATTTAATTCATTTACAACTTGTTCTAGAAAGTATTTCCAAATTTTACATTCTGACAACTTTGACCTAACTTAAACTAAACTAACTCTTCTACAGAACATGTAGCTTTTTTGTGCTTTGTTAAAGCCTATTTTCACTATCACTTTACACTTTACAATTGGCTAAAGTCTGCTTTCATATGGATCCTGTCTAGAATCCTATAGATGGAATTCTGGGATCTGTGCTGTATGTCAATTACCCAAGTTCTCCTATGTTGAAAGTCCAGATTAATTTTATAATGCAAGATCTGACAATGCCAAAGACAAAGGTTTGGATAGTTAAAAAAATAAAATGAAATATGAAACACATATTAGATATATATTGACTTCTGTGTTGTTTGGACATGAGAATACCTATATAAGGCAATATTACAATATATAGATTTAATAGAACAAATATAGAATAAGCAATATCTTTAATTATCTGATCATGAAAACCTCAATGGTTTTACTTTGATTTCTAGCTATTGAGATGAAAACATTCCATTTCAGACAAATCATATTTTTATTCATAGCTAATGTGAGAAGTGATGGGGCGGCTTGTTCCCTAATCGGTTGCCATAAAAAGAAGGAAAATAGGTAAGCATAGGATCACAAGGTTTATCAATATCCTTGGGCAGTGAACCATATCAAGTTATAAACTATTATGTTACCTGCAAAGCAATGACACTATACTATGGTAGGTGCAGAATGGGTCATATGTCTGATTATTTCAATAACCACACTTCAATTTTAGCCTTGTGCACATCGCAGCAGCAGCATAATTTCTAATCCGACTGCTCTGTGCTTTATATTTATGTCAAACGCACAATCAAGTTACCCTGAACATTTCGAACATGGTCAAAAGGACCAAAAATATTAAATGCTGGATTTCTAAAATGTGCAGTATGTTTAGCATTGCTCTATATATTGGTATCATTAATCTCTTAAGGAAACAGCTTCAGAAGATGGACAGAAGAAGGACACAATATTTTTTTGCTGTTTGTGTTAAACTGCAATTTGCATCTCTCTCATTTATTGCACCATCACACATTATACACTGTTTTTTAGAGGGCAAAAGGGGCTTTAGTTTGATGTCACATATACATATATAAATAAAATATGAAGGGGAAGAAAACATTTAACACAGACACAGCAAAAACTGGATAGAGGTGTTCCGTGACAAGAATATACAGGGCCGCACACTTGAGACCTTCAAGCCAAGATGGCCACCGTGACAACTCATGGGAGTTGGGCCCTCCACAAGGAGCACATTGAGTGGATCTTTCTTCAGTTCTGAGAACAGCACTGGGGAGACACCAAAGCCACACACATCCAGCCAATCCAGCGATGGGTGTATGCCCCAACACTTCGGCTCAAACCTACTCTACCTTGAGGGACTTGTAGAGGAGGCACCGCGGCCTACGCCTAAGCCCTTGTGCCAGCTGAATGCATCACCGCATCGACACCCTGTTATACCCCTAAACGGCATCGTTTGCTGGCAGGAATTAACCTTCTCCTAATACCCTTACAAGGCTTGATTTTTCTATATCCTTCTCGCTAACACTAAAATGTCAAACATAAATTGCTAACAGTTTATTTAACATTTCTGGTTCACTACCGGTAGATAGCAAGGTTGTGCTTGTAGCACTCTGAAGCCTGATAGTTCCTACAAGTTCTCTGTCTCAGTCATACTTATTGAGTTTGAGCACTCTTCTGTACCCTGCTTTGACACATAGCTACTAACTACGCTACTATTATTATCACAAAAAATAGTGCAGCTCATTGCCATGCCACACTTGAGTATCATGATGTATATTGTTATTATGCTTATTACTGCTGCAAGCTCGTTTGTTGCGATGTGCACAACAAAAAATAAAGAATTTATAAATGTAAATTTTTAAAATGGAGCATCTCATGAAAAAGGGTTAATACGATATAGATGATTTCTAACGTTCAGTTGCTTATTTTACAGAGACGTGACAGATCCTCTTTAAATAAAGTAGAACAAAAACATGAATAAGATATATATATATATATATATATATATATATATATATATATATATAGACAAAATGAAAAAAATCAAGATGCACTCACAGGTCTTCAAATGTAAGGAAAAATGGTGCTTTATTAATCCATGTGTGGTATACAAAAAAAATCAATCAACATTTCGACCCTGCCGGGTCTTTTTCAAGATCATTAGATGCATAACAATCAAGTGTATATATATATATTAAATATAAAAATATGTAAATGTGCACTTACCCAATAGAGCAGTGAAGTGGAGAGTGTCTGCCGTTATATATATATATATATATAACACCTTCTTATAATTCAACATATATTGTTTTTCTAAAATAATGCTAAATATTTTCTGTCAATTGTCCCATATGGCAGCATCATAAATAACAAGGTGAACTATCTACGTTCATACGTTTTAACCCCTTCCCGGCGGATGACGGACCCGGTCTGTCATGGCGGGGAAACAGTTAACGCCGAATGACTGACCAGGTCCATCATGCGGTAAAGTTAACCCCAGATCACCGCAATCGCGGCGATCGCGGGGTTAATGCTCCTCCGGTCTGCCTCTGTATTAGAGGCAGATCGGGAGCACCCGAACGCGCTGCCCCTGCAGCAGTGATCGCTCTGACAGGCTGTCAAAGCGAGCACATGTGCTGCAGGGACTCACTATCCGCCTCCCTGCTCTTCCGTGTTGTGTGTGAAGTGCAGGGAGACGGATCAGTGATGATCAGCTTCCCCTGTAAAAAAAAAATTAAGTTAGTTTAAAATCCCACCCCCCTTTACCCATTTTAAATAAAAATTACCCCTACCATGCCAATTGATCACTGACTACAGTGATCAATTGGCAGGGACTACATTTTACTGTGATCTAATAATTTTTTTTTTTTTTTAAACGTCAAATTAAAAGCCATTCCAAAAGTTTTTATAAATCTTTACGCTGTGTCCATGTCCTATGGAATGGCTGTGTCTCAAATGTGCCCCTCCGATGTCCACATGTACCTGGCAAAGGTACATACGGGGCTATTGCTGTACTCAGCCGACATAGCTGAGCAACATATGGAGTATTATACACATAGAATTTGCACACAATTTGCAAAATATACTGTGCAAACTCACTTTGTGTGTCAAAAAGGCAGAAAAGATGCTTATTACCACTACACTTGGTACAAGCTAGCGGAAAACATTATTTCACGCTAAGGTTCAAAATATGCCTTTTGAAATGTCATCATTGCAGCCTTAACTACCATAAGTAGAAACTGGCTGAAAACCACTACTCCTAGTGTACAACAATGTATGGAGGGGGTTGATATAACCAAAACATTTGAAAAGGCAGCTAGAGGAGCACGAACATCTAGACGTTTTTGGGCTGCGGCGTGGGGCAAATGGGAGGCATGGGGTCAACGGCACGGACAAGGGCCGGGGACCCAGTGTCTCCCCCAGGTTGAGGCCGCTGCAACATAAATAAACAAATAGAGTCCCCCCTTGTGCCGCGATACCATCACAGTGTTGGGCACAATAATGATCTCATGAACAGACCGAACTTATCCCCCCCCTTCCCTCCCACTTTCTCTAACCACCTGTTTCATCCTCTCCCCTTACGTTCTACCCCTAGTTTCAGGCTACAACACCTGCCTCACACAATACAGGGGATGGTTATCCACATACTATGCCACTGATAGAATGGGACCAAATATAGAGTACAATACCATACTAAGCTATGAAATGCAAGACAACGAATGTAAGGCAACATGTTATGTACCTCTTCTCGTGGTGTTGTGATATGTAAATATGGATTAACCTGTCTTGATATTTCCCCACTCCCCATTTTTCTTCTGTATCCCCGTAACAACTATGTCTGCATTTATGTCTACATTTGGCAAAAGAAAATAAATAAAAATTGTCAAATAAAAAAAAAAATTAAAAAAAAATGCAACATATATGTAAAAATGCAATTTTTCCCCCCCTCACCACAAATATTGACATAAATTGGTGAAAAAATGGTGACACGTTAAGGCACAATATACACCATATAAGATACCCTGGGGTGTCTGCTTTATCAAATGAAAGCCGTTTGTGGGGTTATTTGAACAGTCACACTGCTATAATACCCTAAAATGAGACATAGGCCCGTCAAATCCATCTACGGAAATTCTAACTATAGAAACTGAAATAGCCTTGTCTCTTGTATGGCACTGTAGCTTTACAGAAAAGTGCCAAAGGCATACAATGGGGGTATCGTTATACTCCGCAGATGTAGCTGAACACAATATGTGTAGGAATAGCACACACCAGCTTTACGAATTACGCATCACAAAAACCTTGTTATATTTGTATATGCCAAAATAAATAAAAAACACAATTTTAGTCCAATATTTAACAGAGATTGGCGATGCAATGGCTATGTAAAAAGTGTCCAACTAACCTTTGGTAAATAGCCTGTGATGTCTACTTTATATAAATATATACTTTTGTATGGCAATTTTGTTTTCTGTTATGGCTACTAAACCTACAAGACAATTCTAAAATTTATATTTTATTTTAGTCCTTGTATTTTGCGACCTGTAGCTTTCAAAATAAACTGAAATCATATAGATAAGATGTACTCTATAAATCAAGACACATAAATGAATTTATTTTGAATTACTTTTTCTAATCTAGACATATTATGCACACGTTATTACTGCCAAAACTGTGAAAATAATTAATTGTTTTGTTTAGTTTTTTTTCTTACATTTTTTGGCATTTTTATATAATTAATGAGAATGTATCCATGTATATGTGACATCAAATTAAAGCCCTGTTTGCCCTCTAAAAAAATATGTATAATATGTGTTGGTGCAATAAATTACAGAGATGCAAATTACGTTTGAATACAAACAGCAAAAAAAAAATGCAAAAATGGCTTGTGTCCTTAAGCGTAAAACAAGCTTCTAACATTTATTTTTTTCAGAATAATCTCAATCCCAACAGAGGGCGCTCTACAGCAATGTCCCATTCATGCACGAGAAATGTGCAAAGCATATTTCTCTGTGTGTTTATATATATAGAGAGAGAGATGCATATATATTATATACTAATTATGATATAAAATACCAAAAATAACAGCTTAACAGCAACTGTGTGTATATATATACATATAAATATATATATACACACTCACACACATTTGCTGTGACGTTGTAATTTGTCCTGAAGAGGTACATTCATAATTAGTATCCCCTTTGTTCGCTTTGCTCATGGCTACTATGGTTTTACTTTGCTTGTTCTTTATTTTGTAATATTGTTAATAGTATTCCACAAATATTTTATAATCTCTTGATCAGCTGTTTTGTAATGATTTATAGCCATTACAATGACATAAACTTGGAAACACAGCAGCATTACAATATGCGCTGACAGAAGAAGGGTAAAATCTTTAAGTCATAAAAAAGCTCTACAGTAACAAAAGCATTCTGATTAAAACAGTACACTGTTTGATTTGTTTTTTTTTTTTTTCTGAAAATGAGCAAATACTGCGCCAAAGGCTGTTCTGTAACTGTCCTTAAATGGACACCCAAGACCCATAAAGCACTTTAGCTTGCTTTGTGAAGAGCTTGTCCTCTTTTTTTTTTTCATTTTGCAAAAAGTGCAGATTTCAATAAAAATTGACACTTTTATAAATTAAAGGGACACTATAGTCACCTGAACAACTTTAGCTTAATGAAGCAGTTTTGGGGTATAGATCATGCCCCTGCAGCCTCACTGCTCAATCCTCTGCCATTTAGGCGTTAAATCCCTTTGTTTATGAACCCTAGTCACACCTCCCTACATGTGACTTGCACAGCCTTCCATAAACACTTCCTGTAAAGAGAGCCCTATTTAGGCTTTCTTTATTGCAAGTTCTGTTTAATTAAGATTTTCTTATCCCCTGTTATGTTAATAGCTTGCTAGACCCTGCAAGAGCCTCCTGTATGTGATTAAAGTTCAATTTAGAGATTGAGATACAATTATTTAAGGTAAATTACATCTATTTGAAAGTGAAACCAGTATTTTTTTTCATGCAGGCTCTGTCAATCATAGCCAGGGGAGGTGTGGCTAGGGCTGCATAACAGATACAAAGTGAATTAACTCCTAAATGACAGTGAATTGAGCAGTGAAATTGCAGGGGAATGATCTATACACTAAAACTGCTTTATTTAGCTAAAGTAATTTAGGTGACTATAGTGTTCCTTTAAAGGAACACTATAGGGTCAGAAACACAAACATGTATTCCTGACCTTATAGTGCTAAACCCACCATTTAGGTGGCTTGCCCCTCCGCTAGTCCCCTTATAAAAGTAAAAACTCACCTTATTTCCAGCGCTGCGCGGGTCTGCCAGTGCTGGCTCCACCCCCTTCGTGAGATCATCAAAATGGCAGATTTTTAGCCAATCCAATGCTTTCCCATGGGGAAAGAATTGGACTGGCTAAAATCTGCACGGGGTGGGGCCAAATGCCGTTTTGGCCAATCAGCACCTCCTCATAGAGATGCACTGAAAGCCGTCCTTATTTAGATGGCTCTAAAATCCGCAGGACAGCATAGAACGTCCTGCGATCTTATGTACTTACCCGGTCGCCAGCGATCCCACGCCGGCGATCGCGGTATGGGGGATTACCTGGGAGCCCAGGGAGTCCCCCTCCATGCTCTTCAGCCCCCCAGGGCTATGTGATCGCGAGGTCCTTGCGAGGACCCTGCGATCACATGGACGGCATAGCCGTCCATGTCAATGCCAGCAGGGGGAGTGTCTGTAATGACAGGTACTCCCCTTGCTGTCTGAAAAAAAAATTTAAAATGTTAAATCAGTGTAAAAATAAGATTATATATACTTAGATCATATATATATTTATTATATATATGATCTAAGTATATATATATACACATATACACACATACTCATAAACATACATACACTGTCTACGTGTATTTTAATATTAATATATACATAATTATATATATTAATATCAAAATACACGTACAATGATATTGATTAAATATATATATAATTTTCATTATATATATATTTATATATAATAAAAAATAAATAAATATATAAATACATAAAAAAATAAAATAAAAAAATAATAAAAAAATAAATAGATAAAAAATATATAAACATGCGTAATTTCGTTCTAACTGTATTTTAAAATTAATATATATATATTGATATCAAAATACATGTACAACGAAATAATATATATCTATATACATAAGTATATCCGTATATATCACTATATATAAATAAAAACAAAATTATATATATATATATATATATATTTATATACACATTTATATATAATAATTCTACATATATTTATTTAATAATTTTAAAATACAGTTAGAACGAAACTACACATGTATATATATTTTTTATTTATTTATTTTTTATTCTTTTTCTAATTTAATTTTTTAACGTTTTTATTTATTTTATATTATATATAAATATATATATATATATATATATATATATAACGAAAATTATATATATATTTAATCAATATCATTGTACGTGTATTTTGATATTAATATATATTTATAATTATATATATGTTAATATTAAAATACACTTAGATAGTGTATGTGTGAATATATATATATATATATATATATATATATATATATTTAGATCATATATATATGATCTAAGTATATATAATTTAATTTTACACTGATTTAACTTTTCTTTTATTTATTTTCAGACAGCAGGGGGAGTACCTGTCATTACAGGCACTCCCCCTATATATGATCTAAGTATATATAATTTAATTTTACACTGATTTAACTTTTCTTTTATTTATTTTCAGACAGCAGGGGGAGTACCTGTCATTACAGGCACTCCCCCTGCTGGCAATGCCTTGGACGGCTATGCCGTCCATGTGATCGCGAGGTCCTCGCAAGGACCACGCGATCACATGGCCCAGGGGGGCCGAAAAGGACGGAGGGGGACACCCAGGTGAGTCCACATACCGCGATCGCCGGCGTGGGATCGCCGGCGACCGTGTAAGTACAAAGGACGGTCTGGGCGTTCTATGACGCACTGCGGCGTTTAGAGCCGCCTCCTTAAGGATGGCATAGAACGCCCGCCATCCTTAAGGGGTTAAGCTATAGTTGTTTTGGTGACTATAATGTCCCTTTAACCTAGTTACACAGCCTTGGCTTTCAAGCAGACAACAGTTCCTCTTACTTCCTGGTTTCGTTAGCTTATTTGGACTAAACTCAAGAGGCAGCAATTTCCCAGAACACCTGCTTTGCATAGACTTCTCATTGAGCTGCATTTATGAAGTCTGTGATTTGACAGCCACAAAATCTGGGCGAGGTTAGTATAGGAGGGCTGGCAAAGGCAGCAGACAAGAGAACTGCAGATTTTGCAAGCTGTTTTTAGATATAACTCCAATAAAAAAATGCATATTTAAATGCATGCATGTTTCCATTTGGGATATATCTCCTAAACTGTGATTTTTTTTTTAATTAATTTTGTATATGGAGTGTCCATTTAAACCACAACGTCTATCAATTAAAAGTTGATTATAAGGTTAAGGATAGTAATTTGTTCAGCAACATTTTGACCAACTCTGCCTGACGACTACTTTATAGTTTTTAAAATACTAAACAAGTTGAAACAAAAGTAGGAGTGGGCAAACTTTTGGCCTGACTTAGGGATACATCACGTTGAAACTGGACATCTAGTCTAAATTAAGTGATGCAGAACCGATCTTGCAAGATTATCTCCATTGTATAAATATTTGGGTAGATATAAAATTGATAATGATATGTGAAGATATATGCGATAATTATATATTAACTCTCTACCGCCCTATGTTACTTTTGTATAACATGTTATTTTTATTTTTAATGTTTTTATTATTATGTAGTTACATAGTCTTAAATACAACGTCTTAAATACATTTGAAATTAACTTTGATTTCCCTATCAATTTCCCTATCAATCACGCAAAAAAAAATGTTGATTATGAAGCAAAGAAATTATATAATCTACAGTCTGCATAGTATACTAAATACTGAAAGGAAACCACAATCCATTTTTTTGCTGCAGGTACAGAAATAACATGCAGCCATAAGTCACATCATATATCATTAGGGTCTGCACAAAGGGATTTTTATTTTACATCAATCATATTATATTAAATGATAAAAATGACGAACTTTATTCAAACTCTGGAATTAAATGTAGGGAGCAACATGGATAATATCATAAAAACATTCAAACTATCTCAAATAGAACTTCAGGGGACACTGAAAGAATCTGGACAACTATGCATTTACAAAGTCAATAGTTCCAATGATAATTCATATCAGGTGATTTTCCTCCACCTGTCACTCTTGCAGTCAATTTGCCACTCATCTTCCCAAAGTATCCCTTGTGATACACTTTCTTGGTTGCTATTTTATTTCCTTTATTACTTTTATGGTCACCTCTCCTATCTATGACATCCATCTTGTGATTAAAAATCAGGATGCACTCCCTTCTTTGAATCCATCTCCTTAGCCACGTTATTACTTTCCTCTTGTCTTTATTTGGCATCCATTCACCTGTTGTGTCTGTCTTGTGTACTCTTGCTTTCCTTTTTTTCACTCACCCCATCCACTGGTTAGGTTTCTATCTTCACTTTTAACTGCACAGTGTGTAAAAACGGAAAGGGGTGTGCTTCTGCCTTTACCATCTACAATGACATCTCCCAGTAACTGGCCACAGCGAATCAGCTAACCTTGTCTGGTCCTGTACACAAGGGTCTAATAGCAAAGGAGATATGCAATCAGGAACATTCGCTATAACCAACCATGTATAATGTGATTCCAAAGATTTGACTATGTTCTCTAATTTAATTTGTAACAATATTTCATGCCTATCCCGGGGTAGGAATGGGAAGGGTGACTAGCGTATGTTGATTGGAAGCTGTTGGAGATGCTCTAAAATGTCTACTGGCACGGTACTGCTGGAGTGAGACAGGAATGTGCAGGTCCTTAGCTTATTCTGTGAGTTTATGTTTTGTTTGTTAACCCCCAATTTAGCTCTAAACTGAGTTACTGGGATATTTCTTAGAACATTGCAGTATCTAAGGCTTAGCAGGCTGCAAGATTATGATGAGGATATATGGTGTACTCTGGAGGAGATTATAAATGGCTGCACTGCTTTATGAAATAGTGGTCAGGACCAGGGCCGGATTAACATAGGGGCTGATGGAGCTGCAGCTCCAGGCCCAGGCCCATGGAATAGGCCCATTGAAAAAAAAAAAAGAAAAAAAAAATTTTTTATTTTTTTTTTTACATTTTTTTTTTTTTTTTTACACACACACACTACTCTTAGGTTTGCCACCTGACTGGTATTTTACTGACACAGACGGTATTTGAGGCTGCCTGGCCGTGCCGGTATTGCAGTAATACTGGTAACACAAATGCAGGTATTTTTCTGAGAATAAGTGGAGATTACTCTGCAATACCAGCACCGGCCAGTAGGGGTCACTGTGTGTGGAGAGAGGCAGGGATAGGAATTTACAGCATATCCCCATAGACATATAATACCTAGTCGCCGCATTGACCTCGGGGGGCCATGAAATGCGGGCGCCATTTTGGGCCGGTCACCCAGTGTGGTATTATATGTCTATATATTAGGACTTCTGTCCCTAATTTTATTAATTTACTTTGCCTTAGTGACAAATCTCACTTTAGTAAATAGTGATGTGATTGTTTGATTTCTCCTATTCTCTTTATGCTATCTCCATGCGGACTTCAAAGTGCAAAAGACAGAGCTCACAATAATAAAGAGTTGTAGATATCTACATTTTATTTTGCACTGTTCCAAAATCCATATTAGTTAAAAATAGGTGAAAAGTAAATACATTACAAATCAGGCAAAGATCCAGTCCCAGTTTAAAACATGTATATTAAGATGATAGATTGTGGGGTTAGTTCACTAAACTTTTAATTTTAGCAAACCTAAATCCAAATGCAACGTATAGTTTCAATCTGGAAATTCAAATTATTTCAATGTATTGAGTAAACTTAGTCAATAACGTAAATAACCACAGAGGTCTTAAAGCAGCAAATGTCAGTTAATTGTATTTAATATCCCAGGATTAAACATCATGCTACTGGATCTATACACCCTCCAGGTGGATTTTAAGACTAACCATGTTTACTTTGAGGACCTTGCTCTGCAGATCATAGACATATATATTCTATATATGTCTATGCTGCAGATCACACTGTGACCGATCCAAGATGGGGGCCCAGCGGCTCATCAGCGCCAATAGGAAGTAGCAGTCAATACGGCGTCTAGTATTTTATGTCTATGCATATCCCTGCCTCTCTGTACTACTCCCTGATCCGTGGGGACCAGCAACACAGCACAGAGTCCAGACAGCAGCTCTACAGCTCAGATAAGTGAGGGATGGGGGGGAAAGGCAGCAGGGACACATGGGGACACTGAGACACTAGGGGACACATGTGGACACTGAGACACATGTGGACACTGAGACACTAGGGAACATATGGGGACACTGAGACACTAGGAGACACATGGGGACACAGACACTAGGACACATGGGGACACAGACACTGGGAGACCTGGGAACACTGAGACACTTGGGGACACTGAGACACATGGGGATGCTGAGACACATGGGGACGCTGTTTCTCCCAGTGTCCCCCATCCAGTGTCTCAGTGTCCCCAAGTCTCCCAGTGTCTGTGTCCCATGTCTCTGTGTGCCTAGTGTCACCATGTCTAAGTCCACAACTGTCCCCATGTCTCCCAGTGTCCCCAAGTGTCTGTGTCCCAGCCAGTGTCCCATAGTCTCCCAGTGTCCCATAGTCTCCCAGTGTCCCATAGTCTCCCAGTGTCTGTGTTCCCATGTCTCTGTGTCCCGAGTGTCTTAGTGTCCCCAAATGTTTCAATGTCCCCATGTCTCCCAGTGTCTGTGTCCCTAGTGTCTGTGTCCCCATTTCTCCCAGTTTCCTTAAATGTCTGTGTCCCCATGTCTCCCAGTGTCCCCGGGTCTCTCAGTGTCCCCGGGTCTCTCAGTGTCCCCAGGTCTCTCAGTGTCCCCAGGTCCCAGTGTCCCCAGGTCTCTCAGTGTCCTAGTGACATGGGGACCCACTGAGAAACTGGGAGAAATTGGGACACTGAGACACTGGGAGACTAGGGGACTGGGCGACATGGGGACACTGACACTGTGATACATAGGGACACTGAGAGACTTGCGAGACTGAGACACTGGGAGCAATCCATCTATACAGCAGAATCAAACTGTGAGTAGTTTGTTGGTGATTTTACAGAATTTTCTCTGATGTCACTCCTTGTGATTATACAAAGTATTAAGGCTGGTATTTTGTTCCAAGAAAGGTGGCAACCTTAACTACTCTTCACATACTCTTGCTTAAGGTAGCACTATAGGGTCAGGAACGCAATCATGTATTTCTGACCCAATTATGTTAAAACCACCACCCTGCCCCCTTCTTGCCTCCCTAAGTATAGTAAAATATAACTTGTATTCAAGTCTGCAGCTGCTAGCTCTGCCTCTGAACTGACTGTCTGCTGACATCATCAGAAGTGGTGGTCTGAGCAAATTACAATACTTCCCCATAGGATTGGGTGAGACTGTCAACTAGGCAGATCAGGGGCAGAGCCCGCACAAGTCATAGCCCTGGCCAATCAGCATCTCCACATAAAGATAAATTTAATCAATGCATCTCTATGAGGAAAGTTCAGTGTCTGCATGCCGAGGATGGAGACACTGAATGGCAGTGCTGCACACTAGGCAGTACTGCCCCAGGAAGCACCTCTAGCAGCCATCTAAGGAGTGGCCAGTGGAGTTATTTTCTCTGAAAAGACAGTGTTTACTGCAAAAGGCCTGAATGGAATGATTCTACTAACCAGAACAAATACAATAAGCTGTAGTTGTTCTGGTGACTATAGTGTCCCTTTAAGTTTGGAAGCTTAAGAGGGATGTGTGGGAACAAAACTTGTGTGGACTGGCTGACAATACAATTAGTTTAGGTAATGCAGACATTGGTCTCTCTAACACTGTGGCATGTCCCCATTCATCTACACTCACTACATATACCTTTTATCTGTCTCAGACTATATACCAGGAACTTCTGCCTGCTAGTAAGAAGGTAAGGAGACAAGTGGACCAGCGAGTGCTAGGGGACAGTCCTTAGAAAGCATTGAGTGAGCGCATCATTAGACGCATTTATGTTAAGCTCAGGGTGCTGCCTGCATAGTATGCCCTTAGTTGGACAGCCTGCATGATTGGCGGGCAGCCTGACATGCATTCATGTCAGGCTGTCCTTCAAATTCTTTGGACAGACATGCCCCCTTTTTGGGCATGTCCTCGCCTTTTGGCAGGTCTGGTCACGTGATTCGCACCAGTGGCCACCCTTTTACCCTGCCCATTGACTGCCTGCTTCACTGGACACTGCTGTTAAGGGTTATGGATTTAATTGAAAGATGAAAGATATAAATTAGAGAGAGATTAGCATAGAGTATGTGTTTTCTTATAGCTGCATCCTATGAGTTTCCCTCCAGCACCATCTCCATCAGATACACGACGCTTGGGAGGTATGATTGTTTTAATGTTTTTGGTCAATAAGATTCCGTAATTAGGCCCATCATAATTGTCAGCACCAGGCCCAGTGTGCTCTTAATCCGGCCCTGGTCAGGACATTCCTGGGTGGGTGTCAGTGGCAATAGAGTTGAGAGTTTTAGGCACGTCAAGATCCCTGTACGCAGGGATAAATGATAGTTGAAAGACAAAATATGGTCCAGACAATCAAGGTTCACAGAATAAGTAGATTTATTGGGAGAGTGTACAGCTGATTGATATTTGAACCTTGAATGCTGGGACAATCTTTTGTCTATGGTTTCAGGTTCGGCCTACCTCAAGTCCTGTTGCACCATGGTTACCAAAGGAGTGCGGTGTCCCTCTGTTTCATCTGCATGGATAAATTATGTCACACTATGGGACCCCAGCAGTCTCCATCTGTCTAAACCACTGTGTGTAGGACCATCCAAACAGAGATCTGTGAGCTTTGTGCAATAAAGGCCACTGGTAAAAAGGTTGCTAGATATCTCATGATAAATGCACAATAAAGACATTCACTCAGTATGCAGTCAATTAGATTATACACACAAGATAAAACGGTTATCGTAGCTATAGACATTTTAATAATGCTAGACTTTACTAAAGGGAGAAAAAAGGAAGTTTCTTCAGAAAGGAGAAGTTTAATACTTTGCAATATAGTTACCCAAAAGGAAGCAAAAATACTAATCAGAAAGTCTCATATCTAGAGAAAATATCGGAACACAGATACCATCAGTGCTGCAGGCTCCGAATAAAAGGTGGGTTTCATAATAAGCATGAACGTCAATCACTAGGAGAGAATGTGCTTTGATGTCTAAAACTATTTTCTTTAAAGCCTAACTTACAATTGTTACACAGTGACATGTTCTTTTAATACATAGAGTGTTTCCTATTAATGTCCTATCTGACGACTAATCAGTAGGTGTTGAGCACTGACCACCTCACTCTGGAGAGTCATGTTGTGGGCACATGAGCATCCCTTGCTTATCCTTCAGTGAATGAGGCTTGTTTTCATATCAGTTCTAAATAGGAGATCTAAATAAGGTATTTTGCTCCTGTTTTGTATTTTTCTCCTCATATTTCTGCCTTAGTTGCTAAGGCAGAAATATGCCGTATTTATAGCCTTTTTGTTATGGCTACTTTTTTTTTTTTGAGACTCAAGCCATTGAATGTCACTGTACTTTGATCATGTTTACAGCATTATTCAAACTGAATTTCAAATTTAAGGCCAAATAATCGAAATGGAATCATAGCGGACTTAGAGATTGTTTTCAAGTTTTGCTATCTTGGGCTTACATTTGAAATTATTTTTTAATTCTCAATGTTCGTGAATAACACTGTTAGCACATTGGTGTTGCATGATTGCATAACTTTCCATCTTCACTGATCAGTACCCGATGTCAGGACAGGTCAATATTTAACCTGCATTGCTCATGGAATTGCTGCACTGAAACTATCAATTTACTCTGAAATTCTGACAATTACAATTCTTACTTTGGTGAATAACCTTACTAGTACTATAGTAACAGGCATTAAATGAAATTGAATCATGCATTCAACATGTCTAACCGAAAAGTTAGAAGTTTCAGATTATACAAAGCAAGAGTTATTAATAAAATGCCTCATTAAAGGGACACTATAGGCACCCAGGAGCACTTCAGCTCATTGGAGTGGTCTGAGTGCACTGTCCCTAGTGTACTTTCAGCATTCCAGAGAAACTGCAATGTTTACACTGCAGGAAACAGTCTGCCTCCAATGGCTACTAGACAGCCACTGGAGGCACTTCCTGACTTTTGCTCCGGTAACTGACGCTGGACGTCCTCACGCTCTGCATGAGATACCCAGCATCAGTTATTTGCCCATAGGAAAGCACTGATTCAATTATTTTTCTATAGGGAGGCTAATATGCGCGGATTAGCGCACGCTCCTCAAGGGGCGTTGGAGGTGGCGGAGTCATTTTTAACCCTTTAGTTTCTGCAGCAAGGGGTTTCATTAAAAATTTGGAGGATTTTTTGTTGTTGTTGTTGTATTTGGTTGTTTTTTTTTTTTTGGTTTTTTTTTTGGGGGGGGGGGGGGGGAGTTGGATTAAACATGTAATGAAAAGTCAGACTTTAAACACAATTACAGGAATTGTGCAATCTTCAGAACAGCTTTCCTCCAGTGCTGTAAAAGATAAGGTGAAGGAACAGAAATATAGAGGTTTCATTTTACCAGAAGGATACATATCCTTTGGGCACTACAATGTCCTTTGACATAGCCATACAAGTAGTGCTTATGGTATATAATAGCATACCCTGGTGTAGCCTCCACATTTCTATTTTCATTTGATATTTAGTATATAGGTTAATTGTAATGCTTCCTTTGGATTATGACGTTGTTTATTGTAAAGAGAATAATGTCCGAAGAGAAAAATTAGCAAAATCTAATGACTAGTGGGATTATTCGCTAAAGTTCGAATGGCCCTATACTAAATGGGGCAAAACCATGTGACTGCATACAGGCCCATTTGGACTGCAAAATCCAGACATTGTTCGTGGTATGCATGCTATTTGGTCTGGATGTTACTGTATTAGGGGGCATAGGGAGGTTTGAAACCTCCATTATTGTGATATGTTGCTTTTATCAATTCCCACAGACATTTTTAATTATTTATTTCAACTTTTTTTTCCTAATGTGTCGGCAGGCTAGCAAGTACTGGCCAGCCACCACATGATTAACCATCAAACTGCCAAGTGTTATTTAATTAGCACTGACAGCAGGCTGGATCTGGATCTCTAATATTATTCAAAGCTGTGCTTTACAAATCTCACAAATCCAATACTTTGTATAGGACTCGGATGTAAAAGACATGGATTTTAATCTGGACACTGAATGCATCTGGGTAATTTGCTTGGGCCAACTGAATACTGGCCGTATTTGGCTTTAGTATACAATTCAGCTGTAGAGATTTGGTTAATTCCGATAGCATTGCGCTGAAAAGCGCTTTGAGTCCCACTGGGACAAAGGCGCTATATATATACAAATTATTATTATAGCATGTATGAGAACTGAGGTCAGAATCAGGTCATTTTCAGCAGATTTTGTTGGGAATAACCCTGTACATCTGTGCACTTCTCTTGAAAGTACCAAGGTGCTAACAATAAACAAATACTTAAAATTTTAGGGACTTTTGAAAGACTGTGTGGCACATACACAAGAAAACAGTAGTATTAGATTCCTATAAAGCCTGGCTGTAATTATAATGTAACCCTACAATCAGCCAGATCAGGTAAATCTCATTGCAATGCAATTTGCCTACTCTCTTATCATCCCTACCATACCACAACTCAATAACAGAAATGCCTAATCCAATTCAATGACCCCTTTCTCCCCAGCAGTTCCTTTTACATCCTATACAATCAATCCATTGATTCGTATTAGTCCCAGTTCTTCAACATTAATCTTTCTAACTTCACAACACCCAATATTGATATGGCATCACTCTAATTCAGCATCCACAATCTCCAATTTGACCTCTTACCTGGGCCCTGACGAATGTCACGCCACCCCTTCTCTCTGCAGATAGGAGAGCTGGAAGCTCCCAATTAGCTTTCCTAAGATACCTCATTGGCTGAACCACCAGGCTTACAGCTTAACTTAGAGAGCTATAGTGGGTAAAGGGCGATATATAGGTCTATGGTGGATGAAGGGAGCAGCACCTGGTAGATGCCAGGTAAGAAGTCAAACCATTCTAAAATGGCTGGACTACTTACATTGTGGGGGAGGTGCCAGGACACTCCTGGCACACAGTAGTGGTTATGGTGTTTTGTGTTTCATATCTGCCCTCAAGTTTTCACTTGCTTTTTTCACTTGAACTGTCTTCCTCCAATGCTAGATATGCTAGATATGTCTAATTAGAGAATAGCTAATTGTGGATAATGAAGGCAGCAGTACAGTTCTAACCCTATTTACCATTCTACCTTATGTCAATGATGCCTGGGCTTTTCAGAATTGCAAAAAAAAAAAAAAGAAGAAAGGAGAAGAACGTTTAGACAAATTGTCCCATTGTCATAAAAGCACATTTATCTGTGTATTTAATATTCACACATATATGCTTTATGTCTATCTCATCTTGTATTTGGATTAAAGGATACTTCTGTCATGCCACTTTCTTCTCTGCAGCAATTTATTTATCTAGTGATATATCTATACAGAAGTCACCCTTATATTAAAGTGAACCTGTAATCAATTTTTGTACACTTTGTCATATTCCCCTTGCTATTTGAAGTCCAATTTATATATTTTTTTACCCATGTCGCATCTCTGAGTTTTCACAATACTTACCTACTTTCTACCCGATCCAACAGTCCTATCATCCCGCTTTTATGAGCAGCAACTTCCTTTGGCCTCAATTATTATTTTTATTATTATGTTGTTATTAATATAGCGCCATCAAATTCCGCAGCGCTTTACAATGGGTGGACGAACAGACATGTAGTTGTAACCAGACAAGTTGGACACACAGGAACAGGGGGGTTGAGGGCCCTGCTCAATGAGCTTACATGCTAGAGGGAGTGGGGTAAAGTGACACAAAAAGGTAAGGATAGTATTGGACTAATGACAGTTGCAGAAGAGGAATCAGTTGGGAGCTATTAACAATTTAATTGATACGCTTTTATGAAGAAGTGGGTTTTTAACGATTGTTTGAAGGAGTGGAGACTGGGTGAGCATCTAACGGAGGAGGGAAGTGAGTTCCACAGGAACGGTGCAGCCCTTGAGAAATCTTGAAGGTGAGCATCAGAGGTGGGAGTACGGACAGAAGATAGACGTAAGTCTTCAGCAGAGCGTAAGGGCCTAGACGGGACATACTTGTGTATAAGGGAGGATAGATAGGTGGGAGCAGCATTATGTAGAGATTTGAAAGCAAGAACCAGAATTTTAAATTGAGCTCTATATTTTATAGGAAGCCAATGTAGGGACTGACAGAAGGGTGAGGCATGTGAGGTGCGGGCAGACAGGAAGATGAGCCTCGCCGCCGCATTCATTATGGACTGTAACGGCGCAAGTTGGGAGAATGTAAGACCACTGAGAAGCGGAGTACAGTAGTCAAGGCGAGAAAGGACAGTGGAATGGACCAACACCGTAGTCGCATCTGGCATTGAGTAGGGGCGGATGCGCGCAATGTTTTTGAGATGGAAATGACAGGATTTGGCAATAGATTGAACATCAGGCTTGAAGGAGAGGTCGGAGTCAAAGAGAACACCTAGGCAGCGAGCCTGCGTGGTGGAGCTGATGGTAGCACCGTTGACTTGGAGGGAGACAGACACAGGAGTAACAACACTTGAGGGAGGAAAGACCAGAGTTTCAGTTTTGGTCAAGTGTAGTTTAAGGAAGTGGGTAGCCATCCAGTTAGAAATAGCAGAGAGGCAGTCAGAGACACTAGTCAAGAGGGACAGGGAGAGATCAGGAGAGGATAGGTAGATTTGCGTGTCATCTGCATAGAAATGATATTAAAAACCAAAGTAGCTAATGAGTTTACCAAGGGAGGCAGTATAGATGGAGAACAGTAGGGGACAAAGGACTAAACCTTGGGGGACACCAACAGAGAGGAGTTGGGGAGAAGAAGCAGAGCCAGAGAAAGAAACACTGAAAGAGCGCTGGGAGAGGTAGGAGGAGCACAAGGAGAGAGCAATATCTTGTAGACCGATATTGTGGAGGATGAGAAGAAGCTATTGTTTACTATTTTATATATACAATTTACTATTGTTAGATACATTTTCCAAATGATTTCATATTTTTGGATACACTTTTAAAATGATTTAATATTATGAAAAATATTTTAAAAATGTAATATTTTGATATTTTATATATTGATATTTTTTATATATGATATACCGGTATGTTTTCATATTTTACTTTGTTGAAAAAATTAGTTTAAAAAGTTTACACCAAAACTGCTTCATTAAAGCTAAAGTAGTTTTGTCGCCTATAGAGTCCCTTAAAATCATTTGGAAAGCTTATCCAACAATATTGGCTTTTTTCCACACCTGGGACAGTTACTGTAACGATGCAGCTGCGCTGGCATATGTCAGCACATCCCCCTACTGAACAAGGACAGTCAGAGTGATAATGCGCTGAAAACACATGCTGAATATGCAATGTTAAAGCCTGGCATTACGGAACTCGGGAGGTGATTGCTAATGCAGACAGACATCGGCATAAGGGTTATGCCGATGGTCTGTCTGCTGAGAGAGGGGGCGGGGGGGGGGGGGAATAAGCAAGTAACCACTAAAACCATTCCGCTAGCACCTCAGTATAACCTAGCACAGATGTGTTTAGAAACTAAGCAGCCCTTTTTAACAGGAACTCAATGCACAAAAACTGCTACTCGCCAGTAATTTTATCTAAGACAAATTGTCTAAAGTTGGCTGATACATGCCAGACAATAATCTTAATATTCACACATTAACCGAGAGAGTGTGGAGGGAGAGATATCGAGTTGAGAAATAAGTGACTTCAAATAGCCATGCTAGCCTTTTTAGTGCTGATTGGCTGCACCTTCGAACACGACTCATTAAAATATGTGTTACTTCGATTTACATATATTTTTTGTATTATTTTTATACCTGTTTATATATACATGGTTAGTTAAAATAAGCAGTTGTAGAGCTCTTGCATTCCACAAATCCATGTATAATGAATGGGTTCCACAAAAGAGGAGACCAAGTCCACGTCTGTTTAATAATGAGGGGGTACTGCCAATGGCTAACCCTAAAAGGAACTAAGAGGTAAACTGCAGCAAAGAATCCTTGGAAAAATGTATTTCATATTTTCTCTCCAAGCATCTCAAACATTTACAATCCCTCCTCCAAATATGGAATGAGGGAGAAGTTGGGAAAGCAGCACCCTCATGCATTCTAGGTGTCTTTTGGTCCCTACGTTACTAGCTCACATTAAAGGTCACTTAAATTATAAGGTAAGAAGAGGACCAAGGCACAATGACATGGGGGGATTTTATTTTGCATATTAAAGGGATACTATAGTCACTAAAACAACTTCATGAATCAGTTTTTGTGTATAGATCATGCATCTGACGTTTCACTGCTCAATTCTCTGCCATTTAGGAGTTTAATCATTTGTGTTTCTGTTTATACAGCCCCAGCCACAACTCCCTGGCTGTGACTCACACAGCCAGCATGACAAAAATTGTTTCATTTTCAATCAGATGTTAACTTGCTTTGGAAGTTTTTATCTCTTACTCTGCAGGGTCTAACAAGTCATTAACATTGTAGGAGATAAGAAATTCTGAATTAATAAGAATTTGCAATAAAGTGTAAACATTAGATCTTACTTTTCAGGTGTGTTTAGGAAGGCTGTGTAAGTCACATGCAGGGAAGTATGGCTAGAACTGCATAAACAAAGTAACTTAACTCCATACCAAGCAGAGAATTGAGCAGTGAGATTGAATGATGATGAATCATGATCTATACACCAAAACTGCTTGGGTTGTTTTGGTGCGTATAGTGTCCCTTTAAACTAGGTGCTTTCTAGTTAGTACTGACTGCCTCCTCTAAACTATATACTACTACTATATATATATATCCCTTATACAAAGTCACAATATACAAGGCTGGTGGCACATGTTATAAACACCATAATGCCTAAATTATACATAGGAATAATTACATTCCTAATGTAATTATTAAAAAAATGTATTTATATTGTAGAGTTAACAAATAGCACTAATAAAATATATATATTTTTAAAAATGTGTCTCTTAATTAACACATTTGTTGGCAGAAAAGAAACAGAATTGTATTCGCTAATGTTGGTTTTCAACATTACAACTTGAAAACCAACATTACAACTTTACAACTGCCATTTACAACATAGACTGTCTGAAAAGTTACTCTACAGACGCCAATTTATATATTTCTTTTTCTTTTTAATAGGCACAGGGCACTTCTACTTCATCCTCAAATATACATCACATTAAGCAACAAATAAAATGAAAAATATCAATACACATAATTATTTGATAATATGCATTTAATTTTCATTTTGTTGTTACAGCTATGAATAATACTACAGGGTCACTAACTCCCAAACATTGTGTACGAGACACCAGGATCATAGAAGTTGTGTTTCCAGTTCTATACACCATTATATTCTTGCTTGGAATAATTCTGAATAGTATATCCCTTTGGATTTTCTGCTACGTTCCCAGCAACACAGTTTTCATTATTTATCTGAAGAACACATTGGCCGCGGACTTCATCATGACGTTGACGTTACCATTTAAGATTCTTACAGATTCTGGGCTTGTATCGTGGAAACTAAAAATGTTTGTTTGTCGTTTCTCAGCAGTGATATTTTATGAAACTATGTATATCAACATCATACTTCTTGGACTTATAGGACTTGACCGTTTTCTAAAGATCATTAGACCACTAGGTAGAACATGGATGGATAAAACCTCTGTAGCCAAGCGAATCTCCATAGCAGTGTGGCTTATTATGTTTGGACTCTCACTTCCAAACATGATCCTCTCAAATGAGAAGGCAACACCACAAAATGTTAGGAAATGTGCTAATCTGAAGAATCCATTGGGTCTCAAGTGGCACGAAGCAGTAAATTACATTTGCCAGTTTATTTTCTGGTCTGTTTTTCTCTCCATGATCATATTTTACACAATAATTACAAGGAAGGTTTACAAGTCATTTACCAAATCAAGGAGTAAGAATTGCTCTACAAAGCGAAAGACTAAAGCCAGAGTTTTTATCGTGGTGGTTGTGTTCTTCTTGTGTTTCGCACCATTTCACTTCTCACGGATTCCTTACACATTTAGTCAAACAGGGATCATAAAAGATTGCTACCTTCAAAACAAACTGTTCATTTCTAAAGAAATTACCCTATGGATAGCAACCACCAATGTATGCATGGATCCTTTAATATATGTTCTTTTGTGCAAGCCATTTAGGAAACTGATAATGTCTGTCACCAGGAATACAAGTCTGGAAACACAAATGAACATTGAATCCACTGTGTAACCTAACAACCTACTAGGCTACACAAGTGTTAATTTCCTGACCACAGCTCACTTTATGATGATAGATACAGAGGCATGCATTTTGCATCTACATATCTAACTAAAATCATTAGCAAACCCCTGGTGAATGGGTTTTCTAAAGATAGAATTATGACTTCATGAAGTTGAATATTCCACAATTTGACTTGTATAAAAAAACAGAGCTTGATTACAGTTGCCTGGGGCCTTTAGCAGGATAACCGATCATGACCCCCTCTTAGAGCCCTGGACTATTTCCTGTTAGTGCTGTTTGTAGTGTCACAGGGTTGAATGTGTGGGGTAGACTGATTGTTGTGTGTGTGTGAGAATGTGTGTAGTGTATTAGTATTGTGTGTGTGTCTGTGTAGGAGGCTGAGAGCTGTATAGGAGGAGTCTGTGTGTGTTTGTTGATTGAGTCTTGTGTTTGTGGGGTTGGATGTCCTAAGTGGTGTCTAAGTGTTGGGTGGGAAGTTTGGGTGAGGTGTTTTCCATTTTCCCCTTGCTCCTTACCTTGTTGCTGGAAGGGGGGTGTTATCTCTGGTGGTACAGTGGAGCTGTGGATGGGTATGCACCAGTATCTGGTGCAGTTCACTTTAAGAGCTCCCTTACGGTTTCAGCTGTTTCGCAATGATTTACAGAACTCTGAGCACCTTGTAAATTAGTCTGCACTCAAGGTGCAAACCACATGGCTCCCTCTATTAAGTAAAGGGGTGCGGGGCTCAGCAAAGAGACCTATCTAACTCCCTGCCAGCTCAGAGTGGGTACCCTCACATGCAGGCCTGTGTGTGCTAGGCTCTAAACAGAAGGCTATGTGGCCTAATGGGTTATCTGGCTATGCAAAAAAAAAAAACAAAACATCTGCATAATCAAAGTTTTAATGAAAGGCGTGTAATGCATTTAATTTTCCTGAACATGTTTTTAACTTATGGTCACTTTATCAAAATTAGCATATTAATAAGGGGATAATCAAAATTGACACTTCTGGACATCATTATACAGTGTCCCGAAGCAAATTGAAGATGAAATGAGATAATATCTACAGGGTTATTTACTAAATTGTGAATTTAAGGTGAATTCAAAGCACATTTTAAATGTAAGGACATTGTAGCTGAACAAAAAGCATAGCTGACTTTTTTTTTTAATTTATGCTATTTTGACCTTCAATATGAAATTCACTTTAAATTTTACCTTGAATTCTCACTTCAGTGAATAACCCTGCTAGTGTTGAAAATGGAAAACAGAATTTTTGACACAAAATGTTTATTTTCAGAATATTTCTAATTTCATAATTAAATGATTGCTAGTTGTATTTTTTTTTTGTTATTTACAATATTAAATTATATTTAAACAACATATTATAGTGTATACATAAAATTGTCATACATAAAATTGTATTCAATTTAAAATGGGTCCCTCCCTCACCTGTCAATATAACTATTTAACACAGAGTCTGTATAGATCGCTGGACTGAAAAAATGTACCCTCTTAAAGGCAGTTTTCCCACTCTCCTGAACAGGAACCACAGTGCATGCACTGTGGTTTCTAGGCACTTCAAACACTTGCTAGTAACGAGTGTGCATCCACAATGAAGTTGCCCTGTAGACTTCATAGAGGATGGTTTCCAAGCTTCTCCCCACGAAGGACAAATAAAATCTAAAAACGTTATAGTGAAATTATGAGTTATCCCCATGGTTTAAAAATAAGCATAAAAGCAACCCAGCTATCGTTGATAGGGGATGGACATTTTACCATGGCAACCCGCGGTCCCTTTCTGCCAAGGGCCCAGACATTTGTGCATTAAAGAAGTCTTTGGAAAAGCTGTAATGAGGAGAGTGAGATATTGATTGAAGTGCCAGACAAATTTCACAAAGCAGGTCTTTGGAAAAATCAATACCAGCACAGGAGCCTGAAATAGAGGATTGACAAAAAATGGACAATTGACATCTATGACATCTAAAACACAGCTAATTCTCTGCTTTTATGAAAACCAGAAAGTACTAATTTATTTGGGAAGTAAGGAGGGGTAAGGAAGTTGCTAATTGTGTTGTGCAACACCCTTTATTCCAGGGTTGGATCCAGAGCCCAAACTCTGGAAGGGCGCTGCTGGATTTTGTGACAAATTCAAAACGTGGACACATACAACCACACAAATAGAAATGGACAAGTTTACCAATATGTTTACAGTGCCAAATTGTTACACACATTTAGGCATAACGATTCTGCTATGACACTGACTCTTGCCTTACTTCCTTTCTGACAAACCCCACATTTGTTATTTCCCCTTTCCTCTGTATGGTTAACAGGCTTAACAAGCGGTAGCCCTGGCCCTTTTTTTAACACCTTGGAGAAGTCATTTTAGAAGAGTCTGAAGATCCTGCTGCCAGCCAGACATGAATTCTTCTGGCTTCTCGTGCCTTGGTGCTCGCCAATGGATAAAACATGCAGTCACAAGAGTTACTTGCGATAATTTGCAGTCTGATTTAACACAGTTCTATGTGCTAAAATGCTCTCTTTCTGTGATTGCAAATAAAAAACAACATTTTCATATAAATAGAGAACTGAGATTATTGCATAAACATATTACGATGGGGTTGTTTGAAATCCCCATGTTGTGTGGTCTCTCCCCCCCTTCCCTCTCGCAAACCTTCATGTAGCGTGGCTGAGCAGACCGCGTAGAGTATCCTCTACTCGGTCTGAGAGGAAGCTGCTCATTGTCACAGTGAGCATTTTCTGTCAGACTGCAATCCGCTCAGCCATGCTACATGAAGTGACTGGCAGGAGGGAGAACGCTTTGCAGTGTGCTTGCCTCCTTCTGGTCACCTGGCGATTGTGATCCCAGGGCTGTTGCGCTCTAGGCAGTCGTCTGTGATGCCTTTGGTTGTGCCAGTGCTGCCTGCACCCACTAAAGCCCCAAATACACAATGCACCAACTACAGCCACAATACACACTGCACCCAAAACAGCCTTTATTACCCCCTGCACCCACTAAAGTCCCTATCACTCCCTGCACCAATTACAGCCTCTATGTGTCCCCTAAACTCACTACAGCCTCTTGTGATCTCTAATTATATGATTTATTGGTGGAAATTATTAGTGACCTCCCCCCAGTTTTGACTGTGATACATTTTGGCCCCCCTGTGTACTGTTCCTATGGTCACCACTGAGGCTAATCCAAACAAGATGATTAAGAGAATGTAACCATC
Source organism: Pelobates fuscus (assembly GCF_036172605.1). Classification (NCBI taxonomy): domain Eukaryota; kingdom Metazoa; phylum Chordata; class Amphibia; order Anura; family Pelobatidae; genus Pelobates; species Pelobates fuscus. The sequence continues at coordinate 106,158,261 of NC_086318.1, read as the reverse complement.
TTGTCTACATTGCACAAAATGTTTCCAATTCACCACAATTTCCTGTTTTTTTGTTTTTTATAAAACACTTAACCATAAACTTAGAAAAAAATCAGTGTACATAATCAGTCTTAGATATATTTGCTGAGATCATGTGTGGTAAGGCTAACTTGAATGACTGTTTTGCTTTAGAGGTATGAAACTGGTACATGCAAGGCCGGTGCAGGGACTTTTGGCTACACACGTTTCCTCCCAAAAAAATGCATCTTCACCTGTGTGTCCCTTAATTTCCCTCTGGAATTTCTTACCCTCTTTTGTGTTTCTTACCCTCTCTTATGAATGTCTTATCCCATTTAGTATTTCATATCCCTATTTTTTTCTTACACTTCCCTTTAGTATATCTTACACCTCATTTGTTTTTCCTCTATGTCTCTTACTTTATGTCTCTTACCTCCCTCTAGCCCCTTTGTGTGCCTCTTACTCACCCAGCTCCTTTGTGTGTATCTTTCTCCCCAGCCCCCTTGTGTGTATCTTTCTCCCCCCAGCTCCTTTGTGTGTCTCTTTTTCCACTTCCCCAGCCTCAATGTGGGTCTCATCTACTCCCCCAGCACCTTTGTGTTCTCTCTCCCCTTACCCATCTCCCCTTTGTACCTCTTCCCCTAGCCCTTTTTGTGTATATCCTTCTCCCTCCCCCCCCCTCTATATTTCTTTCAACCCCTTGCCCCTTTGGTGTGCCTCTTAATCCCCTTCCCAGCATCTCTGTATATGTATTATCCCCGCATCTTGTCTCTTTCCACCCCCAGCACCTCTGTGTCTCTTTGTCTCCACCCCCAGCCCCTCTAGGTGTGTCTCTCCACCCAAGCACATGTCTCTCTCTTTTGTATCTGCCTCATGCCATCCTGTGCCTGCTTACCATTTTGTGTAGCATGGCCAAGCAGACAGCAGCAGAGGAACTTCTGTAAACCTGTACCCAGACTGACAGGAAGCTGTTCGGCGCTCCCAGTGAGCACTTCGTGTCAGACTGGGTGGAGGATACAGAAGTTCCTCTATTATGGTCCGCTTCGCAACACTACAAGGAGTGACTGGCTGCATGTGGAGTGCTATGTGCTCCCCTTCTGCTGGTCAAACTGGATCTTGCGCCCCCCCCTACCCCGCGGCCAATGCACACTAAGGTGGCCACCTGTTCCCCCTTATGGTTGCGCCACACCTAGGCACATGTACCTGCTCAATGTTTAAAGGTAGACTCTAAACACATAAAGCATTTCAGCCAGCTCAAGTCTGTAGAATCAATATAAATTAGCACTTTTATAATCAAGGGCAGAAACACCTCCCTCAATGAGAAGGCTCCTCTGCTTAGGGTATATGTCCAATGAAAACATGCAGATATACATGTACGCATGTTAACATTGTATCTACTAAATAGCATCTACTAAATAGTGAGTTGTTGGTTTTTTGGGGCTATGGAGTTTTTTTAATGACTGGCACCAAACAGGGCTGGAAGTTATGGCTGTTGCTTCTTACTCCAAACTTTATTCAAAGGATGTTGTTGTAAATTAGAGAAAAGATTGACTGCAGGAAAAGCAAAATATGAGAAGCTTAACCCCTTCAGGACGGAGTCAATAGTACACGTTCTGATCAAAACAAAACGTAAACAAAAACTGGAATTTGCGCTATATGTCTGTTCACCCGTAGTTCCCCTCTTTCATATTAAATGCACCCACACTTATTATATATCATTTTGTTCAGGAGAAACAGGGCTTTCATTTCATATAAAATATTTGTATTTGAAACAATTTATTATGAATAAAATTAAAAAAAACTGTGAGAAATTTGATTTTTTTTTTTAAATTTGTAGTTCCGCCTCACATTTTAGCTGTAAATGTCATAATACTGTTAGGTTTTACGGCAACAAAATGCACATATTTGTAATCAGCGATGTCTCACGAGTACAACAGTACCCCCCATTAACAGGTTTTATGGTGTTTTGGAAAGTTACAGGGTCAAATATAGAACGTTCCATTTTCAAATTGAAATTTGCCAGATTAGTAATGTTACCTTTGAGACGGTGTGGTAGCCCAGGAATGAGAATTACCCCCATAATGGCATACCATTTGAAAAAGTAGACAACCCAAGGTATTGAACGTGGGGTATGTTTAGTTTTTTTTAGTAGCCACTTAGTCACAAACACTGGCCAAAGTTAGCGTTCATATTTGTTTTTGTGTGAAAAAAGCAAAAAACTAATATTTGGCCAGTGTTTGTGACTAAGTGGCTACTAAAAATGACTGGACATACCCCATTTGCAATACCTTGGGTTGTCTACTTTTGCAAATGGTATGCCATCATGGGGGTAATTCTTATTCCTGGGCTACCATACGGTCTCAAAGGCAACATAACTAATCTGGCAAATTTCAATGTCAAAAAAATGAAATGCAAGCCTTATATGTGACTCTCTAACTTTCCAAAACACCATAAAACCTGTACATGTGGGGTACTGTTATTCTCGGGAGATTTCACTAAACACAAATATTAGTGTTTTAAAACAGTAAAACATATTACAACAATAATATAGTCCATAAAAGTGCAGTTTGTTTGTAAAAAATGCAAAAAACGTCACTTTTACTTAAAATATCATCGTTGTAATACAATTTACCAGTTTTAAACACTAATATTTGAGTTCAGCGAAGTCTCCCGAGTAAAACAGTACCCCCTATGTACAGGTTTTATGGTGTCTTGGAGAGTTACAGGGTCTAATATAGTGCATGCAAATTAAATTCTCTGCACTTTCTCCCTGTGTTGTCAGGCATGTCAATCAAATTTTAATTAATCAAATGACATAATTATGTTAAAAAATTACTTAAATATACACGTAGAATTTTAATATATATGCATTTATAGGTATATAAATTCTACGTGTATACTAATGTAATCTTTTATGTAATTATATGTATTTATCTCTCTATATATATTTGCGGTTATTTGTATTTTATATATAGATAGATATATATAGAATGTCATTCTAAGTGTATTCTGTTTCCAGTATATATATATTAATAACAAAATACAGTTAGAATGAAATTACATATGAATATATAATTTATTTTATATTTTGTTTCAATATTTTATTTATTTATTTAATTATTTTATTTATTTATTATTGTAATTATGCGTATATATATAATATATATATGTAGATCTATTATATATATAATATATATACATATTATATATATGTAACGTCATTCTAAGTGTATTTTAATATTAATATATATACTAATATTAATATTAAAATACATTACGTATGACGTTACATATATATAATATGTATATATATTATATATATAATATATATACATATTATATATATATAAAAAGGCATTTAATTTATTTTATAACATTTTTATATTTATTTTTTTACACTACCTACCAGCAGGGGGACTGTCTAATATTTTAAACAGTCCCCCTGCTGGCAGATCCATAGCCAGCTATAGGGGGCCATGTGATCGCTCTTTGAGAGCGATCACATGGCCCCCGGGGGCCTCATTTGCCGGAGGGGGGCTGCCTGGGCTCTCAGACAGCCCCCCAGAAGAGGATCGCGGCGGAGGTGAGTACACCTCTGCCCCTGGGGCTGCAAGCCGTTACGGCGTTCTATGCCGCCGCAACGGCTTTAAAGCCCTTTAAAGCCGCGACGGCATAGAACGCCGTAACGGCGTTAAGGGGTTAAGATGAGTGAAGAACAGAGGCATACCTGGTGTAGATTTGTACACAAACACTTTCTCCATTCACTTCCTCATTATCCATACAAAATATGTGCACATGGTATTACATGATTCTGCAATACCAATTCTAGAATTGCCTAATTACAGCTGACCTATTATTGTACTGTGGTCGAACAACACAGAAGAGCTAATGTAAGGCTCTTTGGAATTTCGATCTTTCAGCTTCTTAGTAAATAGCTCCCTACTTCTTGTGGGATTGCCATAAATATACCAAAAAGGAGCTTTCTACTAAACAGCACCCTTACATATGGCAATTCTACAAGGGTACCATTTTAGAGAGGACCTTGTTTCCCCAGATAGAAACTGGTCCTTTATAACAAATATAACAATATCCAGTTTACCCTAGAGATTTGATCCTGTTGTTAAACTAGCAGTGTACTGTTATATACCTTCTGCATCTAGTTCAACAATCCTGACCAATTTACTTTTATTCACTGCCTAGACATATTTTTAATTAAACCACTGTCTGGACATCTTTATAATTAATGAAATACTTCCAAGGTTGGTAAATAAATTAACATTTATTTTACTTATTTCCTTTATTTAATTGGACATTTCAAGCACCTGTAGAAGTTATGGTACCCAGGATGAGTCAGCCCTACCCTATTGTAATTATTTTAGAATAATTTGGCTACTTGCCTGAGATTCCTTTCTATTTGTTCTCCAAGTTACACATCTCGCCCATGCAAGTGTCAACAAGCCTGCTACACAGTGAGCATCCAGTGGCAGCTTGCAGTAATAAAATAATAGCGGTAAGATGCAGGGGGAACCGGGTAAAGATCACAGGTCACTACTCTAATAAATTGAAAAGATGGGGACATCCACGATGGGGTCAACTAATTTTAAAAAATGGGAAGCCCTTGTGTTAGCCCTCCAACCCCCATATCCCGCACATGGTCAGCATGTGGGTTCTCCATTAAAATAAAAAGCAGTGAGGACTAGACATGTGCAATTCGTTTCGGTCCGAATATGAATTCGGACGAATTTCGAGAAATTCGGACATTCAGGTACTTCCGAATGTCCGAATTGCCGAATTGCCGAGGTCCCGAAGTTCCGAAATTACCGAATTTCCGAAGTGTCGAAGTGCCGAAGTTCCAAAGTGTCAAAGTGCCGAAGTTCCGAAGCACAGTATTGCCTAAGTACTAATATACTTACCCAGTGAAAGAAGAAGAATGTTACATTGTATACAATTTTAAATAAAAATTATACAAACATAGCCAGGATTCACCTGTAAGCATTTGCAACACTTACAACAATCAAGTAACATACATTCATATAAAATATAAGTTACTTGGCCAGTCAGTGTAATGACAGGAATGAATAAGTAGATAACTCCCTAATTCCCACGGTATTAGGGAGCTATCTACTAAAAGGCTGAAATACCTAAATTGGTCTTTCAGCCAAATTTACGAATACAAAGTAAAGATTACTTAGTATTACTAAATTATGCCCCTACTTGCTATACCTGAGCGGTGGGTGGGGGCCCTAAATTATAATATGGGGGGACCTAATGTCCCCCCCCTGGCCCCCACCCCTGAGCGGTGGGTGGGGGCCCTAAATACTAATAAGGGGGGACCTAATGTCCTCCCCCCTGGCCCCCACCCCTGAGCGGTGGGTGAGGGCCCTACGGTAAAATAAGGGGGGGGACCTAATGTCCTCCCCCCTGTCCCCCACCCCTGAGCGGTGGGTGGGGGCCCTAAATACTAATAAGGGGGGGACTTAATCTCCTCCCTCCTGGCCCCCACCCCTGAGCAGCGGGTGGGGGCCCTAAAAACCAATGGGGGGGACCTATTGTCCTCCCCCCCGGCCCCCACCCCTGAGCAGTGGGTGGGGGCCCTAAGAAATATGTCAAGTCCCCCCCAGGTGACTAGGGGTCCCCAAACCCCTAGTCACGCCCTCCCCCCCAAAAAAAAATAAAGCCTTGCCCCGCCCTGCAATTAGGCTCAGAGCACTCTAATTGGTGACTTTAAGCCATCCAATAAGAGTGCTCTGACAGGTAAATGAAGAGACTGACAGGTAAGTCTCTACATTTACCTGTCACAGCACTCTGATTGGTTGGTTTGAAATCCACCAATCAGAGTGCTCTGTGTCATTTTACACAGCGTGGGAAAGTTATTTGGAATTTTCCCACGCTGTGTAATTTGACTCATAACTCTCTGATTGGTGGATTAAGTAACCAATCAGAGAGTTATGAGTCAAATTACACAGCGTGGGAGGGGGGTAGGCAGGGGGGGTCATTTTTTTGGGGGGGGGAGGGGGTGACTAGGGTTTTGGGTCCCCTAGTCACCTGCGGGGGATGGGACTTTTCATTAGGGCCCCCACCCGCCGCTCAGGGGTGGGGGCCGGGGGTGAGGACAATAGGTCCCCCCCTATTGGTATTTAGGGCCCCCACCCACCGCTCAGGGGTGGGGGCCAGGAGGGAGGACATTAGGTTCCCCCCTTAACAGTATTTAGGGACCCCACCCGCCGCTCAGGGGTGGGGGCCAGGGGGGAGGACATTAGGTACCCCCTTATTAGTATTTAGGGCCCCCACCCGCCGCTCAGTGGTGGGGGCCAGGATGGAGGACATTAGGTCCCCCCTTATTAGTATTTAGGGCCCCCTCCCGCCGCTCAGCGGTGGGGGCCAGGAGGGGGACATTAGGTTCGCCCCCCTTATTAGTATTTAGGGCCCCCACCCACCGCTCAGGGGTGGGGGCCAGGGGGGGAGGACATTAGGTCCCCCCCTTATTAGTATCTAGGGACCCCACCCGCCGCTCAGGGGTGGGGGCCAGCGGGGAAGACATTAGGTCCCCCCCTTATTCCAATTTAGGGCCCCCACCCGCCGCTCAGGGGTGGGGCCAGGGGGGAGGACATTAGGTCCCCCCCTATTAGTATTTAGGGCCCCCACCCGATGCTCAGTGGTGGGGGCCAGGAGGGAGGACATTAGGTCCCCCCCTTATACCAATTTAGGGCCCCCACCCGCCGCTCAGGGGTGGGGGCCAGGGGGGAGGACATTAGGTTCCCCCCCTTATTAGTATTTAGGGCCCCCACCCACCGCTCAGGGGTGGGGGCTCGGGGGGGGAGGACAATAGGTCCCCCCCATCATTTTACTTAAGGGCCCCCACCCGCTGGGGGGCCTATTTTTTTTTTAAAACAGTGAGCAGCCACAGGCTGCTCACTGTTTACTAGACATGCCCCTACTCGCGGTATAGCTTAGTATAGTTTACTTAGTATTAGTAAATTTGTCTGAAAGACCAATTTAGGTCTTTCAGCCTTTTGGTAGATAACTCCCTAATACCGTGGGAATTAGGGAGTTATCTACTAAGCAGCTGCAATAGAAGTGCCGAAGTCCCGAAATTCCGAAGTTCCGAAGTGATGAAATGCCGAAGTTCCGAAGGTGCCGAATTTCCGAAGTGTCGAACTGCCGAAGTGCCAAAAAAAATGGGAAGCCCTTGTGTCAGCCCTCCAACCCCTCATATCCCGCCCATGGTTAGCATGTGGGTTCTCCATTAAAATAAAAAGCAGTGAGGACTAGACATGTGCAATTCGTTTCGGTCCGAATATGAATTCGGACGAATTTCGGGCAATTCGGACATTCGGGTACTTCCGAATGTCCGAATTGACGAATTGCCGAGGTCCTGAAGTTCCGAAATTAACGAATTTCTGAAGTTCCGAAGTGCTGAAATGCCGAAGTTCCGAAGTGTCGAACTGCCAAGTGCCGAAGTGCTGAAGCGACGAAGTTCCGAAGTTGCCGAAGTCCCGAATTGCGAAAATTCTAAATTTCGGAATGCCGAACCGAACCGAAAATTTTCCCCATGCACATGCCTAGTGAGGACATCCTACTCACTTGCCCCATATTAGTGCAAATTAATTAAGTGCTGAGATGCTGAATGTAGTTCTTGCAAATTTCATTCAGGAAATCCATCTTGTGGGTGTCACAGTGACTGCCACTAGAGGTGGCATTATGTAGATATGTAAACACTGCTTTGCAGGGACAATCTATTTGCCCTAGAACCATTGAATTAAGCTGTAGTGATTCTGGTACCTTTCGAGTCCCTTTACAACATTAGCGGTATATTCACAATAGAGTAGGAAGAGGCTGTTCCCATCGTCCTTCTCAAGGGGCATGTCCCTAAGTATATCAATGTTGGAGAACATCTTCTAAAGTAAGAAGGTTTGTTATCATTGCAAATAATGATCTCATCCTTTTCAAACATCTGGTAGGTGTTCCTGGATGACCTACTTGTTAGCACGGGAAACATATCAGAGTGCGTAGGACTGAACACAGGCGTATCACATTCTTGTGGTCTCCATTCTAGAACTACTGGTGGAATTCTTCAAATATACAGCTTATTTCCATTATTTAAAGAAGAATTTACAAATTACGCTGTATCAGACTAAATATGCATTTTTAAAACAAGCACCAACATTAATTGCAACGCTCATAATGTTTTTACAAATCTTTCTTTTCAAACAGGTTTTCCTTCTATGCTCTCCTATTTTATTTGACTTTTTGCAAAACTAAAAATTCAAGATAATGTAAAATGTTCTGGTGATTAAATACAGATTTGAGGCACATTTACTGTGTGCACTAAAGGAGGGACACCACAGTTATTTGCAGAACTGCAAAGTCTTGAAGATGCTACAGTAGATATGGTGTTGTTAAAGTAAGAAATATATTAAATACTACTTTTTAATCAAACAAGGAAAGAAAGGTCTGAAAGTGAATGCAAAAATGTCATGACAAGTTACAAATACTTTCTATACATAATTTTGAGCCTATTATCCTGCACACATCCGCCCTACTTTCTTCTGCAAAGCACACCTTACCAATGACTGTTTAATTTTACGGGAGAAGTTCAGACTTGAACTGAATAATTAATTTTCAGGCCTGCTGTACACTTCCTTGTGAGTCACTGTCATTAAAGAGGGATGAGGGTTCTTTAAAGATAAAAGATTTCAGATTTTCCCAGCAGGTGTCCAAAGCACTTTAATCCTGCATCTTCTCTTCTGTTTCTTCTTCCGATGCAATGGATGCTTGTCGTTAGTTTTACAATTTAAATGGTAATTCTAATCATAAGTCAAAAATGACAGAATTATAGGGATTTCAACCAGCCCATGAAAGTATCTTCTCTGTGTCTTGTGTTCTCGACATAGAGAAATGAATCATGAGGACCACAATGAAGGTAAGCTGTTACTTCCTTAAATATGTCCATTTTGTTTTCAGTTTTTATACCTTATCTTAAAGCGAATGATAAGATTAATACAAAGAATGAGTAGGGGGGGGGGGGGATTAAAAATAGGGAAATAATATCTGAGAAACAGGTAAGATAAGGATCTAAACATTAAACAATAATCGCCGACAAGATAAAGTTCACAGTCAGGTAAATACAGGGATCGGTAAGTATTTACTTAGAGGAACAGGTATTCACCTGTCTTTTTAATCACTGTTTTACAAATGCATCAGAAACAAAATGCAGTTAAACAGTTGATAACTGAAACATCTCCAAATAGCAGATTCGGGCCTCAATTTTTGTTAAGTATCGGTTTTACTGATCTCGGAACATTGTTTAGATACAGCATAAAACAAAAAATATTTAATCTTGCAGAAGAAGAAGTTTTGTGAGTGTACAGATAAACAAACACACACAGCATGCAAGATAAACCTATTCACAATTACTCTGAACTAAGGAATATTATTAACCAACATGATTATTCGGACTTATAAGTAGTTTACAGGTTTGTTTCTAAAAATGTAAATGTCATGAATTCAAGATAACGTTTTTTTTTTTAATTCTTTAGTAAGGCATTTTATGCCATCTTTATTTAATCTTCAACGTAGACAGAAAGTCTGTTCATTTTTCCTTTATTGACTTGTTGTGATAACACAATATATTCATGATGTCATGTTTTATAAGGTTCCATTTTAGATGTTTAGTTTTGTATAATGTGTTGTGTTTTGTTTTTTTTGTGTATGAATCAAAATAGCTTCCGTGAAAGTTGTAACATGCCGCAGACCAGTGTTTTATTCAAACATCTCCTGCTGGCTTCGTGTTGGAACACGATAAGTTAAACGTGCTGAAAACACTAATGCCACAATACTTACAAACAACTGGGAGACTTGCATGTGCTTAGCTTCAATTCCTTTGTATGCGTTGCAATGCTAGTATCCACATGCACATACAAATTATACTAGGACACATCAGACACAACGGAACATTCGCTTCTCAAGCTAGATGCATGCACCGAGCAAAGGTAAGCTTTATTTTAACAACAATATTTAGTATTTTGGATACAAAGATTAATAGATTAGCACAGCATGGGGTCTATTCACTTAACAGTTTGTTACAGGAACAGGACTGCAAAATAAAGACTAACAGGATGTTGGAAAACCATCTCTAGTTCAACAGAGTTAGACTAAGTTTTCAATGTAATCAATAAACCACTTTATAAAAGTCTCTGGTAATTGCTGTATGACGCATATATATATATATATATATATATATATATATATATATATATATATTTGAAACATAGAATGTGATGGCAGATAAGAACCATTCAGCCCATCTATCTGCCCAATTTTCTAAATACTTTTATTAATCCCTGGCCTTATCTTATAGTTAGGATAGCCCTATGCCTATCCCACGCATGCTTAAACTCCTTCACTGTGTTAACCTCTACCACTTCAGCTGGAAGGCTATATATATATACACACACACATATATATCCGTTTAACAACTCTGTAGTGAAAATGTGAGTGGCTATAGCACAGGGGTGCCAAAAACGTAGATTACTAGATATTTGCAGAACTACAACTCCCCTGATGCTTTGCATGTCTTTAGAATGTTTTAGAATAGCAAAGCATCATGGAAGCTGTAGTTTTCAAACATCTGAGGCCATAGCACATTGTTCAGTAGTTTTTGATGTGTTGTTGGTTGCTAAAAAAAAAACTACTGGGGTTATTTAATAAACAAGGAATTGATAAGAATTGACAACAGAATTGAGATATTTTTTAAGTTAATTCAATCTGAAAAAATAAAAACGTTCATTTATCTATTTTTTGAATTCTCCATAGTTTACATAATAACTCAAATAACATTACACAGTTGCTTCGAGCAGCTAGGTCACTTTGGGGGATCTAAGCCCCCAATGGTGACATCACTGCTTTGTGTGTGGTGGCTCTGGCAGAAGAAATGCCAGGAGCCCTGGTCAGTGCTGTACTCTTGCACATGCGCAATACTACACCACTAATGTCCATGGAGGATTTGCAAGACAGCAGGAGCCCCCATAGATAACACATTTTTCCGCATAGCCGTCACTAGTGGCGTTTGGTAAAATTGACAAAACTTGACCGCTGTATATCCACATTTGGTGAAGTTTTGTCAACCGGAGGAAAAATACATAGGACAGCATAGTCTATCTTTAGTCTTATGATGAGGTCAGTAAAATTCCAACATAGTCAATGTGAGAATGTCATAAAGAAGATTTTCACGTTATGAAATACTCTTTTTATTGGAGAGGAGAAGGAGGGAGGGCGTAACAACGGACAAGATTCTAGAATGGGCAGAACACTTGTAGGAATTACTTTCTTTAGGGGCATCATCAGTACCATCAGCATAGCTTCCGTGCATACTGGACATGGACCAAGCCTGTAGTGGAAACATAGCTTGCTGACTTGGCTCATAACAGGGCATTTATTCAGTAACAAGTAAGCCTAGTTAACTTTGCTGAAATCGCTGGTAAAGTCCATATTTTATTTCATAAAACCTATCCATTACATGACTAAAATTGCGTTTTTACACTAACCTGAGAGCATTGTTTACTTAATGGAAAACTATTATGAAAAATATATATATTGACTATTTGCAGTTTAAATGAATATTTTCTAATTAGTTCTAACTGCCATAGTATTTTAAAGGACAACTGTAAACTTTTGTGTAATCTGCTCCCTACGCACATCACAGTCATTTATGTGATCCTTGGTTGGTAGCAGAGCTTGTGAGACCAAAGCTCACTCAGCTTTGAGGTCCTCGGAGCATGCGTCTTTGCACAGCAGAACCTTGGTCTGGTAAGGACTGCTCCAAGGCAAGGATCACTTATATGGCAGCTCTATGGGAGGAAACAGTAGGGGAGTTGACAGTTATCTTTTAAATTTAAAGGAACACTCTAAGCAACATAACCATAAAACACATTGCCGTGCTTATGGGGCAATTTTCCAAGCATCTGCAGTGGTCTGGTTTCTGGGTTTCTGCTTAAAAACAAGTGACCAAAATAGCAAAGAATCATAGCACCACAACCTGTACACCTGTACAACAAGCTGTAGTAGTTATGATGCACGTGTTCCTTTAAAAAATAGAGGGTATTTAATTATTCGTCTAGCTTCTATTATATTTCTGATAAAATTAAAAAGATTTCAGGGTCACTTGCCTAAGCAGTGCACATTAAAGGGAAACAATATTGCCAGGAAAGAAAACTTGTTTTCCTGGCACTATAGCTTCCTATAGTGCCTTCCCTACCCCGGGGGACCTAATGTGGATGCAAGGCGATGGCAGGGCTGGCATTAGTAATTCACCCATAGAAGTACTGATGCAAGCACGGCCATCGCTTGTCTGGTTACAATTACATGTTTGTGAGTCCACCCATTGTAAAGCGCTAAGGAATTTGTTGGCGCTATACAAATATAATAATGATAATAGCGTGAAGCGTGCAGGGTAAGGTACCAGGGACACTGCAGCCAGACCACTTCAATAAGCTGAAGTGGTCTGGGTGCCTATAGTGTCCCTTTAAGCTTTTACTAGTGATCCACATGATTTGACAGACTCACTGCTGTCTGGAAACGGCTCACATTGGAGGGAAGAGAATTAAAATAAGATTGATATAACCAACTTTACAAATTGTCATGTGTTAACATATTCTACAACATGTCAAAATGTATTAGTTCTCTTCTCCTTAGACTTAATCACAGTTCTGTTTTGACTCACACCAGTAAATCTATAATGACCTACATTTAAAAAAAAAAAAAAACGAAAACAATCTAAATTTTAGAAGGCTGTGGAAGGGTTATGCAAAATCCCCAGAAGACACAGTTCCTCTTTAATTCTCCCATGCCATACAGAAAATGATTGCACACACAGAACTCCAGAGCTGTTATTTAGTCAGAGGGTTTGACGGGGCTACTCCCGTGACACCAAAATTAGAGTTTGTCAAAACTGGCACCCAAATTGAAAAGTAAATATGCTTAGTATCTTATTAGGATCGAGTCCCTTCGAGCCTGCTTAAACACTCTTAGTATCTTATTATGAGAGTTGTTTTAAGTCTATATATACACATTCTCAGTAATAAAGAAAAGAAAATAAAAGACAGAAGGGTAAACCGTTTAGGAGATAAACCCCTCTGTGCAACGAGTAACCCAAATTAAACGTAACTTTTAATAAGGTATATATAAAAAAATGTGTTTGGTAAAAGTGGTAGGTCTCAGTTGTAGTGATTTTAGGTAATAATAGCTAGCAGATTTAGTATATCTACTGCTTATAATGAGAGATACAAATCCTCCAAACAAATAGAGTATAACAAATATATATAATTGAAAAACTATCCAAGTAATAATCATATGAAAAAATAATAATAACAGGAAAAATAAGTGTATAAATGTCCAATATTATCTCGCTGAAAATCAGTGATAGTTGGATAATTAAATGATGTATTGCAAAAGGTGAATCTAAGTTTGCTACAAGGTTTTGTAAGTGAAAGGATAGAAGTTACATTTGTAGAATGTCTTAATACCAGAGGAGGAGAAACTAAAATGAATAAGGAGATATAGTAGTAGAGCAAAGCCCTGCAGTAGATCGAAATAATAATGAGGATAAATAAGCTTATACTAAACTAGCTTCCCTGCTCTGCTGTGCCTTCGAGGGCACCCCTTACACATTCACATTCTCAGTGTCTAATTATGTCTGAGTCCCTTGAATTTTACAATAACAGTCTAAGCAGAAACGTTTATTTATAAGAAACCCATTGCGGGTTTTTTAAAGACTTAAAGGAACACTCCTGGATGACTTCAACCCCATAACAACTTTATCTCAGTGAAGATGTTATGGGAGCTAGAGTCACTGGAAACCATCCTACCTATATGGGTTAAACTATTTTTGAAAGATTGATTCCCAAAGTAGGTCCCCAGGTGCCAACAGCACTTCTGCCTGTCTCTTCCTCTGGTAACCATACAGTCCAGAAAAGTTTGTTTTGGCGACATCCCCAGCCACCTAAGCAAATATCCCTATTATGTACAGTGGCCAGAGGTGGCTGGCAGGCAACAAGGGACCAACTTCAGAGCTAAACCATTCAAAAATGATCTACTTTGGAAGATAAGATGGGACCCAGGTTCTCCTGCCATCAAAATAACTTAATTGAAAGGAGGTTGTTATGGAGTGGGTGTGTTCCTTTAAGATATGGTGTACAATGAAACCAGAAATCACATCTACAGACTATAGAACGTTTTCTTGTGTACAAAAGCTCAGAAGGTCCTTTAAATAGGTATAACTGGAATATATAACCATGTAGACAATTTAAAAAGTATATATCAACCACATCAAATATAGGCACATTGCAAGCACTGCATTTACCAAATATGTATTGTAAAACAAATTACCCCTATTGAGAATACACATTACAATTGTTAGTGTGATAAGATAATTAGAACATAATTAATACACCTATAATCTCAGTAAGGGATCATGAAGCGTCTCAGTCAAATATATATCTGCATTAGTAAACGTTCTGTGCTTGCTTGTTGAACCAATGGTATGTGCCGGGGATGGCATGTAAGTGAAAATAAAAAGTCAATAATTATTATTATTATTTTTAATTAGCATAATGAAAAGTTAACTAAAAATGAACCTCTCATTGAGCTAATCTTTCCCTTTTTAAACCAATCATCAAAAGTGGAGCGACTGTTCATATAAAAACCTCACAGAAAATATCTTTAAAAACTGTGGGTATTTTCTGTGCTTTTTCACTATATTCCCTTTTTACCGAATAATCGCACCACTGTTGGTTTTTGCTTTGACCTTGATTGGTGTGTTGGGGAGGATAGCGCACTACAGTGCTACAGCTACTTTAGTTTTTTTAAATACACTGTTTTACACTTATATTCATTAAAGGGACACTCCAGGCACCCAGACCACTTCTGCCCATTGGAGTGGTCTGGGTGCCAACTCCCACTACCCTTGACCCTGCAACTGTAAATATTGCAGTTTTCATAAGGTCTCATCCCGCCGGCGGCCACGCATGCACAATCGGTCTCCCCCGCCGGCTGACGTTGGCGGGGGAGGAGCGTGGGCAGACCCTGAACCACCGCCGAGGGACATCGGCGGTGGTCTCAGGTAAGTCACTGAAGGGGTGGGAGGGAGAGGGGACCTGCAGTGCCAGGAAAACTATTTGTTTTCCTGGCACTGGAGTGTCCCTTTAAGATTAATGTTTGTATACTATAACAGTAGTACACTTCACGTTTTTTATTAGGACACTTTTTTTTCCTTTGGTTGTACAAAACTCTAAGAAGTTCCTCTTTAAAGCTTATTGTAAAAATGAAACCAGCAAAGTCTTGGCTGAGTAACTATAACTACCGTATATACTCGAGTATAAGCCGACCCGAATATAAGCCGAGGCCCCTAATTTTACCCCAAAAAACTGGGAAAACTTATTGACTCGAGTATAAGACTAGGGTGGGAAATGCAGCAGCTACTGGTACATTTCTAAATAAAATTAGATCCTAAAAAAATTATATTAACTGAATATTTATTTACAGTGTGTGTATATAATGAATGCAGTGTGTGTGTATGCAGTGTGTGTGTATGAGTGCAGTGTGTATATAATGAATGGAGTGCAGTGTGTGTATATGAGTGCAGTGTGTGTGTATGAGTGCAGTGTGTGTACAATGAATGCAGTGCAGCGTGTGTATGAGTGCAGTGTGTGTGTATGAGTGCAGTGTGTGTGTATGAGTGCAGTGTGTGTGTATGAGTGCAGTGTGTGTGTATGAGTGCAGTGTGTGTGAGTGCAGTGTGTATGAATGCAGTGTGTATATAATGAATGCAGTGCAGTGTGTGTATGTGTGTGTGCAGTGTGTGTGTGTGTGCAGTGTGTGTGTGTGAGTGCAGAGCATTGGTGGGGGTGGGCATTTTATTAATTATGATTTAATTATTATTTTAATTTTTTTTAATGTTATTTTTTTAGGTAACTATTTTTTTATTTTATTATTAATTGTATTATTTTTTTTTATGTTATTATTTTAATATTTTTTTTTTATTATTATTATTTGTTTTGTTATTAATATGTTTTCGTCCCCCCTCCCTGCTTGTTAGCTGGCCAGGGAGGGGGGCTCGCACTCCCTGGTAGTCCAGTGGATGGGCTGTAGAAGGGGGCTGTCAGGAAGCTGTAACTTACCTTCACAGCAGCTCCTGTCAGCTCCCTTCTCTCTTCTCCGGTGCGTGCAGCTCCCAGGTCAGCTCCCTCTGCAACTCTCGCGGCCGCGCGGAGCGTTGCCACGGTAAGCCGTGGCAACGCTCTGACCCCGCGGCTCTCGCGAGAGTTGCAGAGGGAGCTGACCTGGGAGCTGCACGCACCGGAGAAGAGAGAAGGGAGCTGACAGGAGCTGCTGTGAAGGTAAGTTACAGCTTCCTGCCAGCCCCCGGTCCATGTCTGTATTATGGCAATGAAAATTGCCATAATACAGACAACTGACTCGAGTATAAGAAAAACTCGTCTTATACTCGAGTATATACGGTATTTACGTGATGAAATAAAACTCTCATCAATGTCAACCAGTCACTGCCAAGCTGAGAGGTGATTGCAATTGTGGCACATCAACAACTGCAAATCTGCCATTAAAAAATCCCAACATGGGGGCGGAGCCAAGCAGCAGAGCAGAGAAGTCGCATGGCGCTAAAGCTCCAGCGATTAAAGCTTAACATCACCCTACCTACCTTGTTAAAACCGTCCAAACCGGCTGCAAAAAAGGAGATAGGAGAGCCACTATGGGACGAATGTCCAAAAAACAGAAACCCGATCAGCCGAGACAACCTTGACATCAGAGCCATGTGGAAGCAGGCCCACGGAGCAACTAGGCCCAAGATGGCCGACCACGCGGAGACATACTCCGAAATATCGGATGACTACTCCCTGGGGGACGACACACCCGGCTCACACGAGTTCACAACGCCCGCAGCCAGGCCTGTGAACCCCGATACCGCACCGGTAACTACAGCGGTACTCAAAGGCCTACGAGCGGACTTGCAATCCACAATCCAAGCGGATATGGCAGCCCTCCGCGCAGACCTTCACGGCATAACGGGAAGACTGGGTGCCATGGAAGGCACCTCGGCAGCGCACACTACCCACCTTGCCTCCATGCAGCAGGAGATCGGTGGTCTGCAAAATAAAAACGAAGAATTTGAACGGAGGTTTGCCGCCCTGGAGGACACACGACGAGCAGCCAATTTAAAAGTATGGGGAGTGCCGGATGAAATCCCGGTGGACGAACTACCACACCTTGTACGCAGGCTCCTGACGAATCTGCTGTCTCCGAGACAGGCCAAAGCCATAAGCCTGGAAAGCATATTTCGAGCCACAAAACCGGGCAGAGCCCCAGCAATGGCCTCCCGCGATTTGATAAAGCGATGACCATAGCAGCAGTTAAAAACTGTATCCCATACAAATTCGAAGAAATGTCCCTCACATTTTTTGTGGACCTTACTGGCGGCACTTTGGCCTGGAGGAAATCTCTAACACCATTCACCACCCTTCTCAGACAAAAGAGCATACCGTATAGGTGGCGCTTCAACCGCTCCCTGCTCATCCTGAAGGGGGAGGCCAAGCATGAAGTCTAGGACCTACAAAGCACTCAAGAGTTATTACTCACGCTGGGACTGCCTCGGGACGCTTTGCGCTGCACAGCACCTGCAGAATCCACCGGATTACGGCACAACTGGGACCCTGAAAGAGTCACCACCTTCGTACCACGACAGCCCAGACAAGGATCCTCCGACACAGTCGCTACATGAGGGCCTTCAGAAAAGAGGCTATGGTGACCAACTATTACCAGGACTGTTTTACCGTAAATATATGATACTATAACTCCTCAGTTAATGTTTAATGTTTCACTGTTCCTTTGCATGTACCTAAAGACGGGCCACACACTAGGCATATCAGCTGCGTACACACAGGCACATCCACTGAACAACCAATTATAACAAGTAAACGCACAACACACAGCTGTGCCTGCTCACCCCTAATACGAACTATCGACTCCAGCGAAAGCAACACTTTAAAACCAACTCATTAACCTCAGAGGCGCAGACTCAGCTACCACGGACAACACGTAGAGACCCCTCTACGCCTATACACACGCTAAGTAACACCTATGACATACAACACAAAATAAAATAAAATTGTGCAATGTTCATGACGCCATGTATGCTGATGTACCTGCAAATATGTTAGCACCAGCTGCTGTGGCGGTGCGGACGCAATGTATATTATATGCACGAATAAAATAAAGAATAAAAAAAAAAAGTGTTAGAAACACAAAAGTCAGATTTTTACCAGAAGGTGCAATCCAGGATAAAAAGTAACCGAAAAAAGTCACAAGACTGACTCTAACCTTACTCCACATAATAAATTCCATCTGCTATTATCAGTACTGATATCAGAATTTTTTTTTTTAGTTAAAACGGCAAAGAATGCAATTTGACAACATTAAAAACAATGAATATACAAAAAAAAAATCCCAACATCCTATATAAAATCCAGTGGCTTTGCACATTTAGTTCTTAGAAGAAATGGATAAACAGTTACATACATTCTCCCATTTTTCTAGAGCTGACAAGAAGAGTATCCTTGAGGAACTTACTAAAGAGTGTTTCTCTACACCAAAGCAATGGAGTCAGATGCTGACAAGAATTCTCCAGGTAACTAATTATATCGGAACCTTAAATAAAGGTTTCCTTACAAGAACCCACCTCTAAAATATTAGCCGGACCCTCTTTGGAGACCAAATTCCTTTGTCCCACTTTTTTGGCTTGGTTTCCCTCTCTGTTAGGAATGCATTTTGGTGTGTATGCAGTTATAATAGAGTTTCACAGTAATAAAACTTGTAGCAACATGTGTCTGTAATAAATTACTACAAGAACTGCATTTGAACTGTAAAGACCTAACCTATGGGCACACCAAGGAAGTATTTTGACTTAGAGCAAATTAGTTGGACAAGGGCAGTAGCATGGGGTGATGGTAGGATTCAGGGTTTTGTTGTTTTTTAAAATCATTTTCATTATAATCTCTCTTATTGGATGTGCCACTGCTCACTGATCATACATGTCAATTCTTACAACACCCTCAGCAATTAAATTAAATTCTAGTCAGCAAGCAGTTAGTTTCATTCCTGGAAACCATCATGGCACTGATGTTCCACGCATGCAAGCAGTAACCCATGCCACTGTGTTCTTAATCCAGTCTACAATAAACGCTGAAGATACTGGGTTGCAATAACTTGCCATTGAAATGTAGCCCACTAAGGGGAAAACAGGAACGTGCTTGTGCTAACCCATGCACCATTTCCTTTTCCATCACTAGACACTTCAATCAGGGCCAATCCTAGGGTCACAAATGCCTGGAAGCAGAATTATTATTTTTTGTGCAGACATACATGTTTCTATGTTGACAACTCCCATTCTCTCTCTATAAGACCACCCTTTTTTGCAATCAGACACACACACTCACTGACAGACACACACTCGCTGTAATTGTGTGTGTGTGTTTCTGTCAGTGAGTGTGTCTGTCACTGAGAGTGCTCGTCAGTGAGAGTATGTGACTGTCAGTGAGTGTGCGTCTGTCAGTGTGTGTTTCTGTCAGTGAGTGTGTCTCAAATGAGTGAGAGTGGGTGTGGGTGTCAGACACAAACTCTCACTGATTTGAAACACACTCACTGACAGTAAAAAATTCCCACTGACAGTCACACACTCTCACTCACAGACAGACACATTGATGCACCATCTCAGTGATTTGAAACACACTTGCTGACAGACACACACACTTACTGATATGACACACTCACTAACAGACACACACTCAAACATTCACACATTTTTCTTCTTTTTTTTTTATCTCTTCCAGCCTTCCTACCTTTGGGAGAGCTGGTGTGGGTCCTCTCCCTGAGGTCCAATGGGGAAAGGATGTGCTCCCTGGGGTCCAGTGGGGAAATGATCTGCTCCCTGTGGTCCAGTGGGGAATGGATGTGCTCCCTGGGATCCAGTGGGGAATGGATGTGCTCCCTGGGGTCCAGTGGGGAATGGATGTGCTCCCTGGGGTCCAATGGGGAATGGATCTGCTCCCTGGCGTCCAGTGGGGAATGGATGTGCTCCCTGGGGTCCAGTGGGGAATGGATGTGCTCCCTGGGGTCCAGTGGGGAATGGATCTGCTCCCTGGGGTCAAGTGGTGAATGGATCTGCTCCCTGGGGTCCAGTGGCTCTTGTGTTTTTCAGGCTCCTCACTGCTCCCTCGTGATGTCATATTCCTGTTCCCTGCATCACCAGAGAGGGAGCAGTGAGGAGCTGGAAGAGCATCAGAATTCCCTCACTGCCGCTACCTGCCTCCATTTTATTATTCTTTTATTTGTGTGTAGATTGATGTACAAAGGAAAAGGGAAATTTGATGCACTGCACCAGCCTACCTCCTCTGTCCTTCCTTCCAAATCTGCAGCATTAGAAACGATCTTTAAAGTAATCACATCTATCACATAAACGTTATACCCTATGGCTTGCACGGCTCACTATCACTGAATCACTGAATGGGTTAAAAACTGGATCATTTATTAAAGGTTTCTGATAGGTTGTTTGTAACGTTGTAAAAGACTGTGCAAATTACCACCTACGTGCTGTGTATTCATCTTAAACCAACACACCCAGATGGGTTGCAACATGACTGGTGCAATTTCCTCTCACTGTAGAGATTATGCTAAAATCCCAGGGATTTACTGTCAGAAGGACTTGAAATATAAACCTGGCCAAGACGTGCACACTGAATGCATTAGACTAAATATTTACTAGGGAAAATAAAAATTGCACACTGGTATTGCACAGGAATAGAGAATAGGTATATGCTGGATGGTATACATGTTCAATGCCCTTTAAAATGAATCAGTTCAATATACCAGGATTGTTCTGGGATTAGGTATGAAACCTGTATTTCATCAAAAAATATCCAAGTTTATAAATATCAGTGTTTAAATATTCTGAAATATTTAGCGAATACTTTGAACAGGGTGATCGTGCATTGCTTTCACTGTGGTTCTTCAAATGTCAAGTTGATTACATTGTGTTCTGCAACAGTGTAAACTTGGGTTATTTAATTATATATTAAAATATTCAGCTAATAAAAGCATTTTATACACAGCGAACGCCAATAGTAGGTAAGTCTGGTATTTTGCCACTAAATGCATGGCATAATTTATTAAATATAAACCAAGATTAAACAATGTATCCATGTATAAATCCATGAATCAATATTATATGCACTTAAGGGGGTGCCCAAATCGAAGGCGAAGGTGATTTTTAACACCCAGGCGTAATCAATATATCAAAACAATAAACATCAGAGCCTACACATAATGCTAGAAAATATACATTACATTTAATTTTCAATTAAAGTGTTTAGCTCTTATATACTATATGTAAGGTGATGCATAACAGATTGCATGTGTGTTCCCATGAATAAACCAGGAAGGAAATCTGATCTTACCATTTTGTATGAAATGCATTGCTTAGCTAAAGAGGGTCTTGACATCTAAACAATTATAGATGACAGGTCCACTTTAAATAAAATTAAAAATGTGCTGTAGCAAAGTAATTTGATGTTTTGATTGACATGCTATTTATTCCCCCTCTGGGATTTCCTCTCACTTGGTGAAATACCAGGTTAAAATGTCATTATTTCATAACCTGCCAAACAGTTGTGTAATCCAGCTGTGATTAGGTATTTTCTCTCTCCTGTGTCGGTTTAGTTTATTTGAGCAACACGCAAAACATTACCTACCAGGCAGACACAACCATCTCTAAGCTCTAAATGGACAGATACTGTAACTGATATTATAGAATAACATAGTTTTACTTCCAAAGCATTACACAATGATTTCCAAAGCGTTACACTATATAATAATAATTGGATGTAAACATGTTAATATTTATAGCAATACCGTAACATGATTTGTGCAGGTTAATAACATTGTATGGGTGTTTTATTTAAAATAGTATGATTAATATATTAGTGTCCTTTGAGTGTAGATGTAGTGGCAGCTGTAGAGTTCATTAAGTGTGTAGAGTGAAATATCGGCACTAGGTTAGGGTAAGTGGGGACTCAAGATGCAGCATTTTCTGTGTCCACAGGAATTATTTGGAGCAAAACATTATACCTTTTTATGTAATGATTTTGGTTTGCCGCAAAAGGTAATTTCTTTTTTTAATGGGTCTATAGCACCACTGCATGCAACTAATATCTGTAGTCACTCTTCAGCATGCCTGAACTGGCCTTCAGGCAAACTGGGCTAATATCCAGAAGGGCATGATAGCCATGGATGAATCAGTGACTCTGCAGGGGCATGATCTATACATCAAATCTACTTCATTAACCCCTTAAGGACACATGACATGTGTGACATGTCATGATTCCCTTTTATTTCAGAAGTTTGGTCCTTAAGGGGTTAAAGGGACTCTATAGTCACCATATAAAAGCAAGAAAGACAGGTCCCCCAGCCTTCCTTCTTGCTTTTATATGTACTTTCATTCATTAAAAAAAAATTTCGAGGTGTTTTTATGTTAAAAACTTACCTCCGTTCCAGCGCCGAGCTCCCCGCTAGGCCGCGCTCCCTTTTTCGTCAAAATGACGAAATTGCGGGGCCCAATAGGACGCTTCTCACAGAGAAGCGTCTTCGCGATGTGGTGCGCATGCGCGGCTTCGCGCTGCACCAATCGCGTTCTTCATAGAGCCGCCCTATGAAGAATCTGAGCGCTTTACCGCGCATGTGCGCGGAATGCGCGTTCGCGAGCTGAGCTGTCTGACTGACAGCTCAGCTCGCTTTCTAAAATTATCAATAAGGGGGGGGACCTACTGTCCCCCCCCGGCCCCCACCCCTGAGCGGCGGGTGGGGGCCCTAAAATTATCGATAAGGGGGGGACCTACTGCCCCCCTCCCGGCCCCCACCCCTGAGCGGCGGGTGGGGGCCCTAAAATTATCAATAAGGGGGGGACCTATTGTCCCCCCCGGCCCCCACCCCTGAGCGGTGGGTGGGGGCCCTAAAATGATCAATAAGGGGGGGGCGACTTACTACCCCCCCCGGCCCCCACCCCTGTGCGGCGGGTGGGGGCCCTAAAATTATCAATAAGGGGGGGACCTATTGTCCCCCCCGGCCCCCACCCCTGAGCGGTGGGTGGGGGCCTTAAAATTATCAATGAGGGGGGGGAACCTACTGTCCCCCCCCGGCCCCCACCCCTGTGCGGCGGGTGGGGGCCCTAAAATTATCAATGAGGGGGGGACCTACTGTCCCCCCCCGGCCCCCACCCCTGAGCGGTGGGTGGGGGCCCTAAAATGATCAATAAGGGGGGGGACCTACTGCCCCCCCCCCGGCCCCCACCCCTGTGCGGCGGGTGGGGGCCCTAAAATTATCAATAAGGGGGGGACCTATTGTCCCCCCCCCGGCCCCCACCCCTGAGCGGTGGGTGGGGGCCCTAAATACAAAGGGGGGGAACCTAGTTAACCCTTCCCCCCCCAAAAAGAAAATATCTCCCTACCTACCCCCCTCACCCTAAAAATAATGAGGGGGGACCATTAACTAAACCCTGTAAAAAAGAAAAAATGAGATAAAATCAACTTACCATTCGATGTTTTCTTTCTTCTAAAATCTTCTTTCTTCAGCCCCAAAAAAGGGCAAATAAAAATCCATAATAACCGACGCAATTAAAAAAAAAAAAAAAAAAAAACGAGCGCAAAAAAAATAATCCATCTTCACCCATGGAGGGCTCCGCGCAGACTGAGCTCCGTAGGGCGGGGGAAGGCTTATAAAGCCTTGCCCCGCCCTGCAATTAGGCTAAGAACACTCTGATTGGTGGGTTTAAGCCAATCAGAGTGCTCTTTGTCATTTTACAAGCGTGAGAAAGTTCTTTGGAATTTTCCCACGCTTGTAAAATGACACAGAGCACTGTGATTGGATGGATTTCAAGCCATCCAATCACAGTGCTCTGTGTCCTTTTACAAGCGTGGGAAAGTTCTTTTGAATTTTCCCACGCTTGTAAAATGACACAGAGCACTGTGATTGGATGGATTTCAAGCCATCCAATCACAGTGCTCTTTGTCATTTTACAAGCGTGGGAAAGTGTAACTTCAAAAAGAACTTTCCCACGCTTGTAAAATGACACAGAGCACTGTGATTGGATGGCTTGAAATCCATCCAATCACAGTGCTCTGTGTCATTTTACAAGCGTGGGAAAATTCCAAAGAACTTTCCCACGCTTGTAAAATGACACAGAGCACTGTGATTGGATGGCTTGAAATCCATCCAATCACAGTGCTCTGTGTCATTTTACAAGCGAGGGAAAATTCCAAAGAACTTTCCCACGCTTGTAAAATGACACAGAGCACTGTGATTGGATGGCTTGAAATCCATCCAATCACAGTGCTCTGTGTCATTTTACAAGCGTGGGAAAATTCCAAAGAACTTTCCCACGCTTATAAAATGACAAAGAGCACTCTGATTGGTTTAAACCCACCAATCAGAGTGTTCTTAGCCTAATTGCAGGGCGGGGCAAGGCTTTATAAGCCTTCCCCACCCTGCGGAGCTCAGTCTGCGCGGAGCCCTCCATGGGTGAAGATGGATTATTTTTTTTGCGCTCGTTTTTTTTTTCTTTTTTTTTAATTGCGTCGGTTATTATGGATTTCTATTTGGCCTTTTTTGGGGCTGAAGAAAGAAGATTTTAGAAGAAAGAAAACATCGAATGGTAAGTTTTTTTTATCTCTTTTTTTTTTTTTTACAGGTTTTTAGTTAATGTTCCCCCCCCCTCATTATTTTTAGAGTGAGGGGGGTAGGTAGGGAGAAATTTTTTTTTTTTTGGGGGGGGGGTTAACTAGGGTCCCCCCCCCCCTTTGTATTTAGGGCCCCCACCCACTGCTCAGGGGTGGGGGCCGGGGGGGACAATAGGTCCCCCCCCTATTGATAATTTTAGGGCCCCCACCCGCCGCACAGGGGTGGGGGCCGGGGGGGGCCGGTAGGTCCCTCCCTTATTGATAATTTTAGGGCCCCCACCTGCCGCACAGGGGTGGGGGCCGGGGGGGACAGTAGGTCCCCCCTTATCGATAATTTTAGGGCCCCCACCCGTCGCTCAGGGGTGGGGGCCGGGGGGGGGACAGTAGGTCCCCCCATTGATAATTTTAGGGCCCCCACCCGCCGCACAGGGGTGGGGGCCGGGGGGGGACAGTAGGTCCCCCCCTTATTGATAATTTTAGGGCCCCCACCCGCCGCACAGCGGTGGGGGCCGGGGGGGAAGGAGAGTAGGTCTCCCCCCCCCCCCTTCAACCACTTTGTGTGCTGATAGCCCGTCTGATGCATTCACCCAGAATGCATCGGACGAGAGGCCTTTTTAGGGCCTCTGAACTCGGAAGTCCCTCTGGTGGCCGTCTGATTGACTGCAACAAGAGGTGTTCCAAGCTTTCAATGTAAACACTGCATTTTCTCAGAAAATACAGTGCTTACAAGAAAAAGGCTCCGGGTAGCTGTAGCACTCACCTGAACAACCTCATTAAGCTGAAGTTGTTCAGGTGACTATAGTGTCCCTTTAAGCTAAAGTTCTTTTGGTGCCTAGAATATCTCTGTAATATAAAGCGGCACTGTCATCCTGAACTTACCTCTCCCCAATCACTTCTTCTTCTCTCCCTCTCTCAGTATCTGTTCTTCAATTCTTCCTATCTGCCCTAGTTTTCTTTAAAACATAAGACAAAGTAGGGACTGTTTTGTCTTATGTATTTTTCCTACGCTTGCCCAGTTGACCCAGGGGAGGAGCAAAGTCTTGTCTGTTTCCTGTGGTCAAAGCAATTTTCTCACAATTCTTACCTTCCTCCGGCTGCTTCATTTGGCGTTCAAACGCTGGTGAAACTACCGAATTCGTCCTAACAAAGTGAGAACAGTTCGTCGATTCGTGTTAGGATGCAATTTGGCTGTTTTTGTTGGTTCGCATTTCATTTGAATGAATGAAACTCTGATCCTATTCATGTCGCGAGTAGATAGCTCCCTACTTCCCACAGCATTAGGGAGCTATCTTCTAAAAGGCTGAAATACCTAAATTGGTAATTAAGGGATATTACTACTCCTGCCCCCGGCCCCCACACAAAGTCTCCCCCTATTGTACTCACGGGTGGGGGTGGGGGGACAATAGGCAGTAAATTGTCCCCATTGTCATTTCGAGCCCTCACCCACTGCTTAGGGGCGGTGGGTGGCAGTAGGTCTCTCCCCTCCTATTTTCACTAGGGCCCCCACCCGCCACTTATGGGTGGGGGTCGGGAGGCAGTAGGTCCTCCCCTCCCTCATATTTTCACTAGGACCCCACCTGTCGCTCATGGGTGGGGGCTGGGGGGACAGACAATAGGTCCTCTCCCCCTATTTTACTAGGGCCCCCACCTGCCACTCATGGGTGCGGGCTGGGGGGGAGGCAGTAGTTGCCCTCCCCATTGTTTCTGAGGGGGACTTATTTTTAAAGGTGCCCCACTAAGGGGCACTTTATTAGAATGTTGGGGGGTCTTTTTTTATACAACGGTGAGCAGCCACTGGCTGCTTGCTGTTTAGTAGACATGCCCCTTCTCGCGGTATAGCAAGTAGGGACAGAAGGAAGATTGTACTCTCCATTATTTACTAATACTAAGTAATCTTTACTTAGTATTAGTAAATTTGTCTGAAAGACCAATTTAGGTATTTCAGCCTTTTAGTAGATACCGTGGGAATTAGGGAGCTATCTACTCGCAGCACAAATTGGATCGAATTTTCATTCATTCAAATGAAATTCCGATCCGAACAAAAACTGTAGAATTTCGTCCTAATACAAATGCACAAACTGTTCTCACTCTGTTAGGACGAAATCTGTAGTTTTGCCAGATTGAAGCAGCCGGAGGAAGGTGAGAATTGTGGGGAAATTGCTTTGACCACAGGAAACTGAGCGGACTTTGCTCCTTTCCTGGGTCAAAGCTGGTAAGCATAGGAAAAAATGCATAAGACAAAACAGTCCCTACTTTGTCTTATGTTTTAAAGAAAACTAGAGTAGATAGAAAGAAATGAAGAACAGATCCCGAGAGAGGGAGATAAGAGGAAGCAATTGGGGAAAGGTTAGCTCGTCATGACAGTGCTGCTTTAACAGTCTATCTGCTTTACACAAATGATTTTATTCTCGCATGGAGTTATTTTTAAAAAAGAACTTCAATCAAGCCATGTGTCATGCAAGTAAAAGTACTTTGGAAATAGGTTCAATAATGTAAAATGTGATTTTTATATTATTTATAGTAATACGTAAAACTACACGCTCACTGTAATTATTATTAATTTTTTTTTATTTTATTTTTACCCTTATCCATTACTAAAACCCAATACTTTTTCTTTCATAGGACAATCCTACAATAATGAAACTCCTCCCGGAGGAAACTCGACAGCTTTTCCTGAACTTCTGCGAATCATGTTTCCTGTGCTGTACCTGGTGATTTTCCTTGGTAGTGTCATGCTAAACGGACTAGCAGTATGGATTTTTTTCCACATCAGGAATAAAACCAGTTTTATTTTCTATCTCAAGAACATTATGGTTGCTGACCTTTTAATGACCGTGTCTTTTCCATTTAAAATTATATACACGTCTGAAGTGGCATCATGGAATTTCGATGTCTACTTCTGTAAATATAGTAGCATATTGTTTTACACAAGCATGTACATCTGCATTGTGTTTCTTGGATTGATAAGTATTGACAGGTACCTTAAAGTCGTAAAACCGTTTGATAACTCTAAAATATACAGCATCAAATTCACAAAGATTGTGTCGGCATGTGTTTGGCTCTCCATGACTTTGTTTGCCTTACCAAATGTCATCCTTACAGACAGCCAACCAACTGGAGACAATGTAAATGACTGCACAAAATTTAAAAGCCCTATAGGAGTGAAGTGGCATGAAGCTATTATTTATATTGATATGTTTATATTCTTCACTGTGATGGTTGTGTTAATCGTTTGCTACATTTCAATATCCCGACATATCCAAAAATCCAGCAAACCATTCATCAGTTGCTCAAGTCGAACGCGGAGACATAACCAAAGCATACGTGTCGTCGTAGCTGTATTTTTTGTCTGCTTTTTGCCCTACCATCTATGTGGAATCCCCTTTGCATACAGTAAATTGGATGAGATCCTAGACAAACAAGTCTACAAGATTTTACTCTACTGCAGAGAAGCAACACTCTTCCTGTCTGCATGCAATGTCTGCCTTGACCCCATCATTTATTTCTTCATGTGCCGATCATTTTCTCAGAGGTTGTTTAACAGATCGAACATTAGATCAAGGAGCGAGAGCATTCGTTCTCTTCAAAGTGTACGAAAATCCGAGGTGCGCATATACTGTGAATATACGGAGGTTTAAGCTGGGTATTTCATTGTATGATTACATTTTATGTATATAGTGATGAATAAAATATTACATCTGTTTTTTAAGCTGAAACATCTGTGTGTTTGTAAAGAAACTCAATTATACAAATAGCAAAATACAGATTAAGCAGCATATGTCTATTGCTTTCAAACAGCAGCCAAATACAAACAAAATTCATCAGATCTTGTTTCAGTTTTATAAAACTTTCAAATTAAATTCAAAATAAAAACTTAATAGCTGCGGAATAAGACAAAAGATTTGAATAATTTACCTTTAAATATTACTGTGCAGTAAATGAAAATGCATTTTTAACAACTAAATTGTATTTTGAGAATGAATACTTATTTTCAGAGCATTTTTATGGTATACTCTCTAAAAACAGAAGTTGTAGGAATGTACAAGAACCCCACTCCCAGTAAACTAGAGTACTAGAACCGTTGTGTTACTTAACACTGACAAATAACTTGTGGGATAGTTTTAGACTTTGCACGTTTTGCTTATAAATCAGACACTTACGTTGAATATTTAAATTAAAGCACAAAAACATTTAATTATGGTAATTTCAATGTAGTAGATGACAAGAGCACGAGGAGAGAAGGAAGGAAAAAATCATGTGTAAGACCTGACACATTACAGACACCAGATAGAATCTACATAAACCCCACATCCTCCATAGACAGGTTTATCTGAGACAATGCAGGTTTAGAATATATCTGACCAGACAGAGGTTTCGTTATGACTTGTAAAATAACAATTTTGCTGAAGGATACCAACAGCATATTCTTCTTAAACACGCCAAGCACAAAAACAATCTACTCTTCTTGCAAAGGTTATAGTACAAGGAGAGGGGGCCTCTTAAACACTGCAGCAAATTTGCAAAATTAATTGCACTTTTAAAAGAACTCTATAAGCACCATGGTTATAGTGTTAAGAGTGCTCTGATACCCCCCAATTGTAAGGAGTCAAATCGTCTGCACGCCACCTCCAATCCCTAAGCAGAAACTTCCATTATATTGTTGAGCACTATGCTATTTATCTGAAAACCCTCATAAATGCTTACAATATATTTTCATTTTATTTTGCATGTTTAAAATGCATTATGGTTACTGTGCATACACAAGACTACTGCATTATTACAGAGTAGTGGATACAGTCATGCACTCAGTGCATGAACCCTCTGTACTTACTGCACTGCCTGGTAGAACAAGGGACTCCCGAACCATTGCAGACACAGGAGATGCTATGGAATGTAACTCCTATCATTTTAGGCAAGATTTGAAAATGGCAATTGCTGTCCCATGCATCTTGAACAAATTGCAATTCAATTCATAGGGATAGTCCTCTAATCTCACGTACCCTTGCAGTCTCTTTAAAAAATGGCAGCTTTATAAACAGTGCAGTAATAATAATTATAAATATAGCTTCAGTCAAACAAATCTTGACATATAGAATCATTTAAATGGAAAACTTCGCACAGCGTATTTTATAATTCTCAGAAAATGTTAGGTATTATTGTAATTATAAAAGCAAAAACCGTTACCTGTGCACTATCCCAAATCCCTATTCACACTTAAATATTGTTATAGCTTAATAAATATGAAATATTAATTATTATAATTATGTTCATAGACTATTTAATTGCCAATATATTCTAATCTTACACATCTCTAGGAACCGCATGTAGTTGCGAATTTCAGAAACGACTGAAAAAACAAGGATACTTTCCATTTAGAATTAGAACATAAAGGTAGAATGGAAATAGTTTATTTGGGATATCTCTAATAAATGATGTGCGTAGCACAAGGAGAGAAATGACAAATGGGTTCTATTCTCACTGTGCTGTATAACGTTATCTACACAAGGAGTGTGGCGGGTGTCAGACTAGTACCCATATTTTAGCTCCACTAATAGCAGGGCTAATTCCATTATTAACTGTATTTTATGCATAAATTATGTACGCATAATAAATGCATACTGCAGTTATGTTGAGTCACATGGTTACATCCTGCATCATACAATACTAAGAAACATGCCGGCCCTCCTTGGTCAACTTACTGTGCAGCCGGCATGACCCTTTGCAGCTGGGTATATTGCCAATTCCAGTGCCTCTTTTGCACAACCTGCCTCAATCTCATACTTTCTAAAACTGGCAATTATGATATCGTCATGATATAAATATTTTTTTCCATTATTATTCATCAAATGTATATACTCATTTCTAAAGCGGTTTGTATAAGCATTTGCAAATCTCATCTAGATAAATAGGAGCTATATACGCACAAGGTTCAACTGAGTAAAATCATTACTTGGGCAGACATTATTGCAATATTGTAATGTGTATATTGAGAAAATCCTACCATAGAAAAACATAAACATTTACTAGAATTGTGGAAATAGAGATGGGAATTGTCTTCCCAGCCAAATATCCCTATCCTCTAGTTCACATTAGCGACCAGAACTCATGCAGTGTGTATTCCTGAGAAAACGAGCAGTTCATTTTTTAGTAATTAATGTTTATTCAATACAGTTAAACCTTTTTTTATTAATAAAAACAAACACAATGTCCAGTGAAAAGCTATTTTTACACACCATGACTCTTGTCTAACCATAAACATTCTTAGAGGTTTTCTCAGAAACATGACGATTGGAACATGCATCTGCTATTCAAAATCTCAGAATTGAGATTTTACATTGAAAAAATATATATTAATGTTTAAAAAAAATAAATACATAAAGGTGCATGGGAGACATTACATACACTTCAAACAGGACTGATAGGAAAGTACTAGAAAAATCAGATATAATATTTGTTGGAAATTCTTTGACAATGGATGTAAAGACTAGACACATAACCCCAAGTCCCCATTCCGGACCACTGTCCTTCTTTAGATTATTCAACAATTCCAGATTATGAAAAATAATCAATGACTATGTAGATGTATTCGGACCACAAAATCCAGACATTGATCACAGTAGTTTTGACGTTTCAGGTTTTACAATATTGATCCTGAATTAACACAAATTTATTCCAAAGTGAAACAATTAGAATTGTTTCACTTTGTCTTTAGGTGTTAAGGGATTACACCTTTTTTTCATACTCACTTTAATTGTCTATATTTAAGGTTGGAAGCGCCTACACAACTGTACACTTTGTGTATATTTTGTTTACAAATTTATTCCAGTCTGGATGCAACCGAACTCCTCAAATCTGAACCAAATTATAGAAATGTGTAACTGAATACCCAATTCAACAGAAATGGCTACCATCTGCCTGCAAATTCATTTCAACAAAATTTGCACTATTGAGGCCACTTTTATTAACAGATATCCTTAGAAAAAAAATCTGTGATTAGCACAAGTGCAGTAAAAATCACTAAATTGTGCTCTACTAATCTCCTGAGTACTCATACCATTTGTGTCATTTTACCCCACTCCCTCTAGCATGTAAGCTCGTTGAGCAGGGCCCTCAACCCATCTGTTCCTGTGCGTCCATTTGTCTGGTTACAAATACGTGTCTGTTAATCCACCCATTGTACAGCGCTACGGAATTTGCTGGCGCTATATAAATAATAAAATAGTAATAATAATAATGACTGATTCATTCGGTCTGGGTTCTTAAAGGAGAACACACAAGATGGTATAATTCTGTCAATGGTCCTTAAGGGGCAAAAACATTTTTTAACCTTAGCTTTTAGCCTTCTGGCTGCCAGTGGCTAAACAAAGAAGATACCTGTAGATTCACCTGGAAGAAAAAGGTCTATTTTTTTTTTTTTTTTTTATGAATTTGTCTGTTGAAGTATTTATTCAGAGTGAATCAAGTCTGAATTCATGGGCTTATTTACTGAAGTAAACATTTGAAGTGAATTTTAAATTTAAGGTC
Source organism: Pelobates fuscus (assembly GCF_036172605.1). NCBI lineage: Eukaryota > Metazoa > Chordata > Amphibia > Anura > Pelobatidae > Pelobates > Pelobates fuscus. Next base: position 106,125,946 of record NC_086318.1, on the reverse strand, counting down.
AAAGTAGTCATATTGTAAAAATTCTAAAAGTCATCTATACTTTCAGCTTCGCTACTTTTGCTTAAATTTAAAATTCACTAGATTCATATGTTACAAAAAAGTAACACTTGCCAACACAATTGCTCACCAATGTCTCATTTTAAAATATCATTATATTCTTGTTGTTTGTACATGCGAAAAGTTCCCAAAGGCTGCATGAATCTATTTCTGGGAATTTTTCGCCATATAAAGGTATTTCAGCAGTATTTCGTACATTTGCAGCACTGGTCCAAGGCCAACCACGACTACATTTCCAGCTGAATTGTCCCAAAAGCTACTCCACCAGGAATGGCTTAGCCCTTCCTGCTTCATAGTTTTTCAAATTTGGTGGTTTGTTCATGAGCGTATAATGGGCATTACAGTTGATACGATGTTTATATATTGTTATATTTTTTGATTATTCAATTTTTATGTAGGAGTTATTGAAAGTATTCTGTACAGGTACTTCTCTTAGCCTAATTCTTCCTAATATAGAATTTCTGACACATTTTTCCAATCAAGGATCACACCAAAATTATTAAACAACAAAAAATTTTAAGCGTGCACTCCATCATGCTCCACCATGCCTAATATGATTTAACGTCACCTCGAAATGAATAAAATTCCATCTACACATTAACTAGGTAAATGTCTAGCAAATTTATGGATGAAAAACTATTCAGCTATATACAGTGTGAAGCTTCCCGGGCTTCACGGCTATGTCTTTGACATACTGGCAAAACTACAATGGATGTCCATGGGTGCCGTGCATGTAGCCATTACATCTTCTGGAATGCAGATAGTTTAATTAGTAAACAGGTGACTGTGTTTGGTTCACTTCAGATGTTTGGAGAAACTAGCTTTACATAAATACATAAATACAAACAGTCCAAAATCCAAAGACAATCCTACATTTTGGGGTACTGCCCCAGGAAAAACAGGTCTCAAGGACATATTGAAAACTGTCCAGCAGTTCAAACCTGCCATGCAGACTTCAAGATGCAGGAAAGCACTAGGCAATCGGACCATGAGCACTTCACGTGGATGCCATACATGTCTAGGGAGAAGGATGTCAGGCAGGTAGATTTGTCCCTCCCTGCAGCCTGCTCTCTTGTCAACCCACCAAAGATGGGCAGCGATGATGGAAAGGTATGCAAGTATATATTATAATGCATATATACTATATACTATCATATGAAAATTTGTGTTAGTTTACCTAGGTATTTGTGCTATATTCCATGTTGCACCATGACCATTTCAGTTATTTGGTCTATGTGTGCAGTATTTCACTATGAAACACTGCACATAATGGAGACTGACCCCTTTGCTGTTGGAATTGAATCTCTGTGGTGTCATGCCTAATGAAAATTTTGTGCATATTCATACACAGAATTGCAATAATTGGCTGAGAACATTGATTCTCTCGGTCAATGAACCGCTGGCAAGATTGGCATCCAGCTCTGCAGAAGCCAAATGCACATCACAACTACCTTTAAATGAGACCCGGTGACAAGCAAAACTAGGTAAGAGGACAAACGGTTGCAAACGTAGTGGTTATGGAATAAAGCTTTAGTTATATTCACAAAACAATTATGGGGATTTAACAGCGGATTTCAAATTTTCTAAACAAAAAAAAAATAAAAAATATCAGATTCCTCAACTCAGCACTCTATATAACAGTCTGACTATTTTAATATCAATGTCCAAACCCCCCTTATAATATTTATTTAGTAGTTTTAGAATTTAGTCGGATTTACAGATAAAACCAAGCGCACACAGTTTTTCTTTTTTTTTTTTTTTATTAAATAGCAGATTTAGGGAAGTTTTCACAAAATTAATATCATGATCTCTAGGTCAAGCACCATCATTCTGCAGAAAAAAAATACTTTTTTATTTACATATGGGAAGGATAGAATAACCCCTTCAAGACCGGACTGTTTTTGCGATGTTTGTACGTTAAGGACCAGGGCTATTTTAACACTTTTGTGGTGTTTGTGTTTAGCTGTAATTTTCCGCTCTCTCATTTACTGTTCCCATACAAGTTATATATTGCTTTTTTCTTCAGGACAAAGGGGCTTTCTTTACATACCATTATTTGTATCATGTCATATAATTTACTTTAAAAAAAATAATAAAATATGGTGAAAATTTAAAAAAAAAATGTTTTTGACTTTTTCTTGAAAAATCTTTTACTTACCTACGAAAGCTAATGAAAAAAAACTGCTAAATAGATTCAAAATTTTGTCCTGAGTTTACGTGCTTTTTATAGTTATAGGGTTATAAGTACAAATAGGAAATTGCTGTTTCAAAATATATATTTTTAAAATGTATCAATAGTGACATTGTAACACTATTATCTGTCATAAATATCTGAATCACATGTACATATTTTTTTTTTAATTATTTATCTTTGTTGTGCATTGCATTACAGAGATGTATAATTGACATTTTTAGCAAAATAAACAGTGTGATATTGTACGTGTTACACATATACAGTGATCGTGATTATGCACATTTTTGTCCCATCTGTTCCCTTTTAAGGGTTAATAAGTATAGGGGTGTATATAAAAAATACCCCTTTCTGTCTCATTAGAGATATCTTTGCCAGAAGCTCAAGGAAGCAGGCTGAAGGGTCAGTGTTAGGACCCGCTTAGGGGGGGTCTGCCTTGACGTTGGCAGGCGGGCATTCCCTCCAATGGCCATTGGAGCAACTAAATGACCTCCATTTGTCTAAATATACATAGGGATTAAGGAGAAAGCGCAAGTAACATTTTCTTTTCTTTGGTTTTTACTATATATTGGGGCTGATGTGTGTTGTAGTCCTTGCTGCTTAAGCGCAGGACTTCTCTTTTTGTATTTGTATTTACTTTGCATCACACAGCCTGGTTACAATGCTGCTACCCATCCCATGTGTTCCCTATTAAGGGTTAATAAGTATAGGGGTGTATATAAAAAATACCCCTTTCTGTCTCATTAGAGATATCTTTGCCAGAAGCTCAAGGAAGCAGGCTGAAGGGTCAGTGTTAGGACCCGCTTAGGGGTGTCTGCCTTGACGTTGGCAGGCGGGCATTCCCTCCAATGGCCATTGGAGCAACTAAATGACCTCCATTTGTCTAAATATACATAGGGATTAAGGAGAAAGCGCAAGTGACATTTTCTTTTCTTTGGTTTTTACTATATATTGGGGCTGATGTGTGTTGTAGTCCTTGCTGCTTAAGCGCAGGACTTCTCTTTTTGTATTTGTATTTACTTTGCATCACACAGCCTGGTTACAATGCTGCTACCCATCCCATGTGTTCCCTATTAAGGGTTAATAAGTATAGGGGTGTATATAAAAAAATACCCCTTTCTGTCTCATTAGAGATATCTTTGCCAGAAGCTCAAGGAAGCAGGCTGAAGGGTCAGTGTTAGGACCCGCTTAGGGGGGGTCTGCCTTGACGTTGGCAGGCGGGCATTCCCTCCAATGGCCATTGGAGCAACTAAATGACCTCCATTTGTCTAAATATACATAGGGATTAAGGAGAAAGCGCAAGTAACATTTTCTTTTCTTTACATTTTTGTTTATGTTTATCATGGGTGGATCCCTAGTGGGCTACTAGCGAGTATGGTACATGGTACACAGGTGTTGTCTGTTTAAGCCCCGGGAGGGTGGTGCATTTTTTTTAAAGTAGACAACCCAGGGTATTCAATATGGGGTATGTCCAGTCTTTTTAAGCAGCCACTTAGTCACAAACACTGGCCATAGTTAGCGTTCATATTTGTTTGTGTGTGAAAAAAGTAAAAAACTAAATTAAACGCTAATTTTGGCCAGTGTTTGTGTCTAAGTGGCTATTAAAAAACTGGACATACCCCATTTTCAATACCTTGGGTTGTCTTCTTTTGCAAATGGTATGCCATCATGGGGGTAATTCTCATTCCTGGGCTACCATACGCTCTCAAAGGCAACGTAACCAACCTGGCAATTTTCAATGTAAAAATAATTGACCCTTCAAAAACGCTATAAAACCTGTACATAGGGGGTACTGTTCTACCCGGGAGACTTTGCTGAACACAAATATTCGGCTTTCAAAACAGTAAAACGTATCACAACAATTATATCATCAGTAAAAGTGCTGTTTGTGTGTGAAAAATGCAAATTAAGTCATTTTTACTGACAATATCATCACTGTGATATGTTTTACTGTTTTGAATCACTAATACTTGTGTTGAGCGAAGTCTCCCGAGTAAAACAGCACCCCCCCATGTACAGGTTTTAGGGTGTCATAGAAAGTTACAGGGTAAAATACAGTGCAAGCAAATTAAATTCTCTGGGCTTTCGGCCTGGGTTGTCAGGCAGGTCCCTCAAATTGCAATCAATAAAATTACTTTCATATAAAAATATTACATAAATACGCACATAGAATTTAAATATATATGCATATTTATATATTTGAAGTCTACGTGTATATTTATATAATTATTTATGTAATTTTGTATATGGACATATGTATATTTTGTATTATTTTTATTTATTTATATATTAATAGATATATATACAATTTCGTTCTCAGTGTATTTTGATATAAATATATATATTAATATCAAAATACAGTTAGAATAAAATTTCATATAGATATTTAATTTATTTTAAATTGTTATTATTATTTTTACATTTTTTATTTAATTTAATTTACTTATTATTTGTATTTTATTATAATATATATACAATGTACAAAGTTATTATATATATTATATATATACACGTTTGTAATTCAATTACAAGTGTATTTTTATATTAATATATGTATATATTAATATAAAAATACACTTAGTATGACATTATATATACGATATATAGACATATATTATATAGATATAATATGTCTATATATTATATATATACATATACACACATATATAATTATACATTTTTATTAACATTAATCTTTATTTTTATTTTTTTTATTTTACAGCAGCAGGGAGACTGCCTGTCAGCACAGGCAGTGCCCCTGCAGGCAGACACATGGACACTGCGATCACATGGCCACAGGGGTCCTAATTCACAATGGAGAGACTTTCTGGGCTGCAGGCAGTCTCCCCACACCGGGAGCCCCGCCGATCGCCGCCGGGGGAACGACGGCGACCGGGTAAGTACATGTGAACGTTATGACGGTTCAGGACCTTCACCGGCCCTTAACTGTATGTTACCAATGACGGTCCTGAACCGTCATCGGTCGTCAAGTGGATAAGCAGCTGCAAAATTAATTTGAAGGTTGAGAAATGTAAAGAAAAACATAAATGTGTTCCTGTGTAAAGAAAGGGTGAGTGGGAGATACGAAATACCCTTTCGACAGAATAATGAGAATATATTTCTAATTACTTGTTCACAGCTGTCATATATGAATTAAGATAAAAATGTGTTTGAATTTTTGGAAACTGCCATTGCACACTGTGTTTATTTTATTGGATTAATTCTTTATTTGTGGGCAGAATTACATTACATGCATCTGAGCATAAAGCGATGGTTGCAAGAAGAAAGACAACATTTTTATATCATACAGTGTAAAATAAAAAGAGAAAGTGGGTAACAATACAAGAAGGAAGTGCAGAGCCACTCGGAGTCTCAGACATGACTTGCTTATAAATTCATCCTATGGGTTCCATGGTTTTTTTTTTTATAGGTGCAATATCCCCTTTTGAGGCAAAATCCCTTATCTGAAGATATCTAAAAAGGTCTTGAAATTACATGGGTTCTACCAGATTTCTCAAAATCTATGTAACGTGCCAGCTTTCCAAGCAATGCTTTTAAAATCCCTAGCATACATCCACAGGGAGAACTCCATATTGCTCAATATTGGTAACAATAACAGCAATGTTTTACATTAAAGGACCAAAACAATGGGGCCACTGCACTCAAACTGCATCACTGAAATGAAGAAATCTAGGGGAGTATAGTGGTCCTTTAAAATGCAACCATGCAGTAGGCAAACATTATATGATACGAGAAGCAATGTTTCTTAGATTAAAACATATAAAACGTCAATGTTGTGTCAGTTCCAACAGAAGAGATGGTGCAACACTATAGCAGTGTTTAAATAATTAAAAACTGTGTTTCTAGTGCATACAGTTGAAAAAGAGTAGACAGCTCAAACACACAAAGAAGTAGCACCTTGATATGTTTCTGAGGTAAATGAGTTCTGAGAGGTAGTATGATAGATTAAAGAGCTAGTATGGCTCTATTTAGATGCACACCGGCGGTACAATTCCTGCCTTAGGATATTTGGGGTCTATTAGCTAAAGTGCTTCTGGGCAAGGGAGCTCCAACCAGGTATGGTGGCTGAAGATGAATTACACCCCCCCAAGGGGTTTCACAGGCTTAAAGATGTACATATAAAATAACAAAACATGTAAATATAGTGCTCACTGTTATTACTGTACACTTAGAAAACAAAATTGTAGAGGTACTAACAAGTAAGGAGCAAAAGTGAGGTTTAACTCAATCCACGGAACTCAGGTAGTATTTTCCCAACCAAAGGAATTATATCCAAGCTCCAATGGAATGATCAGGATGAAGTAATTCAATTAACTACATTATGAGATAAACTAGTATATAAGATAAATAAAATAATAAAAGCAGTACAAAGCAGTAAAAAAAAACAACAAAAAAACTACGCATTTCACCAACTGAGGATTTTTCACGAGTGAACACAAACAATCAGCATATTTCACATGTAGCATCGTTTTTCTGTCAGTGTGTTGCATGGTCACATATCCAGAACCATCACCATTTTTTCATATCATAGTAAATATATATATATATATATATATATATATATATATATATGTATATTTCTTAAACTGTCTTTCTGCAACATCTTTGATACATGTAAATACTAACAATTTGCATTATTGTAGTGGTTCTGGTGCATAGATTGTCCTATCAAAACATCAAGGCAGAGGTGTGTCACAGGGCACTTTCTTATTAGATCTGCATTGTCTTTCATTTAAATGCTATGTAAAATATTCTATATTTTGGAAATGTTTTTACATGCATTTCACATTGAGGAGTGGTTGACCTTGAGTGACATGAACAGTGAGTGACAATTTTTGTCACAAGCTCTTTCTATTTCTGCCATTGAACATGGCATGGCCTAGTAGGGTTATAAGAATTGCCAAAAAGCATATTGTATCAATAGTATTGACTTTGTAATGCTTACATAGTCACTATAGGTGGTGTATATATTTAGAGAATATATTATCTGTGTAAGGGGGGAAACTAAGTGACAATGAGACACAGAACATCAATGGATAGTGTCTCCACACTCTGGATGGCCAGCATATCCCATCAGCTGTTGACCTATTTAACATAAATGACGTAAATACTGACTTTATATTTTGCAAAGCAAGAAGAATAAAATCTATTTTATAAGAAAAGGAAAGTCTTATTGTGTTATATTTTTAAGTGGCACAGAAGAATTATAATTTAGATGTGTATTAACATCAGACGAGTCACCCAACAAGAAAGAAGAAATACATACATATATATGAAGAAGTATCAAGCTGAACTATTATTTTAAGAGTTCACTTTTTCAACATGCAACCAGCTCACAGATGGACATTATATCCATTCACAACATCCCACTGAATTAGTCAGCATGTGTGACTTGTGCATGCTCGGTAATCCTCTCATTAATGTTAATACGAAACCTGAATTTGGCATCGATGGGCAAAATTATTCTCGTCAAAGTCTGAAAATATCTGCAAATCTGGAAAAATTTAAGCATGAGTTGTTTTGTTTGTTTGGGTTGTTAGTTTGTATAGTATTTTCACAAAAACGCAATATAATGCAAACAAAAAGCCAATTGTGGTAAAATGAAGATAATCATCCACTTGGTGTTCATCAAGACTAGAAGTTTGTGTAACACAAGTTAGAAAGGATGCCGATCAGCATTTTACAGTCACCCACTCACCCACATGATTCAAGGAGCAAACTAAGCAAACATGTTGTAGGTACTGCTTAGCTATAGATATATGGTCAAAATTGGTTTTAACTTCCCATTCTTCTCTTGCACAATAATGTGACTATTTTATTAATTAATTTTGTCATACCAACAGTACAAAGGAAACAACACTTGTTCACATAAAGGTTGTAATGTGTAATTTTGCCAAGCATGCCCACTAGCCTCTTAATGATTAACTATGGGAAATCAAAGAATCGTCAGAGATCAGCAATCTTGGTGATGTCAGCCAGGGAGGTGAGGTGACCACAGCAAGACCAGCATTGGGGGGGGGAGGGGGGAGGGGTAGGTGGGGGGAGAGTAAAGATAAGGAAAAGCTACATTTATAACCCTCATTGGGAGTGGCATGTTAAGTGTTAGTACCTATATGGTGCAGGTTAGGTGTTAGTGCCTATATGGTGCATGTTAGGTGTTAGTATAAAGCTACCTTTATAACCCTCATTGGGAGTGGCATGTAGGTGTTAGTACCTATAGGGTGCATGTTAGGTATTAGTCCCTACATGGTGCATGTTATGTGTTTGTATAAAGCTACCATTATAACCCTCATTGGGAGTGGCATGTTAGGTGTTAGTTCCTATATGGTGCATGTTAGGTGTTAGTATAAAGTTACCTTCATAACCCTCATTGGGAGTGGCATGTAGGTGTTAGTACCTATATGGTGCATGTTAGGTGTTAGTATAAAGCTACCTTTATAACCCTCATTGTGAGTGGCATGTTAGGTGTTAGTGCCTATATGGTGCATGTTAGGTGTTAGTATAAAGCTACCTTTATAACCCTCATTGGGAGTGGCATGTAGGTGTTAGTACCTATAGGGTGCATGTTAGGTATTTGTCCCTACATGGTGCATGTTATGTGTTTGTATAAAGCTACCTTTATAACCCTCATTGGGAGTGGCATGTTAGGTGTTAGTTCCTATATGGTGCAGGTTAGGTGTTAGTACCTATATGGTGCATGTTAGGTGTTAGTATAAAGCTACCTCATTGGGAGTGGCATGTTAAGTGTTAGTACCTATATGGTGCCGGTTAGGTGTTAGTGCCTATATGGTGCATGTTGGGTGTTAGTGCCTATATGGTGCATGGTATGTGTTAGTATAAAGCTACCTTTATAACCCTCATTGGGAGTGGCATGTAGGTGTTAGTACCTATAGGGTGCATGTTAGGTGTTAGTCCCTACATGGTGCATGTTATGTGTTTGTATAAAGCTACCTTTATAACCCTCATTGGGAGTGGCATGTTAGGTGTTAGTTCCTATATGGTGCATGTTAGGTGTTAGTATAAAGCTACCTTTATAACCCTCATTGTGAGTGGCATGTTAGGTGTTAGTACCTATATGGTGCATGTTAGGTGTTAGTATAAAGCTACCTTTATAACCCTCATTGTGAGTGGCATGTTAGGTGTTAGTTCCTATATGGTGCATGTTAGGTGTTAGTATAAAGCTACCTTTATAACCCTCATTGTGAGTGGCATGTTAGGTGTTAGTACCTATATGGTGCATGTTAGGTGTTAGTATAAAGCTACCTTTATAACCCTCATTGTGAGTGGCATGTTAGGTGTTAGTACCTATATGGTGCATGTTAGGTGTTAGTATAAAGCTACCTTTATAACCCTCATTGTGAGTGGCATGTTAGGTGTTAGTACCTATATGGTGCATGTTAGGTGTTAGTATAAAGCTACCTTTATAACCCTCATTGTGAGTGGCATGTTAGGTGTTAGTACCTATATGGTGCATGTTAGGTGTTAGTATAAAGCTACCTTTATAACCCTCATTGTGAGTGGCATGTTAGGTGTTAGTACCTATATGGTGCATGTTAGGTGTTAGTATAAAGCTACCTTTATAACCCTCATTGTGAGTGGCATGTTAGGTGTTAGTACCTATATGGTGCATGTTAGGTGTTAGTATAAAGCTACCTTTATAACCCTCATTGTGAGTGGCATGTTAGGTGCTAGTTCCTATATGGTGCATGTTAGGTGTTAGTATAAAGCTACCTTTATAGCCCTCATTGTGAGTGGCATGTTAGGTGTTAGTTCCTATATGGTGCAGGTTAGGTGTTAGTATAAAGCTACCTTTATAACCCTCATTGTGAGTGGCATGTTAGGTGTTAGTTCCTATATGGTGCATGTTAGGTGTTAGTATGTACAGTTTATTAAAAACACACTTGTTGTGTTTCCAATAAACAGCTGTGAATTGTCAAGTCAGGAAACCGTGAATCTGCAGAACAGTAAATGCAAAACTGTGGTTAGTGACAATGGAAGTGGATGTGGTTAGTGTGACTAACTATGCAAGTGTTAACCACGTGAACCCGTCAGTACTTTTTTGCCCACAAACATCTTTTGGCTGTTGGTATTAAATAACAACTGTCATCTCAAAATTTTTTTTATAGAATAATCTTTTTATCAAGTTTGAAAAGGAAATGTTGTTTTCTTTAAATAAAGTATATGTAAACAAAATTAGACAAACTCATCCCTACCTTTTAGTATAAGGCAGGAATCTTTGGCCATATCCAAACACCTTGGGTCAGACAGTGATTGAGAACAGATAGTTAGACTCTACAATCTTCCCTGCTTCTGCGAAGGAAGTAAAGCAGAGACTGTTGGATTTTAAATATATTCTGACCCAAGATGCATGTGTATGGCAGAATGATCCTGATATATACTAAAGGTAGGGATGAGATTTCCTCATTTCTTTACCTATACAGTACTTCATAAAAAAATAAACCCCCCAAAAAACAATCTGTTTCCTTTCAAAACCTGATGAAAGGATTGCTATAATAAAAAGTTTTCAAATGACTGTTCTCCTTTAATATGGTTTAAAGGAACACTCTCTTGCACTTCAGCTTGCTTAAGTGGTTTGGGGATTAATTGTAGGTCCATTTTATCTTCTTTTATAAAAGTGCAGATTTAACGAGAAATTGGCACTCTTATTACAGACTCTATTTGGACTCAATTAAAGAAACGTACCTATCAGCGAGGATTTAGAACTGTATCCTATTGCTGTATCCAACTATATTACGGGAGATGAATTACAATACCTCTTTGACAAGACAATGTATGATATGCTTTTTTTTTGCTGTTGTCATCTCCCCTACTCATCCTGTATTGTGCAATTTTATTAAATATATAAGCAGAATGGTCTTCTGTCATGGTAACAGCAGAATCTTACTTTTATCTCCTGTTTTACACAAGCTGATTTAGTCTGACTTTATCACATGAGATATTTTAGCCTCCTCTGATGTACAAAATAATAATAATAATAATAATAATAATAGCAATAAATTCAAACTACATAATAGTGTAAGAAAGTCTTTGTTCACACAATGTCTTACATTCTAAACTTCACTTGTTGAATGCAAATACTTTGCTCTATTTATTAATTTATAGAGGAAATGTATGCATGATGCTATCAAATGTTTCTTGTTTGTTTATACTTACAAGTTTGTTTGAAATGGTCTTGTCTTCAAGATCACACAAAATTGCAGTTTATTATTTTCTACATAAAATATTTATTAAATAGTAGTTTCCCTTAATTAGATTTCAAATTGTTCCCCAATATAAGCTTACTGTTACTAGTCTGTAAATAAATTATTCTACTTTTGAATATTTCACTCATATATATTCTATTATAGCTTAATAGACAATTTTCCAGAGACTTTCCTTAAGCGATCTGGAGTGCTGACAGGAGGTTTCTTAGCACTTTACTCCCCAAGCAGGCTGTGATTTAACTCTAGCATAACAACCCGTAGTACTGCCATTAAAGTCAAGCCGTTTTGATAATCTGTAAATGTAATCTAAAAAATCTGAATAAACTGGGAACTTTTTGACATTCTGACAGCATAAAATAGTAAAGTATCAAAAACTAGAGAAATCCCCTTCTTGTGATGCTAGTTTTAGAGCTAAATACGAAATATTAAAAGTAAAAATGTTCATAGCATAAAATTGCATAAACAGAAATATTAAAGTTAAAAAAAAAAACACTCACACACTGAAAAAAAAACTGGTAAAACTCAAGTACAAATATTAAAGCACACAATTCGCAAGTTGTTTACAATAAATTTGACTCTCCAGGATTCAAGTACTTTTAAAATGTAGCGTTTACTAAAGAAAATGTAAATGAATAAATTACCCTAAAATAAACAAACACTCTGTTTCATCTGCTATATCTTAATAAAGCATAGCACAACAAGTAATTTGCTTGACGGGTTTAATGTTCTACTTGCAGAAGTGTGTTGTTACTATGAGGGCAAAGTTTGTCTCCTTCTATGCCAACCTATTTATTGTTTGGTGGGAGGACTCCCACATCTTTGATGGTGGGATAGCCGAGTTGTAGGGGAATATAAAGACAATATATAGATGACCTGCTTGTGGTGTGGTCGGGTAGTTGTAATAAGGCAAAGGAGTTTATGCGTACAGATGGAGGAAGCAGCACCTACAGAGACAGATTCCCAGGGATGTTCGAATGTGAAATGAGACAAGCACACATAGGAAACCTATATAGTGCAGTAAGTTGGATATTATCTTGAAGAAAAAACAAAAACAGAGGAGATGCACTAACAATATGTAGAGCTACCATTAAGCACTACTTTAATGCGCCTTGGCAGTACAAACCCGGCCTGAGGATGTGAAGTGTATCTCCTAGTCTGATGAAGGTTGGTCCAGTGGTTATACAATTTAAAGAGAATAGACACCAATATAGTGCAGTATTTTCTTTCATGAACTGTACCGAAGGAATAGAGGAAAGCAGATGTGGTTCCTATAATCACAAAGGGTTTGGAATCTTTTCCTGGAAATTAAAGACCTGTGAATTTAACTTCTGTGCCTGGGAAAGTATTTAAAGAGTTATTAATAGATAATATTGAGGAGAGCATTAGGAAGTACATTGTTATCAGCACAAATAGCATGGGTACTATGTACCTATGTAACAATATAAATCCAAATCTACCTCCTGTAGCTCATCATTTTAGAGAATGTCGTGGATTTATATTCAATACCTCCAAATACAGTGCATTCAAATAGCAACATTTAGAAATAGGGGAGAGGATATAAGTAGGATCCTTAAATATGTATAGTCCATAAAATTACACTAACACATAGCCAAAGAGCAGATAATGCAAGCTTCAAGGAAAATGGAAAACTTACCTGGAAAATTTGCAGGAGTGAAAATATTTGTGGATTTATCTGCAGCAACATTGGAAGAGCGCGAAGGGTTTGCACCTATTAAAAAGGCATTACGAGAGGCAGGAGTGATGCACAAATGGGGCTATCAGACACATCTTATAGTGAAGCACAATGGTATATAGCGGCAAGTCCTTAACCCTAAAGATGGCAGTCACCTCCTTCACAAGTGGCAAATTCCAGTTACCTTCCCAGAAGCAGAACAACAAAAGAAATCTAATCGGAGACCTCAGATGACTATTTCTGACGAGTGGTGCAAGATGGTCAAGGCTACAGCTAAGTAACTGGAAGTTAAATGAAATTGATATTGCAGATTTACTAAAACGTATTCATGATGAAGAGCAAATGATTCATGAGCCTGAATTTATGCAAACCTGCAATCTTGTATCCATGAAATGTTGCGATTATGTACGGTGTCTATCATAGGGGATAGTTAGGAGAATGCTCGTAACTTTGTAGCCATATCTTTACAACTTTGAATTTCTGCATCTTCCTACATTGTATCCTTATGGTGATGCACACATACAGAGTAGAGTGTTTAATACAGTATTTAATACAGGTTGTATTTAGGAAATGCACGTGCTTTCTTTATTTATTTTTTCACAATAGCTACTAAGAAATTAGAAAGTGAGAGTTTACATTATTATTATTATGCATTTCCGATTTTCAAATTGGTTAAAAATTATTATTTACATATTTTTTTATTTTTTTTTTATTTTTTTGTTATTATATACTGGACAGAGGCAGACTTCAAATCAGATGACAGCTATAGTGAATTTAGCAGCCAGAAACCTTATAGCAGGGAAATGGAAACAAGCCACCTGTCCAACACGTAATCAATTGATTGATAATATAAGACAATATTATTTCTATGAATATGCAGCTGTAACATCTGCGAGAAGTCAAATCAAATTCTTAGAGGTATAGAAACCATGGTTAGATTTAGTGCATAAAGACATTGGAATGTTAGGGACTAGCCAAACAATTGAGCAGACAAAGTTTCACGGGGAATACTGATAAGATGAGGGCTACATAAAGCGTTATGAGGGAGCACTAGAATTTTTAACGGTAACAATAGTATTATAGATATTACGATGATTATTACGGTTGTATTTTTATCTACAATATGCACCAATCTTTGTATCTTTTTTTTCTTTTGTGTGTTTAAGGTTTTTCATGTATTGTTTATTTTGTGAGGTTTATGTGTATCCCTTTTTTGTCCTTTTTCTTCTCTTTGTACCCTATATAAATAATAAAATACATTTGGGAAAAAATAAATATCTAGAGTCCAAATGGATTTTTAAATGCAGACTAGGATACCAAATGATAGGGTTACCAGATCCACCATGTTTTCACATATACATATTGATGAGCAGCACATGAAAAGGGTTTCCCTGTAGTATGTAGATTTCAGAAGAAGCTGTATAAGATTAGGCAATTAAGCAATGAAGAATCCTGCAGAATATGCATTATGCATACTGCAGGGCAACTCTTTTCATGAATAAGATAACATTTTATATGTCCTCAAAAACATGGTGCAACGGGTAACCCTAACTACGAGGTTAACTTAGCCTTTGATGTGACTTATTACATGTTATTTAGATTATGCACATGAATTAATTTATTGTTGGTTTTCACTTATTATTCCTTAAAGGGACACTATAGTCACCAGAACAACTACAGCTTATTGAATTTGTTCTGATGAGTAGAATCATTACCTTCAGGTAGTGATGTCCCGAACTGTTCGCTGGCGAATAGTTCCTGGCGAACATCGCTTGTTCGCGTTCGCCACGGACGGCGAACACATGCGCTGTTCGGTCCGCCCCCTATTCGTCATCATTGAGTAAACTTTGACCCTGTACCTCACAGTCAGCAGACACATTCCAGCCAATCAGCAGCAGACCCTCCCTCCCAGACCCTCCCACCTCCTGGACAGCATCCATTTTACATTCATTGTGAAGCTGCATTCTTAGTGAGAGTAGGGACAGTGTAGCTGCTGCTGATTTGATAGGGAAATTGATAGCTAGGCTAGTGTATTCAGTGTCCACTACAGTCCTGAAGGACTCATCTGATCTCTGCTGAAGGACAGCACCCCAAAAAGCCCTTTTTAGGGCTAGAACATCAGTCTGCTTTTTTTTTTCTGTGTAATGTAATTGCAGTTGCCTGCCTGCCTGCCAGCCAGCCTGTGTGTCAGGCTCACAGCATATACTGTGCCCACTTGCCCAGTGCCACCATTCACTCACTGGTGTCACAATAGCATGCATTTAAAAAAAACAAAAACTTTTTTGACTGTAATATAATAGCAGTCAGTTTCCTTCACTAGTGTGTGTTTCAGGGAATGCCCAGTGCCACCATTCACTCACTGGTGTCACAATAGCTTGCATTTAACAAAATAAATAACTTTTTGGACTGTAATATAATAGCAGTCAGTTTCCTTCACAAGTGTGCGTTT